>NC_133693.1:4460000-5660000 GCF_048934315.1 Petromyzon marinus | reverse complement strand
CAGCAGCGTGTTGAGTAGTGGCGGTCCACACCTCACTTTCCCTGGCGACAGACTACACTATACACTACACTATACACTACACTCTACACTACAGCAGCGTGTTGAGTAGTGGCGGTCCACACCTCACTTTCCCTGGCGACAGACTCCAGCACTACATCACTATACACTACACTATAGACTACACTATACACTACACTATACACTACACTCTACACTATAGACTACACTATACACTACACTCTACACTGCAGCAGCGTGTTGAGTAGTGGCGGTCCACACCTCACTGGCGACAGACTCCAGCACTACATCACTATACACTACACTATACACTACACTCTACACTATAGACTACACTATACACTACACTCTACACTGCAGCAGCGTGTTGAGTAGTGGCGGTCCACACCTCACTTTCCCTGCCGACAGACTCCAGCACTACATCACTATACACTACACTATAGACTACACTATACACTACACTATACACTACACTATACACTACACTCTACACTGCAGCAGCGTGTTGAGTAGTGGCGGTCCACACCTCACTTTCCCTGGCGACAGACTCCAACACTGCATCACTATACACTACTCTACACTACACTGCTATACTACATTGCTATACACTACACTACTCTACACTACAATACACTACTATACACTACACTACTATACACTACACTACTATACACTACACTACTATACACTACACTACTATACACAGACTGTAGCTCTTCGTGGGGAATGTCCAGGCGTTCCCAGGCCAGCCGAGCGAAATAGTTCTGCCAGCAGCATGTCCTGGGCGGGCCCTGGGGTCTCTGCCCACCTGGTAAAATAAAAACAAATAGTTTAGTATATATTCATTTACATTTCTGTTGCAAGGCGGTGTTGGGCGATGAAGGGTGATGGTTGTTTGGTTGGTGGTGAGCCATTGCATTTTGAATAACTTTTTTTCCCCCATTTGAATTTGCGCAGAGCAGAGTTTCCGTAGCTTCGGAGCCATGATGAGAAACTAACAATGGCTCTCGATGTGACTCACACACAGCTCTGCACAACGCTTTGTTTCGTTCCCTCCCCACTGGCAGTCGACCTGACTGCTTTCCTACAAAATGAATATTCCCGCCGGTTCTGCACAACGTTATGGGCGAAATTCACATTTGAAGATCGCATCTAAATAAACGATGCATTTCAGCGACTCGCACGGAGATCTGTAGACTCGTATGGCAGCACTCGCATAGAGACCCATAGGTTCGTACAGTGACCCATATACTCTCATAAAAAAACCCATCGGCTCGTAAAGTGACCAATACACTCACATGGCTGTCTATAAAATAATTACGCCCACTTTTCTGTGCAGCGTCTTACAAAACGCGCTGTGTAAACGCACGTGGCAACTTGCTGCGTTTTGTCCGCCCGGCGCTCCGCTCATTGTTGTGAGCGTCGCTCCTCTGCCCCCCGTTGTTGCACAACAGCAGCAGCGTCCTTCAAGAGCCTCCTCCACAGAGGCACCAGCACCGCCACCACCACAACTGCCACCACCGCTTCCGCCAAGACACAGCGCTGTAGAAATCCACCTCGAAATCCCAGCCGTGTGGAATGAGAGGACTGGGTGGTTGCGAGTAGCCCATTGTCCACCGTGGGACTTGAGATTTGCCGTCTCTGGGCGCGCGGGCCGATGGCTCGCGTGAAGCCAGCGGAGGGAGGAGGGTAGTAGGGATGGAGTCGGCGTGGCACGGTAAACCTGACCACCACCGCCACAACCACAAGGGGAGCGTTTAGACCTCGGGCGTCGGTCGGGTTAGGGCGTGGCGCAGGAGAAGGAAGAAAAAAATATATATAACGTAGAGAGCACGTAAGCTTGGCTTGCACGCACGCCTACTAACCAAACGACTCCCTCTCTCCCCCCCCACGCCCCTTCTTCCACCATCCACCGGACAACCCCCCACCCCTACCTCAGCCAAGCCAAGCCCTCGAATTCCCCTAAACGCCCTCGTTGTGGCTGCAAACACACACGCACAGACACACGCGCGTGAGCGCGTGCCGTAGCACAGTGGCATTCGGCACGGCTTGTTCCGCAGTTGTGCAGGCGTTGGTGGGTTTTTTTCATATTTTGCTCGGTAAAAGCCGCCGAACAAAGGCTTCTCTCGCCGCTCCGTCTCGGCGTTGGAGTGCCGCTGGCTCCGAGGGGACACACGTGCGTGCGTACGTTCGTGCGCCCGTGTTGTTTCTTCCGTCCTTCGGGGAAGCCGGAGCCGGAACGGCCGTGGTGGAGTTTGGGAGTGAGCGCGAGGGCACGTCGGCGCAGACATGGAGCATTTGATCCAGCAGTTTCAAGGTAGGGAGGCCCAACCTCTGCCTCTTTCTGGCCGCCCCGACGACGCCAAACTCTTGCGCCGCGTGACGCCAGGGCCACCCCCCCCCGTGGGTTTTCCCGTGCGCCGTGGTAATTGTGGCCTCGACTTTAACCCCCTTTGGCAGACCTCCTTTATGGTGGCTTTGGTGGTGGCGGGGTGGTGGTTAGCGCGCTGCGCTACGAACCCGGGAGACCCGAGTTGATTCCCGCTCACGGCCAACACCGGTGACGATTATCTCGGCCTCAAATCAGTGCCTGGTGCGGTGTGTACACATCGCCACTGGGGAGACAAAGGTGGTCGGGCGTGGTGCTGGCCACCCACCCCCTCGTGTGCCTTGCCAGCCTTCATGGGTTGCTCGCTAACAGCACTTGCCCCAACAGTCTTTTCAGGCTTTACGGGGGATCTTTGTCTTTGGTTGTGTTGGTGGTGGTAGGGAGACGAGAGGGGGGGGCTGTTAATGTGGTTGTCAATCCCTGCCGTGATGATCGGACCGTCAAATCTTGATTACCTTTGTTGGTATTCGCGCCGTTCTTACATCGTCGCGGGGCTGGTCACGGTTTAGTCTGCGGTAGTTCCGCCGCGCTCAGGGTGCAATGTTGCTGTGTGGTGGTTTTACCCCTTTGGGTAATTTGCGACTAATTGTCTACGACCCAATTAATGCGACTTTTAGCCGAAGGACGAGCCTGGTTCGTGCTCGCACGGGCGACGACCGAGGCTTGCCAGGTGTCGGAGGTCTGTAACCGCTGCGAGGGCAGAAGCGCGATGGGTCCGGTTCCGCGGCTGGATTAGGTCCACCGGGCCGGATTGCGTTTAGCCCGTGGGTCGAATCTGTCTGTGCGGCATCCTCGTAATGCGTCCTGGGTTATTCTCCGGGCACCGTGATTTCCTCCGGCACGGGGGGGCAAATTGTCATGAAAGGGATTGGCCAAACGATCCCGATGGAGTTAGGACGCTCCTGAAAACGAGCCCCGACCCTTTTCCCGGTTAAACAATTAAACATCATCATCCTCCTCCTGATCATCGTCGTCGTCGTCATTGTTAACGTAACGCGTCTCCGTGGCTTCTTTTGCAGAGAGTTACGACCCCCGACTTGTTTTGTCGTGACCCCCACGCGGATGCGCGTGCGAGCGGTTCCTACTACATGTGCGGCAAAAAGAGAGATTTAGGGGCTGCCAGAGCTGGGAATGGCAGCTATTGAAGGCCGCCACCGGCAGTGCGTGGTGGTGGTGGTGGGTCGGGCGGTACAACCGCGCTTCGGAAGTCCGCGTTCAGCGTCAGGATCGCGCTGCGGCTGCGATGTCGTCTGAGATGTCTCGCAGCCCTGCGGCGTGACCATGTGACCTTATTTTAAGGCAAGGGGTTGGAGGGGGGGGGGAGAGTTGGGGGCGGTGGGGGGGCACGGCACAGTGAATTTTGAACAAACTTGAAACGAATGTTAAACGCGAAACAGAATGTGTGATGATACAATCTGCTCTTGACTATCATACTTTCTGTTCTCTCACCAACCTACCCCCCGCCCCGCTCCCCCCGCCGTGAATATATTGACAACTGTGAGCAGCCCGAACGTTCTTTGGTCGTGTCCCTCCCTCCCTCCCAGCCAGCTGCCAAAACTTTTCTTCGAATAAAGTAATGGGGGAGGTCGGCGTCGCCACCGCAGAGGTCACCGTCGGTTCAATCACCCCGGTGGCGTGGCTGTTGAAACGATGGGGCCAGTTGCTTGAACCCTCCCCAGCGCACCTGCCGCCTCTGGCCACCCAGCAGGGCCGAACGTGGATGGAGCGCACAGCGAAGTCGCCACCTGTGCCGGTGGGGTGAAGCCGTGGGGCCCCCTCCCAACTCTTTCCAAGGCGTCCGGTCGACGCAGGAAGGGTCGGGACGATACGTGCCCTCCAGCAGCCTCCGTCTGGGGTTAGGATATCCCGCCAGCGGTGGCGAGAGCAAGCAATTGCAGGGTTGCGCCTTTATCTTTTATAATAATTTAGAAGCGGGGGTGGGGGGGGGGGGCGAGGGTGGCTGAGCCTTTAAGTAACAGAGGCGGGGGTGGGGGGTGGGTTGGGCCACCCTCCAACCCCCCCACCAATGCTACAGCTGATAGCCGGTCAGTCGTTCTTACAGAATCGCATGCTGCCGCTGTCAACGCGTCCGATGCTCACCTGGGTGGAACCGCAAAGGGGACGCGCGGCATCACCCCCCCCCACGCCTCCCACCTCGTCTTGCTCGGCGAACAGTGGGAGGTGATGACAGACAGGAGACGGTCGTATGGTGATAACACGGCAGCAGCGATAGATGATCGTGTGACGGCGGGGATAGATGATCGTGTGACGGCGGGGATAGATGATCGTGACGACAGCAACAGGGTGGACATTGCTGGTGTGTGGCGGTGGATGGAGGCAGCGGGTGCAGGGGTTTTCACGCGCCGCACTGCCAACCCGGCCACCTGAGTTGGATTCCCCGGGTCACGCCCTAGCATCAGCGGGGAGTGACATCCGAACCGGTCCCGTGGTAACCCCCTCTCCTCGCCCTCCCCTCTTACCACCGCGTCCTCGTCGCCAACCCGCCGCACTGACCAGCGTGGTGAAGTATGGTCAAACGTCCCTCCACGGCCGACTGACCGACACGGGGCGGGGTGGGGGGAGGCCTTCACCCAGCAGTGTATTGACAGGGCTGTCAATAACTGGATCGTTGAAATGTATTGCTGCAGGAGCTGTTGGTGCGTGGGCCGTTGGGTCGCTAGAGGCTCGGTTGATGTCAACGCCGTGATGAGGGGGTAAACACGCGCAGTTGGTCGCCTTGGCGTTCGCGCGCGTGCAGGTTGCTCGTTTGTTTTGACACGGTGCCACCGTGCAGTGCCTCCTCATGTTCACGGCACTCCGATTCGCGTGCCACTGAATGAGCCCACCCCCAAATCATGTTATCCAGACAACCATTGTTCCTAATTATCCTAGCCTTTTGTGCGGATAAGAGGAGTGACCAAGAAGTGGATGGAAACAAAAAATCACCCGTTTATTAATCCTCCTTAAGTGCGTGTGCGCGTGTAAAATGGAAGCTATTTTGCACGGTGCAAGTGGAATCCATGCTGCAGCACCCCTCCCAAATCAATGATTTTTTGAGATCTCCCCCTGCAGTATGTACGCAATACCAGCCAATACATTTACGTACATAACACAAAGACAAAGATCCCTCTCCGTATAGCTTTAACAGACTGTTGGGGCAAATTCTGTTAGCGAGTTGCACCTACGAAAGGCCGGCACGGCGCGCGATGGGATGGGTGGCCAGCACCACGCCCGACCGCCTTTGTCTCCCCAGCGGTCACCTTTAACACACCGCACCAGGAACTGTACTCGTTTGAGGCCGAGTCGGCCTAGGGGAACGCTCGTAACCTTTTCGGACACAGTAAATCGCCACTGGTAAACGATAGTTATGGCCATGAGGTTCAGTTGACCGTGAGCGAGAATCGAGCCTCGGGTGCGCTGGGTCCGGCAGCGCGGACTTCCCACGTAGTTGTATACTCGGACGCAAACGACGTTTTAGCGCCCGGGCCTGCAACAGCAGCAGGCGCTGGGCGTATTGGGTCCGGGCCAATTGGAGCGGGCTGCTCCGCGCAAGCCGCCGCGAGCGTCCCAGGCGCGGTCCGTGGGCGTGCGAGGTGCTTCCTTCGGACCGTTCCATTCTCTGCTGCCCTCGTGGGGGTGTTGGGGGGAGGGGTGTTTGAGAGGTATTGGGCCCATCCATTGAGTAGGTACGCAAAGATCTATCAAAACTTGACCCCTGCCTGTACGCACGCGTACTTTTTACACCCTCCCCCACCCCACCCCACCTTCGTACGTACGTTTTGACGCACCCCCCGAATCCTATAGAACGACCAATATTTAATCCACGCAGAAACGATCAAGGATGAATAATATGAACGCGTCGAAGCAAACGGATAGTCCACCGCCGGACTATCTAACTCATTTTAAGGCCAACGTAGGCGAAGTGGATGGCCCCTCTTGACGCAGTGCTGCTGCGAGTGTGCGGTGGGTGCCGTGCTGCTCTCAGATGGTTGGTTCCGGAGGTGGCCCTCGGGGCGGGCGTCTCAAGGAAGCGAACGCAGAGTCGGAGGCAGCGAGCCCCGCCGCTGCTGAGCAGCAGCTGGGTTTCCAATCTGGGTTTCAGTCACGCGTATGTTTGCTTGAACTTCTTTCGCGCAGTACATCGCCGATCATGCATCATCAAGGGTGCGGGGGAAGGACTACAATATAAACACCAAAGAGCTATTCTGAATGAATTAGGTTTTTTTTTAATGTAGATTTAAAAGTGCACAGCTCTAGTGGCTTCCTAATATCGGAAGAGTATTCCAGACGGCCGCAGAATGGCCAGACTCACATGTAGACCCAGGCAACTTAGACCAGATTCTCCGGTGTCGTGGGTTGATGAGCTGAGCCCCTGGTCACCAGCAGCTTGCGTAGAGATCCATAAAGTCACGTAGAGGCCCGTAGACTCGCGTAGAGAGATCCCATTACCTTGCACAGGTTAAGTTGTGATTAAACCGGTTTTTCAAGTGTAGTGAGTGGAAATAACATCGGGTTAAATTAGTTTTTTTTATATTCCACTTGGCTTATTCAAACTCAGAATTACAAATGTTATTTCAAGTGTTAATTGAGGGTACAAAAACGGTAAATATAATGGTTTTCTATATTTTATTGTAATCTAGAATTTTTTTTTATTTGACAAGCGATGGACAATCTTGGTAGGGCATATGAAAGGTTGAAGTGCCTGTGGGTTGCTTAAGAGGCTATAGCAATGGCTTCAGATGGAATCCTGAGGAATTCCCGACACAGGGTGGTGCACTACTAACTGCGTGTTCCGACAATCGATGCCACAATTGGGATATCGTTGTGGAAAAAGACACGTTAAAAGTATATATAACTAAGTCTAAAAAACAGTAGAAGATATTTTGTTCCTGATGGTAATTCGACACGCCCGACCGCCAATCGGCTGCGAAGGGAAACATCCATTGAACCTTTTGTCTTGGTGGATACGCTGACCTCCAGGCAATTTGACCTTGAGGTCAGCTTCCTCTTGTGTCACTGGAGCCAGACGAAGGATCGATTCTCACCACCGGCGCCCCGATAATTTCCACAACGAATCACCAAGCTCTGCTGCTGCCAGCTCTATCGTTGACTCTTTGAGACTGATGACATGGGAGTTGTTGTGTTGCTCCCCCATCGTTGTCCCAAACTAATCTAAACTATGTTTTTTTTATTTTACCACGTAAGGCCCGCTGAGCTATGTAGCTCCTTTTTCGGAAGCGACCTGGATATCACAACTGATACCTCAACGAAGTGGCTAATCATGTGGAAATTTATAGCAGCCGAATACTCTAAACGCATGTTTCTAAATATGGAGGGAAAAACCAGAGGACCTGGAGAAAAATCCACACGACCACGGGGCAAACTCCAAATATACAGGAGTCAGGGTTGGGATCGAACCCACGACCTTCTGTATGCCAGGCGAGGTAGTTAACATCTCGCCACCGCGACGCCCCAATTCGGCTATCGGCGTCGCATCGTCGTGAGACGAAGTGTCCATTTGCATGTGTCACAGGACAGTGGTGACCCTTTGTGTTAGGGAATGGCCCACAGAAGCGGATATCACGGAGCTACCCCTGAGAACCCTTAAAGCGACCTTTGGCCTACACAGTATAGAGGGCAGCGCTTTCCCGCTCGCTCTGCCATTGACAGGAAATGTTCGTCGCTTGACGGTCAAACCGATATTTTTCCAACTCCTAGCTGGAATTTAGACAAATGAAGTGCAAGTTGCAAATTATAACCTGGTATTTGCGTGTGTATGTGTGTGTAATAATTGGTGACCAGTCTGAGACCATTAACTCTCGCCAAGTTTAATCACGGGCGGCTGTGTGGATCCGAACCCAGGACACGGTGATGACATCGTTAGCTGGAGCAGGTTGTTACACGATGGTGTCACGGCTTAAAAACCTCGATTTCAAAAATGAGTATACCTCTTGCATGTTTGATTTCGCAGCCTATCTTGCCAAACAGCTGATGCATCACGGTAAGATCTCACCGGTTGAGCAAGAGAGGTTTGTTGACGCCGTTGCTTAAGTTTGATTGCAGGTTAGCACGAGCGTTTACCAAAGTGTCTTGTTGCTTCCCACCCCCCCCCCCCCCAGTGTAAGTATGTATGCTGAACTTCTTTCGCACCGTACGTAGCCAACAGTGCTAGTGGGACGTGAGGGGAAAGAACAACAAACTAAACACAAAAAGCTATTCTACAGAAATGAGTTTTTCAATCTACATTTCAACGTGCATAGCTCCAGTTGCTTCCTAATATCGGAAGTAAGAGCGTTCCAGACGGCCGCAGAAGGGCATCTGAAAGCGCGCGATGCGGTGACCGTCCTTGTTCGACGGCCCAGCCAAAAGCCGCTGCTGCGAGGATGACCGGAGTTCGCGCGACGGTTCACGCCCCTTGACCAGATCAGCGAGGCATCGTGGTCCATTTGTGGCAGGCACCTTCGTGTGTGACGAGCGCGACCTCGCAATGCGTGTGTTCGTTCGGCAACGGGAAAGTCAACGCAGCTCGGCGAGCACCGGACGGCCACGGGCGGATCGAGGCCGTCGGCGTCCGTTCGCAAGGCGGCCTTCTGGGGCCTTCGCGCTGTTGTCACGCGCTTGCGCTGCGAAGGCATTTCCACAACATCCGTGCGTTTCCCCACCCCCCCTTGACAGTCGCACGCCTGTTCGGGGAGCGCAGGCCTTGAAGCACGCGTCGATTCGCGCGTTCGCGATCGGGTGTGCGTTAGTTCAGAAGAATATCGAGTTGAAGGGTTCGTTTTTTGGCCAGGGTCGTTGGATGACGCCACCACTTGTAACGCCACCAACCTTCCTTCCGCTCAATCTCTCGAATGTCGGCACACACAAACGTCCGCTGAAAACGTTGTCACCTTGGAGCCGCCCAACCGCCGTGAATAAATGAAACGCGTCCGATCTTGCCGGATCCTCGGCAGCCGGCTTCGTGCTTGGATGTGTGACGAGCGAGGCTTGCCAGACGTTTGTGGCAGCAGGCGTGGGGCTGTGAGGTGTGGCCAGGAAATGTCAGGGTAGAGTGTCGCCGCTCCCCCTCTTATGCCCAGTGGGTGTTCTCCGAGTTTCTCCAAGTTTCTCCGGTTTCCTCCCACAAGAAATTCGTGGAATTGGCCAAACATTTCCAACGAAGCAGTTGGAGGGGGGGGGGGGAGGATGGGAGGACCCTTTTGAACAAAAAGTTTTCCATTTCATTGAGCCTCTCTTGTGTAAATATGAAATGGCATTATTGTTATTATTGTTGTTTGTTATTATTGTTGTTGTGCAGCTTTCGACGTCACGTGTGCACGAGTCAGCAAGTTGAGGCAAGCTGCAACATGGGTGCGCTGCGGTGATTGTGGGGCCTTGTTTAAGAGCGTTGTCTGTGTAGATTGGCAGCGATGCCCCTTTTTTTCGTAAATTCCCCCCCCCCCTCCTCCTCCTCTGCGCTCACCTGTGAAATGAAATGCATCCAGACGGCCAAAATAACAAGGCCACAACAACTTGATCGCTTAATGAGGCACATATTCTGCCTCGTCAAAGTCTTGGGATGTCAAAGCTCTGGTTTTGTTTACCGAGAACCCCCCCACTGAGGGCTGAAAAATAGAATTAGTGTGAGTTACGCGGTGTACAGTGAAAACAACACGTACGATGTATAGTACGCTATATATGCCTTTTAGTTGTTTATTAAAAGGGGTTATCGCTAAATTAATCTCTAATGCTGCGTTATTACTGCCGAATGCAGTCTAAGTTTGTCTGTGCCGGTATTTTCGTCGAATTTGGTCAATTTGGACCCTGATGCCGGCACACAAAAAGGCCTGCTCGTGCGAATTACGTCACGGGGATCTTTAATGTTTACTGTGGAATGCAGACAACGCGTTACAGTGTTGTCATTATCACGCCAATTATACCGGCGGTTGTAATCAGGGCGGCCGCTGAGTTTGAGCCATGAACCTTTGCAAGAAGCGGCGAGCCCGATACTGCTAGGCCACGTCAACGTGGGAGGTGGGAGGTGGAGTTCCAGATTGGGGGTCCCAGATTGGACTCACAGATTGGGGGGCCCAGATTGGGCATCCCAGATTGGAGTCCAAGATTGGGGGACCCAGATTGGGGGTCCCTGATTGGACTCACAGATTGGGGGGCCCAGATTGGGCATCTCAGATTGGATTCCAAGATTGGGGGACCCAGATTGGGGGTCCCAGATTGGAGTCACAGATTGGGGGTCCCAGATTGGGCGTCCCAGATTGGAGTCCCAGATTGGGCGTCCCAGATTGGAATCCCAGATTGGGGGTTCCAGATTGGGGGTCCCAGATTGGGGGTCCCAGATTTGAGTCACAGATTGGGGGTCCCAGATTGGGCGTCCTAGATTGGGGGTCCTAGATTGGGCGTCCTAGATTGGGGGTCCCAGATTGGGCGTCCTAGATTGGGGGTCCCAGATTGGGCGTCCCAGATTGGGGGTCCCAGATTGGGGTCCCAGATTGAGTCCCAGATGGGGGTCCCAGATTGGGGGTCCCAGGCAGGGTCCCCAGCACCGGTTCACACGTCACATCACTTCTCTGCCGTGCGAGGCCCTTGTTAATGACTCGCGCGGTGAGACACGGTTTGGTGCTTGGTGCACCACTGCCAGCGTACCCCTTTCACATGCCATTTGGCAACGCAAAAACAATAAACATATTAGTTATGCGCACTCCTGTGTCATATGTATGAAAAAAATATATTTGGTCCGAAGCTCTCTTTATTATTGTTACTGTTTAACTCGCCGGGCCTCAACATTCCTTCGCTGACTTCATACGTTCACTCTGGGCTTAAGATCTTTTCAGCCGGAGACCTTTAGAAAATGAAAATACGAAGTAGAGAGAACATTTTTTTATAAAATAAAGGCCACGACTGGAACAAAAGCAGGTTTTGCGGACGTGTCAGTGGGTTCTGGCGAGTGCCATTGGCGGCACTTGGCAAGAGAAACAGCCAAAGGGAACCAAATAGCTCAATGGGGGTCTCAGGATTCGTATAACAAAAAATATTGTGGTTTACCGAATACTGTGACAGCTCAAACTGAGATCCACTTTTGTTTAGCAAAATGCTCAAACGTATAAATGATTACGACTAAAAATATATTCTTATTGTAATTACACTTTAATTGTCTCACACACCTGTATTATAATTAAGCTATGCATGTATGTTGAACTTCTTTCGCACCGTACGTAGCCAACCGCGCTAATCGGCGGTGCCGTATGAAGGACACCAAACCAAACACCAAAAAAGCAATTCTAAATAAACTAATTTTTGCAAGCTAGATTTAAAAGTGCATAGCTCCAGTGGTTTCCTAATACGTAACTTGTCCAGCACATAATGCTTGTCGTCGTATGACGCATACAAAACGAAGTTCGACTCAGAGCCTCCGGTGGGCTGGCACCACCGCTGTGGGTGGGTTGGAGGCATTTTTTGAGCGATTAGGACGTCTTTGGCGTTCTGCGCTATGAACCCAGAGACTCGTGGCCGCATCCCAGCCACGCCCAAAGTACATGCGTTTGTTGAACTTCTTTTGCACCGTACGTAGCCAACCGTGCTCATCGGAGGTGCGTGGGAAGGACAACAAACTAACACACAAAAGCAGTTCGATAGAAATAAGTTTACAATCGAGATGATTTAAAAGAGCGCAACTCCAGTGGCTTCCTAATATCGGAAAGGAAGAGCGTTCCAGACGGACGCAGACGCGCGTCATGCCACGAGATGAATTGTACATCCAGAACTCTCGCAGCGATCGGAGTATGACTCCCCCTCCCCGCCGTGTTAGAGAACCTACCACGCACAAGGATATTTAACAGAACTGCATCTGAGAATTGTGAAATGGTTTTGATCACATTGTGAAGTGAAACTGAAATCTTATATTTATAAAGTAGGAATTTAGGAAGTTTTATTTTTATACCGTCACAAGTGACTGGGCTAAGACTATCAGCTCACTACACCTTGAGAACCAAGTTGCAATATAAGTCAGCCTGTGAACGTGTGAGTCTATGGGTCTCTATGTAAGTCATTGTTGACCGAGCTGAGACTATCAACTGAATACACTTGAAAATACAGTTTAATTATAACCCCACCTGTACAGTACGTCTGTGGATCTGTTGTGACTCTATGGGTCTCTGTGTGAGTCTCTGGGTCACTGTGCAGGGCTACTGTTTTCTTTTCAAGTCTATGGGTGACCATGTGAGTCGATGCGTGTGCTTATGCCACTCTTTGGGGTCTCTGTGTAATTCTGTGGATATCTCTTGTCAGTCTTTATGTCCCCGTGTAAGTCTACGGGTCTCTTCCTGATGTGTCGGAGGGATCTCGCTCGACTTGAGAACCTGGTTATTAAACGCTGTCGGCTGAAACCCAGTTTCAAACCCAGGATCTCAGTCGCTGCCGGCTCTCCTCGTCTCTGACCCGGTGCCACCAGGACCCCTCCCAGGAATTGTACATTGTACACAGAGAGGACTCCCTTCCAACACACGCGGCCCGTCGCCTTTTCTCACCACCGCGCCGTGCGAATGAATGCGCGCCCACACTCAGCCTGGTTTGCGGATTCCAGTGGGCCTCGGGGCGGGCAGGATTAAGGCTCGCGCCAGCTCGTGGGCGGCAAAAAAAACCCAAAACGTGGGGTTCGCGTGAACCTCGTGTGTTTATTTTACAGCGAGACTCCTCTCATCCGCAAACACGTGGGATGGGGTAGGGGGGATGTGGGTTTGGGGAATGGGTGCGAACGCTGTTGGCGGTTCGTATTTTTTGCATTTTATCGGCAGAAATTTCCACGCGGCCGCGAGTGACTGAACGTCGATGGCGGAATTCATTTTCCCGTCACTTCTGGGTCGCTTCCGGAAAGCCACGGATAAGAGGATACGTGATTTATCTCTTTTGGGGTCAGATCACGTAAAAAGTACAATGTGCGGCAAAAAAAAGCCTCCTCCACCCGACACGGCTGGTTAATGTGGTTGTCGCGAGAACAAATGTGCCAGTTTATTACCGCTTTAGCACACCGGTGTGTTGGGACAGCTGATCCACGACATTTAACAATGCGGTACGTGTGCCCAGAGGATACATTTGGCACTTCGGGGAGATCAGTTGCTCAGGAGCTGCCACTTTTTGGGTGACTTTTCTCGTCTGAAGATAAAACGCGCCGGGTTTTGGTGGATTTTAGCGTTTCCACGTGACCGTGTCCTGGGTGACTCGTCGTAACCATAGATACGCAGAGAGAAGAGTTAGAGTCGATTTTGGGTAAAAGGATTTTTTGGGAATCGATGCAGGGTGTGGATAATAGGAAGAGAGAGAGGGGCCTTTTACCTTGACAAAATTTCGCTTCTTGGTCGGTTAGAGCTGTGCATATATTTTTTTCCCGCCATGCAGCCAGCGAGCCACACTTTAATGCATATTTAGCAAATAATTCGTGTGTACAATTATCCTGTTTTTCCAGGCGGATATGCCAGAATGTGTTGGAACGGTGTCGCAGTGGATACCTCACTTCGCTCTGAACCCAGCGACCTGAATTTGATTCCCTGCCACAGCTAACATCAGTGGCGAGCGATGTAATATCTGAACCGGGTCCTGAGCGCACCCCACAAACCCTTCTCGGCCCTCTTTCACGAACCCGCGCTGATCGGCATGGCGAAATATGGTCGGTACAGCCACCACAACCGGACAGGGTGTGGGGAGGCTACGTCAGTGAGATTTGAGTGAATAAAAACGCCGAGCTACTGAGATTCTGCCCTGAGCCCGAAGGCCATGACGTTAGGCAATTGTTGGCGGCAGTCTTCACTGAATATTCATTTCTTTTGAACGGATGCAGAAAGTTGTTTTTTTCACGGAAAAGGGATAGAGTGACGGGAGTTCCGTCTAGAAGAGAGGGTGGCTTGAGCAACTGCTGCCAGTTCCCTGGACACTTTTCAATGAAGAGTGGTGGCTCTTAAACTTTACCGCAGCCTTGCACCCCCTTTTGGTTCTCAATCGTAAACAAATATACATGTAGATTTGTTAATAAATACATAGGGGTTGATTAAACGAAGTAGCTGTACTTGCGTGCCCGTGCCTAATTTGTGTTTTCGATTACCTCCTAAATAAAATCTGGCCACGTCTCGCACCCCCAGAAAGGGCATCTCGCGCAACCCCAGGGTGTTCGCGCACCCACATGGTTAAGGAACCTCTGCTCTCGAGTATCATCGCTGTTAGCGAGTATCATCGCTGTTAGCGAGCAGCTATGAAGGCCGGCACGGCACACGAGGGGGTGGCGATGCCGGCACCATGTCCGTCCACCCGCCCGGCCGCCTTTGTGTCTCAGCAGTGGCGCTGTTTGAACACCGCACCACGGTATTCAATTGAGGCCGGGTCGACTGGCACGCGCACACACATGACGCGCACACGCAGAGAGGAAAATTCTGTTACAGTTTTCATGTTATTTTTTTTATGTTTCTACCACAGCTTGGGAAGAATGAGCACGGGAAGGGCGGGGTGGAATGTGGGGGGTGGAATGGGTGGGGTGGAGACTGCACGCGGCAGTGAAAAAACTGTGGCCTGGTTCACCACCCCCCCTCCCCGTAACGTCTGACGTCCAGTCGTGGCACAATCTAAGCCATGTGGTGTAGTAGGTGCCCAACCCCCCCCATCCACCCTAGGGCGTTGCCGGAACACGGCGAGCTGGGTTAATATCCAGCCGTACCGTCGTCACAACCTTCAAGTGAGAAGGGGGTGGTCGTGGTGGTGGTGGTGTGGGAGTGACGGTTGTGGGTGTGTGTGGGGGAGGGAGGTGGCCGCATCTCGGATTTCGTGCCCGTTGCTCCCGGGATTATCCATGACGGGCCCGCCAGGTGTAAATCATTGACGCCGGGGCGCTGCTGCTGTAGCTGCAGCAGCGGTGCTGAGCGCCGCGTTGCCCCATTGGGGGGAGAAGGGAACGAGAGAGGAGAGAATGCCGGGCGATCAATGGGACAGCGCCGACATGCTCCGTGGCTCCTGGAGGAGCTCTCACGAGGCTCTCACGGCCCGGATGTGCTGCCTCGGTGGGTTTGGCGAACGTCCGTCCGTACGTCAGTCTGTCAGTCCGTACGTCAGTCTGTCAGTCAGTCCGTACGTCAGTCTGTCTGTCAGTCCGTACGTCAGTCTGTCTGTCTGTCAGTCCGTACGTCAGTCAGTCTGTCAGTCCGTACGTCAGTCAGTCTGTCTGTCAGTCCGTGCGTCAGTCTGTCAGTCCGTACGTCAGTCAGTCTGTCTGTCAGTCCGTACGTCAGTCTGTCTTGTCAGTCCGTACGTCAGTCTGTCTGTCAGTCTGTTTCACGGGTGTCCGTTCTCGAGAGGGCTGGAGGCGGACGGAGGGTGGGAGGTGGAGGGGTGGGAGGGGCTGGGGAGGCTGGGAGGTGGAGGGAGGGCTGGGAGGTGGAGGGAGGGGCTAGGAGGTGGAGGGAGGGGTGGGAGGGGCTAGGAGGTGGAGGGATGGCTGGGAGGGGCTGGGAGGTGGAGGGAGGGCTGGGAGGTGGAGGGAGGGGCTAGGAGGTGGAGGGAGGGGCTAGGAGGTGGAGGGAGGGCTGGGAGGGGCTGGGAGGGGCTAGGAGGTGGAGGGAGGGGCTGGGAAGTGGAGGGAGGGGTGGGAGGGGCTAGGAGATGGAGGGAGGGGCTAGGAAGTGGAGGGAGGGCTGGGAGGGGAGTGGTTAGCGACTGTCAGTTCCCGGGCCACGTGGTGGCCACTGTCACACGCGGCGTGGCCAGCGTTGCCACGAGCGATGTTGTTAATACCCGCTGGAGTTCAACGTTGGGTTTTGGGGAACTGTACTAGCACTCCATTATCTTACTATATAAAACTGTTGTTGCGGTCAGAGCCAATAAGGGGATGCTGCCAGTTGTTACTTGCCACAGAATTTTGGCGCCACGCTGGCTAGGAGATGTTAACTATCTCGCCAGGTCTACAGGAGGTCGTGGGTTCGATCCCGACCCTGACGCCTGCTGCTGTATATTTGGAGTCTGCGGTGTCTCTCTCCCCGTGGTAGCGTGGATTTTTCTCCGGGTCCTCCGCTTCTTCCCTCATTTAGAATCAACGATATGCGTTTAAGAGTCTTTGGCTGCTGCACATTTTTACATGACAATAAGCCACTTAGTTGGGCTATCATTTCTGACCAAGGTCGCTTCTGAACAATAAAAAATAGTTTAAGAGCGGAGGGTTTGGGGTGATTTACTTTTGGCCCGAGTAACTCACTTCTGTTGATTACAGAGTGGTCCAGATGCCTTGTAAGCCCCCCACCCATATAGTTTTTTTGGTATAGCCCTGTGAGCCATTTGGCTCTTGAATCGGGTGCAACCACAACAAACAAAAAACAAAAACATGAACAAGAAAACATCTTAAAGTGACTATGTGACTGTGCAAAACAGAAAATCCAGGAAAAAACAGCAAATGATTCCAGAAAAAGCACCGTACACCAACGCTGTGTGCAAAAATCCCAGTGGGATGCAAGTCAAACAACAACAACCACAAGACAACTTAGATTTAGGCCATCAGTCAAACTCCGTACTACAACAAACAAACATGGCCAAACCAACACCGGTGACGATTATCTGAACTGGTCCCGGGCCTCCCCTAGGTCGACTCGGCCTTACATGAGCACCTGGTGGCGGTGTGTAAAACATCGCCACAAAGGAGACAAAGGCGGCCGGGCGTGGTGCTGACCACCCCACCTCCCTTGTGTGCCGGCCTTCATAGTTGCTCGCTAACAGCACTTGCCCCAACAGAGGTCTGTTAAAGGCTATACGGGGGATCTTTTTACATTTGAAGCAATTGGCGGGACCCCGGGGTCCCATCACTGCCCCGGGGTGGGAAAAACCGCGTAGCGACACGAGTCTTGCCTTACCGACAACAAAACTAGCGGTCAATAGATTGGCCTCGTCGAGAGCTACACGGGGCACTAAATTTCGTAAAAAGTTGAAAAATTACACAAACACGTTAAATTCACTACCTGGGGGGGCGGGCTCGCCTTGGCAAAGAAGCTGAGGATCGACGGCTGACCGGAGGGCGTTGTCGCCGCGCGCGACTGCGGCGGACGCCCCCCGGGGCTCGCATTTGGCCGGTGGGGTGGCGCCCATCGTGTCGATCGCCGCCTGCTGCTGCTGGCGCTTGTTGGCGCGAGTCTGGGGTGGCGGCGCGTTGCTGTCGGGATCACGAGTGGGCGGACTGAAAAATAATAATTATTGACATGATTTTTGCGGGACCCCTGAAATCCAGCGTACACGCGTGCAGAAGCAGCCCATCAGCCCTTTTGGGCTCTCCGGAGCAATATGATCCAACAGCATTCGTTTAAGCAAGCCCAACTCTGGACTGGACCCCTGGGTCCCGCCAAATGATTCATTTGTTCCAGTGAGCAGGTTAGCAGGGTTGAGCGAGTCTGCTTCCAGAGGCCCCTCTCCCGCGCCGTGCGTCTGCACGCGAGCGCGTTCTTTTTTTTTGTCGCAGCGAGAGAGCTTTTTGTGTGTGTGTTTTTTTTGTTTATCCATTTATTGTTGTCCGGCCTGTCGCGCTCGCAGCCAGTCGCACTGACAGCACTTTACCCGTCCCTCGCCGCTATTTGGGTGCTGCGGACACAGGAGGCTCAGAGCCGTTGCGAGCGATAAGCCCCGTCGGAGACACGCGGGGGCTTCCACAAAACAGCGCCTCCGCTTCAGCACGGTTGGCTACGTGCGTTCCCAAAGAAGTCCAGCGTACACGCGTGCAGAAGCAGCCCATCAGCCCTTTTGGGCTCTCCGGAGCAATATGATCCAACAGCATTCGTTTAAGCAAGCCCAACTCTGGACTGGGTTTTGACCTTATGGGTCTCATCAGCAGAGCCAGGCTTCCTTAAAGGAATTCTGCTGGGTTGCAAGATGTTGTTGGCAAGAGCACTCCGTCTAATTATAATTTTGATTACGAAACGTTGTTTCGACTTTGCGGTGAATTGTGGGCGTCGGGGAGAGTGGTGGCATTAATTTTACTGCCCTTTTATAGTCGTGATGAAGAAAAAACTGTTACGCACATCTTGCTGGTAAATACAGCGAATGAAACTCCCGTTATCCGTAGGCACACGATGCGATTGTCGTCATCATCCGTCCTCCACATTAGATCCATGCCCGGATAAGAGGAGTAACCTCCTCCTCTTATACGGGTGGGTCGATTGGTAAGTGGTCTCCAGTAAGCGCTGTCCGCTTCCTGTTATTCGTGATTGATTTGTGGGTCGGATCCTGTAAGTGTAACTGTTTTTTTGATGACTTACAATATTAGCCGATTTAACACGTATGAGGCTTTCACGACCAATATTATCCATAATATTCACAAGGCGCAGAGAGGGGCGCGTACGCATGATCGCGAGCGGTACTTGGGCATGCGAGGCTAACGTGGGGCGGCGTATGTCGTGTTGTTGTGTGTCCGTGTCTCTGTGGCGTGAACCCCTGCAGATGAGCGAGACCGCGTTCAGAAGAAAACTTTCACGAAATGGGTGAACAAGCACCTGATGAAGGTGAGAGAAAGCAAAAGAGAGAGCGAGAGAGAGAGCGAGAGAGAGAGCGCGACGCCGGCAACGCTCTGCCACCTCTGCCGGGCTGTTGCGCCGCCGCCGGCGCCAGCCGCCGGCGACTGCGACTCGTCGCATCGCTGCCCCGAAGCTCAGCACTCATCCCGACTCCCCGAACCTCCACCATCGACCCTCGTGATTCAATCCCAACAGCGTCACGGGATATATTTAACGTCAGCTGCGATGTGTATACGTACGTTGGACTTCTTTCGCAGCCGTACGTAGCCAGCCGACAAAACATGCAGTCGGCCCCAGCCGACAAAACATGCAGTCGCCCCCCCCCTATTCACGGCTAATGCACCCGCGGTATTAGCCAGGGGCGGCCGCTGCGTTCGAACTGCAACGAGTGGCCGAGTGACTTGGGGGGTGGGATGGGTGGTTGGACTTGCAGCATCGTGATAGATAGAAGATAGCTGTGGGGAGGGGGGTGGACTTCGTCCAGCAGTGCATAGACCATGGCTCATGGTGATAATCATGATGATTATGATTGCTCCAATTTTTTTAGTTTCTCCCCGACTCTATAAACCCCAAAAACAAATGACCGCTGCTAATCAGTCGGGAAGGCTCTCACGACATTTTCACCAAATGTATCGGTCAAGAGGCAGAATAACGGACGTATTGTCACTGCAGAGGACGTGTGACACCACAAAGGGCTTGGCGCGGATTCCGGCATCGTTGACGTCTCGCAGCCCGGACTACGCCGCTTTTCATCGACTTAATTAATCGCACTTACATTTCCGGCGGGGGGGGGGGGCGGTGAGGGGGGCAGGGGGGGGTGTTGGGGGGAAGTGGCAGAAAGGGTAAAGGAGGAGGGGGAGCCGCAGTTGCGAGGGTGACGGATGTCCACGCCGACCGTCGTCCCACGTCATTTGTTTACCCGCAAGACTTTGCGGCGGTGTCTCCCGAGGTCTTCGTCTCAGCAGACGCACAAAGCTTGCCGCCGGCGGAGGGACGAATTGGACAGAAGGACAGCAACAATTATTTCGCCGCGTCGTTGACACGTTCCAACAAAGCTGACACGTCCCTGCTGTCGGAAAAGCCTCCTCCCCGCACTGTGGGCAAGCAGCTCCAGCTATCCAAACACGACGAGGGCCAAATGGTCACCGAATCGTCGAACGGTCCACTTGGTTCCAATCACGCACTGATCGGAAGCAGATGGGCACGGTTTAATTTAGAACGGCAGCCCTTGATTGAGGTTATTGTAGCACACGTGATGGATGATACCCCTTGGTGATGGATGGTTGGTTGGCGTTCGTGGTTAGGAAGCTATTCAATGCGATTTACCTGTCGGGGTGTAACCAGGGTGTGGCGAGTTTTCGCAAGGTACTCCACTTTTCTCTCCACACGAAGCCAAACTCCCATTCATACAATTTTGACAAACATATGAATCTAGCAGGGGCCCTCCTGAAAAAGAGTCTTGAGACTCAGCGAGAGACGTCCGTGTATAAATAAATAAAGGGTATTACTGTTGTCCTTATTTATATTTGAATGTAAATAAATATGAGTAAGAGCTGACTTTGACAAATGGGGGCAACAGTTTCGGAAAATCAAGTCATTTTAAGGAATGTTTAATTCGGAGGAAATGCCTCGCACATCCTTCAGCCAAGGTAAGGCAGATTGTCAAGAATTCGGTGGGGAAGGCGTGCGGGTCTGGCCACAGTTGTAATGAAACCATTCGTGGCTTCCTCTGCCATTGTGGCCTCCTCTCAAACACGAAGCTCAACATGGTCGGCATGCCTGGGGTGGAGCCCCCAGTTCCTCCTCCCTCGATGCACCCGAGAGAAGTCGGTGTAAAGCGGTCAGGGGTGGTTCACGGTGCGTCACTCACCGACTTGATCCGGTCACTCGCTCGCTCACCGGCGGTCAGCCACCTCCCTGTCACTCTTCTATCGCTACTACCCTGGTTCGCTGCTTCCGTAAACTTCACTCGTTCATTCCTCTAACCATTTTGAAGGCTCGGGCTGCCAGACTCTTGACTGTTTGGTCTCATCCACAGTGTTGAACACAGCACCGCAATGTCATAAACACTCACTCCACTCACTCACTTCGCCGTGAAATTTCTCATCCACCCACCTTAATTGTCCACCCGTCCGCTCCCTCGCTCGCTCACCCTCTCACCCACACTGCAGGTCACAACAACAAAAACGTTTATTCTGAACAACACTTCTTTTATCCTCACAGGTTCTTAAAACAACCTTGCCCATTTCAAGAATCGTGTAAACACTCATGGATTACAACTTTGATGGTGCTATAATCTTGGTTCTTTCGGTAAAGTCACGTAGAAGGGAAACAATAAAATCATAAAAAAATAAAACAATAAATTTATCACGTTTCGACTGCAACACAAGCAATCATCATCAGGTGTGAAAACCACGGCAAGAAAAAATTCTTGCTGTGGTTTTCACACCTGTGACTTTACTGAAAGAACCAAGAATATGAATCCCTGCAGTCACAAAAGCTTTAAATCAAAATTTGATGGTGCTGTTCGTTGCGGGTCGCAAGGCACTTTGGGACACTGCCTGCACATGGAAATTGTAAAAAAATAAAAATCTGTAGAAGTGGCCAAATAATCCTGATAAAGTAGGACACGTCTGAAAAACGTCTTTTAGACTGCAAAAGATTCTTGAAATTCATTGTCAGGCATGATGCTTTTCTGGAATTTTTCAAAAATAATTAATATTAGCATTTGGCGGTTTCTAACCTGCTCGCTCATTCCAGCTGACTCACCCTTGAGCGCGCAGCCGATTGTACTTGTGCCGCACGTGGTAGGGGCTGCGCGGGGCGTTGATACAAGTCCGGACACAATTAGCGGGAGTCACTCGATTCCCCATCGGCTCGCCAGAATTGCGCTTTTGTAGCTTCTCTCTCTCTCTCTGGCTTCGCCGGCGTGTGTCGGTTCACAGATCCGTCACACGTAGGTAGCACCGCCGGTCAGGGCGGAGGGATTGAGTTTTCTTTTTCTCCGCCGCCCGAGTTCACGGAGAGGGGGAGAAAGAACAGGACCGTTGTTACAACAGACCCCGCGATTTCACAACGTCGCGTTTCTTCAACGTGCGCTGTCGGGCCCCTTTCTTGTCCGGGGGTTCGGGCTAAAACCCCGCGATTTGTGGGATCGCAAGGCGACGGAGCGCAACAAAGCTCCGACACGCAGACTCGTCGTTTATTTTTTTGTTGTTGGTCAGGTCACGTCACTAAAAGGCCCCCGTGTGCGAGGCGCGCCCTCCTCCGCACGTGCTAACAGACTCCAATCCAAGGCGCGCAATTTATCTCGCGAGCCGGACGCAGCGTTCGCTCGGCAAACTATTCAAGCAGGGGGCCCCCCACGTCGCCGCGCTTGAACTTGGCTGACCGCCCGTCCATGGCCCCTGGCGAATGTCAACTTGAGAATATTTGTTCCGTGGCAGCGTCAGCCCCCCCCCCCCTCATTGTCCCCCCCCCCCCATCTCGACCCCGGTAAGTGACTCTTTGTTTTGGAATTTGGAAGGCCGGGCAGCTATGAGGGCTTACAGACACACCAAGCCCTCTTGTTCCTCTTTCAATTTAGTGTGCGCGCACCGGGTTTGTGTGTGTGTGTGAATCAGTCCTGGGCCTCCGAGTGCCTGCAGTAGATAGTCAAGCGGTAGTGTCGTGGTGAACGCGCTGCGCTACGAACCTGCCGACCCGAGTTCGATTACCGCTCACGACCAAAACCAGTGGCGAATATCCGAACCGGTCCCCGCGGGCCTCCCCTAGGTCGACTCGGCCTTAAGCGAGTACCTGACACGGCGCGTGAACATCGGCAAAGGCGGCCCCGGGCGTGGGTGCGGCGGCGCTGGCCACGCACCTACTCGTGGACCGTGCAGGTCTTCTTCGGGGCGACTCGCTGAGCGGCACTTGCCCCAACCAGTCTATGAACGTGAACTGTGGATGTTTGAGTGAGCTGCTGCGCTCCAGCACGCGCTGGCCTTGGCTGCATGCCTCTTCCTCCACTCCTTTGGCATCGCACACGCCCCTTGCTTCTTTCTGGCGCAGGACGCAGCGCCCATTTTCCTCCTCCCTCCCCTCCCTCGCTTTTGCGCCACTTGTTACCATCGCAGACTGCCCGCCTCCGTCTACGAAACGGCAGCCTTGAGATGCGGCCGCAGTTATGCGACGGCGTCGTCCGTCGTCGTCGCCGTGAGCCTGCGGTCCGTGCACTCTTGGATGAAGGCCGCCCCGCTCGTGCTCGTGGTCGTGGTCATCGCCCACGATGCCGCAATCCGTCGTGCTGCAGCGTCGCACGCCGTAAATCGTCGCGTCGCTCCGTCCTCTCGGATCTGTTGCCGCTTCCCTGTGGCCGCCACTCTCCACGATTAGTGCCTCGTCCGTCGGCCCTCTTCCCTGCTAGGGAACGCGCCCTGCCCATTCCCGCCAACAGGGGGGTGCTGCTTCTTCTGTCTCTCGCTCTGTAATTCCCAGCGTGCACCTCTCGAACCTCTCTTTGTGCACTTGGCAGCGCTTTGGTTCGTTTTCTTTCATCGGCGTCCGTGTTTCCGATCCGTCCGTCGCAGTCGGCAATTCATCTTCGGGCACATCGGATAACGCAGCCTTGCACGATTCAGCAATCAGCTTCACAAAAGCTGCAACATCGCTTTCTGTCGTGGCGTGTAAGTTCAGCCCAAGTCGCCGGACAGAATCTCCCAGTTTGAAGTCGCGAATCGAAGCAAAACTAAACAGTAATTTCCTGCTCAAATGAGCATTGACGGCCTTAAGTTAGCGGTGGAAGTTCCCCGTTCCTGTGACAGGGGCGAGTATGCATTCATAGGACAACCACGCATTTTTTGAGCCCCCGGAAAGGATGATGGGATGAGTCAACCCCCCCCCCCACCCCCAACCAAGACTTGAACTCGCAACCTTTTCCATCGCGAGCCACGCACTCTCTCCCGCTCGAGCCACCTGGCAAGGCCCGAACAGGGCAGCTGTTTAAACCGCTCGGGCACGGAGACAGAAGAGCAATCAACGCTGTCTGAGAATCTGCGAGTAATTGTGTTTGACGGACACGATCCACTCCTCCCTGTTCCACGATCGCACAACGCAGGGTCACAATTCGGTAGTCACAGATTCAGTTATTTTTTGGCACTGTCTCGTTTCCACCGTCCCGTTTGTCGGTGCCTGTTGAAGCTCGCTAGGCCTTGAACGTCCACGCCCGTTGGGGCCCGACAATCGAGAGGGCAGTGGTTATTTACGCAGCGGTTAAAGGCGCAGACCTGCACGCTCGCTCTCGTGCCACCGCTGGCAGAAAGGGTCTCCACTCGAGGCACCTCAATTTAAAGATTCACCTCCAGAGTGATTTTTGGCCTACTCTTCCACGCCAACATCCTGGAAGGTCAACTAACTGCGGTGCACCCATTCACACCGCTGCTGGGTGAACAGAGGCAGAGGGTGAAGAGGGGGGGGGGTGGGAATTCAATAAACTCGCCCCCCCCCCCACCCCATTGTCGTGCCGGGAGATGGAATCGAACCGGCAACCTCTGGATCGCAAGTCGCAGTGTGCCGACCGGGACTCGACCCGTTATTCGAATCGTTTGTAAGTGATCGATTCTGACCTACATGGAGCGCTCGTTCCCGTACAACGTCAGCCCTGGGGAGACAAAGGCGGTTGGGTTCGGTGTGGGCCACTCCATCCCCATTCGTGTGCCGTTGAAGCCCCAAGTGGTGCTCGATAACAACTGTTGGCCCGACAGTCTATGTAGGCTACACAGGGGATGCTTGTATTTGCTTGTACGTGTGTGTGTGTATGTATATATATGCACGCATGCATGTGTCAGACAGCTGTTGGTGAACGCTTGGGCCGTGCGTCAGCGTCTGTGCTTGCATGCCGGCTCATCAGGCACCCCCACAATGTCTTGTGGTGACCTGGTGGCTCAGAGGTCAGTGGTGATGAGCTGGCACCTCGTGAGATCGATCCTGGGTTCGAATCCAGGCAGTCGCTTGTGATTTAACCAGGGGGTTCTCAAGTTGGGAGTCCGATGATGGCAATGTTATCCCTATATCTAGATCGGCTCAAAGCCTCCCGTAAATCACGTGACTTTACTTGCGACCAACGCTCTTCCTCCGCCCAGCTCACCGCCGCTCGCTGCTTCCTTTTCCCTTCTCCCCCTCTTCCCTTCCCTCTCATCATCACTGTCCTCTAATCCCCCCCCCAACCCCCCCCCGAAAACTTTGACCCGGTCATTCCTTCTCCCCCCTTGCCCTCCTGCCCGGCCGCTCCTCCTTTCTTCCTCCTGCTCATCCGTGAGCCGTGCCCTCTCGTCCGTCGCGTCTTGGGAACATCCGTGTCGGCATCCGTTCCCTCTCCAATAACTTTTCTTCTTCTTCTTCCACACATGATACGATATCCTTGCCTTCGCTTCCCCTTCCTTCCCCATGGTGCTGCACGGGCAAAACGTCTCGCATGATGTACGTACGTTTGGGGCTTCTTTCACACCGTACGTAACCAACCGCGCTAATCGGACGGGGGTCACTTCGTCACGACGACGGGCGTCAGCGGCCACGACTGGCGTCGTCTAATCTGCCGCAGGACGTCGATGTTGTGAGTTCCGCCTGGCCTCCCTCGGCCCCATCGCTTGACGCGCATTCTGCGGAGGGCCAGCATGCGACAGCTGGGCCGGGAGGGGGGCTTCTCCTCTGCCAGCACACGTGGCCTGCCCCCCCCCCCCCCACCTTACCGTCCCACCCCACGCCCTCGCCCCTCTCCCCTCCAACCTCCTCGTCAACTCCCACGCATCACCCACTCCCCTCCCCGGCTTCCCCCCTCCCTCCCTCCCACTGCCTGAATTCCATCCAAAAATGTCTTGCGCACAAATGAAAGATTATAGCCGCCCGCCCCCCCCTACCCCCCACCAACCCCCCACCCAAATGCCGGGAATTTTCGCTGATTATTTTTGTCGGACGCCAACTGCGGCCCACGAGGGCCCGGCGCGGCAATCGCGGCTTCGTCTGCGGTCGACTCCCCGACAAAGCTGTCGCCAGCGAGCCCGCCAGCCGAGCCACCCACAAAGCCACCCCCACAGAGCCTCGCACCAGGCCCCCGCGTTTGTCTCGCTGGCCGCGCGAGACTGGAGTGGGGTGGCCCGTGGGCCAGCAGCAGCCACGGCCAGAGCGAAGGTGGTCGAGGTTTCAAGGTTCGCTCTTGTTTCACCAGATGTGAACATTTCAGATTCCAGGATGTGGCTCGTTTTGAGCCACCACATCTTTTTATCGCAGACGCAATAAAAGATGATGAAGTACCAACAGTGACGCAAATATGTGGGCTCAAAAACACAACCGCACTGCAGGGGACATCGAAAATACCGCACAAACTTGTTCCCGCGAGCGAAATTTGACTTTGACAAATAACTTTTAAAATACCGTTCATCCGACAATGAAGTTAATGATACAACTAGTTGGATTCAGGGCGATAATTGCATTTACTTATTAACAGACGAGGATATATATTTTTAATACAATATATGTATATACTTGATGTGGTGTGCCGGGTGGAGATATACGTTTGTGGTTCGCCAACACGGGCGGATGTGGCTGATATTAAAATGATTAAACTCAACTTTTTTTTTATTTTACCAGGTAAGGCACACTGAGCTAAGTAGCTCTTTTTCAGAAGCGGCCTGGCCACAAACAATAGCTCAACGAAGTGGCTTTTCATCAGGTGGACATTTATAGCAGCCAAATACTCTAAACGCACGTTGATTCCAAATGTGGAGGGGAAAAACCGGATGACCCGGAGAAAAATCCACGTGACCACGGGGAAGAGAGACACGTAAACTCCAAATATACAGGCGTCAGGGTCTGGATCAAACCCACGACCTCCTGTACACCGTGCGAGGTAGTTCACATCTCACCACCGGCCGTCCCCCTCTACTCTACGCTACTCTAGCTCCCTCCTGCTCGTCTCTGCCATGCTCCGCTGACATTTTCTCATCCCACAATGCTGCCGGGGTTTACAGCCGACTCCAAATTGTCAATCGGTCGCCGTGTTTTATTGTACCGTGTCGGAGCCCGGTGAGTTTCGTTATCGCTCGTTATCGTTGTTTTGCGAGCGAGGACTGCAAGACGCGGTTAGCCCGATGCCCCCTTGGTGTGCAAGACATGATGGCAAAATTGGTCCTATGGCCACAATTGTCCATAGCATTATGGCCTTAAAAGAAAAACAATCACAGAGCACACGGTTTACATGACGAGCAAAGCGGGTTTTTGCTGTGTGTGGCATTTATTTTTTAATGCCACACACTGGAATTGAGGCAATTTTGTGTTAATTGTGCTCACCCACCACTGCCAACGCAGCAGCAGCAGCATCACCACCACCACCACCAAATTTGTTGTAAATAAATGTCAACAAAGCAACCAATCGCCGAATCCACACGTTTGCAACTGATGCTGCTATTTAAAATGGCAATTAACGATGAAGCAACTTTTGCTCCCCCAGTCGAACAACAACGAGAGCTACTAAACGTTTGGAGCACAGGATCAAAAGTCTTTCGTGCGGAAATGCAACATCCAAGAGAAAGATTTGCTTCCGTGCGGCCTGCTGTGATAGTACGAGCACGAATTAAAACTCGTGCAGAGGGCATCGGTGCCCTCTGGTTAGTGTGTGGTGTGTGGGGCAGGGACGGGGGAGGGTGGGAGCTCTACATAGCTCTGGAATAAAAGCTGGCACCCTGCCCCGACATGTCGTGTTATTAATACCCCCCGCATATTATAGGCACCACAAGCCACTGCTGGACTTGGGTCAGACTCCTTCTTTGTGTGGCTTTAACAAACTTTCACGGTGGCGAATTTTTATATTCCACCCCCCCCCCTCCTCCCCCAGAATTGTTTTAAATGTTAAATTGTTTTTTATCGGGCCCAGAACAGACATGTGCGCTCAGTGACAGTCGTGACACATGTAATAGTGCTGTTTGTCACTGGCGCCCCTGGCATGTATGGCCTTTTGGTCTGTGCTCAACAAAGATGGTGACTCATCTAAGTACTATGAACTATACTATATTTTTTATACCAGGTAAGGCCCACTGAGCTATATGGCTCTTTTTCAGAAGCGACCTGGCCACATGATAGCTCAGCGTTGTGGCTTATCACGTGGAAATGTATAGCAGCCAAACTCTAAATGCTAGTTGATTCTGAATGTGGAGGGAAAACCCGGAGACCTGGAGAAGAACCCACTTGACCAAATGTACAGGCGTCAGGGTCGGGGTCGAACCCATGACCTGGCAGGGTAGTTACCATCTCGCCACCGTGGCGCCCCCTAACCAGGCTAACCAAGCCCAAACTCTGCTTAGCTTCCAGGATATGATGGGCGCAGGGGTGCATAGGTCGAAAGCAATGTTAACGTTCATTTAAAGCCACGTCAGAAACTAAAAACCACTCCATTGGAAACCTCATTTGCCAGTAACAAAATATGATAATTGTTTTTTTACCCTTTTATCTGGCAACAAAACGCCACCTTTTTTTTACAAGGAGTCATGTTTACATTGACCACAATACCTGCGGTCGGAACGCAAAACCACTCGTCATTACGGTTGAGATTCATACTTAATATCTAAACAATCGTGGGTAATCTTGGTGAGGTCTTTCCTTGGCTGTGATTGTTTAGATAATAAGACCACTCTCGTATCTTATTTCTTAATTGTTGCACCTCTTCTCTTTTTGGTCTCTTGCGTCGTTAACTCGCTCCCCTCCTCTTCGCTGTGATTGTTTACATTCTTCCCTTTCCTTTCCCTTCATGTTACCTCGTTCCCACTCTCAGCACCGAAGACCGGAGGTATGGTATTTCACATGCAGCATGTCTGATTAAATTCCTAATCCTTTCTCACCGTGTGTGGTGCACGTGCGTGCGTGTCTGTGGGTCTGCATGTCTTTCTCTTTGTTGTGCGAGCGTGGCGCGCCGGCCACCCACCCCTTCGTGTGCCGTGCCAGCCCTCATAGGTGCTGCTCGCTAACGGCATCTTGCCCCAAAAACCTGTTGAGGCTATACGGGGGGATCTTTGTCTTTGTGTGCCCTAACACGGTGAGCCGTGGAGTCGTTGAGCGTCGTGAAATGCTTTGATTATAACCGTTAATTACTTAAGAGTGTGTATGAAAGGCAGTAGGGTGTGCACGTGTCTTCATACTGGGCGAACACCATTGATTCGCAGTGGCCGGTTCTTGTGAATTATATAAAATCCACTTTACTTTCTTCTTTATCATCACCACCATCAGCCACGATCTTATCCACTGCTGGACAAAGGCCTCCACGAGCCGGCACGGCTATCTTTCGTATCACGATGGAGCGATCCATCGAGCACCCGCACACTTATCTGATTTTAGTCGCTCCATCTCGGCAGCGGGCATACTCTCTCTCGGGGGGTGCCCCATCGTTTGGCTGCCAATCTATCATTGTGCAGTGACTAACTCGGAGACGCTCAAAGTTGGAGGCACTTATTTTATTTAACCGAGCACTCTTTGCACAAACACACACCCTACGCTGGTATACACTCCTCTGTCGCTCGCTTATACACAACTCTACGTGGGTCGCTAGCCTATACACAATGCTAGCCTATACACAATGCTAGCCTATACACAACGCTAGCCTATACACAACGCTGGCCTATACACAACGCTAGCCTATACACAACGCTAGCCTATACACAACGCTAGCCTATAGACAACGCTGGCCTATACACAACGCTGGCCTATACACAATGCTAGCCTATAGACAACGCTAGCCTATACACAACGCTAGCCTATACACAACGCTAGCCTATACACAACGCTAGCCTATACACAACGCTAGCCTATACACAACGCTAGCCTATACACAACGCTAGCCTATACACGACGCTGGCCTATACACAACACTGGCCTATACACAACGCTAGCCTATACACAACGCTATCCCTATACACAACGCTACCTTATACACAACGCTGGCCTATACACAATGCTGGCCTATACACAACGCTGGCCTATACACAACGCTGGCCTATACACAACGCTGGCCTATACACAACGCTAGCCTATACACAACGCTAGCCTATACACAACGCTAGCCTATACACAACGCTAGCCTATACACAACGCTAGCCTATACACAACGCTGGCCTATACACAACACTGGCCTATACACAATGCTAGCCGTCTAACACTGACGGCGCTGAACCGAGACAGCCAGCTAGCGTCTAGCAGCGCAATGTCGAGTGAAGACGACAGCGACGAAAGTGGCGATCTTCAACAGCACGACGGGGATTCCACTCCATACGACAGCCCCGAGCTCTCGCTCAGGGGCCCCTTTTATGCTCCCAGCTTGGAATCGCTCCGCCCCGGCCACGCCCCCTCTTTAGAACCTACCAGCGGGTTCCCGGGGCCTCCCTCACGTGCCCCTTCTGTAACCTTTCTCCCAGATATCCCCTCCGGTGTATCACGTGGCCTGCTGACGTCAGGGCTGCTGTAAGCCGCAGATCCCCTTCCCCACCAGCAGCCAGCGCTATGCTGCTGCATTAATTATTCTATGCCACTACAATTGCGATGTCGTTCACATCTCAGAGCCAGGGCCCTTCAGACGACAGTCAAGCGATATATATTTCTTTAATTGTCAGAGAGCTGGAATTAAGCCAAATTAAGTGCAGAACCCAATATGACGTGATGGTGTTTTGCCGATCACGCTGATATCATAACCTCCACTGCATTTGAGAAAGTGCAGTAGCGGCTGAAATCCATGGATTCGAACCCAGGATCTGAGTGGCGCCGGCTATAGCGCTGTGACCAAGGCCACCTCTTCCAGCCACAGTCGTGAAGTCTGCAGCGCAAATTCCACCACCGAACCAGCCAGACCTCGTGCCAGCACTGGGCAACCTCTCGGTGTTTTCTACTTCCTCCAGCGCCGAACAAACCTGCTGGGTTCGTTCGCACGAGGTCTCGGATTCGCACGGTTGCATCGAGTAGACAACGAGCCAAGAACTGTTATGTTCATCGTGATAATGATGCTGACAATGTGCGGGGGGGGGGGGGGGCGTGTACGCTCTCGGTACATTCGGCATGAAATACTCGCGTGAACCGTGGATGCCGATGGTTATCGTGCTGCTGGCTGTCACCGCGAGTGGCGTGGAACGACCGTTTTGTTGTCGGACTAACAACAGCCTGCCGTGAGAAGAGTAGCACGATGTTGTTCTCATGCGCTTGTGCGTGCGCGTATTTTGGAACTTTGAACGCCTTACCCCCCATTGTAAGGTGGAACGAAAGCTTGAATGAGCAATCGGCTCCGTGCGTCTGTCCGTTAACGACGATCCAGTGTGAACGGGAAAAACTCTCGAGGCCTTCTGTGTCAATTAGAAGCGCGTGGCCTTTAAAAATACTTTTATTTAAATAGGCGACGTTTCGGGCAATGGCCCTTCTTCATGGCACATAAATGGAGAGTGGACCCAGTAGAAAGAGTGGACGATACGAGTTGGAGACTGCACTTGTTTACACCATGGGGCCTGATGAGAATGCAATGTAAATAAAACATTCTGATAGGCAGGGCTGTTGGTCGAAACGTTGCCTCTTGTATATTTATCATTTTAAGGCCACAGTGTTAGTTGACGAATGTGTTTTTGTTAAGTGTGCCTTGTGCACCACTAGCCAACAACAGCAGCAGCAGCAGCAAAGTCAACTCATTTGTTAAAATGTGAACACAACTCGGCCATAAATTTGTGTGGCTATTATGCTATAGAAATCAAGCCACATTTGTTCACATGATAGAACCCAACACTTGGAGAACATCAGAGACTACCTGCAAATATCCACGCAACTTTCTTTTTGCCAGGACAGCTGCCCATCCCCTTTCCTGCTGCCGATTTCTTTTCCCCGGCTAATCCAGAATTACGACGCCATCGTCAACGCCCGCATTCACGATGTTTTTTTAGTCCCGAGCTCGCGAACATTGGAAGGTTTCTTTGGTTTTCTTGAAATGCCATATTGCATTGAATTGTCACATATATATATAGGTGACAGTGGCATGACTCGGAAATAGCAGGGCTGTTACTTTACCCGTCCACGGGTGGCGACTGTGGCCGTATGGGATCGCGTTTGCCACCTGACGCAGGGGTTTGCGCTTCAATCCCACTAGACACCCTGGTTAATACTACAGGGGCAGCCGCCTTTAGGGGATCCCCGAGGCTGAAATAATTAAATTGCAGCTGGGCACTGCAATGATGTGATGACGTGAGGCTCCTTATATGTATGTACTGTATGTTGAACTTCTTTCACACTCTGGATAGCCAGCAGTGCTAATCGATGGTGCGGGATGGTGGGGCGTTTTAAGCGCCCATTAAATAATTTAAACTCGTAACGCTGCTCCACCGCCACGCAGCATTCGCTCACTCGCACGCTCTCGAAGAGAGAGAGAGATAGGGGACGACTCAGATGCGCGAGCAACCGCAGACGAGCAGAAAGTCAGAAAATCCCCACTTACCCGCAACCTCCAAGTTCTGTGGTCCTCTGTGTATTAAGATATTTTCATCCAACTAATGAGTGTTAACACGTGGGAGGAAACCCACGGACACACACGTGCGCGAGAGGGGGCAACACTTTATCCCATCCACGTTGGAACAGGTTGGGGGATCCACACTCAGTGTACTGCCTTTTTTTTCTTCCCCCCAGGCGAAACAAGTGAAGGCTGGATCAGAGGCCACGTGCAACGCCGCCGCCTGGCTAAAAACACAAAACCCACTTAACCCCCCGTTGTCCGTATCCCTGTTTTGTCGCCCCGTCCGTCGTCACCGCAGGCACGGAAGCACCTGAACGACCTCTACGAGGATCTCCGCGATGGCCACAACCTCATCTCCCTGCTGGAGGTTCTGTCCAACGAGACGCTGGTACGCGAGCGGCGGGGAATGCGGTGCATGGAAGGAGGCCTGTTGCGCATGACCGGCGTTAGCTGCTCAAACGCGATTCACTTTGGTCGGCGCAGCGAACGCTCGGTGGCCGTGACCAGGAGTCGAACTTGGACTCTGTAAAAACCCAACCCCCCCCCCGACTCCCGCCACCCCTTCCTCCCATCCCACCCCCGCCCCACCGACTGACTCATTGGTATTCGAAGAATTCCACTTCTAATCATATTTTCGCGCCAGCGTCGATTTATTTTGGGTCCATGATTCGGAACGTTTGTCGCACGTGCACATTTTTCTCGTGACATGTTCAGAAAGTCCTGTGGTAGTATTTATTATTATATCATCATCATTATTATTGTCTAAGACGTCATTCCACACAGCATCCCAGCTTATCAGTGTTCCTTTGCAAAGACAGCATCGCATTTTTACTTAAATTACCAATCTCAACTTTCCTTTGTGCTGTTCATAATTCTGTTGTTTCTGTTTTCTGCGGATTTTTTTGTACCTTGTTTTACTGCTTTCATCCTGTTCTCTCTTCCTTTCTCTCTCTCTCGCCCCCAACCCAAAATGTCCCCTCCTTATGTTATGCCTTTTTTTTATTTCTGCATTTTTGCTCTCTTTCCTAAAATACATCCCATCTTTTCCGTTCACCCTGTCTGTGGTGCGTCTAACCCTCCCGACATTATATTTATTTTAATATTTTCTTCATTTTATCCAAACTCTCCCAAACTGCACCTTTCCCTTGGCTCCCTGCCCGCCGGCTTCCCCACAAATCCCCAAAACTTCACCTTTTGATCCTGACTGGTCCTGACCTTTGACCCCGACCGCCCCTGGCTTGCTATTGGCCGGGCAGCCCCGTGAACGCGATGTGATGCGCAGCTTGCGGTTGGTGAGTGGCTCAGCCTGTGTCTGCGCCGAGCATGACGGGAATGATGCTGAGAAGGGGGTACGTTGGCCGCGCATTAATGTGGTACCATTTAACATCCACAACAGTCAACGCTTTCATTATAATAATCATTAGCATACCATAACATTGATATTACCGTATTCTCTGGATTAAAAGGCACACCGGCGAAATATCTGCGTGTAAATACGACGCAGGCAACTGCACGGGAGTGTTTACAATCAATGTGCGTTCAGAGTATTTGGCTGCTATGAATTTTCACAAAATGATAAGACACCTTCGTTGAGTGATCATTTGTGGCCACGTGGCTTCTGAAAAAGTGCTATGCAGCTTAGTTGGCCCTTACCTGGTAAAATAAAATAAAAAATAGTTCAATTTAATAACACCGTGGCCTTATTAAGAAAGAGAATATAAGAGGCGACGTTTCGAGCAATGACCCTTCTTCACTGCACAATAAAAAAAAGGATACCGTTTATAATGCAGTGCTTATGGTAATAACATTAATATGGAGAATACGGTAATGACAGTAATAACAACAACATTCATATCTATTAAGGCCCTGGATTTTTTTTCAGTGTGTGAAAAAAATTCACTTTGCGTCTGCTGCAAAATCTTTTTTTTTGCACGTCAACTAACAGAAACGTAGTCTGTAATCACTTTTCTTTTGAGTGGTGTGAAAATCCATAACATCAGTGGATGAAATATGAGGATTAGCAGCGTTAAATGACCTTACGTTTCACATATTGTCCGAATCGCCCTGAAAGCTCTCAAATGTCATTTGTTTTAAGAAGCTAAGCCGGATTTAGCCTGGTCGGTGCATGAATGGGAGTCTGCTCAGGAATATCAGGTTTTGCAGACTTGGGCCTTGAGATTGTGCGATGGCAGAACAGAGATGTATCTCCCTCGCCTGATATACAGGAGGTTGTGGGGTCGATCCTGACCCTGATGACGCCTGCTGTATATTTGGATTTTGCTTGTCTCTCTCTCCCTGTGGTCGTGCGGATTTTTCTCCGCGTCCTCCGGTATTTCCCCTCCACATTTAGAATCAACGTGTGTTGCCAGGTCGCTTCTGAAAAAGAGCTTTGTAGCTCAGTGGGCCTTGCCTGGTAAACTTATAAATAGTTTCGTTTGTGGTTAGTTTCGTGATTGAATTTGAAAGCTTGTTTGGACAGTCATAAGAAATCCTGGGCCCTAATAACAACGACGATTGCATTACAGTAACAAATCGTGAACACTTTAACTTGCATCCCTAATAGGTTGCGCACAAGGTTGGAGGTGGTCGCGAGTGTGGCTTCATCTCTCATCCCACCCCCGCCCCCCCCCCCCCGAGTAATTTCCGGGTCGCCGCTAGCCTGGAGTAGTGGGCGACGCGTGGACTCCTTCCTAAGCCACAGAAGCGCAAGCACTCGATGCGGCGTTGCCGGGTGTAGACTTACATTTCCGTGTCGCTGAAATGATTAAGCCCTGCGCCGTGAGTGAGCGTTGATTTGAGCGTGGCAATGAGAGGAGTAAGCGACAAATCACTCTTTCCCCCCCCCCCCCCACCACCACCACCTCCGTGGCACTTTGTTTGCGAGCACCTATTACCAGCGAGAATGTGCAAATGGATTAACAGCAACCGTTTTTTTAGAGGGCACGTTTCCAAACGCGCAGACATTCTATCCACACACACAAAGATAACAAAGATCCCCCATATAGCCTGTAACAGACTGTAGGGGCAAGTGCTGTTAGCGAGCACCTAACACACACACACGCACGCACACACGCACGCACGCACGTGTTTTGTGTCTTGTGCACGCCGTTGCTGTGTTTGTCTTTGAGGAAATGTTGTCGGGTGTCGTTTGCTGTTTTCTGCTTGCTGATGCTCCTGAGCACGAGAAACCTTGAAGTTTATTCCTATAAACAATGATTTATATTTATCCCGTGAAACCATGGAATGTAAAGATGAGATGAACGTTTTGCTGTTTGCGTGTGCAGTGTTGTGTGGGTGCTTCAAGCCTAGGATACCATTTTCAGCACTGCGATTGAAATGTTTTGTGGTTGCAAAGAAAAATACTCGTCATTCTCATCATTAACACTGTTGCGGCCTTAAAAGGAGAAATATATAATAGGTGACGTTTGAGGCAATGACCCTTTTGCATATGATGTATGGTATTGCAATAATACTAAGTGCAATTGAAAAATAAAATTGGCTTTAATACTGCTTTGTAAAATAAAATAAAAATGTCAAATGCATTAAGTTTACCAGTGGGGCATTATAGGTCAAATATATTTTTTAAATATTCTACCTTTTGCCTCTGTCTCCAAGTATAAAAAAATAAACGTTTTATTCCTTGGTCATGTTATTGCACGTCGGGGTTTATTTAAAATAAACTAAAACAATATACACTTCTTTGTCAATCCACTGCTGGACGAGATTCTCCCCCACTCCATTTACCACGGTCATGGGCCCTGTTTGACCATACTTCACCAGCCCGGTCAGCGTGGCTTGGGAATTGCAGGGGGTGGGGGATGAGGAAGGAGAAGCCCACCCTAACCGGTGCCACTCGCCACTGATGTTAGCCGTGCGGACAGGAATCAAGCAATCTGGGTTCGCCGGGTTCACAACGCGGAGGCCTCATCCAGCAGTGTTTGTTCGGACAAAAGCAACCCCGCTGAAATATTGCCACCGGCTCCACCTTCAGATCGGAGGTGGTAGAAGGGCCGTTGCCCGAACCGTCGGCCCAATGTGTATTTCTCTCTTACGAGGCACCATTTACTGAACAGTGTGGTGAGGTTTCCCCCCCCCCCTCTAACTTTGAACTTTTTTTGGGAGACTTAAAAAATAAATAAATAAAAATAAATGTTTCGTTAATCCAAAAAAATCCATGTCCCTCCACCCCCCGCCTCCTGGCAGCCGCGGGAGAAGGGAAGGATGCGATTTCATCGGCTCCAGAACGTGCAGATCGCACTGGACTACCTGAAGCATCGCAAGGTGAGGAGCGTGAGGATGGTGAGGGGTTTAGGAGGGCGATGAGAGAGGAGGGGGGGTGTAAGGAACGATGGCGATGAGAGGTGGTTGACAAACGGGGGGTGATTTGGAGAGAGGGTGAGTGACTCTTCACGTCGGATTATGACTTTCCATGTCCGTAAACATCATCCCAATTGCTCAGTCCCTCCTCATGCACAGCGTGAGCAGCCGATTTGTCGAAGGCTAATTTCCGCTCTACTACAGCACATACAGACCAGGTTCTGCTCACTCTCAATCAGTATCATTAAATATAGCATTCAGCGGCATTTGTTGAAGCCAACAAACTCTGGACGGGTTTCGACTACACGAGTTTCATTGGCAAGGGTTTGGCCCGATAACCGAATGCCGTTGGGATGCTGTAAGCGAGCTCTCTGCGTTAAATACTGCGCGCTTGAGAAACTGAAGTTAACCAAAGGCGTGCTTAAGACGGGAGTGGTTTTTTTGTCCATTGCAATGCGAATGTGTTGGCGCTGCCCATCTGACCTGACTGGGTTGATGTCACCTCCGTCTCACAGATCAAGTTGGTGAACATCCGAAATGACGACATCACAGATGGCAACCCCAAGCTGACCCTGGGGCTCATATGGACCATCATCCTGCACTTCCAGGTGATGATGATAGTGGTGGTGGTGATGGTAACAATGATGATCGTGGTCATCATGACGATGATAGTGAAGGTGAGGTTTATGATGATGATTTTGGTGATGATAGTTATGATGATGATGGTGGTGGCCGTGATGAAGATGATGACGATAAGTGATGGTTAGTGATGATGAGCGACGGTGCACACGAACCGAATTCATCGACCCATCTCCCGAGTGGCCGTCTTCCCGGGACGCGTTCCATCACTTATCTGCCCCTCCATCAATTATTTCTGACCATAGCCATCATCCCGTCTAGTGACGCGTCCGGTCTCTCCCAAGTTCACTCACTCTCCTTAATGGTTTGACAAATTTTCATTGCCCTGCTCATGCTCTCTCTCATCCACATGATTCCCCTGCCCCCCCCTCATTGCAATTCCCCGCATGGCATCTCACTTCTGAGGCAAAATTTTAGTGCCGGATACGGCCACATTTGCAAATGTTTTTTGTAACTCTGATCCTTACCCATGTACCGATAGTTACATTTTAATGTGTAATTTGTATTTAGGGACTGTGTGTTGTCCTGCTCTGGTCTGGTACTTTTGTTATTTTTCAGCCTTGCCCAAGCTCGCATTTAATGTTCAAAATCCGGCATGAATTGATATACTGTATTTTTACAATTTAAACTTGTGTACTTTATTTTGAGTGATTTGCTTACCTTTCCTATACTCTACACTCCTATCAGGTTCTGTCTTGTTTGTCCCTGCTGAACACCTGTGTAAACGAGCTTTGTAGCTCATCAGATTCCTTCTCCACGATTAATAATAAAGATTCTCGTTCTGATTCTCCATGGTTGCCCCTCGCCGTGGGTTAAAAACGATTTGGATGCCGGTGAAGATGATGACGACGTTGATGATGATGATGATGCCAGTTATGATGATGATGTCAACGTTGATAATGATGATGGCGTTGATGCCAGTAATGATGACAACGAAGACATTGATGATGATGACGACGTTGATGACGACAACGTTGATGCCAGTTATTATGACGATGAAGACGTTGATGACGACGACGATGTTGATGACGACGACGATGCTGATGACGACGACGATGCTGATGATGACTGCGTTGACGACGAAGTTGACGATGACGACGTTGATGACGACGACGACGTTGACGATGACGACGTTGATGACGACGACGACATTGATGACGACGACGTTGATGCCAGTTATTATGACGATGAAGACGTTGATGACGACGACGATGTTGATGATGATGACGATGTTGATGACGACGTTGATGACGACGAGATGACGATGACGACGTTGATGATTACGACGTTGATGACGACGACGACGTTGATGATGACGACGTTGATGATGACGACGTTGATGACAACGACGACGTTGATGACGACGACGATGTTGATGACGGGTGCTGGCGCCATCTCCGTCGCATACAGATCTCGGACATCCAGGTGACGGGCCAGTCCGAGGACATGACGGCCAAGGAGAAGCTGCTGCTCTGGTCGAAGCGCATGGTGGAGGGCTACCCCGGGGTCAAGTGCGACAACTTCACCACCTCCTGGCGCGACGGCAAACTCTTCACCGTCATCATCCACAAGCACAAGTGCGGCTCGCGCTGACCCCCCCCCCCCCCCCACCCACCATTCAGGGAGGGGAGGGGTGGGCCTAGGGGTGGGCCTAGGGGCTGTGGGGGGTAGGTGGGAGGGATGGAGGGATGGAGTTCCAAGTTCACGTTTCAAGTTTGTTGTTTAACCAGCTGGAGACCAGGATGAATTTCATTTGCAAAGAGTGACCTGGGGCATCGGTTAGGGTTGCGGGGGGTGGGGTGGGGGCGGGGGCGATGTTTGCCTTTGCTGCTGTGTGGTCTAGCCTAGGGGCGCCCCCAGTGGCAGCTGTCCCTGTGCAGCTAGATTCTAACCGCGAAGCTCTGTGACAAGTGGGGGACACGCCGTCGCTGGGCCGAGTCACTGTCGAGGGGAGGGACGGCGGGTTTACTGGCACAGTACCAGGCCGTGGCTCCCCGTGAATACATCGGCACTGGGGAGACAAAGGCGGCCGGGCCGCGGTGCTGTCCACCCCGCCCCCTCACGTGCCACGTGTGTCGGCTTCTGTGGGTGCTCGCTTAACAGCACTTGCCCCCCCCCGCCCCTCCTCCAACAGCCTGCGCGGGCTACACAGGTGACCTTTGCCTCTGTGTCTCGACTGCCACAGGCCAGAGCTGGTGGACCTCAAGCAGGTGCACGGCCGCTCCAACCAGGAGAACCTCGAGTTCGCCTTCTCCACCGCCGAGCGGGAGCTGGGGGTCACCAGGCTCCTGGACCCCGAAGGTGTGACACCGTCCCCCCGTGCGCGTCGCCAACGGCGCGTCGCTCGCGTGTCCGTCCCGTGAGCTCACGTCTGGGACCGGTAGAGGCTGCCCATGACGCTCGTGAGCGCCTGGCGCACAGCAGGAGCTCCTGTTTTCACCGCCCTCGCCGTGCGCGTTTGGGCTATCGGATTGAAAAGACAAACAAACGCAATCTGCCAACGAGGGCGCTGGGAAGGAGGGGACGTGCTCACGGCACCGCGGCACAAGCTCAGCGCGTCGCGGTCAAACGCGACACGCGCCTGCCTCTCCTGCCTCTCCTCGACTCCTAAACGCCGGCAGTACCTTTTTACCTTTGATAACAAAAATGTATCAGGTTGTAAACAATGTCTTCGTGACACACACACACATATACTTTGCATGTGCGTCTGAAACTCTAAACCTGCGATTGATCGCTAAATCCGAGCGCCGCGTCTCTCTCCTGCCCCGCGTTCTGCCCGCTGGAACTTATGCCGCCATCCCTTCTCCCCCCCCCCCTGCCAGACGTGGACGTGGCATCACCCGACGAGAAGTCGATCATCACCTATGTGTCCTCGCTCTACGACGCCATTCCCAAGGCTCCCGACGGCGCCAACGCTAACGTGAGCGCCGCACGCACTTTGAACTTGCGTACGCGGCCGGCTGCCCAGGCGGCCAGCTTGCGAGGCGAGGGAGCCGACGGGCGGACAGACAGACGGTTGTTCAGACGAACTAATTAACGAATGAATGACCCAACGATCGAACGAACGATTGAATCTCTGACCGAAAAGGATAAACTAAACTGAGCAATGAACGACCAAGCAAATTATGCCGTAGCTCCGCCTGTCCTTCTGCGATGGGGGACGGGGCGCGCTCAAGATATCCATCGCGACGATGGTCCAATTTGCGCGTACGTGTGGTGTAGAGTCATGTTGCTATTGGGGAACTCCCCCTATTGGTAAGCGGCCGCATCAACAGAAGGGTTGCTGCCCAAAGCTTGCAGAGCAAAGAGGAATATTAGCAACTGTGTGAAAACACATTTTACCCTGAACGGCTACCCGGTTCAGTTTTTCCATACCGCTGCTGAAATAGCTCCTGCGGACAAACACACTCACGCATTTTTGGAAGCCGTAGCGGAATATCACACGCACGCGCGCGCGATTTCCTTTTTTGTTTCCTTCCCCGTGCGGCTCGTGACGGCGTGGGCAGGAGGTGGAGACGCAGTGGCGCGAGTACCAGGAGCTCGTCGTGCTGCTCCTGCAGTGGCTGCGACACCACGTGACCGTCATGTACACACGCAACTTCCCCAACAACCCTGCCGAGCTCAAGGTGGGGTCGGGGGGGGGGGGAGCAGAGTTGGGGGCAGGGGGATGGGCAGGCGGGGGGGGGGTCCCATTTGGTCCTCAGAAGTGAAAAAAAAAACGGATGGCTAATTTTTCTGATTCAAATGAGCATTGCTGTATTTACGCCCGTGCGTCAAATCGTCGCTGAACGCGGCGCTTGTTTTAGGGACGCGCCTGCCGCGTTAAACGAGGGATTGCTCGACTCAGTTTCTACTTCGCCACGTCGGCACTCCCCAACTCCTCCCCCACCTCCACCGTACGCGCTAACCGGCGCGGTCAGGCGGCGGGGGGGGTTGAAGTACGATCAGATGAATTTCGATTTAAAGCTTTCGTGACTGCAGGGATTCTTATTCTTGGTTCTTTCGGTAAAGTCACCACGTAGAAGGGAAATAATAAAAATATAAAACAATAAAATTCTCACGACGTTTCGACTGCAACACAGGCAATCATCATCAGGTGTGAAAACCACAGCAAGAAAATGTTGCTGTGGTTGTGGTTTTCACACCTGATGATGATTGCTTGTGTTGCAATCGAAACGTCGTGAGAATTCTATTGTTTTATTTTTTATTATTTCATTATTTCCCTTCTACGTGGTGACTTTACCGAAAGAACCAAGAATACGATGAGATGACTCCCCAAACACCGGCACGGGTGTGAGGAGGGCCTCGCCCAGCGGTGCATTCACATAGAGGGGCGCCGTGGACACGCGCAACCTTGTCAGGCAGTACAGCAAGTAGGTAAACCCCCGGGTCCGTCCACTGGCGCGTGAGCCCTTCTCGAGGCTGTGCAGGCGTGGCTTTGTATGCGCGTTGAACTTCTTTCGCACCGTACGTAGCCGAGCCGTGCCAACCCGCGTAACCCCGACGCCAAACTATCACTCTCTCCACCCACACCCCTTCTCTCTTCCCCAGGCCTTGTACAACCAGTACCTGCAGTTCAAGGAGATGGAGCTGCCCCCGAAAGAGAGCGACAAGATGCGAATCAAAACACTCTACAAGTCTCTGGAGGTAGGTGCACAGAGGCCCCCGAACGCGTTCTGTTACCGGCCTGAGTACACGCTCGGCGGTAACGGGCATAGCTGGCAATTGATCGTATAAAATACTTCCGTTCCGTGTGAACGCGCATGGCTTTTGTGCGTGTGAAGTGATAAGCGTGCGATGTTGGAAGGTGTATTGTTTTTATGTTTGGGAGTGGTGGTGTAGCGGTTAGTGGGGTGCGCTCCAAACCTGGCGACCCGAGTTCGATTCCCGCTTCACCCCCATAACCGATGACGATTATATGAACCTGTTCTGGGCCTCCCCTAATTCGACTCAGCCTCAAATGAGTACCTGGTGCTGTGTGTAAACATCACCACTGGGGAGACAAAGGCGGCTGGGCGTGGTCCTGGCCACCCACGACCTCGTGTGCCGTGCCGGCCTTCATAGGTGCTCGTTAACAGCACTTGCCCCAACAGTCTGTTGAAGGCTATACGGGGGATCTTTGTCTTATTTAGACAAGGTCACCACAGTGGCGAGATGTTAACTATCTCGCCTGGTAAACCGGAGGTCGTGGGTTCGATTCTGACCCTGAGTTTGCATGTTTCTCCCCGTGGTGGTCGCGTGGATTTATCTCCAGGTTCCCCGCTTCTCCCCTCCACATTTAGAATCAACGTCGCGCGTTTAGATTATTTGGCTGCTATAAATGTCCGCGTGATGAGACGCTTTGTTGAGCTATCATTTGTGGCCAGGTCGCTTCTGAAAACGGAGCTACATAGCTCAGTGGGGCCTTACCTGGTAAAATAAAACGTAGCTTAGTTTAGTTGACGTGTGTTAATGGCCGTGTGTTTGTGTGCGGCTCCTTCACCAAGGCGTGGATTCTCGCCGGGCGCATCAAGCTGCCCCAGGGCCAGCACCCGAACGACGTGGAGAAGGAGTGGGGCCGGCTCATCGTCGCGATGCTCGAGAGGGAGAAGGAGCTGCGGCCCGAGATCGAGAGGTCGGTGCACGCGCACACACGCTTACACACGTGCACGCACACACGCGCACACACGCGCACACACGCGCACACACACACACACGCGCACACACACTCGCGCACATGCAAAAAGATTCCCCCCGCCCCACCCCCGTCGCCGTAGCCTTAACACGCTGCTGGGGCAAGTGCCGTTAGCAAGCACCTACGAAGGCCGGCACGGCACGCGAGAAAGGGGGGGACGGTGTGGCCAACACCACGCACGGCCGCCTTTGTCTCGCTAGTGCCGATGTTTCGACGCCGCACCACGTGCTCTGTTTTTTTTTTGAGGCCGAGTCGACACCCAGGCGAGGCCTGTGACCAGTCCATTTATCCGCCGCTCTTATTGGTCGTATTTGAGAATTTAACTCGGCCCGCTGGGTTCGCAGCGCAGCTCGTTAATCGCTTGCACTGGCGATCCCCACGATGTATACACACAAGACACACATGCGGACACACTTGCACGCGCACACTCACACACAGTCATTTCTGGGGGCGGAGCCAACGTTCGTTTGTACCGGCTGGAAATGTGTTTCCGCGCCGCGCTTTGAGGTTGACCGCGGCGACGGCTACGACGACGACGATCGTGGTGGTGGTGTTGTTGTTGTTGCCATGGTGACAGGCTGGAGATGCTGCAACGGGTGGCGCTGCAGATCCAGCAGGAGTCGGGCGTGTGCGAGGAGAAGCTGATGCGCGCCGAGCGGCTGCTGCACATGGTGAGTGTGGCTTTCCGGCGTCGCAGCTGCTGAGCAAAATGTGTGTGCGTGCTGAACTTCGTTCGCACGGTACGTAGCCGGCCGCGCTACGCGGAGGTGTGGGGGAAGGACAACAAACTAAACACAAAGAGCAGTTCAAAAGAGTTGTCAATCGAGCTTTTAAAGTCCATTGCTTCAGTGGCTTCCTAATATCGGAAGGAAGAGCGTTCCAGACGGCCACAGAAGCGCACCTCAAAGCGCACGGTGCAGTAACCGCCTGCTTTTGGCGAGCCATTGAACGAAAATTAACTTTGCGCAGGCAGCACAGGCGAGTTCACAATGGCCGTGGCGAAGCACTGAGCGGCTTCCGCTGGGCACTGGGCTCGAGCACAAGTTTGAGGCTGGGCTTTGGTTGCCGTGGTTCAACGGGTTCTGCAGTGGGGATGGTTCGTGACGAAATGGTCGTGGTGACGATGTTAGCGGTGGCGATGGCGACGATGTTAGCGGTGGTGACGATGTTGGCGGTGGCGATGGCGACGATGTTAGCGGTGGTGACGATGTTAGCGGTGGCGATGGTGGCGATGTTAGCGGTGGTGACGATGTTGGCGACGGTGTCGATGTTAGCGGTGGTGACGGTGCTGCGTGTGGTGGTGACTGCGCGGCGCCCCGCAGGAGCTGCATGCGGGCGGCACGGCGGGCCCAGGCGCCACGGAGCTCGAGGTGACGCTGGGCGAGCTGGACGCGCTCATCCGCAGCATGTTCGCCAACGTGCAGACGCTCAAGGACGGCCGCTACTTCCAGGCGGAGAACATGTACCGGCGGTGAGTGGCTCTGCACGTACACACACGCGTGCGCGAGTGTGTGGTGTATGTGCGTGTGCGCATCCATACATGTGTGGTGTTCTTCACGGAGGCACACACTTGACTTGGAGGCAACACGTTTATTTCAACAACCCAACCGGGTAACTACATAAACGTATGGAATAACAACATGGGTGATAATAAAGTATTAAAGCTTTCATGACTGCATAAAATTACTCATTGGTTTTTTCGGTAAAGTCACGTGACTTTACCGAAAAAACCAATGAGTAACATGGGTGATAGCCACTTGAGTATTAACTAAGCCACAACAGGGCAACTGCATAACTGGGTCAGTCAGTAACATTCTGACTGACCCACGATGCCGAGTGAAGACCGAAGATCGGAGAGACGTAGCACCGAGGGTTGTTTCCAGAGAACAGCTCCGATCGGGGCTGGGGACTCGGCCACGCCCCCTTCCAGATCCTTCCCGAAGACTCTGGCCCCTACATCACGTGTCCCTCTCTCCCCCTTTTGGACCCCCCTTGCCACTTCTCGGGGTCACCCAGACTGTCATGTCCTCACTCGACCTCTCTCTCACTGTCACCAGGACCATGCCCCCTAGGGCCCGCTTCCATGGCATACCCACTCAGGTGCCCGAGAGAGGCTCAAGACCCACAGTTCCACTCTTGTGACACTAGCTGGTGCTAACCGCCATAGTGACCCCATTTATGTCACTACATATGTATGGGGGGAGCGGTAGTGTAGCAGTTAGCACGCTGCACGACTAACCCGGGTGCCCCGAGTTCGATTCCCGCTCACAACACCGGTGACGATTATCTGAACTGTTCCTGGGCCCCCCTTCGGTCGACTCGGCCTCAAACTAGCGCCTGGCACGGTGTGTAAAAACATCGCCATTGGGGAGACAAAGGCGGCCAGGCGTGGTGCTCGACCTTGACCCCGACCGTCGCTTGCAGGGTGTTCCAGCTGCACGAGCGAGTGGTGGCGCTGCGCTCCGAGCACCGCACGGCGTTCTCCCCGAGCCGCGCGGCCGGCTCGGCCGTCGAGACGCAGACGGCGCGTGCGACGCTCGAGACGCAGACGACGCAGACTGACCGGGGTCAGGGCAAGCTGCAGCAGCAGCAGCTGCAGGTGAAGCTGAAGCACCCGCAGCCTCAGCAGCGGCGTTCGCCTGGAGGGTCGACCGCTGAGGAGGAGGCGACGGTGTCACTCCGAGACCTCCTACAGTGGGTGGAGACGCAGCAGGTGAGGCTCTGACTGGTGGTGGATGTCGTCATCGCACCGTGGGTCGTCATCATCGTTGGCCCCGTTTTCACAGAAAAACTTAAAAATTGGCGCGTGCGATTTGGGGGCGGTGGTGTGTGGCGGAGAGCAGCGGGGATACCAGCGCTATGTTTCAAGTTTCATTTCAAGTTTCATTTATTAGGTATAGCCCTGTGAGTCATGCGGCTCTTAAGTCGGGTGCAACCGCAACAAACAAAATATGAATCTACATTGCAGAAAACTATTACACCACAACCAGACCAAAATAAAGCTACAAAAACATTGTAAAAAAAACAATGTAACAACAGTAATCATAGGAACTGTTCCCCGTCGGCTCCGTCGGCCCCCGCGGCTCCATCGGCTCCATCGGCTCCCTCCGTCGGCTCCCCCGGCCCCCTCACAAGCGGCCCCCGCCAGCCGCTGCTGGGAGCGTGCCTCAGGCGGCCATCTTGCTTTACCCAAAGAGCAATAACCGGCGATGGTGCGGCGAGTTTGTGGCTGCTGTTGGCGAGTAGTCAATGTATGGCAAGGGTTGGCTTTCATGTGAGTGTCACTGGGCCTTGTGCATAGGATGCGCTGCCCTCTAGTTTTTTAAATAAATATTTTTAAAAAATGTAAATATAAAAGATTGGTAAACCTGTGAGGGAGAGATGTTGGTCCCGGTCACCAGTAACTGCACCCAAAAAATCCATCCATCACGTGAAATTTTGTTCCGCGTTTGTGATAAAATCGAACTCTTAAGTACAAAATGGGTTTGACTGAAAAGTGCTGCCCCTTCAACCCCCCCCCCCCCGCTACCATCCCACTGTGGGCACCGGAGGTCACGAGAATCGATTTCAGAGGTAGCTCTCCCGACATCTCGCTTCCACGTGCCGATCTCTAGCATATGGAGAGGGATGCACCCGCTTCAGGAGGCATGTGGTCGGGTACCCGCTCTCCGCGATGTGACGGCCGACTTTTACAATCCGGATAAACATTGAGGTGAAACGACGAAACAAATCTTACCCACGATGGAAGTTGTCCCAACCGTGTCAGCCGAGGAATCTGCCACCTCTGCAGGTGGCGCTGGATGCGGCGGAGTGGGGGACGGACCTCCCAGCCGTGGAGGCCAACTTGGAGGCCCACCGAGGCACGCACCGCGACATCGAGGCCTTCCGTGCTCGCCTCGAGCAGGCCAAGGCTGCCGAGGTGAGTCTTGCGATTCCGCTGCGGAGCAGAGGGGCGCGTGGGGGGGGGGGGTCCGATCGTGGTCGCGATCGGCAGCAGTAGCAGCAAGGATCATCATCACCACCAGCAGTAGAATCATGAGTGTATGTTGAACTTCTTGCACACCGTACGTAGCCAACGGTGCTAATCGGAGGTGTCGGGGGGGGGGGGGGGAAGGACAACAAACTAAAACACAAAAATGCAGTTCTAAAGCAATGACTTTTAAATTTTTACTGAACTTTCGTGACTGCAGGAATTCATATTCATTGGTTCATTCAGTAAAGTTACGTAGATAGAAAAAATGAAATAAAAATATAAAAAGCACGACGTTTCACAACACAAGCGATCGTCTTTAGTGTGCTACCTGCATCATCAGAAGCAGCGGCAGCAGAATTACCACCACCATCATCAGTAACATCAGCATCATCAGAAGCAGCAGTTGTGGTATCATCATCACCAGTAGTAGGATCGTCATCAGCAGCAGCAGAAGTACCCATCATCCTCGACAGCATCAGCAGGTGATAATTACTGTCATCGCCCTCATCCGGACCATACCGACAGTCAATCCTGTGCATTGCGTTTGTCCGAATAATAATCACCAGCGTAATTATCATCATCGTCAAGGGACGTCATAATCGTCGTCACGAGCAGCAAGAAGAGGCTCATCATCAGCTGCAGAAATATATCCTCATCAGCAGTGCAGCATCATCACTTTGTCTGCCAAGCACTTCCCGAGGCACGTCGATCCCATCTTCGTCACCTTCCTATCGGCAACGCGTTGCCACGCGTCCTGTGACCCTGACTGTGCCCCTTCTACAGCCCAAGGTCAGCTCGGCGAACAGGGGCACCTACAGCGAGTACCTGGGGCGCCTGGAGCTGCAGTACACGCGCCTGCTGGTGAGCGACGGCTCCTCGCCCCCCCCTCGATTCCCAAGCCTGTCCACCAGACGGATCGATCAATAACAAACACCGCCGCCACACGGTAATCCGCTCCTCGCTCCCGTCGAGAGAGGGGGCGGCTCCGGCGACGTTGGGAGGGGCCGCAGACGAGCGGCAAGGCAGCGACGCGATGAGCCGCCCGTCCGTGTCAGGGAGGGAGGCGCTATAACTCTCGTGAAGATCGTACAACGGTCACATTGCGTGCCCAGTAAATATGCAACGTTGGGCCCCAAACATTGCATTGGTGTTGGCCAACACATCCCAATGTAATGGGACCCTCCTGAAAAAAAACATTGAGTCTTAGGACTCTGTGCGGCTTTCCTGGGTGAAGGAGGGTCGGCACACCCGCGGCTCCGGAGCTGCGTGCGGCTCTTTAGAGACCGCCACGTGACCGTTGTTCACTAAGGGCCACCACCGTCTCGTATTCACATCGCAGAACTCGTCGCGTGGACGCCTGCGCCACCTCGAGAGCCTGGAGCGCTTCGTGTCGCGCGCCACGCACGAGCTCATGTGGCTGAACGCACGCGAGGAGGAGGAGGTGGCGCACGACTGGAGCAACCGCAATCCGGACGTCGCCAGCAAGCGCGAGTACCACGAGGTGACGCCCCGTGCGTGCGTGTGTCCGTGCGTGTGTCCGTCCGTGCGTGTGTCCGTGCGTGTGTCCGTGCGTGCGTGCGTATCTTCGTAGGTGCTGCTCGTTAATGGCACTTGCCCCAAAAGTCTGTGAAGGCTATACGGGGGGATCTGTATCTTTGTGTGGGGGAGGAGTGGTTGGCGCGCTCCGCTACGAACTTGCTGACCCAGTGACGCTCCTGGGACTCCCCTAGGTCGACTCAGCCTCAAATTAGTACCTGGTGCGGTGTGTAAAAAACATCGCCACTGGGGAGACAAAGGCGGTCGGGAGTGGTGCTGCTCACCCACCCCTTTCATGTGCCGTGCTACTCGCTAACAGCACTTGCCACAACAACTTGGAAAGGCTGGACAAAGTGGGGGGGGGTGGTGAGGGTGGTGGTCTTTGTCCGTCATCTGTTAGCAAGGTTTATCCGGTGACGGATGTACAACTGGCCGTTGGTGTGCTTCTCATTAGCTATCAAAAGGCGCTCCATACAAGTCACAATAAGCTATAAGATCGCTATGTTGTTCAAAGTGCAACGCTCCGACGCCCGCCCGCCCGCCCGCACGCACGGAGAGGGCCGAGACGCGCCACTCTGTGTGCTCGTTTGCGCGCAGGAGCTGATGAAGGAGCTCGAGAAGAAGGAGGTGGAGCTGAACGCTCTGCGTGACGGTGGCGAGCAGCTGCTCGTGCAGAACCACCCGGCTCGGGAGACCATCGAGGTACACCGCCACGGGGACAACGGTCCGGCCGCCATCCCCCCCCCCCCGCCACACAACACCCTCCACCCCCGCACCACCCCGCTGCCCTAACCCCCCACCCCCAACACACGGAATCTTTATTTTAAAGGTGTAAAGAAAGCGCCTCGTCCGCCGAGCCTCTGCAGCCGACTCGACTTGAGGATTCATTCCAATTCACGATTTCCGTCGCCGCCGTGACCTCCGCTTGCTTTTACAAGTGGCGCAAGCGGGCAGGCAGGAACCACCGCTGCACTCCGCAGCCTCCCTCCCCGCCCTTCGTCGTCGTCGTTCCTCCGTGCGTCTAGCCGCACGCGTCTCCACCGCCGACGGAGGTTGGCTGTCGGGGAGGGCTCTTGGCTGACCGGGTCCCCCGTGCGGGTTTTGTGTTCCGCAGGCTTACCTGGCCGCCATCCAGTCCCAGTGGCATTGGATTCTGCAAATCTGCAGCTGTGTGGAGACCCATCTCAAGGAAAACACGACCTTCTTCCAGGTGCGCACACACGTGCGTGTCCGTGTGTACGCGCGCAACGTGGTTTCGCACGTACGCAGTACGCATGCGCCGTAGTCGAGTTCGCGAGATAGCGGGGAGCGGGTGGCGCAGCGGTTGACGCGCATGACGCCGTGAACCCGGCGTCCTGAAATCAACTTCCGTCGGCAGCTAACGTCGGTGGCAGGCATGGTGCGCGTCATACCGCCTTCCTGCGCGCTGCCAGCACCTGACACAACAGAGCTGTCTCGCCATGCTTCGACACGCTCGCCGGTGCGGATACGGGAACCGTGACAAAACCGCTGCCATTTATCTCTCGCCGCCAATGTTGATCGCAGTGAAGGCCTACGAAGGCCAACGCGACAGTCGAGAGATTGGTGTGGCTATGACCACGCCCGGCAGACTTTGTCTCCCAAGTGGTGATGTTTACACACAGGTTCGCCGTTAAGGCCGATTCGACCTAGGGGAGGCCCAGGGCCGGTTCAGATATTCATCACTCCTGTTGGTTACGAGCCCAGGTCACCGAGTTTGTAGCACGATGCGCTAACCATTGCACCACTGCTGCCCCACCCCCGTCATAGGAATGTGGAATTTCCACCGCTGGATTCGGGCTGTAGAAAGATGAGCGGCAGTCCCGTGCTCATTTGAGCGGGAAACCACTTTGACCTTTGAACTTTGACTCACTCAGCTGTTTTATTGGCAGTGCAGGCGAGGAGGAGAGGGCTGATTTAGTGCAGCAGGAATGTATTATGGGCTGTAATGTATACGATGGGGTTCTCTATCAAACAGCGCTGGCATTCATCATGCAGCGTTATTATTGCCTCTTAGGGAGCTAATGTGATGGATATAATTCATGTGTTCACTGCACAGGATGTGTGTGTATGGGGAGCGGTGGTGTAGCGATTCGCGCACTGTGCTACGAGCATGTGCCACCTGAGTTCAATTCCCGCTCACGGCTAACACTCGGTGATGGTTATCTGAACTGGTCCCGGGCCTCCCCAAGGTCGATTCGACCTCGAATGAGACCAGCTGCGATGTGTAAATGTCGTCACTGGGGAGACAAAGGCGGCCGGGCACGTTGGCTGGCCACCCTCCCCCTCGTCTGCCGTGCCGGCCTTCATAGGTGCTCACCAACAGCACTTTCCCCAACAGTCTGTTAAGGCTACATGGAGGAACTTTGTCTTCACAACCTTCAGGCTCTGTAAATGTGCAGATTTCCCATATTCGTACAGAACATTGAGATGCGGCCGTGTTTACATGTTTTTATGTAGCGAAATTGTCTGTGATGGATGTACGTGCGTACATTTCAGATATCGCGTGTGTGCCGTTGTTGTTGTTGTTGTTGTTATCTTGTGTACACTCTGGTTTGTCGTGCGTCTCATCCGGGTTCGCGCGTGTGTCACAGTGTAAACGTGTTTCTCTTTCTACGTGTGTTACGGTTTAAAATGTGTGGCGGTTTCTAAGCGTGCTAAGCCAAGCCGAGCGTGTGCTTCGTCGTTCGCGTTTGCCGCAGTTTTTCGCGGAGGCTCGGGAGGGCGAGCATCGCCTGAACTCGCTGCTCGAGTCGATCCAGCGCAAGTACACGTGCGATAAGAGCAGCAGCCTCTCCCGCCTCGAGGACCTGGTGCAGTGCTCCATGGTGAGCGCCGCGTGATGTGCTCATGACCGCGCGTCTCTGCGGGGCGGGGAGCGGAAGTGCAGCGGTCGGCGCGCCGCGCTATGAACCTGGGGCATTGCGAGTTTGCTTCCCGCTCACGCACACACCCAACACCAGCAACGATAAATTTCGATTTAAAGCTTTCGTGACTGCAGGGATTCATCTTCTTGGTTCTTTCGGTAAAGTCACCACGTAGAATGGAAATAAAATAATACAAATAAGACATAGTAAAATAAAATTCTCACGACGTTTCGGCCACAACACAAGTAGCCTTCTTCAGGTGAAGGAACAGAACTGTCGGGACGACAGCGCTTTAATGAACGAATCTTAGCAGCGTTCATTGAAGCGCTGTCGTCCCGACAGTTCTGTTCCTTCACGTGAAGAAGGCTACTTGTGTTGTGGCCGAAACGTCGTGAGAGTTTTATTTTATTTTATTATGTTTTATTTTTATTACTTTGTTTCCGTTCTACCAGGAACGATAATTATATCTGAGCCTCCCATCGGTCGACTGGGGGAGGCTCACATAAAGAAACGAGTGCCTGGTGCGGTGTGTAGTAAACATCGCCACTAGGGAGGCAAAGGCGGCCGGGTGTGGTGCTGGCCACCCGCCTACCCCCCCCTCTTGTGTGCCGTGCCGGCCTTCATAGGTGCTCGCTAAAAACAATTGCCCCAACAGTCTGTTAAAGGCTACACGTGTGCGTCTCTGTGGGGTGGAGAGCGGTAGTGTAGCTGTTAGCGCGCTGCACCACGAACCCGGCGACCCGTGTTTGAATCCCGCTCACGGACACCAACTCCGGTGACGATTATCTGAACCGGTGCTAGGCCTCCCCTAGGTCGACTCAGCCTCAAACGAGTGCCTGGTGCGGTGTGTAAACATCGCCACTGGTGGAGGTAAAGGTGGCCGGGCGAGGTTGTCCATACCCCCCCAAACCCCTTGTAAAAAAAAATATATATATAGCTGCGCCGTGCGGACCTTCATAGATGCTCGTTTTAACAGCACTTGTCCCAACAGTCTGTGAAGGCTATACGGGGGAACTTTGTCTTTGTCGTCTACGATTTTGAACTCGCGCGTCAGGACGAGAAGGAACAGCTGGTGGAGTTGAAGCGCACCGTGGCCGGGCTGGTCGGGCGAGCCAAAACCATCGTGCAGCAGAAGCCTCGCAACCCTGAGAACCGCGTGGCCGCTTCGATCCCCATCCGAGCTGTCTGCGACTACAAGCAGATGGAGGTGAGGTCTAGCAGGAGCCGGGTCTTCTCAGTCGATCAATTCCGCGCCGAGTTTGTCTCAGTCCTGCTTGTGAGTACCCCGGTGCGATGCGTGTAAACATTTCCTCTAGGTTAGACAAAGGCGGCCGGGCGTGGTGCCGGCCACCCACCCCACCCCGTGCAGCCGTGCCGCCCTTCATAGGTGCTGCTCGCTAAGCAGCACTTGCCCCGGCAGACTGTTGAGGCTATACGGGCGGCCTTCTTTGTCTTTTCTTGCGTCTCCACCGCCACGCAGATCACGATTCACAAGGGCGAGGAATGCGCCCTGGAGGACAACTCCCAGCGGAGCAAGTGGCGCGTGATCAACCCGACGGGCAACATCGCCACCGTGCCCTCCGTGTGCTTCCTGGTGCCGCCCCCTAACCCCGACGCCATGGAAACCGCCGCCAGGTGAGTTAAACTGAACACTTTTGTTTTTTATTTACCAGTGAAGGCCCAAAAGCGGCTTATCATGCGGAAATTTAAATCAGCCAAATACTAAAACGCACGCCGATTGTAAACGTGGAGGGGACAAACCCGGAGGATCCGGAGAAAAATCCACACGACCACACGGAGAGAGAGAGACACGCGAACTCCAAATATACACGAACTCACAACCTCCTGCATACCAGGCGAGGGAGATAGCATCTCGCCACCGTGACGCGTTAAGTTACAAAGCCAGGGATGTACATTTATATGGGCTTGCATTTAAATAAAATTATAGAACGGTAGAGTCGCGTATCCGACTCGCTGGGGGGGGGAGGGGGGGATCGAGGTAGATGTGGATATCTGATGAGGTCAGATATGTGAACGTCTTATCGGAAACGAGATGTTGCACAAAAACTGCACCTCATGTGTAAGCGGTTACTTGCGCAGGGTGGGTACGTGGCATTTTGTACCATAGTAGTGAATTTCTGTGGCCGGCGTGGTGAAGTATGGTCAAACAAACCCCCCACCCCCATAAACAACATGACAAAGAGAGGATGGAATTCATCCAATAAAAAAACATTGCTCAATGAAAAGTGGGCTGCCAGGAGCGGTCAGGAACTTGTTGCCAGCCTCGGCAGCGTTGGAAGAGCTTCCAAATGCAGCTCAGAATTAAAGGTGGATCTCACTTACGAAAACGCTGCTGATATTCATGATGATAAAAATAACAGCGCTGCTATTCTAGATAGCGAGACTGTCACTGAAGGCGATGACAATGCTGCTGCTGCTGATAATGCTACTGATGATCATTACACTGCTCCAGATCACAGATCGTGATGACAATGCTGATGCCGATGACGATGACGACGACATTGTCAGTGCGAGGTGACGATGTTAACGACGGCGCCCGTGACCTCGTGCAGGATTGAGCAGCTCTACCAGAGCGCCATGGCGCTGTGGCACCAGCAGCATGTGAACATGAAGAGCGTCGTGTCCTACCTCTACCTCATCAAGGACATCGAGATCATCCGCTCGTGGAACGTCATCACGGTCAGTGCCCCCGAGACCTCCAACCTCTCACCCGTAGCCTCCTCTACGAACCCAAGAACCCGAGTTCCATTCCCAGCTATGGCTAACAGCAGTGGTGCCTGAAATGGGTCAGGGCGGCCTCTGGGTCTACTCAGCTTTAGCAAGGAGTACCTGGTGCAGTGTGCATATGGCCCTGGTGTATTTCTGGCCACATCCCACCCTCCTTGTGCGCCGGTGCCAGCCTTAAGAAATGCTCGCTAACTGCACTTGCCCCAACATCTTGTCTAAGCTACACGGGGTATTTCTGTCTTTGTGTGTGCATGCGCGTGCTTGTGTTGGTGGGTGTCTTTGCATGTGCATCTGTGTGTCTTGAGCGTGTCTGGCTCTGCGTATAATCTGTGCATTCGTACTTGTACGCATCGGTACTGGGTGAGACAAAGACGGCCGGGCGTGACGTTTGCCACACCACTCGCCTGCCGCCGTAGGTCCTGCCCGATTATAACAGCCCTCGCCCCAACATTCTGTGTAGGCTACAAGGGTAAGGGGGGCGGCTCGTTTATATTTCGTTAAGCGCGCGTGTCCATCCGCGTTTTGTCTCTCCCGTTCCCCGGTTTCGGCAGCTCAAGTCGCTGCCGCAGCAGGAGTACGAGCGGGTGGTGCGGAGCGTGCAGGTGCGCTTCCAGGACTTCCTGGAGGACTCCCGCGAGTCGCAGCTCATCTCCACGGCCGACCACGCGCGCGTGCAGGCCGACGTCGAGGCGTGCCGACAGCACTTCGACGCGCTGCTCAGCGCCATGCGGCAGGGTGAGGGCGCAGCGGGTGGAGCGAGACCAGAGGGAGGGGTCGTGGTGGGGGAGGGGTCGTGGTGGTGGAGGGGGAGGGGTGGTGGAGGGGTCGTGGTGGGGAGGGGTCGTGGTGAGGAGGGGTCGTGGTGGGGGAGGGGTCGTGGTGGGGAGGGGTCGTGGTGAGGAGGGGTCGTGGTGAGGAGGGGTCGTGGTGGGGAGGGGTCGTGGTGGGGAGGGGTCATGGTGAGGAGGGGTCGTGGTGAGGAGGGGTCGTGGTGGGGAGGGGTCGTGGTGGGGAGGGGTCGTGGTGAGGAGGGGTCGTGGTGGGGAGGGGTCGTGGTGGGGATGGGACGGCTAGTGGGAAGACGGAAGGACCGGCAAGTGAGGAGGTGGAGGGGAGGATGGGCGTGGGCCGTGGGTTGTGAGTTCTCCGATCTTGAACGAGGGAGAAAATGAACTCAATGCTGCCCTTCTCTTTCTTTGTGTCCATGTGTGTCTGCGTGTCTGCGTGCATTTATGCGTCCGTGTGTCTGCGCATGCGTCTGCGTGTCTGCGTGCACGTGCGTGCATTTGCGTGCGTCTGTGTATCTGTGTGCGTCTGTGTATCTGTGTGCGTCTGTGTATCTGCGTGCGCGCCTCTGTGTTTGTGCGTGCCGCCTGCGTGTCGGCTCTGCCGTGCGCGCAGAGGAGGAAGGCGAGAGCCTCTGTGGCTCGCTGCTCTCGCGCCTGCAGAAGGTGCGGCTGCGGCTGGAGGGCTGCGAGGAGCGCGTGATCCGCCAGATCCGAACTCCGCTCGACCCCTCGGACCCCCTGCAGGACAGCCTGCAGCGCATCGCGGAGCAGGAGGTAGCATGCGCACGTCTGTGTGCATGTGGGTGTGTACGCGTGTGTTGTGGTCACCAAAGACAAAGACTCGGCCTCAGATGAGTACCTGGTGCGGTGTGTGAACATCGCCACTGGGGAGACAAAGGCGGTCGGGCGTGTTGCTGGCCACCCACCCCCTCGTGTACCGTTCCGGCCTTCATAGGTGCTGCTCGCTAACAGCACTTGCCCCTACAGTCTGTTAAGGCTACACGGGGGATCTTTGTCTTTGTTGTGGTCACGCGCACAAGTATTGGGAGCGGTGGTCTAACGGTTAGCTCGCTGCGCTACGAACCCGGCGACCCGAATGATTCCCGCTCGTGGTCATCACCAGTGACGATTATCTGAACCGGTCATGAGCGTTCCGTAGGTCGACTCAGCCTAAAATGAATACCTGTTGCAGTGTGTAAACATCACCTATGGTGAGACAAAGGCGGCCGGGCGTGGTGTTGGCCACCCACCTCCTCATGTGCTGTGCTGACCTCCATAGGTGCTCGTTAACAGCACTTGCCCCTACAGTCTGTTGCAGGATATACGGGGGATCTTTGTCTTGGGGTGTTTGTGTGGAGCAGTTGGACAGTGTTAGATTTAAAGCTTTCGTGACTGCAAGGATCCATACTCTTTGGTTCTATTCAGTAAAGTCACGTAGGTAAAAAAAAATCACGACGTTTCGGCCACAACACAAGTGGCCTTCTTCAGGTGAAGGAACAGAACTGTCGGGACGACAGCACTTCAATGATGAAGGCCACTTGTGTTATGGCCGAAACGTCGTGATTTTTGTTGTTTTATTTTTTACCTACGTGACTTTACCGAATAGAACCAAAGAGTACAGTTGGACAGTGGTTAGCGCAATGTGCTACAAACCCGGCGAACAGAGTTCTATTCCCGCTCATGACAAATAAGAGTGGTGAATATCTGAACTGGTCCCGAGCATCCCCGAGACCTCACCGCCAGAGTCAAATATCCATTGAGCATGCAGCTGTACAGAACCGACTGACCGGAGCATCGCATCGCCTGCCCATGAGTAAACTATAAACAATTTTTTTTATTTTACCAGGTAAGGCCCACCGAGCTATACAGCCCTTTTTCAGAAGCGACCTGGCCACAAATGATAGCTCAACAAAGTGGCTCATGTGGAAATTTCAATCAGCCAAATACTCTAAATGTGGAGGGCAAAAAATGGGAGGTACCAGGACAAAAATCCACGCGACCACGGGGAGAACATTCAAACTCCAAATATACAGGCGCCAGGGTCGGAATCGAACCGACGAGCACCTGTATACCAGACAAGGGAGTTAACATCTCGCCACCGTGGCGCCCAGTGAGTCGGCTCACACGCCCGTCCCGTGCTCTCCTCCTCCTCACTATACAGGCGGTCGTGCAGGACCTGGGCAAGGTGGAGGCTGAAATGTCGTCGCTGGACAAGGAGAGTCGGGAAGCCCTTGCCGCGCAGCCCGGCCAGTCGCACAGCGTGTCCTCGCTCGCGTCGGAGCTCGCCCTCACCACCCAGAAGCTAGTGCAGGTCAAGGCCCTGTCGACGGTCTACCTGGAGAGGTGAGTGTCCGTCTCGCCGCGCTCGCGTGTCACCGCGACGCCGCTACCCGAACGTCCCCCGTGTGGGACCGCAGAGCTTGGGCAGTTGTTGGTTCTTCTTCATATGATGGTCACCAATGGCAACACTCCCAATGCGGACGCGGTTGAACCCCGACCCATGCCGATGATCATTAATTGTTAATTTTTTTCGTGCCACCACACCGCGCGACTGCAGCTGCCACCGTTTCCTCAGCGTTTGAGTTTCCTGAACCGGGGGACCCATCCAAGAGCTATCGCGTCTGCGAAGGAAGTTTTATGGAGTTCTGACTCTCCTTTGCCGTACTTTTTTATGGGGCTTGCGAATGACCCGCTCTAAACGTCCGTGTAATTTGCTGTGGCCTCTGTCGACAGGCTGAAGAGGATGAGCACGCTGGTGGGAAGCCTGCAGGAGGCCGATGTTCTGCTGAAGGAGCTGGAGGGTCACCTGTACGAGGAGGAGACTGTTCCCACCGACCCGGCCACAGTCAGCACCTACATCGCGCAGCTGCAGGTGAACGTTTATGCATTCGGTCCATCAGCCTGTCCGTAACGGGGAGAGCCACTGTGACTCTCATGAAGATGGTTCAACGTGTATGAAGCTTTCGTATAAACTTGTGCTGCCCTTGAGGGTCTTTCCCCTTGAGGAAACCAGCCAGGTTGTTCAAATAATTGCCCAAAGCTTGTAGATACAAATCAGATTTTAAAAAATGTTATTTGCAAACAGGCAAATACTGCCCCATGTGACATGTGACCTCTCACCCCCCCCCGCGTGACAATGCCTTACCCCTCCATGTGACATCTTACTGCTGCCCCCGCATAACTCTTGCTGCCCTTCTCCCCTGCCCGTGCAGGCCTGGGCGAAGGAGGCGGAAGAGACGGAGGGCCGCAAGGGTGGCCCGCTGGCGTCGCTGGACGTACACCTGCGGGCGGCGCGCGAGTCGGGCGGGCGGATGCTGAGCGAGCATGGCGAGCGCGACCCCGACCTGGAGCGCGTGGCGGAGCGTGCCGAGCACACGCTGGAGCGCTGGCAAAGCGCTTGCTCTCAGATCCGTGCCAGGTCAGTCGCGGATTCCTTTCACCCCGCCCCCCCCCCCCCCCCCCCCCACTGCGTGTCCCGCGCAGTGCCGAGCCAGCCCTGCCGCGATTGAGCGTTTTAGGATCCGAAACATCTTCGACCGAATTTGGCTCGCGTTCCAAGCCCAAATATTGCGTCGATTTTGGGGAGATTTCACAACGGTTTCTCATTATTTTTTCCCCACTGAAGAAGCCGAGGGTCGTGCTGCTGACTTGGCACACGTTGAGCGAGTCGAGGCATGTTTAGACGACGCGGTGACGCTGCTTGCACGCTCACGGTGCACTGGCCGACGTCGCACAATGTGAACGTTCAGTTGACCCAACCCCTGGCCCTACTTGCCCCCACCAGAACCAGATTCATACGTCTTGTCAGGAAAGCTTATCATGGAATTTGTTCCAGGTCCGCTTGACAGATAGGCGGTGGAAAAGCACCCGCACTGTGATGGACCCGTGCTGGCTCTTCGAGTGTGCCACAACATTTTAAAATATGAAATCAATTCTGAACTGAATCAGGACTCCGAATTGTGAAAATGAATTGAAATTCCTGGTGCATCATTTTACACACCCATTGTGCTGTCTCTTGGCTTCAAAATATCATCACAAATGGTGTCACCGACAAAGGCAAAGATTCGCCCTATAGCCTGTAACAGACTGTTGGGGCAAATGCTCTTAGCGAGCACCTATGAAGGCCGGCACTGCACACGAGGGGTTGGGTGGCCAGCACCATACCCGGCCATCTTTTGTGTCCCCAATGGCGATGTTTACACACCGCACCAGGTACTCATTGAGGCTGAGTCGACCTAGGGCAGGCCCAGGACCAGTTCAGATAATCGTCACCGGTGTTAGCCGTGAGCGTGAATCGAACTCGGGTCGCCGGATTCGTAGCGCAGCGCGCTAACCGCTACACTACCGCTCCCTGCACAAAGACACACACACAAACGCGCATTGACATGGCAGGATCTTCTGTGCTGTGCCGTGCTGAATTTTGCTGTGCGGCCTTACAGGCTGAAGGAGCTGGAGGGCCTGGCGAAGGTTCTGCGGTCGTACCGAGAGAGCGCCGTTTGGCTGGAGGCTTGGCTTGACAAGACCATGAAGCTACAGGAGAAGGTGCAGGCGAGCAAGATTGAGGACGTTCGGGGCCTGGAGGAGCAGCTGGAGAAGCAGAAGGTTGACGCGTTCCTGCGCCTTGATCATCATCTCTCTATCTCTTCCCGTCCAGCCCCTTTACAAAGGCCGCTGGCTCCACAAATTTCCGTCAGCAGCAGCAGCAGTCTTACGCTTTTGTCGATCACATATATTCCGTCTGTTGCTGGTGTGTGCGTCATTACTCTCCGTTCTAGTGCCTCCTCCTTCTCCACTCCATTAGTCCATCATTACAAGCATAATAATCTACCATCATCATCAACAACAACAGCCGTGATCCATTCCTCGCTGGATGAAGGCCCTTCCCAAGCCATCGCCATCTCTCACAGCCTTGCGATGCAACAATCCGTCAAACACCTGCGCACTCGCTGATTTCATCGCTCCGTCTCCATGATGTATGGCCTCTCGGGCATGTTCCGTCCTTTGGCTACCAATCCATTGTTGGTCTTAGCCACTGGCAATGTCTCCTGCCCAAGCCCAGTCATTCTTAAGAGTAAACTTGACGTCTCCAACTTGCACATGCTCTCCGATTCCACGTGTGTACCTCTTTCCGTCTCTCTGCGATTCCAAGCGATGGCGCCCCTCCTCCTCCACGCTTGAATCAGAAATATTCTCTTCGTACACGCACGATACGACACATGTACCGCCAGCATAAGCATCGGGTTTTAATTAGCGAATCGTTACACCCCAGCGGGCAAAGTTAACGTTGGCGTTTGTTTCACTCACTGCAGGCTCTGGCGATGGACATCGAGAAAAATCAGGTCAAGGTGGACGAATGCCAGAAGTACTCGGAGCAGTACTCGCTGGCCGCCAAGGTAAACACGCTCAGTGTGACGCGCTTACTTAAAGCGTGTGCATTTGTTTAACTTGGTAACAAGCACTCCGCTCCTTGGAGCACTGTTGGTGTGTGCTCGTTATTTGAGATATTTGTGTGTACCAGGACAAACACATCAAGCATTATTGTCTCGCCCAGGCCAAACGTTTTATTTTTATTTTGCACCATCGTCTGTTGGGGATATCGCTGCTGGTGCTGGGACTCTCGTTTAACTTGCCTGTGTCCACATTGCGTGTGCACGCTCCAGTCGCTGTCTTGTCCCTTCATCCGTTGCGTCCCTCTCCCATTGGCCTTTCATGTTGTTTCGTTCTCTATTATCCCCCACTCATTCCACTTTCCCTATTTTAGCCCTGATGATATCTGTTTAATTTCCCGTGTCACTTTGAGAAACCGTGGCGTCTCAGCGATTTAATAAATCCACATCCCTAAGAGAGCGAGATGAAATAAGATGAAAGGCACACAGGGTAGCACATGACAGCGGTTAAGTCACATGCACAACGATTTGGTTGCAGTGAGAAGCGAATGGGTTGAGGTCCTTGCGCACCATGCTCCTCTGTTAGCCACGCTTTCGGTAAAAAACGTTTCGGAGCTTGGCTTTTTAGGTTCTTGGCCCTCATGTTTGGAATGCTGTGCCTGATGAACTATGTCTAACCGCTAAGCTTCTCCCATTTCGAATTGTTACGGCTTTACATTTTCTGTACGGCGCTCTGAAGCCCCTTTGTTGGGTCTGCTGCGCCTAATAAAAACGTTAAATAATTATAGGTTGGGGGCACATTTGCACTCTTGACACTGAATGTCCTGATGAAGCTGCACCTTGTGCCCTAGGACTATGAGCTGCAGCTGATGACCTACAAGGCCATGGTGGACACACACCAGAGGTCGCCGGTGAAACGTCGCCGTCTACTCTCCACCAGCGACTCCATCATGCAGGAGGTCAGAGGTCAACGGGAGACACCCGTCGCACTCGACCGTCCGCTTGCGGGCCTGCCTTGTCTGTCGGTCGGAATACCGGCCCATAGGTTTTTGTATCGCACCGGCAGGATGGCCCATTGGCGTGTTTTTAAACTCGTGGCTCCACCGCGGCACTGTTAACGCAACAGAAGCCAGCCCCAATTATAAAGATTCTTCAAATTGTTGCGGCTTTACAATTTTGGAATGCTAATTAATTCGCAAAATGGTCAGGTACATAAGAACAAATAAAATCTCACAAATTAACTGATAAAATGGCGTCGTAAAAATTGTCAAGCTGGAAAAAACTATTGCAAGCCATTAATATCATGGATAACGGCTATTTGTTTAGGAGTTTAATTGGTGTATGTTATTTCAACATGTGAGAAAATAGAATTTCCAAACAATAAATTCATATTGGCGAGGATAATCAAGACTTCAGATTTTTTGCGGAACAGACAACACTGCTCATCGTATGATATCACCGATGCATTGTATCGCGATGACACTGCTGCTGTACGGTGATCACATGGTGGGTGTTGGCGTTTTTGTGCATAATAGTACATGACCCTGCGGACCCGATACACGGCGCTGGTGACTATGACGAGCCAGTACGTGAAGTTCATCAGCGAGACACTCCAGCGTCTGCAGGGAGAGCAGGTGAGTGCTCATTGCACACACACACGGGTGCGCGCGTACTTACGGACACGAACACTCCCTACCACGCGCAACCCACACGCTCATCGTCTCGGGCCAATCAAAGCCTCGCATCTCTGGCTCATGGAGAATGCCAGGCAGAACGGGACACATTGTTTAAAGATTTATTTTGAACTTTCCCCCAGTTTATCTATCGTCAACTCATGGGTTATGCATTTGCGATATTTAATTCCTTCAAACGGTTGGTCCAAAAGTTGGTGTGAACGTTTTAATGTTTTTGTTTTGATTAGCAGTTGGCGGGGGGGCGGGGGGGGAAGAGGTGGTGGTGGTATCTTACTTTTGCCATAACGTTGCGGGTTTTTTGTTCTTTTAAAGTGCATGTGCGTGCGTGATTGGTGTTGGGCTTGGTGACAGAGAATGCCGGAGCTTGATCGCGCCTGCTGCTTGTGGCACTAACGCTGCCTGATTGTGATGGACCGCGCTTTGGGTGTGGCGCGCTTGACCTCTGACCACGCAACATTGGGCACTTGGCAGTCAGAGGAACGTCTTTCGTTCAATTTGACTTTAATGTAAGCGCTTATGCAAATATGACTTTTCATGAATGTCGATGTTTTTTTTACGTAGCAAATAAGATTTTTTTGAATAATCGCTGAATACGCGCTGCAGTGAATTGAACGCAATCATCAGTATTTGCATGCGGGAAAGTGTTTTGAAGGTCAAAATAATGAGATGCCCTCTGGTCATTGTTACCGCCGGTTACTGGCATGATTTATCTCCTTCGTGATGAGCGAAGCCGGTTTTAATTATTTTTTTGTTTAATCTCCATCACACAAGGTCATGACATTCTTTACCCATCACTGCCAGGTTTATGTTGTTTTTGTTCGTTTATTTATTTGTTTAAATGGATATGGCACTTCTGACATCTCCTTCTTGCTTTCTCATTTCATGACAAAAAAATACCCCTTCCTTCTTCGTATCTTGATATAATTGAAGTGGGCACCGTAACAAACACAAAATATACGTGTGCATTTATGCGCTAGCCAACACGATACTGAAGGTAAAAGATAGAAGCGTAGGGATAGGGTTGTTGCTGCAATCAATTTACGATCATCTGACATAAACCAAAAGTGCATTTGAAACTCAAGTTTGTTACCTCTGTTATGAACCAGGTGAGGTTGCATCGAGTCTTCGACATACTTGCACCTTTTTTGCATCTTGATTTGAAATGTGACAAGGTGCATGTCCAGAAAATCCTGACAAGCTGAATTGTGCAATTATATTGAAGCGTTCATCTTTTTTGAAGGTTTCTGAGACAGGCATGGGAACGATTATAAATTGCTGTGCATACAGATGCATTGCAGGGCAGGGCAAGGACCTTGGCAGTTTGGCTTCGGACATGGCGCGAAAGCGTTGTAGAGGTGATTAAGATGAGGAGGCTGTGATTGGTGGGGCACGTCGTGTGCAGTATAGAGGAGGAGGGCTGTGATTGGTGGGGCACGTCGTGTGCAGTATAGAGGAGAAAGGCTGTGATTGGTGGGGCACGTCATGTGCAGTATAGAGGAGGAGGGCTGTGATTGGTGGGGCACGTCGTGTGCAGTATAGAGGAGGAGGGCTGTGATTGGTGGGGCATGTCGTGTGCAGTATAGAGGGGGAGGGCAAGTTACTGAGAGGCATTGGAGTGGCGTTGTGTTGCTCCCACCACAATGTGCCAGGAGTTTTTGTATATTTTTTTGGTTTCCTGATATTGTTCCATTCCTCTGTCTGGTGAAATCCAGCCGGGTGGCTCAGTTGTGAAAGAGCGCTTGGCCTCGTAGTTGCAGGGTTTCTGAATTCATATCCCATTTTTGTGGGGTTAAAAAAATAAATAGGAACTTGTACCTATGGATAGACACAATATGACAGTTTCACCGCTGGCTTAGGTCTGATGCGAGTTTGGTTAGCAATCTACATTGACATTTGACTATGGTCTGTGAAGACACATTTGATCAAAGTGTGACCGATACCTTTTGAAAATATATACATTTATAAAATACATGCACAGATATTTTTCAAAATATTTTGGGACCTGATGTCTTTCATGCCACTTTTTAAGTAATCGATTTCGTTTGCGACCCAGGTTTTTGTTTTACATTTCAGTAAAAAAAAACAGTAGCTTAAAATTGGACGCATTCTTAAGCGTGCAATTGGTTAATAAGTTCGATATTTTTTTCTGGCGTGCACTGGGAGGTGATTACTTTTTGATGAGCATTGGAAAGGGTCATTAGTGCCAGCGTGTACGAAAGGTCAATTTGTTCTGACCTTTTGAAAAATATCACAAGTCGCACACTCGCGTATTATTTTAAAGCTTTGATGCTGGAAACAGCCAACTGTGCTCTTGAAAAATTATTTAAAAAGAAATAGATGGAGTAATTACTAACAAGAATAAGCAGCTGGGTTTTCTGAACCTTTTTCAGTGTTTTCGCAGTTTAGTTTCGCTTCTCCTAAGGAGTGATACCCGAAATACACCATATAATAAAATTGCATTCAGCAAAATGAATATAAATTTAACTGTGTACTCAGTTAAATTTATCAATCAAGAAAATGGCACAAACCAGTAAGAACATGCGGCCAATGTACTCAACCCTAAAACATATCTCGATATTTCTACTATAAAATTTACCTGTCCTTTTTAGTTTTCAAATGTGCCTTTTTTTTTACTCTCGATTCCTCTGGAAATCTGCCTGCGCTCTCTGCGAGTGATAAATCGAGTTTGCGTGCCGCCTGTGTGTGCTTGTAACATTCCTCTCGGCGCAAAGACAAAGCGAGCGACACTGTGGTAACAATAAACGCACGCCCGCCAGGGCCTCAATACTCTGTCCCTGTGTCCTCTTTTGTCAGGGTTCTGGGGCTGTGTGGATGCACTCTGCGCAGCCGGTGGAATTCGTTCTTCCTCTCCGTTAACCGTCTTGGGGGGGGTGAAAAAAATCGATGCATGGAATTCTCGTTTTGTTCTTCATTTTCTCAAAGGGACGATGCTTCTTTTTAAACACCTTCCGTGTATCAATCCCGCTGCTGCGTTTTCGCGAACTCTCCGTTAGACACTTTTACCGTACTTACAAAAAAAAACACACGCATGACAGGCAAGTGTTAGAATGAGTTTAATAATGGCATGTATCTACTCAGAAAAAGCTAATGGAATATCAAGGCTCTTTTTCATAAAAGTGCTACATTGGGATGATTGGTTAACACCTAGTTTAGCTTAAAGCTGAGATGCGTTCCAAGGATATTCATTCTGATTTGATTTTAGGCCAAATCACGGGAGTCAATTACACGCAATGCTCATTATTAAACGAACATGAGGAACTAATTTATATATTATTGAGCCCCTTAGGCTGCCTTTATAAATGACATTCAAATGGATGATCACTTAATGGGGTTCAGATAGATGTAGCTACAATTAAACTCTGTGGAAATGTCATCACAAAATGCTCCTCTTCGGTATGTCGAAGATACTTCACCTATTCTTCAAAGAGCTTGCGTGTCTGTCGAGCCTGCTGGTGTCAATCAAAGGCCTTCTGCTGTTTGTGTGTTGCTGCCTCCTCAAGATTCAGCCTAAAACTTTTCCTTCGGATACTTCCTGCAGTGTTCTCTCAGCTGTCACTTCAAACTGCTGTCTTCCTAAAGCAAGTGCCATATCGGTTTTGAATGGGGAAAAAAAGTAAACTATGAAAACAACAAAACAAAAATGACAATAAAACACTGGAAGGGGTGAAACAATCTCTAACACAGTAAAAAAAAAGCATGAAATGTCCTTGTTGTGATGTTTGGGTTTGCCAATAACACGCTAAATCATATTAATGAATGCTACCCTAAATTGAGTGGACCTTGGATGCTTTTGTAACCTTCGGTGCCTGGCATTTGTTGTGGCTTCAGTTTATGACCTCAAAACACGAACCCGGTGATATACTCAAGGCTTTATTGCAGAAAATGAGGGCGCGCAATGCATCAACGTCGCTCACCGTGTGAAATATCTCATGCCACTCCATGTACATAGAGGCAAGCAAAACAGCTGAGCCAGCAGCCGCAGCAACAGCAACAGCTACAGCAGCAACACAGCGAAGCCCAGGATGCCCTCCGACGCCTTGCTGACATTCAAGATGAACTGGAGCGCCAGCGCCAAATCTCGGAGAACTACGCACGTGGCAAGGCCCAGGCAGAAGAGGAGGCAGACCGCCTTAGGCAGCAGATCCATTACGACGCCAGCAAGCGGCGGTCCTACGCAGAGGCCACATCATCCCAGAAGGAGGCCCTGGACCAGCAGGTGGTGGAACTGCGGCAGAACTCGAATGCTGAGGTTCGCCGGCAGGCTGCCCTGGTAAATGATGCCGTGAGCCAGAGGAAGCAGGTCGAGGAGGAGATCCTCATAATCCGCATGGAGCTTGAGAGGGCCTCTCGTCGTAAGGATGAAGCGGAGGATGAACTGGATGCCCTCCGAGCCAGAGCAGAGGAGGCCGAGAGACGGCGGAAGGCCGCTGAGCAAGAGACTGCCAAATACCGTCAGCTGGCCGAGACAGAGGCTCGGCGCAAGGAGGAGGCCGAGGCGGAGCTCAAGAAAAAAATAGCAGCCGAACAAGAGGCTGCAAATCAGAAGAGAGCAGCCCTCGCTGAGGTAGAGAGACTCAAGAAGATCGCTGAGGAGGCCCAGAATAGAAAGCAGCAAGCGGAAGAGGAGGCAAAGAAGCAAATCGCTGTTGCTCAGGAGGCGTTCCAGAAGAGTGCAGAGGCTGAGATCCAGGCCCAGAAGGCCACCTTTGTGGAGCTGCAACAAATGCAGCAGGAGGAACAGACAATGATTGTGGACTTGAAGAGGGAGGCAATGCTACGCAAGAAGGTTGCAGACGACGCAGAAAGGGCCCAGGCGACCGCCAAGGCTGAGCTCGAGATGTGGATGCAAAAAGCACAGGAGGCCTTGGAGCAGAAAAATAAGGCCGAGGAATTGGCCCGAGAAAAAAGCCAGGCTCAGCAGGAAGCCGAGAAACAAAAAGCAGCTGCTGAGCGTGAGGCTAAAGCCCGGGGTGAAGCCCAGCATCTGGCGCAGAAGCAGAAATCGCAGGCTGAGGACGAGCTGGGTAAACAGCTCAAGCTTTCCGAGAAGACGACGCAGCAGAAGCAACAGGCAGAACAGGAGGTGAAGAGACTGCTCATACTCATGCAAGACTCGGAGCAGCAGAAGTCGCTGCTCGAAGACGAACTTCAGAGGCTTAAGGCCGAGGTGGCTGAAGCGATAAGGCAGAAGACCTTGCTGGAGGAGGAGCTGGCCAAAGTCAGATCACAGATGGACGAACTCATTAAGCTTCGGTTCAAAGTAGAAGAGGAGAACCAGCTGAAGGCAAATGCTGAAAAAGAGAAGACTGAGAAGATTCTTGAGGAAGAAGCCGCCAAGATGAAGCAGCTTGCAGAAGAGGCGGCTCGTCTCAAGAAGCTGGCTGACGAGGCCATGCAGCATCGGCGAATAATGGAAGAAGAGACTTCCCGGCAGCGTGCGGAGGCAGAGAAGGCGCATAAAGAAAAATTGCTCATCATTCAGCAGGCCAGCCAACTTAAGGATGATGCAGAGAGAGTGCTGCAAGAACAAGCGGAGGAGAACGAGCGGCTGAGACACCTGGCAGAAGAGGAAGCCAAGCAAAGGAAGCTCCTTGAAGAGCAAGCTGCACAGCAGAAACAAGCTATTGAGGTGGAGATGGCCGAAATCCAGAAGCACTCAGAGCTGGAGATTCAGAGGCAAAAGCTCTTGGTCGAAGAGACTATTTTTCAGAGACGACAAATTGAGGAGGAAATCCATATCATCAGGGTGAATTTTGAAAATGCCTCCAAGGGAAAGGCAGATCTGGAAAAGCAGCTGCAAAAACTTCAAGTGGCAACGGAGGAGACAACTCGCCTGAAAGAGAAAGCAGAAGGGGAGGCCGCACAACTGAAGAAGCTTGCTCAGGAAGAAGCCATGAAGAAAAAAGAGGCAGAGCAAGTCGTTCAGAAACAAGTTCAAGCTGAAAAGCTTGCTGCAAGTCAGTTCCAGGTTGCTCAGGAAGAGCTGGAGCAACTGAAAAAAAAAGCAGAGGAAGCGCTTGCGCTGAAACAGAAGGCAGAGGATGAGGCAGCCAAAAGAGTTAAACTAGCAGAGGATGCTGCACAGAAACGTCTGGCAGCAGAGGAGAAGGCCCGCCTCGCCGCACTGGCTGAGAAGGACGCAGAGTTCAACAAGGTTCGGCAGCAGGACGAGGAGATGTTGACCAAACTCAGGGATGAGGCAGAGTTGGCACGGAAGGCCGCAGAAGAAGCAGATCAGGCGAGACTGGCCGCCGAGCAAGAGGCAAATAACCTGCGAAAGCAAGCGGAGCAGGTGTTCCTGCTGCAGTCTCAGGCGGAGGAAGATGCGCAGCTAAAAGCCCTTTTGCAGGGGGAGGCCGAGAGGCTGAGGAAAGAGGCAGAGAACGAAGCCGCAATGAGAGCTCGTGCCGAGCAAGAGGCCCTGAACTTGAAGCAACTCGCCGAAGAGGAGTTTGAGCGACAGAGGCTGCTGGCGGAAAATATAATGCATCAGAAGGAAACGGCAGAAAACGAACTTGCAAAAATGCGACATTTGCTTAAAAAAACACAGAAGCAAAAAGGTCTGCTTGAAGACGAACTCAATCGACTGAAAGCCCAAGTAATGGAAGCTATTCAGCAAAAAAGCTTGGTGGAAGATGAACTGGCTGAGGTGAAGGCCCAAATGGAAGATCTCCTGAGGCTTAAAGGCAAGACTGAAGAGGAAAACCGGCAGAGAGCCGCAGCAGAGTCTCAGAACATTCAGAAGATCTTAGAGGAAGAGGCCACAAAGATGAAAAGCCTTGCTGAGGAAGCCTCTAAGCTGCGTGCAAAGAGTGAGGAAACTGCCAAATTGCGGCAACAGGCGGAGGAGGAGCTGGCCAAACAGAAGGCCCTCGCTGATTGTCTCGCACAAGAGAAAATGCAGGCAGTGGAAGAAGCCAACAAACTTCGCGCAGACGCTGAAGTGGAAGCTGAACAACGTAGACTTCTTGAGGAGCAGTCGGCCCAGCAGAAAAGGGCGATCGAGGAAGAGATGGCAAAAATCCAGAAGCAGTCTGAAATTGAACTCCATCGCCACAAAATAATGGTCGAGGAGACTATATTGAATCGCCGTCAGATTGAGGAAGAAATACGGATAATCAGATTGGAGTTTGAAAATGCGTCTAGAGGTAAACAAGAGCTTGAAGCACAGTTGCAGGTAATTGTAAAGGAGGCGGAAGAAACAGCACAACTTAAGAAAAAAGCTGAAGATGAAGTAGCCCAATTGAAGATGGTGGCTCACGAGGAAGCCGTGAAGAAGAAAGAGGCAGATGAGGTCGTTCATCAGAAATTTGAGGCTGAAAAGCTTGCAACGAGTCAGTTCCAGGCTGCTCAGGAAGAGCTGGAACGTCTCAAGAAAAAAGCGGAGGAAGCTCTCGCCCTGAAGCAGAAAGCGGAGAGTGAAGCCACTAACCAGGTCAGGCTCGCAGAGGAGGCTGCGCAAAAACGTCTGGCGGCAGAGGAGAAGTCCCGCCTTGCCGCACTGGCTGAGAAGGACGCAGAGTTCAACAAGGTTCGGCAGCAGGACGAGGAGATGTTGACCAAACTCAGGGATGAGGCGGAGTTGGCACAGAAGGCCGCAGAAGAAGCAGACCATGCGAGACTGGCTGCTGAGCAAGAGGCAAATAACCTGCGAAAGCAAGCGGAGCAGGTGTTCCTGCTGCAGTCTCAGGCGGAGGAAGATGCGCAGCTAAAAGCCCTTTTGCAGGGGGAGGCCGAGAGGCTGAGGAAAGAGGCAGAGAATGAGGCCGCAAAGAGAGCTCGTGCCGAGCAAGAGGCCCTGAACTTGAAGCAACTCGCCGAAGAGGAGTTTGAGCGACAGAGGCTGCAGGTGGAAAAAACATTACAACAAAAAGCAGAGGTGGAAAAGGAGTTCAACAACATGCGTGCACTCCTGCAAAAAACCGAGCATCAAAAATCTCTCCTGGAGGATGAACTGAACCGACTCAAACTCGAAGTTGCAGAGACAACCAGACAGAAACAATTGGTGGAGGAGGAACTTGCATTACTCAAAGCCCAAATGGAGGAGCTCCTCAGGCAAAAAAACCAGGCTGAGGAAATGAACAGATTGCATGCACTGTCTGACTCGCACAACATGCAAAAGGTCTTGGAGGATGAAGCACAGAAGATGACACTTCTTGCCGAAGAGGCCACTCGCCTTCGATCAAAGGCAGAGGAGTCCACGAACTTGCGGCAGCAGGCCGAAGCTGAGCTGGTGAAACAGAGGGCCCTGGCGGAACAGCTGGCCCAGGAAAAGAAGCAAGCCATCGCCGAGTTCAACCGACTTCAGTCCGAATCGAGCAAGGAGGCTCAGAAGCTTGTCAAAGATCGCCAAAAGATTGAGCAGCAGCTGGAGAGCAAGACCCAGGCCTTTCAGCGGACCTTGGACGAGGAGCGGCGCAGGCAGCAGGAGGCGTCGTCCGAGGCGGACCGTCTAAGACAACACATCGAAGAGCTGACCAAGGAACGAGCACAGGCCCAGGAAGAGGCCATTCGAGAGAAGGCCCAGGCAGAGGAAATTAGTCGGCAGAGGCTCGAGGCAGAAAAGCAGGTTCTCCTGAAGGTGAAGCAGCTGCAGGAAACGGAGGTGGACAGCAGAAGCGAGAAGGAGCTGAAGATGGAGAGTGAGGTGGTCAAACTGAGGTGCTTCATCGTCGCACTGGAGCAAGAGAAGGAGAGGCTGAGACAGGAGGCGGAAAAGTTTCATATTCAAGCTACGCAGGTATTGAGCATTCATTAATCATTCAATTAAAGGTAGTTTTTAAAAAAGTGTATAAATGTAATACCATATAGAGTTTAAAAAGCTGCAGGGTTTTTTCTTCTGAAAGCAAAACACACTTTGGCTTTTTCTGGGTTCTTAAAACCTGAACGTCAGTAAACGCAGATAAAAGCTCTGGGAAGTTACCATGCTGTAATGGGCATCACACTGCACTATCGACGGAGCAGTTGAAACAGTTAGCAAGTTTCTTAAATCCCTCCCGCTGTCTGGTCGGCAGTATAGATGGATATAGTCAATTGGCAGGTCACTTGTGTGGTGCGGCAAAGCATCGATACTGCCACCTTTTCCAAAACGTCTGGCCAGTGTAGAAGATTTAGCCAAAATTACAGAACCCACTTTAGATCTCCCACGAGCGAAAGCCCTTCTGCCAGCAGTAGCATGAGAAAGTATTTTCAGGGCTGCACCTTTACCTTTTGAAGAAATCTCAGTTATCTTCGTGATAATAAATTCAGCAGCTAAAGGATAGTATTTTCACAGTGTTTAAATTATAAACCGATTGTATTTATTGATTAAAAACACTTTTTGCATGTTTTTTTTATATGCTCGCACATAAATAAGATTTATATATTTATTTAAGTGGTGCTGTTTGATTAACAGTCACTTTCTTTGTAGGTGGCTCCACAAGAGACCACTACACACCCCAAGGAAGTCGTGATTTTTCAGAGGGAGTTTCTTCAAGACAGCGCCTCTCAAATGGATGAGAACGAAGCCCTCTTGTTGAAGCAGAAGTTTCTGGATGAGGAGAAGGCCCGGCTCCAGAAGATGTATGAAGAGGAGCTCAGGAAAACTAAAGCTCAGCTGGAGGCCGAGGCCAAAATCCGCCACCAGCAAGAAGAAGAAAATGTCCAGCTGAGACTTCAGATGCAGGAAGCTCTGCAGCAGCAGCAACGTGAGCCTCCGATGTATCAGCTGCAGCAGCAGAGCAGTCCTGGCTTCGGAAGGGAAGTCATTGACATGCTGGAGCAACAAAGAATGCAAGCAGAGGCGGACAAGCTGCTTGCTGAACAGGAGAAGGACGAGCTTCTGAGAAAGCTCAGGGAGCTTGAGGAAAACCATCAGAGGGTGGAGCATGAAAGGAAGCTTGAGATGGAGCGGCTTGACCAGAGAACAAAACTCGAGCTGCAGAAGCTGGAGGAGCAACGGAGGGTCGACCTCCAACAGATGGAGGAACGCAAGAGAATTGAGTTTCAGGAGATTGAGGAGCTCAAGAGAGTGGAACTCCAGAAGATTGAGAAGCAGAGATTGTTGTTGCAAATGGAGGAAGAACGAAGGCGGCTTGAGCTTGAGCAGCAAAAATTGCAAGTGCAGAACGTGGGTGGACAGAACCATAGCAATGGTGGGCTAGAGTTGAGCGTTTCTACTAGTGTTGCTGCAAATGCCCCCAGCATCACAGTAACCGATTACAATGCTGCTGCTGCCCCAGAGACAGAAATAACATACACTTACACGATTGAAGATGCCAAAAAAGCTCTGGAGGATGAGATAGTAGAGATCCCAGTGGGAGATATGGCCGGGAAAAAGATGACCGTTTGGGAGGTCCTTTACGACACCAACTTTATTGGCGATGAGAAACGGAATGAACTGATTGTGCAGTACCGCACTGGAAAGATCACCATCAAGCGCATCATCATAATAATCATCGAAATCATTCAAGACAGGGAGCTCATTCGCACAGGGAAGAAGGAGGTCACCTTCAAGGGCCTGCGTCGCCAGGTCACCCTGAGCGAGCTACTCAATTCCAACATATTGACTGCGGAGATGGCAAAGCAGCTCAGGGAGGGATCGAGATCAATAGACGAGGTCTCAGGCACTATCCGAGGGTATCTTGAAGGTACAAGCGGCATTGCCGGTTTGTACATCGAAGCGACAAGGGAGAAGCTTCCATTGTACAGTGGCATAAAGCGGGGATTCTTACGGCCTGGCACAGGACTAGTGTTGATGGAGTCGCAGGCAGCAACAGGATATATGATTGATCCTGTGAATAACATAAAGATGTCTGTCGATGAGGCAGTGAAAAGGCGCCTGGTCGGTCCAGAATACCTCGACAAACTTCTCTCTGCAGAGCGTGCTGTGACCGGTTACATTGATAAGTTTTCTGGTGAAGTCATGTCTCTCTTCCAAGCCATGAAGAAAGGGCTGATAATCAAGGAGCACGGCATCCGCCTTTTAGAGGCGCAGATCGCCACGGGAGGCATCATTGACCCGCAGGCCAGCCACCGTATTCCCGTGGAGATGGCCTACACGCGAGGGCTCTTTGATGAGGAAATGAACCAAATTTTGCTCGATCCCAGTGACGACACCAAGGGATTCTTCGACCCAAACACTGAAGAAAATCTCTCTTACTTGGACCTGTTTCAGCGCTGCATCAAAGACCCCGCCACGGGGCTTTCTCTTCTACCAATCAAGGAGAAGAAAAAAGAGCGGAAGATGTCCTCCAAATCGTCTGTGAGGAAGCGCAAAGTTGTCATCGTTGACCCAGACACCAACGAAGAGTTAACAGTTTACGAAGCTTACAAGAGGAAGCTGATTGACCATCAGACCTACATCCAGCTGTCCGAGCAAGAGTGCGAATGGGAGGAGATCACAACCACAACCGGCGATGGTGTTGTGTCCTCCATTTTGGTGGACCGACGCACAGGCCACAATTTCAGCATTGAGGAGGCCTTGAAGAAGGGAGTGATTACGCAGAGCACCATGACGCAGTATCGTTCGGGAAAGCTCGCAATCACAGAGCTCGCTGACCTCTTGTCTGGAAAGTTGACCTCGAGCAGCAGCACAGACTATCACTCCAGAATGACCACCCTCAGCACCAGCAGCAGCAGTTCCATTATACCAGGCAGCCCAATGCTTAGCCCAGATCCCAGCCGGGTTCTAGGCATGTGGAACGATCCTGTTGAGGAGACACAGCCAGTAGGCGGAATCTTGGATAACCAAAAGCTTGAAAAAATCTCCATCTACGAAGCTTTGCAGCGCAAGCTGGTGGACAATTTCACTGCCCAGAGGCTACTGGAGATTCAAGCATGCACAGGAGGTATCATCGACCCAACGACTGGGAGGCGATACAACTTAAGGGATGCCGTCACATACGGCCTTCTGGACAATCGTTTAATTCAGATGGTGTCCGTTGCCGAGAAAGCCTTCACTGGCTACGAAGACCCCATTACAAAGATGAAGGTGCCAATCATGGTGGCAATGAAGAAAGGGCTGATCACCTATGAGTCGGGCCGCCGTTTCCTGGAGGCTCAGTACCTTACGGGTGGCATCGTGGACCCGGGCACTGGGCAGCGCATAACCCTGGAAGACAGCGTCAACTGGGGCCTGGTGGATCTCGTTCTGGTGCAGAAACTCCGCGACATCCATTCGCACTTCAAGTACCTCACGTGCCCAAAGAGCCGCACACGCATGTCCTACAAGGAGGCAATGGACCGGTGCATGGTGGATTCGGAGAATGGAGTCCGGCTGTTGGAGGCCAGCGGCGTCATTGGCATCAGCGGAGGCTTGGGCTCCGCATACGGCTCGCAATCAGGCTCGCGTTCGGGCTCCAGGCCCGGCTCGCGAAGGGGAAGTTTCGATGCGGGCGTGGGCCAGGGCCTCATGGGGTTCGGATCTCCAATGAGTTTTTCGTCTGGCAATGCTTCTGGGTACACGTCATACTCGTACTCGCGTCGTTACTAGGCCTCACTTCGGCCATCTCTCGCCTTGTGTCACTACAGACTGTGTGGTTGTTTGTTCACTGAAATTTGGCTTAAAAGAGGTGCGTAAAGCGAGCAGTGTAATGACCCAGAAAAAAAAGTGTGTTTTTTTGTAAACGACTGGTATATTTTTAATGATGGGATTTCAATGTACGCTTTAGCACAGATATAAGGTTACATAAAGGAACACCAGCACTGTGGTTTGTCTAATGACATCAAGTACGGTAATAACTTTATACGAAAGGTGCTTTCACATGGCTTACATCCTACCAATGCCAAAGCTGAATACCAAAGTAAAATACAGTTAAATACGAATATCAATTTATCCCAAAGGAAAAAAAGTGTTTTATATTTAGCAATACTCTATAGATATAGTGTAGTGAGCTCCATTTGAGGCTAACCAGCAAATGTAGTTGAACAATCTGTAGTAATTTAGTACGTACAGTAATTTTAACATGACATGAAACTTTGATTGCCAAAATGATTACTGCAGTGTTACTCAGAGATATAGACAATTACAAGAAGAGTACAGCGATTTATTATTGGAAATGTGTCATAACTATACTTGTAACTAAATCACTTGGCAATAAGTGCCAGTTACTGTATACTCTACTAAAGTATCGTGGTGCAAAGCAAGAGCGAAAACGGATATATGGTCCTGTACTGTATTTGCTCACACTAAAACGTTACCTTTATTTACGTACTGTTTTCAATAGTTTTATTTTAATGTGTGCTATATGCATATTGTAGGGCTGACTAAAACAATTTATCTTCAGAAGACACTCTTCAACTAATATGCACTTGTTGCAAAAATAGCAATTAATTGTGGAATTTTATTTAAAGATTTGTTTTGCTGAGTGACTATCGTGTATTTTAATTCCTCCACTAGGCCCCGAGCATGTTGTTGCAGTGCACTGTTCTCAATGGCGATTTCATGGATGAATATTTGTCATATCAAGGTGGCACTGTGGCGCAGTGGTAGTGATTGTAGTCGTGGCAGTTGGCAATGGAACAGAAGAGCCACTGCCAAGTACAGTAATGACATTTGCCTCCATTTTTCATGTTGGGAATTGGTAAAAAGCCACAAAACACTACACCGTACTCTCGCTTGAAATTGCAACTTAAAAGTCTGATGATACACTGACAGTAATTAAATTAATCTATTAAACGTAGGACGAGAGACTCAGTGGAAATGGTTGGGAATATGATTTGTCCTTATGTTAGAATGTTGCAGACGGACAAAGCGTGTGGCTGAAGTTTAAGTGATTTTCCCCAATGCTGAAATAATCTGTAAAGTTAGTCAGATTATTTAGTGAAACTGACTTGGCAGTGGTGCGCAAACACAAACAACAAACGTTTAAACACATTCGTCAATAACGCTGTGGCCTTTAAAGGAAAAGTATTATAGGTGATGTTACTTTGGCTATTGTATGTTTCTCCTTTTAAAGCTGCAGTGTTATTGACAACTGTGTTAAGTTTATTGTAAATTTGGTGGCCTCCTAGTGGTTGCAGGGGTCAAGTGAACAGATTTATATACGCCATGATATATATAATGGGGATCCTTTATAGGCATAATCCATTATAAAATCATTATAATTGGACATTTGAAATGTGGTTAAATTTTGGAGTTTTATAAAAGATTAATTGTGTGCCAAAAAACTGAAAGGTTTGAGGGATCTTAATCCGCATATAGCAGAATTGTTGTAAACAATCACAGCTGGGATGTTCTTGAACGCTTGGGACTTTCTCAAATCTCGATACAATGTGTCTTCAATACCATGACGAACATGCAGAGGTTTTTACGGTAAAGTTGGCACATCTGGGGTACAGAAAGCCAGGACATATGGGAAGAAGAATATATTTGACAAAACTGGAAGAGGGGAGAACTACAACTATAAGCATTGTCTTAAAGTTGTGTATTGTAAGCGCAGACTGACAAAAACCTTCGGGCTTTTAATGAAATCTTGCAGATTTCCCAGGACCAGCTACCTCAAAGATTGGATAATCCGGGGAAAGCCAGGCTAAGATGGGAACCCTCCTGCCAAGTGTGCCTTTAGTTTCACAGACATATCTCAACCTGTCGTCCACTTATAAGTGATTTAATTACACATGATACTACCACAGAGACCCTGTAAATTCACAGCTCTTTGCCTATCAAGTGCTGGATGGAGGCCTCCCCATGGTGCAAAGCCATCAGGGTTTTTTTCACCATACTTCACCACATTAGTCAGTGTGGGCTTGCTGCGTGTGGTGGTGCAGGAACGGTTCAGATATCACTTGCCCATGACCGGGAATTGTACTCGAGTCGCTGGGTCTTTGGCACTGTGCACTAATCACAGCACTCTATATTAACATTGATTCTTACACGTGTGACCCAGTGCATGTAGCACGAGCTTACGAATCGATATTAGAATCATTGAATTTGTGCATCATTACGTCTCGACTGATGGGACCCACTTGGGAGTCGCCTAATTCACCCCTGCTCCCTCGGTCCTCTTGGTCTATAAAGTTACAAATCACCGGTGTGTAAATGCTGAAAGCCATCAGTGCCTAATCATATATTTGTTTTGCCTTAAATCTTATGAAAACTCCAGGCTTAATATTACTTTGAGATTACTTGCTGTATAGTTTACAAATGCATGCTGCTTAAATATATCTCGGTGGTCTATAATGATACTCGTAATACAGTAATACACTGTTTTATGTTTTTATTTTTTAAAATAAATATAATTTTCAGTATTTACCACTACAAGGGAAAAGGGGATCTTTGTGAGGAGGATCTTAAAAACACTTTGTTGAGTGTTATATCAAATGGGACACGCTTGAGAGATGATTGGAAACGAATCCACGGATGATGTTGGAATATTTACTGATAAATTTTCGTGGCTGTGCTGTATGGCTCTCTGACATGTTTTCGGGTTGTTCCGCGCGTTGTATACCACGGTATCTGACGTTTCCTGAAGAAGCTGCCAATACGTTGGGGGCAAAACGTCGGACATCGTGCCGAACAGCACGTGGTACGACCCGAAAACAGAGTTCAGGGAGATCAATATCACACGGTCAGGAATAAAGTTACACATTAAATCATAGTTCTTACTTTTTTAAAGCATATTCATTAGTCGATAGACAAACATTTTTATTACTCAGCCATATAAATATGGCTAAATAGAACAAGTGTGCATGGTACAGCTACGAGAGTACACTTTGCATGTTTACGCACCTTCCTATAGAAGCTTATGTTACTTTGCAAATGCTGTTGCGCTGCTTTTTTTAAATGATTTATTTTTGTTTGATCATTTATATTGGTGCCTGTTAATTGTAACCGCATTACTAGTGTGCGAAAACAAATTAGCACATTACAAGTGAAATGCAAATGGTAAAACTGGCATAGAGGAAGTAGATGTCACGATACAAATTGATTTGGTGCTGGGCAATTATTCAGTCATGAACATGTTATGAAATCATGTTCATAACATATCAGAGCACACTCCACTTGGAGTGGGTAAAAGCATATATAACCAGACTTTCCGTATAAATAATGCAAAAAACTACGTATTAAACCTTCTGGGTATCATCAGCAGTAAGACTTATTCAATAAATGGTCCACACTTTTCTTGCTTCAACAAATGCGGCTTGATAATATTGGTCTGGAAAGCCAATAGGGATATGGCCAAAGTATAGATGTTTTTGTGGTGACACAGAATGGAGTTCTGCTAATACATGCGTTTACCCATAATACTTCATGGCAACGCATACGTTCTGTTTTGAAAAGATACCATTAGTTGGTATACATTTACAGTACAATATTTCCCTCAACTAGCATAGCCAAGTGTTCCATTAATTCTGAACAAAGATAGTGATACCTAACATCGGGATGGTTCCACATTGGCTTTAAAAGAAAATCTTGTTGCATACGAGCATGGTTTGAAGGAAGGCTCAACCCAAAGCCAAATAGTTCTCAACTCATAAGTTTCGAATTATTCATCCACTTTTAAGTGCCGCACGACTGCGCTGTAGTCAGTCGCCTCCTTTATCACTCTTATATTGCTGCTACTGTCACTATTCCCATGATTCCATGAACTTCACTCGGATTCATCTTCTTTGGTTCTTTCGGTAAAGTCACGTAGAATGAGAATTAAATAATAAATTGCTGTCCTCCAGACAGTCTCGTCCCTTCACCTGATGAAGGCCGCTTGTGTTGTGACCGAAACGTCGTGAGAATTTTATTGTGTTATTTTATTTAATCAATTTATTGTTTTATTCTCATTCTACGTGACTTTACCGAAAGAACCAAAGAAGATGAATCCTTGCAGTCACGTAAGCTTTAAATCGAAATTCACTCGGATTCTTCTACCTGTGTTTAGTTACCCGGCCTACTAGACTCACTGTTTTGGATCACCCACACAGTTCAACCACTATACTGCAGGCCACAACACTTATCTTTTCTGCTTCTTTCCTCGCACTGCTCAACTTCGGAATTCTCTCCCACATCGTCTCTTTCGCCGAAAGCGTGTGTATGGCCTTCCGCGATTCAACAAACGTATGAGCCAATGTCCATTTACACCTTCAATAGTGCAGTCTGTTGCTGGCCGCTTGGTATTTTGAGGCCTTTTGATCTGTGCCCGGCAACTGCGATTTAAAAAAAAAAAGTGATATTACCGTGGATGTGATGTGCAGTGCCTTCTGGGAGCCGGAATTTCAAATAAATCGCAGTGCAGCAGTGAGTGCATACCTATGTTTGATCAATTGGAAATTAACATGTGTTGATAACTTGAGTCACAATGGCTGATTTGAGAAGTGTTATCGGCAATTATTCTAAACGAAGCAGAAACGTTTTAAACCGGCACATTACTCTGGGTGGATGGGGTTTTTTTTCGTAATGAAATATAAATGACACCTGATCGCATTTTGGATTGCGTCTTCCTTTTGTAGATAGGGGGTCGTCGGCCACAGGGTCTCGTGATGGTACTCCAAACGTTTACAGTCACACACCACGGCTCGTAGATAACAAGACTCATGGGACAAGTTTTAGAATACCACTCATTGCATGGCTTAAACAGGCACATAAGGGACCCATTTTTAAAACCATATTCCATGATATCAATAGGCATTCATTAACGTAACCATTCGATCATCTACATATTCACGTTTCTTGTTTTCTTGCCAGTTTGTTCTCTGCGGTTTTTATTTGTTAACTGTACGTTGTGTTACGAGCTTATTAAAAAAAGAAAGCCGAGGTCTGTTATTTTAAAGGCATCTACTACTGACATAAAGACCAACTGAATGCAGCTCGCCAATTTTAATCATCCGTTAATGCATTTTATTTTCTCATTTAAAAAATATATATATTTTAGTCTTTCGCTTTTTAATAAAGACTTGTTTTATTTGAATGCAAACCGAGTGGCTTCCGTGTGCACCATCTATTTTGAGTGTTTTGTTCTCTCTGGTTTTGTGTTTGTCTTATTTTGGTCTCCACATTGCAGCGTTTGGCAATATTCTTTAGCATTACACTTGGTTATTTTATGTGGCTCCGTCGGTAGATTGTGTGGCTTGCAATCGGAAGGTTGCAAGTTCAAATCATGGGAGGGGGTCAACTCAGCCTATCCATCATACTTCTCGGGGTCGAGAAAATAAGTACCGCTTTGTGCGGAAGTCGAGTGATTGGTCGTATACAGAGACTCGCCCCTGCCATAGGTATGTGGAATTCCATCACTGGCTTTACAGGGACTGTGAACAAGAGGCTGAGCACCGTCTCAATGCTCATTTGTACAGAAAATCACTTCGCCAATTAACTTTTTCCGATAAAATTTCATTCAATGTTCATCACAATCAAGAACCATCATTTTTACGCACACTACATATTTACCACAAAAAATGTACTATTAAAAGTAACGGCAAAAGCATATTTGGTTTAACACGTAGGCTTTCGCGATCAATATTATTCATAAAGGTTTTTGGGTTAGATCGCATCAGTATAAATGTGTCGAAACCCTCCACCACCCGACACGGTAAATCAGTAAGGGATTTGTCACGTAAACAAAACGCCGAATAGTTACTACCGCAGCCCCACCGGTGTGTTGAAGATTGAATCCACAACATTTACAATCTGAGTACGACGTTTCGCTGGTAATTACATCCAGCATCAAGGGGCAAATTGCCCGTACTCAGATTGTAAATGTTGTGGATTCACTCTTCAACACACCGGTGGGCTGAAGTGGGAGCTATTTGGCAAAAACCTTTATTATGAAGAGCATATTCTTGGTTCTTTCGGTAAAGTCACGTAGAAGGGAAACAATTAAATAATAAAAATATAAAACAATAAAATTCTCACGACGTTTCGACTGGAACACGAGCAATCATCAGGTGTGAAGACCACAGCAAGAAAATTTTGAAAAGAGATGGCGTTTTTTACGTTTTTGCACCTGATGATGATTGCTTGTGTTGCAGTCGAAACGTCGTGAGAATTTTGTTTTATATTTGTATTATTTTATTGTTTCCCTTCTACGTGACTTTACCGAAACAACCAAGAATATGAATCCCTGCAGTCACGAAAGCTTTAAATCAAAATTTATGAAGAGCATCTTTCATCAAAAGCTAAATTAACATTGGAGCCGTCTTTTTTTCGACAATTTGTTTCAGCATGAAAACCCGAAACTGGATTTGACTTTCCGAGGCTCATCAACCTGTTAAACAAAATGCCGCTGTTTTGCCTGATGTTATCGGCAAGAGTTACCCACGAGCACCGTGAGTTCTATTCAGCAACAATTGCTGTGTGATAAAGAGGGTTAAGGTAGATGTTCAGCCCGGCCATTGCTTTATTTCGTCAATGTTGGCAGAAGGGCCTCTTCTTAAAGAGGAAGCTCCAGACAGTCCCTCCCGGAGGGTAATTCGCGTACTCTTCCACGCTAGCGTAAAATACCCAGTTATAAATGCGGATATTAATGTTTCTGGCACATGAATGCCAAAGGATATAAAAGCACTTTACAAACAACGTACAATTCAGAACATTAAGTGTAGAAACACAGCAAATGGGGGGACAGATGAACAAAAGAGCCACAAACGAGAAAATGCTGGAAAATTTAAATGTCAACGAGCACACAGACAAACATCTCCCGAATAGCCTCAACAGACTTTAGAGGCAAGTGCTGTTAGTGAGCACCTATGAAGGCTGGCACAGCACACGAGGGGGTGGGTGGCCAACACCACGCCCCGGCCACCTTTGTCTCCCTAGTGCCAATGTTTACACATCGTACCAGATACTCATTTGAGGCTGAGTCGACCTAGGGTCACTGGCGTCCTCAATGGTGTTGGCCGCGAGCTGGAATCGAACGCGGGTCGTCAAGTTCGTAGCACAGCGCATTCAATGCTACACTACAGCTCCCCACACACGCGCGCTCACATACACACAGAGGTGACATCTTGTGTTGCACCACCAGGTCGTGTGTGGTGGGGTGAAGTGTGAATATCCCCACATCTTCCAAAATCTCTGGCCGGCGGTGAAGAGTGTCGGCTCAATATCCTACAGAGAGGCTCTACAGAGCTCCCTCTTGTGAAGGCCCTTATGCCAGCATTGGCGTCGGTACATGGCAGGGTTTCGCCATTATCCTTTTACCATATTCCTACACTTACAATTACAGTCCAGTATTCTATTTGCCAGCGTGAAACCATTCAACTGACATCATAGCTCAGGGTTTCTAATACAGTGCTGCCTGCCTACAGCAGGCACTCTACTGCTGTAATGAATCTTCATAAAAGGACCAGGTTTCTCATTATCAGCCCATTTTATCCACACCTTCGGTTGCATTTTGCACGTCGTGGAGTTGTCTCTGTGATTAAAGTGGAGGAGGAGCGCAGGGAAAGCAATGCAGTTCACCCATGCCCCTTTGTGGTTCACTCGCGGGAACGCACATGCATCGGCCCATCAAATGTACTTCACTGTAGCACGTAGCTCGCTAAAGCATTGAAAAGTGTGCGTTGTGTGACAGAGAAACCTCTCAAAACCACCAGATTCGAGGACTTCAAAATAATTTTTTAAAAAAAATTGTAAATACTCCTCATCCTGTGAATAGATCTTCCCAATACTCTAACTTATCAGAAAACCAGTTCCACTGATGTCAGGTCCCGCGGTACAGGGCAATGTCTGTGCAGCCAACCACCTCGACCGCTGGGGTTGGGTCTCAATGACAACCCAGACTGCCGCTGTGGCACCAACACAAACAAAGTCGAGCGGAGGTCCTCCACGAGACCTACACACGGCCACCGAGGACGCTGCGGTCGCATTGTCATGGTGATTGCGCACGTCGCTGAATGTATCGGCAGATTCACGAACAGAACTCTTTATACGGCTAATGGAATTTATCCCATACATTTCCAGTGGTAACGCATTTACGTTAATTATTATCGGCGCTCCTCCATAAAAAGCACCCCCCCCCCCCGTTTATGAATTTGCTTTAAACCATACTGGGTTTTCATTATGGGTCATAAATAAATGATGACATACGAGTAGGGTTAGCAGCTTTGCCACAGACCAAACGCAGAGATAATTTGCCAGTCAGTCCCAGGTCTGACATTATAGTGCAGTGTAATGGAATACACTTAATTTAATCCCTGCTACCCGAACACAGACGCCATTTCCCAGTCTGTTAAAAACCCGGACAGACGGCAACCCTCTTGTTTACAAGTTCCTACAGAAAAGGCAATCACACCTTACATCGCACGCACACATACTAAAGGTACCCAAAAAACAGCCAATAGCTTATTTTTGAACTGATGTGGGGAAAAAATGACAGTCGAAATTCATTCACGCAAATGTCACAAACATTTGGCTGTTGTTTTTTCATCACAAAACTTCATCCTTTTCCGTGCACTTGCACCGCCGTCGAACCAGGAAACAAGGATTCATAAATATAATTTGCGATCGGAATCCTCTCCAGCCGGCAATAAAATGTGTGAATGACGTGGTGGGGGAAAAAAACCCATCATAATAACGGTGCTGACCGAAACCACAGTGAGTTGCATAAACAAGACACAATAGTGCGTAGAAAAAAAAACACACGGCTATCGTACGTATGCACAAAGACCCAAAAGCAGCAATTCCCAAAGAACATTGTATAATTTGAAACGTCTCGCTCGCCATAAGCTTTCATTCAAATGGCTGAAAAGATGAGAGTATTAAAGGTGCCAGGTTGCAGGCTGAGTGGTGAATAGGGCTTCACAGTCTATCCAAGCTGTGGAATTGTGCCTGGTGTTACCAGGCGTGTGTGTGGCCCGGCGGTGTTGTTGGTGGCCAGACATTGTGTTGAAGGAGGACGATTTGTCATTCACGAATGCCTGAACACGTTCACCTTGTACAGACTTCCAATTCTCTCAGCATCTCAAAGGTGTACGCGTGTGGCAGTTTATAAGGAAGCAGTAATACGTGTATTATAGAGGTTACATATTTTATTTAAAAAGTACAGATGCATCACTTTTAAGAGAGTTGAACCGTGTAAAAATTCCACCAAAAAACATAAAAAAACGGTGCATCCTGGGCGATGTACGCATAATAGTAACACGACAATTACGAATTTGCGGATGCCATTTAAATTGAACGCTGTTGGTAATACGCATACCAACAATACTGCACGGCAGCATGACAGGGAAACTAAACTTGGCAAGCATGGCTGATCCTAATTAGTAGGTTTTTTTTGGGAGTGGGGGGGGGTTTAGGCCACACAGTTTGTAGCCTTCGTGCCAAAATTTTCATCCACCCTCAACCAACCCGACGAGATTGCCACATTTACAAAGATATTATTTGTACATGGCCAATGTACCGATCAAATTCTGACCGATTTTTAAGTGTCCTCCTCACCGGCGGCTTGAGACTTTTCAGGCCCGAATTTTTTTAAATCTGTGACTCTTGGGAGCCTAGATGAGGGGGGGGGGGGGAGGATGGGGAGTTGTGATCGTGTGTACCACTAAACTCACAGGAACGCGTGGTAGTTAAGTTCTTTGTTCGATGCAAGTCGGGGTAAGGGCTCGACATTCATTCCCTGAGGCTATGGTTCTTAAAAACCACTCGCCAAAGTAGTGTTACTTTGGGACAAATGGAGGGGGGGTGGTTACGTTTCCACGTCTTACAACATCGTGCACGATAGAAAAATTATTTTGTTTCATAACATTCAATCCCGTGCTGTCCACATAACATCCACATCCTTCGTTAAATCGTACAATCATACACGTAGGCGGAGAAACGCAACTAATGCAACACAACGCATCGCCGAATGATGCCGCGAATGTTGAAGTTGCACGAAAACCTTGGACGCCAATGCTGACGAACTTTTGGGGGGAATCTTCGTTTTGGGCATCGTCGTCGACGGACTGCTTGGGCGATTTCCCCGACCGATCTTGCACGTTGCGGTTTAAGGCTGAGGCGCCTCCTTCCCCCCCCCAAAAAAACAGCCCCTTTGCTGGCTCGAAAGGGCACATGCATGGGCTTCGACCACCAAACACTCGTACAAGTCCCACCAGCATCATCGCCGCCGATTAGTGCGACACTTAAAAGGCACCTTTTTTTTTCTTTCTGAAAGTCCGATCTTCGATCCACAACTTCAAGGTTTCTCTTCCCTTTACTCCGTCCCCACTCGATGTTTCCGTCGCGCGCTTGAGACACGTGCCCACCGTCCACGCGTTCGCCTCACTCGCCCTCAGCCTCGTTTCTCTTCCACGCTGAACCCAATTCGTGTCGACTCGCTTACCGTGCCATGGCGGGCCCAGCAAAGGCAAAGATCCCCCGTGTAGCCTTAACAGACTGTTGGGGCAAAGTGCTGTCAGCGAGCAGCACCTGTGAAGGCCGGCACGGCACACGAGGGGGTGGGTGGCCAACACCACGCCCCGGCCGCCTTTGTCTCCCCGGTGGCGATGTTTACTACACACCGTGCCAGGTACTCATTTGAGGCCGAGTCGACCTAGGGGAGGCCCGGGAGTGGTTCGAATAATCGTCACACAGGTGTTCGTGGCCACGAGCGGGAATCGAACTCGGGTGCCATAGCGCAGTGCAACGCTAACCGCTGCACCACCGCTCCCGCTTCCCAGCACCCCCAGACGCACCACGACCAAGTCTATGTAACAACATAAATGACAAAAATCGACATTTTTCTTTCTCCGAATTCGGTACTAACAATAACAACAACAAAATCCCCCCTCAATGTTTTATGAGCCGCGATGCACGTGGTGAATACGAGACGGCGGGACTTTAATCATAATAATAAATATAATTATGGGGCGCCACGGTGGCTAGGAGATGTTAACTACGTCGCCTGCTATGAAGGAGGTCGTGGGTTCGATCCCGACCCTGACGCCCGCTGCTGTTGTATATTTTGAGTTTGCGTCTCTCTCTCTCATCATCATCACGGTGGCTATGAGATGTTAACTACCTCGCCTGGTATGAAGGAGGCCGTGGGTTCGATCCCGACCCTGACGCCTGCTGCTGTATATTTGGAGTTTGTGTGTCTCTCTCATCATCATCACGGTGGCTAGGAGATGTTAACTACCTCGCCTGGTATACAGGAGGCCGTGGGTTCGATCCCGACCCTGACGCCTGCTGCTCTATATTTGGAGTTTGCATGTCCGGTTTTTACCTCCACATTTAGAATCAACAATATGCGTTTAGAGTCGTTGGCTGCTAGAAATGTGCACGTGATAAGCCACTTCGTTTCGTTGAGCTATCATTTGTGGCCAGGTCGCTTCTGAAAAAGAGCTTCATAGCTCAGTGGGCCTTACCTGGTAAAATTTAAAATATATTTTTGTTTAGTCACGAAGCAGTCCTGAAAGAACCGCAGGTTGCCGAGCCCTGAGCGAACTAAAACTCACCGCTCTTTTTCTGTATTTTTTTTAACTCTTGCTATCACTTCCTCCACTCACTGTCACTTAGCCTTCATTATCAAAATAACAAGCATACAAACAAAAATCCACCGCAAATCAGGCAAAAAATAACACAAAAGACAACGACACTTGAAGAGTCAAAAAACCGAAGCCAATCAGCAGTGGCCCTCTCTGCCAAATCGCGAATAGGCGACGGGAAAAGTCGCGAAAGTTGAATCGGTGTACAAAAATTTTTAATCGCGAACAGTCGAATTTCACACAAATATAATTCTCGAATGAAGAGGTTTGACTTTACATTTGAAATAATTATCATCATCATCATTATCACAGTCCATGGGCAGATAGTCAGGAGGTGCCCCCTGCACATTTTGTCATTTGTTTCCACGTTTCTCTGCCTTGTGCCGATATGCTCAAGTAGTGAAAGAAAATAAAGTTCGTTTTTAAAATTCTTCCTTCTGAAAAAAAATATTTGGGGGTTCTAAGACCAAATGTTTGTGCATTAGCTTGACGGTTGTATTTATTGTAGCGTACTTCAAAGTAACATTGCAGTTAAAATACAAGGCTGTAGTTGATGCCTACCGGGTATCCCTACACGCTATCATTATGGATTTCACAGTATTTACAGTATTCACAGTATTTATGAGCATTTCTCATTACTAGTTTTTCTCATGACTAGTTTATTTAAAATGTTGTCACCTGAAAATATTTGCTACTCACACAATACGTGTCAACATTTGGCAGAAAAATTACCTCAAAGCCCCAAAACGTTTATCTGGAGCACTGGGGGGCATGTACATTGAAGTCTGTTTTATAAATGATAGTCTTAATAATCGCAATTTCACCCTCTTGCTCATTGCCTGATAAGGTCAACTCGTTGTCCCAAAACAAGCAAGATATGCTGGCACAATTTCCAATTGCATGTTTGTCCTCTGCCATCAAAGGAGTTGGGAAAGTTGCTGCACTGATTTCCATCCAGGGAGTTCGCATTCACGATGCTCACGGTTGTTGAGCTTTGTTTCTTCAGAAACTGCCGACAAGGATTCGCCAACGGTCGTGGGGAGTTTTAGATGGTTGGGATGGGTGGCGTTTGGAATGGCTGAACTAACCCATGGCATTGAGAATTATATTTTTTATTAGGTGGTTTAAATACCTCCGGGTGATTCGGAGAATTGTCGCAATTCTAGAGGGTCACGATTTGATTCGCATATTGTTTGCGTGTTTATTTTCACGTTGTCGTGCCTCCTCATTCGTAGTTTCTATTATACGCAGAGTATTGCGTGGTTTTTCTTTTACTTCGTAAATTGAATGGCTCTCTTGTGCAGTGCAGCTACAACATTTGCTCTTGGGGAGACAAAGGCGCCCGGGGAGTGGATCCCCCCCCCTCCCCCCCCCCCACACACATTTCATGCTGATTATACATCATCGGACATGGTCAATCAACTGCTGGATGAAGGCCTTGCCAAACCGCTCACAAACTGCTCTCGCTACGACAGTACGAACAGGCCCCTGAGTAGATTTGTGTGGGTGCTTGGATGTTACTTGTGAATGTTTATCGTGACACAGGTTATCTCATGAATACTACTATAAATAAAGTAGACGTGAATTGCAAATGTTATTCCCTCTCTTTTGACAATACATTGCATGTTTACGTAATTTTTGGGTGACATAAGTATCTCCTCTGTTTCAAAATAATCACGCTGTGAAATGTCAAGCGCCCAAGGACATCATGACAAGGTGCCAGGCAGGGCTTAATCTGTCACCAGATATTTTATAGATTGCTTCTAAAATGGAGTAGGCAGGTGTCTGGTAGCCACAGCCATAGCGAGAAGTATGATGGATGTGGTGTGCTGGCTGCAAACATTCTTTCAGGTTGCAGACCACCAGAGCTGAATGTGTGGCCGTGATGTTGCTCAGACCACCAATTCACAGAGTTGGAAATTGCGACCATCCAAACCTTCTACTCCTCCTAGTCTCCCATCCAAGCACTAACCAGGCTCAATCCTGGTCATCTTGCCAGAGCAGATGAGATCGAGATGGTGGATTGGGTCATGAGAGGATCTCCATCGTAATTGACCCCTTGACCCTCAACTCCGGTAGAGATGCCTTTCTATTTGGAGCCCTGAGCAGGATTCATATATGGGTGCATCACTTGACTACACACATCATTAACTGGACAAGCTACGTAACTTAACTTTTTCACAGTTGCGTGAAATAGTGAAGGTAATAATACTTATTGCAGTACAGTAAACAATATTCTACAAGAACTATAAGCTTATTTTTAAATACCTTTTATAAGGACCTGAGTCCAGCCGATGGTTGGTGTATCCAGGGCTTAATTTCAGCCGGAGCTGTCCAGAGCCCAGCTATTGATGCAGAATTGGGGGGGGGGGCGTGGGAGGGTTCCATTGGGTTGCGAATTGGGGGGCCAAGGAAAATATTCCACTGCGAAAATAACCCGTGGGTGCACCTCAAAAAAATGTTTTCTCATAAGCCAGGGCCACCCCCCCCCCACCCCCTTCAGCTGCTTGGTGACTCTGGACATTTGCATAGCTCGCTTATGCCGTCACACCGCCACCGCTCAACGCACGTCTGTGCGTCCACACCCCCTTCCTTTGCACCCCGTGCTCCTCCTGTCTGTCCGCGGCCACGACGACGACGCGCCAGCAATCGCTGGCCGAGAGTCAGGAGGAGCACCTGACTCGCTCGGAGCGGCTGGTGGGCTGGGTGCAGGCCATGCATCGCTCGCTCGGGGAGAAGCAGCGGCGGGACAGCGGTGAGGGAGGTGCGGGTGGTGAGGAGGGCAAGAGGGAGCCGTCGGATGCAGCTGAGCTGGAGCGCAGCCTCAAGGAGCAACAGGTGATGACCGAGATTCAGATGGTGGCTACGCGGCAGCGAGGGTTGGTGGGGGGATCACCACACAAATGTTGTGAGGCTCCCTTCCCGTGGGGGCGTCGAGGTGGTGCCGTTCCCTGGGTCGCCAGCGTGATGCAGTGCGGAAATAGTTGACTGATCTCCATCTGAATGGGATAGAATGTTTCTCCCTCACACTCGTGGGTTTTCTCCAGGTGCTCTGGTTTCCTCCCATATGTAAATACTTGTTAATTGGCCGATAACACCTTAATATATAGAGAGGATTGCAGAGCTTAGTGCGGAGACGATTTGATGCCGGCTCACCATATCGTTGATACCTTCCCCGTTAGTCTGTGGCACCAATTCGCGCCCCTGAGTCGTTCTTCCTCCGTCCGTCAAATGAGGGCCTACAACATATGATGACCTAAGGTCCTCCTGACATTAGCACATGGATTAGTCGGGCCCTGCTCATGGGACTTTCTGATGGGCAAGCTTCGCGCATGATTTCGACACTGGCGATCTGAGAGCGGAGATAATCGAGAGGTAAGTGTGTCGTCCCAGCCACGCAGGGACGATTCGCTCCCTTGATTCGCTCTTGTTTGCCGCTTCCGCTTGCAGAGCTTCGCGGAGGAGCTGTCTGGCCGCAAGGAGGAGATCGCCGAGGCCATCCAGAGATCCCAGACCTTCCTCGCCCTCTGCGGAGACAAGTAACTCCCACCCCCCAGACCTGGCCCCAAACTCCGTTGCCTAAGAGCCTTAAGCCCGGGCTCCTAACACCTGAGCAATAGGTCGCGTGAATCCGAATCAGCTCTCGAGAAGAAACACAACGCGACTTAATCATCGCCCCCTGCAGCTGCTTTGTCCGCATCCGAGCAAGTAGTTGTGCAGCAAGGGGAAATAAAACGGGGTATATTTCAGGATTTTAACGACGAACCGAAGTTCGCAAATGTGTCCCGCGATGAGATTTGTCACGACAAATTTCTGAGCAGATCGATGCTTGAATGCAGAGTCTGTCAATACTGTGAGCAACCGGTTGCGCAACTGCTCGCAACCGGTTGTACAACTGTTCGTAACCAGTTGCAGAGATGTCCTCATACAAGCGAGTCAGATGCATGCAAACGAGTTGCACAACCTATCGCTCGGGGGTGCAGGCGGCTTAATGAAACATTTGTCGCCCTATGCCTCAAAGGATCAAACATGTCACACACTGCAGCGCTTGTTGTGTGAGAATTAACAAATGTTTATTGGCATGAATACTTGCTCCACGTGTCCTGTCGGATGGTGCTGGGAACATCAAGTCTGAAAAGGGAACAAAAGGTGAAAGGGGCATTGTGGAGGTGCCAGAGATGATGCTACGGGTGGGATAAGGATCAGTGGAAGGAATAGGCCCGGTCGCTGGTGAGATGGAGTTAGTAACAATGGGAAGGCTGGTACTCGTGGGGTTATTGGGAGGTCTAATACCTGGGTTGTGTGAAGGTCAGTTGAATTACTAGAACTTTGGCCTGGTTTGGTGAATTGCCAATTATAGCACTGCATGGCCAGGCGGCTCAGCAATAGAGTGAATAGGTTGCAAGTTCCGATCCTAGTTTGGGGTTAACTCGGCCTATCAACCCTCCGGGTTCGATAAAATAGGGACCACTTTGTGGAGAAGTCGACATTGGGTGTCTTATCCACAGACTGTCCCACATGATAAACACATGATAAACATATGATAAACACATGATAAACGCATGATGAACACATGATAAACAGGTGGAATTCTGACACCGGTTCAGGGCTGTAAACAGGCGATGAGCACCACCTCAATGCTCATTTGAGTAGGAAATCACTTTGACAAAGACCATAATAATGAATCGCCGATTCCTGATGATGCCGAATTGCCAATTGCTGATGATGCAGACGTGCTCATTGCTCATCTCCCTCCAGGCTGACCCCGGAGCAGTACCAGGCGGTGGAGTCTCAGACGCAGCAGCTGAAGCAGGCGTACGAGGCTCTGTGCGAGCAGTCGTCGGCCTACACGCAGGAGCTGCATCACAGCCTGCAGCAGGAGAACAGCATCAAGGTATTACGGCGTCGCCATGGCAACCAGATGCTTGCCAGGCCCACACGCATTCATGTACACACTCGGGCATGCTGCTGGCCTTTAAAAGCGAATAACGCTGACATACATGCGCAGATGAAACCGACGATCCCCTACGTAGCTGTGTGCAATGTTTGGGAGAGAATTGTATTAGCAAGCAACAATTACTTTTTGTTTTACATTGGTAAGCCACGTGAGGAATGAGACGTGTCCGTAAATATGCACACCGACGGGATGGAGCAATGAAATCGGCTGGCGTGCATGTGCTGCATCATTGCGTCGCAGGATCATGGGGGGTGGGAGCAACAACAACAAAAATCAGCGACTTGGGGAGACCTTCATGCAGCAGCGGATTTGCAATGGCTGTTGATGATAAAGCCGTATGACAGATGGAGGTGAAGAGGATGGTCTTGAGAAAGGACTAGAGCACAGGGATGGAGTTAGTGATGCAGACGAGAATGGGGAATGTGTTCTAGACTACGGAGGAATAGAAGAGGAGTGACCATCTTAGTGAGCAGAGTTTGACTGGAGATAGGTTGACTATGGGAAGGCCTAGCTCGTGTTCAGATATCACACACGATACCACACCCCCTCCCCCGACACACACTACCTTTTCACGATTATATATTTTTTTTTCATTGAGTCAAACGCTAACTAAACCGCACGAAACTTTCATTCATAATTTATTATTTGTCTCGTGCAAAACGGCAAGAGTAACAGGCTGGCTCAAATCAGTGTCTTGTAAACACGGGGCATTGCCCTGTGCATTGCAGACGTGGTACATGCGCGTGAGTGCCGATGCTTTAACCTGCCAATGGCTTCTAATGCTTTGTCGAGTGGTGCAAGTGCGTGGTGGACTGTGTTTTATGCCGGGTGTTGTACCATATTCACATCTTCAGCAGCGGGCCACATGTCACGTTACATATGTGGGCAGTGTGGATGTTTAAAGACTTGTCATTTTCAGGTTCAGTTTTTTTTTTTCAAATGTAATTAATACAGTCAATTCTTGATTATCCAGGGGTGGGGGGGCGGGGGATAATGGGGTTATAGGGGTGGTGCGGATAAAAAAAAACATGGTAAATACAACACATGCAAAACTGGCCATGTAAATTAATACCTGTGGAGAGTGGGGGAGGTTAGGGGAAAACTTAAGAGTGTGTTACAACAATTTTAGAGCTTCTTAAAAGAATCAGTTTACTTGCCCACGTGTGTTTGCGATCACGTGGGCAACCAAGTCACCGTCTCTCGACGAGTGAGGAGCAGCTGATAATTGACCCATGTGTGCACGTAAAAAGGTGCGAACGAGCACATTTAATCCGCGGCCCGCGTAAAATACACCCACAGATAATCGAGAGTTTACCTGTATTGATTTCATTTGGCCCACAATGCCCAGACACACCGGGACAACAAGATGTGGACTGGGTCGCATGTTGGTGGTGGTTCGTTATCTGTAAACAACCTTCAAAGGCGCGCGTTGTTGTTGTTAATATTGCATTTTGAGCTTAACCCGAACGGTGTGATGTCTTGCTTTGGAAGTACTAACCCTCGGCGTGTCGCCGTGATGGATTCGAGAGAAGCTTTGTTTAACCCGACGGCTTTCGCTTTGCCCTAACGAGCATGTGCCGAGTTCAGCGGTTGCGCAGATCTGTATTTTGTCCCTTTGCAAGACCTAACGTCTCACACTACGCTCAATGTTACAACCGAGTTCTCACCTTTGCTGACCCGGTAAGTGCAAACAGTATCCGAATGTTAAACAATACGGTATGGTGGGGTAAGAGGCCTATGTGGGGTGAAAGGTCTTTTTATCCTGGTGCTAACAGAAGTGATGTCATCAGCCACAATGATCAGCTTGATCTGAAGGCTGACACCAGCTGCTGCTTAATGCAACAGACAAGCTACGTGTGAGCTCCAGGACAATAAAGGCCTTTCACCCCAAGTATGCCTCTTATCCCACCTGACTATTTTAGATTTTATATACAATAGAATATACTAAGTTCTATTAAAAAAAAAACATGAGCGGATACCGCATGTATAATGGTAGTTTTTTTGGGGGACCCATATACACTTATTTTTTTTGTATAAACGAGCATGGATTTTAATGCAGAACTTACATAACGCATGAATGCATGTTGATTAACCATAACCATCAAATATAATTAACATTATGTTGTGTAATAATATAAGATAATAGTTGTGTATGAGCATGACTGAACACATGGCCATTCTGTGCAAAGTAATATTTGTCTTTGCGGCCATTTTGTCTCGCAAGGTGAATGGCCATAATGCAAAATTGCCACCTGTGCAATGAGATACATGTCAACAAAACACCTTGTGTGCACTCTGCTTTGCAGGTGGACGATGTAATCTCCGGAGTGGTGGACCTGTGTACCATGGAAACCTTCCCAATATTCCATGCCATGCTCAAAGGCCTGATCGATCAGGAGACGGGCCTGGCCCTTCTAGAGGCACAGGTGGCCACATCGGGCCTCGTAGATCCTCGCTCCTCACGTCGCCTTCACCTGGATGAAGCCCTGGCCGAAGGTCTCATGGATAAGAACACGGCTGAGAGCCTGTGGGAGCTCGAGTCCGCCCTGAGTCGCGTCCACGCAGCTGGCCTTGAAGATGTTGGAGGTTTGATTTTAATTGCGACAGCGCTGGAAAGAGGGCTGATGTCAGAAGCCATTGCTGTGAAGTTGATGGAAGTCCAATTGACAGCAGTTGGACCTCAAAATTGCACTTCTGTGCCAGAAGTATTCTTAAGGCTGCAGGAGAAGTGGAGGATGCACACACAGCCTCTGATCGACCCGAACACGGGAGAAAAGCTCACCCTCGCAGAGCTGACCGGCAGAGCCATCGCTGATCCAGAAACGGGGCTCCGCCTGCTGCCCGTCACCCAGACGGCCTGCGGCATGATTTCACTCAAGCCCGGCCGGAGGGTAAGCATTTGCCGTGCTGTCAAGGAAGGCCTCGTGGACCGACAAGTCACTGTGAGGCTTCTTGAAGCCCAGCTTTTCGCTGGCGGCATCGTGGACCCACGCACGGGCCACCGCCTGACTGTCGAAAAAGCACGGCGCCATGGCCTGATTGACCGGGAAATGGCGAACGAGCTGGTGGTGCGGCAGACCAAAGCCGGCGGGGTCATCGACCCTGCAACGGGCGACAGGCTCGATCTGGAGGAGGCTATAGCCTCCGAGCTGATCTCGCTGAAGAGCGCACTGTTGGTCCTCGAGGCACAGGGCACGTTCCGCGGGCTGGTTTGGCCCGGCTCTGTCGGGACGGTGCCCATTTCGGAGGCTCTCGAGCAAGGGATGATGAGGGTCGAGGTTGGGCACAGCGCACTTTCCAAGCGGCACTGTGTGGCAGGGCTATTCTGGATGGAAACAGCAGAAGCCGTCTCTCTGGAGCAGTCGGTGGCCTCCGGGATCTGCGACGAGGCCCTCTGCCGCACATTGAGTGCCACTCACGTCCCGGACAGCATGGGCACACGTGGAACGAGGACTCATGCAAATGAGGGCGATGAACAAATTATCAGTGTGCACCCCTCTCCAAGTATCCCCCTGTGTAGCAAGCTTTGCACGGTCTCTCACGTCTCTCAGATGAAAGGCATATGTGCAGTGCAGGGAGATTGGGTGCAGGTTGTGGGCGAGCATGCCTCCACAACAGAAGCCCACATCTTAATGGGCCTGGAAGTCGAGCTCATAGAGTTTATACGGGGACACAGCTACATAAACGCGCTGACGGGCGACCGGTTGGTTATGGTGGACCGAGATTTCCCTTGCCTTGAGGGAATCGCCCGTGAGATTTGCAAGACGGCCGCGGCGGAGTGCGAGGGTGCAGACGGATACTCTACGGGGAGTGAAGCCATTGTGCCAGACTGTGAACAAATCTCAGGAAGAGAAAAGAAACGGGATTTTTACACATGCCCACAGCAGGACTGTGCAGGCTACGTGTGCGACAGTTTTAATGTGAATAACTCCTTGGATATTTTTGATATGTCGATGAAGAGTTGTGACAATGCCGTTCGTCAAGATGACATGGCTGGTTCATTGAATGCACAGCAGGACTGTGGTGGTAGAGTCAATGGGGCCGAGAGGGATGGAAGTACTCGTGAACATTTTAAAATATTTATTCCAGAAGAAAATGCTGAACCCATGAGTGAAGTGGATTGCAGCAGACCAAAAATGCGAGACCAAAGAGAAGGGTGTGCAGGAACAGACGAGGAAGCCACCGTTAGTAGAAATGTAGAAACGTCCTGCACAGTAAAACGTGAAGTGGAGCAAGAGCTAAATTATAAAACTAATTTGCACAATCAGAGTGATTTCTGTGAAGGCGTAATGTCAGTAAATAACACAAACCTCGAATTAGAAGAAGCAACCCGTGTAGCGCTTCAAACTGTGAAACGTGCATCGTTGAAAGCGATTGCTGAAGGCATATCTTTAATACAGAACGAACATTCTCACAAACCACAAGACAGATGGCCATCACACGAAGATACGTGTATGGATATTCCTCGCGATGGTGTGACGTGTTCTCTAGACATTATAGGCCATGCAAAGCCAACGGAAAGCACTTCACGAACCAAAGAGGATGAAGATCACTCCCGGGTTGACAATGGAACTCCCTCTGTGGGCATGGATGAGTGCGATGACTCTGATAGCAATGAATTCTGGGACTCGCAGATTTACATTTTAGACCAAAGCCGACTCGATGATGCATCTCCCGTGTCAAACATAGCGCCGTGCGTGCACCTATCATCTCTGCAATCCCAGGCCACTGCGGGGCAGTGTTTGAGGTCACCTCTCAATGCAGAGATCATGACGGTGCAAGATCTGCTGAACGACAGGCTTATTAGCTTGGAAAATGCCAGAGACCTTCTAGAACGCCAGATTCAAGCCGGAGGCATCATGGACAGCAGTGGCAAACAGCTTAGCCTCCAGGAGGCCGAAGGGGCGTTTATTGTTGAACCAGCTCTTGCTACATGTTTACAGGTAGCTTTTTTGGCAGCGCAAGGTTTTCCAGACCGAAGCAAGGGCAAAATATCGCTGTTTGATGCTATCGGGAAAGGTCTTGTGGGTGCGGCTGAAGGCACAAGGCTGCTCCGTTTTCAGGCCGAAAGTGGTGGCATTTTGGACCCATCGACGGGTCAACGGTATGGGCTGGGAATGGCCGTGGACCTGGGATTAGTGGACACAGAGGCGGTGATGGACGTTTGGATGTCTCAGCTGAGGGACAGAGGAGCGATCTGCGACAGTGTGGGTGGTCCCTGGATGACGCTCGACGAGGCAGTGGACAACGGGACCTTGCCAATGCAGGCGGCGTTGAAGGTGTACGAAAATCTTGGACTTTTCGGCGGGTTCGTGGATAACCATGCACAGGAATTCATGACGATCTCGGAAGCTCTGGAAGAGGGTATTTTTGATGCTAAGCTGGCGCAAAGAGTGTTCAAGCCAGAAAAGATAATTAGCGGTGTGATACATCCGACGACGGGAAGGGTTCTCACTGTGAGTGATGCTGTCAACACCGGTCTCCTCGACATGGAGACGGGCCTGAGAATTTTGGAGACACAGGTGTGCGCCGGCGGGGTCACAGACCTCCGGCGCAAGAAGAAGTTGTCGGTCACACTCGCCGCCAAGCTGGGGCTCGTGGTTGGAGGGGCGCCTGGTGTGGAGGCCCTGATGAAGCTAGAAAAGGCGTCCAGGGGGAAGAATGTGGACGCAGCGACACGGCAAAAGCGAGCATCAATCTGCATGGAGACCGAGGGTCTCATTGACCCCCAAACCAAAAGTCTGGTCACCCTACCCGAGGCGGTTGACAGGGGCCTGCTGGACAAAGAGACCGCCATGCTGCTGCTCAGAAAGCAGATTGCACATGGAGGGGTCGTGCACCACCAGTCGGGACTGAGGCTGCGCCTGAGCGACGCTCTGGCACGTGGGCTCGTGGATGAGGACACCGTGGAGGAGCTGTCCTGGGTTGAGCAGGCCTGCCGACAGGGTTTCGTGCACCCGGAGACGATGGAGGCAGTTCCTTTAGCACATGCCAGGGAGATGAAGATTTTGGATGAGAGAGCGGCAGAGGAGCTTGAGGCTCGGCTCGCAGAATGCGGCGCCGTGTTCGACTTCAGGTCGGGCAGGACGGTCGCCCTCAAGAAGGCCGTGTCCCTAGGCATCCTGAGCGAGTCGGCCGTGGTGAGGGCTGGCGAATCGTGGGATGTGACACACGGCCTCCTGGATCCCGACAGCTGCCAGATCGTGTCGTACGCGTCGCTGGTGCAGAAGGGTAAGACGGACGTGCGCACGGGGCAGCGGTTCCTCACGACCGAGCTGTGGAACGGCGTGGAGAACGAGGAGACTGGCGATCGCATGACGCTGCTGGAGGCGGTGAGGGCGGGGCAAGTGGATGCCGTGCCGGCACTCCGGGCCTTGCAAGCTCAGGCCGACACTGGTGGGATTGTGGACATATGTTCGGGCGAGAGAATCTGCATTGTCGACGCCCTCAAAAACGGCATGCTGGACGCGGCCACGACGAGTGCAATTTTGGAGAATCAGCTGGCCAATGGGGGCATCGTGGACATTTGGTCTGGTGAGAGGATGACGCTGGATGAAGCGCTCGTAAGAGGTCTATTGACTCGTGACATCTACCAAACACTAAAGGCCAAGAGTAGCTCCGTGTCGGAAAAATCCGACGCAGTGAGTAAAAGCGCTCAAATTCCAAAGAATTCACCTGCAAACAATATTCCAGCTGTTTCTGAAATAACACACAATGAAAATGATCCTCGTAAACAGAAGCAATCTCTGGCAGAGAAAACACACGAGCAGCAGTGTCAGAGCCATCCCGCAAATGATGCGGTTATTCCTGAAATAGAGTCGATTTCCAAACAGTTTTCGCACGGCACGGAGAACAGTGCTCTTGCTTTTGCGACAGTAATATCGATTGAGGAAGCCGGAGGCAAAACGGTGCGAGCACTGCACGATCATTTCACGCGCGGCTTGCAAAACGACAGGGAAGTTTTTGAAGCAACAGAAGAAATGGTCGATGGCAATCTCGGTGAACGCGCCAAGAGCGGCATACACGATGCAGGCCAAGGGATTTGCGGGTTTTCGTCAAGTGACACAGAAACGGAGGTGGAGGGGCAAGAAGTAAAAGTGAAGAAAGTTGATGGTGAGGAGAGCGATGCGGATGGCGATGCGGATGTTGATTATGGAGCACGGCAAGGACCCGGAAGTCATCGAGCGAACGTTGACGCAGTGAAACGTGGACGTGGGCGATCGCCCGGGCAAATTGTTGGTGAGGAGACGAATGAGATGGGCATTTCACAGGGGATGTTGGAGAAGGCTGGAAATGTGAATATGACCGATGGCACTGAAGTTGGGGAAAATTTGGAGCGCGGACGCAGGGAAATTGTTGACGAGTGGATGAATGAGATGCGCTCTTTGGAGGGAATGCAGGAGAAAGCCGAAACAATTGCGGTAAATCTGATACGTTCACAAGAATCGCAACCGAAAGAAGCTTTGGGCAAATGTGACCCCGTGGCCGATTCCTCAAAACAGGTTGGCACATACGCAGCACACGTAATCATCAATTATAAGACGTGTTTTATAATGTCTAACATATTGTTAAGAGGGTATTTGTGGGAGGTGGTTGGGTGGCTCAGGGGATCAAAGGGTTCTGACTAAAATGTATTCTCAGGTGGAGTGAGTTCATGGTCTCAGCTCGTTCGTGAATAACCGCACAAAGAAACCCATCTTTTTACATATGAATATTCATTAATTGGCTGAAAAGATCTTTATAAATAGAGGACTGCAGAGGTCGGGCAGTCATTGGTAGCACCAGCTTATCGCCTGGCTGCCTTCCAGCTTGTATGTGGTTCCTCTGGAAATTTTGCGCGAACGACGCTAAAATAAAACTAAACATTACTTTTTAAATGAGGGGTTTTCACTTAATTCGGCTAAATTCTCGCTCTGCCAATTAAAAAAAACACATCTGTTTGACTGCCACGTGCCTGCCAACCCACAAGACATGCTAAAGTGCGGCCCCTAGTGTGTTTGTGTATATGTAAGAAAGGGTCACTGGCGGGGATCTTGGTAGTACTTCTGCGACGTCTCCTTCTGCGGACCGCTCGTTTTACGAGAGGTCAAAAGAGGAATTGTAATAAAATTTCGAATAAGATAAGAACGTTAAAAACTCATTTGTGATTGTCTAACGATTCTATGTCTTTTTTTCCAGCATCCACTGAGCAAGCAGCAGTGTCTGGAGCACTTTGAGAATGTGATGAGGTTGATTTCGTTGGTTCTGGACGTGAGGGTTCGACAGAAGAGCCTACAGCGAAGCGGTAGTGATGTCGATATTGAAGATCAGCTCGATCGATTGCGGGTGAGTTTGTCTGTCTGTCTGTGCATTGTCCACAGCTCCAAATTTAATACATATATAAACACCGCAGGGTCCAAAAATTTCGATGGTTGCTTAATTTCGCCCACATCCCTATCCATTACTGACCGCATTAAGCTAAATCTCAGAAGCAAACGGCCGTGGCCCTGGAGAACCTACAAATGGCCGCTCGCATTTCTTCCACCCCCTACCACCTCCGTCCAGCTGTTCGAGGAGGAGTTGTCCTCGCTGGAGTGCGAGGCCTCCCGGGAGCTGGAGCACGTGCGGGCCGCCCTTTGCAACGCGAGCCCAGCCGTGCCCGCTGAGCTCCTCCAGGCTCTTGGCAAGGACTCGGCCAACCTGAGCAAATGCCTGCGGTCGGCTCGCCAAGCCTCCTCCGCCCAGCGGGAGGCGCTGACGGAGGGCCTGCGTAAAGCCAAAGTGCGTCCGTCCTCAGTATTAAAGCTGCCCGGACGCTGCCCTCTTGCTTAGCGTGAATAGTAATGTACTCTATGTTGCCCTTTTCGTTGGAACTTCTTTCTGACCGTACGTAGCCAACCATGCCAATCGGAGGTGCGGGGGAAGGACAACGAGCCAGACACAACATGGAATGAGTTTTCAGTCTAGATTTAATAATAATAATAAGTATTTATTTGAGATGTTTTTGGGAGAAAAGGAAACAAAAGCTGCCTCCAAATCACCTGGGGTGCGCTCGATCTCGCTATATCTCAGAAGCTGAGCGGAGTTGAGCCTGGATAGTTCTCGGATGAGCAACCACCGTGCCCAACGCGTTTTATAGGCTACATTGTGGGCAGTGGAGGCCAGTACAGAAACGTCTATAGTTGTGCTGTACTTTGATCCCATATCTATGATCGCCACCTTGACCAGCATGGTGAAGTATGGCCAAATAAAATAAACCTGCATGGCGTTGAAAGGCCCTCTCATCCAGCGGTGGGTTGACAAAAGGGCTGCACACGTGCATTGCAACACCCTCAAATGGTAACCTCTCATTTATCCACCTTTGTGGACTGACAAATTGTTACCATTGTAAGCCACAGTTTGCTTGAATATTCGTCGTTATTTTTTTCCCTATTGTGGTGAGCGTAGAATCTACATTACAGGGTGTCAGCAAGGGTGTCGTCTGCAATTAAATGCAGTAGACTCCCGATTATCCGCACTAATGATGGGGAGGACGGCCACAGATAATTATTCAGAATCGTGAATAATCTAAAAAGTATTCAATTTTCACGGATCTCTATGCCAAAACCCACGAATATAGGTATACATTACAAATCGATGCGCATGCTCAGTGATACCACTTTCCTGCTCCCACGCAGAAGACTCCGCTCACTAAGTGGACAGCAGCAAAGCCACACCAATGAACATCAATGAAACTCCACCCCCTGTTGTAAAGATATGCAACTACTGTACTGTAGTGGCGATCGCGTGGATTTTGGATTTATTCGGAGCACATATTGGTTCAGATTAAGCAGGTGACTTGTAATAAACATTTCCAAGAACAACAACGTTTAACTGTTTTTAGATTATTTATTTGGGCTTAAGGAAAAATCCATGAGTTCTTAATTTACGTCAAAATCTCAAGTATGCGGTTAATCCGCAAATCGGACAAACCGCACACGGATAATAGAGAGTCTAGTGTAATCATATTCGGAAAGAAGTTAGAACTGCGAGGTTTATATGTTGGCAACATGTTCCTTATAGACTTGAGTTTTTAGAACCGAGAAGCTCGAGTGACCTCAACAGCTCATAACAGAGCAAATCTAGTTGCGATGTGTGTCATAGATGGCCCAAATCTGCACCACAGAGTTTTATATTCTGGACAATAGAGCGTTTCTATTGCCCTGTTCATATTGCCGTCAGCTGACCACAATGAGCATGAATAACCTAATTTTCTCACTTTGCAGGAGCTAAGAGAGCAGAAGGCCGCTTGTCCAATACTGACCGCAGAGGAGGTCACGGAGAGAGGTCATGTACACGAGGAGAAGGTTTGCGTCTTCAAGGACATCAACCAAAACCTATTCCATAATTTCAGATGGCGAAATTGTAACTTGAACTGTTCGATGACAAAATTAACGACGAACCTAAATCCTCTTTTGTCTCTCGTTCTCGCTGTAAGGGAGGTGGCCTGTGCTGCTTTACTTTTCCACGTTGTTTGCGATTTAAACCTCGGTCTTTCTCAGGCCCGGCCTTAACGTAAACGAACAAAGAATTTAAAGCGCAAGTTGGAAGTGATTCTCGGATTTTATAAACGACCCCATAATTGTTGTCACTCGTGTGACTTATCCTTCGAATCGGGCGAATGCCACAAAACTCCTGAATTCATTAATTTTCGGTACCCTTCATGGCTTACCTTCTGAGTTGTTGCCGCTGTGATTTCACACCCCAAAGGCCGGGCCTGACCCTTACTGCTAACCGTTGGGTGTCTGTATTAATGCCTCTGTTTGGCCGCAAGTCTGGCTCAAATGTTTTCTCCCAGATGTCTTTGCATGGCAGCAAGAGGTCGATGGAATTTGGTGGGCAGTTACCCTCAGGCTTCGCCAAAGACTTTGTCAACCTGTGCAGGCCAGAGCCATTTGTAAAGTTAAAATCCCTCATATGATAAATATGCTTCAAATCATGAACATGATTTATCATCAATGTAACTAATATGCCATAGATAACGACAAAAATGACAATCATGTAGAGTAAATAATATTTATGCATTTATTTTGTACATTTAAATTTACTGCATACATACATTCCTTTTTGTGCGTGGTCATTTTTATCAGATGCGAACGTAACATTTTGACGAATGCGGAATATGCCAAGAGCACTTGTCAAGAGAATTGGCGGAACGTCCCCAACGCAAGAGCCTCGTGCAAAAAAAAAAAAGATCCTTTGAGACTCGCCGAGGCTTTCAGGAATAAACAAAAGCACACCGTTGCCATCGAAGAGGGCTCCTTTACTCTTCACGGCCTCCTGCTTGACGATGCTCTTTTGTCGATTCCAAAGCGCCGTTGATTGCGAACGCCGCCGAGGAAAACGCGACGGCGGCGGTCTGCGGGTGGCGGCTTTTGCGATTTTACTCAGCTCTGTTAACCCTCTCGGCGCCTCCTAACTTCTGCTGCTGTAAACGCTCTTCCTGGGGCTTGGTGAAGATCCTGGTGTACGTGGAACTTCGCTGGGGGGGGGGGGGGGGGGCGGGGCGGCAACGTTTTGTCCCAACGGTTCTAACCGCACGCCGACGTTGGCCCAACGTTGCGCGTTTTACAGGCTCGGATTTTTCGTCACCTTTTGAAATTGCTCGTCCCATCGCGGGGGATGTTCCCGTTTGCGGCTTTGAAATGACAAATATATAATAGGCGCCGTTTTAGGCAATGACCCTTTGTCACAGCGCGTAAAACCCAGGACGAGAGGGAGTTTGTCCACAAGCTAACAAAGGTGCCGTGTAGAAGGGCTGTCGCCTGAATCGTCACCTGTTTTAGATTTTTCGCACGAACCGTATGTTGAACTTCTATCCAAGCGTGCCAATCGGATAGGCGCGGGGGAAGGACAGGAAACTGAACACAAAAGGCAGCTCTAAGAAATGAGTTTTCGAGTCCAGATTTAAGAAGCACATAGCTCCAGTGGCTTGCTAATACCGGAAGAGCTTTGGAGACGGCCCAGAGTGTTTCGTGACGAATGTGCATTTTTTTTCCTCTTAGTTGCGCTCGTGCACCACTGCCAACGTAGCAGCAGCATCAACCAAATCGATGGTAACGGAGCAGTTTGCTGTGCTCGCACAACCTGGGGTGTTGCTTGCCGTGCGCATGTGAAAGTAACGAAACATTTTTTTTTGCAGGAGAATGCCTGCACGGTGAACGCTGTCGTCTGACCTACCGTTTGTCGCTTGAACAATGGCTGCACCTGTATACGAACTGAACTAACCTCGTGAGCGTGCGTGTGTGGTGGTGGTGGTGGTGGTGCTCACTAACAGCACTTGCCCCAAAAAGTATTTTCAGGCTTTACGGGGGATCTTTGCCTTTGCGGGCGGTTTTCGAAACGAAAGTCCGACCTCGAACGCTTGTACCTCTTTGGGATTCTGGGTTAAAATCTGCATGAGCCAGTCTGTTCACTCTGCTGCTTCGGTGAAGTTTCCTCTCGTTCGTAATCACAATAACTCCACTTGATAAATCGTAACAAAGTTCCTTCTTCTTCGGCACGACTATGGTTTTTTTTATCATTCACTTTCAGTCTGCAATGATTCGCGTTTGTCACACGCACTGTCACCCTAAGACTCCTCCACTGACAAACTCGCGCTATGCGGGAAGCTATGCGGGTTTGAATTGGAAAATCTCTCAAAGACAATATTTAAGTGTTACGATCATAATTTTCTACAGGAAAACTGTTACAAATAATTGAAAGTGGCTTCGCACTGGAAAGGGAGCATGGAGCAATGGTCATCTCTTGTTTACAGGCCCCAGAGCCAGTGATATAAATTCCACATTTCCATGACGAGGGTGAATTTATCCACAAGATAACCCAGTGTTGTCAACAGTTAACGACGAATTACAGTGGCCTGGAGACTTTGAAGGTTGGGTAGCTGTGGTCGGCGCGACTGTGATTCTGAGCTTCGGCCAATCGCATTGGAATGGGGGGTTCTCGGACGTCGGGAGCAAGACGATGTCCTCGACCTGGCAGCCGACGAACGTACACGGGCGATGACAGCTGCTTGCGTGAGAGTTTTCTGAAAGGATTCTTCTCCGTCTCGAGTATTCGTTATGCCACGCAGCACTCTTGGCTGGCACGGTGCCGGGTTCTCAAATCCCGGCCCGGGTGACTTTGGGCATTCCGTCCATCCGTGACCGTTAAAAAAATTAGTTTGGCAAATCAGCGGTCATTTCCTTACGGATGCACTCTCACCCCCTTGTCATGGTAACGTGGAGCTTGTTACGACCAGCTCGGGGCTATAAACGGGCGGCGAGCTCCGGCGCGCGCGCGAATTTGAGCGGGCAACCACTTTGACATTTCCCTTTTGGGTTCTTCTTTCCACGCAACAAAGGGGGACACTTTTCCACGCACCGCATCGACCTCTGGAAGCGCGTCTAGCATCAGCTGTCGTTTTCCCCCCTCCTCCCCCTCCCCTCCCCCTGTGCCCCCCCCCCCGTGTCGGCGCCCGCGTGTGCCCTCCGCCACAGCTGAACGTGGAGAGCAAGCGGGAGGAGTTCTCCCGGCGGCTGGACGAGCTCGAGTCGTGGCTCGCGGAGGCGAAGGGCGCGCTCGCGAGCCAGCCCGTGAGCGGCGAGCTGCTCGACATCCAGAGGCAGCAGGAGAACCACCAGGTGAGGGGTCTCGACGAGGGTCGGCCGTGACGCGGGGACAGCGGCCGTCGTTGTCGTGTGCCGTTTGTGCGGGAACGCGGCCTACACAAAAATATACCAACCCTCCCCCCCTCCCCCCAGCCGATTGGTAGTTATTTTACGGGCTTCGAGGCGATATTGGACTGAGTCAATCCCCGCCCCGCCCCTCGAATCAGTGCAGCGAGTGGTTGAAGCTCTCCTGACACCGATTCGGTTTTGCTCCGCACCTTTTGGGGGTAAAAGTCGGGTGAACGGATGCAGCGGCTCGGGACTCCACAGCACCCTGCGACTTCCACATCGTTCACCCACTCCTCCGTTGCTCCGTCATCTTCCCCCCCCCTCCCCCCCACGCCACGCCACGCCGCCGTGCTTCCAGGCGCTGCAGAGGGAGCTGATGGGGCGCGGCGCAGAGGTGACCGCCACGGTGTGCGCCGTGCGCGACTTCCTGCGCGAGAACGGCGCCCGCCTCGACCCCGAGTACGTGGCGCGCACGGAGGAGCGTCTGAACGCACTCGGCAGCCTCCACGAGGCCGCGACGCGGCTCTCCGGAGAGGCGCAGCAGAGGCTCAACGAGGCGCTCGGAGACGTCATCAAGCAGCAGACCGAGAAGGTGCGGCGTCGCGAGACGAGGTTGTGAGCTGCTGCTGCTGCTGTGTGTCTGTGTGTCAGTGTGTGCCGACAACGACCACCGGTATTAGTGGTGCCAAGATCGGCTCTGTGGTGGAGGAGGCTGGTGAAGGGCGCTACCAGGGAGCGGTGGTGTAGCGGTCAGCGCGCTGCGCTACGAACCCGGCGACCCGAGTTCAATTCGAGCATTAGCGAACCGCTTTCCCAAACCCTCTGAAAACATTTCACGATCGAGATAGGGGCCCGTTTTAGTCGCAATTTCATTATTCAAAACAAACCGCCTTTTACTTCCGGTCCTGGCTGCAGGTGGCGACGGAGGAGCAACTGGAGGACATCCGCGGGAAGACGGGGGCCCTGCTGCAGTGGCTCACTGAGCTGGAGTCCCGGCAACAGCGGACGAAGGAGGAGGAGGAGGGGGAGGAGATGGACGGGTCCCGGTCCCCTGAGATGGGGAGCGTTGGGTTGTCCGAGTTGCTCCAGCAAGCGAAGGTGGGCACCCTGCACAGAACGCTCCGGCTGGGTTGTGAGAGCTCTCTACGGAGTTGTTGTTAAGATTATTTAGATCAATTTGACTGCTGTACATTGTCCACGTGATGATAAGCCACTTTTTTGTTGAGATAGTATTTGCGGCCAGGTCGCTTCTGCAAACAAAGCTACTAGCTCAGTGCGCTTTACCTGGTAAAATAAAAAATAGTTCAGTTTCATTTGTATTTTTTTGCGACTTGTTTACCTTTCCTATACTTTTCACTCCTTTCGTGTTTTTGTATTGTTTGCCGTTGCAACGTTCTGACCTGCCCCGACTGGACATCTGTGAAAAAGAGCTTTACAGCTCATCGAATTCCTCCAGTATGAATAAATATTCGCATTCTGACATTTCCACAACCATTTGAGGAGCCAGGCCTGGCCTAACCCGGTTCGGTTACAGTTCTAGCCCAGGAGTGGCACCGCATGCTTCTGTAGGGTTGCATGCTTCGTCACCCACAATGCCCCTTTCCTACGTCGCCCCGTGCCCCTCTCCTCCTCTTTACCATCTACAACCAGGGTGTGGGGGTTGGCAAGTAATTTTTATTTGTAAAAGTTAGTTTTTTGACAACCATGAAAGCAGGCTTGGGTTCGGGTTAGGGCTGGATTTCTCCCTGAATGCTGTCTGGGTAGGTGGTAGACTGGAGTAGGAGTGTGATTCAAAACCTCAGACAATTTGAGTGGTATATTGGATGTGGTGTCTCTGCTATGAAAATATATTCCACGTTGACCCGGACAGACCCAGCTGATAGCATATTTTTATACAAACTCATGCATTTGTCGGGTCAGTCCGGTAGGGCTGCCATGAGGAATGCGGGCCTGGCCCAACCCTGTTCACGAACCAAGCTGACACCCTTCCCAGCGGTCATGGAGACACGGCAATTGTAATTCAGCAGCAGCAGCAGCAGCGATTCCACGCAGGCTGCGGTAGCCTGCGCAGATTAGCGACTTGAGAGAGAGAGATGCCCTCTCCGCTGGGATATTATCTCTCCCCCTCCACGTGCCCTCTACAGCAACGAGCACCGACTCTTGCGTGCCGACCCCCAGCCAACCTGCACTCGTCAGCGAAGGTGTTGCTGACGTCTGGTGTATGTGTGGAGGTTGAATGGTAATCATTATCAATGACAGCGGTGGTGATGGTCATGACAGCGTTGGCTCTTTTGACGATTTATTTTCACTGTATAGTCAACGTGACTTTAAGTATGCTTGTTTAAAAAAGAAATGCCCAAAGAAATACTGAAGGTATATATTTTTTCACACAAAAATATTTACTTCGATATTCCATCGGTGGTGAGTGATATATGGATTGGTCCTGGAAAGGCGACAACCCCCCCAATGCACCAACCCACACTGACCAGCGAGGTGAAGTATGACTGAGACTGCATGGGGAGTCCTTCACCCATCAATGAGACAAGGAGGTTGTAAACAATAATAATAAGAATAATAATAGTAACACATTGTGCGTGTTTGATTCACATGATCCCCGAACTCAGTAGCGGTGGCCCAGGCCGTGCGATTCGTTAACTTTCGCCATCAAACTTCCGGTGCGATTTTATAACGAGGCGATAACTCATCGTGAAACCTTTCTGAATACGAACGACTCAAAACACACCCCCTGCCCCCCCCCCCGCCGCCCGCCCGCCCGCCCGCCGCGCTGCCGCGTGTTCCCCGGGCGCAGGCCGAGCACCGGGAGGTCCTGTCTCGGCAGCAGGCCGTCATCGTGGCCACGCAGCTCTGCCAGGCGCTGCTCGAGCGCCACGCCTCCAGGCTGGCGCCCGACGACGTGGCGCGGCTGCGGCAGGCGTGCCACGACCTCGGGCTCCGCTACGACGCGGCGCTCGCCCGCTCCGGGGCGCGCCTGCGGCCGCTCGAATCCGCGAGCGACGCCCTGGCCAAGCTCGACGGCGACTGCGCCGAGTTCGAGGCGTGGCTGACGAGCGCCCGGGACGTCCTCGCGACGTCGTTCGCCGGGAGCGGCGGCGAGGAGGAGGAGGAGGGGGTGGCCGCGGAGGACGAGGACGTTCTGGCCGCGAGGTTGCGCCGGCAGCGCGAGTTCGCGGAGGACGTGGTGTCGCGACGTGGCGACCTGCGCTACCTGGGCGTGGCGGCGCGCCGCGCCGCCGAGACCTCGGCCTCCGCGGGGCCCGAGGTGGCGGCCGTTTGCGGCGGCGTCCGGCGGCGGCTCGAGGGCATGGAGGCGCGGTACAGCACGCTGCACGTCGAGGCGAGTGGCCGCGGGGGGCCTTTGGTGCAGGCGATCACCGGGAACGAGAGCGACGACGACGATGATGATGATGATGATTCTGTTGATTCATTGATTCATTGAAATATTTTTGTTTGACCGTTGTTATGATGCTTATAACGAACAAAAACCTGGAGTGGTACAACAGGAAACGGTGCATCAGAATCGAGAACATTTTTATTAAACGAGGGCATGAGGTGGCCTGGAGGGCGAACAAAAATGTTTAGTCGAGAGAACTAACAGCATGTCGTGACCACAAATGCGAACCCAGGATCTCAGCGGTGCCAGGTCATCTCACTGACCTCTGAGTTAACCCTGCCAACTGAGACAATTGCAATTAAGCTGCAAAACATTGCCAGTTAAATTAATGCGTATTTCTTCTTTCACGTAAAATGTCCGTTTGATCAAGATGTCGACGACGATGAAAATAATTGTCTTGCTTCAAATACAGCATGACGATCCTCTTTTTCAAATTTTTCTTGGCCGCCCTCCATCGGCGTTATCAACAGCGATGTTTCGGTCTAACACCCGCGCTCTCTCCTCCCTCTCGCCCCCCTCCCCCCCCCCCCCCCCCCCGTGCAGTGCGTGCAGCTGGGCTCCCGCTTCTCGGAGGCTCTCGCCCTGCGCGCCGAGTTCCAACGCGCGTCGGCCGAGCTGAGCGAGCGGCTTCGCGCGGCGGAGGGCCGCGACGCCGGCCAGGCCGCCGAGCCTGCCGCGTCGGAGCCCGCGGGGCTGCAGAGCCAGCTGGACCAAGCGACGGTGAGCCGTGCGAGCGGCGCGTGGCACGGCGAGCCGCCGTTTGCCGTTGTCGTCGGCGTCGTCGTCGCGTTAACGACGATTCCCGAGACGTCTGCAAGTTAAAATTAAACTTTTTTTTTTTTACCAGGCTAGGCCCGCTGAGCTACACGGCTCTTTTTGCAGAAGCCACCTGGCCACAAATGATAGCTCGACGAGGTGGCTTATCACGTGGAAACTTCCAGCAGACAAATATGTGACCACGGGGAGAACATGCAAACTCCAAATATACAGCAGGCGTCAGGATCGGGATCGAACCCACGACCGCCTGTATACCGGGCGAGGCAGTTAACATCTCGCCACAGTGGAGAGTTGCAGTTCAGGTCTAGTTCACCTCTGAATCTCGGATCGCGTAAGTGGTTAGTGTTAATTTTATTTAGGCGTGGCATAGCGCCATTGTTTTACAGACGTACTCACCACAGGGAACCGTGGCGACACGACCGCACTCTATGATAACTGGCGCCAAACTGTGACACACGCCCTCCTGCACGGCCTTTTACTTCTGCTTCTGTTCCGATGACGTAAATGTATGGAATCAGAATGGAATCAGAAGAAAAACTGATGATGTACACACTCAGAGCACGAGTCGGTACCACCTAAGGTAACACATTTTAGTCATGTTGATTTATTTATATGGCCAATATAAGAGTGAATCATCAGCAGCTAACGCTTTTTAGAAATGCAAGACACATTGGCTTGACATCAATGTAAATAAATCCGATAAACCAGTCCACTGCTTGACACAAACACATTGAACTCACTACGGGATTTAAACTATGCGTGATCTCGCAAAATGTGATGGATGCATAATCCGACCAAGAACTGAGTGGGAGGACGCGGGCGAAATTTAAAACTAAAATAAACAGATTTGTCGTTCTTATCAGAGGTCATCCTGAGGCTCGCCATGATGCGTCTCGTCGCAAGTTTTATTCACGTCCTGTTTGTTTTCAGGCACTTCAAGGTGACGTGTCTACCCTTCAGCCGATGCTGGAGAAGCTTAAGCGATCAACCTCTTTGCTGCTCGAAGTTGGAGAAGATCTCGGCGTGAATCGGCCGGAGATTGAACAGGCTCTTGGTACGTTATGTGTTAAAAAAAACACTTCATGCGAGCATTCATAACGTTGCAGCAACGTAGCGGTTGAAGGTGGAGCCCAGGGGTTGTTTTCTCACGACACTGCTGGCAGAAGAGCCTCCACTATTCAAGGAGCTCGATGGAGCCTCTCTAGAGGGTATATGGTGGGAGTACCCACGCTTTACACCATCTCGTGCGGCCTGCCGATCGACTAACTGTGCTGTACCCATTTATACTGCTGGGTGGACAGAGGTGGAGGGGGTAGATTTAAGAAACTCGCTTCACCGAGAGAACTCTGGATCGCAAGGCCAGTGTGCTGACCATTACACCGGGTCAGCACCCTCGACGTTGTAGTCGTAAGGTATACGTACACCTCCCTTCGTTCCACGAGAAACTTTATTCGCTCGGCGGGCCCGGCATTAGGGTCGTGGGCGCGCCGCCCTGGGGTTGGCAAGCCGCGAGAGAGAACGGGGCGCCGACAGATCGTGACGAGCGCACCGGAACCTCGTCCCCGGAGTTCGCACCGAACGTCTCCAATCGCTAACTGCCGACCGCCCCCCCCTCACCCCCCACCCCCTGACCCCTGACCCCCTGACCGCGTGCGGCGCAGACGAGCTGACGGCGCGTGCGGACTCCCTGCGCGCGTCCGCGGCAGCGCGGAGCGAGCAGCTGCGGCGGGCGGTCTCACGCTCGCTGGGCGCGCGCGAGGGCCTCGACGCCGCCGCCCGGTGGCTCGCGGAGGCCGAGCGCGAGGCCGCGAGGACGCCCCCGGGGCCGCTGTCGTCCGCGGCGGCCCGCGACGAGGTGGCCAAGAACGAGGTGGGTCGCCGCTCCTGAAGGGAGATGCGGAGGTGGTGAGGGGGGGGGGGACGGGGGACGGGGACAAGTATGGGAGGGTCGTGTTTTTATTTTTTACGTTCGCGGTTGCAGAGCGCAGGCCTAAGTGGGCCCCCGAAACGCCAAGCGGCCAGCAACAAACTGCACTGTTGAATGCGTGATAGGTAGGGGTTCATAGATTTCTTGGAATTCAGCAAGGTTAATATCAGGACTTGGTCAGGGGAAAAGAGACGATGGGAGAGAATTCAACGTTTAGACGTGCGAGGGAGGAGCAGACAGAGCAGTATTTTGACCTGCACTCTGGTGGTTGATCCCAGTGAACATTTATTTTTTACGCGGTATGTAACGGCGCGCATGTAACCAGCGCGAACTGCGTCGGCCACGGGCTGCATCGCGCGACCGCGCCCAACCTTGCCCTGGTCTCGGGGGCGGCCGCATTGTGGGCCGCATCGCTGCTACCGGGCCGGCGTGAGGGGCGGTAGCCCCCGCGCGTTTTGCGTCCGCTGCACGCGATTGTTTCGCGGGGATCCATTTTAGCTGACGGCAATTTTTAGAGAACGGGCAGCTTGGGTAATATTTGCTCTGGACGCTGAGCTGGTGTCTCTCCTAACTGTTCAGGTCCCTGGGTTCTTCGGATCGCCTTCTTAGAAGCACCGCCAGGATCAAGGCACATTTCCTGGGATAATCGGGCGTTTGCCAGTGCAGCTCTCAGGCTTTGGAACACTTTGCCTTTGATAGTTAGGCAGAGTCATTCGATATACTTAAGTCTGTCTTGAAAACTCACCTCTTTAAGTTTACCACGTAGGCTGTCGCGACCAATTTGTCACGTAAACGAAGTGTGCCAATTAGTTACTACTACTCCTTCATCACCTCCTTAAATTGTCCTTTAGCCCCTAGTTTTGTCCGTGTACCCTGCAGGTTCTATTTATTTTGTGCTTTCCATACACGGTGGCACATTGGGATCTACGGACAAAATTATTATGGTTGTTAGATGTTAACTACCTCGCCTGATTATACGCCCGCTGTATATTCGGAGTTTATATGTCTCTCTCCCTGTGGTCGCGTGGATTTTTCTCTGGGTTCTGCAGTTTTTTCCCTCCATATTTAGAATCAACATCACGTCTTCAGAGTTTCTGGCTGCTATTCATTTTCACGTGATGATAAGCCACTTTACTGAGCTATCATTTGTGGCCAGATCGCTTCTGAAAAATAACTATATAGCTCAGTGGGCCTTACCTGGTAAAATAAAAATAGGAAAAATATAATCAGCGTCCGAACGATGAGACTTCCGGCGCAGATAAGTAACGGCTGTGCTGCGCGGTTCTCCGATGTCCGACGTTTCGCTACACGTGCCGGGAGCTTCTTCAAAGTACTCTCTTTCTCCCACGATTATCGAGCGATGCCGGCGCTTGGCGTCAATGACCGGCAATGCCGAACGCAAAATGCCGTGCTGCCGCCCGTTCAGGCCATGCAACAGGAGCTGGCGAGCCACCAGGGCGGGCTGGCCACCATCGCCGAGAGGCTCGGAGATCCGGCGAGCGCCGCCGAGGAGCCACCGGGCGGCGGGATCCTCCGCGAGGATCTCTCCGCCGTCACCCGGCGCTTCGGCAAGCTCTCCACGCAGTGCGAGGTGGGCCGCCCGCAAATCCCTCGGTTCTCGATCCACGGCTCCCCGGCGCATTTCCCGGGTCGTGCCGTTCAGCGCGATGTCCGATGTTTCGCTTCGCCTGCCTGGGGTCTTCTTCAGGAACCGATTTGGCCCGAGTCGACGACACGTGTTAAAATAACGTGTGAACATATCGGAAGCAGGTGATGTACACAGATCAAAGTCTGCCTTCTTTAGGCACCTTGTTGTGGTGCTTTCATCATTAACAAAATAAAAAAAATCAGACAATGCACCTTCTTGCACATCCCATCAGCTCTTTTTGTGTGGACGGGCAAACATGGCAAGGGGGCGCATCGTCTGCCTATTTAATCCAGTACTTATTTTCTACACGGTGACGCAAATTACATTTTGTGTGTTTCACGTTCCACCTCTTGTCGTCGGCCCCCTCGTCTGACCTTGGCAGGAGCGCAAGGAGAAGTTGCTACGGCTCACGGAGAAGGTGGAGGAGTTCGAAGAGGGGGCCGCCTCCTTGCAGCGCGCCATTGCCAAGGACTCGCAGGCCTTTGAGAAGGAAGCCAATGGGCCCAATGCTGACCTGGAGCAGATAGCAAAACTTCTGGAGGTGAGCCCGGATGCCAGGAGTGTTTTTTTTTGTTTTTTTCGGTTCAAAGGAGCTCGTTTTTATCAGCCTTTTTAGAGTGCCTCCGGTTATTTTTTTAGGACACCCGATACACGATGACAAAGTCAGACAATCGCTCGGTCCTCTCGCTTGCTGCTCTGAAGAAGGGCCATCGCCCTGGACTTCAGCTTATTATTCGTACAACTCTTCTTATCTTTAGTGGGGGGGGGGGCTTCATTGGTGAATCTTATTTCTCATATTCATCCATGGAAACTCCTGTTGTCCATGATGCTATCTCATGTTAAACAATCGGATGATTATCACGCCCTTTTCCCACGGAAAACCACGGTAAACCATTATTCTATTTTCATGACATAGTTGGGAATAATTTTGTACAATTATGTTCGACTTTTGTCTTATGGCGATGTTTACACATCGCACCAGGTACTCGTTTAAAGATGAGTCCACCTAGGGGAGGCCCAAGATCGTATCAGACAATTAATTTTTCATTTCAATCATTAAATTTGTTGAGCCAGCTGGGCCAGGATTGGGCAAAAGCTAGCCCACTTTTCACCCAGGCAACTGAAGAGCACAGACAAAGTGACACTAAAATAACATTAAAAACCAACATCAACATATTTAAGAAACACATATCAGAGAAAAAAAACATATATACTGTTGAAGGTAAAATACATTTGTTTTAATTCATCACCGGTGTTGGCCGTGAGCGTGAATCTAACTCGGGTCACAGGGCTCGTAGTGCTCAGAAGGAGAGGAAGGAGGAGCGAATTTGAGCGGTGCGCCCGTGCCGATGTTGTGAGCGCAGGAGTCGGCCGGAGAACTGGCGAATCGGCGCAAGGCCCTGGAAGGGTTGCGCGGCCTCCTCGCCGGTGACCTCGCCGACCCGAGCCCCTTCGCGGACACCGGCGGCCTGGCCCGCACGCTGTCCGTCCTCGGCGAGTCGTGCGAGGCCCTGGAGCGAGCCCTCCACGCCAGGTGCGCCGCCGTGCGGCAGAGTTTTTTACACGTAGCCAGGGATGGCCCGGGCGGAAAAGCCGTCGCTTGCTCGGCCGATTGTCGCTTCGATCGCTCGACCGCGTCGGGTGACACGACGACGGTCAGAATAAAATTAAATCACCGCCGTTCCCGCTCGTGCCGCCGGACAGGAGGCGATGGGCGGGAGTAATCGTCAGCCGCGTCGCTCCGGGCGCGGCTTGTGAGATTTTCCCGCCTTTGCGGGACAGGATTTCGGAGCTGTACACTTTTATAGGGCTATAGAGAGAAAGGGAGAGCAAATTCCATGGTGTAAATGTGTAGCGTGTCCTACATGAGAGAGCCAACGCGCTGTGGTGAAATAAATAATAATTCGCTCCGCTCTGTCATTCCACTGGTGGATGAAAGCCTCCGCACGCCACGTCGCTTGTGGCTGCTGTTTAAGCGTACTTCACCGCGCTGATCAGTACGCGTTGGTGAAGGGCGGGTCCAAGCAGCGGTTCATATCTCACTCACCCATGGTTTAGAATCGAACTCAGGTCACCGGGTTTAGACTGCGGTGCTGCGGCCACTGCACCGCCACTCTTCCCACCAGCGAAGTAATGGATCATCGCTTCGAAACAATTTGACGCCCGTAACATGACCACAAGAGTGGATTTCCACCGGTGATGTATGTATGCTGAACTTCTATCACACCGTACGTAGCCAATCGTGCTAATCGGAGGTGCGGGAAATGACGATCGACGCATCGTCACGTGCTTACTGCCCCCCCCCTCCCCCCATCAGGGAGGAGAACCTGGCCTCGTGCCGCCAGCAGATGGAGCAGTTCCAGTGCGCCATCGCTGAGGTGCAAGCCTGGCTGGAGGAGGCGGAGTCCCGTGTTCCGTCGGAGCAGACCACGCTGAGCACCGACGCACTGCAGGAGCAGCTGAGCTCAGTGCAGGTGGGGCACAGCGCGATGCATCGGTGGCTCCGCAGGGGGTGGGGGGGGGGGGGCTCTCGCTCTTCAAACCCTCCCTTCACGGAGGTCGTGGGTTCGATCCCGACCCTGACACCTGCTGCTGCATATTTGGAGTTTGCGTGTGTCTCTCTCTCTCTCTCTCCCCGTGGCGGCGTGGATTTTTCTCCGGGTCCTCCGGTTTTTCCCTCCACATGTAGAATCAACATCACGCGTTTAGGGCATCTGGCCGCAATAAATTTCCAGACGATAACAAGCCACTTCGTTGAGACGTAAATTGTGGCCAGGTCTCGTCTGAAAAAGAGCCATATATCTCACTGGGCCTTGCCTGGTAAAATAAAAATAGAATCGGGGTGCGAACTTTGAGACTTCCGGTCTACCTTTTCGCGGTCGTGCTGCGCAACTTGGCTTCCACATTGTTCGTGACTAATCGCTGCTTTGGCGGCTGGTGGCGGTGGTGGCGGCGGATTCCGGCAGACGGTGCTGACCGAGTGGGAGGGGAAGGCCAGCGCGGTGCGGGGAGTGGTTGAGAGGGCGAGCGAGGCCGCGCGGGCCCGGAGCTCGGTGACGCCGCCAGCCCACGACGCCGCTCCCACACCCGGTGAGGGCCCCGCGACTCACCGCCCCCCTTCCCCCCACAGAGACGTCCTAGGCACAATTCCACAGGTGTCACTCTGTAGTCGCCACTGATGGCTTGCTCATCGACGCTATTGTCGCTGTCATGGTCTGTATCTTCATTGACGTTATATTAGCAATCATAACCACCACCATCATCATCATCGTCAAAAAACATAACTACAGGGGCCCAGCACCTGCAGGGGCAGCACTAACGTCACCAAGTCCCTCGGGCATTCTGGAGCCGTCTCGGGGCGTTCCTGCCCATTAGACAGTGCTGCTTGATGCGTCGCTCCTCCTTCCCAACCCCCCCTCACCTCTCATGCCCATCAGACATAGACGCAGACGTAGATCTCACAGTGCCCCAAGGTGCGCTCGCAAACAGCAGGGTGGGCACAACTCCCATCACCGCTCCTTGCTCGCACGTAAAACCACGTTGGACGCACGATGCCGACAGCCTCGCCTCAGCCGCCAGCTCGCCGGAGCTGACCGTGCGGCCGTGTCATCGTTTGGGCCCGCCGACTCAACAAGCCCCTTTTCTCTCCCACCCCCCCCAACAGACGTGCTGGAGGTACGACGGGAGGCCCTGGCCGTCGAGGCGCGCTACTCCGACCTGGGCGTGCGTCTGCGCGAGCGCTCCGGTCGCCTCTCGGGTGCCCTGGCGAGGACCTCGTGGGTGCTGGACGAGGCCGACGCTCTGCTCGCCTGGCTGGAGGAGCGGGCGCAGCTCACGGCCGCCTGGGGCCCCGTGCCCGCCGAGCCCGACGCCGTGAGGGCGGAGGCCGACAAGCACAAGGCGAGGCCGCGCGGGGATCGGCGCTTTGTTTTCGTCGCTGTCTGTGTTTTTTTTTCGCTTGCCGGATTAAAGGGGCCCGTCGCAGCACCTGTGTCGCGGTGGTGTGTTCGAGGCCCTCTTGATACATTCAGAATCGGAATGTTTGTTTTGACTGGAGGAGGAATTCTGATGAAGCTGTGAAGCTCTGTTTCACCGATGTCCAGTAGGGGCGTGGGGGAGGTTTGCGAGTTACATCAGCAAACAATACAACAAGCGATATAAGAAGAGCAAGATAGAGAACGTGATTCGTACCTGGGTGCCCCCAACGCACACTGACCAGCGCGGTGAAGTTTGGCAAGACAAATCCCACGCATGACCTTTATCCAGCGGTGGATTCACACAGCTCTCGAAATAATTATTATCTTTATTATTCATAACAAACACAACATTCCCACATTATTATTCTAATTGTGATGCTTTTGATGGATTGTCTCTCAAAGAGAGCCATATAACGCCACCTTGGGTCAGAAAACAGTCCCTGGCTCAAACCGAGATGCGAGACCCAGGATCTCAGTGATGCCATCTCATTGTTTCTGGCCTTTGAACCAGGAAAGAAAATATCGTGGTGGTACGACTGGTCAGACATGCATGAGCTCCATCGCTTGTTGTATCACTTTGATGAAAATTATGTACATATGTTGAACTTCTCTCGCACCGTACGTAGCCAACCGCGCTTATCGGAGATGCGTGATGACAGCGATGACGCTGACAGTCCTCTCTCTCCTCTCACACCTCCATCGTTTTGTCCCCTCCGCGGCACCAGGCCTTCCAGGAGGACCTGGAGGACAAGGCCCCGCACATCCAGAAGGTGACGCAGCTGCTGACCGAGCTTCTGGAGTCGTCCGCGGAGGATCCTGACGCGGACGCCCTGCGCAAGCGGCTGGACAACATCGGTGCGGGTTCACGTCCATGCTTCGTTTCCCCATCGCTTCTCGTCTTCCGTCGCTCGTCACGTTTGTGACTGACGATGAGTCCGGGCGTCCTCCCAATGCTGCGCTTTCTCTAGTCGTGGACAATCGCTACCCGTAAAACCAGGGGTGGGAAAACCTATGGCACGCGACTTATTCAACAGGCAAATGGGGAAAGAGTGGCGGTGCATTGGTTAGCGTAATGCTGTTATAAGTCCAGAGACCTTAGTTCGATTCCTGGTGACGGGTAACAGTGGCGAACCAACCTGGACTAACCAGTATGGCCAAACGACCCCACAACCGACATGGCATCCAACAGCGGATTGATAGAAACATGAAACCAATAAGTATAAAGGCTGCATCGTTAGCCTTGAGCCAATTACGCTGCTGTGTCTCGCATTCATCGCTCACCTCCACCTCGTCGTCTTTCCATTGGACGCAACCGACCCCTTACGACCCCTGACCCCTTACGACTCCTGGACTTTTTTTCCCCCTGCGCTGGCACAGAGCGCGGCTGGAGCGAGGTGCGGGCGGGGGCGGAGGAGCGGGCGCGCCGTCTGGAGGAGTCTTGCGGCCTCCACGAGACGTTCAGCGCCGCCCTGGCACAGCTCTCGCCGTGGCTCGCCGAGAAGCGGCTCATGGCGAGCGTGCTGGGGCCGCTGGCGCTCGACCCCAACATGCTGACCAATCAAAGGCAGCAAGTGCAGGTGAGGCCCCGCTCAGTACGCGGTGGTGTAGCGGTTAGCGCTACGCTGCGCTACGAACCCGGCGACCCGAGTTCGATTCCTGCTAACGGCCAAAACCAGTGACGATTATCAGAACCGGTCCTGGGCCTCTCCTAGGTCGACTCAGCCTAAAACGACTACCTGGTGCGGTGTGTAAACATCGCCACTGGGGAGACAAAGGCGGCCAGGCGTGGTGTTGGCCACCCACCCCCTCGTGTGCCGTGCTGGCCTTCATAGGTGCTCACTAACAGCACTTACCCCAACAGTCTGTTTGGGCTCTACTGGGGGATCTTTATTACACACAAAGTCCTTGCCACAGATGAACCACAATACCTCACCCATCTCGTCAAGGAACGTAAACCATCATCATCATGCCAACTCCGGTCTTCCTCGCAGCAGCAGTAGCAGCAGCAGCAGCCGCTTGTGGCTGAGCCATCAAACAAAGACGGTCACCGCGTCGTGCGCTTTCAGATGCGGCTTCTGTGGCCGTCTGGAATGCTCTTTCCTTCCGATGTTAGGAAGCCACTGGAGCTGTGCACTTTTAAATAATCTTAATTGAAAACTCATTTCTTTAGAAGTGCGTTTGTGTGTTTGGTGTGTTCTTCACCTCCGATTAGCTACAGACGAAAGAAGTTCAACATACATATGAGGAGCGCTTTGATCGGTTCCAACCACATGTCAATGTTCGTCCAACACTGCCATTGTTTATTGGGATACTGTAGATCATAGGTTCTCGCTGACAGTGTTTGTCCCAACAGTCTGTTAAAAAATATACGGGGTGTGGGGGAGATATTTGTATTTTTCCTTTGTGTGCGCGTGTGTGTGTGTGTGTATACTTTTAAGCGTTTGTACATGTTCAGGTGTGTGTATTTACGTGAGATGTTGGTGCATGTACGTACCATGCTAATCGGAGGTGCAAATGCGAGATCAGTGGCGGGGCGGAGATCAGTGGCGGGGCGGAGATCCGCCATTGTGGTGGATCGTGGCATCGCTCGACTCTTGACGATAGAACCTCCCGCTCGCGCGCCCTCTCCACAGTTCATGCTGCGCGAGTTCGAGACCCGCAAGCCGCAGCACGAGCAGCTGAACCGCGTGGCACGAGGCATCCTCGGCGACGGCACGGATTCCGCCAAAGACGGCGGCTCCGGAGAGGTGGAGGAGGAGGAGGACGAGGAAAACAAGGCCCTCCTGCGCGAGCAGCTGGCGTCGGTGAACGCCGCCTGGGACGGCCTGACCGGGGAGCTCCGCGACCGAGCCCAGAGGGTGGAGGACGCCGTGCGGGAGAGCGGACGGCTTGCCTCGGCCCTGGCCCAGCTGGCGGAGGGCACGGCGGCGCTGGCGCGCGGCCTGGACGAGGGGCAGCCCGCCGTCGCGGCGACGCCGGACGCGCTGGTGGCGCAGCTGCGGCGGGCGGAGGAGACGAGGGCGGCGGCGGCGGCGCTGGCGCCCGTGGCCGAGGAGGCCCGGGAGCGGAGCGAGAAGCTCGGGGACGTCGTCGGCGAGGCCTACCTGCAGGCCGAGCTCAGGCGGAGGCTCGACGTCGCGCTCCAGCCGTTCAAGGAGCTGGAAGAAAGAGCGAGTGAGTATAAGGGAATTCTAAGCAACGTTTTTATTTCACTGTATATTGACGATGGCGATAGTAATCTGTAGCAGTACGTTGCCGAGAATAGTGACGGTGGTGATGATGGTGATCTTATTACCAATCCGCAGATAAGCACCTGGAGCTGGTGCAGGAGGCGCTGCAGTGCTCGCGGAAGTTCTCCGAGTCCCTCGAGGAGCTGACAACGTGGGTGACGGAGATGCGTGCCGAGCTGGCCCGGTTCCCCCCGGTGTCCATAGAGCACGGGTCCGTCCAGGCCCAGCTGGAGCGGCAGGAGGAGTTCCTGGGTCGCGTGACGGCCCGCGAGGGCTCCTTCCAGACGATCGTCGCGGACGGCGAGGTCGTGGCGCAGGTGCCTCTGGGCCCGTCAGGAGCGGAGGACGCGGCGTCGCTGGGTGGCCGGCTGGCCGAGCTGAAGGCGCGGTGGGAGGAACTGACGACGGAGGCGACGGCGAGGCGCAAGGCGATCCACAGGTGCGCCAAGAAGGTGCAGCGCTTCGAGGAGTTGAGGGAGGAGATCATCCGGCGCTTGACGGAGAGCGACGAGAGGCTGGGACAGGTGGGCGAGGTGACCCTGTCGCTCGAGGAACTGGAGTCGCGGCTGGCGCAGACACAGGGCCTCCGACAGGACGTCGAGAAGCTGCAGGGCCCCCTGGAGCTGCTCACGTCTGCCGGCAGGGACCTCGCCGAGAGCTGCCCGACCGACGCCGACTTCGTCGAGGGGCAGACGGCCGACATCGGCCGGCGCGTGGACTCCGCGTTGGGCGAGGTGCAGACTAAGCTCGAGGTGACGGAGGCCGTCACCAAGCGGCTCAAGAGGTTCACGCGCGGCATCCGAACCGTCCAGGAGAAGCTCGCCGAGTCCCGGCGGCTGCTGGAGATGCACCGGTCCCTGGGAGCGCAGGCCGCCTCAAACGGCGGCCACCTGGAGAAGATGAGGGCGTGCCGCGATGGCCTGCACACGGCGCTGACGAAGGAGGCCGAGGACCTGCGGGCGGTCGCCCGCGAACTCGCCGAGCTGGCGCCGGGCGACGCGGCCGGCGCCGCCGAGCTCGCTGGGCAGGCGGAGCGGCTCGCCGGCGAGCTGGCCAAGGCGGCCACGGCCGTGACGGAGAGCTGCGACGCCCTGGAGGAGAGGGCGCGGGGCCTCGGGCGCCTCCGCGGCGTCGCTCGCGACCTCTTCGCGCGCCTCTCCGACCTGTCGGAGGAGCTCGACTCGCAGGGCCCGCCGGGGAGGGCCCCCGACGCCCTCCGCTCGCAGCTCGCCGACATCGACCGCGCGGCGGCGGCCACCGACCAACTCGGCCGGGACATCGCCGACGCCGGGCTCGAGTGCCGTCGGCTGCTCGAGCAGGAGGAGGCGGAGGGGAAGGCGGGGAAGGCCGGGGAGCACCCGGGCGCCGGCGAGGCGGAGCAGAGCGTCGAGCTGCAGGGCATGCGCCGCGAGACGGAGGCGCTGCAGAGGCAGTGCGCCCGCCTCGGCGAGAGGGCGGCGGCACGCAAGGAGGAGGCGCGAACGGCGCTGGAGCGCGTGGAGGAGTTCTACCGGAGCCTACGCCAGGTCACGGGCCTCCTGGAGCGCGCTGAGGAGAAGGAGACCGCGCAGGGGCCCGTCGGGACGGAAATCGACCTCATCAATCAGCAGATGGCCGACTTCCAGGTGGGTCCCCGATTCTCGGTTGATTTGCAGGTGGCGCGCGGACAGCGAGGAGGGAATCGGGGGCGGGCAAATCGAGGGTGCGGATTGGATTGGAACGTGGCAGGAAAACGCTGCGGATGTGATTCCGAAGTTGACGTTGTTACGCGTGCGCCGCGTGTCCCTGTGGCGGACGGAAAAGTGCCGGGTAAACAACTTGGAAGTTGCGTCTAGAACGCGGCAGGAAATGTAAATGTTGTCTGGGAAGATGAAGGTGGTGATGGGTGAGGCCAGGGGCGGAGCCAGGGGGGGTGACAGGGGTGACATTCTGCGTATAAGTGTACGACACTCGGTCTGGCGGACTCCGTGCAACTGCATTGTCAGAGCGTGTCGCCAACCGATGGCGTCTAGTTCAACAGCCTGACTCTCTAAATCATTCTTGAAATTAAAATTTGTTGAATGTCACCCCGGCTTGAAATCCTGGCTCCGCCCCTGGGTGGGGCGCACGTGCATAATGGAGGGAGGGCAGATTGCCGAGACAGACATGGGAGTGGCACGCAGAGTGCGATTATCAAGGTGGTGGCGCTGATGAGACTGTAAGAGCGATCCTTGCAAGTCAGGCGTCAACTTGGCAAAAAAACTGCAGGACCTCGTAGCAGAAGGGAAGTGAAGGCAAGGTGAGATGGCGTCAGTGGTATTGGACATCATCACCTGTTGACCTTGACCCACTTCGCTAGATTTTAAAGAGGTAGGTTGTCGGTTTACAGATATTTTCCGAGCAGTTGTGCTACGACAGCGCAGAATACAAATGTGGTGGTTCAATATTCCTTAACTGTCTTTTACAACTGTTTATTGTTTAACCTGTTGGCAGTAAGTTTTTGCCACGGTTCGTGTAAATAATTTGCTGTTTTTATGCCCTTGTTAGTTTGTACATTATCACCCTGCAATGTCCAGTAACTGCCGCCACTGCTGACGGTCTGAGGCTGTGGCCTCTGGGTCTCAATGTAACTCTGTGAATCTCCGTATATCTGAATGGGTCTCTATCGAACTCTATATATCTCGATGCAACTCTGTAGATCTCAATGTAACTGCGTAAGCTGCAGAGTCTGGCAAACTTCCACCACTGCCGACGGTGTTGGGCCCTGGTCTTCCGTGTTGAAGATCTGCTTTAGCTCCATGGGTCTCACCGCCTGAGATAAAAAAAAATCTAGACTTTAAAACGCATTGCCTTTTGTGTTTAGTTTGTTGGCCTCCCCCCCCCCCCCCCCACCACCATGCACCTCCAATTATCACGGTTGGCTACGTACGGTGCAAAATAAGTTATACATACAGGGACTCCTCTGCTTACGAACGAGTTAGGTTCCAGAGGTCTGTTCGTAAGTCGATTTGTTCGTAAGTCCAACTTTACTCCTGTCGATTACAAACATGTTGTACGGCATGCACACTAAACACGGGGAATGGCTTTAAAAGTTGCATGATCTCCTGTAGATGTAGATGCCACTGGGTCTTCATCTTCTATAGATGTCACTGGTTCTTCATGTTCTGCATTAGTAGATGCCACTGGTTGTTCACATTCTGCAGGTGCAGATGCCACCACCGCCATGTATTGCGCGTAGACTTAACTTACGCCTCTCGGTCCGAATAGGCAACTGGACATACGGACAGGTTTGTTCGTATCTCTGAAAGTTCGTAAGTCGAATGTTCGCAAGTAGAGGAGTCCCTGTAGATAGTACAATTCTGAGTCTGTGTGGCTTGCAAAGACGTTAAGCAACAGCAGGAGGAGACGTCGCTCCACAACAGCGCACTCGATGAACGCCCTCTCTCTTTGTCCAACTCACGCCGGGGTCAATAGCCAAGTCAGCACATACGCTACTGCCACAGGATTCAACCTCGCGAGGTTACATTGCCACTGTGAGTCACTTGGCCCTGGCTAAGTCGGTTTGGCTGACATCTTATTTTTTGTTCACTTGGCAAAGGGCGCTCGCTCCGTGACCCGTTTGCATCCACAATTACGCTTTGGATTCGCCGAGTGCCAAAACAAAGATTTGCCGTACAGCGTTAACACACGTTTTGGGGCAAGCGCTGTTAGCGAGCACCTATGAAGGCTGGCATGGCACACGAGGGGATGGGTGACCAGCACCACAACCGGCCGCCTTTGTCTCCCTTGTGGCGATGTTTTATACCCATTCATCTAGTACCAATTTGAAGTTGAGTTGACCTAGGGGAGGCCCAAATACCGGTTCGGATATTAGACGCCGGTGTTGGCAGCGAGCGGGAATTGAACTCGGGTTCACCGGGGGTTCGTGGCACAACGTGCTAACCGCTCCGCCACCGCTCCCCAGTGGCGAAACACGCGCCGCTACCCACGCCGTGCCAACGGGAACCTTTGGTGCCAATCTCATTTTCCGCACGCGGTTGCACAGCAGGCTATACCGGTGCACTGCAATGTTTGGCTGGTGGAAAATTGAGTGGCTTTTAAGTTTGTGGGGTTTTTTATCATTTTTTCATTCGGCGTTCTAGCTCGCGTCTACTCTTCATGTGCAGCGGTCGGGCGATGCTCCCGAAAGTTTCCAATCGAGCGAAATAAAAATACAAAGCGCTGGAAAGTAAACCAGTGCTGCTGCTTTTCTTCGCTGATCAAAATCTCGAGGGCCCCCCCCCCTTCCACCACCACCAACCCCTTCCCGAGTGAGTTCGTGCGAGCCTCTGTCGGACGCTTGGCACGTGGCTGCCCGTGGCGACACTTTCCCGGCAAGGCGGGAGAACACACAGTGTCGCTGAATGGAACGCGGACTGTGTGTGTGTGACTGCGAGTACTGTGTGTGTGTGACTGTGGGGACTGTGTGTGTGTGACTGTGGGGACTGTGTGTGTGTGTGTGACTGTGGGGACTGTGTGTGTGTGACTACGAGGACTGTGTGTGTGTGACTGCGAGGACTGTGTGTGTGTGTGTGACTGTGGGGACTGTGTGTGTGACTGTGGTGACTATGTGTGTGTGACTGCGAGGACTGTGTGTGTGTGACTGCGAGGACTGTGTGTGTGACTGCGAGGACTGTGTGTGTGACTGTGGGGACTGTGTGTGTGTGTGACTGTGGGGGCTGTGTGTGTGTGTGACTGTGGGGACTGTGTGTGTGTGTGACTGTGGGGACTGTGTGTGTGACTGTGGGATCGCGGCGGGCACAGCTGCGACAGCGGTGTCTACGCCGGGCTCGGCCCAGTGGAGCAGATGGCGTTTTCATGTACTGCGCACACAACTTTTGTGTCAGCTCTCGTCGGTCACCTCGCTACCCCCCCATCCCTTAAAAACTCTTTCATTCTCCAAACAGCGCTCCGCCCCAAACCGCCCACCCACTGATCCACTCACCCATCCATCCACTCACTCACCCATCCATCCATCGACGCACCCACGCAATCATCCACACTTCCAACTATCCACCTATTCAACCACACTCACATGCATCCACCCATCCCTCCTCTCAACCATCTACCCAAGCACCCGTTAACCCACTCACCCATCCAGCTACTCAGCCAATTACACATCCCACCACTCACCCACACGCTTGCTCACACACCAAACCGACCAACCTACCGGCCTACAAACTCCCCACCCCGCACACTTTAGCACCCTCCCACGCACAATCACCACCGTGCCCAGGTTGGCGTCGCGAGCTTTGGCAGCGGCTGGGATTTGATGCGGCCCCGTTACCACCGTGAGAAAATCCGCACCGCAAAAAGAGCGGCGTCACGGTCCAGCTGACACCCGAGCCGTGCTCGCTGCTCGCATCTCTTTTTTTCTGCTTTTTCTGTCGTCTCATTGGCCACCACCTTGGTGGCTACATTATGCCGCGCGCTGCTCCTCGGCCGGGTTTGTTCGCGGAGTGTGTTAAGCGAGCGTCCGTTACGATCACCAAGCCGGGGGCGGTGTGGTGGTCACAGCTCGGCTCGCGGTTGCTAAGTTGCGATTTCAACTCGGGGGTCGAAAGCAATGCCACTTTCTGGGATACACCCATCCCCGCCATGAGAACGTGGAATTTCCACCGCTGGCTCGGCGGTAAACAGGACACGAGAATTGCCCCACATTTATTTGAGTAGGGACACGGTTTTGCATTGTTGCAAAAAGAACAATTAATTTGTAGTCCTTTCTCTTTCCGCTGTTGGATGAAGGTATCACCACACTGTTGGTCACTGCCAGGGGTCAGCAGCCTGCGGCTCAATAGCTGCATGCGGCAGCTCTTTAAAGGACTGCTTCGTGACCGTTATTTATCAAGGACCCACCGTCTCATGTTCACGTGCATTGCGATTCTTGAAATATTGAGAGTTTCTTTGATGGAATTTGACATTTTTAGAAAATGGCTCTTCTTGTTATTTTGGATGCCGACCCGTTGCCATGGGGGTTGTTTGGTCTATACATCGGTACGGGCGCCCAGACATCGCTTGCCAAGCATACCTTATTTTCCCATCCCCAAATTGGGGGGGGGGGGGCGAGTACGTTTTTGGATTGTATATATGCGAAATAGCCTCTAGTCGAGGTGCGAAGATGCATGGACTTGTCAACATCGTTTCGTAAGCTCACGATACAAACGGTCGAATCACGCGAGCAAAAAGAAAACAACGATGTTTTCTGTTCGTGTTTGTTGTTTTATGGCACGAGTTACATGTAACCCCGTCAGCCACTCGTGGTGGCAACATTAAACAGGCGTAGACGCGGCACAACGTAACCCAGCCCTACCGAACATCTGTGAAAAAGAGATTTATAGCTCAACGGATCCCTCCGGTATAAACCAATTTTCTGGTTCTGACAATGTTCACCGTTTAAAGAACTAGAGGGCGCTCACCGCAGTGAAGCGGCAGCTCAGATCTCTGTACACCAAGATCCGCCAGACAGCTTCGGGGAAAGAACTCCACTTCTCCGAGGCGTGTTTACCAATTTGTGAAAATTCCCCCCAAAAAACTCAATGTCAGATCTCGAATGGAATCATGCCCCCTGAGTCGCGACAATTCATAGAATTGCTGGCAGTTTGGGAGGCCAGGTGAATTATTACTTACACTGGCAGTGTGCACGTGTAGGCGATGCAGGCTTCGGAATGCGACATCACAGACGACGAACAACACTCCTCCTCCTCGGCAGTCCATTGACACGCCGTGCGGATCTGTGTCCACTACGGCCACTATTTTTGCTCGTTCCAAAAAACTGACCTTTGACCGTGACTACCTGACCCTTGTGGCCCAAGGGCTAGGCCATCTAATCCCCAAGGCCACACGCACACACGCACGCAGCCACGGAGGTCACGGAGAGTAGAATGTGCGTGTCTTTTTTTTTTACGCGTGTTTATGTGCGCGGTTACGCGTGCGTGTGCGTGTTGACTCATGTGTTGACTCACGTGTTTGCTAGGTGCTGGCCACCCACCCCCTCGTTTGCCGTGCCGGCCTTTATAGGTGCTAGTCGCTAACAGCACTTGTACCAGCAGTCTGTTAAGGCTACACGGGTGATCTTTGTTTACTATGCGTGCAGGGAGTGGTGGCGCAGTGGTTCACGCACTGCGCTTCGAACCTGGCGACTCGAGTTTAATCCCCGGCCATGGGACAGTGGACATCCGAACCAGTCCTTGGCTTCCCCTTAGGTTGACTCGGAATAAAATTAATACCTGCTGTCGTGTGTAAATCGTCACCCCTACGTGAAACAAATGCAGCCTGGGCACGGGTGTTGGTCACACCCACGCGTCCGTGCCCCGTGCAGGCGTTAACCATGTGCTCGCGAATAAAATACTTTCCCCAGCAGTCCCTGAGGCTACAACGGGTGACCTTTGTCTCTGTATACGTGTGTGTGTGTACGTGTGTGTATGGGGAGCGGTAGTGTACCGGTTAGCGCGCTGCGCTCCGAACCCGGCGACCCGAGTTCGATTCCCGCTCACGGCCAACACCAGTGACGATTATCAGAACCGGTCCTGGGCCTCCCCTAGGTCGACTTAGCCTAAAATTAGTACCTGGCGTGGTGTGTAAACATCGCCACTCGGGAAACAAAGGCGGCCGGGCGTGGTGTTGGCCATCCACCCCCCCCGTCATGTGCCGTGCCGGCCTTCATAGGTGCTCGCTAACAGCACTTGCCCCTACAGTCTGTTAAGGCTCTACTGGTGGCTCTTTGTCTTTGTCTGCGACACGTGAAAAGATTACACATCTTCCAGCGGAAGTTTATTTTTTTTAAAGTCCTGGCTCAGTCCCTGAGGTGTTTTGTTTATGGGGCAGCTGTGACCTTTGGGAAACTTTAAATATGCGACTCTTGTTTCGGGGAGAGGGGAGCAATTGTTTATGGTTCGGATCGTAATGGTAATAACACTCGGAATCAATATAATAATGATCACATGATTCGCTGTCGAGTGCCATCTCCCACTTTTTAAACTCAATAATTGTCTCTCCCCTTTTTAAAGCTTTCGTGACTGCAATGATTCATCTTCTTTGGTTCTTTCGGTAAAGTCACGTAGAATGAGAATAAAATAATAAATTGATAAAATAAAATAACACAATATTATCAATTTATTATTTTATTCTCATTCTACGTGACTTTACCGAAAGAACCAAAGAAGATGTCTCTCCCCTCTTGTCTCTGCGCTTGGGATGAGGGCCCAATGCCCCCAAAACATCAGCCCTGTTGCTGGAGAAGGAGCAGTGGTGCGGTGGGTTAGCGCAAAGTGTTGTAAGCCCAGCGGACCTGAGTTCGATTCCCGGCCGCGGCTAACGTCAGTGGCGAGTGATATCTGAAACGGTCCTGCCCCTCCTCCGCCTTCGCCAACGCCGGATTACGCAATGGTGGTGAAGTATGGTCATTCAGAAGCAATTAGACAAAAGTCTGTACATTCAATGTTCTTATTTGTGTGTGTTTGTATGAGGAGAGGCAGTGTTCACGGCGAGTGGTGGCTATGTGTTTTATTCCTGCTTGGAGTCTCGGAATCATTTTGGATTTGTTCATGATAATATGGCGCTGCTGTGGTGGCGAGATGTTAACTATCTCGCCAGGTGTGCAGGAGGTCGTGGGTTCGATTCCGACGCTGATGCGTGCTGCTGTATATTTGGAGTTTGCGTGTCTCTCTCCCCGTGGTCGCGTGGATTTTTCTCTGGGTCCTCCGGTTTTTCCTTCCACATTTAGAAACACGCGTTTAGAGTATTTGGCTGCAATACATTTCCACGTGATAAGCCACTTCGTTGAGCTATCATTTGTGATAGCCAGGTGAGGTCGCTCCTGAAAAAAAGAGCTATATCACTCAGTGGGCCTTATCCGGTAAAATAAAAAAATATATAGTTTAGTTTAATAGTCTAATAAGAGGATCCTGCCTTGCAGTCTTTGGTGGATTATTTTGTTGACTGAACTCCGAAATGTGTTTTGTTTCTTGTGGGAGGAAACTAGCGTACTGTACAAAGAGAACACTCATTATAGACAGGTGTACGAACTATTACAATTAGATAAAAACCACCCACATAGGTTGACACAGCCTTTAACAAAAAATATTTTTTTTATCATCTGGTACAGTAGATACACATGAACACTGGGGTGACGAAGGCGTTTGTTCGCCCATGCATCCGAGCGTTGTTCTGGGCCACACTGAAACCACGGATGTATGTGCATGTATGTTGAACTTCTTTCGCACCGTACGTAGCCAACCGTGCTAATCGGTGGTGTTGCCGTGGGGGGTGGGGACGGGTTCGATCGAGATTTAAAAGTGCATCTCGTGTGCCGCGCCGGCCTTAATAGGCGCTCGCTAACAACACCTGGCCCAGAAATGTGCGTGGCTCTAGGAGCGGCGGTGGGGGAGGGGGTAAGGAGTGTGCCGTGGTCAGCGATGAGATGCGATCGAGAAGGAAAGACTTCCAGTGGAGTTGCCTGGGCGGCTGGAGCGAAAGGAAAATAGTGCCTTGTCAGCAACTTTCAGCTGGGAAGCGTTGATGGAGCTGGGCCAGCTCCACACACATCAACACACAACAAACACAGAGAAGGCGCTTATGGAGGAGGCTCGTGAAGGACGCTGCTGCTGCTGCTACTGGGCAGTTGGAGGCAGTCGCCCTCCAGCAACAACGGAGGGCAGAGGAGCGACGCTCACAACAACGAGCGGAGCGCCGGGCGGCTGTAATGCAGCAAGTTGGCACGTTTTGGGGGGGGGGGGGATCTTTATCTTTGTACATGTGGTGCTGGCCAAACCCACACCCCCACGTGTGACGTGCCGGCCTTCATGGGTGCTACTCGCTAGCAGCAGCAGCAGCACTTGCCCCCCGACCCTCTGTTTGCAGGCTATACGGGACCGGGGATGTTCGTCGCCTTTGTGTCGGGGAGGTGAAGTGAGGTCAGCGCGTGCACCTCCTTTTGGCTTCCGTAAACAGCGATCTGGCCGACGGGATCCGTTGCCAAGCCCTCCCTGGCCCAGCCAGCCCGCCGGGGACATTCAGAAAGCACGCAGCAACGTACATGGATGGGGGCTTTTTTGTGTGTGTGTGTGTACACTCTTCCTCTCTCCGTCTCCGTCTCTCTCTCTCTCTCCCCCCGCTTGCCCGAGCGCCCGAGCCGTCATTTATATTAAAGTGGCGTTGCTTTCGACGTTGCTTGGAAACTGGAAGGAAGAAAAAAAAGGAGCCACGCGTAAAAATACGAGTAGTAATACTGTTCTTTTTTTAAATGGCCAGGCTACAATTCTGCACGTACATTTACAAGAACCTCTCACAGGCGTGGGTTTTTTTACTTTTACGCCTTTCTGAATGTGTTTGCGCGCGTGCGTTTGAGTGTACGGGTAGTGCGTGTGGGGGGAGCGGTGGTGTAGCGGTTAGCGCTACGCTGCGCTTCGAACCCGGCGAAACGAGTTCGATTCCGGCCAACACCGGTGACGATTATCTAAACCTGTACTGGGCCTCTCGTAGGTCGACTCAGCCTCAAACGAGTACCTGGTGCGGGGTGTAAAAACATCGCCGCTGGGGAGACAAAGGCGGTCGGGCGTGGTGTTTGGCCACCAACTCCCTCGTGTGCCGTACCGGCCTTCATAGGTGCTCGCTAACAACGCTTGCCCCATCAGTCTGTTACAGGCTATACGGGGGGTCTTTGTCTTTGTGCATCACGCCCACGGTCGACACAAGTGACGATTATCTGAATCGGTCATTGGGCCTCCCCTAGGTCGACTCAGCCGCAAATTAGGTGAACTGTGTAAACATCGCCACCGGGGAGACAAAGGCGGTGTGGCATCGTGTTAGCCACACCACCGGCCTTCAAAGGCGCTCGGGGGATCTTTGTATTTTGTGTGTGCCCCCTCCCGCCTCCCGCTCGGGAGCGGTGGTGTAGCGGTTCGCGCTCTGCGCTACGAACGCTGGCGACCCCAAACTCGATACCCGCTCACGATAAAATACCAGTGGCGAATCTATCTGACCTGGGACTCACGCTGGGTCGACTCAGCTTTGCATGTTGTACCTGCTGCGTTGTGAACACGCATCAGCACAGGGGAGAGACAAAGGCGGTCGGACTTGCCGCTGGCCACCCCCTCGTGTGCCATGCCAAACCTTCCTAGGTGCTCGCTAACAGCACCCGCCCCAAACAGTCCGTGGAAGGCTATACGGGGAACCTTTGTCTTTATCTTTGTGTGAGCGCGTGTGCATTATTAACGTGCACGCACGAGCGCACTGTCGGTGTGCGTACGCGGGTCCCGTGTGTTTGCCTCTGTGGCTGAATGCTGCTGCGCGCTTGTAAACAAATTTAAATCAACCGGAGCGGCGTCAGTGAATAATTAAGAACTCTTCCGGTTTGCATTCACGGCGACGGACCCGTTATCGTTTAGGTCAGGGTGCACCAAGGATTTCGAGAGGATGCTGCCACTAGGAGCCACGAAAAAGAACCGGACTTGGAAGGGGGTGGAGCCAGAAAGCGCCCGGTAAAACGTGGGACATTGGGCTGACGTTTGGCCAACTTTGGTGCAATGGTTCCAGAGTTTGCACGTTTATTGGGCAGGTGCAGTATTGTTGCTGCGGTTCAGCCAGTCATCGACACTGGCTGTTGTGATGACAATTATTCCCGATCTTTGCCCAGGGACATCTCACAGCTTAGGAAACGATGAGCCTCATGGAAAGAAATGGTCAGTCCCAAGAATCTCTGAGAGGAGGATCTTGCATTTTGAATGTGTAGTAATTTCCGTTAATGATTGACGTGTTGGAGGAAACCCAAATATCTGGAGAAAATCCTACGGGCATACGTGTACACAACCCTTCCAGGTGTCATGGTGTCAAGGATCCATTCGCTGTACGTATTACCATAACCAGTTGGTTTGGAAATGTAACAAATCTTTGCGATCCACCAATCCCTGCCTCCAACGCACTGGGTCGTAGGTACGCGATTGTGCGTGTGCGACTGTCTTGCGAGCAGTGGCGCAGTGGTTCGTGCACTACGCTGCTACGATCCATGCGAGCTGGCGTTGGATTCCCATCCACGGACAACGTCCGTCCTTCTGTCGCCGCAGCCTCAAAAAAACAGTCGTGCCTCGTGGGGTGCGTAAAACGTCGGTGCTGGGGAGACGGCGGCTGCCGTGCTTGATGCTGGGCACACTTACCACTCGTGTGTGGTGGCGGTCTATATAGGTGCTTCACGAACAATTATTTTTTGCCCAAACTGTCCGCTGGGCCAAACGGCAAGGGATCTTTGGGCGTGTGCTCGCGTGCGTGCGTGCGTGCGCCTGTAGCTTACGTACGGACGCAGGGGTAAAAGTTTCGGCTGCCAAATTCCGTTTCCGTGGGTTGCCACGGAGAGAGAGAATTTCTACTTCCCTCGGCTGGCAGTGTTGGGAGCCTCCGCCCGCTGCCATTGCACGCAATTCCATGGCACGTTGGTTATTACGTAAATCCATTCTTCATGGCGCTCTATTGATTTATCCCCCACCCCACGGGGCAGTAATGTAATATGAAAAAACTTCGCTGAATAGCGGCCTTTCATTGACAACCGCTTTCTCCCCCCCCTCTCCCACCCCTCAAATGAAAGTTCCGCGCTCGACAGCCCTTGGGATGATTTGGATTTAAATCAAGAGATGTTTACGGGGTTTATTTTTATAGAAGTTTTTTTTTTTACAGTTTGGAATACGTGGGCGGGGGGGAGGAGGGAAGACGCTCCTGCCAAGGTCATGGCAAAACGAGACGGCCGCCAACCCGCCGTCACTACGGCAGCACAATCAGCAGACGTATTGATTCGTTTATTTTACTTTGCTGTGCTTGCTCGCCCAGGAACGATACGGGCTTGGCCCCGTGCGCAAAGGCGAAACACGCAAATTGGCGAGGAGAATTCCGTCTCTTGAGAGTAAAAAAAACATCACACTTGTGTTGCGGTCGACACGTTGTGATTGACTTATTTTAGTATAATTTTATGGTATTCCTACATACGTGACTTTACCGACAAAATCCAATGAGTAACATCACGTCTCTTGACTGTCGTGCGGCGAACATCGCCCCATGGAGAGGTAGTTCTGTGGCATCCACTTCTATGAACAATCGGGATAGAATTGGGGGGCGAGGACAATAACATGAAGAAACCACACATATAGTTGCTTGCCGATCACTGTCGCTGTTTGTTGGAAAACGTGGCCGTGTCCTGAAAGCGTCACGTGCAAATGCAGCCCTCGCTCTCGGCGTAATGTCACTACAAGATGAGAGAACAGATTTAAATGGGCGGTGGTGGCTATGCTGCTGCACGTGGCCTGTAATTTAAGCACTGCGGGGGTTGGTGGATCACGGCACACACGTTGTGAAACTTCCTTTCCACTGGCATCGAGGAGGTGCCCGTATCCTGGGCCGTACCTGTATGAAACTAAATATGTATATACATTTTTTTTTTTTACCAGGTAAGGTCCACTGAGCTATGTAGCTCTTTTTCAGAAGCGACCAGGCCACAAATGATAGCCCAACGAAGCGGCTTATCATGTGCACATTTACAGCAGCCAAACATTCGAAACGCACTTTGGTTCCAAATGTGGAGTTAAAAACCGGAGGAACCGAATAAAAATCCACGCGACCATGGGGAGAGAGGACATGCAAACTCCAAATATACAGCAGGCATCAGGGTCAGGATCGAACCCATGACCTCCTGTATACCAGGTGAGGTGGTGTGACGAGATGGAGTGTTTCCCCCTCACACGCGTGTTTTTTTTATTAGGGTGCTCCGGTTTTCTCCCACACGTGAACACTCATTAATTGTCCGATAACACCTCCATATACAGGGAGCGTCACATTTTTTTGACACTTATATAGAAGTATTGTTTTCATGGAAAAAGAACGGATAATACACTGTAACATGATCACAAATGAAATGTTAATAGCTTAAAAAATTCAAAGAGTCTATCTCCACTTGTTCAAGATCGTTGTCAACACGTGGCCTGGAATCTTCTCCAGGTGATCTCCAAAGCCCGGAGGCGGCAGCACATGTCACGTGGTGTTGTTGCAAATTCTCAGAAGTGTTTAAAAAACAATTGAAGCACCCTGTATATATAGGGGGTTGCAGAGCTTGGGGGGGGGGAGGGGAGAGGGTGGGGGGCAATCTGGTGGCAGCTCACCGCCCGGCTGCTCATGCTTTTCCTGCTCATCTGCGGTTCCTTCCTGCACTCCTGAGCCGTCCTGTCTCTACGACAGCGAGCGGATGCTGGGCGGCGGCGCGTTACAAGTTTACATTATTATTTTCATATTATTACAGTATTGTTAAACACTTCCAGCAGTCTCTGGTTGGGATGTGGTGTCTAGGCAGCCTTGGCTGACTGCAAACGGAACATGTGCCTTTTCCACTGGGCCGGGGCTTTTGCCGTATTTGGTGTGTGGAACTTTTGGAAAGGAAGGCTCAATTTTTTTTCTCCTCTCTTCTTTCATCTCGTAGCGTGCCACTTAGCAACACATTGGCAAAACAATTATTTAGCGCACATGAAGTTCGTGATCAGGGTGCCGTGGGTCATTAACATCCTCCTTGCCAGCTGTGTTCCATGTTGCACATGTGCAGTTGTTTTTTTATTGCTACTGTGTGCGTATGAATGTGGAATGCGTGTGGATTGCAGTGATTGCAAATGTTCCGCTTACAAAATATTTTTTGGATAATTTATTTTGTAGATGTAATCAAGGCAGAAAAATTCCCTCCCAAGCAGAACCCTGCTGAAAAAGAATTGAGACTGCCTGCGATTATTCCCACAAATTTAGACCTGGCCCTCAGGCCTACCAGACTTTTGCCATAAATCAAAATGAAATCTAATTAACAGCTTTTATCTAGTGTTTTAATACCTACATTGCATGTCCTGGGCAGCCCAACATTAATTTGAAGCTTAGTTAATACAAACTTCTTTCAAATTCAGGTCAAATTTGTCATTATGGCACTCTGGTTATGTCAATGGGATGTCACTTCCAGGCGTTTTATTGCAACAACAATGCAGTGTTGCCATTAAAGTGTTCGGGCTATCACGCCTGACCGGAGACTTTAAAGTTTTGTTTTTATCTTACTAACCAAAGCTTTCAACTCGTGTCAGTCAGCCCGGAACACACATTGAAGAAGCATGTTTACAAGATTCTACGAAAAAAAGAAACTGGTTAATTCTCTTGGGCAAATAAATAAATAAATGCGTTACATTGTTGGGATGCTAGAGGGCACCGGGTCACCCTCTTGACGTGGCAGTTAAAGATCCAAGTTTCTTAATCCCACCCAGCAGCATAAACGGGCAGACCACAGTCGACTTGCAGATTTGGTATGGTGGGGGTAATGTGTGGGGTGCATCCACCTCAGAATATTTATTTATCCTGGAAGAATCCGATGAGCTTTGAAGCTCTTTTTCACAGATGTCCAGTCGGGGTGGGTCAGAAAGTTACAACAACAAACAGTACAAAAACCGATAGGAGTGCAAAGTATGGGAAAGGTAAGTAAGTCACTCGAAATAAATACGTAAACAAATAAAGTGTATAAGTACAAATGGCAAGACGTCGGACCAGCGTGAAAGAGTAGGCCAAAATACCCTCGAGCGCTCCCGCTAGTGGGCGCCACGGAGGCTAGGAGATGTTAACTACCTCGCTTGGTATACAGGAGGTTGTGGGTTCGATCCCAACCCTGATGCCTGCTGCATATTTGGAGTTTGCGTGTCTCTCTCTCTCCCCGTGGTCGCGTGGATTTTTCTCCGGCTCCTCCGGTTTTCCCCCTCCGCATTTAGAATCAACGTGCGTTTAGAGTTTGGCTTCGATACATGTCCACATGGTGATAAGCTACTTCGTTGAGCTATCAGTTGTGATGACCAGGTCGCTTTTGCAAAAAATAACTATATAGCTCAGTGGGCCTTACCTGCTAATATAAGTTAAAAAAAACAGTTTAATGGTTGTAACCGTTTTTAGTGGAGGCCGTAACGCCAGCAGTGGCTTGAACGGGAAATTATAGGTCCGCACCTTTACCTCGAGCGTTAAAGTAACATGATTTAAAGCGATGGTGGTGCAATGCGGCTGACATTCGAGCAATAGGACTCTCCCTGCAATTTCATCTCCGTTCTCCAGGGCATTATAACGTGAGGTTAGATTTTTTTTTTTGATCATCAGACGAGTTTCGACATTCTTCATTTTTTTTTGCTCCCTATTCTACGGATTGCTAGAGATCTTAAGTTACGGACGGCGTCGGGGGTGTGGGTGGTGGAGAGTGGAGGGGGAGTTTGTTCCAACTTCCAACTGCAAACCCGACCCAACCCAATCAACATCGCCCAAATCATCTCCTCTTCCTGTCCGGACCCCCCCCCCGCCCCCCAGAAGCCCTGAGCGGGACTAGGCTGCAGAGCCCCCCCCCCCGCCCCCCCCCTGTGTTCTCCGTGAGCAGCTCATCCGTTAACAATTCGTCGTTGTTTGATGATTAATGCGCCCTGAGAGTGAATTTGTCTGGGGGGGGGGGTGTTTTTGTTGTTGTTCGTTAAACATTTCTATTGATTTATTTTGTCCTTCTTGATTCACAGAAGAGAGCTGCATTTCGTCCCAAATCCCCAACTGACCCGTCCGTTAGACGTTGATTGCTCTGCCATAATTTGAACCAGGTAGCGCACGGGACACCGGATACCGCGATTAAAATGTTTTTTTTAGTTAAACAAAGGACCAAAAAACATTTGAATGAAAATGGGGTGGGCGAGGGGGCTTTTAACGACCACTGTTCTTTGATTAATTCACTCACCCTTTTGTTATGCCATGGTACAAAAATGTTACTGTGGGAGTCTTAGAGTGGGGAGTTGGTGGTAAGCTGAATTACTCGCAAAGTAGCAAAATGACGTGCCACCTTCATCATCAGCCCTGCCTTATTAATAAAAAAGTGCAATAGTCTGATGTTTCAGTCAATGGCCCTTCTGCAGAGCATAGCGGTGATAGCCAGTGCAGTTTGGCTTATAGCTGGAGAGCACAGTGTGATGCTTTGATGAATCCCTTTTTAGTTTTAGCTCATCGTCATCAGCCATGATTAATTGATAGCTGAGGGCTGCCACAAGTAATATACATATCCACCTGGCAGCATAAATGGGTAGACCACAGAGCCAAACAATTTACAGGCCACGTGCGGTGGTTTAAAGCGTGGGCACTCCCAGCTCTTCCAACACGTTTTGGCCAGCGTGCAAGTGTAGGGCACATACAAACACCGTCTAGAGGAGCTCTTTAGAGCGCCCCCCAGCGGAGTTCCTTCCCCCCACCAGCAGCGGCAAGCGCGAGAGACATTGGAGGGCTGCAGCCTCACGCGTTGCGTCCGCCAGGGCAGTGTTCGGTGCGTTGCGAGTCTGTGTGAGTGGAGGAGATAGCGAGGGGTGTGGGGGGTGTTTTTCACGCGGAATGATGATGGCAAGAGTCCTCACCGGTGAGGCTGGCACGTTCTGTGCGCAGGCACACGTGTGCGCGTGTGAATATCCGCAACGCGTGATTTTTTTTATTCAATTCAGCATCTCCCCCAAGAGTTGCCACCTTCCGAGGTGCAAAACAAATAAAATCGCGCACGCACACAAAGTCGATCACTCATCCCACACCCCGCACACCTCTTCCTTCCACCCCCCCCCCCACCTACCTCTTCCTACGTCGTCCAACTTCTGCTTCCTACGTCGCACACGTATCTCCTTAAAGTCGCCCGTCACTTGCTGCGTTAACCACCCCACCTCTTGCTGCATCTCGCACCTCTACGTCATTCTCTCCAGGCTATACAAGGGGGTGTTTTTGTTTTATTTGTTTTCCTCTGCATTTGTGCACTTTGTGACGTGCTTCACGCAAATGCTTCTCAAATCCCAACGAAACGAAGGTTCGGGTTCCTGGCCGTGTGCATCATTATTAATTTGCTACCTGAATCCGCCCTCCATCATCATCATCATCGCCATTATTTATTATTCATACCGCGCCTCCCGTTGCAGTACGTGTCGGGGCACCAGCACACATCGGGCATCAGAGGTTATTACTCAGTAAGGCAGTGATTGCAAACTTTCCATGCACCTCTTCATTAACCGGTACCTGGATATGGCCCTTGCACATTACCATCACCTTCATCATCATCATCGTTATTTGGTATCTGCACCTGGCACGGATGCCCGCCCAAGATGCTTGCGGTTGTTTAGTTGCATCCGCCAGCCCCGTATGCTGACGACCCGCGTTGCCTGCAACCCATTTCTACGCTCGCTCAATTTTTTTATCACGAGAAAAATATGTAGGTGCCGTCCCCCCCCCCTCCCCCCCTTCTGCCGTGGTATTTGAATTCGCTCATAGCAGGAAATTCACCGAGGCAGGCATGGCAAATTGCCGCGTTAGGCAATGGGCTATCTGGAACTGAATGGCAATTGTACCCCGCGCAATAGCTCACTCAGTTTTCCGCGCAGGGAGAAGAGTTTCTCTAAATGGGAGTTGACTGCAGAACGAATAGTCGCCCAGGGTTTATTTTTTGTTTGTCAAATCTATGTTCACGTTCTTTTCTCGTTGTTATCATTATTGTCAATGTTCAATTCTGTTATCGAGCGAGTGCGGTGATAGGTTCGTGGTCGTCTGTATTTGCAAGCAAAGATGACAGCGAGTCTCTGTGTGTGTGTATTTAACGTCTCATATTTTAAATGGTCCTGTATGCATGCGTTGGTGTATGCGTACGCCCGTTACGTAGACTCGAAGTGTACCTAGCCTGGCACAAGCGATGTATAGTGATGTCGCTGCCATTTTGTGACGGATGCCGCTTTTTGTTGTTGCATTTCGTGCAGTTATTTGTCTTACGTTTTAAAATGCACCACGGGGCACGGCATGCCATTACTCCCTTTAGTTATTTCCCGCATTTTTTCTTAATCAGATCTCTCGCAGAGCAGTGCCCACAGAAGTGAACATCGCAGAGCTACATCTGAAGTCCAATCACGTGACCTCTGTTCGACACATCAGGGGTGGCAGCCTTTTTCTTCCCACCCAGCATAATGAGAGTCATTTTCGTCGCTCGAGTCAAACCGATAACTGTTTTTTTTTCTTGGAGCTGGAATTTATCCAAGTGAAGTGCAAAAACAAATTCATTGGTGACCAGGCAACTCACTGCACGCGAGAACTAGATTTTATCACTGGAATCGAACCTAGGATCTCAGCGGCGTGGGCTCAGCGCTGTGATCCCTCAACCATCTGGCCACTTCTCAATGCCACATTTTTGTAAAAAACAAAAAAACTCAGTCACAAGGTCCGTGCGTGCGTGCATGCGTTAGTCCGCTTGCGACTCGGGAGGGTTGACGTGAGGGCAGCGCTTGGCTTAGAAACTGCGCGCCGACTTTTGAGGCGCCGTACCTTACGGGTGGAGGGGGCGGAGGTTTTTTTTTTCGTTTTTTTTGGTGGTAAATGAAATTAGAAACGGCTGAGGAAATTAGATTCGCGTTTGCACGAGCGCGACGCGAATATTAGATCAGTCTGCGCCGCTCAGACAGCCTGAGGTTCGCGTTGGCGCTGGGACTCGCGCGCACGCGTACGTTTGCACCCGATTAGCCGCGTACGATGCGAAAGAAGTTCAACGTTGTACATACGTACGCCTCCATATGTAGCCCTGTAGAGATGCTCCCCCGCCCCCACACACACACCCCATGGCTATTCGATTCATCGATACGATCACAGGTCGCGATTCTATCCGAGAAACGATTATTATTTTTTGTTCCTATCTTGGTGAGCGCAGCGGCTGTTGTCGGCAGCAGAACCGATCGGCGTCCGAGGCACGTGGACAGCTCTCTGTACGTGTCCTGCTGGGTGAGGTGCCTCGCCATGCTGTGCCCAATCAACCCCAGATACCTTGGGTCGTAGTGCACTGCGAAGCACGGCGGAGAACTGTATTCATCTGTAACTACAAGTGCTGTCAGCGAGCACCTATTAAGGCCGGCATGGCCGCGCGAGGAAGCGGCGTGACGTGCCACTGTTTTCGTGGCGTTGATGTTTTTGCACGTAGCACCGATTGCGCGTTTAAAGGCCGAGTCGACCTAGAGGAGGCCCACGACAGCGTCTGACATCACTTTGCCGCACATGTTAGCCCACGCACTCGCACGCACGCACGGGGCGCACACGCACACGCAAACACACACGCGTACGATACCAGGATGTCGTGGGATTTATCAACCCCGGCAGAAATATTAATGAATGCCGTCTCGACTTCTTACCACGGGACGTGTGAGCCAAACGGATTCCGACCGCGGCGATGAGCAAGCGTCGACGTGGAAACGCTTCCTGCGTTTCGTCCGCGTCAGCCTTTAGCCGGAGAGTAGTGGAAAGAGGGCATCAATCTACGCAGCACTGATCCAGCATCGGAGAGAGGATGCCGGGGCTTGACCCAAGATGGACCAGCCCGATATATATTACGACGCGATCTCGACAGCAGGGCTGGAAAAAGGAAGTGACCGGGCTGGGGAGGGGGCGGACAGTTGTCCCTTTGTGTGTGGGTGTCTGTGTGTACGCGTGTGTGTGTGTCTGTGTGTACGTGCGTGTGTGTGTGGGGAGCGGTAGTGTAGCGGTTAGCGCGCTGCGCTACGAACCCGGCGACCCGAGTTCCCTTCCCGATCACGGCCAACACCAGTGACGATTATCTGAACCGGTTCTGGCGCTCCCCTAGGTCAACTCGGCCTCAAATTAGTACCTGGTGCGGTGTCTAAAAGGATCGCTACTGGGGAGACAAAGGCGGTCGGGCGTGGTGTTGGCCACTGACCCCCTCGTGTTCCATGCCAGCTTTCATAGGTGCTCGCTAACAGCACTTGACCCAATAGTCTGAGCAGATTATACGGGGGATCTTTGTCTTTGTTTGTCCTTAGAGCAGGAGTGTAGCAATTAGCGCACTGCGCTATGAACCCGGCGACCCGAGTTTCATTCCTGCTCCCTGCCGACGCCAGTGACAATTATCTGAACCAATCCTGGGTCTCCCCCCCCTAGGTCGACTCAGCCTCAAATGAGTACCTGGTGCGATGTGTAAACATCACCACTGGGGAGACAAAGGCGGCCGGGCGTGGAGCTGGCCACCCACCCTTTTCGAGTGCAGTGCCGGCCTTCATAGGTGCTGCTCGCTAACAGCACTTTCCCCAAGTCTGTTAAAAAGGCTATACGGGGGATCTTTGTCTTTTTTTGTGGTGACCAGTGCCCTCTGTTGTGGCAAGTTTCAGGGGGCTTTTGGTTGACTCATGCCGGTCCATTTTACGCGTAACTTTACGCCAAAGAGACGGTTTAAAAAAAAAACACGGACACGGTGTGTGGGGCTTTCTTCGCTGTCTCCATTGCAGGGGTGCGAATCGGAAATTCGAATCCCCGGGGTGAGCTAATGAGGGTGAGGTGGGTAAAAGGGAGAGAGGGCATGTTTTGATGCAAATTGTTACACGTGTTTTTTTTGTATATATAACTATATAAAGGGCCCGACTTGCAAATAACAAAAAGTGATCAAAAAGCCACCGGGAAAAGAGATGAAATCGAGCGCTTTCGATTGGCAAATGTTGCCATGATCTATCAAGGACGATGATAAATTTCGAGTTGCGTCGCTAAAACGAGGGTAGTTGAACACGTAGGCGGCTTTCGCGACCAATATCATCCATAATAGTGTTTTTTTTGGGTTAGATCGTGTAAATATAGAAATGTGTCGTTAAAACCTGCCACCACCCGACACAGCCAACTCGTAAGGGTTGTCACGTGAACAGAACGTGGCCAATTCGTCACTAGTACAGCACTGGTGTATTGTGTAGTGTGTAGTGTAGTGTATAGTGTAGTGTATAGTGTAGTGTTTAGTGTAGTGTATAGTAGTGCACAGTGTAGTGTATAGTGTAGTGTATAGTCTAGTATGTAGTGTACAGTGTAGTGTATAGTATAGTGTATAGTGTAGTATATAGTGTACAGTGTAGTGTATAGTGTAGTGCACAGTGTAGTGTATAGTAGTGTAGTGTATAGTGTAGTGTATAGTGTAGTGTATAGTCTAGTGTATAGTGTAGTGTATAGTGTAGTGTATAGTGTAGTATACTAGTACAGCACTAGTGTATAGTGTAGTGTATAGTGTAGTGTATAGTGCAGTATACTAGTACAGCACACCGGTTGTGTGTTGGAGAGCCAAGCCACAACATTTACAATCTGAGTACGACGTTTCGCCAGTAATTACAACCAGCTTCATCAGGCGACAGCCAGACTTGTGGAGAAGACCACCTGTGGTGGCCACGCTTCTGCGCTATTGGGCAAGGGTACTTGCTCCTGCGCAAGAGTACTCTGGTCAACGCAACACCCGCAGTGCATAATCGTGGCATTCCTCAGTTACAATTGGGCCCGAGAGTGTCCATAATCATTGATTTCTCATGGGTCACATTTAGTACGGATACAGCCACTGCTGGATGAGTGTGATTTGCACTTCACAGACGCACATGAAGCTGCGAGGCTAGAAGGCTGGCCGCAAGAGACGAGACCTCCACAATTAGAAAAGGGACCACGCCAACGCAGGAGCGCTGAATTTTGCAACCAATTTTAAATCGCGGGTTACTAAACCACGGGCTGAGGTCCACCCCGTGCTGTGACGGTCTTCGGGGGTTATTCGATTATACTTCATCATGCTGGTTCACGGCGGGCAGCGTAGAGTTTAGATATTAATTGAGGCTTTCTTGAATAAACAAGAAAACGCTGCACTTTGTCGAAGGTTGAAAGCGTTCACACTCAAATGAGAATTTGATGGTACTCATCTCATGTCTATAGCTCTGAGCCAGTGGTAGAAGCTCGACATTTCTACGGCAGGGGCAAGGATAGCTATCGAACAACCACCGTTTAAGTTCCCACAAAGTGTTAGACATTTGATCGACCCCAGAGAGCTGAGGGGCTAAATTGGCTCATGTCAACCCCGTAACTACCTTGCGCACACCGTCAGCTCCGACACATTTATACGAGCAAAGTGAATATGTCGTAATATTTGTTTCATGAGATCATTGGATGGCACTCTGGCCAGACAATGAACCAGTAAGTAGTTGCTAATTCTCTCCCCCACCCCCCCATCTTTCCCCCACAACCTCCTTTTCGCTACGCGCGGGGCATAGGGTGGAGTGGTGGGGCTGCGGTTTTGCTTTCCACGCACACATGCACGAGGAAGAATCGGGAAAAGATTTGCTCATTCGGGTCACGGTCTGCGCCGAAGCGGGCCTCATTGTCCTCGGTGCACGAGAGCTGCCCCCTCCCCCCACCCCGGGATTCTGTTGCATCCCTCACTCGCAGCCTACAAAGGGGAGAACAAAACACAAGTTCTTTCCCCAACTTACTATCAGCTCCTCTTTATTTTCTCTTACCAGGTGAGGCCCCACTGAGCTCTGCAGCTCTGTTTCGGAAGCGGCTCCGGCTGTCGCAAATGATAGCTCAACAAAGTGGCTTACCGTCGCGTGGAAATGTATAGCAGCCGACGACTCTTAAACGCATATTGCTGATTCTGAGTGTGGAGGGGAAAACCGCAAAAAAATCCACACCGTCACGGGGAGAACGTGCAAACTTCAAATATACAGCAGGTGTCAGGGTCGGGGTCGAACCCACGCGCGGACCTACTGTATACCAGGCGAGGTAGTCAACATTTTGCCACCGTGTTGTTTTCATTCGTCACTGCAAAGGGGCAGGAGAGCACAGAAAAGAAAGCGCCCCATCCACCGCACAAAAACAACAACAAAAACACACAAACAAAGATTCGTTCTTCGGACATGCAGTGATGCCTTTCTTCGTGTTGACGTTCTTTGTAATCACGCTCCAGTGATTGTGTTTGCCGTTTGTGTTTGCTCAACCTCGTGGCGAGCCATTGTATGAGGGCGAGTGCCAGAGTGGGGGCACCTCGTGGTTCGTGCGGGTGGTTTTCCCGCCGGCTAATTTCCTTGCTTAAGCCGCAACCAAATCGTGAAACTCGGGCGCGCGGGACATACGACCCTGGCACAGGATCAAGCAAGGCCTGGGGCGGGTTTAATCAGTTTCCTCCTTTTTTGCGTCAGTCAGTACACAAGTCTCATTTATTGCATGCGATGTCAGTCAGGCACAGCTTGGGTTCTACAATGGGGGGGCGGGGGGGAATAAAAATATAACTACCTGGCGAACTTCCGAACTGCGCTGGGCTGGCTCGGCGTGGCACTGGCGCGGCTCAGGTTTGTGCAGTGGAAAAAAAAATAACCAACCAAGTACGGTTGTGAGATTGCGAGGACATTTTTCCCTGCTCTTCGTTTCGCCCTTAAAGTCCCATTGCAGCCCGATAAAAGAGAATGCGAGATTTCGACATCGTCAACTGTTATTACCGCCAGCCATTAGCTTACGCGGCGTGTGCGAATGATTACGTTTTTCCTCTCGTCATTATTTATGTATTCCTCTTGTCGGATTAGAGAGCGTATGATTTGCACTTCACAGACGCGCACGAAGCTGCCAGGCTATAAGGCTGGCCGCAAGAGACGAGACTTCCAGAATTAGAAAAGCGACCACACAAACGCAGGAGCGCTACATTTTACAACCAATTTTAAATCGCAGGTTGCTCATCCACGGGCTCCAGGAGGCATGCAACGCGCAAAGCAGCCAGCGGGGCGTACAGAAGGGCGCTAATGATGATGGTACAGCAAAATAATAGTAATAACACACACGCGCGCTTTGCTTGAATTGAGCAAGGTGATAGCGATTTGGCAAGAGAGATATTTTTCTTTCATGGGGGGCGGGGCGAGGTGGAGGAATTCCAAAGTGAACAGCCCGGGGAAAAGGATGATGATGATGAATGTTGCGTCCTGTAATTTTGGTGGTCGAACTCGGTTGAAAGGTGAGAGGGGTGGGAGTCGTCGAGCGTGGTAGGTTTCTTAATTCATGATTGACGCGCGTGTGCCGAGGTGTGAAGCTGCTTTAGGGACACCCCCCAGCGTTGGAGCAACAGGGAAACGGCTGAATGGCCAATGGCCAGAGACTTTTTTTTACTTTTAAACAACTTTTATTGCCGCCAGCAGCAACAGCACTGGAGGCGATTTCGATATGAAATACACAAAATCACCAGCAACACAAATAATCGCTATAAATCCACGCGCTGTGGCGCTAAATGCAGCGCGCACAACACGAAAGAAAAGTCACGTGGTGGTGGTGGTCATCGCGCACGCCACGGTGACGAGCGAGCACTTCAGAAGGTGAATATGAGGGTGCCGTCCACGTTAGTACAGAGGGCTTTTCTGGCTCCCCAGCATTCGAAGAAGACACGCACATCACCGACACGTGTGTGGTACATGGCGTGCTCCAGCCGGAGTTGCGCCTTAAGAGGGCCCCTGAACATTGGAAGCACAGAGCAGCCATCATTGTCACCTTGCAGCATCTTTTTCCTCGTTCTGTACACCGCCATCTTCGCCTGCGATGGCCAGAGAGAGCGGCCAGAGTGACTCGGCAGGGTTATAGATGGCGCATTAATATCGCTTCGTAACACCACGATTACTCTCATCGTAGCGTGAGAGGATCTTGGTTGTGCGGGACTCCGTATGCGTGTTGTATGTGTCATGACAGTAGAGTCAAGATACGGTGTGAGTGATCTAGTGGCCACGGGAGGCAATGACAGGGGAGTCAGCCTGCAGTACGAGTAGACTGGTGGCCACGGGAGGCAATGACAGGGGAGTCAGTCTGCAGTATGAGTAGACTGGTGACCACGGCAGGTAATGACAGGGGAGTCAGCCTGCAGTACGAATGGACTGGTGGCCACGGCAGGTAATGACAGGGGAGTCAGCCTGCAGTACGAATGGACTGGTGGCTACAGTAGGTAATGACAGGGGAGTCAGTCTGCAGAACGAGTAGACTGGTGGCTATGGAATTGATCGAGAATAGGAGCGTGGCCAGGTGACGGAAGAGGGCGATAGAGTCTGGCGGTAGAGCGAGCGGTCTAGAACCAGCGAGAAGGTTCGGGAATGGGGGCGTGGCCTCGGACCGTATATAAGGGGGGGATGCGCGGGAGACTCGGGGCTGTTGCAGTGGGGGTCTCCGCCTGTTCGAGTGCGAGCACGTGGCTCCTTAAATGAAGAAACCATCTCAAGACGAGTGCGTCCAAGTCGTCCTTACGCATGTAATGGCATCTCGTGACCCACCTCGCAGCCACTAGAGGCCGCTACATTAACCACAGTTATCAAAACGAGAGATACGGCTGTTGAATCGAAGCGCGAAGATGGATCGCGACAACTCGTTGAATCTCAAGCCCGGTGAATTATTGCACCTCTTGTCGGGGTTGGGGGAGGGGAGGGCATCGATAACCCCACACCGCTTCGTGTCAAAGCCAATACACCATCCGAACTGTGTGTCTGTGTGTGTGTGGGGAGCGGTGGTGTAGCGGTAAGCGCTACGCTGCGCTATGAACCCGGCGACCCGAGTTTCATTCCCGCTCGCGGCCAACACCAGTGGTGACGATTATCTGAAGCGGTCCTGGCCCTCCCCTATGCCGACTCAGCCTCAAATGAGTACCTCGTGCGGCGTGTAAACATCGCCACTGGGGAGACAAAGGCGGCCGGGCGTGGTTGCTGGCCACCCACCCCCTCGTGTGTCGTGCCGGCCTTCATAGGTTATGCTTGCTAACAACACTTGCCCCAACATTATGTTAAGGCTATACGGGGGATATTTGTGTGTCAAAGTCAGGAATAGCCGTCCCGGAGATAGACTCACCCCCGGCCAACGTACCGTGGAATGTGCACAACTGGCACAGATGAGCAGGAGATCGCACGTGGGTTACGTTATTTGTTCACGTTGAATGCAATCTGTGCACGGTTGGGTGGGGGGAGGGAGGGGATGGGGGATGTCATCCTGCGAGCGAGGGACAGCTGCCACCTTCCGACACGACTGGCGTCGCTGTAGAGCCAACCCTGGGGGGTCGCCCGGGGTGTGATTCAGCCACGAGGAGGTGGAGGATGATGTGGAGGAGGGGGCCCTCGTGCCTCGCAGCAGGGGGCGGAGGGATGGAGGGGCGGGGAGTGGCTGTGACACGGAGCCACGGGGGAAGTTGGTTTGGAGATGGGGAGAGAGAGGGGGGGGGGTCTTTTGCATTCGCGGCTCGCGAGGAGGGGGGGGGGTGAGAGGAGAAAAAGCGGAGGAGGAGGCGGCGGCGGAGGAGGGCCGGGCTGGGGCTAGAGAGGGAGAGAGGCGGGGAGTGAGTGAGGGAGAGAGAGGGCAGAGTCTGTGCGCGCACGCTGGCAGGGCTGGCCGGGAACAACATCCCCCGTGTCTCACTGCCGCCTGTGCGAGCGAGAGGGGCTGTACCTCCACGACGGCCCCGCTCCACGCGGCGGCGGGGACGCAACGATGCCGCGCTGCGCTCCGCTCGCGAAAGTCGAATCGCGTCTCCGCTCGCCCAACGCCGGAACCGACGGCGCCTCTGGAATTATTATTCGTCGGCAAAGGGTGCCAAGCCGCCAGCGGGTGTTTTGCGTTTGCTGAAGGTATTGGTCGTCCTTTCGAGGCTTTCTCGACGTCTGCTTTGTCTCAACGCGAGCGAGCGAGCGAGGCAAGCGGTGGTGGGGTGGGTGGGTGGTGGTGGGGTTGTGAGACGCTGTTGTCCTTGGAAGATTGAGCAAGCGGAGTGGCGCAGCAGCTGGGGTGGGGTGGGGGGACATAGCCTGTCTCCTCGTGCGCCCATCGGGGTTGCCGTCGCTGTTGGTGCTGCTGTTGGTGCTGCTGTTACAGCAGCGACGACGACGCTCGGCGTGGCTCAATCGCGAAGCGGCAGGCGCTCGGGCGAATTCCACCCACCTCCCTTGGACCAACTGCGCGCAGGAATGAATGGAGTCGTCTGGCGGGGCGGGGGACACGTAAAAGTCGTCAAATCGCGGACGGATTTAGCAGCAGCATCAGTAGCAAGCAACCGCATCCGCGGCAAACTTTTCGAATGGCACCAGCAGCAGCAGCAGCTAGAGCCCCCCTGCGGTGTCTGTCGTTGGTGTTGAAGATGACGAGCGTCGTTTATTATGCCAGGTGCTGAAATAACCTTCGGGGAGGGGAGAGAGAGAGAGAGAAAAAAAAGTTCGCCTGTGCCCGGGACGTACGCTGATGATGCGGTGAAACGAACAAGAAACTTTAACCCACGCGGAACAAGTTTAGAGTACTCCTGTAAATAGCGTAAACAGTAACGGCTCTTGCTGAACTGGGTTGTTTGTTTGTAAAATGAAGCAATATTAGTTTTGTTTTAATCGTTCTACGAACGTTAAAAAGAGAGTTTTCGTTTAGTTTCGAGAGCGGGAGCCGCGTCATTTGTTCGGGGCCTTTGATGTTTTTTTGGGCCCAAATTTTTTTTTTAAATAATTTTAAACAGGCGGCGGAGCAGTGCAATAAACCCAGGGCGAATTTGAATGCGAATATAACGACCCTGTGAATTATGATTCACGCGGTGCTCTCTGCTGCACAGCGTATTTGCGGAGCGAACGGGGGGATGGGTGAAAATGAAGGCGGTATTGACTTTCTCGTTCAGAGTCACCTTAAATTTTGCTTTGAGTCTGTGAAATCTCGTTAATTTCTCGCCCGCGCACTTCACACTTTGCGCATTTTTTAGAAATTAAGTGAATGCAGCGGTCGGATGCCAACGCGCATTCACTCTCGCCGGTATGCAGCTGAACCCTGTATAAACACTGTATATATTTAGTTTATATATATGTAAAGCGACACCTGATAAACCACGTTTTCGCAACTCCTAGTGGGATTTCCAAAGCACCAAAGCAACCCGTGTAGCAGCTGCCACTATTTTACCCGTTGGCTCAAGACACTCAAGGAATATTTGAGGCTCCCGAGCGCCGTTCAGCCACGCGGCACTGCTGAAGATGGGGAAACCCCTGAGCCGACCCGACTGCCTGAGCCAAAACCAAGGGGTCACCTGCCTGGGCAAGGTGGCGCAGGAGGACGAGGAGGCCTACATTGAGGACTGCTACGTGCCGCAGAGGTCGCTGTACGACACGGTGCGCATCAACGAGCAGATCGACTGCGGCTCCAGCGCCAGCCTCCTCTCGCGCCACCTCGCCGAGCGCCTCATACCGCTCAGCCAGCGCTCGCTCGACCGGCCCGCCGGCGCCGTGACCGCAGCGGCGGCGACGCCTCCAGCGAACGGATCGCTGAGCGCGAGTTCTCGGGAGCAGCCGCCGCAGCCGCCGCCGCTTCCGCCGCTTCCGCCGCTGCCGTCGCCGTTGGGCCAGGCGCCTGCGGACGGGGCGCCCCGCAGGCTGGACGAGAAGGCCATCTTCGACGCGCTGAAGCTCAGCGGGGACACGGCCCGCTACGAGCCGGCGCCCGCGAGGCCCGGCGGCGCGCAGGCGAGAGGGGGCGAGAGGCGGGACGGGGCGAACCGCCGCTCGTGGAAGGTGTTCGCGCCCCGCGACATCCTGGAGGGTGCCGAGATTCTCGCGGCCGCCGAGTCGCTCCGTTCCCTCGACGTCGCGAGGCCGAAGGTTTCTCCGCCGCGGCAGGACGCGGGAGAGGCCGACGGCGATCGCGGCGACGGCACGGACGGCGGTCCTGTCGCTCCGCGGGGGAAAGCGACCGCTGCTGAGGACAGAACCACTGCCCGTGCGGCTGACGCGCCGGTCGAGTGCGATCCGAGGTTACGCGACGTGGCGGAGGAATCGGAGGGTGCCGCCGCGTCCGAGCGCGTGAGCTCTCCGCCGCCAGGGGCCACGGCGGCCTCGGAGCAGAGCGGCGAGTCCTCGGCCACGTCGGACCTTCCACTGGACAGTGCGCAGCAGGCAGGGGATGTGCAAGCTGCCGGGGACAGTGGCGCTCGTGAGCAGAAGGCGTCCTTCGAGGATGTCTCCGTGACTCTGGCGGAGTTCCAGAGCGCCGATGGCTCTGTTGAGGAGCCAGATGTGTCGGGGTTTGTCACGGCGGAAGATCTGCAGCCGAATCAGGAGCCTGCTCAAGAACCCAACGAGTTCCCGGAGGAGGATGAGGAAGTTGCAGAGGACCGAATAGACCAAGGTAATGTTGAACAACATCAAGAAGGCTGCAGCTTGGAGATAAGCGATTCCGAGAACTCAGAGGTGCAACCGAACAATGGATATCAAGACGATAGCGTTGACGACGCTCTGGCAATGGAGGTCGGCGACTTTGGATGCCAAGCTGAGAACGACGGGCGGCTGATGGACACAGAAGACGAGGACAACTTCAACAAGGACCTGGACCTCGTGGAGGATTTTCTCCTCGAGCAGGAGGCCATGGTGGACGTGTCGGAGGACCAGGAGTTTGTCTACCGCGAAGCGTTGCAGCTGGAGGGCCGCCTCGCTAACTGGGAATCGATGGGGCTGAAGCAGTTTGAGCAGTGGGAGATGTCGGACGTGGAGGACGCTGACTCCGAGCTGTCGGACTTTGACACTCAGGACGAGAACTCGACAGCCGACGTGTTTGAGTCGCAGTGCGACATTTCGGACGACGACGACGACGCGCAGCTGGGCGGGATGTGCGGCGATTTCGAACCCCTGTTCTTTGACGACTTGCTCCCTCCGTCGGAGTCCGGTTCCCTGGACGATATTCTGCGGAGTGAAATCGGCGCCTTGCGTCGCGAACTCGAAACCGACGGGGACGAGGACCGCCAAACGGCCGGCGAGGTAAGTCTCTCCACTCTCCGGTTTTTCCTGAATGCCCTCGCGAGTGGCATCTGAACCGGTGCTGATACCCATCCCACCTTCCCCACCGTCAATTCATTCGCAAGCCTCCGCTGACCAGCATGGTGAAGTATGGTCAGACAATGGACTTGACCGACTGGGCATGAGGAGGCGTTCATCCATTGGTGGATTGGAAAGGGTGCTGCAGATTTCTGAATTATACGAAAAAGAATCGGAATCTTGATTTGAAGCTTTCGCGACTGCAGGAATCCATACTCTTTGGTTCTTTTGGTAAAGTCACGTAGCAGCAGACGATGCTTTCCCACCTGATGACGGACGCTTGTGTTGCGCCCGAAACGTAGTCTTTTATTTTATTTTATACCCACGTGACTTTACCGAAAGAACCAAAGAGTAAAGAATCAGAATCTTTTGACGGGAGGAATCCGATGAGCTACGAAGCTCTTTGTCGCAAATGTCCAGTAGGGGTGGGTCATGAAGTTCCAACAACAAACAAAACAAAAACACGATGGCGGTGCAAAGTGTAGGAAAGGTAAACAGATAACTGAACAAATATTTAGCTTTTTCAGAAGGCACCTGGCCACAAATGATAGCTCAACGAAGTGGCTCATCGTGAATGAGGGGGCACGCCACCAGCTCCAGCACTGTGCTAGTAAGCCAAGTGACCTCACAGCTGTGGGTGATATCTGAACTGACCCAGGCCCCCCCCCTCCCTCTCCCGTCCTTCGTCAAACCCGCACCGACCAGTGCAGTGGCGTGTGGTCACGCAACCCCCTTGAGTTCACTTAAGGGGGCGAATTTTGAAAGTGGCACATTTAAAAAAAATGTCATTGTGACAATCCCTACATCGGCCGTTAAACGTAATTCAGAGTGCCCTTAAATGTAATTTTCCCGGCAATAATTGTCATCAAAGTTCCCCTCCGTCCAACAAAAAAAGAGTAGTTAAATAAATAAAAATATTCTGAAAGCTGCTCGATTTGTCATCGTTCTCGCCTTAATTCGTTTAGTCTCTGAGCGTGCAGTGTGGACATTAAGCTGAAATGAGATGTAAATTTGCGGCACCCTTGGGGGGGGTGGTGGGGGGGGTAGTGGAGCAGGTGTCGACTGTGGAACTTTGGCGTCTTCGGCCATTGGGGCGACCGATCGTGCCCCGATCACAGGTTACGTGGCGGACGTGACGAAATTTCGATTTGGGACAAGATGCAGAAATGTGTAGTAGTGGAAAAATATCACATGATGCACAAAAAAAACAAAATCGGCTGCAAGTGCATTGCGGACCCTCGTCTTGTCTGAGCTCACCATGGAAATTAATTTGAGGAAATGTGACCGACTTTACAGCAGGAACCGTGGTGGACTAATGTGGACCGGATTCGTCATAATTGACAAGCCACTGGAGCTGTGCACTTTTAAATAATCTAGATTGTAAAACTCATTTATTAAGAACTGCTCTTTGTGTTTAGGTTGTTGTCTTTTCCCCGCACCCCTCCGATTAGCATGGTGGGCTACATAGTGTGCAAAAGAAACTCAGCATACATAACAGTAGTCACCAATGCTCAATGCTGCAAAGGCTGCCTCTGGGAACCATATATGTGGAGTCCCCTGCATCGACATCACGGGGTCCGTTTGCTTATCTGAGGCCACCCATAAGCAAAACTATAAATGCTGAGAATCCCCATAATGATGGAATAACAGTACAGGCCGGAAAGCCATAATTTTCAAATAACACTCGAAAATATGTAAAATCAACATGGCCAAAGTGTAATTATGCACCCTCGCCAAAATATTTTACAGCCCTCCAGCCAATACATTGCTGGATGAAGACCTCTCTTCACACACTGTGTAAGTCACGTGTGTTGTTTGACCATACTTCACCACACTGGTCATTAAGTACAGTACGTGAAGGCGAGGTGCCAGGACCGGTTCAGACATCACTCGCCACTGATGTTAGCCGTGGCCAGGAATGAAACTCGTGTTGTCGAATTTATAGTGCAGTGCGCGAAGCACTGCACCATTGCTTCACTCCATACATACTGCTGTGCGTGTGTTTATATACAGTGTATGTGTGTATTTGCGAAATGTACATACGAGACCAGGAATGATGGAGAGACATTGTGAAGTCAATGATAACAGCAATCGAGATGATCCTCCCGATTGGGATGTTAATAGTGATGATGATCCTGAATCACTGCCACCACTCCGCCACCCACTGCCACACGATAGTGCTTGACCTGCAAAGGGTCGTACGCAGCAGCCGCCACCTCTGGTCGGTCACTCGGAGCAGTCCATGTCTCCGGAAGCGGAGAGGTCCTTGTCCAGCTCGGTGTGACGCAGGCAGTGTGATGAGGCCAGGCGTGGTGTTGAAAGCGGCCAGGTGGGATGTGGCAAGGTGTGGTGTGACGGGGCCAGATGGTGACATGGCCCGGTGTGGTCTGACACAGCCAGGTGTGACAAAGCCAGGTGTGACATCACGTGGCCAGGTGTGACGTGGCCAGGTGTGACCAGGCCAGGTGTGACGTGGCCAGGTGTGACGTGGCCAGGTGTGACCAGGCCAGGTGTGACCAGGCTAGGTGTGACCAGGCCAGGTGTGACCAGGCCAGGTGTGGTGTGACGTGGCCAGGTGTGACCAGGCCAGGTGTGACGTGTCAAGGTGTGACCAGGCCAGGTGTGACCAGGCCAGGTGTGACCAGGCTAGGTGTGACCAGGCCAGGTGTGACCAGGCCAGGTGTGGTGTGACGTGGCCAGGTGTGACCAGGCCAGGTGTGACGTGTCAAGGTGTGACGTGACGAGGCCAGGTGTGGTGTGACGCGGCCACCGCTCCACCGCAAAAGTCAGAACTCCACGATGACAGAACTTAGGATTCGTAAAGCGCATCGTAAACAATCGAGTTGGCCACCCGTTCGTCGAACTCCACTTGTTTCCAGCCAGGTGGCGCGTGTCTTTGTCGCTCGCTTCTTGTGTCTTGGGGAAACTCGATCACAACCGGCCGTTATTGGTCCCTACTGGCCGGTTAAACGCGGCCCACCTGTCCCAGCCCACGCCGCCGCCGCCGCCACGGCTCCGCCGCTTGCGCCCGAGGCCGTTGTTGTCGCGGGGCAGTCGGTAGCTGCGTCGGTCCGATCGAGGCGCCGTCGCCCCCGACGGCTGTCCGAGCGAGCGACCATCTCACGCCGTTTTGTAAAAGGGAACCGCGCGCTTTGTGCCGCCGCCGTCATCCCGGCTGGCGCGCTGCCCCCCTGAATCGTTACTCGCCGTACGAGAGCTCCACATTTGGGTTGGCTTATTTTGAAAGGTCGGCTGTTTTCATCGTGAAGTGTTCACGGTCCAATTATAATGCCGACCCTATTTACCCAGAGAGGCTTCACTCGAGTCTCAAGAGTCTTGTTTTCAAGGACAGGGTCAGACGTTAGAATGTTTGGCACGTTTCTCTTAATTTGAAGAGTTGTTTTGAGTGCGGGAGAGTTCACGGAGAAAGCGCACATTATATGATGGGAGAAGACTCAGGCCGTACACAGGTAGCCTGTGAGAGACCTACTTGCCGCACTAGCCCAGCGCTACGGACAGGTGTCTTCATCATTGTGTGATTCACAAAACCCCTTCCTGGAATCCAGGAAAAGTCACGATGAATCCCCCAAGAAATTGGAAGAATCGTCACGGCTCGGAGTCTTGATCCATTTCTTTCTGCTTCGTTTTTAACTATCTCGTTTTTATTTTCTCGTCATCCCCCCCCCCCCCGTCACATGTGTACGTTGTCGCACACAGAAGTTCCGTAAACCTTGAACAATTAATCCTCAGGCGGACGACTCGACGTGTCTCGATTCGATTTGCCCTTCGCCCATCGTGAGCGTAAGAAGCGACTTGAAAGATCGGCGCGTCGTGACCATCGTTCTCGTGGCCATCGTTCTCGTGACCATCGTTCTCGTGACCATCGTTCTCGTGACCCGTGGTGGCCACTCAGTGACGAGCGACGAAGAGGCGCTAAACGATGGACGAGCTTTAAACAAAATTAAGAAGTAACAACGTGGGCCATACAGACGCTTCTGTACGTCCAGCTGGTTAGCTTTGGGGTGACAGCTGTCCTGCTTTGACCCCGACAGTCCCGGGAAAGGGCATCTGCGTTTGGGTGGCAGGAATTGATTTGTACGGGGATCTGGCGCCGGCGTTGCTGTGTTGAACTTTATTATTGCGGGAGGCTGCACGGTTGTGATGACAGACCGAGGCCGGCTGAGAAACATGTTCGTGTCCGCCCTGTGGACAAGGTGGCTGGCAAACCTTTGGTTAGCTCAGCGGTTGGCTACGGAGCTTGTCTCGGGAGCAGAAAGGTCGCGAGTTCTAATCCCTGTTGGGGAAGTTAACTCACATCTCTTGAGAATCAGAATCTGTGTTTAGACCCCGGAGGAATCCGATGAGCTATAAAGCTATCTTTTTTTCTCACAGATGTCCAGCATGGGCGGGTACAGCAAGTTACAACAACAAACAAATAAAAAAAAACGATGGGAGTGCAAAATGGTAAGCAAGTCACTAAATATAAATAAGAGATACGTTGTTTATTCATAAGTCGGATTTATTTATCAAGCTTGGGCAAGGCAGTAACAACAACAAAACAGTCCCAGACCACACCAAGATGACACCACACAGCAATAGCTCGTCAATACAATGGCACATTAACATTGAACTGTCGATACACAGGTAACGTCGAAAGTTACAAATCTATTCCTCTTCCCATCATCCCATCCCCCCCCCAGGAGTCAATGAGCAGACGGGTAAACTGCGTTCCTTACGCTCACCGTCGAATCACGTGCGCATGAGAGAATCGACCATTTAAGGATGTGAGCAAGTGATAGGCTAGTGATGCATTGAGGATAACGGGGAGAATAAAACTGCTTCAAAGGATACACGACGTATCCGGGGAAGGATACAAAGGAGAGGGGGGAGGGGAAACAAGGCAACACATACTCGGGGTCCTTGCGTTTCTATTAAATTCGTTGCACGAAGTGGAATGTTAACAGTTCTTGTTTTCTACCTGCTCACCCCTGCCATAGCAATGTGGAATTTCCACCACTGCCTCAGGGCCGTAAGCAGAAGCAGCTCGCCCGAATGGAAAAGCACTTTGACCTGACAATGGCTATATCTGGTTTAAACAAATTATTTTGGTGTGCTGCTGCTGCTGCGTTGGCCGTGGTGCACAAGAACATTTTACAAAAACACTCAACACGTTTCGTCAATAGCACTGCTCCCCAAAATAAAGTCACAAAAAATACACAATAGGCACCGTTTCGGGCAATGGCCCCTCTTCGTAGCACGTAAAACTTAACGTTGTTACGTTTGTTGTTGTTGTTATACCGGATTTCCCGTCATGCTGCCACCACAGCTGCATCTGCTGCGGTCAGCGTATGACGTGTCCAGAGGTAATGGGGACTCCGTGAGCAACAGCCCCGCGGAGCGTTGATCACAGGAGAGTGGGGCGTGCACGTGGCCGAACCGTGCTGATGATCCGGCATGTGACGAATGATGTAGTACCTCCCGGACACGCGCACAAAGCCTGGGGGCCTGCAGCCAGGCTGGGTTGGGGGTGGGGGTGGATTTGCAGTTGCAAATTGCATTACTTTATGATCGTCAAAAACAGAGTTGGGATGAGGCCTTCAAGCTCAGCAGGATTTTGAGCATGGAGAGTGCTTTTGGTTGGGCGACCAACCACGTGGGAAGAAACAGGTGCAGTAGGCATTGTGGGCAGCAGAGTGCAGCGCAACAAAACTCCACTGCTGCTCCATACTCTTCCCCGCCATTGGCCAACTGCACTGACCCGCAGTGGTGAAGTATGGTCACGTAACCCTCGCGGCCTACGCGGCATGCGGAGGCCCTCATCTGTACGTGTTTACGCATGTGCAGTGACATCGCAGGATGTCATTGTGTAATGCTGGCCCTCGAGGGGCACGGCGTGCGGCGCAGCGACATCGTGGACACCACGAGGATGTGGGTGCAGTACCGGCCCTAGAGGGCCTCGGTGAGTGCTGATCGATAGCGCTGGATGGCACCACGCTCGGCGTGCAGTGCCGGCCCCTACAGGATAGGGTGTGGGAGTGCCGGCCATGGAAATGGGGTTACTCAGGGCCGTGGCACTCTTTGTTGACCCCAGAGGACACGTCACCAGTTAAGTCTACACGGGGGCCCCAAGTGGGGGCTGGGGGTGGTCACGTGTCAGGGTCGAGATCCCGCTCGATGATTCTGGAAGGTGGTCGTGGCCAAGGGCGGAGCCAGCCATGCCACGAGGATATAAGCCGGGTCCCCCAGAGGGACCGGCTGTTGTTGTTCATCCTGAAGAAGCCTTCGTCTACATTCTACGTCCTACAGAGTCTCCAACACGTGGACCCGGACCCAAGCTGTGGTCCCGGTCCGTAGTAGCTAGTTACGTTGTAATTAGTGTAGTTAGCCTGGTGGTCACCACCGTAAGTTGTAATTCTGTTAAGGGGCAGTTACCCCGTATGTTGGTGTTAATACATGTGTGGGACTCCGTTGAACTCGCTCCACATGTATGGACACAGAGTACGAGCAATGTTACATTTAGAGCAATGCAGGAAACAACATTGTACAAAAAGACGGTAAACACAATGCAAAAAAATGAATGAAATCTTTAATAGAATCACGACCGCTCAAATCCTGAGCTTTTATTGAATTGGCTATGGGGGGGTGGGGGTGGGGGGAGGTGGTGGGGCACACACAATATCTTGTAAGATGAAAACAAGAAAAAGTTTTCATAATTGGAGCGTAATGAAATAAATAAGTTGCTGCGTGCTCCTATTTCAGAGTAAGAGATATTAGCGAGCCGTTACAACGCATTGGCAGATGTGGACACGGTAATTCACAACGTCGTTGTCGTTTCCTTGAATAGATGTATAAAACTGCAAGACGCCTGGTAACGCGGTGAACCACTTCTAATTTCGGCCGTTGGGCAGCAAAGACGCTTTCAGAAGAGCCTGCCAACAAACAAAATAAAATAATAATCCCCAAGTACACATTTTTACTTCTGGCGGAACGCAAAGACAGATCGCGCTGTTGCCAAAAAAAAACGCGCTTGAATATGGCCCCAGAGTTCTCACGTGAAGCACGGTGGCTCCCGGTCTCGTTCCACTTGGTTTAATAATTCGACATCTCGCTCCGACGATGGCGGCGGTGCCTATTTGATGGAACGTTCCGGCGTTTTGGTGGCCGTCGCCTGCGCTCGAGATTACAGAACGCTCTTTGGACGGGGGGGGGGGGTGGAAACGGACCGAGTTAAGATGTCGCGAAACGAAACGTTCGCGATAGACTTTTGACTCGCGCGGGGAGATTTTGTTGGCACTCGGTGCGGAAGTGAAGGTTCAATGATTTGTCTCGACTCGGGGGGGGGGGGGGGGGCGGCGGGTGGGGATCGGGGGGGGGTCACGGCTCAATTCAAGAATCGATTCTCCTCGCTTGTCTCGTTTGTGCTCGCTTCGTTGATGTTGTCCGTGAGACGTGGGAGCAGTGCACAGGTGTGGGATGGGGGGTGGAGGTGTTCCCGTGTGAATCGTTCGGCTCCGAATGTAAGTCCCTGGTCTCGCTCCATTCCATCTTGTTCTTCCATCATCCTACGCGTAACATTTAGCACGTAATTTTGCACAGAGCCAATTGCTACACACACACGGGGCGATGCACGTGTATCGAGAAGCGTAAGCATCAATTACAGGAGATGAGCCGACGAGTTGTTACATATCCGCTTGGCAGATTCTGACTGTTGAGGCCAGTCTCGTGACAACAAGCATTTGATTTGGGAATCAAGCCATACAGTTTCAGGAATGTCCCAGCGAGCAAGGTGGTTCATTAGCCAAGCATTCAGCATGGGTGGAGTTTATTACCGAGAGCGACATGGGGCTGGCTGATTGAACTGTGACATCTGCTCGGCGCGTGGACTGGCCACAATCAGCGTGAAATTTACTTGCGCGCTGGACGCGTGGGGCACACGCAGACCACACAATCCCAGGCACGGAGAGCTCGCTTGGAAGGTTTGAATTTTCTTATTAAGTCGCGAAAATCCCTCCTGAGATTTGTTGGCGAGAGTAGCTGGTCCAGATTTTCGCATTTTTAATCGGATAAAATGCCCCGGTTGTTTCGTCACTAATCGTCAACGTTTACAGCAAAAAAAAGAATAATACGAGTGAATCAAATGGCACGACACCAAATAAATTGTGGGTGCGGCAGCAGCGGTGGTGCGGTGGTGCGATCGCCGTGTTATGATCTCCAGGCCACGGCCAACATCGGCGACGTACGATGTCTGAACCGGTCATGTGCATCCCCTTCACCATCCCGCAGTGACCAAGCGTGGTGAAGTATGGTCAAATTAATCGCTACAAGCGGCACAGCCTTGGCAGGCCTTCATCCAGCACTGCATGGACAATGATGTTTTCACCTCTCTTCTAAAAGCTCTCCAACTCGCGCTCATCCACATCATCGCTGCGATCTAGGTCCGCCATCAATAACGGTCCTATATATATACGTACCGTGCAGATACAGGGCTGTAAATTATTATATATCGAGCAGTGGATTTAACTTGGCTGACAGTGATCATGGCCATTAAATTAAGTCGTGTGAATGTTAATGCGTGCTCTTGTGTGGACTTGCATGGCTCTTCACTTGGTCCGCTAAGAACTGAATACATGAGAGCGCCATTGACTCGCTCTCATTTTCACCTTTAAGTGTTTTATTTCAGTCGCACACAGGAGAGAATGTGTGGTTTTGTCCTTTTTTGGTGGTACTAAACAAAGGCGTGGAGAGACGTTCGCGGCGACAGAGAGAGACTCAGGGCTCTTACGATAGCAGACAAGGGGTTGTTTATTGGGCATGGAATAGAGTGCCTGTGAAACGCCACGCTAAGCATGCGGGACAAGTGAGACAGGAATTATTCACTTTGTGAAATGTGAAATCGTGGAATTCCTTTCTCAAAACTGATTTTATTATGTTTAATCGCGTGTAATAACGGTCCCAACAAAGAGCAGCCAGAAACGTGTGCGCACTGCCAGAATAAGTCTCATTCGCTTGCGTGGTGATGTCATCCTGTGAATAAAATATATAAAAACGAGCTTGAATTCCTTGGCAGGAAGAGTGAAATATTTTGGCAGCGTGCCCCGCACATTGGGCACTAATTTAGCGCACATAACGGTCCGAGGCGCCGGATTGCGATTTCGGCAAAGGGTTTTATTTTTCCCGAGTTGGGGTGATGGGGAGAAAGAAAAAAAGAATTAACCGTGTGCTCTCAGGAATGCGCCTTTCACATCCTGTCTGCGGCACTCGGTGCGGAAAAAGTTCCGTTTCCAAAAGTTACGTTTCATGGAATTGGAAAACGAAGCGGGCGACGCTGGGGTGATCACTGCCGCCCCGTCTCTCGGCGCGAGCGGGAAACGTCGGGCCGCATTCGTACCGCTGTCACGACAGAGTCTGACACGACGCAGGCCACCGATTGTTTATCCTGCGAGCGAGCGAGCGGGAGAGGGAGGGGAGAGGGAGGCAGCGGTGGCCGTGATCATTCCTGCCACCCGGCTCGCACTCAAGGTTTTTTTTTTTAAATCAAATAAATAAAATAAATAACGAATGAAAGAATAACAAGCCGAAGTACCAAAAAGGCCCCGTGGTCATGTCGAGTGATTCCTCTGAGCCAGTGGTGGAAAATTGCAAATGCCCCATGACAGGATTAGTCTCCCCATAGAACACCAGTGTTGTTTTTCATAAATCAAATGAGCGGTAGTAGATCACCAGATGGTAATCATCTACAAATGCTGGATTAATCGCGATTACCACGATGATGTTGGTGAAAAGATATTTGACGATGATGGATATGGTGATGATAATGTGGTTGATTGAGTCTAAAATTATTAAATTAATCATCATGTTGATGGAGGATGAGGAGATGGAGATTGGTGATTATGATACTGATGATGAAACTGAAGTTAATGATGATGATTGCGTGATTATGAAACTTTGGAGTTGATGATAATGATGAGATTGTGATGATGAGGCTGATAACGATGATAATGATGCCCAACCAACCTCCCAAGTGCCCACTCTGTTGCCTCTTCAAACCAATGACCGTGACAATACAAAAGCAAACTGACAACCACAAAGAGTGTTTAATAATAATAAAATATATATATGGGGGAGAATAGCTCCATAAACTTTTTGTTCATGAATTGTGACGGAATGCTTTTGAATTGGCTTCTTTTGGGGTAACTCGCAACGAAACCCAGGGCTCTCGTATTAATCGTGAGGTGCTGAATGCCATTGTGTTGTCAGGCTGGCCCCAAGTGGAGGCGCTGATACAGCGGCCAGATTTGTAATTTGCTCCAGATGCTTTATCACCACGCCGGGAGGAATTTGCCGTGAAATGCCGGGCCCCATTCTGCGTGGTGTTGTTGTGGAATTTGCGGTGAATTTGCCATGAATTTTCTGTGAATTTGCCGTAAATTTGCCATGAATTTGCCGTAAAATTGCCGTGAATTTTAGGTATTTGCAGTGAAATACCGGGCCCCGTGCTGCGTGGTGTTGTTGAGGCCAAATAACACAGAGAAGAGAAAAAAACAAACCTCTCAGATGCTCACGCAAAGCACCTGGAGATGCTTCCCGTCTGTCGGTGGTGGATAATAAATGTAATGAGTAACTGCCAGAGGGGATGTATGCTCCGTAGTGGTGGACTCGCCCCTGCCTATCTTTCACCTCTCATCTCACTCTACTGCCGTCCACACTCTTCTACCTCTACGCTGTCATCTCACTCCAGTCCCCTCCATGCACTATCATTGCCTGTTCCCTCTCGCCTCACTCTACTACCCTCCACACACTCTCCTGTCTCTCATCTCCCTCGACTCCACTCCTGGCACTCTCCTACCTCTTATCTCACTCCAGTCCTCTCCACACACCCACCTACATTTCCCCTCTCATCTCACTCACCCCTCCATGCACTCCCCATTCCAGTGACCAAGGCTATTTATCAAAGCACCCGGTGAACCTTCATTCAGTTGGCGGTCGCTCGTTATGCTCCACTGCCCTTAGAGTCTGGAACTCCCTTCCCTCTGCCCTCCGTGCTGTCGATTCCCTGCCTCTGTTCAAGTCCAGGCTCAAGACCTTCCTATTCTCCTCTGGCCATGACTGACCGCCTCTCGCTGTAAAATAAATATGCCCGCTGTTGCTGCACAGTGTCTGAAGATGAAGGCGGTTTTAGACACGGCATCAAGCCACATTGCATTGCATTGAAAATGTTGTTTATTTACTGTCAAGCGGTTCACGACGAGGACATTTGCTGTGGAGTGGTTGCTAAAAGCAATAAACTGTACACGCGTGTGTCTACTCCAGAGGGGTGTGCCGTAAAAACTCCCGGCACTCAGCTGCCGCTCGCGTTTTGAAGCCAGTGGTGGAAATTCCACATTCATATGGGCGGTCACGTGGCCCTAGCAGTAGCGCGTTCGCCACTTGCTGCAGAGGCACACGGTTCGAATCCAGAGGCCGCCCTGGTTAGAAAATTTTTTATTTGACCAGGTAAGGCCCACTGAGCTATGTAGCTCTTTTTCAGAAGCGATCTGGCCACAAATAATAGCTCAACAGAGCGGCTTATCATGCGGAAATTTACAGCAGCCAAATACTCAAAATGTACGTTGATTCTAAATGTGGAGGGAAAAACCGGATGACCCAAAGAAAAAACCACCCGACTACGGGGAGAGAGATATGCAAACTTAAAATATACAGCAGGCGTCAGGGTCAGGATCGAACCCACGACCTCCCGCATACCAGGCGAAGGAGTTAACATTTGGCCACCGTGGCGTTAGCCGCGAAATTACTCCGTGCCGTCTGCTTCACGGCGCACGTTAAAGATCCCCGTGACGTCATTTGCAAGAGCAGGCCATCGTGTGCCAGTGCCAACTTTGAAAAATTACATGCCACAAATTACTCAATTTGGATGTGCACGAAACAAACATCGCCCCCCCCCTCCCCCACTGCGAACATTAGTCACCACACCCCCCCCCCCCCCCCTGCAAACGAGTCATGGAGAGTGAGTGAGGCTTTCCTAGGTTAACCCGAGCATAGTAATAATAATAATAAGACAGGTGCATGTCTCTTCCATGGCACAGCCACCGTGAATCTAAGTGTTGTCTTCGGCGTGAGCTGTGACTTTAGTTTCAACAACAGAAACGAGCACTGCTCAACAAAGCCGAAGGCCCAGTGTTAACATTTGTTTCACCTTAATTCTGGTCTCTGCTTGCCCCATCGCGGCAGACGATTGAAGCAATTGGCGGGACCCCGGGGTCCCATCACTGCCCCGGGGTGGGAAAAACCGCGTAGCGACACGAGTCTTGTGTGCCTTACCGACAACAAAACTCTAGTGGTCAATCGATTGGCCTCGTCGAGAGCTACTCGGGGCACTAAGTTTCGTAAAAAGTTGGAAAATTATATAAACACGTTAAAGTCATTGCGGGGGCGGCGGTGGGGCTCGCCTTGGCAAAGAAGCCGACGATCGACGGCTGACCGGAGGGCGTCGTCGCCGCGCGCGACTGCGGCGGACGCCCCCCGGGGCTCGCGTTTGGCCGGTGGGGTGGCGCCCATCGTGTTGATCGCCGCCTGCTGCTGCTGCTGCTGCTGCTGGCGCTTGTTGGCGCGAGTCTGGGCGGGCGGCACGTTGCTGTCGGGATCACGAGTGGGGCGGACTGAAGAAAAATAATAATTATTGACCTGATTTTTGCAGGACCCCAGGGTCCCGCCAAACGATTAATTTGTTCAGGAGCTCAATGGCAATGTCGAGGTCCACTAGCCACGATGTACGCACGTTGAACTGCTTTCGCACCGTCTGTAGCCAACCGTGCTGATCGGAGGTGTGGGGGAAAGACAACAACCGTCAACACAGTCTTGATTTAAAAGTGCAACCCCCCCCCGGCCCCCACGACCAAAATTACGTCGGTGAGGCCTTCATTCAACAGCAGATTGACAAATGGGCGCAAATGATTGTTCATCACGATCAAGTCGGTCGCTTACAATGAAGAATTGGTAGCGCGTCCGATACAGCACGTCCGTCGAGGAGACGGGGCGAAGAGATCGATCCCTGTGCATGTCGCTGGATGGATTGTTGCATCGCTGGCATCGTGAGCGGCGTTCGGCGTCTTGGGGAGGGCCTTCATCCAGCGGTGGATTGATCATGGCTGACGACGACGGCGACGATGAAGTCGGTTGCTTGAGCTGTTGTGTGGACGCTGGAGGGACGATGCGTGGAGGGACGGTGGCGGGGGGCGGGGAGACTTTGCTGTCCGATAGTCTTCACGCTCCGCCGAGTTGGCATCGGTGCCGTTCGTGACCGATGCCAGCTTATTGGGTCACGTTGGTCGGCCCGCAGCCCCCAATTTATTTATTTATTTTCATAGATTTTTTTCTGCCTGAATTAGCTGCAGGAGTCTCGGCTATGCAAACAACGCAGGCAAAGAAAGCAGCTCACGAGCGCACTGTACCCGGCCGCGATGTGTGCCGTACTCAGGAGTTTTGCGTCCCAAAAAAATAAAAAAATATAAATGCATTAAATCCGAAAATTGTTTTTTTATTACATTTATATTCCATCTAATCATTTTCTTCTCCGAGGCATAACCATTGCCAGAAGTCGATGGTTCCGAGGCGATGTTTACGGTGCTGATGTGCAAATGAGGTGCGGCAGTATTTTCTGGAGTGAGCGCTGTTTATTTCTCCTGCTCATTTGAGCAACAGCGGTGCGCGGGAATTCGATGGTGTCGGGGGACGAAAAAAGATGCCTCTTTACGCTAAAGTCATGTAGGTAGAAATAAAATAAAACAAATCACGACGTTTCGATCGCAACACAAGCGACCCTCATCAGGTGGGACAACCACAGCAAGAAAATGCTTGTGTTGCGTCGTGATTTATTTTATTTTATACCTACGTGACTTTACCGAAAGAGCCAAAGAGTATGGATTCCTGCAGTCACGAAAGCTTCAAATCAAGATGCCTCTTGTGAACACCAAAACCAAAAAGCAAAATGGACATGCATTTAATCGTTCTGTATTTCGCATAGATGCTTGTAAGCATGAAGGGAATGAGATCAATACAGTGCAGAAATTGATTCTTCAATCCATCTGTGAGAACCTTTGAAGACCCTCAAAGTATGTGGGTTTCCTCCAGGTACGGAACTCCAATTTCCTCCCACATGTCAAAAGAGTCATTGAAGCAAAACCTCTCGCTGATGGCATTCACCAAACGTCCGAATTCAGGACCTTTCTGAAAAGGTCCCTTGCGACTCAGTGAGGCATTTCCACGGCAAAAATTAAATTAAATATTACTATTATTGTCAGCCGCACATACGAAGCTACGAGTAATCTGGATGAAACATTGCTGTTGAAGTGCTGCGTTCCATCTTGAGGATCTGAGCCGCGCGGTGGTGCCTGTCACCATCATCATCTGGGATCCCTAGAGGTCGAGTATAATGATCGTCCATGGACAGCGACGATGGTCAAAGTTTGTGGGCACGCAGGTGGCTGATGGGGCCAAACGGTGGAACCGCATATCCTGTTACAGTGACAGCATATGTTGTCGTTATTGATAGTTTGGAATCTTTGAATGCCCTGTCTAGCCTGGGTGCATTCTTTCCTTCGTACCCATTTGGCAGAGGCAGCAAGGGTTGGTGGATCACTGCACGGATGCTTTGAAACTCCCTTCTCGTGAGTGTCGAGGCGCCATATGGCCGCTGGATGTTACCTATCTCGCCTGGTATACAGGAGGTCGTGGGCTCCATCCCAACCCTGGAGTTTGCGTGTTCTCCCTGTGGTCGCGTCGATTTTTGTCCAATTCCTCCGGTTTTTTCTTCCACATTTAGAAACACGCATTTAGAGTATTTGGCTGTTATCAATTTCCACGCGCTAAACCACTTTATTGAGCTATCATTTCTGGCTATGGCCCCTTTTGAAAAAAGTTATTTAGCTCAGTGGGCCTTACCTGATCAAATAAAAATACTTAAGTAGTTTATAATTAGATACTCTGGCTCGTCAGGTTGAAGGAGGCACAAACAAATGTCGACTTTGCCTGTTCCATCTGAACGGGGATATAGTGTTACCCCCTCGCATGCATGGGTTTTCTCCAGTTGCCGCAGTTTCCTCCCACATGTAAACACTCCGATTGTCACGGTTGGCCACGTACGGTGCAAAATAAGTTCAACAAACATGCGTACCTGATAACACCTTGATATATAGAGGATCGCAGAGCTTGGAGGGGGTGGGGGTGTAATTTGCCACTGTGCTCACTGCCTGGCTGCTGTTTCCCGCTTGCCTGTGGTTCCTCCTCGCTTCCACGAGTCCGGGCTCTAAGAGCGAATGAACTTTGCGGCACGTTACAAGTTGAAGTTATTGTTGTTGTTGTTAAATCGCTGCACCAGGAGTATCTTTTTTCCTGTGCCAAGTCAGCACAACAACAACAATAAGTCAGCACTCGCACACACAAAGACAAAGATCCCCCGTGTAGCCTGAACAGACTGCAGGAGCAAGTGCTGTTAACGAGCACCTATGAAGGCCGGCACGGCACACGAGGGTGTGGGTGGCCAGCACCACGCCCGGCCGCCTTTGTCTCCCTAGTGGCGATGTGTACACACCGCACCAGGTACTCATTTGAGGCTGAGGCGACCTAGGGGAGGCCCAGAGCCGGTGTTGGCCGTGAGCAAGAAATCGAACTCGGGTGGCCGGGGTTCGTAGCGCAGCGTAGTGCTAACCACTACATTACCGCTCCCCACACACACACACAGAAAAGCCCCGTTTTGGCATTCGCTGAGCCATTGCAGCCAAGCCCTTGGACATGACAAGTCTCTGGGTTGATGCACGCTCATGTCCAAAATGCGCACGCCATTTATCAACGGCAACGCGCGTTCCAGACTCGCAGACCCCCGCGGTTTGATTGCACATGTGTTTTGCGTATTAAATACATCACGTCCGAAATTAAATTACAAGGCCATTCATGCGGCACACGCCGCTTTACCGCATGTGGCACGTGCTCTCTGCGTGCACGGTTTTGAAATGGACACTGATGTCCGATGCACATGTGAATCCACGCGTGCGATGATGCACGTGTGTGCACCGATGCGTGCGTTGTGCTTAGTTTGTTGTCCTTCCCCCGCACCTCCGTACGGTGCGAAATAAGTTCAACATACATACGTACGTTATGATACGAAGATGGATTCAGGAGTCCATTTCGCTCTGCTGCCTTTTCTCTCGTCCACATTTTCCCATCGTGGCTCGAGCACAGGTCCTCAACAGCATTTAGCGTCGTATTCTCTGGACGATAAGGCGCTATGGAAAGTGAGGCGGACACCTCCACGATTGTGCCCGGTGTCAGTAAAGTTATGCAAATCTGTGCTCACAAAGACAAAGAACCCCCCCCCCCCCGTGTAGCCTTAACAGACTGTCGGGGCAAGTGTCGTTAGCGAGCACCTATGAAGGCCGGCACGGCACACGAGGGGGTGGGTGGCCAGCACCACGCCCGACCGCCTTTGACTCTCCAGTGGTGATGTTTACACACCGCGCTAGGCACTCATTGAAGGCTGAGTTGACTTAGGGGAGGCCAAGGACCCGGTTCAGATCATTGTCACCGGTGTTGGCCGTGAGCAGGAATCGAACCCGGGTCCGCCGGGTTTGTAGCGCAGCTTAGCGCTAACGGCTACACTACCGGTCTCACACACACACGAACACACATCATGAGACTCACCTCCCCCCCCCACCCCACTTGTACTTTAAAATGTAGGGGAAAGAGTGCGGCTTCTAAACCGGATAATGCGGCAGTTGAAAAGTAGCGAAGGATGTAGCCGAAGGAAGTGAAAGACAAATGCGTTTCATTTTTAATGGTTGTTGATGACCTGGCCACAACCATCAACTCTATTCACTTGAGAATCCAGTTTAGTCACAGGAAGTTGAATCCCAGATTTTCATCCAGGCCTCCACAGCGAGCAGCCCCGCTTAGTGCTCTCAGCCTTGAGGCGCCCAGTCACCGCAAAAAAACAAGAATAAATATTCCGTTAGTAAATATTGTCAACACAAAAAAATTGCAGCCGACGGCAAAACAAACGGAAGCACCAAACTGCAGAAATCTTGCCGTGGTGGCTATGCACGTGGCTGCCTGTAATAGTCCACCACTATGGAGGCAGTGAGGGTCGGTGGTTCGCACGAATGTCGTGAAACTCCCTTCCCATGTGCGTCGAGGTGCCATACGCTGGCTCGCCAGGAGGAGTCGGTACGGCAAGTGGACTAATCACCGTCTGTTGCGACCTGCACGGGGATTGAGTGTTGCCCCCTCTCGCATGCGTGGGTTTTCTCCGGGTGCTCCGGTTTCCTCCCACGGGTATAACAAACGCCGCTCATCGTACATTGGCAGAAAGCATCTTAAAATATAACCCCAATGGAGGACCCTCCTTAAAGAAAGTCCTCCAACTCAGTGTGGCTTTCCTGGATGAATTATATGACTGTGCTTCAGTTGTTTTGTTGGCGGTGCGTGGGCTGATTTTATTTTTGTAATAGATCCCAAAAAAGAGCAGTGTTCAATTACATAAAGTAGGCGACTTGGCGGGTTATAAATGGCCTTGCTCGCATTCGTGCGTCTGTCCACCCGTTGCGTCGCGTAATAAATTCGGAACCGCGTTGAGCCCGCTTTGATCCGACCTCTGAACCCCTATAACACTGCGCCTTGCCAATGTGCAGGCACCGTGCCCCCGGATGCGATGCGGATTAATTAGAAATGTATTTACAGTCTCATCCACGGTTAGTTATCGCCGGCTATCCCAAGTTCATGTGCTCCGCCGCTTAAAGCCTGGGGATTTACGGCATTAGATTCATGGACTCGCTCTTGTCTCCCGGACGGCGTGTCTTTGTTTACGTTCCGATTCGGCCACGCCAGTAAACTGCTTCCCCCTGTGAGCGGCGCGGCGGAGGGGGATGTCTCTTGAGGTTGCGATTTGATGGATGTCCTTTATTTAACTGCGCGAACGCCGTATTAACATTCGTTTTCGTCTTTAGCGACAGATGCCCGTAACCATGGCGACAGCGGGAACAATTATCGTTAGGATTTCTTTCCAATTTATTTCTTACTACCAATTTTCACCTTTTATATTTGGCCTCCTGACTGTGGGCGCCGCGGCTTCCTCCTCTTGTGAATGACGATGCCGAATGACGAAACGCACAGCTTCAAAAAACCAGCAGATCTTACATCGTAGGTAACATAAAACAATCGTTCGCGTCGTTGCGGAGTATATTTAGCACGTAATAAATAAGCAGACAGTACTATGCCCCCGTGGCAGATGCGGTTACTTGAGTCACAGTGGAAAAGTAAATGCTCCCCAGCAGTGCGCGGAGACTGTGGTCACCCAGAACAGACCGTGGAGCATATAACAAGCGTAGGTCCAATGACCCGATTCACAAATATGAAGGAGGCGTCATCACAACGATACACCACCACGGCTACTCTTGACTCAATTATCTGGTTCTTTCAGTAAAGTCAGAGATAGAAAACTTTTATTATTTTCAATTTATTATTTTTATTTTTTATTATTTTTATTGTATTTTATTGTTTTTTATCTATCTGGCTCAACCGCCGCAAGTAAATTAAAAGCTGTTGCTCGACATCAACATCAGCCTTATGAAGCAGACAGAGATCTATCGGTTCTCACTGAGAAATAGAAACTCACAGAGACCCCAGAGGCTCACACAGGCCCAAAATGTACACACAGAGACCCATAGACTCACATGGAGACCCATAGTCTGACAGAGAGACCCACAAACTCACACGGTGATTTCTAAGGAGGCGTCATCACAACGATACACCACACCTCTGCTCTTGACCCAATTATCTGGCTCGACCGCCGCAGGTCAGATAACAGCTGTTGCTAGACATCAACATCAGCCTTATGGGGAAGAAGAAGAAGACTACGCCACATAAACATATCTTTCCCTCCACATGGAAATCAAGAGTATTTTCAACACATTCCATCAGCCATGTGTAAAACTAAAATAGTTGTAGGGACAGATAATATTGTAGAGATCTATACCTATTAGAGGTGGAATGAGTCACCTGACGTGTCGCAATTCGGGGGTTAATTTTGGATTTGAGAATCGATCCTTTTTGCTGTTGTAACATCGCGTTGAATGGTGGAGCCTATTGCGGCTGAAGGCATCACGTGGAAGCCATAACGCTAAATGCAACACGTACGAATCGGAATGCATCCCACCGATTCTTTCGCAGGTGACCGGACGCGCGTGTCTCTAACTGAATGTCCGATGTTATTCCCCGAGTTTATTGATGCGGTGCATGTAAGTTCAACGTACATACGTACGTGCATGCATCATCACACCCAAAAAAACCTAGGCCCGTGTTGTCCTGCGCTGTCCGACAACACTTTGAAGCGTCGTTAGTGAGAAGAAAAAAATATATTTTAAAGTTGCCGTGAAGTGTACTGCCATTGCGCTCCAGTGACATCGTAACTACATTGAACTTCTTTCTCACCATACGTAGCCATCTGTGCTAATCGGAGGCGCGTATTAAAACGTACGGGAGTGATGGCACCGTGGCGTATGTATGTTCTATATAACCTCTTGTTGCAGCAGCTCTTTCTCCTATGTCAGCAGTTCTCCTGCTGTGTATGTTTCACCTGATGACGGTTGCTTGTGTTGCGATCGAAACGTTGTGATCTATTAATTTTCTACCTACGTGACTTTACCGAAAGAACCAAAGAGTATGGATTCCTGCAGTCACGAAAGCATAAAATCAAGATTATGTTCCACCACTTTCGCACGGTACGTAGCCAAACCTTGCTTATCGGAAGCGCGCTTTTTTAAAACGTGCGGGAGTGATGGCACCGTGACATCACCAGAGTGCCTCCAGCATTGGAGGGCAACAGCAGCAGAGGGAAGTGAGTGGGAACGCAGACTCTGTACGCACCACTACCCCCTTTGCCTCTCTGTGTGCCCTGAAGAAGGGCCATTGCCCGAAACGTCGGCTGTCATATCCATTTTTTCTAAAGCTGCAGTGTTGTTGACGAATGTGTTGTTGTTCACTGTGCTTTTGCACCACTGCCAACGCAGCATTAGCAGATAAATGATTTAACCTTGTACACAGCTGTGTGCAAAGCTGTTGTGGTCCTTCCTCAGCGGTTCACCAGAATACGGGAAAGAAGAGGGTAGACATCACAGTGTTTCTAGTGTTTTTCTGTCTCGTGAGGCAAAGGTGCAGCCCTGCAATTTCTCGCCCGTGGTACTGCTGGCGGAAAGGGCCTCCGCTCGGGGGAGATCTCGAGAGCCCCTCTAGATAGGGTATTTGGCCTACTCTTCCGCGCCAGCCCAGACATCACGGACGAGTTGGCAATGCCCACATTTTACCCACCACCACCACATGCAACCTGCAAATGGATCAACTGTGGTGTAACCCAATTTGTGCTGCTGGGTGGAGAGAGGCCAAGGAGCGGATTTAAAAAAAAAATCCTGCACTATTGTTTCAACTGGCCTGGAATTACAATCTGGAGAATCATCCACATCGGAGAATCCTCCAGATTGTATGTACAGTGCGCTAACCATTGCACCGATGTGACAGCATTCCATCGATTATGAAACTTTAAATGCGTGTCGGACAGACCCCGGGAACTCACGTCCCGGGGTGCATCTTTGCAGACGACCCTTATTTTGACGAGATATCCCCACAAGATTAGCGCTGTTCGTTTTGTGGCTGGGTCTTCCTTTAAGCCTTGGAAGCCACATCCACATGGGAGAGTGATTGTAGTGCTCTTCCACTGGTGTGACCTGTGACCTCTCCCTTGGTAAATGAACCCTGACCCGTGCCCCCCATTCCCCTTGAGCATAACTGCGTTGGCGCAACGCATGGCCGTCGTCCAGGGATCAACTTGCCCCATGGATCGCCCCCCTCGCTCGTCCCTTAATCGCTCGTGATACAAAGGCGACCAGGCAGTAGTGAGACAAAGACGGACAGGCAGTAGTGATACAAAGACGGTCAGGCAGTAGTGAGACAAAGACGGTCAGGCAGTAGTGAGACAAAGACGGTCAGGCAGTAGTGAGACAAAGACGGTCAGGCAGTAGTGAGACAAAGACGGACAGGCAGTAGTGAGACAAAGATGTTCAGGCAGTAGTGATACAAAGGCGACCAGGCAGTAGTGAGACAAAGACGGTCAGGCAGTAGTGAGACAAAGACGGTCAGGCAGTAGTGAGACAAAGACGGACAGGCAGTAGTGAGACAAAGATGTTCAGGCAGTAGTGATACAAAGGCGACCAGGCAGTAGTGAGACAAAGACGGTCAGGCAGTAGTGATACAAAGGCGACCAGGCAGTAGTGAGACAAAGACGGTCAGGCAGTAGTGAGACAAAGACGGACAGGCAGTAGTGATACAAAGGCGACCAGGCAGTAGTGAGACAAAGGCGACCAGGCAGTAGTGAGACAAAGACGGTCAGGCAGTAGTGAGACAAAGACGGTCAGGCAGTAGTGAGACAAAGACGGTCAGGCGGTAGTGAGACAAAGACGGACAGGCAGTAGTGAGACAAAGACGGTCAGGCAGTAGTGAGACAAAGACGGACAGGCAGTAGTGATACAAAGGCGACCAGGCAGTAGTGAGACAAAGGCGACCAGGCAGTAGTGAGACAAAGACGGCCAGGCAGTAGTGAGACAAAGACGGTCAGGCAGTAGTGAGACAAAGACGGTCAGGCAGTAGTGAGACAAAGACGACCAGGCAGTAGTGAGACAAAGACGGTCAGGCGGTAGTGAGACAAAGACGGACAGGCAGTAGTGAGACAAAGACGACCAGGCAGTAGTGAGACAAAGACGGTCAGGTAGTAGTGAGACAAAGACGGTCAGGCAGTAGTGAGACAAAGACGGTCAGGCAGTAGTGAGACAAAGACGGTCAGGCAGTAGTGAGACAAAGACGACCAGGCAGTAGTGAGACAAAGACGGTCAGGCAGTAGTGAGACAAAGACGACCAGGCAGTAGTGAGACAAAGACGGTCAGGCAGTACTGAGACAAAGACGGCCAGGCAGGAGTGAGACAGACGTTCAGGCAGTAGTGAGACAAAGACATTCAGGCAGTAGTGAGACAAAGACGGCCTGGCACGTGCGCGGTGCTGGTCCACGTCATCATCTCACGCTCGTGATCCTCCAGCCTCAGCACATGCTCATTGACGGCACTGAGGACCCAAGTGCTCTTTCATGATGATACATGGGGGGAGCTGTGGCCCTTTGTGTCTGTGTCTGCTTTTTGTATTCAGATTGTGGTCCTCCGCTGCGCACGGTTGGCTACGTACGGTGCAAAAGAAGTTCAACACATATGTCTGTGTGCACCTAGCCTGGCGCAAGCGCCGCGGTGACGTCACCGCCGCTTGTGTGTACGTGCGTTGAACTTGTTTCGCACCGTGCGTAGCCGTCCGTGCTAATCGGAGGTGCGGGGCGTGGGCAACTAACTGAACTCAAAAATTAGTTCTCGAGGTATGGAGTTTTAATATGTGGAGGCTCGCAGAGCTTGGGAAATTGTTGGGCACCGGTTCATCGCGTCGCTGCTGCTGCTGCTGCCTTTCCCACTCGTCTGTGGTTCCTCCTCAGTGGCGAATGGCAGTTGTTGATGTTGTTGTTTGTTGTACCTGTTAAGCACAGCAAGTCGGTGGAATGACGAGCACAGGTGGTGCAACTGTCAGTCATCTCGGTCAATCCACCCATAACACTTGGGTCTGTTCTGTGACCTACACTTCACGTGGCCTCAAAGTGCACCTCGCCTGGCACAAGCGCCGTGGTGATGTCACTTATCACTTGATGGCGAACCAAGGCCTAATACTATTGTGCTAGAAGCATTTGTCAATACTAATACTTGCATTTCATACTATATATTTTTTTTAAGTTTTGCTGGCTGGCTGGTTAGTTGGCGGGCAAGTGCACGGTTGTGACATCATCATGCACACCTGCGCCTTGAGGTCACGCCAACCACCCACCCACCCTCCACACCGGCCATGTATTCCCCGCAAATGCGCAGACATTGCGAGTATGTTTGAAAAGCCTTCATATTTAAGGGAGGTGGTGCAGTGAATGGCGTCATGCGCTAACCATTGCACTGCTGCCACCCCCCACCACCCACGTGAAGAGAGAAGTAACCGGGCTTCCTCCTCACTCTCTGCCCGTCTCCCTGCGTGAATGCAGGCGTTCCAGAAGAGCGACGTGGACTCGCTGCAGGTGGAAATGCAGGCCCTCAACCGCCAGGCCCAGGCCCTCATCCAGAGCGCGGCCAAGTCCGCCGACACGGGCGCTCTGGAGAGCGACGCCGACGAGACCAACAGCCGCTGGAACACGCTCAACACCAAGGTGCGTGCACCGCCGTGGGCCCTTGGTGCTTGCAGCAGAGTGGGGGCGGCACTGTACACCGCCCGGCCTTTCCCCCGCTCGCTGTAGCCGGCGCTTGGAGCCCCTTCTGCCTAAGGGCCCCCGCGTGCATTTTTTTGTAATAACGAAAATTTTGCCAGGTAAGGCCCCACTGAGCAGCTATGTAGCTCTTTTTCAGAAGCGGCCTGGCTATCACAAATGATAGCTCAACGTAGGGGCCTTTCATCACGTGGAAATTTATAGTGGCCAAATAAACGCGTGATGTTGAGTCTAAATGTGGAGGGTAAAAACCGGAGGACCCGGAGAAAAATCCACGTGACCACGGGGAGAAAGACGTGCTCGCTCCAAATAAACAGCAGGCATCAGGGTCGGGATTGAGCCCACAACCTCCTGTATACTGGGCGAGGTAGTTAACATCTCGCCACCGCGGCGCCCACCGCCTTCACGCTCGATCGCTACGCCACTAGGTCCCATGGATCCTGTGTCACTTTGTAGGACGTAGGCTAGTCTTTGTGTCTCTCTCCGTGGTAAGTCTGCACATCTCAAGATGTGTCGACGCGGGAGTTTCTCAGCAATCAGTGCATCGTCGTGGAAGGCGACACTGCAGAATCTACTTCCAAGAACTCATCGCGTGCGACCAGCCGCCCCGGCACGTCCCCCCGCCCCTTGCGAAGGCGCTGACCACCGCCGCCGCCACTTTGGGTGAAGCTAGAGAGGTGCAGGCGTGCATCGAACGCTATCGCCTTGTCGGACTTTCTCTCCTGCAAGGTGGCCGAGCGGGCTGCCAAGCTGCAAGAGGCGCTGCTCCACTGCGGCAAATTCCAGGAGGCCCTCGAGTCCCTGCTGGGCTGGCTCGCGGACACGGAGGAGCTCATCGCCGGGCAGAAACCCCCCGCGGCCGAGTACAAGGTGGTACGGGCCCAGCTGCAGGAGCAGAAGGTGGGTTTGCCGTGACCTCTGACCATTCTCGCGATGGGTTAAAGCTGAGGGCAAGGGTTATAGCTGAGGGGTCAGGGTTTTGATGGATGGCTTGGGCTATCTCGTGCTGAGTAAGGGCTAGGATTACGGCCATAGGTGGTGGAGCCTATATTTAAGCCTCATGAGCAATTGCCCCTTATATAATTCATTGCGTAACTCATGAGCCCTGACACTGGCCGTGTGAAATACGTTCAATAAAAATGCCATTTAATTACGTCGGGATGCCTCACTCAGCCTGTCCTCTTGACCAATTCCTTCTTAAGGAGTGCGTAGGTGGTTTGTTTGTTTTGGGAGAAACTGGAGTACCGGTCGAAAAAACCCCACCGGGGATACGATGGGATAACTCTCAAAGCTCTGCACAGATGGACTCAAGAATCCATTGCTGCACTGCCATCAAATGCCACTTGAATTTTAACCCAGGGATTTCGTCAGTGAGCTGCCCGGCCGCCTTCAGACACAACACAGTCGACAAACTAAGTAACCCACAAAGAGCCACCTTGCCCTTTGCGTTGCGTCTCACCGCGAGGCTCCGTCGCTGACTCACGTCAGTCACTTGACCCCCCCCCCGCCGCCGCCCACAGCTGCTGCAGCACCTCCTGGACGACCACCGGCCGAGGGTGGAGGTGCTACGGCGGGAGGGCGAGCAGATCGCTGAGCTGGCGGAACCCGCTGAGAGGGAGCGGATCCTCGGGGAGCTCGCCTCTCTCTCGCACCGCTGGGAAGCCTTGCTCGCCGCGGCCCAGGAGAGGTAACGGCGGCGAGCGTTCGCGACGGTTGTACGAGTCGGAGGAAGAGGGGGAGGGTAGGGGGGCGGGGGGTGACGGGAGGGGGTTGCTGGAGGAGGAGGGGGCCCCGAGTCAATCGCGCTCGTTAGCCGAAACGGCGCTGAGGCCGGTCGCCCTCGTGCGAACCGGCCTTCTGCGAAGGCCGCAGCGCGAGGACGCCGCTCTGACTCGCAGTCACGCGACGACGCCGATTAGGACGACAACGAGGCTGGAGGGCGTGCCGCAACACGCCAACACGCGACGCAGCCTTTAGCCTGCTTCACCCTGGACCGAAACACAATCTCCGCCACTGCACGGCACTATGGGGTATTTTGGCCGACGGTTAATGCAGTAGAGTACTTAGTTACATCCAGCAGTGCCAATCCACTGCTAGATGAAGGCCCTCGGCACGCTGCGTCGCTCCGTGGGGGTTGTTTGGCCGTACCTCACCACGCTGGTCAATGCGGGTTGGCGAAGAAGGGGATGGGCAGGACAGGATCAGACATCACTTACTCCTGACCTTAGCCAGAAACTGAACTCGGTTCAGTGGGTTTATAAGGGCAGTAGCTTGTGTTAATATTTACTCACCCCCCCTCCCACCCTCACCTCTCCAAGTGATGTAATGACTTGTCACAATTTGGAGCAGTGCTTCGATTCGCAAACAATAATTTATTTTGACTCGTTCATATTGGTGCCCGTTTGTCTTGTTTGCTTTGCGGCAATTTTCCCTAAATGTAACAGGAATGTATAATTTGCATAATATTTGCATACATTCCAAGCAAACGACGCTGACGCACATTTTACTCGCCTGGTTAATGCCATGGAGGCTAAGTGCCGAGTGCTTTGCTAACTTGTCATAGGCAATATTGGCTGAGACAGTGTACATTTAAAACTAAGGTTGTACAACAACTTGTCCGAAGACTTGCGCCATACCTTGACTGATAGGTTTTTCTCAGAGGACAGGACTGATTGCTCACAGGTTTTTAAAAAAAACTAGAACAAAATAACATTCACATCATCGTCGTTGGATTAAATTCAGTCATTTGTGCGAGCGTCTCTTGTAAGTTTAAAAACAAAACCCTCTTTTTCTTTCCTTTCTTTCGATAGAGACTTCACGAGCGACATATTTCAAATGTGCAATTTATTTCTGTCGGTCGGGTTTTAAAGCTCTGCAGAGGCCTGGCCAATGCGGTTTTGGCGGATGCGTTGGCGTGTCCCGTGATTGATCGGCTCGTCTTCAAAACAATTCCTGGACTCCAGGAACCCACCGGTGTGCCGAGTCTGCCCGGAGAGTCTCGAAATGCATCAAGACCTCGTGGAGCTCTTGGAAAAAGTGTCAGAAGCGGAAAAAAATAAAACTCTCGGCGGATCAGCTTGCGCTATTAATCATAGCCCTCGTGTCAAGCCGCATTAGCCGTCTCTTGTAATCAATTCCCAAAAACCCAGAGAATTTTTCACGGTCTGTACGGCCAAACGGTCTTCTTGTAACTGTCAGGAAAAATGCCCGCAAGGGGCTGCGGAGTGCCGCGAGATTTTCATTCTTACAAGTTTCGGCGCGCGTGCGTTTAAACACGCTTCGTGGCGGTGTAGTTGTTCGCCCACTTCGCTACAAACCCAGTTCGATTCCTGGCCATGGCCAAACATCAGTTTTTGCGAAATGTGAACCGGTCCTGGGTCTCCTCTAGATCAGCTCAGCCTTATATAAGCACCTGGTGCGATGCGTATACATCAGCACTAGGGAGTCAAAGTCGGCCCGGGGTACGGTTTTCCGGCCACACCATGCCCTTGTGCGCTGCTTGCGCCTTAATGCTTAATAGGTGCTCGCTAACAGCACTTTCCCCCGCCACCACAACAGTCCATTAAAAGTTTTTTTTTTTTACAGGAATCTTTGTTGATAAAAACATACGTACACACACGCACGCATGTGCACTATTAAAAGAAAGCTATTTCAGGACATTTCGTTGGTCCTCCGCGGCGCCACGGCTCACGTCGCGATGCATTGCGGGCCGACGTCGCGTTGGACTCGCGTCCGCGCCCTCCGCCCGCGTATTGCATCCCCGTGCAACACGAGAGCGGCCGCCCCCCGCCCCCCTCCCCCCGCGTTTCGTATATTTAGAACGCATCTGCGCGCTGGCTCGTCCCAGCTGCCAGACACGGACGGGCGCGCACGGTCAGGCTACCCACGAGTTGCCACGGGTGTGTCGGGGGCAGCTTGGGCAGTTCGGATACGGTGACTTGGGACCGAGAAGAACTGGGCGTTGAGGAGGGCGAGAGAGGTGGGGTCGAGGAGAACGGAGAGGATGGGGAAGGGGCCACTGATGGGCCTTGGGGATACTTGGGGCGACGGCAGAAAGAGTGTGAAAAGAGCTTAGCAGCTCGAAAACATTTTTCGCCACGGATGAGTGGCACGCTTCGCCTGACTTTTTTTTTTGGGGTGGGGGGGGGCGGTCGACGAGCTCCCGGTTTTTCAACAAGCAGCCGAACGTGAATGCGAATGGAATTCATCTGACTCACTCGCGGGGCTTGCGAGTGGCGGAGAGTCATCGCTTTGCCATTAGCCGCGGTTATAAGCGACCAGGGCAGCATGCGTCTCGCATTCTGATGTTGGGCCAAGGCCTTAATGAGGGCTTTTTAGTATAGGAGAGGAGATGTAACTCGTAGGGAAGCCAAGCATATGATGAGATGATAGTGACGATAATAATGAATCATTATTATATTTCACTCCACATTTTCCAACCGCACTGTTGAATGACAAGAAAATTACAAAGTAACCATATGAATGGAAATATTGTTTTAAAATCTGTAGAAAAAAATCGTCTTATAATGATTAATAACTCCCGAAAATGATTGAAGTAAATGTATCCAATAACACTCAAATAATTTAATGAGCACTGAAAACCTGGGTTTTATCCCAGGTTTTAATAATATTTCACCAGTGTTCGCACTTAGCTCAACGCTCTACCCTAACATTTAACCACTGCTTGAGACGTACATAACCCGGGACAGAAAATGAAGCCATTCTTGAGTAGAATCGGGGGGTCAGAATCGTGACGATTCATCAAATCGCTGCACTGCTAAACGTTCATGTTCCACAGAATGCACTCGCTTGCTCACTCCTGCTCATGTGTGCGTCCCCCCCCCCTCACCACACGTTCGTTTCACACGCGGCGCTTGCTCGCGTTTAGGCAGCGGCAGCTGGAAGCCATCCTGTCGGTGGCACGGAGGTTCCACGACACACTCGAGCCACTGCTCGACTGGCTCACGGCCGTTGAGAGGCGGCTGTCCAACGCCGAGCCCATCGGCACGCAGACCGCGGCCATCCAGGAGCAGATAGATCAGCACAAGGTGCGGCCTTCACGGCCCATGGCCTCCCCCAACAACCACAGCTTTCCTCTACCCGTTGCCCGTTTGTTTTACCGTAGAGTGGCAGATTTCATGATCAGACCGGATGCCCTTTTTACTTGTCTCTGGCATATGAATGTTGGAATTTTGTACCACTGCCTTTAGACATGATATTGTCATTCCACGTGGTGTGGCAGCAGGTGTTCATTATATGCTCTCATCCAGAGCAGAAGTCGTTATCACTAAAGTGGCATGTTGGTATTTATGGCCAATGAAAATGTAATTATTGTATCTCATAAGTAATTCATATACTGCCAATTATATATATCCAGGAGGGTCCTGCATTGGCAAGTTTGACTAATTCCATGAATGCGTTTTTGGCAACATCTGGGAGGGGGTGACGTTCAGCACTGCTGTCTTCTGGCCACCTCAGCACCATGCCTACAACACCTGGCAAGCGCTGGTGGTCACCTACCCAAGTGTTAGCCAGGCTCGGTGCCTGCTGGCTTCTGATCTCTGATGAGATCGGTCACATTTTGTGAGATTTTAGTCACAGACATATCAGGCCAGCATATTCTTAACCTTTGCATCCCTTAAAAATAGTTACTTTAAGGTTTTACTCCTTGAAATTGTACCTACATGTGCTTGTTTTGTTATTATAATTTTATTCCATTGTGTTTTGTTACATTTATGTTTTGCATTTATAACCCTTGCATGCCCCTTTTGATTAATTTTGGTTTATTTGTTTCGCCACAAACACAACAACAAACCGTCCGAACAAAATTGGACATGCACACAATTAAAACTATTAATTGTTTAACGACACTGAACACACAACAGTGTGTGGCAGAAGACATTGCCTCGAGGGCCAAACCTCTGGAAGAAGCCCAGGAGCTATCCTCAGCACTTATGGGGCTGAGCTGCAGTGAGGATGGGCAGCGGCTCCAGGCGAAGCTGGGGGTGGCCCAGGCCAGGCACGCAGAGGCCCAACTCAGGAGCGAGCGACGCGCCGCTTTGCTCAACGAGGCGCTGGAGAACGCCCGCATCTTCGGGGAGAACGAAGTGGCCCTGCTCACGTGGCTGCCACAAACAGAGGACCGTCTGGCAGCTCTGCGGGACATCTTGGATTACAGGCCTCAGCCTCTGCAGGCCCAATACGATGAACATCTGGTACACGCACTTCCCATTATAGAACGTGCAGAAATTAGGATGTAGACACAGACACAAATTGGCAGACCTGACCTCCTAACCGCAATCATGCATTATCACTCTCCCATCTTTAAATTTCTGAATTTCAAGTGTGCCTTCATTTACAGATTTTTTTTTCGTTTTGCATTGGCCTGACCTTTTCAGTTGAGCTTTTCACTTCATACTCAAGAAGTTACATTCTTTTTTCTCATCTGTTTTTCGGTAACATTTCATTTAGCATTGTGTGGGTGCTTTTTAAATTAATTTCGAGGCGTATTCACGGGGCCGTGTGAATATTTTTTTGTATTGAATATTGTTAATCTCTCACCGCCGCTTGATCACCGTACAGATTTTACACGAGGAGATTGTGTCACGGAAGCAGGATGTGGACCAGGCCATCAAAAACGGCCACGCTCTGCTAAAGCAGACCACAGGTGGGTTATTCCCAAGTCACAGGCAACACAGCCACCACTTATCATCTGCAACGATGTATATAATATTGTTAGAAACACGCGTTTAGAGTATTTGGCTGCTCGACATTTCCACGTGATGATGAGCCACTTCATTGAGCTATCATTTGTGGCCAGGTTGCTTCTGCAAAAAAAGCTTTGTAGCTCAGTGGGTACTTACCTGGTTAAATAAAAAATAGTTAAGTTTATTACTTTGAGCAACTATTGAACGTTCTAAAAAATAACAAATGTAACATCTTTGGAGAGGTAAAGAGCTCGCTCACGGCACTGCTGGTGTAAGGGCATCCACTGGAGGGAGAGTTCTCGACAGCCTCAATAGAGGGTACTTGGCCTACTCTTCCACGCTGGCCAGACGTCCCTGAAGAGGGTGAGAGTGCTCACACTTTACTGCACCACATGCAGCCTGCCAATAATCGGCTAATTGCGATGCACCTGTTTACATTGCTGGGTGGACAGAGGTGGAAGAATTTAAGAAACTCCAATACGTTCTGTATTTGTGTTTAATTTACTGGCTGATATATGTTCAACTATGCCCATCATGTGGCCCTCTCTACAGAGATTTTTATAGGTGGTAGTTTTTAAAAATATAAATCTGTGCTTATTATGTTTAGCATGTAGCTTTGTTATTTGGGAGCGCAGTTAAGTTTGCGATATTGACACATGCCGTGAGATATTGACTGGCAAAGTAACGATCGCTTTAACTGGAAAATAAACACTAAAAGTGCGTGTGGTTTGATGAGTTAACCATACCACTGTGATTAGCTCTTATATACCGTCACGGAATAAAGCAACATTAATGATTTCTCTGCGCGACGCCAGACCTTACAACCAGCGTGGCTTCATGTCACCGTTTAAAGATGTGTTTACTGCCGGGCCAGGGTCCTAAAGACTTCCCCTCCGAAGCCAGCTCTCCGGCCGAGTGTGCCAGCGCGCCTCCTATTAGCACAGTCGGCTTACGCAGGATGGGAAAGAAGTTCAACATGCACAGCACACGCCTAGACAACAAGCCCTCCCCCGAAGCCCTCCCGTCGTCGTGGCCAGCGGCCGCTCGACGTGTCAGCATCCAGCTCCTGAGCGTGCATTGCTGCCATCGTCCGCTCGCAAGGACGGGATATAATCGACATATTTTTTTTTGTTATCCGTCCGACGCGCAGGCGACGACGTCCTGCTGATCCAGGAGAAGCTGGACGGACTCCGCGGCCGCTACGGGGAGGTGTCGGCCTCCGGCTCCCGGGCCCAGCGCGCCCTCGAGAAGGCCCTCGGCCTGGCCGTGCGCTTCCACGCGGCGCGCGACGAGCTGGGCCAGTGGCTCGACGCCACGGAGGAGGCGATCGCGGCCTACGACCGCGACGAGGAGGCCGGCGGGGAGCAGCTCACCACGCTGCAGGGCAGGCAGCAGGTGCGGAAAATTGATATTGGAATGATTAAAAGGCTTTTACCCTTGCTGACGGAAGTGCACGAGGTGTCAACCCTTTCCCGTTCCGAGGCGTCTGCAAGTTGCAGGGTTGGGTCCCGTTTCACCTCTGAATCTCGGAACGCGCCGTTGTTTTTAAAGACATCGTTGCTCACCGCAAAGAACCGTAGCGACACAAGCCGCAGCACTCTATGGTAGCTGGCACAAAACTGTGCCTTGCGGGAGCCTCGGTACCAATAAAGTTATTTAATTTCATTTTTTATTTTCCGGTTTCAGGAAACCGTTAAAAACGTTCGAACATCAGATAGACACCTATTACAAGGCATCACGTCTGCGTAACCTCACATAGTTGTGGTATAAAAAAAAAAACTTTAAACATTTGCCTGGTTATTTGTGCACTGCCCTTGAAACTAATTAGCCTGTCCCAGAGACAGCCTCTTTTATTGCCCGTTGCAGGCTACACGGGGGAATCTCTGTCTCCGTCTTGTCGTCGTTGCAGGACCTGCGCAAGCAGGTGATGGAGCGGCGCGTGCTGCTGGACACGGTGAACGAGGTGGGCACGGCGCTGCTGGCGCTGGTGCCGTGGCGGGCGCGCGACGGCCTGGACGCCGCGGTGGCGCAGGACAACGAGCGCTACGCGGCCGTGAGCGACGCCGTGGCCACGCGCACGAAGCGCGTCGATGCCGCCGTCCAGCGGTCGCAGCAGGTGCCGCCGCTCGCTCTCTGTTGCTCGCGTGCGTGCGTGCGTGCGTGCCTGCGTGCGATCGTATGTGCGCTTGTTTACCCGCTCGCTCGCCGGTTCGCTCCTGATGCTCTTGCTCATTCACATGATTTACTCATGCACTCGCTGATTCACTCAATCGCTCACTCGTTTATTCACTTACTCATCCATTCATCCATTCACTCATTCAATTACTGGCCAATGTATTTACAGTACCTGTTCAATCATCCATGTATCTATTTGTCCATATGCTTAGATGCATGCCTGACTGACTCTTCATCTGCCAATTCATTAATCTATCTTCCTGTACATCTATCTGCCTGTCTGCCTGGCTGTCAGTTCCTCTCGCCATCTATTTGTCTGTTCGCCTATCTCATATGCTTGCCTGTTTGTCTATCTGTCTGTCTATTCATCTATCTGTCTAAATATCCGCTTGCCTGCCCGTCTTATCCGTCCATTCATCTGTCCCGCGTGTGTACGCATACATCTCTCTGCCTCTCCGGCCGTCTGTCTCTCTGCCTCTGGTCTCCCTCACCACTCGAATTTATTTTCCGTCCCTGCCCACACCTTTGGTGCTGCCACAGTTTGAGCAGGCTCTGGACGCTGAGAGGGCCTGGGCAGCCGAGACGCAGCGGAAGCTGGAGGCACTGGGAGACATCCGCTTGGAGCCTGAGCAGACCATGTCACAGCTGCAGGTGCAGAAGGTGAGAGCCATTTCCCCACTGCTGCCATTTGCTCGAAAGGCCTCAATCCTCTTTGGGATCCCATCAGGGCGTCTGATTGCCCCATGAGGACGCCTGCAGTACGGGGACGTTGTGTTACGCATCATGTAATGTTGCGTCAAACGAAGACGCACATCTTCAGGAGAGGGTCCTTGCAGTTCGCCAGCATTGATTCAAGCGAGCCTGACTCTGCTGATGAGACACTGGATGATGAAACCGCTCCACACTTTGCTTATGCTGAATCAGTGCTGCAAAAAATTGTGCACTTCCAGAAGGCTGTTGGGCTAATGGGTTGTATAAGAAATACTTTGATACATGTTTTATGTATTTTATGTGGAGAGACAAACATATGAAGGGGATAATGCCCGCCTATCTATTTTGTGAGTCTAGGAATGCGTTCACGATTTTCGTATTGACACATGGCATCACTTTTATAGGCACAAAGGCACCTCACATGAATGCTAGTATAATTGATCCAAAAGTTTTACATTATCCTTAAAAATCCAAATATCCAAAATCATAAATGTTTAAATCCGAAACGCAACTCTACATATATCTAAATCACATAAGTCACGTGATATGCGAGAGGCTTCAGCTGATATAGATAGACGTGATATATTTGCGCTTGTGTCTATGTACGTATGTATGTTGAACTTGCTTCACACCGTACGTAGCCAACCATGCTCATCGGAGGTGGGGGTGGGGGGGGGGGAAGGACAACAAACTCGGCACAGAAAGTAGTTCCAAAGAAATTAGTTTTCAATTCGGACAATTGAAAAGTACATACCTCCAGTGGCTTACGAATATCTGAAGGAAGAGCGTTCCAGACGGCCGCAGAAGCGCACCTGAAAGCGCGCGGTGTGGCGACCGCCGTCTTTGTTCGATGGCACAGCCAAAATCCGCTGCTGCGAGGATGACCGGAGTTTACGTGATGGTTTAAGCTCCGCGACGACATCGGCGAGGTATTGCGGGTTCGTGTGTGGCAAGCGCTTTGCGTGTCATTCAATAAAGGCCGCTGAATTGAAGGCAGACGCTTTACGTCAGCGGCGGCGGTTGCCGTTCCGTCTTTTCACCCTCCCGATAATGCAACCGCGATCCTCTTGATAGCAATGAATGAACGAACGACGTCGTCCTCCTTCAGGCATTCACCATAGACATCCTGCGACACAAGGACTCGCTGGAGACGCTGGAGCAGACGATGGTGGAGGTGGGAGCGACGTGCAGCGAGGAGGAGAACGGCGCCCTGCAGGTAACGTCGCCAGTGCCGGGCGGCGACGGCACGTGGGCTGCGGACGTCATCGTCATCATCATCGTCATCACCGTCATCGCAATAAACGTCGTCAAACGTCGTCGTCATCACAATCACGAGCGTTGTCGTAAAATGCGCCGTCGTCGTCATCGCCATCATCGTCAGCAGGAGCATTGCAGACGTCATCGGTATTACCACCGTTACCAAACATCATCATCGATGAACGATCAATACCACCACCGGTTTACTACCACCACCACCAAAATCATCATCAATTAACATCACTGTCATCATCCTCATGAATACTACCGCTGATTTAGCACCACCAAATATTATCATCATCAAACGCCATCATCATCATTAGCTTCTTCAGTATCATTAATCATCACTGTTATTGCCATCGTAATCATTATTATTATACAACATTATAATCTATAAAACACCACCACCACTATCATCATCACAACCCTCATCATGATCAAACACCGACTATCACAACCTTCATTATCATCACCACCACCACCAATATCATTATTCATCATCGTTATCGTCAGCTTTAGTCAATCCACTGCTGGATGAAGGCCTCCTTGAGCCACTGTCACCTCTTCCTACCGTCATTGTTATCGTCGTCGTCATCATTATTATCACCAGTGCCGCGCTGGTCATTCTACAAACGCGCACGAGGCATTGCGCTCACTCCGTGTCGGCGTGAAGAATGCGTAGGAGGTGTTTAATTCAACTTGCGCGAGAGCCGTCCCCTGGGGAATGCGCTCTGTATTCTCACGATTGTGCCACGCAAAATCCCACCGCCTAAAGTTAAAATAAAACACAACACACAGTGGAGAGAGACGAGCGAAAACACGGCCTGCCGCGGGACAACCCCCGTTGTGTCTGGAAACACAGGTGGTGTCTCTGTGTTATCGACAGAAAGAGCACCGGCAAACAGCTCCACGTAATTTAACGTTGCAAAGTTACGGACCCGCAAACTGTACCCGTCTTGCGTGTAACGGCAGCAATATGTTCGGGAGCTCGATGCCAATGTCGGGATCTGCTGCTGGCCACGACGAGAGGGCTTCAAAAGAGAATTTGTGTCGTTTTGCTGCTCCTCCTTGTCCGCTGAAGGAGCGCACTACAATATTCATGTATGGCTCTTAACAGGGCTTGGCGCTTTCAACCCCTATTTAGCCCGCTGCTTGCATTCAAACGCGGCCTGTGCAGTAAAACCTCGGATTGAGACGACAAGGTTACCGCTAGCGGAGCACGTGGTAGACTCACGCAGTTGTTGAACCGGTGAAATTAATTTTATTTCGACAATTTTCAAAATGGTCACGACTAGTCAGAGTGCGTGGCAGACTGATGCAATCGGTAAACCGGTGCAATCGAATTCATATTTAAGGTCCAGAAGTTTGAGAGAGAAAAAAAACCAATATCACCTCTATCGTGGGACCTTTTTGCCAGTATCAAAGTAGGCCAATCAGTTTCAAAGACAGTGCATGTATTATCAGAGCATGTATTTTTTGCATGTTCACCACAAGTACGTGTGGCTAATGCAGACCTGATTCCTTGCGAAAGGTTTATATTTGGCGTTTGAACATCTTAACACCTCCTGTTTCATTGCCAGAAAAGGTCAAACCTATTCTTATTTTTCCACAATACATAATATCATCTCTCTCTCTCTCTCACACCTCCCCACCGTGCCCACCTCCCCGCCCAGGCAAAGCTAGCGCTCCTGCGCGGCGAGTTCGAGGCGGCGAGTGGCGCCAACGCGGAGCGGCTGGAGCGGCTGGAGCGCGCCCACACGCTGGCGTCGCAGTTCTGGGAGACGCTGGAGGAGCTGGAGCCCTGGCTGGGCGAGACGCGGGCCGTCCTGGCCTCGCTGGGGCCGCCCGCCGTCGACCCGGACGCCCTGCGGCAGCAGCAGGACGAGCTGCGGGTACGGCCGGGACGCTCGCCGTTTTTTTTGTCATTCGAAGTTTGATTTGGAGGTCGGGTTCGCGTAACGAACTGGGCCAAATCTGCGTGCCGTTAAGAAGCCTCCGCCGCCCCGACACGGCCAAGCAAATACAAATGGTCACAAAAGGTTACTCGCAGACCCAGGAGCGACAATGGCCTCGGTCCGTTGTCATGCCCCAAATCTAATACACATCGTGGTGGCGAGATGTTAACTCCCTCGCCTGGTATACAGGAGCTCGTGGGTTCGACCCCGACCCTGACGCCCGTTGGCTTTGCCGACCAATATGCAGCAGCATTTGTTTAAGCAGGGGAATTCTTGAACGAGTTTTGACCTTCTGGGTGTAATCAGCAGGGTCAGGCTTTGTTAAACAAATACTGTGTGATTTATCGCTTGTTATTGGCAAGAGCACTCCATATATACTGTTCAAAAACTGTTCAACGCCAAAAAAAAAAATCTACGTTTGGGTTAATGAAAATTCGATGCTGCATTCGTGTGGGCTATAGAATTAATTCCTTGCGTTCAGAGGGACGGCTTTTGAACTTTGATGTCCGTGATGGATTTTCTGGGGCGCGTGTGGGCAGGTGTAGTCAAAGGAGGGAGGATGTTCGGGGTGAAGGCGGCGTTTGTTTTATTGCTTGCGCGGAGACGGAAAGGAGGCTGTTTCCTGCTCCCCCCTCATCAGCCCCACCGCCCGCCGCCGCCACCACCACCACCACCACTCTCGTCGGACAATGGCTCTCGCCTGAGTGGGGAATGAACATTGAGATAACGTGGAGGGAGGGGGGGGGAAGCAGCGACCCGAACCCCGCACAGCGCGCGGTGCACCGCATTCCACCGTGAATAACTCGACGTCAGCGACACGGGGACCCGTGTCTGCTTCCGACAAAAAAAACAACAACTTAGCTGCGGCTATCAACGGGCCAGCGGGGACGCGTCCACGGTCGCCCCGAGCGGGAAGCGTTGTTGGCGGAACAGAATGGACGACAAGGAGGGCAAAGGGTGTGGGGGGGAGGGGAGCAACCGAAAGCGTTGTCTTTTTAAACGCACTGAATCCGCGCTGTTGTATGTATGTACGTTGAACTTCTTTCGTGCTAAATCGGATGCGCAGGGATATCGGAGGCAACTGCCGTCGGTTGTTGTTGTTGTTGCGTCGTTGTCCGAGAGCGTGGTTCGGACTCGGTACACGGCAACAAGCCCCGGACCGGATTCCGTGCTGGGTGAAATCCCCGGTCACAGAAGTGGAGAGACAACCCCGAGGATGCAGGGGAGCAGGTGGGGCGGGGGAGTCCGTGGGCCACAGCAGATAATTGGTACAACTGAAGATAGCAAAACTTTGTTTTTAGTGACGCCTCCGTATTTACACAGCTACTGAGAGTGAATTTCTCGATGACCCCCCACTTATTCATATTCTTAGCTCTTTCGGTAACGTCACGTTGAAGGGAAACAATAAAATAATAAAATATATATAAAACAATAAAAATTCTCACGACGTTTCGACCATAACACAAACGGTCATGTTGTAAATAGTTCATCTTCTTTGGTTCTTTCTTTAAATCGAAATTGTAAATAGTTGTCACGTGATTCACCGTCATTGGCCACGTAAAGAAATGGGGACGCGCAAAAGTCATGGCATCCCGAGTTGGTAACCGACAAGTGAAATATTTGGTGCGGGCGCACGGACTGAAGACGGAAAATCAGGTGGGCAAATGCAGCGGTAAACGCTCAAGGACGAAGATACTGGCTAAAGAAAAAGACCCTTAGCCTCACTGTATATAGCCCTGTTGGCGTTACAGATATACAGCATGTAAAAAAAAATTCTGCAATGTTAATTCCTTGCTATTTTAACGTCATTAGTGTTTCGCCCTTTAATTGCCCATTGCTTCATGTGGGGGGTTTTTTTCTGTTCAAATGGGCTTCACTCACCTACTTAAATAGCCCAGGAAAGCCTCACCGAGGCTCAAGGATGTCTCGTTAAGAAGGGCCCCTGCATCGACGGGATGTTTTGGGGGCCAAATTCCATCATTCGCGTGCGTTTTGGAACACACAACATGCGGGGGATTTACACTCACAGCTCCGCACAGAGATTGGAAACAATTGCGGAGAGACTCAATCCAGTCAGTGGACCAAAATCTATCCTCGTGGGCTGCACTTCCACTGCTGGACTGCCACGGTCTGGCTTTTTTAATTTGGTGGTCTCCTATCCAAGCAGTAGCAACGTGTTTGACTCTCCTTCGCTTGGTTTAACACGTAGGCTTTCGCGGCCAATATTATCCATCATAGAGGTTTTTTTTTGTATTCTTGGTTCTTTCGGTAAAGTTGGATCGCGTAAATATAAATATTTGTTTTTGCTGAAGAGGTTATATAGGTAAGAAAGGGGGGAGGGGCAAGGGGGGAGAGACAGGGGGGGGGGGGCGGGAGCGCTGCGTGGACGCTAGGAGGGGGACTTGAAGCTGGAGGGGGGGAGGGGGGAGGGGGAGATGTTTTGTTACGTCACAAACCTTACTGATTGGCTGTATTGGGTGGTGGCGGGTTTAACCACACACTCTCCTTCGCTTCTCAGAGCTCGCGAGGCATAATCTAGCTCCTCGTGGCGCTTATAATGCTTATGTAACTGGTGTGTCCGCACCTCCGAAACGCATGGTTGGCCGCGTACGGTGCGGAAGAAGTTCAACATATACACGTGAATACGTCCTTGCAAATGTTGAATTGTGGCATGGTAGGACCGCGAGGGATAGCGAGACTTTGATCCAGCAGTGGATAGACTCTGGCTGCAGATGATGCACACGTTGACATTCTAAACGGTATATTCGCTCAGTACAATTTGCAGTTGTGCATTATTTTAACACACACCCTGCTCTCGACCATTTCCTCCCCCGCGTTCTTCCCATACCTGTCACGCAACAGATGTCAAAGTGGCCTCGATGGGCCCTCCGCCCGGCACAAGCGAGGCTTGCGTGCCTATCCACCGACGTCGCGACAAAAGACCCCGTTTACTTGAACACCAAAGCGGGGTTAAGTCGGCGGTCCATGACCTTCCACTCCGAAGAAACATCCTTAAACTAAAGCGAGCCGCAAAAAAAAAAGAGAGAGAGCGAGCGAGAGAAGCCGTTGAAGTGTCGCGTAAACAGGGCATGAAAATGCCAAACGGATTGTGTGGGGTAATGAATGGGGGGGGGGGGGGTGTGGGGTGGTGTTCTCGCTAAGCCGCCCAATCGCAATATATATGGCCGAACGGCTTTTGTTGCCTGAAGCCTGACAGATGGGCAAACGGCTCCGGAAGAGGTGAGAGGAGGAGGGCGCTCCGCTCGTGCCGTTAGCGAGCGGAGTCCGGGGGCCTCCGCGTGCTCTTAACCGCCCTGGAGGTGGAGGGGTTTGTGAAAAACAAAGCAAGCGATAGCAACATTACAGAGCCAAGGGGTTGAGACCAGAGGGGTGAGGGGGAGAGTTGGGTGGGGGGGGGAGACGAGGCAGCGGCGAGGGTTGAATGGAAAGTATGTCCCCGGAGCTGCATGTGCGGCGCACACTGGAAATGTTAGGTCATGGCCGAGCAGCTTGTTGGCGGAGTGGAGTTTAGAGTTCCCCCAGCGTTCCCATCGCAGTCCCCCCGCCCCCTCGCGACTTGCCAGCTCGCCTTTGTGAACCCTCGACCCGTGATGCCATCAAGGACACAAGGGAAGTCTCCCCCCCCCCTCCCTGCCCCAGATCGGAGGGAACTTGCCCCCAGTGATGCCCACTGCTAGGGCAGCTGAGAGTTGGAACCAGCTGGCGCCGCAGAGGCGAGATGTTAACTCCCTCGCCTGGTATGCAGGAGGTAGTCGGCTCGATCCCGACCCTTACGCCTGCTGTATATTTGGAGTTTGCGTGTGTGTCTCTCTCTCCCCATAGTCACGTAGATTTTTCTCCGGGTCCTCCAGTTTTTCCCTCCACATTTAAGAATCAGCGTCCGTGTTAGAGCATTTGGCTGCTATAAATTTCCACATGATGATAAGCCACTTTGTTTAGCTCTCATTTGTGGACAGGTCGATTCTTTAAAAAAAGAGCTATAGAGCTCAGTGGTCCTTACCTGGTAAAACATTTTATAATTGTTTAGTTTAATAGTTTTAATGGCTGCTAATTTTTTTTGCTTATTTTTTTGCCATAATCATGGTTGCTGAGCACAGGCCCAAAAGGTCAATTGGCCGCTCTTAAAGTTTTTAATAGATAAGGGTGGATACGGTTCTTGTGTCGGGCAAGGTTTTAAGAACTTGAGCAAAGAGACGATGGTAGGGAATTCCGAAGGCTAAGCAGTGCGAGGTAAGAAGCAGGAAGAGAAGTGTTTGGACCTGTATTGTGGTAGTTAGTGGTGGTGGTGTGGTGGTGGAAGACAGCATGGATGAGATGGAAAAGTCACTCTGATAGACCGAATCCTCCACTTGGGTGGAGGAATCGACCAAGGAATGTCACGGGAACAGGAGCCGTGGTGATAGAAGAGCGATAAGAAGGCGACTTAGTGTGAGAGAGAGATAGAGTGAGAGAGAGCGCGAGAGAGGAAATCACCATCCACTCTCTAGACTTGTGATAAGTGCTGAAGTGCGCATGCGTGTGTATGTGAAGTGTAGCGGTTAGCGCCCCGCGCTACGAACCCGTCGACCAGAGTTCGTTTCCCGCATCACAGCTGACAATTATCTTAACTGGTCCTGAGCCTCCCCTAGGTCGGCTCAGCCTCAAATTAGTACCTGGTGCGGTGTGTAAAAAGATCGCCACTGGGGAGACAAAGGTGGTCGGGCGTGGTGTTGGCCACCCACCCCCCTCGTGTGCCGTGCCGGCCTTCGTAGGTGCTGCTCGCTAACAGCACTTGCCCAAACAGTCCGTTAAGGCTATACTGGAGAATCTTTGTCTTTGTTTTTTTTCCCCTAGTTTTTCTTTACGTGTGAAGTGATCGCAGCATTCTCTGAACGAAATAATGTGAAATTTTAAAAATATATATAGGTGGTGGCGTGTTGAGCAGGAGAGCTCGCGGCTGCTTAGGCGACTTGATCCAATGAATGCTGCAATGTGTTTACGATTCACAGCTGCAACAACTGTCGTGGTTTTGTATGGAACAAAAAACACGCACACAAAGTGGGGAATTTTTTTTAAATAATCTCTCGCTTTTTTTTTTACACTCGAAAAGTTACCGCGCGACCTAACAAAAAATATATACCACGGCGCCCCAATGGACAAAATTGATATATTTCTTCCTTTTGCTTTAGCAACGTTGAGTTGTTTATTAAAAAAAAGTGCGACTTGTTAAGTGAGGTCCACAATTGCTGATCGATGGGACTCTGCCGGAGCTCGCTCGTTGGCCAAACCACGCCGTTTCCCGGCAGCGCACGTGATGTATGTACGTTGAACTTCTTTCGCGCCGTACATGGCCAACCGTGCTTACCGGAGCTGACATAAATACACGCAGCGCGAATTCCATTCCCGTTATTTATTTTCGCGAATCGTCGTCCTTTTTATTTACGTCGAGGCCGGAGTCAAAAGCGCTGGAAATTATATACGTGGCATGTTCTGCCATTGCGTTCCGGCACCCTCGAACCGCCCGGCCAAACGAGATGGAAAAATGTGCAGAAAACAAAAGGCTATTTCTTCTCATTCCGCTCGGCTGGGCGAACGATGCCTTCAAAGCATACCACTGCACTGTAAAGCCCTGCCATTTTTTGACTTCCCATTATTAGCACGGTTGGCTACGTACGGTGCAAAAGAGGTTCAACATACATGCGTACATATTGGCCTTTGTCAAATTGCAGCATGGAGAGTGAGCCATATTTCACGAGTGTTCGTCCTCTGTGGCTACTTTTTTGGCACAGCTGTTGCTTCGGGTTACCGTTATAACATTGGGTTTTCCCGATTTATAATTTTCTTGTACTGGTATGCCGCGTTTTCCGGGACAAGCGGCCGATTTGCGAAACACCGAGCAATGTTGGAAATTGAGGGTGGGTTATTTGGGCATTCGACGTAATTAGGCGTTTTTCGTGAAACGATGAATCGGCCGATCGCGATGCACGCGTGTGAATCTTGGACCGCCGGCGAAAGCAGATGGGCGGAAGATCCCAGCTTGCGAACGTCTGATGCTCGAGGAGGTGAATTGCTTCCACACGCGGAGGGCAGGAGTACCAGCGCAAGTGCACCACACGAGGGATCAGCGTAGAGGGGGCAGACTTTGTGCACCAGAGAGAGGAAAACAAACTGAAGTCTTTGACTCACACCACATCGGTGGTGATGGGGGAAAACCTGGAGAAGCCGTTGGTGATTTGTAAAGTGGAAGGGGAAAAAGATAAGAGAGGTTGACAGAGATCAAGTTGCACGGGAATATTATCTATTTTTCCAAGACACAGACCCCCCCCCCCCCCGTATAACCTTAACAGATTGTTGGGGAAAGTGCTATTAGCGAGCACCTATGAAGGTCTGCACGGCACACATGGGGGTGGCTGGCTAGCAATCAAGCCGGGCCACCTTTGTCTCCCCAGTGGCGATGTTTATACATCACACCAGGTACCAATTTAAGGCTGAATCGACCTAGGGGAGGCTCGGGAACGGTTCAGATAATCGTCACTGATGTTGTCCATGAGCGGGAATCGAACTTGGGTAGCCGGGTTCATCTGGTTATGCACACGCTTACACATCTACCGGATTATAAGAAGCACCCCAAACTGTTGTGCTCTTAAGAAGGGCCTTTGCCCGAAACGTTCCCTATTATATTTGCGTTTGTTTTTAAGAGTGTTATTGACGAATGTTCCCACTGCTTTGTGTGTGTGTGTGTGCAAGTAACAGAATCACAGAAATTGAAACATTTTATTTTTTTTCACCACCAAGTGTACTATGACGGCAGCTGTTGTCAATTTGGAATCCGTAACCAATGAGTATGCAGGTTGCCCGTGCTTCACACAGTAAATTCATCCCTGTCACGGAATACTCAATTGAGAATACAGGCCAGGATTAGTAGGGAGGGTGGGGTTGGGTGGATGGGGGTTGGGTGCCGTGGCGGGTAACGTCGTGATCGCCTCTGTAAATATTTGTGGTCGTCTGATAATGCCGTCACGGTTGGAAGGAAGGATTCCGTGGGGGCAGGGATACCCCAAGGGATTCCCAGGAGGCCATCTGTGAGCCAGTAAAACCAGAACACAATGGCAATGATAAAAACAAGTCACTGTGAGCTCAACTGACTTTATTATTCCCACGATGGCAGCAGCGATATGTTCAGGGGCTAAATGCCAATGTCCGAGGTCCGCTCGCCGCGACGAGAGGGCTTCGGGAGACAGTCCGTGTCGTTTTGCTGTTCCATCACCGTTGACTGGGCGCAAACCGCAGCGGTTTACGATTTGTCCCATAGTTTTGGGTTGCATGGCCACAGTCGCACTGCCGTGGCTTGTGTCTTTACATTTTCCACGCCGCCACCGCACCTCCCGATACCGCGATGTGAGAATCTGTCTGACGTCTGCACACGAGCTCTCTCCGATGTGTTCCAATTACGGTAATAATGGTAATGTAGAAAGTAAAAAAAAAACGCGGTTGTGTCCTTTGCAAGAGAAGGCCTCTGTGCGCCTCCGTTTAAGAAAAATATAACAATATTATTTCTACAACTCTTTGTCAATCCATTGTTGGATAAAGACCGGCCCAATCCGATGCCGGCCAGTAAGGTTTAGCGAAGGGAGGGCCCAGGACCCGGTTCAGATGTCACTCACCGCTGAGGTTTGCCGTGGCCGGGAATCAGACTCCCGTGGCTCAGTGCGCGAACCACTACACCACCGCTTGCTCCCCGCTTAATCTCGGAAGGAAAAGATTCAGACCTGCAATTGCTTGACTCACGTCACGGCTTGCAGAAGGGCCTCTACTTGAGGTGCTGTATCTCCCACTAGAGCAGTGGTTTCTTAACCTTGGGGTGCACGCACCCTCAGGGAGTGCGAGATGCCCTTTCCTGGGGGAGTGCGAGACGTGGCCAGATATTTTTAGAAGGTGAATCATCACGGACGCATAAGTACAACTACTTTGTATTCACCAAACCCTATGAATTCCTGCAGTCACGAAAGCTTCAAATCAAGATCAAACCCTATGTATTTATTAATGTCGTAAATTTGTTTACGATTGAGTACCAAATGTATGCGAGGCTGCAGTAGAGGTTAAGAACCACTGCTGTAGAGAGAGCCCCCTCTAGATAGCTTTTGAGGGTGTTTTGGCCTGCTCTTCCACGCTAGCCAGATATTTTGGAAGATGTGGGAGCGCCCACATCAGGACCTGCCGATCGTCCCAATTGACGAACTCAGGGGGCACCGCGGTGGCTAGGAGATGTTAACAACATCGCCTGGTATACAGGAGGTCGTGGGTTCGATCCCGACCCTGACGCCTGCTGTATATTTGGAGCTTTCGTGTCTCTATCCCTACGGTCGCGTGGATTTTTCTCCGGGTCCTCCGGTTTTTCCCCAACACATTTAGAAGGAACATGCGTTTGGAGTATGTTGGCTGCTATAAATCTCACTTCGTTGAGCTATTATTTGTGATAGCCAGGTCGCTCAGTGGGCCTTACCTGGTTAAGTTAACATAGTTAATAGGTGAGTTTAGTCATGTTATACTGTTGTGTGGAACACAGATGGGGGATGAAACAAACTTGCCCATCATTTCAACCGCCGTGCAGGTGTGGGGATTCGAACATTCAAATCGGAGACACTCAGAGAGACGCGCGGTATTTGCACGGCCCTGCCCCATCATCGCAATTCCCCTGCAGCTGCAAGATAGCAGCATCTGCTGGGCCTCTTGGTGGTAGCCCAGAGCCCTCTGTGCCCCCCCCGTCCCCCCGGGAGCCACTGGGTTAATCCAGTGCAGTTTCAAGGGAGCCCAAGAAGACTAACAAAGGAAGGAATTTGTGGATTGTGAAAGCGTCTCATCCCCACCGTGATTCTGGATGTGATTATGTTTCCGGTTAGTGCTGTCATTCTGAAAGACGCCAGCGTGCATTGTGTGCGTGTGCGCATCTGCGTGCGTGCATGTGTGCGCGTCCGTACGGGGTGCGGTGACGTAGTGGTTAGCGGCACTGCGCTACGTACCCGGCGACCCGAGTTCGATTCCTGCTCACAGCCAACACCAATGACTATTATATGAACCGGTCCTGGGCCTCCCTTAGGTCGACTCAGCCTCAAATGGGTACCTGGTGCGGTGTATAAACATCACCACGAGGGAGACAAAGGCGGCCGGGGCTGGTGCTGTCCACTCCACCTCCTCGTGTGCCGTGCCGGCACTTGCCCCAGCGGTCTGTTCAGGCTATACGGGGGATCTTTGTCTTTGCACATGCATGGATTTGCGTGTGTATGTTGTAAATGCCAAAAACATACATCTGCTGTCGTGTTCTCTTCACGCGTAACCTTATAAAGGTCAGCAGGTTGGTTGATGCAGAAATGCAGGATCGCTGCTAATTAAATTGAATATTTAAGTCGTGGTGTCCATTCCGCTTGCCTACGCGAGATGCTTATGTCGGCGACATAATCAGTGTCGGGGCTGATTAATGAGAGAATAATCGGCCGAGTTGTGCGGTGAAACGGGAGAGACCTCTTGTGTGCAAAAGTCGCATAGACCTGACGACCCCTGTTTCATCCACGCCGATAGGACCTGCCTGGTTGAAAAGCCGTCGTGACTGCAAGCACGTGTTCTATTTTTAAGTCGTGCGTGTTTCAAATGTTTCTTGGGTCTTTTATTTCTCAATTTTGTTCCGCTTGTATCGTTGTTGGCAGTGTCATTATCAGCATCGTAATGTGTCCCAAAGGAGGGCTTCGAGAGGTTTCGACCTTGTTGTTGTCATCAGGGGGGCGCCGCGGTGGCGAGATGTTAACTGCCTCGCCTGGTATAGAGGAGGTCCTCTGGTTTTTTTCCCTTCATATTTAGAATCACATGCGTTTAAAATATTTGGCTGCGATATATTTGCACGTGATAAGCCACGTCGTTGAGCTATCATTTGTGGCCAGGTCGCTTCAGAAAAAGAGATTTATAGCAAAGTGGGCCCTTACCAGGTAAAATGAAATTGTTTAAATAGTTTTACCACCATCATAAAAATTACATCGTCCATCTCGTTCCGTTCCTTGTACCGAGGCCCACGCCAACCCACGCCATCGCCGCTGACAGCAGACCTCTTGTCTTTGCGTGGACGTGTGCCCCACTCCCTCGCACACCCGCGCCGCAACTCTACGCACGCACGCTCGCCCCGTGCACGCGCAGCACCTGCGCGAGACGATCGCGGAGCACAAGCCCCACGTGGAGCGGCTGCGCAAGACCGGGCCCCGGCTGGCGGAGCTGAGCGCCGGCGAGGGCGGCGCGGTGCGGGACAAGCAGGCGTCGTGCGAGCAGCTCTACGCCGCCATCCGCGACGATGTGCTCCAGCGGGCGCGAGCCCTCGACGAGGCCGTCGAGCTCTCCTCGCAGGTGGGATGGGCAGGGGAGAGGGATGGGTTGAGGAGGAAGGAGGAGAGGGAGGGAAGGATGGGAGGGATGGGAGGGATGTACGGATGGGAGGGAGGGAGGGATGGGAGGGATGGGATGTTGTGGAGGGAGTGGAGGGAGGGAGGGAGGGATGGGATGTTGTGGAGGGAGTGGAGGGAGGGAGGAAGGGAGGGAGGGATGGGATGTTGTGGAGGGAGTGGAGGGAGGGAGGGACGGATGGGAGGGAGGGAGGGAGGGATGGGAGGGATGGGATGTTGTGGAGGGAGTGGAGGGAGGGAGGGAGGGATGGGAGGGATGGACGGATGGGAGGGAGGGAGGGATGGGAGGGATGTTGTGGAGGGAGTGGAGGGAGGGAGGGAGGGATGGACGGATGGGAGGGAGGGAGGGAGGGATGAGAGGGAGGGATGGGAATGATGGAGGGATGGAAGGGATGCGTCCGCCTTTATTCCCTTTGCCCTCTCGTGTTTGACAGAATTTGATCTTGCTGCTCCTGGAACTCAATCCCCCAGTCATCCGTGCCCTGTTCAAGTCCAGGCTCGAGACATTCCTATTTTTTTCTGACTGCGACTGACCGGCCCTTGCACGCTCTCTACAAAACAAATAAATAACTCAGTTGTGCATCATTTCCCCAGGATGCCCGTGTGCCATTGTTCCGTACAGTGTCTTGAAATGCGGTGAGAATTTGGATTGCTTACTCTGCGAGTCGTCGTCATCGGCATTAATTAAGTCCTGCCGGCTGAACGTGTGGCGAGTATGGCAGCAGAGGACCCAACAAGTCTTAACTTCACTCATCCTCCCACCGCCGCTGTCAGCCTCTCTTCTCAAGAGCCGAGTGTTGAAGTGACGGGGGGGGGGGGGGGGTCCTGCTTTCAATTTCACCCTGGCTCACTCCCAATCTGCCGTCGTCCAAACACCGTCACGAGATTCAAAACTAAAGCAAATAAACGCGTGCTTGAATTATATTTACATTTCACAGCTCACGGCTGAGCTTGCCAGGTGATATTGCCGAACTGGATAGCGTTGGTTCTGTTGAGTCATTGGCACTATTTGCAGTGTTTTTTTCGGTTTTTTTTTATCAACGTCAGTGTTTGAAATGCGAGTCCATGTGTGTTCGTTGAACTTCTTTCGCACAGTACGAGGGAAGTACAACAAACTAAACGCAAAAATCAGTTCCTCAAGAAATTAGTTTTCAATCTAGATTATTCGAAAGTGTATAGCTTCGGTGGCTTCGCAATATCGGAAATGAAGAGCGTTCCAGAAGCACGTCTTTGTTCGATGGTTAACGCTGAGGTCCTCGGTTCGAATCCAGGTTTCAGCTCTCCGTGATGAAGCCGGGGTGTCAGGTTTTTAATGAGTCACTAAGAACTTCAACAACAAAAAAAGGGTCTTTTTATGAAAAAAACTTAGAGGCTATACACTTGCATTCGTGTAAATTCCAGCTCTGCAGTGTCGAAACGCCTTTGTCATGCGACGAGCGCCGATCTCGCCGCAGAGCGCGCGTGGAAAAGTGCGCCCTCCGTTGGCGTGCGCGACACAGCAGCCTCTTGTAGCATGATTCTGTGAAAGCGCGGCCGTCAGGTGACGCGCACACACACAACGTGGGTGGGGGGGAGGGCAGCCGCGGTGCTCCGTGAGATTTACGCCCGGGTGCTTTGCCCCGCGACCGCGCAGTTCCACGAGAAGATCGAGCCGATGCTGGAGGCGCTCGAGCGGATCTCGGAGCGGCTGCGCTCGCCGCCGCCCGTGCCCGCCGAGACGGAGAAGCTGCGCGACCACCTGTCGGACAACCGCGCCGTCGCCACCGAGCTCGACAAGCTGGAGCCGTCGTTCAAGGCGCTGCGGGCGCGCGGCGAGGAGCTCGTCGCCCGCTCGCTCGCCCTCGACGCGCCGCCGCCGCCGCCGGAGGGCGGGCGGCAGAGGACGGCGTCCGTGTCGTCCGAGGAGGGGTTCGCCGCGAGAGGTGGGGGTGGGGGGGGGGGTGGGGGGGGGGTGGGGTTTGGTGGCGGTGGAGGGATGTGGGTCTCGTCTTTGCCTTGGGTGTTCATCGTTGCGCTGATCAGAATCGTTATCATCTATTGCGTAATTATCATATGGCACCGTATGGATTATATGGGATTGTAATGCAGTGGCCTTAAATACATTGGACTTGTCTCTCGCAAGGGGCAGCTCAGTCGAAGCGTCCCACAGCCACGGGCAACAATAATAATAAAACAGAAAAAAACTACTTTTATGAGTCAACCTTTCTAAACATAGGCGATGAGAAATACGTCACGGCGGTCCATTTCCACCGAGGTTCAGGGGTGGTGACTCGGTGGTGTCAGCTGTCAGACACATTAACTGAGGCTGAATTTACCGAGGTCGGCGCGTCCCAGGTTAGGCGCGAGAGCCTCGCACCACCGTTGGCTGCGTTGCGATTCGATTTAAACTGCAGAAGGGGTGCGGGGGTGTGGTTGGACGCAGGAGTGCGACTAGCTCTCCGCGTTTCTCGCGAGAGAAGTTATATTTCGAAAGGTGGCATTTTCCTGGTGTGATCTTTGTCAATGAACGAAAAATTTAACATCATTAGACCTCTTTTGCCAGTACCAAAATATAATAATAGGGTTTTTCCCCTTTTTTCTGGCAACAAAACTGAAACCTTTTTTTACAAGGATTCATGTCTACATTAACCACAATACCTGCAGTCAAAATGCAAACAAAAAACATACTATGATAATATATGCATTGTCCTTCAAACTGATTGGTCCACACCAAGGACAATGCATATATTATCATAGTATGTTTTTTGTTTGCATTTTGACTGCAGGTATTGTGGTTAATGCAGACATGGATCCTTGTAAAAAAAAAAGGTTTCAGTTTTGTTGCCAGAAAAAAGTGGAAAAAAGCCTATTATTAAAAAATGACACGTTAAAGACAGTTGTGAACATTAGGTCAGGCATCCGAATGCAGCCTCGCTTGGCGAATGCGGGAGGCACATTTCTAATCTCGTTTCGCTTTGCACGAACCTACGCCTGGCGTGTAACGATTCGAGGATTCCACTTCGATTCTCACGCTCACGATGCCACGCGTCGTTCTGCCCATTCCGGTTAGGTGTAATAAATATATATAAACATGAGAATATGTATTTGCATTAGAGGAATCCGATGGGCTATGAAGCTCTTTTTCACTGATGTCCAGATATAGTGGTACCTGGCCACCCGCAACCGAATCTTGGCCTCCAAATCGTCGATTCGCGGAGAACGTCGCCGCGAATCATCGCGATCCTCGCCTCTATCTGCCCGCTCCCTCTTCTCCCTTCCACCCCCCCCTCCACCACCACTGCCTCCACTCTCCCACCCCCCCGCACCCCACCTGCAACCCCCTGCGGACCCTCCCCACCACCACCCCGCCCCACCAGGCGTACAGGAGCGCATGGACCGCTTGGTGTTCCTGTGGGGCGACATCGCGGCGCGTGCGGAGGAGCGCGAGGGACACCTCCTGGACGTGCTGGAGCTGTCGGAGCGCTTCTGGTACGACCACGCGGCCCTGGCGGCGACGCTGCGCGACGCCCACGACGCGCTGCGCGACCTCGGCGACCCCGCCCTCGACCCCTCGCTCATCAAACTCCAGCAGGAGGCGATGCAGGTAAAGTTGTTGTCGTCGTTGTTGTTGTTGTCGTCGTCGTCGTTGTTGTTGTCACGGTTGTCGTCACTTCATCCTCATGAACGCGATCTTCCCGTATCACGCTCGCCATCGTTGTCATGGTTTCATTCAACGTCAGCACAGTCTTTAAGTGGTGCTTGATTAGCTTTAAGTCGTGCTGCACTAGTGACGAACTGGCCACGTTCTGTTTTTTCGTGACAACCCTTACTGGTTGGCTGTGTCGGGTGGTGGCGGGTTTTAACGACACATTTCCATATTTACGCGATCTAACCCCAAAAAACCTCTATTATGTCATCACAATCTTTATCATTGTCATTGCAATCATTTACCATCCTGCACGTGATTATCTACATCATCATCATCATAATCATCATCATTAATCATGATTTTAGCCATTGTCATCACCACTGTTAGCCACATTGTCATGGTCACCATATGCATCTTACACCTTGTGAATGTTCAGCACACGCTAACCACCGCACGACTTGTAATGATAACACTTGCGATGCAATCTTGCTTGCGCTGTAATCAACGTGATACGGATAACTCGAACATGACGTGATCACCGTATGGATGTCATCGAGCGTGTGACTTGTCCTGGCACAAGCGTCGTGGTGACGTCACCGCCACTTAGTGGCGAATGGCGGTTGTAGACTTACCCTGAGTCCGCGGCAGGGAGTCAACTCGCCCACGACGTCCGCACGGCGTCGATAAAAAACGAGCGCCAAATTTCAAACAGCCGTCGCCTCTCATCGCCCCGCCGCCCGGGGCTCTCTCTCTCCCTTTGCCTCACGCACCGCCACCCTCGGCCCCCGCCAGGCCCTGAAGGAAGACTCGGACGGCCTGCAGGCCGAGCTGGACACCCTGGGTGGAGTGGGCTGCGAGCTCATGGCGGCCTGCGGCGACCCCGACAAGCCTGAGGTGAAGAAAAGCATCGACGAGGTGAGACCTGTAACTCGTACGTACGTGTACGTGCGTGTGTGTGCGCGTGTGTACGTGCTTGCATTGCAACAGTGCTCACCTGTGCCGTTTGTGGCCCCCGAGCCAGCTGCGGAAATTCCACAGTACGTTGGCTGGGGGTGAGTCTATCTACAGGACGACCATAGCTGACTTTCACACACACAAAGTGGTACTAATGTTATCAACCCCCAAGGGATGATGGGCTGAGTCAACAATCCCCCACCAGGTTTTGAGCTCGACATCTTCCCACGTTGAGCCGCTCACTGAGCCGCTGAACCACCTTGGCTAGTGGGATGTCCACGAACAGCGTGTGTACGTTGAACTTCTTTCGCACCGTACGTAGCCAACCGTGCTCATCGGAGGCGCGGGACCTCTACACGCTGTGCAGATTGTGAGTGTTGTTTGAATCGTCTTTTACCACGCTGGTCAGTGCGGGTTGAGATTGGAGCGTAGATGCAGGACCATTCAGCAATTGGTTTGTGAGATGCGGTCGGGGTGAGCACTATTGAGACTTACAAAATATTAACCAACTTCACAAACTGGTTGAAAGTGCAAGAGTCCCATTATATATTTCTAAATGAATGAATGTCGGCCACAGTACACATGTTCTATGTTTCTCTGTGTGCGTGAATGGATATATGTGTGTGGGTGTGTGTACGTGTGGGGAGCGGTAGTGGAGTGTGGCAAGAACCCAGGGACCCGAGTACAATTCCCGCTCGCGGCCACCATCAGCGACGTATGTATCTGAACCGAAGCTGGGGCTCCCCTAGGTCGACCCAGCGTCAAATGAGTAACTGGTGCGGTGTGTAAACCTCGGCCCTCGGGGAAAAAAAGACAACCGCGCGTGGTGCTGTCCACACCACACCCTCTTCACGTGCCGTGCCGGCCTTAATAGGCGCTCGCTAACAGTCCGTTAAAGGCTACTGCGGGAGGGGGGTCTTTGCGTCTTCATGGAAATGTTTCGTGTGTGTTCTCGTTCTCAGCTGAACAGCCTGTGGGAGACCGTCAACCGCACGTGGAGGGAACGAATGGAGCGGCTGGATGACGCCATGCAGGCCACCATCCAATTTCAGGATGCGCTGCAGGTGGGAGGCTCCCCCACCCTCGCCACTCGTCCACGCGCCCAGGAGGGCGTGCAAAGAAATCGTGGGATTATATACCCAAGATGCCTTGCAGCCCATATCTTACACATATATATTACATAATTCCACCACCTTCGTTCGTTGTTTGATATTGGGAAAGGTCGCGTAAATGTCTCCTGTGAAACAGAGATGTAGCGACGACGAAAACGAAATAAAAATATTTATTTATGCTGGAGAAATCCGATGAGCTGTGAAGCTCTTTTTTACAGATGTCCAGTAGTTTTCATAGATGTCCAAAGTACGACCCGTTGATACCTGTTGATACCATCTGTCTAAAATTGATACCAGGCATCGATAAGGAAATGCATCATCATAACCACCATCAGCCACGATCAATCCATTGCTGGATACAAGTTTCCCCTGTGCCGTGTCGGTCACGGGGGCTATTTGACCGAACTTGACCATGCTCGGCAGGGTGAGTTTGTAAAGGAGGAGGCGCAGGACAAGTTCCGAAGTCACTCGCCGTAGTCGGGATTTGATTCTCAGCTTGCCGGGTTCACAGCACGCAAAAAGCAGTAGAGCACTTTAAGCACTGTGCCACTCCTTCAACCCCAGTTAGTATCTTTATACCCATAGATAATAATAAAACTACCCTTGTCAATGGATGTCGTTGATGTCGTGGGTAGCACACTGGCATTGCAATCCAGAGGTCATAAGTTCAATCTCCCCAGCATTGTAAGCGGTTATGCCGCAGCCAGTCGGCAGGTCCGCGCGTGACGGAGTAAAGCGTGTGGCCACGGTTTGAGAGTTAGGCCACAATCCCCTCGAGTGGAGGCCTTTCTGCCAGCGGTGGCGCGAGCGAGCGAGCCAGCGAGTGGTTGCTGCACCGTGACGATGAAACGGCAACTGAACGAAGCGCGTTTGTGTGCACAGGGCATGTTCGACTGGCTGGACATGGCGGAGGCAAAGCTGGCAGCCATGCCGCCAGTGGGCACCGATCTCGAGAGCGTCAAGCGGCAGATGGAGGAGCTCAAGGTGAGGACTCCTTTGATGTCCACTTTCGGGCATGATGCGCGCTTTGGTAATTCCCTGAGACAAACGATCTGCGACCGACTGGTGGTACGACACCTGTAGGTCTAAATTTTGATTTAAAGCTTTTCGTGACTGCAGTAATTCATATTCTTAGCTCTTTCGGTAAAGTCACGTTGAAGGGAGACAATAAAATAATAAAATATATATAAAACAATAAAAATTCTCACGACGTTTCGACCATAACACAAACGGTCGTCATCATACACCTGATGACGACCGTTTGTGTTATGGTCGAAACGTCGTGAGAATTTGTATTGTTTTATATATATATTAATATTTTATTGTCTCCCTTCAACGTGACTTTACCGAAAGAGCTAAGAATACCTGTAGGTCTGTTGGGAAAGCTGTAAGTCTTGCTGCTGTGGAACCGTCGGATGCAGTGCGAACTGGCTCGGAGAACTGCGCGTTAATCGACAGGTCACACAGCCACCTAGAGTTTTCGTTTTGTCTTTTTTTACGATTTTATTCCACGTGGGCTATCGGCGTCATGTTGTTACGCTGATGTGTGTCTGTATATTCGGAACTCTCGCAGAGCAGTGCATCAACCAATGTTAGAGGGCGGCCCGCGGAATGAGATATCACAGAACTACTTCTGAGATCCCTTCAAGTGACCACGAGGAGTATTACACTTTTCTACATGCCATGCCGCTGATAAATGTCTGTCGCATGATAGATCAGATCGACATTTTCAATTCTCAGAGCGGGAGTCACGCGATGCGTCGACCATGTTTGTTCGATGGCCAGCGTCTCCGCGCACGCCACTCCGACATGATCCGCGCTCCCGTCGCTCTGACACACCGTTCGCTCCCTCCGGCCCGCGTCTCCCTCCCCGCACGCAGGCGTTCAAGGCGGAGGCGTACGGCCAGCAGATGGAGATGGAGCGGCTGACACACCAGGGCGAGCTGCTGCTGCGGCGCTGCGAGGATCCCCCGCAGCAGGAAGTGCTAAGGTCTCCCCTGGTCGAGCTGCGACGTCGGTGGGACTCACTCGACGGCAAGATCGTCACGCGACAGGTGCCGCCCGCTGGCTGCAGTCGGTGGCAGCCGCATGAGACTCACCCCCCCCTGCCCCGACACCACCGCCCGTGGAAAAGAGCTTCATAGCTCATCGGATTTCTCCAGGATAAATAAATGATCCGATTCTGATCATCGCGGTGACGAAGACCAAGATAAATGTGACCTCCGCTTCCCGCGTCCCACATCCCCCCACCGACCCAATTGGACATCTGTGTTGTAACTTTCTTACCCTCTCCTACTGGACACCTGTGAAAAAGAGCTTCATAGCTCATCGGATTTCTCCAGGATAAATATTTTAATTCTGATTATCGTGGTAACGAAGGCCAAGACAATCGTGACCGCCCCCGCCCCCCCACATCCCACATCCCCACCCCCACCGACCTGTGAGGTAGTTAACATCTCTCTGCTCTGTTGTTGTCGTGGTGCTGCAGCACAAGCTGGAGGCGTCGCTGCTGGCGCTGGGCCAGTTCCAGCACGCCCTCTCCGAGGTGCTTGCCTGGCTGGGCCACACGGAGCAGCTCCTGGCCGAGCAACGCACGGCGACCGGAGACCCCCGGCACATCGAGATTGAGCTAGCGAAGCACCACGTAAGCGCAGCGCCAGTCGCCCACTCGCTCACCCACTCACTCGCTCACTCACTCGCTCACCCGCTCGCTCACCCACTCACTCGCTCACCCACTCGCTCACCCACTCACTCGCTCGCTCGCTCGCTCACCCGCTCGCTCACTCACTCACTCACTAGCTCGCTCGGTCACCGACTTGCTCACCCACTCGCTCACCCACTCACTCGCTCACTCACTCGCTCACCCGCTCGCTCACCCACTCACTCGCTCACCCACTCGCTCACCCACTCACTCGCTCGCTCGCTCGCTCACCCGCTCGCTCACTCACTCACTCACTAGCTCGCTCGGTCACCCACTCGCTCACTCACTCACTCACTAGCTTGCTCATCCACCCACTCACTCGCTCACTCACCCAATCGCTCGCTCACCCACTCACTCGCTCGCTCACTCGCTCACCCGCTCGCTCACTCACTCACTAGCTTGCTCATCCACCCACTCACTCGCTCACTCACCCAATCGCTCGCTCACCCACTCGCTCGCTCGCTCACCCACTCACTTGCTCGCTTACTTGCTCGCTTACTTGCTCACCCACTCACAAACCAACTCTCCTCACCCACTCACTCGCTCACTCACCCACCTGCTTGTTCACTTACTCACTCGCCCACTCACTCACCAACTCGCTCACCCACCCACTCGCTCGCTTACTTGCCGCTCATGTCTTTAGAAATGCTTTTTTGCGTTTAGTTTGTTCTCCTTCCCCTGCGCCTCCCAATGAAGTGGCTTATTATTTCTGCAAATCGTTAGTGGGAGGGAAAGAATTGCACCACGCATACAAACGCGGCGAGGGTGCATCCTCTCCCCCTCCCCACCTCCCCCGCACACCCCGGCAGGTCTTGCGGAATGACGTGCTGGCGCACAAGTCCACGGTGGAGAGCGTGAGCGAGGCCGGCGGCCGGCTGGTGCGGCAGGCGGACGGCGAGGAGGCGAGCGCCTTGCGGGGCCGGCTCGGCAACCTGGGCCGCCGCTGGGAGGCCGTGCTGAAGCACACGGAGGAGAGGCAGCGCCAGCTGGAGGCCGCCCTCAAGCAGGTGACGTCCGCGCTGCTCGCGAGGGCGAGCATCTGTTGCTGCGCCGTCGTTGTTGACACTCGTTGCGGAGGTTCGCGGTTGTAGCCCCAGCGACCGCCCTGGTTAACACTGCGTGCGTGCGGCGCCACGGTGGCGAGACGTTAACTACCTCGCCTGGTATGGAGGAGATGGTGGGTTCGATCCCGAACCTGACGCCTGCTGTTGTATATTTGGAGTTTGCGTGACTCTCTCCCTGTGGTCGCGTGGATTTTTTCTTCGGGATCCTCCGGTTTTTTCCCCTCCACTTTGAGAATCCACTTGCGTTCGTATGATTTGGCTGCTGGAAAATTCCACGCGGCAAGCCACTTCGTTGAGCTATCATCGTCTGCGGCCAGGTCGCTTCTGAAAACGAGCTATCTTGGCTCAGTGGGTGTTACCTGGTAAAAATAAAATAATAAAAACAAGTGTTGAAGCGTCGTGCACTTCACGGTGAACGTTCGCAGATTCCGTGACGTTGTTTTAAAGGGAGGTGGGGCCCCTGTGTGGCGGTGTCACGGTCCAAATTTGCCCAAAAAAATATCGTAATTCCTCACAAATTACTTAATTGGGTAGAAAGCACGAGGCATCATCGCTGTGAAACCACTGCAGACGATACTCGCCCGTGACAAATGGCGAACGCCAACTCTCATAATAATTAGGCTGTAATTTTTATACAAGACCATTGAAATAAGTAACGAGACTTTTGACAATGCTGTAACATGGGTAAGTGCAATTTCGGTAATAAAAAAAGCATAATTCTCGCACGTTTATATTTATAGATGCCGCTGCTAGATGGCAGACTTTTCGCACGTGATCACATTGGAAAAGCAGTGAGATGTTGTTATTTTTTTAAACTATAGTCCGAGGGTGTCACGTCGAGTGAAATATATCGAAGAATGAAACCATAATCTGAATCGATCGTTCCCCCCTCCCCTCTCCCCACCACCACCCCCCTACAACCTTCCCTTCTGCCTCTACAGGCCCAAGGCTTTCAGGGAGAGGTGCAAGGCCTGATGTCGTGGCTGGCGCGCCTGGATGGTCAGATGGCGATGGCGCGACCCCCGGGTGGCCTGCCGGAGACAGCGCGCGAGCAGCTCAACGCCCACCTGGTAAACGAGCGAGCAGCGCCGGTGGCGCCGTGTGGAGGTTTCGCTGGTGGACGTAGCGCGTCTGTGGGTGCGTGTGTACGCGCGTGTGTACGCGCGTGTGTACGCGCGTGTGTACGCGCGTGTGTGTGTGTGTGTGTGCAAGAAGATCTGCTGGACTACTTAGTGACGGACCAGCGGATGCGAGCCCATGTCCTTGACAGCAGGACCTACCGTGGAGCTGATCTGCCCTCTGACCATCGACTAGTCATCTGTAAGATGCGCCTGCCATTCTTCCACTCCGGTGGTGGGTGTACACCCAGGACCCCATTCCGACCTAAAGTGGCCTGGTCTCAGTTATCCGATGAAAGTTGCAAGCGAGAATTTCATCATCGCTTGCGGCTGGGATTGGCATCGTCCCCGACTCCTCCTGATGTCGAGGGTAAATGGGCGAGGTTTAGGACTGTGACTTATGCAGCTGCAATGGCTGCTTTGGGTACGCGGTCCAGACCTCCCCAGAGACCCTGGCTGACAGAGGAGGTGTTCAGGATGGTTGAGAAAAAGCGACAGGCCCACTGTCATCGGCTACAGAATCCCACGTCAGAGAATGAGGAGGCTTACCGCAGCCTTCGCTCGGAGGTTCGGAGAGCCGTGAGGTGCTGCAAGGATGGGTGGTGGTCGCGGGTTGCTGAGGAGATGGAGTGTGCCTCAGTGGCCCGTGATCACAAATCTCTATTTAACTCCATCAAAAAAGTAACCTGCAGCGCCACACCTATTACAATCATTAGGGGAAAAAACGGTTATCCAATCTCCGACCCCCAGGAACAGGTTTGCAGATTTGCTGAGCATTTCTGTGAGGTCCTGGGAGAGGGAAAACCCCTCAGCCAGGAAAACATCGTGGCACAAAGTGAGGATGACCCTGCTGAGGCTGCGGTGCCTCAAATATTGGATGGAGTCACCCCCTGTGAGTGTCTGGCTGAGGTGCCATCTGTTGAGGAAGTACTGAAGGCGATCCGGAGTCTGAGACCAGGAAAGGCAGCGGGCAGAGATGATCTCCCAAGCGAAATGCTGAGGGAGGGTGGCGTTTGTGCACAGACTGCCCTATATGACATCATAACAACATTCTGGACCACTGGACGGGTTCCGCAGGATTGGAAGGATGCCCTGGTGGTCCCCCTTTTTAAGAAGGGGGACCGCCCAGACTGTAACAACTACAGGGGCATTTCACTCCTCAGTGTGCCGGGAAAGGTCCTGACAAGGATTATTCAGCATCGCCTTGCCAGGCACGCTGAGGAGAGGCTTGCGGAGCCCCAATGCGGTTTCAGGAAAGGGCGGTCCTACACAGATGCCATATTTTCTGTCCGTCTGCTACAGCAGAGGTGTAGGGAATTCCAACAAGACCTACATCTCTGCTTTATTGACCTGGTCAAGGCCTATGATACCATCAGTAGGCCTGGGCTCTGGGTTGTTCTTCGTGCTTTTGGAGTACCTGACCCTCTGCTCACGATCATTAAGGACCTTCATGATGGTGAGCGGGCCCGGGTAAAACTACGTGGTCGGGAGTCAGAGCCATTCCCTGTACACCTTGGGGTGCGACAGGGATGTCCTCTGGCTCCCACATTATTTAACATCTATTTTGACCACGTAGTTCGTGAAGCCTTCAATAGCTGTACCGGGGGAATCTCCATATGGTACAGATATAATGGGAGGCTGATCGATGCCCGGGTGCGGTCAAGGGATGGCTCCCTATTGCTCAACCATGTTATGTATGCTGATGATTTGGTAATAGCTGCTCATTCAGAGGAGGAGTTGGAGACGCTGCTGCTGAGACTGGAGCGTGCCACTAAGAGGTGGGGCCTTACCATCAGCCCCACCAAAACTAAGCACCTGCCTGGGTATTTTGTACCATCGGACACTCCACCCCCACAACTCCCAATCGGTGATGGGGCAGTTGTGGAGTGAGTGGAGAGTTTCCCATACCTGGGCAGTGTGCTTATGACCGGCTCCAGTTTAACAGCAGAGGTCTCACTCCGAATCAGTCGAGCGGTAATATCTTTTCATCGGTTGCGTAACGCTGTGTGGAAGCTACCTGGTCTGTCGCTTCGCACTAAGCTTCAGGTCTTCTCGGTCACGGTCATTCCCTCCCTTCTCTACGCTTGCGAAACGTGGACCCCCCTAATGGAACATCTTCACCGGTTAGAAACATTTAGGCTGGCCTGCCTACGATCCATCCTGGGTTTAACCAGACTGGATTGTGTGAGGAGCTCACAAATCCTTGAAATATCTGGGTAGGGTCCCATCGGTGAGCTCCTCCGGCGGGGAAGGCTGCGATGGCTGGGTCATGTAGCCCTCATGCCCAGCCACCGCATGCCGAAACAGCTTTTGTTCGGCCGGATTGAGGGGGCTAAGCGGGCGCGGCACGGGCTAGAGAAGAGATGGAGTGATGTGGTACAGGAGGACGTGGAGCTGAGTGGACTTGCCAATGACTGGTTCCAGCGGTGTCAAGATCGGCCTCTGTGGAGGAGGCTCGTGAAGGACGCTACTGGGCAGTTGGAGGCAGTCGCCCTCCAACAACAACGGAGGGCGGAGGAGCGACGCTCACAACAACGAGCAGAGCGCCGGGTGGCTAAAGCACAGCAGGTTGCCACAGTAGGGGGCACAGGTGGTGCATCAGCCAGTCATCTCAGTCAGTCGACCCGTGGCACCTGGGTCTGCCCCGTGACCTCCTGCCAGCGGGCGTTCGACACTTTACGTGGCCTTAAGGTGCACATAGCCTGGCACAAGCGTCGTGGTGACGTCACCGCCACTTAGTGGCGAATGGCGGTTGTTGTTGTTGTTGTTGCGTGTGTATGTGCGTGTGTGTACGTGCGTGTGCGTGTGTACGTGTGTGTGCGTGGGTACGTATGTGTGCGTGTGTGCGTATGTACGTGTGTGTGCGTATGTACATGTGTGGGCGTGTGTGCGAGTGACAACGGCGGCCGGGCGTGGTGCTGGCCACCCACCCCCCTCGTGTGTGCCGTGCTGGCCTTCACAGGCGCTCGTGAACATCACTCGCCCCAACAGTGTGTTAACGCTAAACAGGGGATCTTTGTCTTTGTGTGTGTGTGTGTGTAAACGCTGTTGGGAGTGGGGAGCGGTAGCATGAGTTGGTGTGCCGCACGACAAACCCGGCGACCCGAGTTCGATTCCTGCTCACCGCCAACACAAGTGACGATTATCTGAATTGGTCCTGGGCCTCCCCTAGGTCGACTCATCTTCAAACGAATGCCTGGTGCGGTGTGTAAATATCACCACTCGGGAGACAAAGGCGGCCGAGCGTGGTGGTGCTGGCCACCCACCCCCTCGTTTGTCGTGCCGGCCCTCATAGGTGCTCACTAACAGCGCTTACCCCAACAGTATGTGAAGGCTACACGGGGGATCTTTGCCTTGTCTCTGCGGAACAATGAGCGGGGTGCCGGGCGGCTAAAAACACAGCAATTCGGCACAGTAGGGGGCACAGGTGCTACATCTGCCAGTCATCTCGGTCAGTCGACCCGCGGCACCTGGCTCTGTCCCGTGACCACCTACTCAGCGGGCGTTCGACACTTCGCGCGGCCTTGAAGTCCACGCAGCCCTGCACAAGCGCCGTGGTGACATCACCGCCACTTAGTGGCGAACGGCGGCGGCCGCGCGTGCGTGCGGTGACGTGACGGGCTCGCCGGCGCGGGGGGGTGGTCGCCCGCAGGAGTTGTGCCGGGAGATGGAGGCGCGCGAGGCCCCGTACTACGACCTGCTGGAGCGTGGGCGCCAGCTGCAGGACACCGGCGAGGAGGGGGCCGCGCCGCCGCCGCCGCCGCCGCCGCCGTGCAACGGCGCCCAGCAGGGCCTGCGCGCCCTGCAGCAGCGCTGGGACTGCGTGCGCGCCAAGCTCAACGATAGGAAGGTGCGGGCTCGTGCGCGTGGGCAGGCACCGGCGCGCGTTGCCTGCGTATCGCGTGCGTGTGTTCGTCTGCGTGTGTCTCTCTGTGTTTGTTCATGCATCTCTCGAAACATATGCGGTGGTAGAAATGGGCCGGCACTGCTCAAAACACCGTACGTGCGTAACGGGACGTATTGTTATCACCGTCCCATCGTCGCCATCATCTCCGTCATCAGGCTCATCGTCATTAGTTTCACCATTGTCATCATTGGCCTCATCATCACCATCACCAGCCTCACCATCTTACCCTCTCTCTCTCTCTCGTGACGTCTCCCTCCGCGCCGTGGACCAGGCCAAGCTGGAGGAGGCGGTCTCCGTGGCGACAGAGTTCCACAACTCTCTGCAGGAGTTCATCGTGTGGCTTACGGCGGCCGAGCGAACCATCGGCACGGCCACGGCCCCGAGCCTCGTGCTCGACACGGCGCTCTTCCAGGTCGATGAGCACAAGGTGGGGCCCGCACGGACGGGCGGCGCCTGCAGCTCGCGCTGGACGGGGGGGCCGATCGTTGGCCTGCTAGCGGTGGGCGGCGGATGGTTTTAGCCTGAGCGGTGCCATCCGTTTTTTTCGTTGGGCCAACGAAAACAGAAGGCGCTGTTGGTTGTTGCCTCTCAGCGGTAAGGCGAGAAGGATGATTAGTGGGCAGCGTGTGGTCTCTGCCTGTTAGCAGTTGCCTGCTCTTTGCAGTGAGTACTCATTCGAAATCATCATCACAATTATTCCGCAAGTGGAAAATAGTGCGACTGCGGCTACAGACACCAAACCATGGAGCGTAGAACTTTGCTCTGCTCCAAATAAAAATTTGAAGGTGATTGGTGAATGACTAGATGGGTGGGTGGGTAGATGGGTGAATGACTGAGTGCGTGGTTGAGTGCGTGGATAAGTTTGTGGGTGGGTGAATATGTGGGTGAATGGGTGAGCAAATGAGTGTATCAGCAATTGACCAAGTCTCAGATAAAGCATCTGTGAACGGCTGAACCACTTCGAGCTGAATCCCTAACAGCTGCTCTCCATCGACCGCACGAATTCGTCGTCGCCGTCGCTCACGTTTCCTATTTAATTTCTCCCGGACTGCGCCGCCGCTCCCCCAGATCTTCGTGACGGAGCTGAACGGGCGGCGCGAGGCGCTGGTGGAGCTGGAGCGAGCCGGCGCGCAGCTCAAGCTCGCCGCGCCCAAGCAGGACGGCGCCCTCATCCGCAACCTCCTGCTCAGCGTGTCGGCGCGCTGGGACAAGGTGGCGCAGCGCTCCCTCGAGCGCAGCCGCGCGCTTGAGGACGCGCGCAAGCGCGCCAAGCAGGTGACGGCGCCAGCCCGCGGGCCGACATCGCCGTGGGGGGTTCGGTGGAGCTCTGTAGCCGGCCTCGGCCGTTGCTGGCCCCGTCCGTAGCCGGCCTCGTCCGTGTGCATGTCAGAGCGGCCTGGTGGCTTGGCGTGAGAGAGAGAGAGAGAACGAGCGGCTCGCAAATGAAAATGGTTGTGAGTTCAAATCCTGTGCCTACCCCCCTACCCCCACCCCCGTCGTCCCGCCACTGTCGATGTGTTGGGGGTCTCCGCTTGCAGTTGACTTTGTTGGGAAGTCAACAGCAATTGTCGAATGCATGGACTCGTCACCTGCCATACGAATGTGGAATTTGCACGACTGGCTCGGAGATGGGCACTGCCTCAATGCTGATTTGAACAGGAAATCGCTGACTTTTCATTCGTGTACATGCACGTGTCAAGTAAATAGCATTATGAGCTTAAGTATCAGCATCATTTATTATTTATACCGCATCTCCCACACAGTGTGTCTTGAGCAGCCGGAACAAACAGGAATTTTTGATAATAAAATACAAACAGAATCACTTAATCACTCAGTGAGGAAGTGATCGCAGACAAATACCATGTACATGTCGGCAATGCAAGCAAATGGGAATAAACAACACTTCAAAGCTAAACAGTGCGTAAAGGTATTCACACGTTCTTGAAATGTATCTCTTTCGTGTTAACATCCTACCTCCTTTTTTCGCATCAGTGGTATTATTTCTAACTAAGTATTTTCATCGCTTAAAAACACTGCACCGACTTGAAAGCATTCCTCTTTCTGCTGCATGTGGCAGTGGTGCAAGTGACGCATGACTCTTAAGTATTTGACCAGGTACGGCCCACTGAACAATATAGCTTTTTTTTTTTAGAAGCGACCTGGCCACACAAATGATGTCCCAATGACGTGGCTTATTATTTTTTGGAAATTGATAGTAGCAGCCAAATACTCTAAACGTGTCTCTGAATGTGTAGGGGAAAAAACCGGAGGACCTGGAAAAAAATCCATGCATCAGGGTCAGGATCGAACCCACGATGTCCTGTATACTCGGCGAGGTAGTTAACATCTCACGGTGCCTGCTGATCTTGGTCGTAATTGTAATTCGGTGGTTGCGCGACTTTCAGTTTCACGAGTCGTGGAGTGGGCTGATGGGCTGGCTGGAAGAGGCGGAGCGGAACCTGGACACGGAGCTGGACATCGCCAATGACCCCGGCAAAATCAAGTGCCAACTCTCCAAGCACAAGGTGGGCAGAGGTGGCACAGCCAGATCCGGATGATGAATTTGAAAATGTCATCAAGCGTTTCGATTCGATGAGATGTTAGAATGAAACATTTTTGTTGATGAAATTATGGAAAAAACCGTAAAATCATAAAATAATTTACAGAATGTATCCGCTTCTAGTTTGATTACATTTTAGTGTAGGGTAAATTACATTTTAGTCTAGGGTTGCATTCCTATGCACGACTTACCCGATAAAAAAAAACAGCCAAAAAAAATAGAGAAATATAAACGTCCAGCACTGAATGTACACGCCTCTTCGGCCAAGGCAATGATGTCACTCGCCACGCGTGCACCTCGCCTCTCCGCGACGCCACCACGCGTATCGCCGCCACGCGTATCGCCACGCGGCTCGGCAGGCGGCGACGTAGCTTCCAGCCAAACAAACACCGAAGAACAAACGCCTTGGAGAAAGCGTCACGGCGAACGCGGCGTTTCCCTTTCCTCCGATCGCCCCACTATCGCGGGCGCTGCAGGAGTTCCAGAGGGCGCTGGGCGGGAAGCAGCCGGCGTACGACGGGACGGCACGCGGCGGCAGGCTGATGCGCGAGCGCGCCACCCAGGAGGACGACAAGCAGCGGCTGGACGACATGCTCAGCGAGCTGCGCGACCGCTGGGACACCGTGTGCGGCAAGTCCGTGGAGAGGTGAGCGAAAGCGCCGCCCGCGACACACCGCCCGGGATAGGTCACGTGCTGTGAGTAAGGGACTGCAATCGTCGCATTTTTACTCAGTTGCGGGCGCTCTGGGAGGGGGTGCCAGCCACGGTGGCCAGGAGATGTTAACTCCCTCGCCTGGTATACAGGACGTCGTGTGTTCCATCCCGACCCTGACACCTGTATATTTGGAGTTTGGATGTCTGTCTCCTCCGTGGTCGCGTGGATTTTTCTCTGGGTACTCCGATTTTTCTCTCCACATTAAGAATCAACGTCACGCGTTTAGAGAATGTGGCTACTGCGAAACATTTACACGTAATGATAAGGCACTTTCCCCCTGCACATATAAAATCAATGTGCGTTAAGAGTATTTGGCTGCTGCTATAAATTTCCACATGATGATAAGCCACTTCGTTGAGCTATCATCTGTGAACAGGTCGTTCGGAAAAAATACAGCTATATAGCTCAGTGGTAATATAAATTTTAATTTAAAGCTTTCGTGACTGCAGGGATTCATAATCTTGGTTCTTTCGGGAAAGTCACGTAGAAGGGAAACAATAAAATAATAAAAATATAAAACAATAAAATTCTCACGACGTTTCGACTGCAACGCAAGCAATCATCATCAGGTGTGACAACCACAGCAAGAAAATTTGAAAAAGGTGCTGTTTCCCTTCCACGTGACTTTACCGAAAGAACCAAGAATATAAATATAATATAAATACAGTTTAAAATAGTTTTATCATCATCATAAAGATGATCATCATTGATATCATCATCATCCGTCTAGTTTAGTAATGCCCACGTGACCTCCCCCGACCCCCCCCCCCCCGCGCCCCCCCCTCTCACAGGCAAAACAAGCTGGAGGAGGCTCTGCTCTTCTCGGGGCAGTTTGCCGACGCCCTGCAGGCTCTGGTCGACTGGCTGTACCGCGTGGAGCCGCAGCTCGCCGAGGACCAGCCCGTTCACGGGGACCTGGACCTCGTGCTCAATCTCATCGACTCGCACAAGGTGGGCAAGGGTGCGGGCCGGGGGAGGGGCGCGGTGAGGGTGGGCGGGGTGGAGGGTCGGCATGGAAGGAAGTGGCTCAGCAGGAACTGACATCATAGGAAGTGATGTAACCTCGCTCGCGGGCTACACCTCTGAAGTTTTGAACTTGTCTCAGAGAGGCACAGCCGCTGCCGCATACGTAACTGTATTGTAATTACTCGCACAGACACCCGTAGGCTCACGTGGAAACTCAGACTCGCATAGAGATATTGGGCCGCGTCTCTTTGGAAACGTAACAAGCGCAGTGCTTCCGTACAGCGTCTCGACGCCGCCATCCGTGTTGAGACGCGGACGGTGAAGAATCCATGTTGCTCCGTACGTACGTTGAACTTCTTTCGTGCTGTGTTGTTGTATCTCCCCCCTCCCCCCGCACCGCCGCAGGTGTTCCAGAAAGAGCTGGGCAAGCGGAGCGGTGGCGTGGCCGCCCTGCGCCGCTCGGCACGCGACCTGGCCGAGTCGTCGCGGGACGACGCCACCTGGGTGAAGGTGCAGATGGCGGAGCTGGGCACCCGCTGGGACAGCGTGTGCCGCCTGTCCGTCACCAAGCAGGCGCGCCTCGAGGTGGCACTCAAGCAGGTGCCCCATGCCGCGCCACACCCACGTCACACCCGCGTCACACCCACGTCACACCCGCGCCACACCCACGTCACACCCGCGTCACACCCACGTCACACCCGCGTCACGCCCACGTCACACCCGCGTCACACTGCGCCGGGGCCGCTCCGTGCCACACCCGCGCCGTGCTACACTGTGCCACACCCGCGCCGTGCTACACCGTGCCACACCCGCGCCGCACTTTGCCACGCTGTTGTCCCGCAACATGCCACGTCGCCGCCACGCCAGACCGTGCCGCATCGCGTCGCGCCGCGCCACACTGTGCTGCACCATAACACGACGTCACACCACGCTACGCGATGCTACGTACGTAGCCAACCGCGCTAATCGGAGGTGCTACACCATGCTGCGCGGCGCGTGCCCCGTGTTTACACGCGCGCGTGCCCCGTGCTCGCTCGCTCTCGCAACCCCCCACCCCCAAGGCGGAGGAGTTCCACGCGGCCGTCCACTCGCTGCTTGAGTGGCTGGCGGAGGCCGAGCAGACGCTGCGCTTCCACGGGACGTTGCCGGATGACGAGGAGGCCCTCTGCACCCTCATCGAGACGCACAAGGTGATGCCAACCCCCCCCTCTACCCCACCACCCCACCACTCACCACCCCCCCCCAATTGGGATTTCCAACAATTCCATCGGTCGCCGCATCGCGCACCGTCATATGTACTTCCGCGGCCGTCTGGAACGTTCTTCCTTGCGATACTTTTAAATCATATAGATTGATCAGCAAGATTGGCTACGTGCGGTCCGAAAGAAATTCAACATACATACAGACAAGTAGCCGGATGGATCCGAATGACAGCACAATAATCCTGATATTGCGTTTAAGAGTATTTGCCTGCTATAAAGTTCCGTTTTAATTTAGCACTGGCAGTGATGCAGAAGCACGACACGCACAATCTCAACGCGTTTGTCGATAGCACTGCACATACACAGACACTTAACAAAACGAGGAGGCCCGTCGACGGCCAGCGGTTACATCAGTCACCGGAGAACGCCCACCCCATCGCTCTGTCTCCCCGCCCGCACCCCCTGACGCCGTCCCCCCGCATTGCCGCAGGAGTTCATGAAGAAGCTGGAGGAGCGACTGGCGGAGCTGAACCGGGCCACGGCGATGGGGGAGGCCATCCTGGGGCTCAGCCACCCGGACGCCGTCACCACAATCAAGTACTGGCTGACCATCATCCGCGCCCGCTTTGAAGAGGTGCAGCACCCCACCGGCCTCCGCCCCCCCCCCCCACCCCCTCCATCGGCTTCCGTGCCACTCACGAGATGCTCCCGTAGACAAACGCACGTCCGAGGTCAACGGGTCGCCCGCACGTGCGCGTGGATGTTGAGCTTTCGTTCGCACCGCACGTAGCCGACCGTGCTAATCAGAGGTGCGGGGGGGGAAGGACAACAATGAAACTGATTCCTCCTCGCGCCTCTGAGTGAGTCGTCCTCCCCCTTCGAGAGCGAGGAGCGAATAATTTAGACGTCACAAGTGAAAGTCACCATTAATTAATTAACCCTCCCCCGATCCGAGACGACTGCAATTTGCAGGGTGGGTTGTCACGCTTCGCCGCTGAATGTCGGAACGCGCGAGCGGTTAGCGTTCACTTTATTAAGAGAAGCGTCACGCCGTTGTTCTTAAAGACATCGTAATCACCGCACAGAACCGTAGCGATGCGACCACACTCTACGATAGCTGGCGCCAAACTGTGCCACACGCCCTCCCGCATGGCCTTGTGGCAGCCTCTGTTCCGAGAAAATTATTTTATTTTACTTTTTCTCCCGGTTCCGTTGCCATGACGTACACGCCCGTCATGGGATCATAACTGGAAGAAAAAAAACAACGGCGTATATATGTGTCACATTAAACGATTGATCGATCGATCGTCGCGCGTGCAGGTCATGGCCTGGGCCAAGCAGCACCAGCAGCGGCTGGAGACGTTCCTGGAGGAGCTGCTGCAGAACGCCCAGCTGATGGACGGCCTGCTGTCGTGGCTGCAGCGTGCCGAGGAGACGCTCGCAGGCCGCGAGGCCCAGCCCGTGCCCCAAGACCTCGACCAGGTCAAGACGCTCATCGCTGAGCACCAGGTGAGCCGCGTGGTCAAGGCCGCGCGGTGAAGGCCGCGTTGGTGTGGGTTCCGGTGGGTGAGCGCGCGGTCAAAACATGGCGAGCTCATGGCCGAGGGTGTGGCAAGTGCGTGGTGGGAAGGTGGTGAAGGGTGTGGTTCGACACTTCACGTGGCCTCAACGTGCACATAGCCTGGCACAAGCGCCGTGGTGAAGTCACCGCCACTTAGTGGCGAATGGCGGTTGTTGGTGAGCACGTGGTGAGGGTGTGGTGAGCACGTGGCGAGGATGTGGTGAGCACGTGGTGAGGGTGTTTTGAGCACGTGGTGAGAACCCAATGAAACCAAGATGAGTCTTATTTGCAAGAGTGACCTGGGGCATTAGTCTGCCAGTCGGGGAGCAATGAATGATTGCTGCTGAGTGTAATCCCAACTGAGTAATAATGTGGGTCATTTTCGAATTTGGCAAATTTGGACCCCGACACCCTGATGTGATGAGCATGCGGTGAGCGCCGGGTGAGCGTATGGTGAAGATGTGGTGGGGGTAAGCAGTCATGGGTTCGCTAGGTAGATGCAGCACGTTATGGCTGGGACGTGTATATCGATGTTATAATATAGGGGTTGAATTCGTATTTACAGCGGCACTATTAGTTCCGAAGAGTTTGAAAGTCAAGTGAGGCGAATGAAACCTGCGGTGTTTTTCGAGGTGTCCTCTGGCTGAGTGTACGCAGCTCAGGGGGTTTCATCCGCTCGATAATCCCCGTTGGAACTCTGGACGCGACGTGATCCTCTCGGCCGATAGAATCGACGTCACCCCGCCGTGCCAATTCAACGCATCCCTTCTCCCGTCCCCTTGCCCGCTCAAGGCGTTCATGGAGGAGATGACGCAGAAGCAGCCGGACGTGGACAAGCTGACCAAGACGTTCAAGAGGAAGCAGCCAGCCGAGGCGCACTCACACATCCCCACGCTCGACCGGACGCGCGGCAGTGAGTCTACAGGCCATCCCCCATCCTGCTCATCCCCGCCACCCGTCCGCTCGCTCACTCAACGAGCCATCCGCTCACTCAAGCAACCCACCCATTCACTCAACCACCCACCCATTGACTCACTCAACCACCCATCCGATTGCTCACTCAATGGCCCTACCATTCGCCGACGTTAGCCCTGGCTCGGGAATTTGAACTCGGGTACCTGGGCTCAGAGTGTAGTGCACTAACCATTGATCCACCACTCCACCCACTCACACGCTGGGTTGGTTGAGGAAAGTTTGAACTGAGCTGTGCGTCACTCCTGTCGAGCGTAGTGTTGGCCGGCATCATTCGAGGTTCTGCGTAAGGTTAAGGAATTCCACGCACACCAACAAAGGGCCATTGAAGACAAATTAAGAGGTTATTGATGTGATTGACATCGTGGTCATTTGTCTTCTCGTTCGTAGACTATCGTCATCATCATCCATGGCACCCTATGGCTTACACATCACGATTAATCTCTCATAATCATTTATTACTTGCAATGCTCTTCACGTGAAATGCAAATCCATGCAAAGCATCGCATCTGAATAGAAAGCTGCGCGGGCAGCACATCGATAAGTCCGTCTCACTCGCAACCGACGCGGTGGCAAACACGAATACGAGCGAACGACAGCGAACGACGAGAAGACACCAAATGAATCGTCCCCTTTCTCCCCGCCTGTCCGCGCGTCGAACAGAGAAAAGAGTGGGCATGGCCGGGCCGTCTCCGGGTCCCGCCCTAGGGCCCTCTCCCCTGGACGCTCAGAACCCCCGCGTCAACCTGTTGTTCAACAAGTGGCGCCAGGTGTGGCTCATGGCCTGGGACCGGCAGAGGAAGCTCCAGGACGAGCTGGACCGCCTCACCGAGGTGAGCGAGCGAGCGACGTGTGTGTGTGCGTGCGGAAGGGGCATTGCTATGCTAAACAATGTTTTTTTTTTATTTTACCAGGTAAGAAGGCCCACTGAGCTAAATGGCTCTTTCTTTTCAGAAGCGACCTGGCCAGCAATGATATGTCAACGGCGTGGCGTATTATATGGAAATGTTTTGGAGCTAAATAATCTAAACGCAAGTTTCTAAAAAATCCACGCGAACCCCGGGAAGACAGAACATGCAAACTCCAAATATACAGCAGCAGGCGTCAGGGTCGGGATCGAACCCACACGACCTCCTGTATACCAGGCGAGGGAGTTAACATCTCGCCACCGTGGCGCCCCATTCTTGGCGAGTTAGGCATATTAACCATTGACGACTGAAAAAGAGCTTCGCAATTCGTCTGATTCCTCCAGGATGAATGAAGATTCTGATTTCTGAAAAGCTTCTGTGGTGGCCAGGTGGCGAAGAGATCGGAACGCTGAGCCGGCACCGTTGAGAACCTGGGTTCGAATCCAGGCAGCCCCCTGGCTGCGTCACATTGATGATTTAACTGGGAGTCTCAGCCTGGTCACCAATTACCGCACATGCAAAACAATATATATGATGTTGGTTGCCATCCCTTCATTTGCCTAATATTAGCTCTGAGAAATAGATCTTAGTTTGACTCTCATGCATTGCTATGAATAGCGGAGCAGGTAATAAATTCCTGCCCCCTACTGCATGGGGGTAAAGGTTAATTGAAGGTGAACCTGGGGAGGGTAGTACTTTGGTATCCACTTCTGCGGATCGTTCTCGAACACAAATAGCTGCACTGCTCGATGAGCGATCCAAATTAATTATTCGCCTCGTGACAAAACTGGAGGAATTATTTTTTTTTTACTATTTTCTCTGAATTATTAGACCCTCCAGAAAGTACGACACACTCCAAAGTTGTGCCCTGTATCAATTATGCTGTACAGATTTGGACATTCACGCCCAGGCGACTGGAATATAAGATGCACCCCAGACTTTTTTTTTTTAATTCAGGGAAAAAGATTGCATCCTGTAACCTGCGGATCAACGTAACACGCTAAAAGCCGCCCAAATCTCCCGCTGTGCTGTGCTCCAGCTGAAGGAGTTTGCCAGCTTTGACTTTGATGTGTGGCGAAAGCGCTACATGCGCTGGATGAACCACAAGAAGTCGCGCGTCATGGACTTCTTCCGCCGCATCGACAAGGACCAGGACGGGCGAATCACGCGGCAGGAGTTCATGGAGGGCATCCTGTCTTCTAGTGAGGCCCCTCGCGCTTCACACGGCACTACCACCGCCACCACCACTGGCCGTCACCACCACCACCACTGCAACTACCACAACCACTACCACCACCACCACAACCAAGGCCCGTCCATAGCCTCGGCCACCGCTATCACTCCCACCGTCATTGCAATCCCCACCGCCGATGTCATCATCATGACTGCCACCACCATCATCGCTGATGCCACCGCTGCCACCATCACCGCCACTGCCACCACCCTCTGCACTGCTGTCATCACTGCCACCACCACCACTGTGACAGCCACTGCCGCCACCACCACCGCCCTAACCACAACCACCAATACCATCACCACTGTTCTATGGCAACAGTGGCTCGTTCCATACCAATGTTAGATTCCGGACACTGACTCAGCACTGCCCACACAAATATTTTGTTTTTGCCGGAGCTACGGTGGTTTGAGTGCTCGCCTCACACATCTTAAGGTCAGAAGTAAAAAAAATCCCAGGTTGGGGGGGGGGGGTCGACTCAACTCTACCTGCTTCCGTTGTCGATGAAATGAGTAACTGCTTTGTAGGAATTCAATAGTGGTTATGCTCTGGGGATTCCCTGTCCCCACCTTAGGAATGTGGAATGTCCACCACTGGCAGTGGCCTGTAAACAGGAGATGAGCACTGTATCGGCCTTGACTTCCTTTGATATTTTGACACGCTTTACAGGTTTATTTTTTGTGGAATCATAAAAAACTTGGCTAAAGGGTACAGTTCAAAGGTTCCCAGAGCACATGATGCGTGGCCGAAGGAAGCTTTAATGATTACACAGAATACCTCCGCACAACCTGCTGAGCAGCAGGAGAGCAAGACCCTTCCTTCAAACCGAACACAAGTGAATCAGCCTCACGGTGTGGCCCAAGCTTTAACGTGTTCCCAGCATTTATTTATGTCCGCGTATCCATTCTTCATTGTTAAAATCCCTGCATGTGTGTCTCTGTACTTGTGTGTGTGTGTTTCCGAGCGCGTGTCTCTCTTCGTGTGCGCGCGTGCGTCTCTCTGTACGCGTGTCCTTGCGTTCTCGTCTCTTTGTACTTGTGCGTCCGTACACGCGTCTTCGTACGCGTGCGTGCCTTCGTGCGCGCGTGTTTGTAACGTCGGTGCTCTTTGCCTCCGTTTGCCTCTTTGCGCGCGTCTGTGTCTGCGTGCGCGCCTGTTGTCCTGTCCGCCCCCCGCCGCCGTCAACGAAGAATTCCCGACGAACCGCCTCGAGATGAGCGCAGTGGCCGACGTCTTTGACCAGGACGGCGACGGCTGCATGGATTACTACGAGTTCGTCGCCGCTCTGCACCCCAACAAGGACGCCTACCGCCCCCTCACCGACGCCGACAAGATTGAGGATGAGGTAGGGCGGCTCGTTAAACTATAAACTATTCTTGGTTCTTTCGGTGAAGTCACGTAGAAGAACCAAGAATATGAATCCCTGCAGTCACGAAAGCTTTCAATCAAAATTTAAACTATAAACTGTTTTTTTTAATGTTTTTTTACTTTACCAGGTGTAAGGCTCACTTAGCTAGGTAGCTCTTTTGTCAGAAGCGACCTGGTCATCGCACATGATAGCTCAACGGAAGCGGCTTTGTCATCGTCACGTGGACATTCATAGCAGCCAAGTACTCTAAACGCACGTAGATTTTAAATTTTTACTTTAAACTTTCGTGACTGCAGGAATTCACTTTCTTTGGTTCTTTCGGTAAAGTCACGTCATCAGGACGATCGCTTGTGTTGTGATCGAAACGTCGTGGTTTTTATTTTATTACTTCTTTTTTTCTATCTACGTGACTTTACCGAAAGAACCAAAGAATATAGATTCTATATGTGAAGGGAAAAAACCGGAAGACCCGGAGAAAAATCCACACGACAACAGGGAGCGAGACACACAAATATACAGCAGGCGTCAGGGCTGGATTCGAGCCCACGATCTCCTGGATACCAGGCGAGGTAGTTAACATCTCTCCACCGTGGCGCCCCATAAGCACCACTAACATACAACCTGATGGTGTTCAGGGACCAATCGCAATTTTTTCGGGGGGTTGTAACCGGCCTGTTGTACGGCATGACGCCCGACGTTTCGGTATGCAGCCAAGAAAAAAACACTGAACGTCGTGCTGAACAGCAAGCGGTACAGCTTGAAAATACAAACCGAGGACAATGTAGGAGCATCTGACCGCTCTGTATTATTATTTTTGCTTCATGCAGGATTCCATGACCAAGCAGCAAACGTGTGAACATTTTTGTAGCCCCAGTTTATTGTTGTTATTGCTCCATTGTTGAGCTGTCTCACGTATTTGTTGACATGTATATATTGTTTTTCTTCTCTCGCAAATGTACATTTACGAATGATTGCCGGTGGGCGAAAATAACTACTGAATGGCAGCCCAAGGAACGAGCTATGACATCGGCTCGTGCGCAGATGCCGGACGGATTGTTGTATCGCGGGACCGTGAAGGATGGTGGTGACTTGGAGGGGGTCATAAACCAGCAGTGGATTGATCATGATCAATGACGATGATGACGGCGTCATTGTTTTTATTGCGTCCGTGTCTCCCTGCAGGTGACGAGACAGGTATCCAAGTGCCGGTGTCCCAAGCGCTTCCAAGTGGAGCAGATCGGAGACAACAAGTACCGGGTAAGTCTACGCCACGGCGCGGATTCCGCTCGAGGGGGCCGGGTGAGTGAGTGAAATCAGCCACTGCCTCTGTCTCCCATCGCTCGCCGTCACCCTCTCACCCCGACTCGCACGCACGCTTGGTGCCAGACGGGAAGCCTCTGCGCGATACAGACAACGTGCGGTCAGAGCATTTGGCTGCTGTAAATTGTTTCCACGTGACGATAAGCCACTTTGTTGAGCTATCAATTTGTGGCCAGGTCGCTTCTGCAAAAGAGCTACGTAGCTCAGTGGGGCTTACCTGCTAAAATAAGATAATTGGTGCAGTCAACTGTGGGGGAGATATTGCAGTGACAACCACCAAATGTGGATTGCACGGCGTTCCAGTGCAGCAGGCATGGATTATCTTAAAATATGAGTAAAATTTGCGAGTGTTGTTTAGTGTTTCCCCCCCCCCCCCCAGGACAACGTCTCGAGTTTTACCGATTCTAAAATTCTCCCTCGTGCTGTTTTCCATAACTTTCTCTGTCCGGTGTTTTCATATTTGTAAAACCGTTCGCATGCTGATCATTCGTTTGTTGAGTTCGCAATGCTTTACTTACTTGCTCATTTATATATTTTTTCTTCTCTTTTCTTTCTTCACTGCCGTCTCGATTTTAACATCTTGAAAAAAAAAATTCTAATCTCCTGCCGCTTAAAATGTGCATGGTAAGTCGGGAGCGATCAAGCTGGTCTTGATCCGAAAAGTCAGTGAGCCCTCATGGAGGGGGCCATCACACATTCACACAGCACTGCCTCGAAGCCGAGCCCTAGATGCATCGTTCTTACAGTCATATTCAACAACAACAACTACACCACAGTAAACACGCCAACGTTCGACTCATTGGCCCGACGTTCCTCGTTAAACTGGGAAACGCCGTGCAGCGTCGCTCGACACCCTTTGTCAGAATGGTCCTCCTGCATCGCGACGTTTTGCCAAATTCCTTTAAGGCACGTGTAGAAAAAAACAAAACAAACCCCCCATGCACAAGAGGGGGATAACATAGGAAGGTCTACGTACACAGGTACACGAACCCACTCGCTGTACTTCCATTTTCGTGGCCACATGACAGGCCGACGGTTTTGGGCGTTTCACAGGTCTATGGGGTCTGCCGACCTAATGCCCCCAAAGTGCTGGATCACGTGCTTCTCTCTTACAAACGAGACTATCCCAGCCGTCTTGAGTTCTCACCTGATGGAACAAGATCAGCATCCCATTCGTGCACACGCTTTATGCAAACGCTTCCAAGGGATGAATTATTCTAACGGAACAACTTGCATACCGATCAGGAGCCCTCTTGATGCTGTGGATTAACTTGCATGTCAAGTTGGTTCCAGTTGTATATTTAAAAAAAAATTACGTGAAAAAGAGCTTTATAGCTCCTCAGATTCCCCCAGCATAAATACACATTCTAATTCTGATGTCTGGAGGAGTGACCAAAGTGCTTGAGGCTCCCCACATCAAACACGAAATGCGTGATGTGCCCCCACCTCCATCAGCACCTCTTCCTTCCGCCATTTCTTTGTCCCCCCTCCACTTCATCGGCGCTCGTCGGCAACGTGGAATTGGCAACGCGAGACCTTGGCTCACGCGTTCTGGGACAGGGACCTCGAAGGGGGAAAGGCCTGCCAACTGGCTGCATGAAAACGTCTTTTTTAAGATTGGACTCCCCACACAAAACAAACAAAAACTACAAATGGCTCGCGTTTCGCGATTTTATTTACCGAGGGCTCGTGCGTCCACCTTGGCTGTCTGACACACGCGCGTGAAATCTTCATCAATGAGAGAGAGAAAAAAAAGACTCTGAAGCCCATCGCGCCACAGCTGTGTTTCAGCCAAGAGTTTTGTTGTCATTATTTGGGGACTCTCATCCCGACCGTGCTGTCGGCGTCACGCCCGTGAGACAACCGTTCGGACGTCCAGCAGAGCAGCGCGACCCTTCCTCGTGTTAGAGAACGGCACGCAGAAGCGGATATCGCGGAACTACCTCCCGAGTTTCCTTCCAGCGCCCTCTTATCCACATCGTGGGGGGGGGCAGCACTGTTCCCCTTTATCCGTACTGAAGTGACGAGAGGCCGCTTCAGGGTGACTTTCTTTTTTCGCACGAACTAAGCTTCAAACCCCGTGTCAGACGACAGAGGACACAGCCCAGGCACGTGTCTACGACATAAGCGCCAGTTCTTTTTTTGTCTCGGATCTTAATTTGAGTCCTTTTTTTTTTCCTCCTCTCATTTGCCACTTAAGGGGAGGGGGGAAAACCTCACTAAAGGTGTTTTTTATGCCACCCATCGCTTGACCTTTCACCCTCCACCCTGAATTTCGATTACGGTCATGCGTAGTCATCAAAAGGTCATCTCAGGCCTGCTTCTTCCAATGATGTCACTGTTCAACCTCAGTGCAGCATCGATGTAGAGGCACAGGAGGCTGATGGGCTACAAACATAGATATTCTACGTGGAGAGACAACCCCACACTGGCCATCCTGATAAAGTGTTTTAAAATAACCCCCGTGATATGCGTGGCATAGGAAGTGAACAGAGTCCCCATCTAGAATGTAGAATCCTCTTGCCAATAACATCTGGCAACCCAGCAGCATTTGATCAAAAAAAGCAAAAGCCCAATTCTGCTGATTAGACCCCGGGAGGTCAAAACTGGTCCAGAGTTGACGCGTGCAAACAAAGGCTGCTGAGTAATATTGGACAGGAAGGCAATTAGGCTGATGAGAGACTGACCGAAGCATGTTTATTTAATTATTTAGTTTCATTGCCCATGATTAAGGCTGTGGGTTTTGCACGGAGGTCACGGAGGTCATGGATATAATGCATATGAATCAAGCTCGCAAAATCTTGGAAACGGCTCCATATTATATTGGCGGGGGGGGGGGCGCTGGGCGCTGCTCCTCCTTATCCTGTGACCTTTCAGTGAAATAGTTTCCCCTCTCCCAACTTGGCAGCGAATTTTACTACAAATGAGTGTGCCACGATCATAAACTTACCCATAATTCTCGGCAGTAGAACATAATGACTAATAATTTACCCGGTGCAGTCTGCATATTAATAGAATTCGCTCTGCGTGCCTACCTATCGCTATCCTCCCATGGTATTCCTGTAACCTTTCGGCTTACCTGTCTGTAGGGTGTTGAGTTTCTCCTTACTCCTTCTGCGTGTCATAATTTTTCCCGTAACATTTAAGATTTCTTTTGATATCATTGTTATTATTATAACGTTTTTTCTTTTTAGTTTCATAGCTTTTTTTAGTGTTTCTAGCAGCCTACCCAGAATAGTAGCTTCGCGAAAGCTTCACATTGAAATGAAACAACCACCACATTCGTCGTTGACATTGCCTTCGAACAGAAAAGGGGAGTGGTGGTGGACTGCTTTTAAAGTTAAGAGCACAGAAATCTGAGTTTGATTTCCGACCACAGCTAACATCAGTGACGAGTGTTAACTGAACAGGCCCTGGACCTCACCATCACCAACCCAAGCTGAGCAGCGTGGTGAAGTATGCTCAGGGGCGCCACGGTGTCGAGATGTTAATTCCCTCGCCGGGTATACAGGAGGTCGTGGGTTCCATTCGGGCCCTGACACCTGTATATTTGGAGTTTGCATATCTCTCTCTCCCGTGACAGCGTGGATTTTTCTCTGGGTCCTCCGATTTTTCCCTCCACATTAAGAATCAACGTCACGCGTTTAGAGAATTTGACTACTGCGAAACATTTCCACGTTATGATAAGGCACTTTGTTCAGCTGTCATTTGTGGCCAGGTCACTTCTGAAAAAGTGCTTTATAGCTCAGTGGGCCTTACCTGGTAAAATTTAAATAGTTTATAGGTTTTAAATAGTTTAAAGTAAACAGCCTTCGCGACCGACAATGGCGTGGGGGAGGCATTGATCATCCAGCAGTGGATTTACAAAACTGGCTGTTCAATTATCATATACGGGGTGCTTCACAAGAAATGTAACACTTCTGAGAATTTTCAACAATACCGGAGGAATTGTGCCTCCGGGCTCTGGAGATCACCTGGAGAAGATTCCAGGCCACGTGTTGACAACGATGGCAAACAAGTGGAGACTCTTTGACTTTTTGAAGCTATTAACATTTACATTTGTTATCACATCACAGTCAATTATTATTTGTTCTTTTTCCATTCAAAACGATAGTCCTATGTAAGTGTTAAGATTTTTTTGAAGCACCCTGTATAAAAGCAGAAAAATATACTGGACAGTCAGCTGATGTTTCGGGCAATGGCTCTTCTTCAGGGTTCTCTGTTTATTTTTATTCCAAGTTCTCTCCACATACGAAGTCCCATTGCCCAAATCATCATCAGGCTGCTGTATACTTTGCAGTTGCAAGACAGCGTTCACGACAAATGTGGAGAGAGTTTTTATTTTATTTTCCATTTGTGCTTGCGCACTCCTGCCAACACAGTTGCTGGGTTGTTTTGTTCGATGAGCTTCTATTTTTCAAATGCCGACGTTTAAATGATCGCGTGCCATTCCCTACCAAATACCATCTCCGCACGTAAACCGCAAGTTGTGTACTTTTCCCGCTGCTCACATTCCGTGTATAACACTTACATTACCGCGTACACATTCACGTAACTCGCGTGTATGCTTTTGCGTTGATTTTGCGGCGTTTTATATTTTTTGTTAAAAACATTCACAGCGGTTTTTTTTTAAATGTATGTATGCTAATCGTAGGTGCGGACGAAGGACAACAAACAAAACACAAAAAAAGCAGTTCTAAAGAAATGAGTTTTCAATCTAAATGATTTAAAAGTGCATATAGCCACTCGCTTCCTAATATTGGATGGAAGAGCGTTCCAGACGGCCGCAGAAGCGCATCTGAAAGTGCGTGATGCGGTGACCGCCTTCTTAAATGAACGTTGACGTTATTGCGCTGTGCGGCGATAGGCTAAGTGCAGTGCTGTTTTTTTTTTTAACGTGCGGCGCGATATCTGAATGCGATTACTAACACACATGCTGTTCCTTGTTGTGTCTGTCTCCTCTCTTGCATCGCCCTGGACGTTAACCCCCTGTAAAGTTTTTCCTGGGGAATCAGGTATACAGCTCGGCACTGTCTCAGTGCTCACACAACCACTGGCACGAGCTGACATCTCAATGAATCGATGCGTGAACAAACAAGTGGATAATAGGGTCTTTCCCCTTTTTTTCTATCAACAAAACCGAAACCTTTTTTTACGAGGATTCATGTCTGCATTAACCACAATACCTGCAGTCAAAATGCAAACAAAAACATACTATGATAATATATGCATTGTCCTTCAAACTGATTGGTCCACAGCAAGGACAATGCATATATTATCATAGTATGTTTTTTGTTTGCATTTTAACTGGAGGTATTGTGGTTAATGCAGACATGAATCCTTGTAAAAAGGTTTCAGTTTTGTTGCCAGAAAAAAGGGGAAAATCCCTATTATTACATTTGGTACTGGCAAAGGAGGTCTAATGATGTAAACAAGTGGATAGATTGACAAGTGTCTGTTTTTTTTTTATCGCCGATTAAAACAAAAAAAAGATATTTAAGTCCTTCTATTAAATTATATTTAGTTGGGGTGCAGGGAGGGGGAAGCGCTCCCGCAGTGGTTAGCGCACTGCGCCATGAACACGACAGGCTGAGTTCAATTCCCGGTCATACCGAACGTCAGCGGCGAATGATATCTGAACCAGTTCCCTTCACCGACCTGGCATAGTGCAGTCAAACAACTCCGCCCCCCCCCCCACCGCCGCGTTGACCGAAACGCCACGGGGAGGTTTTCATCTAGCAGTGGATTGGTGAAGGATGACACACGGAGACTGGTTCAGACATCACCTGCTGCTGTTGTTGACCGCGACCTGGCATCGGATTCAGGCGGCCGGGTTCATCGCGTGCCGCCAAAACCTCTGCACCCGCCGCTCCAATTGGAATTCCAGAAAAAGACATTTTACAATTGTCCGAGCAATGCATCCACTCACTAGGTCGTTATAAACTGACTAGGAGTGCGTCGTTTTTTTAGATGTTGAAGTATCAATTATTCCATCTTGCTCCACGTACAAGTTTCGTAAACTTCTGCGAGTGCCCGTAGTCAGCAGGCTGTGGCATGTTCAGCAAATGCTGCCGGGTTGCCTGCTGCTGCTGTCGGTAAAAGCCCTCCCCTGAACACTGTGTTGGGAAACAAGGCCCTGTGCTTGATGGACTTAAATGGAACCTTATTTTTGTTTTGTTCATTGCTTTACGATGCAGCTTTAAGTGGTTGTCTTTTGATCAATATTGAAATCGATGGCTGATTTACCGTCTGTAAAAAGCAAATAAATCATTCGTCAATAACACTGGCCCTTCTTCATAGCGCATGAAGATGGGCCAATTGCCCGAAGCGTCGCCTATAATATATATTTTTTGTATTTTAAGGGCACGCACGGTGTTATTGACCAATGCGTTACGTTTTTGTTGTTAATTGTCAATTGTGCTTGTGCACTATTGCCAGCGCAGCAGCAGCATCACTAAACAATCTTGCCTACTTTCTAAAGCTCCTCGATCACTACATGTGTAACGGCATGTAGATTGATCGATTCATGTCGATTCTTTAAGCTCACAATTCATGCGTGAAATTGCGCGTGCAGTAATAACAATCGGAGTTTTTCGATTCGTGTGTGCCGTACGTAACGGGTTTGCTGTGGTCCCCCTGTAGCCACGAGTGGCCACTACAGTCACCACCAATTATAAAGAATAGATTTTTTTAATCAAATCACAATCCTGTATCGCAATATCATGGCACCTTTTTGGCAGTATCAAAGTATCAAACATATGACTAGTTTTTTTTTCCGACAGTGAAACAGGTGTTAAGATATTCAAACACCGAATAGAAACCTTTGGAAGGAATCAAGCACTGCATTAACCGCACGTGATTGTGGTGAAGCACGCAAACAAAATTGCCGTGATTGTAATAAATGGGAGTCTATGCAACTGATTGGCCTACACCAGAGACAGCCTTCTTTGTGACCTTTTGGCGTTCTCTGATCCGACGCTGGTGAGACTAGGCCACTAGGGCATAAAGAAGGCTGTCCCTGGTGTAGGCCAATCAGTTTGAAAAAAAAAACAATGTATCATATGATCAGAGCATTCTTGATTTGAAGCTTTCGTGACTGCAGGAATCCATAATCTTTGGTTCTTTCGGTAAAGTCACGTAAGGTAGAAATAAAATTAAATAAATCACGACGTTTCGAACGCAACACAAGCGCCCGTCTTCAGGTGAAAATCGCGACAGCTGCGATGTCTTCTGCGAGCAGCACGATGTCTGCTCCCTCGTCCACGATGTCTGCTCCCTCGTCCACGATGTCTGCTCCCTTGTCCACGATGTCTGCTCCCTTGTCCACGATGTCTGCTCCCTTGTGCACGATGTCTGCTCCCTCGTCCACGATGTCTGCTCCCTTGACCACGATGTCTGCTCCCTTGTGCACGATGTCTGCTCCCTCGTCCACGATGTCTGCTCCCTTGACCACGATGTCTGCTCCCTTGTCCACGATGTCTGCTCCCTTGACCACGATGTCTGCTCCCTTGTCCATGATGTCTGCTCCCTTGTCCATGATGTCTGCTCCCTTGTCCACGATGTCTGCTCCCTTGTCCACGATGTCTGCTCCCTTGTCCATGATGTCTGCTCCCTTGTGCACGATGTCTGCTCCCTTGTCCACGATGTCTGCTCCCTTGTGCACGATGTCTGCTCCCTTGTCCACGATGTCTGCTCCCTTGTCCATGATGTCTGCTCCCTTGTGCACGATGTCTGCTCCCTTGACCACGATGTCTGCTCCCTTGTGCACGATGTCTGCTTCCTTGTCCACGATGTCTACTCCCTTGTGCACGATGTCTGCTCCCTTGTCCACGATGTCTGCTCCCTTGTCCATGATGTCTGCTCCCTTGTGCACGATGTCTGCTCCCTTGACCACGATGTCTGCTCCCTTGTGCACGATGTCTGCTTCCTTGTCCACGATGTCTACTCCCTTGTGCACGATGTCTGCTCCCTTGACCACGATGTCTGCTCCCTTGTCCACGATGTCTGCTCCCTTGACCACGATGTCTGCTCCCTTGTCCACGATGTCTGCTCCCTTGTCCACGATGTCTGCTCCCTTGTGCACGATGTCTGCTCCCTTGTCCACGATGTCTGCTCCCTTGTCCACGATGTCTGCTCCCTTGTCCATGATGTCTGCTCTCTTGTGCACGATGTCTGCTCCCTTGTCCACGATGTCTGCTCCCTTGTCCACGATGTCTGCTCCCTCGTGCACGATGTCTGCTCCGGTGTGTACGATGTCTGCTCCCTTGTCCACGATGTCTGCTCCCTTGTACATTGTATGTAGGCTCGTGTTTGCGTGTCTCTGCGAGTACGAACGTGTCTCGTGTATGCGTGGATTTCTGCACTCGGATATGCACGCGCGTATGTATCGTGTGTTTGCCTGTGTTCGCGTGTGTTTTGTGTTCCAAGCCTCTGCATTTTATTCTTACGAAAGGAAGTACCCATTTGTATTTCCGAATGTGTGTACATCTCGTGCTGCGCGTGGGTTTGTGCACACCTCCCAGCGCGCACGCGTGCACGTGCATCTCGCGTGTATTCACGTGTGCGTGTGTGCGCGCGTGTCCGCGTGTCCCGCCAGTTCGGCGACTCGCAGCAGCTGCGTCTCGTGCGCATCCTGCGCAGCACCGTCATGGTACGAGTGGGGGGCGGCTGGATGGCGCTGGACGAGTTCCTGGTCAAGAACGACCCCTGCAGAGGTGCCCCCCCCTCCCTTCTCTCGCGCTCGCACTCGCCGGGTCCACCGCGTACGAGTCCACGAGAACAAACCGCCGGCGTTGACCGATTGAGCCGGGCACGGCGGTGGCGCCGGTGGCGCCACCGCCACGCACCTGAGTCTCCTTCCAGCGCATCGGAGGCAAGGGTTGATGGATCGTGAAGATTCGTGCCCGCTTGGCTGCTGGAAGGATACCAGGAGACGGGAGTGGGCTCTACAGTGACGATATGTTATCTCCATCACCTGGCATTCAGGAGGTCGTGGATTCGATTCCGACCCTGACGCCTGAATACTTGCAGTTTGCGTGTCTCCTCTCCCCGTGGTCACGTGGATTTTTCTCCGGATCCTCCGGTTTTTCCATCCACATTTAGAAACATGCGCTTAGAGTATTTGGCTGCTATAAATTTCCACGTGATGAGCCACTTCGTTGAGCGATTATTTGTGCCCGGGTTGCTTATGAAAAAGAACTATATAGCTCAGTGGAGTTTACACTTGGTAAAATAAAAAATAGTTTGAAATAAATGGTTAGGTTTAGTTGACAGAAATCAACCACTTGTGACTGAATATGAGGCTGTATTATTTCTACCCAAGCCATTGGGATGAGGGAGTCGAGTGAACCCTGATTGGGAATTGAACTCGCGTTCTCATCGAGAGAAGTTATGTATGTTCACTAGGTTGTCCTTTGGGTTTTCGTGTAGAACATGAACTTATTCGTACCCTGCGTGTGATTACGAAGGCAGTTAAACATGTACTGTCCTTGACGGCTTTTGGGATGATGTTCAGTATTGTTTTGGGAATTCGCTACCGCTGGAATTCTTGAGAGGGTATTACAAAAATTGGGGCCTTGTTTTTGACCAGCGTAATGTTACAATTATAAAACTTGACCCGACAAATGGGCACCTCTGAGTGTTACTTCACAAGCAACTACTGTACTGCCAAACTGGATACGATTGTTAGTTTTTTGCTGTTGTTGTTGGGGTTAGATCGTGTAAATATATAAAAGTGTCGTTAAACCCGCCACCACCCGACACAGCCAATCAGTAAGGTTTGTCACGTAAACAGAACGTGCCAATTCGTTACTAGTACAGCACACCGGTGTATTGGAGAGCAAATCCACATTTACTATCTGAGTTCGACGTTTGGCCAGTAATTACAACTAGAATCATCAGGCGGACAGCCACATTTGGCTGTCCATGTTCTGTTTACATCACAAACCTTACTAATTGGCTGTGTCGGGTAGTGGCGGGTTTAACAACACTTTAATATTTACGCGATTTAACCCAAAAAAAAACTATATCATGAATGATATAGGTCGCGAAAGCCCACGTGTTAAACTGTAAATTAAATACCAGATATTTAAAAAAAGGCGCACCCCAAAAAATATGAATTAGCGATTGGCTCACACACATAGTCAGTGTGGCCCAGGCTGCCAGAAATGAGTGTGGACTTTCATTTCGTGAAAGAAAAAAAAGATTAAAAATTGCATGAGAAGCTTGCCGTTTATAGCACTCGAGTGACACTACTGTGATGTCATTCCCACACATTTGAATGCGTCGATAAAGTGACATCGCCGGAAATGCTGTGGCGGCACGCTTCACCTTATCCTTCAAGTAAAAACGTTTTTTTCCTGTGCATCAAACTTGCGTGGGACAGCCCGGAACACAGGGGCCTAATTAAGAGACATTCTTTGGGTTAGATCGCGTCAAAATAAATGTGTCGTTAAACCCACCACCACACGACACAGCCAATTAGGCGACAGCCAGAATTCAGCCAGAATTATGGCTATCGCCTGATGAGGCTGGTTGTGATTGCCGGCGAAATTTCGTACTCGAATTGTAAATGTTGTGGGTATACCCTCCAATGTATCGGTGTGCTGAAGTAGTAACTAAGAAGATGAATCCTTGCAGTCACGAAAGCTTTAAATCGAAATTTAGTAACTAATTGATATGTTTTGTTTACGTGACAAATCTTACTGATTGGCTGTGTCGGGTGGTGGCGGGTTTAACGACTCATTTATATTTACGCGATCTAACCCAAAAAAAACCTCTATTATGGATAATATTGGTTGCAAAAGCCTACGTGTCATGAGACATTTGTCTTTTGGGTTGCGTCTTGCTCTAAGCGTGGAACATGATTCGCGTGGCTGTCTTTAACGTAATTATTTTTTCCGTGCGACCTCTGCTTTGTGTGCCGCGATACGACACTGGCAGCTGTGACCTTTTGACCTCGTTGAACCGGTCCCAGGCTGATGCTGTCTCCCTGAATTCTCGCTTCTGTTCACCGCAATGTGCCAACACTGGTCGTTCACCCGTGTGTCGATGTCATCGGTTTCTTTTTCTCTCTTTTGTTAAACGTTTCTTTGCTTCTTCCTGTGATTTCCACCGCCCCCACCCCCTCCCCACCGTGGAGTTGAACGTGCTATGCTCCTCTCCCCATAATTTTGTGCCAGTTCGCTTTCTTATCGCTAAAACGTTGTTTTCATCCTGTCATTTCCTTTTCGTTCCGTCCCGTTCCCCATAACACCTGCCCCGCGTGTGTCTCCCCATGACGTTGCCTCCGTGTCTTACTCACCCTGCCTCTCCCCTCTCCGCTTGTCCCTCTGTCTCTCTCGCTCTCCTCGATCCCTCTTCCTCTCCGTCTCTCACCAGTCCATCACTACGGGAGTAGGATGATTCGCTCGGACATAGTCGGCCCAGTAAGCAGCCCCGCTGCGATAGGTTAGCAGACTCTCTGCCTCTCTTCTCCGTGCCTTGCTTCAACGCTTAGCTTCGCACTGATTGTCCGTTACCCCTTTCTTATCCCCTCGTTTTTCATGTTTCGTTCGTTGTGAAGCCCTCGTGTGCCCACGGTCAGCCATGGACATTTCTCCAGCACTCCGCACGCTCACGCGCTCGCTCGCCCGCCCGCTCGCCCGCTCACTCACTCCGCTCACTCCGCTCACTCACTCCGCTCGCTCACTCACTCACTCACTCCGCTCGCTCACTCCGCTCACTCCGCTCACTCACTCTGCTCGCTCGCCCGCCCGCCCGCCCGCTCACCCCGCTCACTCACTCCGCTCACTCGCCCGCACGCAAACCCCGTGTCGCTTAAGCTTGACGGCGGCGATGGTTTCGCCGGCTGTTTGTTTTCGCATTCGGAGACATTCGCGATATATGGGGGCCTGCTTGCTGCAAATTTTCGGCATGTCCGTTTGAGGTCTGGCCATGTTTGCTTCTGCAATGTCAGCAGGAACACTCGGCTACCTGCTGTACCCGTGCAAACTGTTTAATCAACGTGTGTCGGCGATGTAATTTCTCCGAAGTAACGTACATTCTTTGAATAAGAGAGCGGCAACGAATGGATATTGTTTTGCTTTCTCCTAACGGCAGGCTGTACTGTTTAAGCATCAAGCACAGTGTGTGAGGGTGCTGAATGCAATGCTCATTTGTACTCGGCTGAGCCGAACCGTCACTGGCTAAGGCTCCTGTTTGCATCACCTAAACAAGGGCTCGCACTGCGAAATAACCGCGTGCATATTGGTCTTTCCCGTGGATAAGTGGCCAACGAATGCATTGAAAGCACACAAACTTAACAGCGCCAACAATTGAAAAACAACAAAACGTCCTGTACCTGGCTCCCAAAGCAGACCTGAGCCAAAGTGAACTCTCATCGCCGGAGCGGCGCGCTTGCTGCCAAGCGGCAGGGTCCCACTCCCACAGTGGATGCCCTCGGGGAGCGATTCTTGTTCTTATTACGACAAGTAAGAAAAAGCATGCACTCGCATGGATTCTGCAACGCTTTCCAACACGCGTTTCTACCCCCCGAGTGTTTGGCGAGCTGCGGGCACCGGCAGCGCTCGTGCCGGGCGTGCCAAGGAAGTAATCCCGTCCATCCGTAGGCCTCGACGGGACCAAGGGAATCAGCCTCAGGGGAGCTGTCGTGCCCCACCCCACAGTGACAAACAGACAGACAAACGGCTTGATGTACCGACACATTGAAACCTTGGTTGGAAAGCGTTTGAAAACGAAGCTTTGGCAGAGTGGGCCCCGGTAGTAGACCTCCATTCGCTGCTTCTGTTATTGAAGGCCGCGTAGGGCCACATGCGGAGACTCGCACGCGCACATGCACACGCCGGAGATCACCCCAAATCGTTCGCTGGAGCATGAGGAAGACACTGGCTGCGATACGACCATTCACCAATCTTAACCACTGGGGCATTGCTCTGTTGATTTGCATGGCCAGAAAATATGTACGCTACTCCAGACACATACATCTGCCTCTTTCTGTCACTCTTCCCGATCTGAGCTCTCTTTTTTGTGTTTGTTTATTTATTGCTTCTTCGACGTTTGTTCCATGGATTCTATTTATTTCACGTTTTGCTTTGACGGTCGCGCACGCGTGCCTGCGTCTGTGTGTGTGTATTTATTTTTTGTAATGTCCGAATGTCCTGTGTCAACACCCTCCATCCACCGGCGGTCTCCGCTCACCTCTCTGTGTTCACCGCTCACCTCTCTGCGTCCACCACTTTGCCATGTCGCAATCCGTCCACAGCGTTCCACCGCATACAAAATCAGTGTCAAAATGTACTCGCACGGACAACATTCAGCTAGAGCTTAAGCTATATTGTTATATATATGCGACGCAGTGTCTCTTTCTCCCGGGAATATTGAAATCAGATTTCCTGTCCAATATTCAAGACAGACTCTTCCTGTGTGAGTTTAACACATAGGCTTTCACGACCAATAGCATCGCGTAAATATATAAATGTGTCGTTAAACCCGCCACCACCTGACACAGCCAAATAGTCAGGGTTGTCACATAAACAGAACGTGGCCAATTCGTCACTAGTACAGCACACCGGTTGTGTGTTGGAGAGCCAAGCCACAACATTTACAATCTGAGCACGACCTCTTCCTGTGTGATTAACACGTAGGATATTGTGACCAATATCATGAGTCATAATTTTTACATTTATTTGGGGGGGGGGGGTATGGGGGGGGTCAGTTCGCGTAAACTAAATGGAGGACGTTTTCACAATTGTGGCTACTGCCTGATGATGCTGGTTGTAACTATGAGTGAAACGCCATGAGGTTACTCTCCATCAGCACCCGGGAGTGCTGCTACTGAAGGAGTAATACTTTCACTGGCACGTTCCTTCACGTGACTACTATAATCATTGCTTGCGTCGGGCGGAGGAGGGTTTTACAACAAACATTTTATTCACGTGATCCAACCCAACATATCAATTACGATTCCTACGTGATCATTATACGTATATATATACTTTACCCGTGATCGCCCACTACGACGCATAACGAGTTGTGTGTAGTTTCAGGAGCAACAACAAGGGCCCTGGTTTTGCCGACGATTGGAAACAATGGCTTGGAATTACCCCCTGTTGGCCGCATTCAGCATTTGTCTCAGGAGTAATGTTGACACTGAACTGCAGTGGAGTCTGTGTAACAAAGATCGTACCGCTGCACACTCTCACATTACCCTCTGCAGGCACTAACGGTGGCCGGCATGAGCTCAAGTTGCATGGCTAAAAACAACAAACAAAAAGCCTCATCGTCACCCGCTCGAGAATGAGTGCGACGGACGTCATGCCGAATCCACTGCATCGCCCATTGCATTCCCATGGCATCCAAATGCGGTCTTGGTGTGACTTATTGTTTTTTTTCCCGCGGCATATTCGTGCGTGCATGGGTATGCGTGCGGAGGCGCCACGGTTGGTTCGTGCCCTGCGCTATGATCCTGGCGACCCGGGTTCTACTCCCAGCCGTAATTCACGTCAGCGGCGCTTGCCGTCAGAACCTTTCCTGAGCCCTCCCCTAAGTTGACTCGGCCACGAAACGGATACCTCGTGCGATGCATGAACATCGGCACCGTAGGCAGCCCAGAGTGGTGCTGGCCACGCCACCCGTTGCCGTGGCATGCCGGCATTAGCACGTGCTCGCTCGCTGCACTCGCCTCTCCCGCGGGGTTCTACGAGACTAAACAAGAGATGTCCGTCTTTGCCGTGCGTGTTCCATGCTGGCCGCGCGCCCCGCGTGCAGCTAAAGGGCGCACGAACCTGGAGCTGCGCGAGCGCTTCATCTTGGCGGAGGGCGTGAGCCAGGCGCTGGCCCCCTTCAGGCCCAAGGGCCGACGGTCGAGGCCCGACTCGCGCGGCGCGTCACCCACGCGCTCCAACTCCAGTCCCAGCAACCACAGCACGTCGCCCGCCAACCACCAGCAGCAGGCCGGCAGTGCCGCCGGTCCGGGCGGCTCGGCGCCCACGAGCCCGCCGCCTCACACCGCGTCAACCACGACGCGCAAGTCCGGCGCGACCACCACCAGCAGCAACAACAACAACCACGGGGAGACGGGTTCCACCACGGGCAGATCGACCAATGGAAACAAGGTGAGCGGGGGGGACTTGCGCGCCAGCCACGTTGGCCATGGTGGTGAAGCGTCGCGGGTTTGCAAAGCTATATAACACAAAGTCATCGTTAGCGTCCGTGTGGAAAATGTGGGCATTGCCTGCTCCTTCATTTTGTGCTGAAAAATTACCTACCTGCAAATTACACATTTGGGGTTACACATTACATAGTGCCCTACTGCGGCTATGTAATGTCCTTCTGCAAGTGGGGTGCTACTGCAGGACCCTCCTGAAAGAGAGTCTTGAGACCAACATTATAATAAGAATGATTTTTACGGAACGTTATGCACCGTGTTAATGCAAACGTACAGCGGAAAAGCAGCTCCGGGGCTGATGAGCCAGATTGGCGAAATTAGTTTTATTGGGTCAAAGGTTAAAAACACATTTTTATAATTTCAACCTTTTTTGCATGAATGACATCTTCTCCCATGCCCCCTTCCCTCGTTGTGTTTGTCCCAGAACACACCGGTCCACAGCAGCCGACTGAAGCAGCCGGGATTTCTCACAGGTAATGGGACGGAACCTTTGATTTTGACTCATGCCGCCGTACACAGCACCAATTTGCAAAGAACATAGGCCATAATAGGGTTTTTCCCCTTTTTTCTGGCAACAAAACTGAAACCTTTATACAAGGAATCATGTCTGTATTAACCACAATACCTGCAGTCAAAATGCAAACAAAAAACATACTATGATAATATATGCATTGTCTTTGAAAGAAAGCCATCCCTTGGTGTGGACCAATCAGTTTCAAGGACAATGCATATATTTTCATAGTGTTTTTTTTTGCATTTTGACTGCAGGTATTGTGGGTAATGCAGACATGAATCCTTGTAAAAAAAGGTTTCAGTTTTGTTGCCAGAAAAAAGGGGAAAAACCCTATTATTACATTTTGGTACTGGCCAAGGAGGTCTAATGATGAACATAGGCCATGTCGATCAGACGGCACGGCCACAAAAAAAACACCAAACAGTGTTTTATTGAAGACTCCTTTATCTAGCAGTGGATTGACACAGCACTGAAAATTGTAATTGCTGTTATATAGTATGTAATATATGTACGTACGTTGAAATTATTTCACACCGTACGTAGCCAACCGTGAACGGAGGCGCAATTTAGACCACGCGGGTGGTCTCTTGCATAGTTTTAAACAGATGCATAGTCATAACGTTTCCACGTGCAGTATATGACGTGCTAAAAGTCTAACAGTGCCAAGAATGGGAACCACGGGTAAGGCGTGTACACGCGAATGAGTCCGTACGTCCGCCTGTCCATATGTCCGTCTGTCCGTCCCACCCGTCGGTCCGAACGCCCAGACTCGCGCAAGCTGCAGTCGAGCCGCCCCAGCAGCCGCCCGGGCAGCCAGGCGGGCAGCCGCCCGGGCAGCAGGCAGGGCAGCCGCGCCGGCAGCTGCACGAGCAGCCGGCGCGGCTCCGACGCCTCGGACCTCGACGTGTCCGACCTCACGTCGCTCTGCTCCGACGCGAGCGAGCTCCAGCCGCAGCTCCGCCCGCAGCAGCAGCCGCACGCCGGCGCGGCGACCGCGGCCCCGGGAGGCCTCCTGCGTTCGTCCGGCACCGGCAGCCCCGTCAGGCCGCTCCGCACGGGGGGCCGATCGTCTTCCGCCACGGCGCTCAAGCCGTCCAAGATCCCGACGCCGTCCAAGATGAAACAGCCCACGCCCGTGCGCGGTGGCACGGCCAAGAGATAGCCGGCTGCTGCCGCGTTTTGTCGGTCGTGGTCTACTTGCCGTGCTTTTGCCCGGCGTCTCGTGCTCGTCGGGCACAGGCTGTGAGCGCTGTGCGCCCGGGATCAGCTATTCACGCGCTAACGCTGCATGTCCCATTCGTTGGTAATTGGCGAGACGCCGCTTTAATATTGAAGTAACATTTAAAATAAAAAGTGCACAGGCGTACCCGGCGCGTGGCACAAAAATAGAACGGCAAGAAAGCTCCGATTAGAATGGCGGATACATTTAAACGGAAGCTGCAGTGCTATTAATACTCTCGATGCATATTCAATGGGGTTGATCGCATTGGTAAATTTTGTTTACGTCTGATAAAAGTCGAATGTTTTTTTTGTAATGGTTATGTGTAATTATGATTCGTGACTATGGGGCGACGCACTGAAGGCAAACAACATAGCTGTGGGCTTGTGAAATCGTGTAACACACTGGGTTGCAGGTTGTACTACAATATTGTTATATCTATTGCTTGGGAACACAACTTCGAACCATTGTTGTCCAGTATTTGTGTTCGTAGGTGACCCGCATGTTGGCGTCTCTATAGCAGAAGGACATTGCGTCGATGAAGATGCTGTTGTTTTTGCCGAACCCAACCCATCCTAAATGTATAAGTCAATTTACCGTGGCGTCTGAGCCATGCATAACGTGCACGCGAGACTCGCAGGCAATTCGTAATGCGACAGCGAAGGATAAAGCGTAAAACTTAACACGGCACACCTGCGAGCGTGGGAGTACGATCGCACGTATTGACGTATCGGGGGTCCGTCTGTGAAGTGTCGCGCGACGAATGTGCGTTCGCAGTTGATTAAAAAATGTAACGCAAAAAAAAACTGACTTAAAAAGCATATTTTGCATGGCACAAACTGGCTGTGGAAGGAAATTGCACAGAGCCATCTGGCTGAAGTGACGGAATGGAGACGTTGAGCATCGTACGCTATCCTTCCACGGCCCAACAGAACGCTCGGGATGGATGGAGATGCTTAAGGGTGCATTAAAGGCAGGCCCGTCTCCTACTCCTCTCGGATGGGGAGCAGGGGGGGAGAAGCGGTGCGGCCGTTGTGTTTGGGAGGCCACCGTAACAGTAATACACACCGCTCAGGAGAGAGTGGACTTGGGTTGGCCCGAAGGGATATTCGGTGATGCAGGGCCCACTCCAGCGCCACCCCCACCCCCCCCGCTGCAGCGCCCGCCGGCCCTGGCCCTGACTCGAGTTCTTCGTACGCGCTGCATTGTGGACTAAAATAGTGTTAAGCTGCCCTCGTGCGGGCTATCCGCTTCGACTGAATGCCCTTTTACGCAAGGGCTTGCCATGCGGAGAATAGTTTAGGGGAGCGTATTTAAAATATAAGGAGGTAAGACTGCCTGGGCAGAGGACAAGGATAGTCTTTTTTTCATAGAGGGCAGCTGCCCTTCCTTATCCCCCCCTCCCACCCCGGAGGCTCCAGTCTAGGCACACCTTTGCTATTTATCGACTCGTGAACCGAACTGTCAATCGGCGTGATCAAAGTGATCATGTTGACGCGTAACTTATTTTGATGTCACTGCGAAACGCACGCTGGTGCGTTTGCACGTAAGCTGAATATTGACGATGATGCAGTTGTTGCTGTTGTTGTGTGTGTGTATGATGAGGCGCTTGTGAAGTCCCCCATGCAGCAAAAAAATTGGAAATATCCCTTGAGTAGCATGTAGGCTGCAAGTCAGGCGTTTCCATGGCGACGGTGCCGTGAAGACACAAACTGGAAAGCAAAACAAAAAGTGAAGAGGGGATCCTGGTTCAGTGACAGAGGTGGTGTGCGGGCGAGGGTTAGGGTCTTGTGGCAGGGCTAGTATGTGTGCCTAGCTAGTGAGGGCTACGGATTATAAATAGTTGACAGCTCATGAGAGGTGGGGTGAGTGATCGTGGTTGGTTCGCTAGGCTTGGTTTAAGGATGGTTGGTTAACGGTAAGGATAACACTCGTGACGAGTTGGCTAGTTTGAGTTGGGGGGGGGTAGTGGGAGGGCTAGTAGTCATGGCTAGCTGCCTAGTTAAATGTGGGGGACATCAATAATAGTTCACAGTTAGCTAATTAGGTGGTAGTGCTAAGTGGCTGGTTGGGTTAGTTGGCTATGGAGAGCGGGAGAGCTAGCAGTCGTCGAAGGGGTAACATTTGATCGGCTCGCGTGCTCTGGCGACGATCTGCGTGGGCCTCGTCCTCGCGAGCTGTCAAACCTCTTCAGTTGTTTTGAGTTGCCTTTCACGTCCGACGCTCACGGTGCGTCCCTCGAATCGCAGTCGGAGCATGTGTCTGGGTTTCTCGACGGCGATTGTAAAAATGCGTAAGAATTAACACAAAATAAACCGTGGCCGCGCTCCCGCAAAAAGCGTGAACGCGCGCGTTCGAACATTAACGGCAAAAGAAAAATAAATGCGTCAAAATACAGAGAAGAGATGTGCTTTCGTCCGTGTGTAAGTGGTGCGTGGGGAAATAATAGCGGTCGCTTTGAAGACACCGGACATCCACTGGCAGCGCACATTTAATTTTCATCATAAATTATTATAATTATTATTTACAACAGGCGATGGGCACCTTGTCAGGCAGGATAAATAACGATAGAGCAACACCCCGAGAGCACAGCAGATTGGGATCGAGGAGATCATATTTATATAAACAACAGCGTACAGGGCAACAGGAATTGCCCTCTCTTGTTGGCGGGGTCAGATACAATGCAGAGAGAGAGAGGCACGGCTTATATGCAGCAAAGTCTGGCTAGAGCGCATACCGTTGAGAAGGTTGCTGGAAGGAATTGGCCTCAAAAAGATCTAGACCAGACAATTTCTGAGTGGCACTCACACCAGGGACCTGCCAGCACTGTGATTAAAAAACAACCCCACCGTGATACAACGGTAAAGAATGATGGCATTTTGCAGCAATCCTATAATCGCTGGGAGCAGTTTTTGCATGCTGACAAGCCCGTATAGGCCATGTTAAATGCAAGTGCTTGTTAATATCGCTCATAACGCCCTACATTTGCCATAATATTAATTCTGGGGAGGGGAGGGGAGAAGTTTGAGTAATGGCTGGGCTGATTGGCAAGTAATTGGTTATCACAGATAACCACACGGGCTCGTTATGCCGTTGCCCGTTTCACCTCTTCGCATCGGCGGCTGCGGGGTTTTGGTGTTAAAGGTCACTGTTGAAGGTCGCTGTCGAGCCGAGGAATCAACGCGCAGCGTATCAGCAGCCAGCATGGTGGTGAACGAACGTGGTCGAGACGTACCGATGATGTCGGGCGCTGTTTTAAACCCACGTGGGTGGCGTGTAGAGCGGTGGTTCCAGTGGTTATTGTCTGAAGGTCTCTTAAAGGTCCCCCACCCTGTCTGTCCCCGTAGCCTACTGTAGGTGTAGGAAAAGCGTGCGTGAACCCAGCTTATTTAATTTCTCGCCTTTCCGTTGTTGTTGCTCGTTTCAAATGGCTTCGTTTTGATTTGACAGTATTTCGTTTGTTTAATTTTTCATAATTGCTATTATTTATGGCCAGACTACTACTGTTCCTTGGCTTTGTTGTCTGTACGCGGATGCCCTCTGTGTGAGAGAGAGTGTGTAAGAGATGGAACGTTTGCGAAATGTCCTACTCGTCTGCTGCTATAGCCACACATTTTTTTCAAAATTTTTCCCCCCGTTTTGCTTCTCTTGAGTTGTCCTGCTCCCGGTTGTCACGGCAATTTTACTGTAATCCATTGCATTACGACATACTGTGTAACCCATTACATGCACACATTTCCTTTTTGTATCGAAGGCAACCTTGCTTGCAGTAAAACAAAAAAAATACAAAAAGTGGTTACCAGCTCACACGCGTACGTGGTGGGTTTTTTTTTGTCCCCGTGCAACCTTGATGAGGACGAAGTGAGGAGCTCTCTGTACATCGCGTTCAGTGGGAGACGCGGTGGAGAGATGTTAACTCCTTTGCGGAGTACACAGGACGTCGCGGGTTCGATCCCGATCCCGACCCTTGACGCCTGCTGTATATTTGGAGTCTGCGTGTCTCTCTCTCCCTCCCCCGTTCTCGCGTGGATTTTTCTCCGGGTCCTCTGGTTTCCCTTGCACATTTAGAAACGTCCGCTTAGAGTATTTGGCTGCTGTACATTTCCACGCGATTAAGCCGTCATTTGTGGCAAGGCGGGACACCAGGTGACAAACGGTAATGAATGCAACTTCAGTTTAACACGTAGGCTTTCGCGACCAATATTCATAATACAGGTTTTTGGGTTAGATCGCGTTATTTATAAATGTGTCGTAACCCTCCACCACCCGACACGGCCAATCAGCAAAAAAAAGTGTCACGTTGACAAAAGACAAATAGTGAATTATTTGTCTTTTGTCAACGTGACACTTTTTTGCTGATTGGCCGTGTCGGGTGGTGGAGGGTTACGACACATTTATAAATAACGCGATCTAACCCAAAAACCTTTATTATGAATGCAACTTCAATATCTAGACTCTAGAGTATGCGCTCTTGTGTTGGATACATATATCGTTGGACCTAAAATACATTGTCATTGTCTCATACAGCCAGGAGAGCCATTGTAACCCTTATCATCGCCATCATCAGCCATGCTCAATCCACTGCTGAACGAAGACCCTAAACTCTAATGACTTTTCACGTGAAGTAAAATGAACTGGTTAGGCGCGACAATTATTGTAAAACCAATTCGAAATGTCTTCTTCTTTGGTTCTTTCGGTAAAGTCACGTAGAATGAGAATAAAATAATAAATTGATAAAATAAAATAACACAATAATATAATATCACGACGTTTCGGCCACAACACAAATTATAATCAACCTCATATGGGGTGGTTGTTTAAGCTTTTCAGACCTTTTGGTCAAGCTGGTTGCACGTAACTGGTCTATTATCTTGACAAACAACGAGTTTAGTAACATTTACGTGCTATAACCAAAACGCTTCGGTACATTGTAACAAACTTAAGGACAACCGAACCACAATCCTTCGTTTGTCGTCCTTTCCCCACACCTCTGATGAGCACGGTTGGGCGACGTACGATGCGAAAGAAGTTCAACATACATAATTTTCAGCCCCTTTTTCAATCCACTGCTGGATGATGGCCTCCCCACGCCGTGTCAGTCATGGGGGTGGGGGGGGGTTCGACCACGCTTTGTCAGTCCGAGTTGGTGAAGTGGATGGCGCTCCCAGGATTGTTTCAGATTTCATTCGCCACTGATGTAGCCGTGGCCAGCAACCCAGGGCTTAGATAACAGTGCGCTAATCACTGCGCCACCGCTCCCCGCCTGTAAAATACAATGCAGTACCATAACTATAATAATGCATTGCTTAGATAACATGGGTGCAGCGATTTGATCGTTACGAACAAGGGTTGCGATTGATTCCACATTTGTAGTTTTATTATCCCATATACGTAGCTACGACCTCTAGCGGTTGCAAGGAGTCGCGTGAAACAATTATATACAACATACATGAATCGAAAGTCGTCGATGCACTTAACTCATCACGAGCGCATTCACAATGGCAGTGACGGCAGCACGTGTTCGGGCAAAAGTCATAAAGTTGCTTTCAACTGAGCAATTACAATAAGCAAAACAAACCCTGTTATTCTCATTTAACTTGTTAACGTGTATATAACTTCACTGAATCAGCTGCTAAACTCATCACGAGCACGTTCACAATGGCAGCGACAGCAACACGTGTTGGGGCAAAGTCACGAAGTTGCCTGCAACTTGAGACCGGGCGAGCTGCCCAAGCCCCGAGGCCACGCCCTTCGAGCCAGGCCCCCCCTCGCGCTTTCAGCCAATGGCGTTGCAGAATAGCGGCAACGCCCTCCCCGTGCGACGCTGCGATTGGTTTAAGTTGGCCGCGGGGTGGGGGTGAGGGGCGTTTCCCCAGAACAGCTGACGGCTGCGGCACGTAAAGAGCACTCTGCTGTTCCGCCTCTTTGCCCCTCGGTCGTTCACAAGTCGACGCGGCCTCCTCCTCCTCTTCCCTCGCTGCTTCGTTGAAGTCTGCGGGCAACCGGAACAAATAAAACAAATCACCTCCCTCGGGAAGACGGCAATGGCCTCCGTTGTGCGAAAAATCATCAGCACCGCCAAGGCGCCCGGTGCCATCGGGCCGTACAGGTAAGGTGGTGGGGCACGTGGGTGGTCATCGGGGCAGCAGACGTGCATTGCAAAACGGTGCCATGGGCAAGCACTTCAGTTTCCACTGTATTGGGTTTAATGACGACGACGATGATGATGATGCCGTTCGATTATATCAAGGCAACGCCTGACTTGGCTTCTCAAGACTACTTTGCAGAGTAGGGGCCTGCTGCACTGCTTTGGGATTCTTGGCCAATTCCATTGAGTGGCACGAGTTGGGAATCCGGCGTGCACTTATAAAAAAAACATGCATATAATAGCTATAAGTGGAGTGTGTGATGTGCAGGCACTGCAATCCCACCCCTCTTAATTTAAAAACGGCAACTGCAGCTGTCGAATGGCAGTGTTTAACATATGACCACCGCATTCCGCACAGATCATCCAAAACGCCGATTGATTTATAGGACTGCACTTCCTATAAACTATTGTTCAGTAACCCAAAATAGCATGCAAAGTGTGAAGGGGTGTCCTGACGAGGTGGTTGCAGAGGAAGTTGAGGTCAACCATGAGAGGTCATTTCGCTCACCCAATCGATTCCCAATGAAAACTCAACCGAGAGCCGAATGATATCACAACTCTATTTTATCTTGCCCGAGAGGCTTCTTCATTCACTTACTGACAATTACCGTTTGCGCCCAACGGTTACTATGATAAAGAAAATTGCAATCCACGTCCTTGATCGACCCACCACTTCGATGAAAATACTCATTGCTTTGCAAGTCACGGGGTTTTTTTTGCTATACTTCACTACGCCGGCTAGTGCAAGTTGGTGCAGCGGAAGCCAAATACACATTAAGATTATCACTTGCCACTCACGTGAGCCGTAGCCAGGAATCAAACTCAGATTGCGGGGTATGTAGCACAGTGACTGAATCACTGTGTGACGGTTCCCTCTGGTTAACCTGATCACCATGCATTGATCTTTGGTCCTGCGTTGTTCATCCTCTGACATTCGCAGCACAAGCTCTCTCCCCTATGTATTGCCTCTGCAGCCAGGCCGTGCTTGTGGATCACACCATGTACATCTCAGGACAACTGGGGATGGAGCCACAGTCGGGTTCGCTGGTGGCAGGAGGCGTTGCCAATGAAGCACGCCAGGTGAGGCCAACGTTGCCTCTTGGCCTTGTTTCCACAGCCACTGGAAGTGTGCCGGCTCACTTCGTGATCAGGATTCGCTGGCTCGGCCGGCGTTCTCACGACAGTCCGACCTGGCTGACTTTAAACCAATAACCTTCTGTGGACAGTCAACTCGAGTTGACTCGAGTATTCTTGAATTGACCTGATTTCTCCCATTACTCAAGTTGGTAAAAAAATGTAATTTCCATGATGTTTCAAGTTTACTAGAGTTTTCACTTAAGTTGTGCCGGAATTTTCCAGAAATGCTGCCGAGTAAGACTTGCTGACACTAGAAATATTGGTGTATTTGTTGGTCCATTGGTTTTGCAGGCTCTTGTGAACATGGGGGAAATCCTAAAAGCAGCAAACTGTGACTACAATAATGGTAATTAATCACTATTGAAATCTGTCAAACTCTTCATCTCTTTTAATACACTTACACTGTCAACACGCTGTGTTCAGCAATATGGTACAATATGAAACGTTTCATATTGCTAAGATCATCAAAGAGCGTTTTATTTCTTTGTCTAGTCGTGAAGACGACGGTTCTGCTTGCAAGTATGGATGACTTTGCAACTGTGAACGAGGTGTACAAAGAATGTGAGTAAAGTGCGTGTGCACTTTCCTGGATAAAACTACACATCTGCAGCTTCGTGTTGCGTTTATCCGTTCACCGTGTAGCAGTACAATAGTGCATTACGTGAGCAATTATGTATTTTTTATATTAATATTGACTTTTTTTTTTAGTTTTCAGCAAGAATTTCCCCGCCCGTGCCGCGTACCAAGTTGCCGCGCTTCCAAAGGTCAGAAATCTGTCCAGTATTTGTGCGTTAGTCCCAAAGGGCCCTGTAACTCGTTCTCTGCAATAGTGAAGTTTTTTGTCTTTGATGTTGCTGTGCTTGTGCACCACGGATCTTCCTTGTAACATAGCAACGGCAACTGGCTAAACGGGACCATCTGTGTACAAATCATATAAATTTAGATTTAAAGCTTTCGTGACTGAAAGTAATTCATATTCTTAGCTCTTTCGGTAAAGTCACGTTGAAGGGAAACAATAAAATAATAAAATATATATAACAATAAAAATTCTCACGACGTTTCGACCATAACGTCGACCATAACGTCGTGAAAATTTTTATTGTTTTATATATATTTTATTATTTTATTGTTTCCCTTCAACGTGACTTTACCGAAAGAGCTAAGCATATAAATCATATAAAATCAAGCGCATTGAAAAATCATGTGTATGCTTCATTATAAATTGGCAGCAATGCTGAGTGTGAATAAGACAAATAATTGTAACTGTAAATGATGAGTAAACGCATCACAGCAAAAAAAATTAAGCAGCTGGAAACAAATATATTTCACAATGCACGCAGGTGTGCATTGCATGTACAATAAGGTTTCCGCATTATCCAGTTGGTGGTCTAAATGACAAAATTACCAACACATTTAGGTCTTTGCAACTGGTGCAATTCTTTCAGTATGTGGCTATCACGAAGGTGCTTTGTTTCACAGATGGGGCTATAGTTTTCCAGTCGGAATGCTGCTATGTGCTTTTTTACACATTCAAGGATATAATGTCCGGGTAATCATTCAAATTTGGCAATTTTTGACTTATGTCGGCACAGAATAACATCACCGAATTTTTTTACATCCACTGCAGTGGCATAACTAATTATCAGCTCAGGGGGTGCGGCAATCAGTCAGGTGGGGCCCCAATATTTGATTTGTCTCGCACAGTCGCACCTAGGCTATGATATATTGTGGCTCCTCTTGCCTGATCACGTCATTATGATCACGGTCTCGAACATTTAATGCTGTTGGGGGCGATCCGTCTTCGCAAAATACCTCTTTGCAATATTTTTTTAAAACATATCTCATGGTGGTTGTCAAGGGGGCCCCAACTCGTAGCTTTGCCCACCAGGGGAGGGGGGGGCAAGGCACCCCCCACCCCCACTGTGAAGAAGACAGCACGTATTTTTGTTGGGAATACAGCCGCAGTATAGCCCGAATGCGCTCGTACCACGTACCTCTGCAACAAGTGGCAAACATGCTACCGCTCGGCCAGGTCACGCGTTGGCTGCTAACACCACGTGTTCTGTTTCTCACCCTCAGGGCGGGAAGGTGGAGATTGAGGCGATTGCTGTTTTGGGCCCCATCACGGAGAGCAACTTGTAACAGTCTGCCAGAAATACAGGACGATCCGCTTAAAGATTCCTCCCCTCCCACCACTGATTTCTTATGAACCTCTTTTCATCAAAACAGCCGACTGAATATTGTGAAAGAGACGATGGTTCCATATTTTACAGACGAGTGTTAAAATCATTGGATCAGTGGTATTGAGATTCTGAGAGAGACCTTTAACGTTTTTTAAAATAAAATGTTGTCTCTATAATGTCTCCCTGATGTTTTAGCAGGGTAGCTGTAAATGGAACACTGTCTCTTGTGAAAACTAACATCTCATGTAGACAATGAAATGAATTAGACACTCTGCTCTGTAGACTTTACGACAAAATAAATTAAAGCCTGCTGTAAGACCATGCTGGTAATTGAATAACTTTATGCAAGTCATTGTATTCAAACCACTGATGGTTTCAAATGTCTCTAATCACGAACTACGCTTGAAACGGGCAATGGAAACCTGAATAATAATTGTGCAAAAAAACTATTGCAGACTTTCATAGTAACATTTACATGTTGTGCAGTGGATTTACAAAGTCCAAAGGCCCTCGTTTGACATTTGAAATGCATACAGACTGCGTGCGTAAGCACTGCTCTGGAGGCGTTTTTGGCAGTGGTCACTGCTGCCATTGGAATGAAACCAATTCGGGTCTCTCTCCATTGGACCCATGGTGTAATAGTTACCACGCAGGACATGCAATGCAGAGGTCACTGGCGTGATCTCCTGGCGCAGTAGTGGACATAATGGGCAGGTTTCTTAAATCGTCTACAACCTCTCCACCTAACAGTTTAAATGGGGACACCACATTCAACCGGCAGTTTGCGCATGATGCGGTATATTGTGGGGTTCGGTAGTGCAGCCGTATAGCGTGCTGCACTACGAATACGACCACCTGGGTTCGATTCCCGCTCATGGTCAACACCAATGACGAGTATCTGACCCGGTCCTGGGCCTTACCCAGGTCGACTCGGCCTCAAATGAGTACCTGGTGCGGTGTAAACATTGCCACTAGGCAGGCAAAGGGGCCGTCCATAAATGACGTCACGCACCTAGGGGGGGTCACACATTTGTGACGAGGGGGGGGTTTGAGAAATGTGACGTCACATAAAAATGCGCAACTTTAAATTCAGTTTATTTTGGTATAGCCCTGTGAGCCATTCGGCTCTCGAATCGGGTGCAACCACAACAAACAAACAAACAAAACACGAACAAGAAAAACATCTTAAAGTGACTATGTGACTGTGCAAACAGAAAATCCATGAAAAAAACCGGCAAAATATTCCTGAAAAAAGCACCGTACACCAACGCTGTGTGCAAAAAATCCCAGTGGGATGCAAGTCAACAACAACAACCACAAAAATTTAGATTAAGGCCGTCAGTCTAACTCCGTACTACAACAAAACATGTCCAAACCAAAAAACGTTTTCGAAATCACCAAAAAATAAAGGCATAATTGCAACGTAACAGTGATCACAGGGACTGTGACCGAATTTTTTCAATAAACTACATAAATAACATGTAACACCAAATCCTAGAACCATAGCTGGCTGCATGAGTTACTCCACAACAACAGAAGCATCAGTCGGAGTATCACATTTTTCAATGCACCTTTAAGATCAGCACGCTAAATCAAAATACAGATAATACTTTGCAGCGTCATCCGGAGCGAAACATTTTATTTTATTTTACGCCAATGAATAGCAGTGGCAGCTATGGGTGTACAACTCCCCTAGAGCAGTTTTGAGAGAATCTCATTGGTAGCGATTCAAGTTGCAGTTTATTGGCAATAGCATTCCAGACCCTGGAGGCATCAATAGCAAAGGCCCTTCCTCCAGTTTTTGTACGGCAATAGGGAATGTGAAGCTGATAAATGAGCGAAGACCTGAGGTTAAATTTGTTCTTTGAAACAGAGAGGAGATCCAGCAGGTAGTCTGCGTATTTTTTTGTAAGTACATCGTGAATAAATAAGATCTGGTGCACAAGCCGTTAAACATTAAGAGATGTTAAGTTTGACCCAATGTAGAGATCACAGTGGTGAGTCCTATATGGGCAGTTCAATGTAAATCTTAAGGCTGAGTGATAGATGGAATCAAGCTTCTTCAGTACAGTACTTGGGGCTGATTTATACACGATCTCACAGTAGTCAAGTAGAGGCAGTATGGTAGCTTTTATCAATTCCAAACGGAACATTAGGGGGAAGCAGTGCTTGTGTCGATACAGAAAACCAATTTTTATTTTTGTCTTTTTACCAATATAATCAATGTGATCTTCAAAATTCAGTTTTGAATTCAGGATGACACCAAGATACTTATAGATCTTGACTTGCTCTATTTGATAATTATTTAAGGAATGTAATTGGGGGAAAAAACTTCCTGCTTTAGTCCTGGTGAGAAGCATAGCACCTTGGTTTTGGAGGTATTCAGGACTAGTTTAAGAGCAACTAGCTGATGTAGTTTGTTGAAATCACCCTGTAGCTTAGCAATCACGTCGTACGGAGAGCGGTCAGCAGTGATCAGTATCGTGTCATCTGCAAAAAGATTTACCCTGGAATGATCCAGGTCAGTGCCCAAGTCATTGACATAAAGAGAGAACAAAAGGGGGCCGAGGATGGAACCCTGTGGAACCCCTTTTGTTATCTTAACACTGTTTGACCTCCAACCATCTGTGAATACAGTTTGGGTGCGAGAAAAGAGGTAATTTTGTAACCATTTTACTGCGTTTTCGGAAAAATCGAGGCAACTTAGATTACTAAGCAGGGTGTTGTGGTCTGCTGTATCAAAAGCTTTGGACAGGTCTAGAAAAAGACAGGCACAGTACTGCTTATTATCAAGGCTACTGTAAATGTGATTCAGAGAGTCTAATGCAGCAGATGAGGTGCTGTATTTTTTTGGGAACCCAGATTGTTTTAGATGTAGTAGATTGTTGGTGGACAGGAAACTGCTAATTTGGTAGGTCAATAATTTTTCAAAAATTTTCATCAACGGGGACAAAATTGAGATAGGTCGGTAGTTATTTGGATCATCTTTAAGGCACCCCTTTGTGAAGTGGACGGACATAGGAATGTTTCCATTCTAGAGGAACTGATGCTTCTTTGATGGACAGGTTGAAAATATGGGCTATATGTTTGTATATTAGGTGACCAACAGTTAGTAGAGAAAAGACGGGAATACTATCTGCTCCAGTAGAGGAGGACCCTTTGAGGTAGGACAGTTGTTTCAGAACATTACTTTCGTGGATTGGCTGGAAAGCAAATTTGTTTAATATTTGGACAGGGGTGTAGCAATTTGCATGAGCAGGGGTGACTCCCAATACATTATAAAAAGATTACCAGCTTCAGAAAAATGAAGGTTAAAATTGTCAACTATTTTTTTGGGATCTGAAAAATATTCCCCATTTCGGTTAAGCTCAACGGGCAGATTGTCTGTTTTGGATGCCTTTTCAATACATTTGATTGTTTTCCAGAAAATCCTGGCATTTCCATGTGATTCCATGAGAGTGGAGGAAAAGTAGGCATTTTTTGCATGCTGTATTTTTTTGACGCATCTCTTCCTGAAAGTCCTGTATTCTAGTCAGTCATTGACCAAATTACTTTTCTGAGCACATGTCCAAGCCTTGTCCCTAGTTTTCATGAGCTTTGTAATCGAAGGATCAAACCATGGTGGGCGGTTGCCTTCAGTTTTAAATCTAACCAACGGAGCATGTTTGTTAAGAATTTGGAGAAACGTGTACCTGAAGGTCTCCCAAGCTTTAGTCAGGTTGGGGATATCACAGACCTTTTCAATATCCGAGTGAAGCACATCATTAGTAAATGCCTGAGTGCTGAAGTGTCTCATAGAGTGCTTCTCAACCAATTTAGGGGGGGCTTTGGGTCTAGCTGATGATCTCACACCAAAAATGAAGGAGTGATCACTAAGGTTATTACCCAGAACACCAGTCAGTGTGAAATTGTGAGGGGCATTTGTCAATAGGACGTCAAGCAGAGATGACTGTCTCGGATTTTTAGGTTTGGTCTTGTGGGGACATTTATTAATTGAAACAGATTAAATTAATCTTCAAAATTTGTGGCCACGGCCGGCGAGTTTAGCCAATTCCAATTTAGATCACCCACTAAAACTATTTCACCTTTAGGGAGGCCCCCAAAAAGCTCTCTCAGTGCAGATGCAGCTTCAACATCCTTCCCACTAGGTGGTCGATAGCAGCACACTACCAATATCTGTTGATTATTTGGGAGAGTTATTTTGAGAGCCAGACCTTCAAAGCAACATTTTTTAAACAAGGAGTGAGGTAGTGAACATGCAATAGTATTACGAACATAAATGGCAATTCCACCTTTAGATCCTCGGTCAAGCCGAAAAAGGTTGTAGTCAATCGCAATCTGCAAGTCATTGACGGCAGGAGTGAGAAATGTTTCTGTTCGGCAAAAAATGTCCGGGTCAAGATTTGCCACTTCTAGTTTTAGTTGACTTAATTTAATCACAAGCCCTCTGATGTTGACATGTAGAACACCAACACCTTTCCTGCCAGAAAAATCTACAGAATTATACGAGTTATTTTCATTTGGGCCAGGATGAAGCTCAATACCACCCAGAAATAAGAAAAGTAGAATTAATAGTTTGCACAAGTATTTTCTGTGAACGGATGAAGAGCGGGGGGCAGAGCTTTGTGACGTCATATTTGAGGGGGGGGGTCTGACTTTTTGTGACGCCGTGTGACGAGGGTGGGGGGGGGTCAAAAATCGTCCAAAATCGCGTGACGTCATTTATGGACGGCTCCAAGGGTAGCCAGGCGTTGGTGCTGGCCACTCACCCCCTCGTGCTGTGCCGGCCTTCGTAGGTGCTCGCGAACAACACTTGCTCCTGCAGTCTGTTAAGGTTATCCTGGCGATCTGTGTCTTTGTGGGTACTCCCACCTCTTCTGATGTGGACGAGTGGGGCCAAATACTCTGGAGGGGGTTTATAGAGCGCCCTCTAGTGGAGGCTCTTCTCCCAGCAGTGGCGTGAGCAAGCAGTTGCAGGGCTGCACCTTGACCATGTTTAACTATTGATAGGAAGTATTGGTGTGTGGATTGCACAGATTGTTGATTACGTTTTCACAGATCGTTGATTACTATTTTCTTTGAACCTATCTACGTGACTTTACCGAAAGACCCAAATGATATAATATACACAGTCAAATGGTTGAAACACCTTTTTCAGACAATACCGATGTACATTCACGTAGTTGCTACAATAGCAAACTCGTGATTGAAGCTGAGTCGTTGATCATGTAAATTACAGGGCGTTTAAAACAGATGGACCCAATTTCAAAGATATAGCGATTTCAAATCGGGTCCATCTTTTTAAAACAGCCTGTATTATGACTGACTACACTGAACTCAGTAGAGCTATTTGAAACAACACTGTATTCGGAAAGTAATAAAATAAATGCATTGCAATCGCCCTCGGGAGCAAATCTGACACTTTTTAGCAGGTCACACCTGACAGTTTCGACAATAAAATTGCATACATTCATTTAGGCATTACACGCACAAACCTGTTACTGACGAGGTATTTTTCACAGCAGACTAACAAACTGATCTATGGTGTAGTCCATAGACAAAAGAAGGCAATGCCGTGGTCTGGGTCTGTAAATGATAGACGTGTGAATGGTGTCTTATGAGTCTTGAGATGATTAACTGACACAAAAAAATATCACGTGGCCATTCGACATAAGGTAAAAGGCGAGTTTGTGCTGGGAATCTTTAGACAATCGGACAGACGAGACTGACCGTGCTTAGAAAAGGCAGAATGATGTACCTTATGATGAAGTCATTGGCATGTTCAATAGTATACTAAACCATCTATGGGACCTTTTTGCCACGATCAAAAATTATGAAAAAAGAATAAGAGGTTTTACCCTTTCTGGCAATAAAACAAATGTGAAGATTTTCAAACACCAAAGAGATACCTATTGCAAGGCATGTTGATTAAGGTATTAGGCAATAGACTGACACTCTAACCTCTGAAAGTCTTAATTTTAAAAAAATGGTCTGTGTGGAATTTGTGCACAATAAATGGACAGACTGGTTTTTAAAGGAGTCTTTAAACCATAGAATGAGAGACCATTCTATGATGGCATCTTTCGACAAAAAGACTAACAAACTAAAACAATACGATGGGGGTCTTCAGAATATCGACTGACAACATTACACTTTGATCACATCCTTAATAACATGGCAGAACAGTCGCTGACGCTATCTTTAGATAACATACCAATCTAAACTGATTAACATGATAAGCGATGGGGTCTTTCGGTAATAAGATTGGCAGACGGGTCTCCGATTGAGTATTTTATAACGATCTAGAAAAGGCTTACAGGCAGACAATGTACTGGTATATCCAACAGCACCTCAGACATAAAGGGTGATCTGTTTAAAGATGCCCCTCTGGTTTCATTAGCTTCTGTATTATGCATACATGCAGTTGGGGTTTGTAAGCAAGCCTAACGGGCAGAGTATCAAGACAGTTGAACGATTCAATGAGTGCACAGAGACCGACAAGCGACAAATAGAGGCTTTGAAATTAAATGTAGTGGTTGTATTTATCCCTATTATAGTACAGGGATTATTCTGCTTACGAACGGGTTAGGTTACAGAGGTCTGTTCGTAAGTCGGTTTGTTCGTAAGTCCAACTTTACTCCTGTCGATTCCAGACATGTTGTATGGCATGCACACTAAACACGGGGAATGGCTTTAAAAGTTGCATAAACTCCTGTAGATGTAGATGCCACTGGTTCTTCATGTTCTATAGATGTAGATGCCAATGGTTCTTCATGTTCTATAGATGTAGATGCCACTGGTTCGTCATGTTCTGCAGATGTAGATGTAGATGCCACTGGTTCTTCACGTTCTGCAGATGTAGATGCCACTGGTTCTTCACGTTCTGCAGATTAGATGCCACTGGTTCGTCATATTCTGCAGATGTAGATGCCACTGGTTCGTCACGTTCTGCAGATGTAGATGCCACTGGTTCTTCACGTTCTGCAGATGTAGATACCACTGGTTCTTCACGTTCTGCAGATGTAGATGCCACTGGTTCGTCATGTTCTGCAGATGTAGATGCCACTGGTTCGTCATGTTCTGCAGATGTAGATGCCACTGGTTCTTCACGTTATGCAGATGTAGATGCCACTGGTTCTTCACGTTATGCAGGTGTAGATGCCACTGGTTCGTCATGTTCTGCAGATGTAGATGCCACTGGTTCTTCACGTTATGTAGATGTAGATGCCACTGGTTCTTCACGTTCTACAGATGTAGATGCCACTGGTTCTTCACGTTATGCAGGTGTAGATGCCACTGGTTCGTCATGTTCTGCAGATGTAGATGCCACTGGTTCTTCACGTTATGTAGATGTAGATGCCACTGGTTCTTCACGTTCTGCAGATGCCACTGGTTCTTCATGTTCTGCAGATGTAGATGCCACTGGTTCTTCACGCTCTGCAGGTGTAGATGCCACTGGTTCGTCATGTTCTGCAGATGTAGATGCCACTGGTTCTTCACGTTATGTAGATGCCATTGGTTCTTCACGTTCTGCAGGTGTAGACGTCACCATCGCCACCTCTTGCGCGACGGTTGAACTTGCGACTCTCGGTCCGAACAGGCAACTGGACCTACGGACGAGGCTTGTTCGCATCTCTGAAAGTTCGTAAGTCGAATGCTCGTAAGTAGAGAGAGTCCCTGTCCTGTAATCTCCGGGTTATGAGGGGGGGCACTCTTTCCCTTTAATTTGTAAAGGGAAAGTCCAGGCATGCGTCTTATAATCCGGTGGGTGTCTTGTGACCAGACTTGCGTACATTTCTAGATTTGAAGCTTTCGTGACTGCAAGGATTCATACTCTTTGGGTCTTTTCGGTAAAGTCACGTAGGTAAAAAAAAATCAATAAAATAAATGGAAAAATATTTTATTTAGTTATGTTTCATTTATTTCATTTATTTTTTTACCTACGTGACTTTACCGAAAAAAAAACACAAAGAGTTTGCATAAATGTATTTACCGCCCTGCACACATATTTAGGACGCGTGTGTCTTATTATCCGCAAGCCTTTTTAAAAAAATATAATTTCCTCGAATGATTTGTACTGTGATATTTTAGTGAGGGGAGTGCCACACGACACTAGGGGTCCATCTGAACTCGGGCTTACACAACACCGGAGGTGCGGGTCCACGTGTTTCACGCTTTCACGTGGTTCACGTGTTTCACGTGTTTCACGCGTGCCACTCGGGTGAGCGGTGGTGCAGCGGTTAGCGCGCTACGCTCTACGAACCCGGCGAGTTTCTCCAGAGTTCGACTCCCGCTCACGGGCACCAAACCCCGAGTGGACGATTATCTTTCAGTTTCAGTTTTTCAGTTTTCATTTATTTGGTATAGCCCTGTGAGCCATTCGGCTCTTGAATCGGGTGCAACCGCAACAAACAAAAAACTAAAACATGAACAAGAAAACATCTTAAAGTGACTATGTGTTGACTGTGCAAACAGAAAATCCAGGGAAAAAAACAGCAAAATATTCCTGAAAAAGCACCGTACACCAACGCAGTGAACCGGTCCTGTGCCTCCCCCCCCCTTAGGTCGACTCAGCCTCAAATGAGTAACCTGGTGCGGTGTGTAGTGAATATCACCCCTGGGAGAGACAAAGGCGGTCGGGCGTGGTTGCCGGCCACCCCCTCGTGTGCCGTACCGGCGTTCATAGGTGCCGCTGGCTCACAGCACTTCCCCCTACAGTCTGTTGCAGGCTACACGGGGGACCTTTGTCTTTGTGTGCCACTATACCGGCACTATATGCGGCGCATTGCAACCGCGGGTGAAGCGTTGCCTTTACGCGGAAATTTAGAACTTAGAAAAAAAAATAAGATCCTTTAAACCTTGTGGGGGGAAATGTACAAAAGAATCGGTGGCGAGGGGAGACGATGAGGAGGAGGCTTTTGGATAATCCAAGTGTCGATGTCAAAGCGTGGTATTTTATTGCTTTAAAGGTTTATTAATTGCTCTATTTACAACGTAAAATTGCATGTGCGTTACACGGCGTGCGACACTGAGGCGCGGCACTTATTGTAATTGACAGTAAACATATCTAAAGCTGAACAATACGCACGACATTGACGGTAGGGTTAACATTGCACGGTGCGAAACGCTTAAAACTATTGCGGTGCATACGCTGCACAACCGTAACAGCGCGAGCACGAATAGTATTGCAGTGTTGTTATGGCGTGGTAACACAATCCTAACTTCTTAAACACGACCGTGATTCAGTTATAACGGCAAAAAAACAAAAATCTCGCAAGAAAAGCAGGCCTCGGACACCGAGGACGATAGGCCGCAGCCCTTGCGCCTTTCCTGCTCAGCCTGCCGGCTTGGTTGCGCCCAACCCGGCCGCGTCATGAGGCTGCAGGGGGGTCGCCTGCTGCTGCGGGCAGTGGGGACCTTGGGGACGCGGGGTTCCCTGAGACCACAGGGGTCTCGCTGCTGGGGTCGGCGTCTCTCGATCCCCGCCGCCGCAGCAGCCTCGTCCAGGTTGTACAGCTCGGCGAGCTGGGCAGAGGCGGCCTTCCGGGACCCCAGGCTGCAGAGGTACCTGAAGAAGATAGTGACCGAGCCTAGGGAGACGGGGGATGATGAGGTGGTGATGGAGGGGAAGGAGGTTAAGGAGGTTGTGATGAGCCCCGGGAAGAAAGCGACCGTGGCTGCCTACGTGAAGCATCTGCAGGCGAAGCGGGAAGAGATGCGGCACCTCGACTCCTTGCTACACGGTGAGATTACATTCCCCGTGCAGCTGCACAATGACACGGTGCACATTGACAAAGGGGTTTATCCCTGCTGCACATGGCATGCTGCAACACATGCCTGATACACTGTAAAGTGACATCACTCGTTGCTGCACAATGACATGGTGCATCAACTACCTGCTGCACTCTAAGGCAACATTCACTCCCTGCTGCACAATGACAGTGCATCACCTGCCTGCTACACTATCAGGTGACATCACTCCCTGCTGCACAATTACACAGTGCATCAACTACCTGCTACACTGTAAGGTGACATCACTCCCTGCTGCACAATGCCATGGTGCATCACCTACCTGCTTCACTATAAGGTGACATCACTCCCTGCTGCACAATTACATGGTGCATCAACTACCTGCTACACTATAAGGCGACATCACTCCCTGCTGCACAATGACATAGTGCATCAACTGCCTGCTACACTATAAGGCGACATCACTACCTGCTGCACGTGACATAGTGCATCACCTACCTGCTACACTATAAGGCGACATCACTACCTGCTGCACAAGACATAGTGCATCAACTACCTGCTACACTATAAGGTGACATCACTACCTGCTGCACAATGACATAGTGCATCACCTGCCTACTACACTATAAGGTGACATCACTCCCTGCTGCACATGACATAGTGCATCACCTACCTGCTACACTATAAGGTGACATCACTACCTGCTGCACAATGGCATGGTGCATCACCTACCTTCTGCACTCTAAGGTGACATCACTCCCTGCTGCACAATGACATGGTGCATCAACTACCTGCTGCACTCTAAGGCAACATTCACTCCCTGCTGCACAATGACAGTGCATCACCTGCCTGCTACACTATCAGGTGACATCACTCCCTGCTGCACAATTACACAGTGCATCAACTACCTGCTACACTGTAAGGTGACATCACTCCCTGTTGCACAATTACATGGTGCATCACCTGCCTGCTACACTATAAGGTGACATCACTCCCTGCTGCACAATGCCATGGTGCATCACCTACCTGCTACACTATAAGGTGACATCACTCCCTGCTGCACAATTACATTGTGCATCAACTACCTGCTACACTATAAGGCGACATCACTCCCTGCTGCACAATGACATAGTGCATAAACTGCCTGCTACACTATAAGGCGACATCACTACCTGCTGCACATGACATAGTGCATCACCTACCTGCTACACTATAAGGCGACATCACTACCTGCTGCACATGACATAGTGCATCAACTACCTGCTACACTATAAGGTGACATCACTACCTGCTGCACAATGACATAGTGCATCACCTGCCTACTACACTATAAGGTGACATCACTCCCTGCTGCACATGACATAGTGCATCACCTACCTGCTACACTATAAGGTGACATCACTCCCTGCTGCACAATGACATGGTGCATCACCTACCTGCTACACTATAAGGTGACATCACTCCCTGCTGCACAATTACATGGTGCATCAACTACCTGCTACACTATAAGGCGACATCACTCCCTGCTGCACAATGACATAGTGCATCAACTGCCTGCTACACTATAAGGCGACATCACTACCTGCTGCACGTGACATAGTGCATCACCTACCTGCTACACTATAAGGCGACATCACTACCTGCTGCACAAGACATAGTGCATCAACTACCTGCTACACTATAAGGTGACATCACTACCTGCTGCACAATGACATAGTGCATCACCTGCCTACTACACTATAAGGTGACATCACTCCCTGCTGCACATGACATAGTGCATCACCTACCTGCTACACTATAAGGTGACATCACTACCTGCTGCACAATGACATGGTGCATCACCTACCTTCTGCACTCTAAGGTGACATCACTCCCTGCTGCACAATGACATGGTGCATCAACTACCTGCTGCACTCTAAGGCAACATTCACTCCCTGCTGCACAATGACAGTGCATCACCTGCCTGCTACACTATCAGGTGACATCACTCCCTGCTGCACAATTACACAGTGCATCAACTACCTGCTACACTGTAAGGTGACATCACTCCCTGTTGCACAATTACATGGTGCATCACCTGCCTGCTACACTATAAGGTGACATCACTCCCTGCTGCACAATGCCATGGTGCATCACCTACCTGCTACACTATAAGGTGACATCACTCCCTGCTGCACAATTACATTGTGCATCAACTACCTGCTACACTATAAGGCGACATCACTCCCTGCTGCACTAGGACATAGTGCATAAACTGCCTGCTACACTATAAGGCGACATCACTACCTGCTGCACATGACATAGTGCATCACCTACCTGCTACACTATAAGGCGACATCACTACCTGCTGCACATGACATAGTGCATAAACTACCTGCTACACTATAAGGTGACATCACTACCTGCTGCACAATGACATAGTGCATCACCTGCCTACTACACTATAAGGTGACATCACTCCCTGCTGCACATGACATAGTGCATCACCTACCTGCTACACTATAAGGTGACATCACTACCTGCTGCACAATGACATAGTGCATCAACTACCTGCTACACTGTAAGGTGACATCACTACCTGCTGCACAATTACATGGTGCATCACCTACCTTCTGCACTCTAAGGTGACATCACTCCCTGCTGCACAATTACATGGTGCATCACCTGCCTGCTACACTATAAGGTGACATCACTACCTGCTGCACAATTACATAGTGCATCACCTGCCTGCTACACTATAAGGTATCCAGTAGGGGCGAGTCAGCAAGTTACATCAACAGGCAATACAAACACCCCGATAGGTTTATCACGGATGGCTCCGTACGGTGCGAAAGAAGTTCAACGTACATACGCAGTACAGGAAAGGCAAGCAAGTCACACTTCACCGAGCTGGTCAGTGCAGTTTTGTTAAAGGTGTGGAACTTAGAAATGGGAGGATAGAATTACAGTGGAACATTACGGGAATTAAATGCGCCAAATGCCCTTCGTGCTGTACCCTCCTGAAAAAAAATATCTTAGTACTCAGTGAGGCTTACCTGGATAACTGAAGGGCATTCTAATACTGGCAGACATTAAACATGAATTTGGAGTCAACTTGCAGGGTGGAATTTTAATCAGGGAGAGAGGTGCATTAAAACAACCAGACCAGATGGTGGTGCTTTGTTCGTGAATAATTAAACACTGGGTTTTTTTTCACAATTGAATTGTAGTTCATGCGATCATGTTTGCTGATGTTTTATTCACAGCGTTGTGTGTGTGTGTGATTGTTGTACATTATGTAACAAGACGGCCAGTTCTGAGCGAACGTGTTTCACCAGTTTTTTTACCTCTCTGTTTGTTTGGGCAGATTGCGATGAAGAGATGAGAAAACTAGCTGAGGAAGAAAATGAAAACTGTAAAGCAAAAATTCACGAGTTGCAGGAAAAGGTACCCTATTTTCCTTAGGCATTGAAGTCCCCTTGGGTACCATTAACAATAATTATACTTGGGTATCATTAAAAAATATATTCCACGCAAATATTAGTTCATACTACTAAACAATACATGCATACATACATTAATCTGTATAACTTCATAACCAAGTAAATTACCCATGTAAGTGCAAGGTGTAAGGACACTTTAGATATATATAAAAACAGACTGACAGCGGTGGTGCAGTAGTTTGCACATTACACTGCAAACTCGGCAACCTCCGTTCGATTCCCTGCCACAGCTCACATCAATGGCGAGAAATATCTGAACCAATCCTGGCACTCCCCTTCACCAACCTGCGCAGAGCAGAATGGTGCTCTATGATCAAACAACCCCCATGACTGGCATTGTGTGGGGATACCTTTATCCAGCAGTAGAGTGACACAGGGCTGCAGTTTTTCCAAAATTTACAGTCCTTTGTCAAGCCACTGCTGGGTGAAGGCCCTCACACACCGTATTGTTTTATTGGGGCTGTTTATCATACTTTGCCGTGCTCATCTGAGATGGTGTTGGTGAAGTGAGATCCCAAGACCGTTTGAAATATGTCTTGACACTGATGTTAGCCATGGCCAGGAGAAACGAGCTCAGGTTGCCTGGTTCATCGTATGATGAGCTAAACATTGTGTCACCGCTCCCCCCCATTTAGGTGCCATTGAGTCATGAAACATTAGGTCCCAATGTATATTTAATTGTGCATGATGTTGCACAGCGGAAAAGGGCGGTGCTATAACATGTCTCAATCAAGCATTCATGTAACCAGAGGTCCGGGGAGTGGTGGCATGACTGATCGTTAACACGTTTGCAGCTTTTTGCAGAGGTTAACGGTTTGAGCCCAGGCATTTCCCTGATTAATACTGTAGGTGTATTATTAACCATGAAATACACATTCTTGGTTCTTTCGGTAAAGTCACGTAGAAGGGAAACAAAAAAAATTTAAACAATAAAATTCTCACGACGTTTCGACTGCAACACAAGCAATCATCATCAGGTGTGAAAACCACAACAAGAAAATTGTATTGTTTTATATTTTTATTATTTTATTGTTTCCCTTCTACGTGACTTTACCCGAAAGAACCAAAAATATGAATCCCTGCAGTCACGAAAGCTTTAAATCATAAAATACACGCTAGTCAGCTTCATATTGTACGTGAAAGATCCCGTGATGTCATTCGCAAGATTAGGCTATGTATGCCGGCTTCACGGTGCAAATTTTCCAAAAATTGGTCAAATTTACACCCAACTTAATTGTGTAAAACCACCTAGCAACATCTTCCCCCTACTGGCAGACTGTGTCCGTCTGTGAACCACAGTGCCTTCGTGAAAGCCTGCTGCGATACCATTGTTCTTCATTGCAAGTCCCACAGGCCACTGGTGGCCTTGAGTGCGACCCTTGATGTGCGGCCCCTGACAATTCACAAACGTGAAAGCACCCCATCATGCTGTCAAACACACTGGTTTCATATGTGTGGCTGCCCTCAAACTGATGTCTTTTCGGTGAAAGTGGGCCCCCTACTCTGAAAATTACGAATGCTAAATATAATAAAGCATCGTTAATGCTGATGCTTTTTGTACGCGTGTGTGTGTGTGTGTTGGGGCTGGGGTGGCGGATCTTGCTGGCGCAGGTGCTGGCCTTGCTGCTGCCGGGGGAGGAGGAGGACGAGGGGGAGCTGCTGCTGGAGGTGTACGCGGGCGTGGGCGGCCAGGAGGCAATGCTCTTCACGGCGGAGGTGTTCGAAATGTACGAGAACTACGCGCTGCATCAGAACTGGTGCTTCGAAAGGCTGCAGTACCAATGGAGCGAGATGGGTGAGCGCCACCTTATGCCAGTGATAATTTTCAGAGGGAGAAGGGGAGCACTTTCGCTGATAGGACATCATCAGTGTGAGGGACGCCACACGTTTGTAACCATTAGGATTTGACAGCGTGATGGGGAGTGTTTTCACATTTGTGTATCGTAGGGGACCGCACATCAAGGAGCCGCACTAATGGCCACCAGGGGCCGCCAGTGGCCCGCGGGCTTTGCAATGAAGAATACTGGCTTACACAGTTCTTGCTATCCGCAAACGCATTCTCGTTATCAACAGGCATGTTGTTGCTCTATAGCACTGCAGACTGTTGGGGCAAGTGCAGTTTAGCGAGCACCTATGAAAGCCAGTAGCATGGTACAGGCAGAGGTGGTGTGGCTTTAACCACATCTGGCCATCTCTGATCTCCCCAGTGTTGATGTTTACACACTGCACCAGGTACCCTTTTGAGGCTGAATCGACCTAGGGGAAGCCCAGGACCAGTTCAGATAATAACCACTGGTGTTAGTCTTGGCCGGAAATCAAACTCGGGTCGCTAGGGTTTGTAGCGCAGTGCGCTAACCACTACGCCAATGCTCCACCCCCACAACACGCACACACTTGCAGACACCACCACGAGGCCAGGTGCGTCCTGTCTGCCAGAAGGTAGCGCGGCGTGTAGCTTGAAAGAAAAATGTAACTTACTTTCTTTAGAGCAGCTTGCAGGCGTGGTGCCAAATATCACAAGCGTGGCTGGCCGGCTGTGTTTTTTATTAAATTGCAGCAGTGGAAAATGATGCCAACATCAACTTCAGTCAGACGGGGCACAGCACCAAATTTCTCATTGCCGCATACGGCTATCGAAAGGCGGATAAGACGAGCATGTCCATTAGGCATATAATAATAGATCGATTCATGCACTAAAATTGATACTATGAATCGACCGCTGGCTGAGGTCCTACCCACAACGTTGAGCCACGGGGGTGATTGTGACCATATACTTAACCACACCAGTCGGTGAAGTTGGCGAGTCCAGACGCTGGACATCACCACGCCATGCACACGCTCGCCTCTCCCACGAAGCAATGACCGCGTGAAGTTTTGAAAATGCCCGGTAACACAATCGCGAATTAAACACTCGTGAGGACCATTACAGAATCCACCCATACGCGTCCATTTTTTTTTTCCCTTGTATATGTATGTTTTTTGTTGTTATTGTGTGCAGGGGGCCTGCGACACGCGACGGCGTGCATCACGGGCGAGGGCGCGTACCGCCTGCTGTGCTTCGAGGGCGGAGTCCACCGCGTGCAGCGAATCCCGCGCACCGAGTCGAAGGGGCGCGTGCACACCAGCACCATCACCGTCGCCGTGCTGCGCCAGCCCTCCGAGGTGACACGGGGATGGGTGATCGTCGTGCGTTCCATTTCGCGTATTCGTTTAGGTCAGTGTCCTTTCCCCGCACCTCCGATTAGCACGGTTGGCTACGTACGTTGTGAATGAAGTTCAACATCCATCCACAAAGAAACCATATTTTCCACAATTTTTTTAAAATGAAAAGTTATACCCTGCCGCCCACGCAACACACAGCCACATGTGTAGAAGAGGTTCCTGGTCCTTGCATTATTTTACCTTCTACAAACTTAACGCACGAGTTATAACGTTGTTAGACTAAATTTTGATTTAAAGCTTTCGTGACTAAGAATATTTTGTTAGACTAGCTTTAAAACACCCGTGCGCCATCATGCCACCTCTGCCGTGTGCACAAGAAGTTTTCTTTTTTTTGTTACATGGCTGTCTCGAAAACGTACAGTCAAAATTAGTGTTTTTCGCATAATTTTTTTGGGAAAATATTGTAAATCAGATATCAGGCCATAGGTGTCTCTAGTGAGCAACTACAACCAAGAAATTACTCCACTCAACGTTTTTGGCCGTTTTCCAGATCACATCACACCCTGAACAAACAAAAAATGCATTTTGTAAAGGTGCTACACTTTGATGGCACATTGCTCATTTATTTATACTACTTTTGGTTCTTGAATTGTAAAGAGAATGGCGAGAAACTTTTACTACATCCATAGCGATACGATGAGAAGTTGCAAGGGTGTGTCTTTCAAAAGACTTCCACTGCAGAATCGATTGCAGCATTTTGTACAACAATATAGCATTACAAAGTGGGGTAGGGGGAGGGGGGTTACGGGGTGACACAAAACCCAGCTCATGTTGGGGGTTTTCTTTATTTCTATTGAACCAATATCCCAGAGCAGGCAGCTGCGTGCAACCCCATGGGATTCACGACCAACGGCGGAGGGAATCGGATATTGTCCTGGCCCGATGCCCAGAGCGTCCCTAATCTGAACAAGTTCACATTGTTAAACATTCGGCGGGGTTCCGGTTTTGAGTCACGCAGGTTCAGCAAGCTCGCCCTCGCTATGTCACGGCACCCCGTAAATCAAACATGTTAATGACATTTTTTTTTCTTCCAATATTTTAGTCGCACTGCTAAAAGTGAAAATTATAGCTTTGCGTTTAGCCCGTCAGTAACGTGAAATGTTGCCTTGTCAAGTGAGTTGGATGTATTGCAGTTTGTTTAATGGATATATATTTTCGATTAGTAATATAAGTTATGTCATTCACAGATTAGCTCATTAATCAGAAGGCTTAGCAGCTTATGACGTGACGGTTGTAAATGTAGTCACATTTAAATATAAATCCAATTTACATGGCTCTACAGACAATAATTATACTGTGGTGCAATGCGACACATGCTTGTATATGTTAAACCCTCAGTTACATCCTAGGAGTGGAACTGCAGTGGTTAGTGGAATGTGCTATGAAGCTGACAACCTGAGTTTGATTCTGGACCGTGGTGACTAATGTGGTGAAGTATGGCAGAAAACCGCCACCACCGCAGGGGGAGACCTTTGACAAATGGGCGCTGAGCATCTCAACCTTTGGCCACGCACTAAGTTCCAGGAGTCTTCAGGAATTTAATACAAAATATAATTTATATACGAGCATCTATATGCAGCCGCATCTCCAGACACTTAAACAGGGGAAAAAAAAAAACATGGCAAAATTATCTGCATGCAACATCGAAAGGAATTGGTCTTCATTGTTGACTTGAACAAGGACAGAGTCTCAACTGCACAAAAATCAAGTAGAAGAGAATTCCATACAGCAGGAGCAGAACCCGAGAAGGAGCAACTGCCCATGGAATGACAGTTGACTGTGAGCTTTGTAAGAAGGATGCCTTTATTGCTGGAGCGTAGACAACGTGCTGGAGAGTCAGGTAAGATGAGAGAGAGGGGGTGTAGGCAGATACCCTCAGTAGTGCGTGGCGGAAGCTGGAGGAACGAGATGCTCAACACGCAGCCCAACGATGAAAACAACCGCATTTGGATTACTAATTGTTTTGAGTGCAGTGAACAGTTGTTGGCTTTTGCGCTGCGTAGGCTCTAGCTAGCTTCGGCCCCTTGCCTTTACTATACTTTGTACTTTCGATTGTTTTTTGTACTGTTTGTTGTTGTAACTTTCTGACCCGCCTCCTGCTGGACATCTGTGGAAAAAAAGAGCTTCGTGGCTCATCGGATTGCTCCAGGATAAATGAAGAGGCTGATTCCACGATGTCTCTGAATTTTACACTCAGATTGAGCTGAACATCAGCCCGAAGGAGCTCCGCATTGAGACGAAGCGGGCGAGCGGGGCAGGGGGCCAGAGTGTCAACACCACGGACAGCTCCGTGCGCATCACTCACCTCCCCACAGGTGTGGACACTCACCCTGGCCCATTCTCTCTCTCTGCCTCTTACTGGGCCGTTCCTGCGTGCAGACGTACGTACTTCTTTTTCCATTGCGCTGGGACCGTGACAAACTTTCCGGGTTTTAGCATCGCAAATTCATGGGGGGAAAATGTCTTGGTTCACTGATGATGGGTATATTTTTTGTTCGTAATTAGCATATGATTTTAAACAAATTAGAATTTAACGCTAAACATGCTGTATGAGTGGAAATGGTCTCTAAATTTTCGTGTACATATTCAAACATTTTGGTAAAAAAAAAATATGGCCTTAGCTATATTTGTGTGTAATTTCAGCTTTCCAGCCTTTCCTATAAAATTAAAGCATAATCATCTATATTTTTTCAATACTTTTGGCAGTGGCTCCAACTTAAATTAATTAATTAAAAGGTTCTCCTCTGCACAAGCATCTTGTTTCCTTGATGGACTCATCACCTGCTTGTAAATAACATGAATGTATTTACGTACATACGTACGTATGCATACAAAGGTGGCAGATTTTTTTTACTTAGCTTTTTCTCCACTGCCAACACAGAGGATCCAATATCAGTCAGGTAGACAGAAGTGGCCGGATGTAGTGCAGGCACCAACATGTCCTTGAGTGCTATGTGATATACATGTGTATAATAGGGCATAGCTTTCAGAACCAGCCCTAACATTCGCATTGACACAGAGAAGTTTTTTATTTATATTTGCTTCACTGCTGTATTTTATCTGTTTTTGCTTTTGTAATTTTGGCAACCCGGGTCACTCCTGCAAATTAGATAATTCTAGTCCCTCACGAGTCCTCACCTGGCCAAAACAAAGTAAACTTAAAGCTTGAAACGTATCCAACAAAAAGGGTTCCTTTGTCCCTCTGTGAGAATTGACCGAGCGTTTTGGCCGCAGGCGTGGTGTCCGAGTGCCAGAAGGAACGCTCGCAGATCCAGAACCTCAAGCAGGCGATGACGATCCTCCGAGCCAAGCTCTACGACTTGCAGCTTGAAGAGCGGCTGAGCAAGCAGCAGACGGCGCGCAAACTTCAGGTCCGCGGTCGCCACCGCCCCATGGCTCGCCTTGCCGCTTGAAACAATTCCTCCAGTTGCCTTCCGCCGCTGCCGCTCTCTGTGTCGCCGCGTGGAGACGGAACTGCTTTAGGTGTTCCTAATTCCGACCTTTTCACACACTGTGATGTATTCTTTATCTTACGCACAATCGCTTTCTACTGAAGCTCCTTGTTTAAAGCAGTTTGTGCATGATATTACTGTACATTTTTTTTGATGGTCACTTTCTCAGTCACCAGCAAGTTGGATATGCGATGTTGGGATGATGTATGCATGTTGAACTTCTTTTGCACCGTACTTAGCCAACCATGCCAATCGGTGATCTCAAAAGCTCTGCGAGATCATCGCTTCCCACAGCACTACTTCCAGAGTCGCTTCAGTTGCGTATATTATGTATAGTATATTAAGTAGTACACCTTTTCAGTGCCTTGCGTAGAATAATCGTCGCATGATAACGAACCAAATAATTAATTCTCCAATGGGCAATGTTTAATCAAGTGGATAAATGAGGTTTACCAAGTTATTTTTTGTTCTTGCTAAACTGGAGAACCAAATTTAAGGTCGGATGGCTACCCGGACTCAAACCCATGATCTCATAGGTGCTAGATCATTGCTCTTAACACGTTAGCCACCTGAGCCACCCGGCCATCTCGTGGTAAAAAAAAATATTTGAAATTCAACTGTAATTTAAGGAAAAATTCTCACAGTTTCGGTTCCCAAGTCCAGTGTAAACAATGTCCTTTCCTGCGGAAGTTGTGCAGTCTGTTGGGAAAGGCGCAGGCCAAGGAAGCGCATTCCATTGTATACAGGAGGACAGCGGGAGGTCTGGCCCGGGCGTGTGTGCGCGCGCTTTCCTGAAATCCGAACCCCTGCTCCGCTCCCTTGCCCTGTTGTCCAGGTTGGATCCCGAGGCCGCTCGGAGAAGATCCGGACGTACAACTTCATGCAGGACCGCATCACGGACCACCGCATTGGCCGCACTGTGCATGGCGTTGCCGCCTTCCTGGAGGGCGGGGAGGCCCTGCACCACATGGTGGCCGCCCTGCAGGAGGTCGCACGTTCAGAGGCGCTCGCCGAGCTGCTCGGCTCGTACGACGAAGGGGCCACTTGACCCACGACCAAGCTTCTCATCGGTTGCCGGACAAGCCAGTGCCCAGGATAGATGCTGCGTTATCGTGAACTCACCCAACCCAGTCTCCTCTTGAGACCTCTACCTGAACCCGAAGTGTATGGTGTTTCAGGGATGTGCTCCTGTCAGCAGCACACCCAACTTAACCCTAAACAGTCCACCTGGGACCACCTCTCCGAACGAACCGGTAGCGTCTCAGCGATGCGTTGACTCAAGCGAATCGGTAACGTGTGTGCGTGCAAGTATGTTTACCGGTAAGCCAGTGGAGTTGTACTTGTCAAGTTCACACCTGACCTCTACCCAGCCTTCACCATTTGCCGACTCCCTTTGGCCCTGGACACCGATTGTGACCGAACGCCTATTCTTGAGCATCTCTGGATATCACCAGGACATCTCCAGCACGATCCTAATTCTGGCCCATCACTGGCCGAGCACACAGTGCCTCAACGACTCGTCAATTTAAGGAAATCGGTATCGTGTGCGCCGTGGTTGAAGTCGGCAAAGTTATTTTCGAAGCGTTGCCTGCCTCCTGGGTGTTTTTACATGACCATGTTTTCTCTTCCCTTGCGAGTTCCATAGTGGCTTTTGGCAAAAGCCATTGGCACGTGTCCGAGTGTAAAAGACAAGGCTGGGCTGCCGGCAACGGTGGCTGCTTCGACAACTTTTATTTTCTTTTGTAAAAATTTGCAAAAAAAAAGGTTAAAACAATAAAATACAGAGACGGATCTGCTGTCGAGTAGTGCCTTCCGACAGCGTCAAACTGTGTCGAAGCGTGGAGTTGGAACTTTTGTAAAGCACGTTTTCAATTACAAAATGAACAAAGGGTGGAACTTTTTTGCCCTGCTATTAAAAAACTCTGCTTGGGTGTTAGCGATGTGTTTTGGTGATGTGTTGTTGGAGCGCGTCTTTTGGCATGCCTTGTTGGCTATTTACGCCACTCCTCTGCCGGCTGAACCAGGTAGAGCAATTTTGAATGAGCCCGGTAGGGCGGCTATTGCTTGGCCTCGGTTCCATAACAACAACACAAACTGGCGGGAGAATTGGCACGCACTCGTAATTTGATATGTTTGTGTAAAAATATATAAAATGAATGAATGGCTTGATTGTGTTCACGCCCAGACACTGCAGCACTGCCCTATACTTTGCAGCTCAACAGAAAACAGCATTTTTTTATGAGAACTGTTTTAATCTCAGAATAACTTTTTTCTCGATTATGGGAAAGCCCTTAGTCCCTTGATCTAAAGCTTTACACATATGAGACATTGAGCACCTTAAGGTTAAGTATATTCAACCTTCACGAGGTGCTCGGTGAGTGCATAATTAACAATATGAGACTATTACACTAAAACCTCAAATAGGTAGTTAAAACGTGCAGTCGGTGATCATTATATATTTATCAATTATTTTTAAAGACTGAAATTGGTGATGGTGGTCGTGAGAGCCTTCACGTTCCTCCCATCGCAGCTGTGTTTGTCCCATTTGTTGAATTTCCCCAAAGGCGCGGTGGCGAGATGTTTACCACCTCGCTTGGTATGCAGGAGTTCATGGGTTCGACCCCGACGCCTGTATATTTAGAATTTGCATGTTCTCCCCGTGGTCACGTGGATTTTTCTCTGGGTCCTCCGGTTTTTTCATTTCCACATTTCTAAACATGCATTTGCTAGTATTTGGCCGCTATAAATTTCCACATGATAAGCCACTTCCTTGCACTATCATTTGTGGCCAGGTCGCTTTCTGAAAAAGAGCTCTATACCTTAGTTGGCCTTACCCTGTAAAACATAAGTTTAGTTTCGCTTAAGTGAAGAATCTACTGGTCTGTAAATAACTCTCCCGCCTGACAATACTGCAAACCAATGTGGCCAGGCCAACATCACAAATCTGGCACGGTGCTCGCAGGCAACAACCTTTCGAGCGACGTTTCAAACGCTCGTGAGACCAGATGTGGCCAGATGAAATCTAGGGTGAGCGGCATCGCACCTTGTTTTGAAAAAGGCACAACACGTTACCGAACGACTCTCTTCCCCAGCTGCTTACATTGTTTTTGAGATAACTGCAACATTCAGTTGGCTTCACCCTGAAGTCGTGTGTTCAGCCCTCCGAATACACTACATCTAACCCCTTATGGCCTACAGTGTGTGTGGTTCCATCCCATCTATTGGAATCCCATTCCCAAGGCAGCGTTCATAATGTGCACAGCATGCGCCTAAACTTAACTTTAATACAGACACGACAAAAAAAACTAAACTCCACCTAACATTTCATGAGTAAGCTTAAACCTTACAAATTATAAAATATCCTAATGCATTTGTAATAAATGCACACACATTTCAAGCCGTATTCAGTTAACATTGTACACAGTACTCCCCCCTCCTTGCCCCCCAAATCGTAATATTACAGCAATACAAATTATCAGTGCTTAGCGGTTAGCGTTAAAACATCGTTGCGGTATAGCATCGCGGGGCCACGTTTGACCGAAGCGGCTTAATTAACAAAAAAAACGATTCCCCGCACCCAACGGCCGGCGTGCGAGAGACGCCTTCACTTGTTCTTCGGTTTCAGTGTGACCACGAACCGCTGCATGAACTTGGGCAGCCGCTTCTCGTTCTTGCTCTGATCGGGAACGTGGCGCTGCTGCAGAAGCTGCGGCGTGGTGTAGCGGTCGCTGCTGTTGCCGCTGCCGCCGCTGTAGTAACCGCTGCCGCTCCCGCCACCACTGCCGACGCCCGAGTACTGCGAGTGCCGGCCCAACCCCGAGTTGTAGTAGGAGGTCTGGCTCTGCATGGCGTTCCTGCCCAGGCTCGACGAGTCGTACCTCGGCTGGAAAATGGAGCGCATGGGAGTCGACGCGGAGGAGGTCGCGGACACGTACGGCGTCGCTGTCGACGCGGGCCTCTCCGCGCCGGCCTCTTTGTCGCCCTTGCAGAACACCTCGAAGCGGCTGTAGACGCGTTTCTCCTTGCGCATGCTGTCTATCCTCTTGAGCAGCACATCCGACTTGTCGTCGCCGTCCTCGGCCCCCGTCTGGCTCGCCGTGTCTCCGCCGGCCGCGCCCTGGCTGCCGGTGGACACCACGCTGGAGACGGACGTCGTGGAGACGTGGCTGCTGTTGCTCAGCCTGCGACCGAGCGCCGCGGAGGTCTCGGCGGGCGCGTCCGGTTGCTTCACGAGGTGGTTGCTGCTGCCGGTGAGGCTGTCCCTCCGGAGGGAAGCCGAGTTGCTCCGGAGGGCGGACGTGGCCTCCGGGAGTTGGGCTTTCTCACTCGTCGCCGACGTGTATGCGCTTGCCGACGTGCTATCTCGGCGCTGCTGCTGCTGCACCGGCTGCACCGGCTGCACCGGCTTCGCGAAGGAGTTGTCTTTTTCCACCTGATTTTTGGTTTGCGAAACTGCCTCGACGGCCTTCTGCGCGCCCTCTTGCAACGCCTGCGCCTCTTCCTTCTTGTCGGGTACGAACGGAAAGATCGTCCGGAACTTGAGAGATTTTTTCAGCTTGTCCAGCGGGCTGTCCTCCTTCTTGCCGTCGTCCGCTCCGGCGCCCTTCTTCCTGAAGCCGCCCTGGGCGAGCTCCTGCGTCTTGTCGTCCACGATCGAGGGCACGGAGACGGTGCGCCGGGGCGGCGCTGTCGGCGTCGGGGGCGCGCTCGGCTCTTTCTCGCGGCTTGCCGACTGCAGCACCTCGTGGTTGGACGTGCTCTCGTAGCGTTCTTTCAGGCTGCGCACGCTCGGCTTTTCGTTGCCCTTGAGGTTGCTCGTGGAGGCTGCTTGCCCGAGGTCCTTATCGAGCGGCTCTTGACTGTTTGCTTTATTTAGCGACTGGGAGGACCCGCGTTCCTTTCCCTTCTCGCCATGCTTTAAATTTGGCCTCAGCCTCGATAAAAACGATTGCCGCTTCGAAGCGAATGTTTCGTATTCGTCATCCGAGTTCCCTGCCGTGTTCAGCGACTGGTTGCTGCTCTGCTTGTTCAAAAACTTCGAGGAGGTCTTGACCAGCTTGCTCTCGGCATTGTCGCTGTTGGGCACTGCGACGTCTTTGTCGAGCAGAGACTTGCTTTTGTACAGCGTGTTCGTGGGCAGCGTGGAGTGAAACCGCGAATTCCGCGTGAACACCGACTTCGTTTCGCCATCCGAGTTTTCACGCAGAGCCTCGTCCGTGGCAGTTGTCGTGGCCTGGACCGTGGGGTCTCTGATGCTCGTGTCCAGAGAGTTTCTCCTGCTCAGCGATCCCTCATCCCTGTTCGCGTTCACAGCCCTAGCTGCGCTGCGAGCGTCCTCCTGATTGTTTCCCTTCTCGTCCAGGTAAGAGTTTATTCTTAACCGGCGCAGCGTGTCCTTGGATTTACCGTGATCGTTGTTCCACTCCGGGGCTTCGTTGTCCGCGTCTTTCGAATCCACGTGCTCCGTGCTGGACCGCCGGCCTAGGTAGTCCTGCTCGCGGAAGTTCGTTTGCGTGGGAGAAGTCTCGCACGCGTACGGCTGGCTCGAGACTTTCTCGAGGTTGCTCTGATTGCTCGGAAACTGCGAGCCCTGCCGCACCTCCCTGGACAGAGTCGACAGCTTGCTGAACTTGTCCACATACCCGTCCCCGAATATCCTGCTGTATTCCCGATCCCGCGTCCCCGCAAATTCCCCCTCGGCCGTGGAGCTCCCGCGAGAGCCCGCAGTGAATAAGGAGCTCCGTCGTGGCGCGTTGTTCGCCGCCCTCTCCACGTCTTGCATGTACGTGCTCCTGTACCTTGAGGGGTCTCGATTCAGGGTGGAATTGCTGCCCTGATCCTTGTTCTCAAAGAGCGCCCTGCTCCTCAGGAAGGAGCTGCTCTCAGGATGCTCCCCGGCGTAGCTGTGTCGCTTCCAGGCGTCGGAATCCGTCCCGTAGCCCGGCAGCCGGCTCGCAGCCCTCTGGCTCTGGAAGAGGCTCGAGTTCCTGTCGAGAGTGCTGGTGCCCAGGTCGCTCTGCAGCTGCGTCTGCCGCGACTGGATCCTCGCGTAGACGCGGTCGATGGACTGCCGCAGGTAATCTTTGCGCTCGAACGGCTGGTGGGTGCTTTGCTCGAGGTTTCTGCTGCTCGTCGAGCCACTGTTCACCCAGGGATAATTCGAGTCCCTTGAGCCCTGGTACAATGGCTTGTAACCACTCGCACTGGCTTGGTCTTCCCCGACGTGGCTGCCCGTGTGGCTGCCAACGTGGCTGCCAACGTGGCTGCCCACGTGACTGCCAACGTGACTGCCCACGTGACTGCCCACGAGACTGCCTGTGAGCGAGTTCTTCCTGGAGCCGTAGGCTTGCGGGTAGGTCGGCCTATCCAACGTCGTGTGGCTCATGTAGAGCGCGGACGCGTGCGGAGGTGTCTCGGACTGGCCGTACAAGACGCGGAACTCCTCGTCGAATATCTCGACCACCTGGCCCGTGAACACCTGCACGATGCTCCTGTTGATCTTCTCGTAGGACCACGTGAAGCTGCAACACAAGAAAGAGAGACCACAAAGACATTGAGTTTTAGCATCGGACCATATATCCTACTTGTGTTTTCACATTTGTATCGATTGGAAATAAGTTTTGAAAAGAAAAAAACAATCGTTCAAATGACCCTGCAAGCGAAGTTATAGGTTGGATGCTGAAAGACAATGCTTTACACTGGAAAAATGAAATGTACACATGAGCAAAAATCGTATATAAGTCACAATATGACGCCTGTTTTTTTTGCATTAAATTTTGACTCGCTCAAGTCACAGAGTATGAATCTGAGCGGCCACCCGTACTTAAACCTTTGCAGGTGTAGCGAGATTGATGGTCTAGGCAGTTACAAGCGGTTTCACCAAACAAGAACAAACACCATCACATTAAATGTCGCTCTGGAGTTTTGGCTACATTCCAGCTTTTGATAATCAAAATGTTCACTCCGACGTCCACGTGACAATGTTGGATCCATGTGTAGGGAAGTTCCCCACCCCCCTGTGTAAAGGCTAAATACACAGTCTGCACCTTAGATTAGCACGTTTGGCTACGTACGGTGCGAAAGAAGTTCAACATGCATACATAGAAGTAACGCACATTTTATCGTCCGTTAAATTGGAAAGATGAACTGAGTCTCTGGGAGAAGTCCAAGGGCAACATTTATTCCACAGCCATTCTCCGGCACACACGTCAGACCACTCTGCAAGACTTGGGATTGGATTTTGCATCTTGGGACATGATGCCGATAATATAAATTAAAAACAATTGGGAAGGGGGGGGGGCAGCAGGGGGGGGGGAGTAAAAACGTAAAGAATATTTTACACTGAGATTTATGCCACAAGTTCGTTTTAAACTTGCGTCACCAGATATTGCACAAAGGCCACCATTTTCCCAGCTCATTTTAATGGTCAAATTTAATTCCGGCGAGCTCCCTTCGCTGCTGCGCGAAGCGCTCAATCGATGTTGGCCACGGGGCGACCTTTGATAAGTTCAGACCATTTTGACACGCGCGGGGATTCCGGTGTATGGCCGTTGCACCCGACAGTTGCTGCGCAATGGTATCGACAAGTATTTGTACGACCAGCCGTGTCGTTTCCCTCTAGGGCAAAGTCCTAATTGAGCAGTGCACACCTTTGCACCTGCTGCTGTTCAGGCGCTTTGAATGAGTTAGGTGAAAATAAGTGTTTGTTACCGGGCAGCTGCAAGCCGATAGGGCATTGTTAGGAGTGAGGGCTGCGGGGTAGAAGGTAAGAACTCAAGAGACCAGGATAGTCTCGAAGCACAGTTTTGATTTAAAACAAAACAATTCTTAACATAACTCTGGTGGGGGAATCCAAAGAGCTACATCTGATACAAGCGCATTTCTTCAGATACAAGGACATCTTGCCTTGCTCCTAAGGGGTGTGCTTATATCCAGCGTCTGTGTTATCAGAGTGGAAGAATTGCCGAAGGAAACTCGGCTGATGTTTGGCTGTATATCGAGTGGGGGAAAAAAAAAATGCTGAGTGGGAGCAAAAGGAAGGTGCTGCTCAACAATGTCGAGAGACGGGGGAGGTGTGGCAATACCCCACGTCTTCCAACAGTTTGTATTGATCTTCTTGGTTCTTTCGGTAAAGTCACGTAGAAGGCTACTTGTGTTGTGGCCGAAACGTCGTGAGAATTTTATTTCATTATGTTTTATTTTTATTGCTTTGTTTCCATTCTACGTGACTTTACCGAAAGAACCAAGAAGATGAATCCCTGCAGTCACGAAAGCTTTAAATCGAAAGTTTGTATTGACTTAGCACCTTTGATTTAAATAGCACCTAGTCAATTGGAAACATTTGTGACAATAGTATGATGACTCGTATAGCCTGGACTTGAACGGAGGGGGGCTGGGTAGGGAGTCGGCGGCACAGATGGCTGGGAACCTGAACCCAGAATTGGTCCTTGACTGGCGAGTCCTCGCTGAGCTGCATTGGCTTTCGGTTTGCTGAACGGATACATTATAAGGTCGTACTCGTCACGCACAGAGCCCTTGCCACAAAATGATCCGCAATACTTTGCTGATCTCGTCAAGGAGCATAAACAATCACACGAACTCCGGTCATCCTCGCAGCGGCGGCTTTCGGCTGACCCATCGGTTCAAAGACGGTCACCGCATCGCTCGCTTTCGGACGCGCTGCTTGTGCGGCCGTCTGGAACGCTCTTCCTTCCGATATTTGAAGAAGACCGCTTGCGTTGCCATCGAAACGTCGTGGGTTTTTTGCTTTTAATTTAGATTTTTTGTTTTCTATCTACGTGGACTTTACCGAAAGAACCAAGAATATGGAGCTATGCACTTTTAAATGATCTCGATTGAAAACTAGTTTCTTCGTAACTGCTTTTGTGCGTTTAGTTTTTTGTCCTTCCCCCGCCCCCCGCACATCCGATTAGCATGGTCGGCTACGTACGGTGCAAAAAGAAGTTTAACATACGGTGGGGTGGGGGAGGGGAGGGGTTATCGCCCACCTGGTGGGAAATAATCCGTCGTTGGGTTTGGGCAAGCCCAGTCTCTCCCATTGGAATGTGGAATTTCTGAAACCGGCTCAGGGCTGCCAAAGTAGGCGGACAGCGCCCCAATGCTCATTATTAAAAGGAAGAGGCCGACCTTTTATGTTTTCGTGAAACGCAACCGACACAGACTCTGCGTTCGGCACTTTGTCAATTCACTGGTACGTGTACGTATGTATGTTGAGCTTCTTTTGCACCAACCGTGATAATCGGGAGCCGCGGGGATGGTCTCCCTGCCACATCTCCCGCTCATGGGGGAGGTTTGACCAGCCGCACCTCCGACTAGCACGGTTGGCTACGTACGGTGCCAAAGCAGTTAAACATACATACTTCACCACGCTGGTCAGTGCCGAGTTGGTGAAGGCGAGTGCCAAATCCGGTTCAGATATCACTCGCCACTCACATGAGCTCCGGCTTGGAATCACACTCGGGTCGCCAGACTCTTTTAGCGAAGTTCGCGAACCCCCGTGCCCCACAGCTGCACCCCGAAGACTTTGAGCGGGTATGTGTAGTGAGTTGAGTCGCCACAAAACACACCGAAGAGCTTACATTCGTTATTACCACAACCTGCAGTTTGCAAAGCGAAGTGAATGGGCTTCAAGATCACCGAAACAGCCGGGTGGATTTGAAGGGGGGGGGGGGTTAATTTGGATTCGGGGTACAGAGCCGGCACCAATGAAGTACTGGGTTTGAATAAAGGTTTCAGCCGCCTCTGATTAAACTGGGTTCTCAATTTTGACAAGCTGGTGATGTCATCGCGGTCACCAGTGGACTGCACACACACACGCACGCTAAGAAAACGCCATTACATTTTGTTCTTAACTTAATTTGACCAACATTTTTTTTCCAACTCTGAGAATTAAAAAAGTGTATACTTTTGACGAGCGCTGAACAGTCTTTGCAGGGCATTAAAAGGTGTGTCGCCAGTTTAAGTTAAAGAAGCCTATTATTATTAAAGTGACCGCATAGTTCTGTGACGGGGGTTGCCACCTGTCCCAGCTCTTCCAGGATTGTCCCCATTTTGTGAAATCTCTTAGTCGTCCCGGGTCATCAAAAGCCCCAGTTTGTCAGTTTAATAATAATGCACCACTCTCTGGCAGTACGAACTGTGAAATGTTCTTCCTCCCATGCATGATATGATGCGATTTTGTACTCGTATCTCGAAGGTGGCAACCAAATCCGTGTTAGCATCATCCATGACCACGCTGGCATGGGGTGCTGCACTTTAATTTATTTATTTAAGGGGCACCACGGTGGTGTGATGTAATCTTCCTCGCCTGGTATGCAGGAGGCCGGGGGTTCGATCCTTACCCTGACGCCTGCTGTATATTTGGAGTTGGCGTGTCTCTCTCCCTATGGTCGCGTGCATTTTTTCTCCGGCGGTTTTTCCCTCCACAATATAGAAACATCCATTGGGATTTTTTTGGTGCTATAAATGTCCCAATAATTAATGGGCCACTTTGTTGAGCTACCATTTGTGGCCAGGTTGCTTCTGAAAAATAAGTTAATACCTCAGTGGGCTTTGTCTGATAGGTTGGGGATAGTTTAGTTGTTGTATTTGTTTGTGTTTGGGCGATTTGTTGAACTTTCTCGTACTTTGCACTCCTATCGTATTTTTTGTACTGTTTGTTGTTGTAACGTTCTTACCCGCCCCTACAGGACATCTATGAAAATGAGCTTTATAGCTCAACCGATTCCTGCAGTATAAATACATATTCTGCTTATGATTTAATATTTAACGTTCCAAATTAAATTTTTATATCATGTGGCCACATCACTCTGCTAGCACAATTTTTGTATAACTTCAAGTGGTGTGGGAGGAGGGGAGAAGAGAAACTAAACTTAAGAATTACAAAGCCCTTTTTACGGACTTCAGAGTATACAATTGGGCAACACGGTGGCGAGATGTTAACTACCTAACCTGGTATACAGGAGGATATGGGTTCGATTCCAACCCTGACGCCGCTATATATGGAGTTTGCATGTTCTCCTCATGGTCGATTGGATTTTTCTCCGGGTCCTCCAGTTTCCCCCTCCACATTTAGAATCAACATGCAATTATCGTATTTGGCTGCTATACATTTGCACGTGATAAGCCACTTGGTTGAGCCATTATTTGTGGCCAAGTCGCTTCTGAGAGAGAGCTACGTAGCTCAGTGGCCCTTACCTGGAAAAATAAAAAATAAAGTGTAATCGTTTAATTTATTATCACAGCATGGCCTCCCAAAGTCCCACTTTTATAAATTGCTTCGGATCAGAGACACTATCAAAGCCCCTAGCTAGGAACCTCTCCGGCAAACCCTACCGCCCGATTAAGTGGCTGACGTCAGGAGGACCACACCAGACCACAAACTAGGGGACTGTGGCAGAGACAGCCTATTCCCCCCCCCCCGTCCAAAAATGGGTGCAAATCTGGCGCGTGCCCTTGGCAGGTAGGCCCTAGATCACGTCCATTGAAAACCAACCAGTTCAAATTTATACACGAAAATGTCGCACTAACGAGAGGAGACAAGCATTGTCCAGCACACCCCCGAGACTGTCCCCAGGTGCCTGAAAGGCATCACACGGACATATCTACACGCTTTGTGGACATGTCCGGATATCGCGGCATTCTACTCGGACATCACGAGACACTTTAACAGAAACGACGACACAAACGTCGGAAACCCTCGGTTGACTCCTCCCTCTGGGGGCCTTAAAACCTCCTGGAATATCAAAGACGCAGGACGCCTTCCTCCAGGCCTTCAACATGCCAGCTAGGAGCGTCATACTAGGTAACTGGAAGGACCACGAACCACCCTCCCGGAAACACTGGTATCACAGCTTGCAATGGAGCACCTCAGCCACAAACCAAAAGGAAAGGAGGCAGAGTTTGAGCCGAATTGGGGACCCTTCACTCAATAGCCCACTCAACGTAGTCCCTCCCCGGAAACTCCCCGGAGCGGGGCCTGAGGCAGAGAAGAGCTGACGAGTTACCCCTGAACACCGGGAACCGGATTGGGGAAAGGAGAGAAGGGAAAACCGGCAAGTTTACAACGTTCTAACAACGTTGTAAACTTGGGGGCTGGTCCCGTAACCACCCACGCATCCTAAACGTTTATCTCCCCCCTACCACCCCTTCCCTAGTTAGAAAATAGTTCTCACCTACGTGGACGTACTCCTTACGAGGGGGACTGTTAACCAAGAGGACTCGACCCATAAACCGTTGTACAAAGCCCCCCAAGTGTCGTGACTGTTTCCAGAGCCGGTGGTATAATGGTTTACACTACGGATGCGTTGACCCGTGAAAATACGGTTGGACGTTAAAGATCCCGTGACATCATTGCAAAAACTATCGGCCGTGTCTAGCCGACATCGGAGTCGAAAAATTGGCCAAATGTGAAGATACATTTTTTAAAACATCACTCGCAAATTAATTTGGGAAACGCATTGCATTCCAGTGCAGGTGCTGTTATTAAGCACCTATGAAGGCCGGCACAGCACTCAAAGGGGTGGGATAGACGACATCACCACACCCAGCTACCTTTGGCTCCCCCGTGCTGATGTTTACACACCAGGTACTGTACTTATTTAAAGCTGATTCGGCCTAGGGGAGTCCCGAGACCGGTTCAAATATTCGCCACTGTTTTTGGTCGTGAGCGGGAATCGTATTCGGGTTTCCGGGTTTGAAGCGCAGTGCGCCGACCACTGCGCCACCGCTCCCCACAAAAGGAAAATCCCTCGCAAACTCCCCAACATACACATTCGCAGGAAGCCGTCCCTCCCAGAGCCCCGAGCACACGTCACACCCCCTTTGTATCCCCTCTCTGCTTGTTCCTTCTGGAATATTCCAGCAGGTTCCTCTCATCTCCTTTCCACCAATCCCATCCCTTGGTCTCCTTCTCCGCCTCTCGCCCTTGACCTCTCCATCCTTTTTCTTTCCCACCAAATCCTCTGCTCTCTCCGGCCAGACTGTGTCCCAACCGACGTTTCTTTCAATCAATTATTAATCGTGTGCCTTCGTAACCCTGACACCACCCCGGCGTGTCCTCAAATGACCCTTGCACAGGTTAAAACCGACAACAACAACAACAACCGTGCGAGGTGTTTCACCTGTAGGAGCCACAGAGCGCGACGTTGCAGTCCACCACGAGCATCTTCTCGAACACCTGCCCGTGGAACTTCTTTCCGCTCCTGCAGTAGTACACGGTGCCCTTGGTGACTCGAACTCGCATGTACTGGAGGTGGGGGTAGGCAGGACACGGGCGGCGACATCAGAGACGTGGCGCGTGGATTATCGTCGCGTGCGAACGTGTCGGAACATACGCCGAGGTTGATAATATATCAGCATATTTATACTGGAGGAATCTGGTGAGCTATACTGCTCTTTTTTTCCACAGATGTCCAGTAGGGGCGGGTCGGAACATTACAACGACAAATAATTAAAAAAAATACGACAGGAGTGCAAAGTATAGGAAAGGTAAACAAATCACACAAAAAAGAAAACTAAACTAGTTTTTTTTATCTTACCAGGTAATGCCCACTGTGCTATTAGCTTCTTTTTCAGAAGCGACCTGGCCACAAATGATAGCTCAACAAAATGACTTAACGTGTGGAAATGTATAGCAGCCAAATAATGAATGATGGTGCCCTTCATCTGCTGCCAGAGTGGTGGAATGGTGAGCACACGAGGCTTGCAATCCAGAGGTAGCCTCTTTGGTTCAGTGATATCTAGGCTTGTAAATCTGGACGTCGCCCCTTCGGTTCGGTGATATCAGAATCTTCATTTAGGCTGGAGGAATCCGATGAGCTATGACGCTCTTTTTCAACAGATGTCACAGTATGTCTCCTGGCGCGGCGGTTGAAACAATGGGAACGCTTCTTAAACCTCCCCTGCCCGCTTTCCCCACCCAGGCAGCATCAACGGGTGCACTACACTCAGCTGATCGGCAGATCGCGTCTGGTGGAGTAAAATGTGGGTACTTCCACCTCTTCCAAGCAGGGCCTTATTATCCAATAGGCACAGGAGGTACTGTGCCAGTAGGTACTGTGACTGTAGGTACTGTAACTGTAGGTACTGTGGACTAGAGCCTAACGAAAACTAAAGGGCTTCCGAAAAAATTGTGACTGATTTTTTTTTGCATGATATAAAAAAATGTAATCAAGATATCTCCTTGAACAAATATATTTATATATAGCAAGGATAGGCACAATGTATATACACAGAGGCAGAGTCATATAAACATTTAAGTAAAACAATTTATTGCAAAATGAGCAATAGCATCTTTAAATGGTGTTTTTTCGCGCAATCAAACGAGCGAGAGTGGTGGTCGTAGTGACACGGGGGCCGCCGTATCAACTGTAGAAAGTTATAACTGAAGGCCTACGAGACAGCAGTCCCTAGGGCCTTCAAGAACTTTAATCCGGCCCTGCTTCCAAGACGTAGTGTCCAGCATGGAAGAGTAGGCCGAATACCCTCCGCAGGGGGCTCTAGAGCTCCTTCGAGTTTAGGAGGGCCCTTCTGGCCACAGTGACGTCGGGAAGGAAAGCGTGCAGGTTGTACCTTTTTACCTCGCTTTTTTTGTAAGGACAGCCTAACGGAGTCTCTCTTTTTCAGGAGGCTCCTGCTACGTCCGTGCGTTTGGCCATTTTACTTGGCTCTGTGTGGGAGGAAACCCGGAGTGCCCACGGATATACCCACCACACGTCTGAGGGGGTGACGCTGACGACCGCCACCTCCGGGCCACCTCGCAGCCCCCACCCCGTTACAACGCCCGTAAAGTCTCGGCGGTCACCTAACCAAGGACTCGCCAGGCTCTCAACCCTGCCTACTATACAAGATTCGTCGGCATCAGGCAATCGGAAAGTGACGAGTTAAAATCTCCGCCGGTGGTCGGCCGAGCTCTTACTCCCTCAGAGGTTGATCAAATTTGGTGCCACTTTGTGGGAAGTGAGCAGCGGGTTGTCCAGTGGGTAAACCTGCCCCCGCCGAGGCAATGTGGAACTTCCGCCGCTGGCTCAGGGCTGTGAACGGGAGATGTGTGCCGTCCAACACTTATTTGCGTCGGGAAAACCACTGCGACATTTAAACGGATGATCTGGACACATAATCAGTTCTCTCCACGTTGGTTCTGTCAGAGAGGTCGTGACTGTTCGAAAGCGTTTACTTGGGCGGGAGACTCCTTGATAACACCACTTGGTCGTAGGATTGGGCTAAAAGGTCGCCTAGAAACGGCAGTGCAAGGCGGAGTAATTGATTCTGGAATCTTTTTGTTGAGGCGCGACGAGCGTTATCCGCTCGTATGCGTGCGGTGGATTATCTCGGGGTTCTCCGGTTTCCTCCAATGCGAAGCCAAATTGTCATTCCTTTTTTGAATTGAGACTCAGACTTTCCTGGGTAGCAAAACAGCACAATAGTATTATTATTATTGCTGTTCAGGCATTCTACTTTGAAGCACACACTTCCTACCCAGAGCATAGCAACACTTGAGTGCCGCGCGTGGGAGGCCACTTGGCATTCTGGGCCTTTTTTGGTTTCTTTTGGTGCTTTTGGGGCCTGTTGTCAGCGAACGAAAAGAAAGCCCAGCGATTTTTTGTTGTTGTTCTCAAGTGAGCATTGAGGCAAGTGCCCATCTTCTGTATGCGTCCATGAGCCAACGTTGGAAATCCCACATTCCTTCATTCTGCCGAGGAATGTCTATCCACCGTTGACTTCCCCACAAAGTGGTGCTCCTTTTATCGATCCCGGATGGATGATGATGAGCTTAGTCAATCCTCCAACCAAGTTTTTGCACTCTCAATCTTCTGAATCTTCCGATTGAGAGTACACTCTCTCTGCTGCTGAGCCAGTAACGGTGATATAACAACAAACAAAAAAAGAACTAACAACAACAAAAACATCATACAGTAAAACGAGTTTGTGTTGTTCACCGAGGTAGCAACAGGAATTGAGGCTATATCCCGTGGCACTTAAAAAAGCCAAACTCCCGATAATGTGGCCACTGTTGTGCGTGCCAGCCACGCTGGGTCCGACCACAATCGCTTTCCCGCTCGGATGTGCGCGGCATTCTAATGACATGCGTTGTGTTTGCCGACAGCCGCCTTTTGTGAGAGTCTTGCCAGATGCAAGCCATGCGTGCCGCGCCGTGGCTGAGCGCAGAGGAAGCGAGTGCGTTCCGGCAGGAGTGTTTGCTGCGATGTGACGATACTACAGTCATCATTATAATCATTATCATCAGTTACGATCGATTCACTTGCCCCCCCCCCCCCCATGCTGTCGCCATCTCTCATGATGATGCGATGTTATAAGCCGCCTCGCACGCATCTGTACACGAGACGATTTCGTCGCTCCATCTCCTCTGCGGATGTACTCTCGCGGATAAGGAGATTGGAGCAATGAAATCAGCTCGTACGCAGGGGCTTGGTGGATTATTACCTTTAGGGTTGTTGGAGATTTTTTTATTTTATTTTACCAGGTAAGGCCCACTGAGCTATAAAGCAATTTTTCTGAAGCAACTTGGCTCTCACAAATGATAGCTCAACAAAGTGGCTTGTCATCACGTGGAAATGTATAGCAGCAAAATGCCCCGTTTCTAAATGTGGAGGGAAAAACCAGAGGACCCGGAGAAAAATCCATGGAGATAGTTTGGTGGTGGCCTTCATCCAGCAGTGGATTAACAATGACTGATGCTACTATTATGTCCCATATAGGGTCCACAACAATCATATCGTCTGCGTTGCAAAATATAATGAAATATGTTTAAAGCATATAATTTCCTGAATTTTTTTAATGAACTAACACGTGTACAATATTCTTAGCTCTTTTGGTAAAGTCACGTTGGAGGGAAACAATAAAATATATATAAAAATTAAAATATATATAAATATATATTTACCGAAAGAGCTAAGAATATGAATTACTGCAGTCACGAAAGCTTTAAATCAAAACGTGTACAATAATTATAGTTTCAAAACATATTGCTTTAACCCGTAAAATTAGTGCATTGCAAAATGTTTTCCGGAGTAATTTATGGCATGGCAATTGTATGACCTCGTAATTTTCAATTGATTTAATTATGTACATACATAAGATTTTACTCACCGCGTGAGCTTGATAAGCATGACTGTTTGCCAAGTTTTTTTATGATTAAATTACGACTTGGCAGGCTCATTACGGTTTGAACGAACCGCAGTCAAAGACGATTTCGCCCGTCTTTATTCGTACCGGAAGCTTCAAGGAGGCACAAGACGGTAACACTTCTGAACGCAACTTCGAAATTATGGGAAGACTGATACCACAATGATCGACCCGCCCGTGCAAATCGGTGTCGGATCGTGTACAAACGTTGCTGCGGAAACCCTGGTTACAGCACAGCACCGTGCTCGCATTGTGCCTCTACTCTCTCGAGAGGAGCCCCAAAGCCTTCCTTTTGTTGAACTTTCTGTTGTCAGTCGCCGGGGATGGTGGTGCGCGTCCCCCTTGTTTCGGCTACGGAGTTGACCCAAAAGGCCAAATTCCACACGTTCCATTGGCTTATTTTTTTTCTTTTCATTTAATCGTTCGGTGCGCAACGGCCACGAGCACGAAACTATCACGAGGGAGGGATGTCTTAAGGGATGCGTGGAATGCCGGCGTGAACACACAAAAAATATTATACGCGTACAATTACGCTGCTGTATGCGCCCATGAGCAGACCATTCGAAATGCGAGGGGTGTTTCTCAGATCTCAAAAGCTAAGCGACGTTTCAGCCTGGATAATTGCTTAAATGTGCAACAGCCACGCGCAACGGGTTGCTATAGGTTGTGGTGCTGTGTGCTCCGCAGCAGTGGGCAGTGCGGCAAACTCCATTGTTGTACTGTACTGTGCTCCGACATCTATGCTCCGAGGCTTCACAAAATGACAATTGACCAGCACGGTGAAGTAGGATTCAAACCAGTAGTGTAATTACAAACAGCGATGCCTGTACATGCTGTATACGCATTGTGTGCAAGTGTGTCCGTTTTTTTATTTACAACGTAGCATAAAAATGCATAATGTATTTACGTGGACAGATGAAAGTAAGTCTTTGTTTTATCACCTATAATGCTCCACACAAGAGTGCGTGGGGTTTTTTTCTTTTATATTAAATATATTTGCATTGAGGGAGTGCTCATACCGAGAACATCTGGCATCCCAACAGAATTTGTTTGACGTGGCCCGGGATTTGGCATGCTGAAATGCGTGCCGCTTAATAACATTACACGTCCAGACGGAGAACAGGCCGTGGACTAAATAACATTTCATTGTTGCGTGGAGGGACCATTGGAAATCTGTCGAACGACTGCATTACCTACAAATTTAATTTAGATTGCCATATCTGTGTATATCACCTGCTGCGATATATGTATATCGATCAGCAACAAGGGATATTGACAAGGGAAATGTGACAAAAGCTAAAACGTGTGCAAAGAAGCATGGACCTGTACATGGCTTGGATTTTCACGGGGAGACACGAGGAACACGTGGATTGGAGGACACGTGAAAGTTGAAGACATTGCATTGCCTGTTGAGAAAAGAAAGTGAACTTTTCGGCTGACAGGATGCTGGTCGAGAGGATGTTGCGATGAAATCAGCTCGTGCGCGTGTGCTCTGTGGAATCATTGTCGCATCGCAGGCCTCTGAGAGCATCCAGTGGCTTAGATTATGGCTGCTGACGATGATGCTGACTGTGATGATGAAATACTATATAGAGACGCACGCCGAGATGCGATTCAGCGAAGTTTATCTGTCGCATCCCAAAGACTGCAATAAATAGAAGCCCCCATTCCAGAGAGCGTTGGTTGCCACTGCTGTGCGCAAAAGTCACAGGCGTTGGGGCTATGACTGAGACAGGTGACTAACCCATTGGCAGAAGCCCTCCAATTACTCACTTGCAGGCTGGGCTGTAAACCCGTACGTACCTGCCTCTGACGCAATTGATCATCCCGGCAATTAAAAGGCGTATTTTTTTGGTTACAAACTGCACACGGGAAATTTGGGGAGTTAAGGCACAATTTCACACAGATGGGGCTCATGAGGTATATGATGGATACATAAAAAGGGCAGATATGTGAACGTCTGTTTAAACAAATGACAATTACGCCGTCATGCGGAAATGTTGTTGGACAAAACGTTAACCGCAAAACTGCTTTAGACGGGGGGGGGGGGGGGGGAACACGCATTAGAGGTAACCACACATGCAAGATTAAGAATTAAAAAATGGTATCTATATTTAAGGCGACGTGTCGGGCAATGGGCCTTGTATGTACGTCTGTCAAACCTCTTTCGTGCCGTATGTAGCCAACCGTGCTAGTCGGAGGTGCGGGGGGAAGGACAATAAAAAAAATGATGCACTATGAAAAAGGGCCATTGCCCGAAACATCGCCTGTTATATATTTTTTTATTGTAATGCCAGGGTGGTATTTGTGAATGCGTTAAGTTTAACACGTAGCAGTAGGAGATTGTCGCGACCATTATCATCCCTAAGAGTTTTTTTTGTTAAATCGCGTAAATATATAAATGTGTCGTTAAAACGTGCCACGACCCGACACAGCCAATTAGTAAGGTTTGTCACGTAAACAGAACGTGCCAAGTCGTCACTAGTACAGCACACCGGTGTGTTGGAGAGCCAAGCCACAACATTTTAAATCTGAGCACGACGCTGAGTTTGTTTGCGCCTTGTGGTTGTGCACCGCTGACAGCGTAGCAGCAGCTACGGCATTGCCAAATGCATTTGTGCGAGGTCGGATTTTGCAAACATCTAGCGAAAACTACGGGTTTTTCATCGCGCACAAATACCGCGGGCGGTTGATCGGTCAGGGCGGATATGCGACGTTCGGATATGCGACGTTGTAAAGTGCTGCGGTTGTAAGGCGAGGTGCAGAGCTTCCGAATTGCTGAGTGGAAAGCCGAGGGCGGACCACTTATCGAGCCATCGCTCCCTCGAGGGTGGTCGCAGCTGGGCGTGGAGGGTTTTGATTTTGACAATTACGTTTATTTACATTTGGTAGCCGCCGTGGGGTTGTAAGGGTTCGGCTCATGAGACCTGCAAGTCGGAGGTTGCCAGTTCGATTCCATCTCCCGGGCACAGCAGTTGAAAACGATGGCGAAATTGTTTTAAATCCACACCCCTCCCCCGCAAGCATGTGTCCACCCGTCAATTTTTGTTTTATTTTATACCAGGTAAGGCACACTGAGCTCTATAGCTTTATTTTAGAAGCGACCTGGCCACAAAGTATAGCTCAATGAAGTGGCTTATCACGTGGAAATGTGCAGCAGACAAAATACTCTTATGCGCATGTTGATTCCAAATGTGGAGGGGAAAAAAATCGGAGGACCCGGAGAAAAATTCCCGCGACCACTGGGAGAGAGACGTGCAAATTCCAAATATACAGGAATCACGGTCGAGGGATCGAATCTCCTACCTCCTGTATACCAGGCGAGGTAGTTAACATCTCGACACCGTAGCGCTCGATATAGATGTGTACGCCACGGTTTAGTTGGTCGGCAATTACGCGTGTGGTGGGGTAAAGTATGGGCAGCGTGGAAGAGTAGGCCAAACACCTTCTTAGAGGGGAACTCTTTCTAGGTGGAGGTCCTTTCGCCGGCAGTGGCGTAAGCAAGACATTGCAGGGGCTGTACCTTTACCCCTTTTACCTTTACGTTTGGAAGCACATCGATGACTATTGATTCTTTCGGGCTGACAATACATGCATCGAGTCGCGTGCACTAGAATCGACGTTTCTTTTTGACCGGCGTGTGTTGGAGTACCGTGATTGCCTGCAGCCACTAGATGCCGCTACATTCACCACAGTGGATTTAATTTTTAAAAAATGAAATCATCGGGAGTCTTAAATGAGAGAAGCGTGGCAAGTTCACCGTGAGAATTGTTGAACAAACCACTTAAGTGACCGGGATCTTATCAGCGGGCTCGGCCACCACACTGTGACCAGCCACCATCGTTCTTGCTGTTAGTGCCGGATTAAGCTCGGGCGGGGTCTGTAGCATATGTTGTAAAGGGGCACTAAATGAAAAAAACACGTAAATATTAAAACACACATTTTTTTACTTGCATAGTAAAGTAATTGCATTTTTTCATTCGCTACGCAGCCAGATAATACGACAAATCGCTACCCGTAAACACCCAGTCGTTCATAAAAGTTGAAGGCGGTATATTACTATAGTAATAGAGCTAGTGCAGAATCACTGAACCGGAATTGATAGCTTGAAAGCATTTAGCTCGGGGTCCTTGAAAGTGCGAGGCCCGTAGCTACTACTACATATGTAGCTACTTTTGATGTGCCTTAAAGGGTAGCAACACCTCCGCATATTAACAAAGACCAAGGTCCCCCATGTAGCCTGCAACAGGCTGTTGGGGCAAGTGCTGTTAGCGAGCGGCACCTATGAAGACCGGTAGGGCACACGAGGGGGTGGGTGGCCAGCCAGCCAGCACCACGCCCGGCCACTGTACCTCGCCGTGTTTGCATTGCCCTCCAGCAACCGCGCCTAGCAACGAACCCATAATAATGCTTAATCGTTGGGTGATAAACATCACAACAGTGTTTAAAATGCTGTAAAGTGCCCACGAGAGGCGGTGTGTATGTTTACGTACGAGCCGAGCGTTTACAATACCAAAATAACACGTGGCAGTGGAGGAGATCTAGGCTGCCTTGACGGGTCCGAGAGTAATGATTGACTCGCAAGCCAAAGGATGGAGCCAAGCCCTTTTGAGGACGTCAGCACCCAGAGATGTAGTGAATTTATCGGATCTGCGTGCGGGAGTTAAGTGGATTGTTGAGGGATGGTGATGGCTTTGGGTGGGGGTAACTGCAGCCAGCAGTGGATAGATCTTGGCTCACCACTGATGATGATGATGCTGCTGCTGAAATAAACCCGTTTCACAGTTGCGTCTTTGTGTTTGTCTTGTTCTAACGTGGTGAGAACTCGGGAGAGAGGGGCATGGTGAGTCTCATCTGCAAGAGAGACGTCGGCCCGTGTTTCGATGGGATGGGCAATAGATGATAAGCGTCCCCTGTAGAGGTGGCAACACGCTGGCATTATAACCGCTGAAATGTTAAAATTGATTAATTTAACACGGGACCTTTCTTGCCAGTATCAAATTATAAGAATAGCTTTGACCCTTCGTGGCAATAAAACAGTTTGTGTTAAGATGTTCGAACACCAAACAGAAACCTTTTGCAAGGAAGCATGTCTGTAATCTTTGGTTATTTCGGTAAAGTCACCGAAAGAACCAAAGAAATATGAATTTGTGCAGTCACGAAAGTTTTAAGTCAAAATTTAATCATGTCTGCAATGAACCCGAAAGAAGGCTGCCGTCTCTGGTGTAGACCAATCAGTTTCAAAGACCATGCGTATATTACCAGGGCGTGTTTTTGTTTGCATGTTCACCACAAATATGTGTGGTTAATGCAGACATGATTTCTTGCAAAAGGTTTGTTTGGTATTTGAACATCTTAACACAACTGTTTTATTGCCGGAAAGGGTAAACCCTATCCGTATACTTGGTTTGTTTAACTCGATTGCTGAGCGCAAGTCTAGAGGCAAAAAAACAGGTTCAGCGGGCCAGCAACAAACAGCACAGTCAAAGATGCAGTAGATGAGGGCGTAAACGTGTCTCTTGAAATTGAGCGAGGTGGTGGTTATTATTGTAGGAGCTTTGTAAAAGAGAAGATGGGAGGGAATTTCACAAAGTGGAGCAGTGCGAGGGACAGATGCGGACACAGAAGGGGTGTGGCCTGAAGTTGTTGGTGGCTGCACGCAGTGGGGATGAGACAAAACAGTCGGGTTCGTGGGTGAGTGAGTGGGTGGGTGAGTGAGTGGGTGGGTGAGTGAGTGGGTGGGTGAGTGGGTGGGTGGGTGAGTGGGTGGGTGAGTGTGATGTCAGTGGGGAACGGTAGTGTAGCGGTTAGCGCGCTGCGCTATCAACCCGGCGACCCGGATTCGATTCCCGCTCACGGCCAACACCAGTGACGATTATCTGAACCAGTCCTGGGCATCCCCTAGGTCGACTCAGCCTCAAATGAGTATCTGGTGCGGTGTGTAAACATCGTCACTAGGGAGACAAAAGCGGCCGGGCGTGGTGTTGGCCACCCACCCACTCGTGTGCCGTGCCGGCATTCATAAGTGCTCACTAACAGCACTTGCTAGACGGGGTGAGGGGGGTTTTCTTTGTCTTTGTTGTCGGTCTGGTTGTTAATTGAGAGGAGGAATCAATTGAGTGACGATCACGGGGAACGCTCACCATGGCGGTAGCGATAAGCGAGTGATAAGGAGGCGGCTGACCGCCCGGTGGGCGAGTAACTGGAGTGGGCCATCAATCACTCCGACTGCTTTAGGTTTGAATTCTGTTCAGTGCCGTGAGATAGAGCGGAACTGTGTGCTCCAGAGACCAGGTACTGTATGACAACGTTGTTCCAACTTTGGCCGGGCAGTGGTTGGGGTAATCAGGTGGCAGAGGTTGTGGTAATCAGGTGTGCTTTGTATAGCAGCGCCAGCATGAGTAATAAATATAATTGTACAGAGTTAGCCAAGGCTTTGGCACTGAAAATAAAACCCAATCTTCTTCAATGCCCCCCCGCCCCCTTCAATAAACTAATAACAAGGCCGTGCATGACGGGCCATGTGAGACAGCTGAACGTTGTTGTTCCACACAGGCGACAGTGGCGCAAAACTTTGTGGGGGCCGAGAGGTGACAGAAAATAATGGTAGGAGGTGATGTGGGGAGTCGGGCTTAACGACGAATCGATTTCAAATCGAAATTTTAAATAATGCGATTAGCAAATCGCAAAGGCTGCGATTTTTTTGCGATTTGAAAAGTCCTATTACTTTCTTATTAGAATTGTTTTATTTTTTTCATTATTATAACTTTATTTAACTTAATTGTTCTATGTATGATTGTTCTATTTCAATTAAAACATTTTATAAATAAATGTTTGAAGCAATTAATATATTTTAAGTTCTCATTCTTGCATTAGAATATATAGAGCAGTTAATATTTTGGTGGTATCATGCGGTAACGCTCCATCACATGATTTAAATATATTACAGAGTGAATATTGAACTGAAGCTTGACTTGTAATCGCACATCAAATCGCAATATCTGTCAGAAAAATCGCAATTAGATATTTTCCCCAAATCGTTCAGCCCTCGTGTGGAGTTCGTTTCTTTTCCTCTGTCTCCTATCCTACCGCCTCTCTCTGCCCCCCCACTCCCTCCCGTAACCAGACCCAAACGATGACTGCCGTCTTTAACATTCTCACATTGCGCCCGGCGTGCACGGGAGCCCTTCCGAAATGTATTTGGGCCACCGCTGCCGTGTTCACGCTTTTTTTCCCGACAAAGGTTGAAAAGGTGCTCATGCATTCGCTCTGTCCGTCCATCCATCCGTCCATCTATCTGTCTGTAAAGGGGGCTACGAATGAAACGTCAGTGTAATGTTGTGTCGCTATTCAGGGGCTTACTCTGTCGAAGAACGTCCACGTTGATCAAAGGGTTGCCAGGGCGTGGAGGCACCCTTCCAAAATGTAGAGCCACCCCCCCTTGTCTGTTTAACGCTTAATGATAACCCAGATTCTTTAAAGTGTCTCAAATGTGCGTCCGAAATCGTGGCACTGCCGGCACGAAGACACATTGGTTCTGTGCCGTTCAACGAGGAAATGTGCCTCCAGTAATATTCGATGAAAATCACGGCATGTGGTAGTGGGTGAATCAAATGAAATCATGAGTTCACCGAGTATTCGTGCCGTCCTTTTTGCGCAAAGGCTGTCACGACAAAGGCTGTGACGACGGATTTTTTTTGTGTGTGTTAAATCTCACAGGCGAGCAAAGTGCGCAGCAGTTTCACAGGAACGGGGACCAAAGTTTGCCAAGGGAGGTGAACTTGCGAGTGATGTTCACGCCTCGGCAAACTTTAGGGCTGCGACTCCGGCACACGCGGGCCACGCCGATTTTTTTTCGAATACCATCACGAGGGGGGCCGGGGGAGGGGGGGGGGTAATCTGTGACGTTCACCGTGAAAGCAAGACGGTCAATACGCCCATCATATTAACCGGGGCGACCGGGGGGCGACCTGCGGACCTCTTGAAACGTGGTAGGGAACGCGCTATCGCCCGGTCGCGGTGCGCGCTATCGTCGCGGGCGTCCACAAGCGTGTCGTGTCGTGTAAACGTGCTAAGTGTGCGCGACTGGCGTGCGTGACGCCACAATGGCCCGGTCTCTGTTCGAGAACGCCCGGACAGAAAGAAAACCGTTCAACACGTGAAAGCTTACGTAAAGGAATGTAAAACAAACTAAACTGTTTTTTTTATATTTTGCCAGGTAAGGCCCGCTGAGCTACGACGTAGCTCTTCTTCGGAAGCATCCTGGCTATCACATTTGATATCTCAGCAAAAGTGGCTCATTAACGTGGAAATGTACAGCAGCCAAATACTCGAAACGCGTGTTTTGTAAATGTGGAGGGTGGAACCCACGACCTCCTGCATACCCGGCGAGGGAGTTGACATCCCGCCACCGCGCCGCTTGCGAGAGAGCGCACTCGGGCACATAAACGCACCGCGCGCAGCCGTAAGGAAACCACTCGGCACGGCCGGAAAATGAGCTGCAGTGCGGCGAGCTGACCCTCAACTTACGAGGTTAATTTTACGTTCGTTGTTTGTGCAGAAACAATTTCACGGCGTCGGTGACTGTAATATCGAAGCCACCGCTCGTAGTGTCCTGCAGAGGCTCGAGAGTCTGAAGCTGCACTTAAACAGCCTGTTTTGCACCCCGGTACGCACGGCATTTGAAATGCGCGACGATGGATACGCTCTTACATTATGAGACCTCCTTTGCCAGTAACAAGATATAGGAATAGGTTTTACCCTTTTAACTGGCACAAAAACTGACACATTTATTCAAGGCATCATGTTTGCAATAACCACAACACAAGCAGTCAAAATGCCTTTTGGCGTCATCTGGTCCAACACCAGTGGAGACTAGGCTCTAAGAAAATCCGTCTTGGGTGTGGACCAATCAAATTCAAGGACAGTGCATATTATTATCAGAGTTGTCTCTTTTGTTTGCATTTTGACTGCTTGTGTTGTGGTTATTGCAAACATGATGCCTTGAATAAAGGTCAGTTTAACACGTAGGCTTTGAATAAAGGCGTCAGTTTTTGTGCCAGTTAAAAGGGTAAAACCTATTACTAGACGGATACGCTCGTCGTGAAAATGGAAAGGTGCAGGGCTGCAATCACTCGCTCATGCCACTGCTGGTGGAAGGGCCTCAATTGAAGAGAGCTCAAGAGAGTCCCTCGAGAGGGTTGTTCTGGCCTACTCTTCCACACTGGTCAGAGATGTTGTAAGAGGTGAGGAGTACCCACACTCTAACCCTCCACACGGGACCTGTGTGTTTAATAACTGCAGTGTATCGAATTCTACTGCTGGGTGATCGGAGGCGGTGGGGAGGGAGGGGGGTGGAATTTAAGAAATGTGCCCCATTGTTTCACCTGGGAGAATGAAGCCGATACCATTTGATTGTCTAGCGTGCTCACCATTACACCTTACACCTTGGCAGGATCCCACATTTGGAGTACGCACGCATAGTTCAGTGGGCTTCACCTGGTAAGATGAAGAACAAATGTTTTAATAGTTTAGTTTACAATCCCAGCATTGCCTCCCAAATACCCACTTTTATAAATTGCTTCAGAACAGAGACACTTATCATCAAAGCCCCGAAATGGGACCTTTTTGCCAGTATCAAAATGTGAAAAAATCAGAATAGGGTGTTTACCCTTTTTGCCAATAAAACAGGTGTTAAGATCTTGATTTGAAGCTTTCATGACTGCAGGAATCCATACTCTTTGGTTCTTTCGGTAAAGTCACGTAGTTATAAATAAAATAAAACAAAAATACAATAAATAACATTTGTTTTATTTTATTTCTAACTACGTGATTTTACCGAAAGAACCAAAGAGTATGTGTTAAGATGTTCATTTGGTGTTTGAACATCTTAACACCTGTTTTATTGCCAGAAAGGGTAAACCCTCGTCCTATTTTTTCATAGTTTTATTTTTATTTGTATATTTTTAAGTGATTCGTTCACATATCCTATACTTTGCACTCCTATCGTGTCTGTGTACTGTTTGTTGTTGCAACGTTCTGACCCCGTGCCCCCAATGGACATCTGTGAAAACGAGCTTCATAGCTCATCGGATTCCTCCAGCACAAAGACATATTCTGATTCTGACATCTGTTCTTTCAATACACTGCTGGATGAAGGCATCACCACGCCATGTGGGTCACGAGAGCAATACCCCTGAAATGCCCTTCGCCTTAAGCAACAGCACAACGTCTCGGGGCGCAAATTAATGCGTCGCCTTGGGAACGATCTTCTCAGGTTCAAAAACTCTCCACTTCTCTCAACGCTGCGCTATTTGCAATACAACAAAAACAAATACAACAATCCCCTAAAAACCTGTTTGCCTCCTTTTTGCGTGTGCCGAATGTCTGTCGCATATTCCTCGTCCAAGCTACAAAATCACGCGCGAGATAAAAAAAAAATGTACAGATGGACGGATTTCTCTCCTCAAGCTTGGTGTTACTTCCTTCCCTCTTAAACGAAATATGTAAGTACTGTAAAATTAAATAAACATTTTGACAATACGGCTACCGGTTTTTTTGCACTTGTGCAGCTCTCCGAGGTGACTTGGGCTCGTACCGCGTCTCGTTTCGCTCCGCGTGCTCTGGGAGCTTTCGCGGAAGCAAGAGTGGTCTACAAACTTAACATGCTCCTCCCGACAAGCACGTGGAACCGAAACGTCGGACAACGCGCCGAAGGACGCGTGGTATGCCCCAAAGACACACTGGAAAGGGATAATAATAATAATACCATAACATCATTGTGGAGAACATACCGAGCAAAGTAAATAAGCAGACAAAGTTTACATTTTTCACAAAGACGCGAATGCTTACTTTGTATTGTGTATTATAGAGTTTTGCATTGAACTCGGGCCTATATCTAATAGGGGGGGGGGGGGTCCTTGCCCATAAACGTCGGGCAGTTCATCAGCATTGGTTTAAGAAGTAATTGCCTGACTCTGCTGATGAATCATTGATTGCCAAAACCGGTCCGGAGGTTTTCCCGTAATAATACAACGCCGCTGGGAGAAAAAAAAATCACGACGAGAAGACCACATGGCCGATGGGATGTGTCAAATAATGATTTAACTTTTCACGTGGAAAGATACGCGCACACACACACATAGAACGGAGGTGTGTTGTCTGCTTATTAATTTTGTTTATGATCATTTACTGCAGGTAGTTGAACAGGCCAACGGCACCTTACCGAATTTATTTGATCCCTGGTGCGGTTTTATTGAGATTAATGCAAGCAGCCATTTCCTACTGATTTTCTGGGAGGAGGGGAGGAGGAGGAAACCAAAGCCAAATCCTGCGACAGTGGGAAACGTTGAGAAATGGCCATTTGAAAAGGAGAACGCCACACCTCCTCGCCAAGACTTTAAAAGGTAGGTGACCGATTGCATTCTGCAGTGCTGGGATAAACCCAGCGAACTCGTCCTCCCCCCCCCCCCCCGTTGTCAAAAGCCACTCGCAGAGACTGCGGCCGCACCCTGAATGAGACATTGCATGCGTTGATACACGCTCATCATCATTCATTGCCATCAGCCACGATTTATCCACTGCTGGATGAAGGCCTCCCTAAGCTATCGCCATCCCTCAAGGTTCAGCGATGCAACAATCCGTCGCTCCCGTCTTCATGGGGGAACCACCATCAGGGCGGTTCCCTCCTTTGTCTGCCAATCCGCCGTTAGTCTCGACCACCAGGCATCATCGCTTTCAAGTGACGTGTCCTGCCAAAGCCCACTTACTTTCCCTCGCTGTCGATATGCTGTCTATAACTTGCGCGTACAATATTCTCTCGTGCATGCGTTCATCTTCTTGTCTCTCCAAGCATGCACCTCCACATCATTCCTTGTGCACTGTTTAGCTTTTTTGCACCATTTATTTCGTCCAATGTTCACGCTTCTGATCGTTGCCGGTAATATACAGAACACGTGAAAGTTATTGCAATGGTCAACAAAATGAAAAAAAAGTCACCCCTAACCAGAGCTGGAACAATTTGGCAAATTTGTCTCGATTAATCGGCGAAAAAATGTGAACCAACTACTTTAGTGCGGTCGTGCGATTTTGAGTCCCTTGAAAACATGGCAGCCACTCCCACATTCTTCCTCCCAAAGCCGACAAAAGGCCCCTACAAGCCAAGCCACAGCCAGCGTGACATCGCTGATGTTGCCAACGGCATCACTAAGTCCCCTCCCATCACCTCTCGTCCAGCAGCACGTGAGTATGTATGCAAGTTGAACTTCCTTTGCACCGTACATAGCCATCCGTGATAATTGGAGGTGCGGGGGAACGACAACAAAATTGTGGTGAGACTTTCTTTCCACAACTATCTAAATTTTGGATAATTGGACCGATAATCGTAAGAAATCGATTAGTTATACGATCAGACAGCTCAGCTCTACCCCGAACCAACATCTACCACTGGTTTATCGTAATGTCACCTATTACAGATTTGTTTTAATTTGAAGGCCACAGTGTTGTTGACGAATAGGGTGTTTTTGTTTGGTTTATCGTAATGTCACCTATTACAGATTTGTTTTAATTTGAAGGCCACAGTGTTGTTGACGAATAGGGTGTTTTTGTTTGTTTGTTACGTGTGCAACACAGCAGCAGCAGCAGCAGCAACGTCACCGAAATGATGAAACCCTAAGCCGATTACAAAAGTTTGGCGGTCTGTGCCATATTGGGTCACCGTCATACCTTGCGAGATGTTAACTCCCTCGCCTGGCATGCAGGAGGTTGTGGGTTCGATCCTGACGCTGACGTCTATATATTTGGAGTGTGCGTGTTCTCCCCGTGGCCGCGTGGATTTTTCTCCGGGCACCTCCCGTTTTTTCTCTCCACATTGAGAATCGAAGTGCGTTTCGAGTATGTGGCGGCTGTGCGTTTCGAGTATGTGGCGGCTATACATTTCCACGTAATAAGCGACTTCGTTGAGCCCTCACTTGTGGCCAGGTTGCTTCTGAAAAAGAGCTTTATAACTCAGTGGGGGCCTTACTTGGTAAAATAAAATAAAATAGTCTAGTTTTAGTTTATATGTAATTCTCTTTGCTTATTGCCGTTCGCCTTGAACAGGACCCCATCCTTTCTCCTGCCAAGAACACCGGGTACGCCAGTGGCATTTGAACCTTTTCGCGGGACCCCGGGGTCTCGAATAAACAGAAGTCAAAATCGTAATTATTTTTATTTTTTTATTTTTGGCGACTCCGTCCCACCGCGCGCATAAACGCCACGACCCGCCTGGCGCGGATCGTTCTGTTGTCGTGCCGTCCAAGCGCAGCAGCGAGGACGAATGCGCAGAAGAAACAAAACTTTTAAACTTTGATTAGCGCATCGTGCAGAGCTCGTCGAGAGGAACAGATCGCCGTATCGTTCGCCTTCGACAGACATTAAATGACGTCGTAATGCAGTTTATGCGAGAGCCATGGGCTTATGGGACCCCGGGGTCCCGCCATAAGGCTAATTTGTTTAACAGGCCCGACTCTCTGAAACTGATCCGTGACTTTCCTCGCTTGAACAAATGCTGCTGAACAACCAACAGTCTGGAGAGCCAATAAGGCCCTTTATCCGACAGTTATAGTTTCATAGTTTACCTCGAGCTTGTCCATGCGGACGCCGAAGCGGTCACACATGTCGCGGAAGACGGAGAAGTTGACGTCGTCTAGGACGATGTAGACGGGAACGTGTCGGAAGGTGGCGGCATCCAGCAGGTCCTTGAAGATGTCCACATCCGAGAAGACGTCCATGACGACGCCGATGACCTGCGGCACGACGCGCGGAGGGTCGAAGGGGGGGGCGAAATGCTTGAGGCGTCGTGCGAAATGTGCCGGAGAAAACTTAAGTTGTTTATTGTTATCGTCGTTGCTAATGTAACGCAGCGCAAAAACAAAGTGCGCATGTGTCAGTGTTCTTCACTCATTTTTCGAGGGGGACCCATTTTTGCCGATAAAACATCGGTGTGAGAGCATTTGAAACCATTGTGGGGGGGGGGGGGGTTTCGCAGCATGACGATGATGATGGGGCGGTGTTTTCACCATTTGTGTTTTGTCGGGGGCCCTACGTCAGGGACTGCTCTGAAGGTCACGAGGGGCCGCTAGCGGCCCGCGGGCCGTAGCAATGAAGAACACTGGCTTACGCTCATAAGGAGGGAAAACAATGCACGCGCGTGGTTTGAGGAACGCTTTCCAACGGGCGTTTGTCCCCAGAAAGTGTTTTAATTTTTGTCGAATAAAATGCGTTTTGCCACCTACGAGTGTACAGATCAGAACCATCGATGTTAACGGAGGAAACTGAAAGCTTGCAGAGAATGGATATTGTGCAAAGAGGTTGTTTTTAGAAATGAATGCTTGCAGTTACGCTGAGAGGCAGGAAGACGAACACGTGGGTTCAGGGAACGGTGACTAATCCGAGACGTTATATTGAGCACATGGGTTTCAGCAGGACACGTTGCTCGACAGGATGACGGCCCGTGGACTAGGACTGGTGGACGGAATGGCAGCCAAAGTAGAGGGGATGGCCACGGCAAAGATGAAGCTATGAGGTCTGCTCATGTGCAAGGGTGGGAGATGGATGGTCGCAGTACTGGAACGTTGAGGGATATCGATGGTGTGGGGAAGCCTTCATCTTCATTAAGCAGTGGATAGACAATAACTGATGATGATGATGTTGTTGAGATAACCGGGTGGCTCAGGGGTCAGAGCACTGACCAGGCATCTCTGAGACGCTGCGTTCGAATCCGGGTTTCTCAGTTGTAAAGAGTTGATGGTCTCGGCTCAAACAAACCCATCATTCAATCTGCCTATATCTTGCAGTGCTGGAAATTAAAAATGTTGGCTTGATTGACATGGGACCAACATTGTTGGCAGAGCGTGAAGAGGCACGACTGCAAATGTAGTCCTCTCGCATTGTTGGCTGAAGCTGTTCACTCACACAGGATGCCGAGTAGCTCGGTTGCAGGGGTTACCAATGGATATTGTTCGTCTAATGACGCAACCAGCGATAGCACAAATTGGAAAATAATTGTGTAATGAATGCAATATATTTATATGTTGTGGAAAAGCACAACTGAGTCTCGTGGCTCGTTTTCGTCCGTTGAAAAAATAAATGACACCGCCTTAAATGTGTTCAGTTGTTTTTGTTAATTGTGCTCCTGCAACACTGCCCACGCCGCCGCAGCATCGCAAAAATAATGTATTTAATGTTCATACATTTGCCCAATTCCTTTTAAAGCAGAGATTTACCTGTGGCAGGAAACTGGTGCATCCGGAGAAAATCCACAGACGCATGGGGTTAAAAACACTCTTAATCTCAATACAGACGTGCTCGAAAACCCATTTCCTTGACTGTTATCTCTTGGCCACCTCTCAGCCCAGAGGCTTTGGAAGTTTCAGAAACCTCTACGGTGATCAACAAACCCCGGCTCCAAAGGACCGGATCGCAAGTGCGCACTGCCACCGCCACTGCAGTGTCACTCCCGTACTTTCTCATGCAATGGCACTGGGGTGGTGTCATCGGAGGACCCATGACAGTGATTTTAAAGTAATTTTTCATGACTATAGAAGCTTCAAACCTGATTTAGACAGCATAGGCCTTACATACAAGATAACAGCTATTTTTGTACGTATGTATGGTGAGCTTCTTCCGCACAGTACAAAGCCAACTGTGCTAATCGGAGGTGCGGGAGAAGGACAACAAACTAAACACAAAAATCAGTGAAAAAGAAATGAGTTTTAAATCGAGATTTTATGATTTGCAACGTAATTTAAACGTTTTGTGTCTTTCGGTAAAGTCACGTAGATAGAAAAATAATAACGAAAGCTTTAATTCAAGCTTTAAGTCAAGATTTTACGTAAATTAAGTTATCCCTTAACACCTGCACGATATTGCATGTTCTTCAGGCATTTGTTAATAAGGTCAAAGTATCAATGTCATATAATGGGACCTATTTTTGCCAGTTCCCCGAGCTATGAATGCTCTGATACGTGTGGCATTGCCTTTGTACTGTGCGCCTTTTGGCGTTCTCTGGTCTGACACCGGTAGTGGGACTAGGCCATGAAGAAGGCTGTCTCTGGTGCAGGCCAATCAGCTTCAAAGGCAATGCCCATCTATTATCAGAGCCATGTTTGTTTTGCATGTTCACCACAAGTACCGTGTGTGGGTAATGCAGTAACTTGATTCCTTGCAAAAGTTTTCTCTTTGCTGTTTGAACTTCTTAACACCTCCTGTTTTATTGCCAGAAAGGGTAAAACCGATTCTTATTTTTCATAATATCAATGTGATGCTCAGCTCAAATGAACAGCCCCACAGCCAGTGGTGGATATTCCACATTCCATGGGAGGGGCGAGTCTATGAATAAGACAACTATTCATGACTTCCCACAAAGCGGTACTCATTTTACCAACTCTGGACGGATGATTGGTTGAGTCAAACCCCAACAACGATTTGAACTCGCAGGTGTCCCGATTGCGAGCCGCGTTCTTTAACCAATGCACCACCTATCTGGTGAGTTGTATTTTTGAGACACTTATTGTCACCATTGGGGTTGAGTGGTCGTGACCCGAGTTAGACTCCTGACCACGGCTGACATCAGTGATGAGTGGCATCTGAACTGCTCTTCAGCATCCCACACTCACCAGGATGAAATATGGCCAAAGAAGCACGATAATCGATACCGCATTAGTGAATTGGCAAAGGGCCATAAGTTATCGAGATATTTGATCAATTAATTGCTGACTATATAACAATAACGAACAAAAGCCATAGCATGTACGAGTACTTGTGCATGCGTAATTTTCCATTCGGGCCCAGAATTGTACAGCATAGCCAACCATTGAAAACCCGCCCCGATCAATTAACTGCCCCACACCCAATACAGTATTTGTGCATGAGATAACTGTCATTTTTTGTAGGTGTTCACAAATCAGACCTCACACACACACACAGTCAATGATAATCCTCAGAGCGCACATATACACTTCTATACTAATGAATAACGATGATGACTTGTTTCTGATATGGTGCTCCATATTGCCGGGGACCCTCTCAGGGTGCATCACATCTCACCTCAACACATTCGAAAGTGCACCCCCCCTCTTTGGGCACAAGGTGACTCGGCACCTGTGCTTGACAATGGGCATCAGTCCGTCAGTAGGGTGCGATGGCTCCGTATGTTCCCAATTGAATGACCATCTGCGATGTAATTTTCGAATTTGGCAAAATTTGGACCACGAGTGACATCGGGAGATCTTTAACATCCGCCGTGAAGCAAGCAGAACCGAGTACGGTATTACGGTTATTACACCTAGTGATCATCGTAGTAAAGCATTTCCCCGTGTTTAAAGATGTTTGCACTATAATTTTGGCCAGCAACATATTGGTGCACGGTGTAACTATCATTTATTTTTACAGATATTCACACAACCGTCCCTTTTTCACATATCCGCCAGCTATGCCTCAGTCCCCAGCGAGTCAGATATGTGATAATAGTTTTTTTGGTTAGATCGCGTAAATATAAATGTGTCGTTATACCCGCCACCACCCGACACAGCCAATGAGTAAGGTTTGTCACGTAAACAAAACACGCCAATTCGTTACTAGTACAGCACACCGGTGTGTTGGAGAGTGAACCCACAACATTTAGATTTGTACTCGCCAACACCAACACACCGGTGTGCTGTACTAGTAATGAATTGGCCACGTTTTGTTTACATGACGAACATTACACATTGGCTGGTTAAACGACAAATTTATATTAATGAAAAAATAAGAATAGGTTTTACCCTTTCTGGCAATAAAACAGGAGGTATTAAGATTTTCAAACACCAAATATAAACCTTTTGCAATGAATCAAGTCTGCATTAACCACACGTGCTTGTGATGAACATGCAGCCAACACATGATCTTATAATATATGGCATTGTCTCTCAAACTGATTGGTCTACACCAGAGACAGCCTTCTTTAGGGTCCGGTCTCACCAGTGTCAGACCAGAGAACGCCAAAAGCGATCTAACCCAAAAATCTTTATTTTACGGATAATATTGGTCGCGAAAGCCTACGTGTTCAACGGATATGTGACTGTAGTACTGCAATGGTGAGTATAACATTCACACGAACCGTCTGCTGTGTTGTACATTTTATCCACCGCTACTCAAATACCACAGCAATGTGAAGTGTGGCACCATTGTGCAACACTTGATAATTTCAAGCAACTTGTTCAATAATAATATATTTACCCAGGAAATGCCTCGATGTGTCTCAACATATTCAGTGCTCTTAATTGAGATAGCTGGGCAATTCACGTTTTCAATATTTTCACGTGGAAGGAAGGACCTTCTTTTAAAAAAACACTAGTCTTTCTACACAAACCAAGGCCCCTACACATAAAATATTTTTTTCATCCATGACCCCAACCAAACTCTCGGTGGGACTTTCCTGAAAATTTTAGTTTTTGCCTTGTGCTATGTTCAGTGGCGGGGTGGAGCGGCGGTGCAGTGGTTAGCACATTGTACCACGAACCTGGGCCCCCCAAGTCAAAATACTGGCCACAGCTAACATCACTGGCTAGTGTTACGAAGTATGGTCAAACAACCCCCATTACCGACACCCAATGGGCAGGCCTTCATCCTGCATCATCCTGCAGTGATTTACAAAGGGCTTGTAATTTAATCAATCTATATTAATGTTCAATAACAGTAAGCGCTCGAGCTGAATTAAAACATTCTGACAGAAAAATGTATACTGCATTGGCTTTTTGGGCAGTGGGGCCCTTCTTCAGAGCAGAGACAACGCTAGAGGGTACAGACCAACTTGTAGCTACAGATCGCCCTTCACCCTTAGGGCTCCGAGTAACCTGGAACATTTGAAGTTGACAAATGAACTGTGTTGCATAGACATACAAGCAGGTTGCGTTTCTCAATTAAACAACGGAAATCAAACAAACCCTTATCAATTAAAAATAACGCACAGACCACGTAGTTTCAAACCAAACGATTAAATTCCCATGCAGAAACGCACCATGAGAAACTGCATCGTTTACATCACAAATAAAGGTCTGTATTGAACTGCATCAGAACATCGCACGGCTGATGTGGATGTCTTCTACGCAAATGAAAAAGAAAAATCCCACAATGCAAAACGTGAATTTGTCAAATGCTGTACTTTATATCAACTAAGAGCATCATTAATGCCTTGGGACTCATTGAGGCATTCCTAGGTAAAAAAAAAACTAAATATTTATTGGCTCACATCTTTGCGATCATTTGCAGTCGGCATTGTAGGTATTCAGAAGGCGACTCCTGAAGCCATGTGTATGTTACACTTCTTTCGCGCCGTACGTAGCCGAGCGTGATAATTGGAGGTGCAGGGGAAGGACAACAAACTAAACACACACAATGAAAGTAATGTTGTCTGTGGCCCTCACCTCTCTGGGATTCGACTGCCACACCACAAGACATCCACAGGCTCACTCACCAATCTCAACATGAACATGTAACCGTTGCCCAATCAATATACGCGAACTCCGATCATCCTCGCAGTGGCTTTTGACTGGCTATCGAATAAAGACGGTCACTGCATCGCTCGCTTTAAGATGCGCTTCTGCGGCCGTCTGGAACGCTCTTCCGATATTAGGAAGCCGCTGAAGCGGTGCACTATTAAATCTAGATTGAAAGCTCACTTCTTTACAACCGCTCTTAGTGTGTTAGTTTGTTGTCCTTCCCCCGCACCTCCGATTGTGCACGGTTGGCAACGTACGGTGCGACAGAAGTTCAACAGACATACAAACGTACGAAAGAAGATGATCACTGCAACAACAAAAAAAGACACACACACAGCGTCCACACCGGCCCTCCTCTCACCTGCGTTGCCTGTTGCACCATCTTGCGCACCACCTGCTTGATGGTGGGCACCCCATCGCCGAGCGGCGGGTGCAAGTAGAGCGTCACGTTGGTCTGGCCTCGGTTGTGCGGCTGCACCAGCGGCCAGCCGAGGTCCAGCTCGGGCACCGATGTGTCGGACATCATGGGCCAGTAGGTCCCCGAGGAGGAGTCGTCCGCTGCTCCGTCGGTAAGGTCGGAGGCGGCCCCGTCGCGCTCGGACACCTTGGGCAGCAGCAAGCGCGACTGGATGTGCTCCATCTCGGCGGGCGACAGGAACCCGATGGTGCCCTCGCGCTTAAGGAACTCATTGTAGGCATCGTCGCCGCGCTCCACCAGCGCGTCCACCGCCAGCCGGTACGACTCCTTGTAGTGGGGCTCCACGTAGTCCTCTGGCCGCAGGCCCTCGTTGAAATCTGAACTCTGCGACATCCGAGCCATGGTGGCTGCTTGGTTCGGGGGCGTCAGGCGCGAGTGGCTCTAATCGCTCACGGCAGCTCCGCGCCTCTCTCTCTGCGGCCGCGCGGAGTCTCTCTGAGATGAAACAAGGAGGCGCGCTCGCGAACGTTGCGCGCACGATGCTCATGCTACGGAGGAACGCGTGCCGGGGTTACGCGCAGAGTAAACCGGCCAGGTTCCGACGGTTTGAGCTTGGTGCCTTTTTTCCGAAGTGGCTGGCGGCGGCCGTGTTGTCCGTGAGCAGCCTGATTAGCGCCACCGCCGCTGCGTCTCGTAATCCAAAGTGTTGGGGCAGGAGGAGAGCGTGACCACACCTGCACTGTGGATCTTGAAGCAGGCGAACCAGTCTGGACAGGCAAGAGGTATTCGTTCAAAGTTACCCGCGGGGGTAGACGGGCGCGTAATTATATCTGCCAGTTTCAGCGCGGAACACGCCCTGTTATGTGCCGCAAAATGTGACAACGCCTGCTTCTCTCTGTTTTACTTCAAACAATGTGAGCAGTGTGTATGATGTTAAAATAATAATAATAAAAACACTACATACCCCGCTTCTACGGGTTTCATTATAATGTGCAAGGGTACGAGTTCTATTTTTTTGCAACATTAAAATAAATATATAGTTAAACCGATGGGACTCGACCGCGCCTTTTGTTTGTGCCTTGTTTGAGCCTCACGCGCAAGGCTCTTGCCAACAACTTCAGTTACGACCGCAGAAAATATCCGCCGAAGCCATCCTGACGTGGGGCGGGGAAGATTGTGGTGTAGGCAAGAGACAAGATCCCGGCCGTCAAAAGGTTGTACAGTCAGGGTGGTGGAAGGTGAGAGGGGGGTTGCCAGCAGAGCACCGCACGCGTTTCGTGACCAGGTGTGGCCCAGGTGTGGTTCACGGTTTGCGAGGGTGCGCGCGTGTGCCCGTGGGGGCGTGGGAGGGCTCGCGTCTCGTTGGCTGAAGGTGGACTCGGAGCGGTCCGTTTCAGGCGTGCATTCGGAGACGTAACGTTTCGTGCAACATGCACCCATAAAGGCCTGGCCTCAAACTATTGGGTGGTCCAGATGTCTTGTTACCCCCCCCCCCTCCTCCCCAAACATTTTATTTTGCTTTGCTCGTTAATTTATGTTTAACACACCTACTGGTATGCAAAAGTGTATTACATATTTGGTAGGTCTTTCGGTAAAGCCACGTACCCACGTAGATTTTTTTCGAGAATTAAATTAGGGTCACAAGACATCTGGACCACCATGTACAATCATCAACTCCTCCCCTCTCCACCAGCACATGTTCGAGCTGTCAGGTCTGCCCTGTGTCATGCAGCCTACGCAACAGCCTCTTTTGCAATACAGTATATCTTTTCAACATTTCAATTGCGGCCACTTTTTAATCCACTGCTAGATGAACGCTTTCCCCACAGCATGCCGGTCATGAGTGTTGTTTGACCATACTTCACCATGCAAATTGCAGTCAGTTTAGCCCCAATAACGAGCGGGAAAGGAAACGGTTTCAGATGTCGTTCCAGACCGACATCAACCACGGCCAAAATTAGAATTCAAGCCGCTGGGTTTAAAGTGCAGTGTGTTAACCATTTCGCCACCTCATCATACAAACATTAACCCAACACTAGATAAATGCCTCCTCCGCACGATATGTGTGGGTTGTTTGACCATAGCTCACCAGGCCGGTCCATATGGGTTGGCGAGGAAGGGGGGGAAGTTATTCAGATATCGCTCACCAGTGGTGTGAGCCATGATCAGGAATCACACTCAGGTGACCGAATTTTATAGTGCAGTGCGATATAACCACTTCATCACCATGCCAACCATGTTTTTTTGCAATATTAAGGCTAAAGTTGCTTCTCGTTTAAACCCTGAAAAATGTAACCAGGGCGTGCCCTGCCCTCTCTTCCCCGTGATGATTTTTCAGAAAATGTTGGCCTGTGATTTTTAATCTTTTAAAAGCCACGCATAACCTTGTGACTTTGTACCCCGGACAGACATGGACTCTGGCTGAATGGAGGTACGCATCCTTTTCTTTTGAGTCAAGCGTTGTTGCACCAACACCGTTGCTCAACGTAGGGCATTAACATTTATTATAATTAGCAAAAAAATTTGCACAGTGGGGAAAATGATTCATGCAAAAAAATTACACCGCGTGTAAAAAAAACATTTGAAATTTGTATCCGACCTCTTAATCATTCAGAGGGATTAATTTGGCGACACACTACGCTGTCGTGGGCGTCAGTACATCGAGGGAAAGGCCAGCAATATATTGCCCCCACCCCGCTCCTTCTTCTTCAGAGCTGCTGCACAAACACTCTGCTGTTTGCCTCCTGTCTTAGGGGCCGTCCATAAATGACGTCACGCGATTTTGGACGATTTTTGACCCCCCCCCCTTCGTCACACGGCGTCACAAAAAGTCAGACCCCCCCCATCAAATATGACGTCACAAAGCTCTGCCCCCCCAAAAAATAGAACATGCTTCAAATCGCTTTAAACTATTGTCATTGTAGTGCGTATTTAATGTGGCGCTGCACTCTGATGTTGTAGGAGAAAACATTTATTAAAAAGTATATTTAATTAAGTAGAACGTGTTGTCTATATTTATTTAAAGTTGCGCATTTTGATGTGCCGTCACATTTCTCAACCCCCCCCCCCCCTTCGTCACACATCGTCACGAATGTCTGACCCCCCCCCCCAGATGCGTGACGTCATTTATGGACGACCCCTTACTCGACAACGCTAGCGAGTTCTGCGCTGGTGGGCGTTAGCCCTCCGTTGAGCGACGTTCCCGATTAATGGGGGGGGGGGGCAGTCTCCTGTAAAAAAAAAGTTGCGTTGCTGCGACGCCCTTCTGTCAAAATACAACAGAGTGGCGAGGGCTGGCGAACGTTATAAATAAAGAATGATTTGTCAGCCGACGTATTGCAGACACCGGCATCTATCTCCGTGCCCCCCACCTCCCCCCACGCACTCTCCCCGAGGCTTGTTCTCTCCCGAGTGGAATGGCAAGATCCGACCGCACTTTGTGTTGATCCGCAAAGTCGTCTTTACACTCGTGTGTGTGCGTGTGTGTACTCAAACTTCTTGTTCTTCGTGCTTTCGGAGTCCCTGACTCTCTGCTCACAATCATCAAGGATCTTCATGATGGTGGGCAGGCCTGGGTAAAAACTACGTGGCCGGGAGTCGGAGCCATTCCCTGTGCACCTTGGAGTGCGACAGGGATGTTCTCTCGCTCCAACATTATTTAACATCTGTTTCGACCAAGTAGTTCGTGAAGCCTTCGATGGCTGCACCGGAGGAATTTCCATCTGGTGTCGATACAAAGGGAAACTGATCGATGCCCGAATGTGGTCAAATGATGGCTCCCTATTGGTCAACCATATTATGTATGCCGATGATTTGGTGATTGCTGCTCACTCAGAGGAGGAGTTGGGAGGCGCTGCTGCTGAACCTGGAGCGTGCCACTAAGAGGTGGGACCTTACCATCAGCCCCACCAAAACTAAGCACCTGCCTAGGTATTTTGTACCATCGGGCAACCCACCCACACAACTCCCAATCGGTGATGGGGCAGTTGTGGAGAGAGTGGAGAGTTTCCCATACCTGGGCAAGTGTGCGTATGACCGGCTCCGGTTTGACAGCAGAGATCTCACTCCGAATCAGCCGAGCGGCATTATCTTTTCATTAGCTGCGTAACGCTGTGTGGAAGCTACCTGGTCTGTCACTTCCCACGAAGCTTCAAGTCTTCTTGGCCACGGTTATGCCCTCCCTTCTCTATGACTGCGAAACGTGGACCCTCCTAATGGACCATCTTTGCCAGTTTGAAACATTTAGGCTGAACTGCCTAGGATCCATCCTGGGTTTAACCAGGCTTTATTGTGTGAGGCGCTCACAAATCCTAGAAAGATCTGGACAAAATCTCATCGGTGAGCTCCTCCAGCAGGCAAGGCTGCGTTGGCTGGGTCATGTAGCCCACAAGCCCAGTCACCGCATGCCCAAACAGCTTTTGTTCGGCGTGATAGAGGGGGATAAACGGGCGCGGCACGGGTTAGAGAAGAGATGGAGTGATGTGGTACAAGAGGATGCGGAATTGAGTGGACTTGCCGATGACTAGTACCAGCGGCGTTAAGATCGGCCTCTGTGGAGGAGGCTCGTGAAGGACGCTGTTGGGTAGGTGGAGGCAGTCGCCCTCCAGCAAAATCGCAGGGCAGAGGAGCGACGCTCACAACAATGAGCGGAGCGTCGGGTGGCGAAAGCAGAGAAAGTTGCCCCAGTAGGGGGCACAGGTGGTGCATATACCAGTCATCTCGGGCAGTCAACCCATGGCACCTGGGTCTGTCCCGTGACCTGCACGATGGGCGTTTGACACTTCACGTGGTCTTAACGTGCACATAGCCTGGCACAAGCGCCGTGGTGACGTCATCGCAACTTCGTGCCGAATGGCGGTTGTTGTACTCACATTTATGGGTAGTCGTCGTGACCTGGGTTCGATTCGCACGCATGGTCAACACCAGTGACGATTATCTGAAACGGTCCCGAGCCTCCTCTAGGTCGACTCAGTCTCAAATGAGTATCTTGTGCAGTGTGTAAAAAACATCGCCACTGGGGAGATAAAGGCGGCTGGGCGTGGTGCCGGTGACTCCCCTCGTGTGCCGTGCCGGTCTTCATATGTGCTCGCTAGCAGTACTTACCTCAAGTCTGTTCAAGGCTATACGGGGGATCTTTGTCTTTGGTGTGCGTGTACCTGTAGTGTGTGTTGGGCAGCGGTGGCAGGTCGATTATCTAGCGCACTGCGCTACAATCCTGAAAACCTGGGTTCCATTCCTTGGTCGTGGAAAATATAATTGCCAAGTAGTTTCTAAACCTACCGTTCGGCCTCCGCCAGGTCGACCCAGCCATAATCGAGTACAGTTCCTGATGTGATCAGACAACATCCGCACAGCGGATACAGAGATAGCCGGGCATGGTCTGAGTAGATGTTCGCTAACATCACTCTCTCTCTCGGAGTCTCAATATTCTGTCGTGGTATTATTTGTCTGAAATGATGAAAGAAGGGCATCTTCATCGTAGTTGATATCAGATCTATTCATGGATACGTACGTCAGTATGAATGTCCATTCGAATTTCACTCCTAGGTCCACTCAGCCTCAAGTGAGATCACGAAAGCATTCCGACATAGCGATGACTGGCCTGACCACACTATTGTGTACCGTGCTGGCATTTAATAATTTCCCACCAGCAGCATTAGCAAAGTCTGCAAGGCTTTTAACGGGGTAATCCTTACCTGTGTGCGTGTGTGTGTTCTGTTTGTGAGGAGCAGTAGTGTAACGAACCTAGCGATCCGGGTTCGATTCCCGCTCACGGCCAACACCAGTGACGATTATCTGAATCGGTCCTGGGCCTCCCCTAGGTCGACTCAGCCTCAAATGAGTCCCTGGTGCGGTGTGTAAACATCATTACTAGGGAGACAAAAGCGGCCGGGCGTGGTGTTGGCCACCCACCCCCTCGTGTTCTGTCCCGGCATTCATAGGTGCTCGTTAACAGCACTTGCCCCAACAGTCTGTTGAGGCTACACTGGGGATCTTTGTCTTTGTGATCTGTTTGTCAAAGGAGGGTATTTTCTTTTTACAGGTGTGTCCTGTAGGTGAGGCTCAGCGTGCCTATGTGTTCACCAGTGCAAAGGACACAGCAATGTGAACCTGCAGATGCTGCCACCCACCAATCCACTCCGCCCCTGTGGATGAATTCCCCGCTACCGCCACCACCCTCCACCTCACCCCACCAACCCCCACTTCCCAATCGTTGCGTAATTTGAGTCGTGCGTAGACATGTTCACCTCTCCACCATGTGGCTCCTGAAGCTTGCTTCATCCGTATGGATATATAAATAAATACAAACTTGTCCCATTTCCCTCCGCCCTCTAAGCAGTGCCGGATTATCCTAGTAGCAAAAGTAGCTACATATGCTACGGGCCCTGCACTTTCAAGATATTAATTCCGGTTCAGTGATTCTGCACTTGCTCTATTACCGCCTTCAACTTTTATGAACGACTGGGTGTTTAAAGTTATCGATTTGTCCAATTATATAGCTGTATAACAAATGTCAAAAATACAATTACTTTACTATGCAAGTTAAAAATGTATGTGTTTTATTATTTACGTGTTTTTATTTATTTTAGGGCCCCTTTATAACATACTAGCGGTAAGTACCCGGCGTTGCCCGGGCGAAAAAAGGCAGACACATACATGGACTTACACACAGACATCGACCAACACACATAGAAACACATAGACTTACACGCACATACACACACGGACTCACACACACAGATATGGACTTTAGACCACACACATGTAGTTACACACACAGGCCCGGCACTATCTTAATCCGGCACTGCTAACGACGCATGCCCGCCTCTCGCCAACGCAGCACGAACACTCGAAGACAAAAGCCAGCCGACAGCGCTCGGGCAAACCGCTGCAGCGATGTGGGCAGCGACACGTGGACGGCTTTGTCGCTTCCCGTGCTCGCCTCTAGTGCCGAGTCTACCTGGTCTAGAAGGGATGGAAGAAGGGCATCATAACAAGAAGAGAAACACGTCTTTCTTTTTTAAAAAATAATAATAGGGTTCCCCCCCCCCTTTTTTTTCTGGCAACAAAACTGCAACCTTTTTACAAGGAATCATGTCTGCATTAACCACAATACTTGTGGTCAAAATGCAAACAAAAAACACACTGATACTGTATGCATTGTCCTTGAAACTGATTGGTCCACACCAGAGACGGCTTCTCTTGAGCCTCGTCTCAATTGGTGCTCGACCAGATGACGCCAAAAGGCGTCACACAGCTCAAAGACAATGCCACTGTCAGAGCAATGGGGGCTCGAGGTAAGGATCTACATCATTAGACCTCCTTTGCCAGTACCAAAATATAATAATAGGGGTTTCCCCTTTTTCTGGCAACAAAACTGCAACCTTTTTTTTTTACAAGGAATCATGTCTGCGTTAACCACAATACTTCTGGTCAAAATGCAAACAAAAAACAGACTCTGATAATGTATGCATTAAATTTCGATTTAAAGCTTTCGTGACTGCAATGATTCATCTTCTTTGGTTCTTTCGGTAAAGTCACGTAGAATGAGAATAAAATAATAAATTGATAAAATAAAATAACACAATAATATTCTCACGACGTTTCGGCCACAACACAAGCGGCCTTCATCAGGTGAAGGGAGCGAGACTGTCTGGTAGGACAGCGCTGGAGTGAGAGAGCCACGTTCAGATCACGGCTTTTAAGCTGTGTGAGAGGAACAAAGAGCCTTGACGAAGGAATTAGCATAAAATTTAGCATTGAAAAGGCTGAATGATTAGCTTGTGACTGGTCACAGAAATAGCTATGTTAAAAGTTAAAGCATACACCTCCGCAGAGGCACCCATTGTTAAAAGGAATTAGCATAGAATTTAACATTGAAATAGCTAAATTAAGGCATTCGCTTGTAACTGCTACAGAAATAGTTACGTTGAAGTCAGAGCATACACATGTGTGTATGCTCTGACACATGTGTATGCTCTGACTTCAACGTAACTATTTCTGTAGCAGTTACAAGCGAATGCCTTAATTTAGCTATTTCAATGTTAAATTCTATGCTAATTCCTTTTAACAATGGGTGCCTCTGCGGAGGTGTATGCTTTAACTTTTAACATAGCTATTTCTGTGACCAGTCACAAGCTAATCATTCAGCCTTTTCAATGCTAAATTTTATGCTAATTCCTTCGTCAAGGCTCTTTGTTCCTCTCACACAGCTTAAAAGCCGTGATCTGAACGTGGCTCTCTCACTCCAGCGCTGTCCTACCAGACAGTCTCGCTCCCTTCACCTGATGAAGGCCGCTTGTGTTGTGGCCGAAACGTCGTGAGAATATTATTGTGTTATTTTATTTTATCAATTTATTATTTTATTCTCATTCTACGTGACTTTACCGAAAGAACCAAAGAAAATGTATGCATTGTCCTTGAGACTGATTGGTCCACACCAGAGACGGCTTTCTTTTGAGCCTCGTCTCAATTGGTGCTAGACCAGCGGACGCCAAAAGGCGTCACACAGCTCAATACGTCAACAGCCGCAATGTGGTCTCAATACGTCAACAGCCGCGATGTGGTCTTTAAAGTGCCGCACGCGGCTCCGGAGCCGCAGGCTGCCCACCCGGAGCAGCGGGTTGCCCACGTTGAACTTCTTTCACGCCGTACGTATGCAACCGTGCTCATAAGGAGGTGCAACAGAACTGCGTCGGATAGCACGTCCCACTGATGACGTAACCATTTAAACATCAAGAATACGAAGAAGAATATGAATGTACAGCTCTTTGCCAATCGCCTGCCGGAGGAAGGGCTCCGCGCGACGCGTCAGCCACGGAGGTCGTTTGGCCATACTTCACCACTCGTTGGCGAAGGCGGGAGCGCTTGTGCCGATGTTTGTACGTGGTCAAGAAATGGGAGTGCGTGTCGGTGGGATGTGTGTCTATCATCGCTTCTCAAAACACAAACCACACACGAATACGAATATCCCCCATGTAGCCTTATACACTGTTGGGGCAAGTGGTATCACCGAGCACCTGTTAAGGGTGATAGGGTGTATGATGAGGCGGGGTGGCCAGTATCGCGCCTAGCTGCCTTTGTTGATCCAGTGCTCACGTTTGCACGCCGCACCTAAGGCACTCGTGTGAAGAAGTTGAGTCGACCTCGGCGGGGAGGCCCAGAACAAGTTCTGATACCGCTTTGGGGGCCGTCCATAAATGACGTCACGCGATTTTGGACGATTTTTGACCCCCCCCTCCTCGTTACACGGCGTCACAAAAAGTCAGACCCCCCCCCCCCTCAAATATGACGTCACAAAGCTCTACCCCCGCCCACCAAAAGCATATTTCTATTTTGAAAATAAAACATGCTTCAAATCGCTTTAAACTATTGTCATTGTAGTGCGTATTTAATGTGGCGCTCTACTCTGATGTTGTAGGAGTGTTGTTATAACAATTCTATATTTAAAGTTGCGCATTTTTACGTGACGTCACACTCCTCAACCCCCCCACCCCGTCACACATCGTCACAAATGCCTGACCCCCCCCCCCCCTAGGTGCGTGACGTCATTTATGGACGGTCCCTTTCCACTGTCTTTGTCCGTGGATGGGAATTGAACTCAGGCTCGCCCGGCTTTATAGTCCGGCCCGTGAATGATTGCCGCAATGCTCTTGGCGCACACAAAACGAGTGATGGATGGGGGGGGGGCATCATTTTCAGGGGGCTTTTTATTCATGAGGGCGTAGACACCTAGGAACCCTTTGTCTCTTGTCGCCGCATTTGATAGGATAATTTTCACTGCACACTTTCCAGCGAGACGCGACATGTCCCAAATCGGTCTGAGCCTCGGCAGGTATTTTACGCTCGCCGTGCGGTGCAGTGGCAGCGGCATTACTTTCCATAGTCGGGACAAAAAAAATAGCACAGTGACCACTTTGCTGCAGCGGCGGTGGCTTGGGAAATATTCCGTTCAAGCGTCGGCATCAGTTCTGAAAGTTTCAGTGGGCGCCATTCTCAAACTTCTCGTTGGAGAGCCATGCCCCATTTGCCAGCTGCGTGTGTGGCGCTGCGGGTGACGTGTCTCTCGTGGAAGAGGGGGTGAGGGGGTTTAGACACCGCTCCTCTGCGGTGGAAGGGAGATTTATCGGTGACTTAGTCGTTGGGGCGTGGTGCACGCGCACAGGTTCGCTGGGATGAGACATTTACAAACCTTCCCTCCACCCAGCCACCCACCACCCACCAGCACACGCTGCCAATGGGGGTGTACGTGTGTGTAGCTTCCGTTTTTAATCTTCATCATAATCATCATTATCAGAGATGCTGCCGTGGTATAATGGTTAGCACATTGGACTTGCAATTCAAAGGTCGCCGGTTGAATCAGGGTAAAGTGTGGGTGATCCCACCTCTTCTGAGATGTCTGGCCACCAGCATTGACGTGTAGGCCAAATGCCCTCGACAGCGTCTCTCTAGAGCTCCCTTTAGCGGAGGTCCTGCCATCAGCTTTGGTGCGAACAAGCAATTGCAGAGCTGCATATTTAACATGACCGGCCACAATCTATCCACCGCTGGATGAAATCCACCATAAGCCAGCACCTTCTCTCACAGTGCTGCGATGTTAAAAAGAAAAATCATCTAACTTGATTTAATCACGCCTTCGCCGCGGTGGGTTTCCTTCCTTTGGTTGCCCACTCCATTGTTATTCTCGACCACTGGCCCTATACTGTCTCGTGACGTGTCCTGCCAAAGTCCACTTTCTTTTCTTTGCAATCGATATGATGGGTGTGTGTATGCTGAACTTGTTTCGCACCGTGTGTAGCCAACCGTGCTAATCGTAGGTATGGTGCCTCCTACTTGTGCATGTTCTCTAATTCACATGTTCATCTTCTTGTCTCTGTCGTTTTAATCACGCACCTCCCCATGCTTTGTGCGCTCTTTTCAGCTTCTGATCCATTTAATCTGTGAATGATATACAACAAGTCATGCACAGCAAGTTCACAAAACCATTTTACGATACGAGTTACATGGAACAACTGAAGAACACATCAATATATTTATACCTCGGAAGTTATAGAAGGCGACAATGATCAACATTATGAAATAAAGAAGCACTGTGGGTAGGAGTGCTTTTTTAAAACTGAAGATAATAACGAAACTCAACTTTCCAATATGGAAATATTTCAACCGATGCATATTGCTTGCTATGAAATTTAGATCAATAACATTAATGATGGCAATATTTACACTCTAAGGAAAATTACTTTGAGGTGGCGACGGCCTGGGGAGACTTTCATCCAGCAGTGGGTTGATCATGGTTGATGATGGTTACAGCAGCTACATGTGTGGAATATCCTGGTTTGCATTCTATTTTTGTGCTGGGCACTTTTGCCTTGCTAAGGGGCACACACTCTGTGTCAATGGGCTCTCAGCTGGGCTGTGAGGGTCTTCACACGTGCATGGCCAGTCAGAATTATATATATTGCCCAAAAAAATAAGCGATGGTTAATCCCGGCACTTGAATATGTGCCGCTACTTGAAAGTGTGATCCTGTGTTCACTTCAACCTACATGCCATCTGCACCTTCATCCTTAGCCAGACAAGCATCCCTTCACACTCCGTATGATAATGAACATGTTTTGATACCCACGCTGCTCGTATTAACCGTGTGTTCCGCTGACCACTGACCCCAATTATTCTCAAGCTTTGATGGGAAACACTTTGATCAGCGCACTGTGCTTTGATCACATTTACATTCACAATTCGGTCCTGGAGAATGTAGGGACGGAAACAAAGGTGTCAGTGGTCAGATGTGACGACTCGGTGTGCAAATATTCACCCCCCCCCCAAAACAGCGATATGATTGTTACGATTTATGGTCGCGATTTGATCCAAGAATAGCCTGGATTGAACGTTGGGGTAAATTATGGCGCTGCTAGTGGATGCAAGGGGTATTGTGAAGCCCGTTTGTGTACGACGTTCCAATTGAAGAAAAAAAACCGAATTGCACTGCACTGTATACGTTTACATGCACGGATTAATCGACGAATGAGATACTTTATACATTAGTTACCACTCCTGCTCGACACAGCTTCTGGTACGAACCTGGACATGTTTAGCTAATCCACGCTGCCTAGCATAGTTGAGGTATGGCCAAACAACCCCCCATGACCAATATGGTGTGAAAGAAGTATGTTGAACTTCTTTCACACCATACGTAGCCGACCGTGCTAATCGGGGGTGCTGGGGAAGGATAACAAACTAAACACAAAAAACTATTCTAAAGAAATGAGTTTTTTAATCTATATGTAAAATTGCATAGCTCCAGTGGCTTCATTACATCGGAAGGAAGAGCGTTCCAGATGGAAAACATGCAGCAGTGGATTGATAAAGGGCTGTAAACAGATTTGTTCGGTAAAGTTGGGAGAAAATACACAGACAGGAACTGTGTGCCACTGTAAACAAACCCGTTAATGGGAATAGGTTTTACCCTTTTAACTGGCACAAAAACTGACACCTTTATTAAAGGCATCATGTTTGCAATAACCACAACACAAGCAGTCAAAATGCAAACAAAAAAGACAACTCAGATAATAATATGCACTGTCCTTGAATTTGATTGATCCACACCCGAGACAGCTTTTCTTAGAGCCTAGTCTCCATTGGTGTTGGACCAGAAGACGCAAAAAGGCGTACAACTCAAAACAGCGCACTATCAGAGTATTGAGGGCTCGGGGTGAGCATAAAGATATAGGAATAGGTTTTACTCTTTTAACTGAGTTGTACGCCTTTTGGCGTCTTCTGGTCCAACACCAGTGTAGACAAGGCTCTAAGAAAAGCCGTCTCGGGTGTGGACCAATCAAATTCAAGGACAGTGCATATTATCAGAGTTGTCTCTTTTGTTTGCATTTTGACTGCTTGTGTTGTGGTTATTGCAAACATGATGTCTTGAATAAAGGTGTCAGTTTTTGTGCCAGTTAAAAGGGTAAAACCTATTCCTATATCTTGTTTCTGGCAAAGGAGGTCTCATAAAACCCGTTAATCCTTAATACCAGTCTATGAGCACAGGCGGCGCTGTAAGACTACTGTGGACAGCGAAGGACACAATGGAATGTTGAGTGTTCTTCTTGCTGACGGCGTGGAATTTTATGATCCGCAACGTGTGCACGTTCATGTCGAGGTTCGTTGAGTGAGCCAGCCAGTGGACGGACCCAGGAGTAGCCGCATGGGGGAATATTTTGAAATTCTGCCAGACGAGAATTTTGAAAGAGAGGCTGGAATAGACGGGCGGCAAATATTGGCCAATCAGCCAAAAGTTTTGCAAGGGAAAAAATGTGGTGCGTTGATGTGGTATGACGGCAGGGTTAACTACAAGTTACAAGTCTGGTCAATAATATATTAGAATTACGAATTATGATATTTTATTCACCCGAGATAAAATGCAACATGTTTCTCTAGAAAAGCCAAATTACTATTTGTATTGCATTTGTATCAATATGCGATGCATGTTGTTCATTAGTGCAGTCAATATGACACTGTCAGCAAGTAGATATGCCATTCATTGAAATGGAATTGTATTGATAGTTTTTGTATTTAATAATGATTAATATTTATGACATTCTGTTGCTTCCTTCTTTTTTGCTTGTTTTTGTTGAGTTAGTATTTTATTATGATGTGTCCTTTTATTATTAACTATAGTTATATTCCCTTAATTGTTATCCATTATTAGATAAATAAACACATTGATGTAATTGCCGATAAAATTTCACGCAATTGAATTAACAATATTCAAATACATTCATTTGATCACATTCCAGAAAAGTTCTACCTATTGTGCACTTTTTCACTATAAAACATTTTAATGAAAATAAATTCAGAATTTTACCAATAATATTAAAATTAATGTTCTTCAATATTGCACAGTTCAGTAATCTAAAACTAAAAGTGAAAGTAAATTCTGCACGTAAAATATGTTAAGTTAAATGCCATTATTTTGCAACATTGCATAGGATATAGAGATACTAATATTTATAAAAAAAACTTTTCAGTTGGTAATTTCACAAATTTACAGTATGTGTTTGAAAAACAAAATGAAGAAAATAAAATCAGAAATTACACATTAAGCAATCAAACTTAACCGAGACCCGGCCGGAATGTGTCCGCTGATCCCTCTGGATCTTGAAAGCTAAGCAGTATATAAGGCCTGGCTTCGGGCTTGGGTGGGTGACCATCATTGCTCTGCAGGTGTTGTGGATATTGGCTTGTGATGTGCCAGGAGATGGCAGCAAAGATGTTTGTGCGGCCTACATATTTGACTCACTCCCGTGGATTGAGTCCTTGGATTGAACCTGTGTGGGGCGCTGAGTACAACCTCCTGGAATGTCATTTTTATCTAGGACTCTAGGTACTCCCCCCCCCCCCCCTAGATTCCCAACCACTGTCAATGGAATTCGCCAAACATCCCATATCGAGGACCCTACTGAAACACGTCTTGAGACTCAGTGAGGCTCTCCTGAGTAAATATAATTTTGTCATTCGTAGTGTAATAAGCTGCGTGTGCTTAAATACACAATACTGTATGTAAAATAGGCAATAACACAAACATTGTAAAACGCAAATTAATTTCACCAAAACATATGTGTATTTGTGTAATAATATATAAAATGTGAACCAGACTGAATACCCCAAAACACCTCAAATCTAAATTTTGATTTAAAGCTTTCGTGACTGCAGTAATTCATATTCTTAGCTCTTTCGGTAAAGTCACGTTGAAGGGAAACAATACAATAATAAAAAATATATAAAACAATAAAAATTATCACGTTTCGACCGTAACATCACCTGATGATGACCGTTTGTGTTATGGTCGAAACGTGGTGAGAATTTTTATTGTTTTATATATATTTTATTATTTTATTGTTTCCCTTCAACGTGACTTTACCGAAAGAGCTAAGAATACTTCAAATCTAATTCGCCAATCATCCACTACAAGGACCTTCTTTAAAATAAATGTGTCTTGAGCGAAGCTTCCCCGGATGAACAAAGGTTACAACTGCCATTGTTGCCTTGTAATATTCCACCTTGTAACGTTATAAAGTGAATAAAAATTCATTTTATATGTGCGGCGTCTTTTTCTCAAAAAGCGTTTGGGATCGTGGCCTACCTTCTTCCACTTGGCTCTGCCCATTGAATTAAATCGCGACACTTTTGCATCAGATAACATCCCCCCAGTTGCGTCCAGTTGTTCAAAATTTGCTTCTGTAATTTAAATTCCCTCTCTGTCCCGCATTTTTTGTGGCACCTCCAATGTCCCGGTCAAAACATCACATTCAGTCAGGACCCAATGGATCCTACTCCTCTATCCCCTCCTCCACCCCCTATTCATTGCCCCACCCATAAAAAAAAACATTTAAATATAAATATATAAATATATCCCCCACCTAAATCTGACTTGTGTAATCAATGCACGCATTATTGACTCGGTATTTAGTGACTTGCTTACCATTTTCCCCTTTTTTTGCCCTCTTACCTTTTTTATTTGCATTTGTTTTGGTATCGTTTGTAAAAAACTTGGCGGACCCCCCTACCCCACCCCACCATGCCCACCCCCATACTGGACATCTGTGAGCGACGCACGAGACCAAAAAAAAATAGAGCTTCTGAGCTCATCGGATTCCTCCCCCCCCCCCAACAAAAACCACCCCCCCAAAAAAATTCACCAAACGCCCATTTATTTAATTCCGTTTATTTATTTAATTGCATCGCAAGCGCTGCCGGGACACGTGACGTCAACTCCAACGCCGGAGTTGCAAGTTGCCGGAGCGGGGCGTGCGCGCGGTTTTAGGTCGCCGCCGATCATTCCAAATGTGCGGATAATCCTGTACGGGGCGACTACTCTTCGTCAACATCATCACCATCTCGTCGCCATCATCAACATCGTCGTTATCATCGCAGCGCTTTTTTTGTGTCCTGGGGAGCGCCGCTCGGTTTGGTGGGGGGGGTGGGTGGCGGCGGTGGCGGCGGTGATGATGATGATGGGGGCGACATTTGTTAAGTGTTGGGTCTCAGTGTAGCGGCGGTCGTAGGAGTCGTAGTTCGTGTAGATGTTATTGTTCAAGATGCATCGTTAGCAGGGCACTTTATCACCGTGGCGATACTCGCAGTGGTAACCACAAGCGTACGCTGCCCCATAGACAGATCGCCCAGCGTGCAGCAGCAGCATCGTCATATACTGTATTGTGGATTATACGCTTGCGGCCGGCGACTACTCCGGTGAGACGTGGCTTGTTGCAAAGATGCTCAAATGCATGCCTCTGTGGCGATGCAATCGGCACGTGGACGCCATAGACAAGAGGCATTGCTCGCTGGTCGTGGTGCCCGACGAGGTTCTGCGGTGTGGCCGCTCCCTGGAGGAGCTGCTCCTGGACGCCAACCAGCTCCGCGAGCTGCCGAAGGTGCGCGCGCTTCCTCCTCCAGCCGTGGGCTACGTGCTGTCTACCTACCTGTTTCCTGCCTATCTCTTGAGCCTACCTGGTTTCCTGCTTATCTCTAGAGCCTACCTGGTTTCCTGCCTATCTCTAGAGCCTACCTGGTCTCCTGCCTATCTCTAGAGCCTACCTCGTTTTCTGCCTATCTCTAGAGCCTACCTGGTTCCCTGCCTATCTCTAGAACCTACCTCGTTTTCTGCCTATCTCTAGAGCCTACCTGGTTCCCTGCCTATCTCTAGAGCCTACCTGGTTCCCTGCCTATCTCTAGAGTCTACCTGGTCTCCTGCCTATCTCTAGAGCCTACCTGGTTCCCTGCCTATCTCTAGAGTCTACCTGGTTTCCTGCTTATCTCTAGAGCCTACCTGGTCTCCTGCCTATCTCTAGAGCCTACCTGGTTTCCTGCCTATCTCTAGAGTCTACCTGGTTTCCTACCTATCTCTAGAGCCTACCTGGTTTCCTGCCTATCTCTAGAGTCTACCTGGTTTCCTGCCTATCTCTAGAGCCTACCTGGTCTCCTGCCTATCTCGAGAGCCTACCTGGTTTCCTGCTTATCTCTAGAGCCGACCTGGTTTCCTGCCTATCTCTAGAGCCTACCTGGTTTCCTGCCTATCTCTAGAGTCTACCTGGTTTCCTGCCTATCTCTAGAGTCTACCTGGTTTCCTGCCTATCTCTAGAGTCTACCTGGTTTCCTGCCTATCTCTAGAGTCTACCTGGTTTCCTGCCTATCTCTAGAGTCTACCTGGTTTCCTGCCTATCTCTAGAGCCGATCTGGTTTCCTGCCTATCTCTAGAGCCTACCTGGTCTCCTGCCTATCTCTAGATCCTACCTGGGTTCCTGCTTATCTCTAGAGCCTACCTGGTTTCCTGCTTATCTCTAGAGCCTACCTGGTTTCCTGCCTATCTCTAGAGCCTACCTGGTTTCCTGCTTATCTCTAGAGCCTACCTGGTTTCCTGATTATCTCTAGATCCTACCTGGTTTCCTGCTTATCTCTAGAGCCTACCTGGTTTCCTGCCTATCTCTAGAGTCTACCTGGGTTCCTGCTTATCTCTAGAGCCTACCTGGTCTCCTGATTATCTCTAGAGCCTACCTGGTCTCCTGCCTATCTCTAGAGCCTTCCTGGTTTCCTATCTCTAGAGCCTACCTGGTTTCCTGCCTATCTCTAGAGTCTACCTGGTTCCCTGCTTATCTCTAGAGCCTACCTGGTTTCCTGCTTATCTCACGAGCCTACCTGGTTTCCTGCCTATCTCTAGAGCCTACCTGGTTTCCTGCCTATCTCTAGAGCCTACCTGGTCTCCTGCCTATCTCTAGATCCTACCTGGTTTCCTGCCTATCTCTAGAGCCTACCTGGTTTCCTGCCTATCTCTAGAGTCTACCTGGTCTCCTGCCTATCTCTAGATCCTACCTGGTTTCCTGCCTATCTCTAGAGCCTACCTGGTTTCCTGCCTATCTCTAGAGCCTACCTGGTTTCCTGCCTATCTCTAGATCCTACCTGGTTTCCTGCTTATCTCTAGAGCCTACCTGGTTTCCTGCTTATCTCTAGAGCCTACCTGGTTTCCTGCTTATCTCTAGATCCTACCTGGTTTCCTGCCTGCCTGCCTGCTTACCTGTTGTCTTCCCTGCATACTTGTCTACCTGTCTTCCTGCCTTAACGTCTCCCTTATCTGTCTGCTAATCTGGTCATCTGCCTGCTGTCGTCGTTTGCCTGCCTGCAATGGCTGTGCCTATCACCCGGCTGCCTGTCTACCTGCTGCTGTTCTCCGTGTCCTCCTGTCTGAATGTTTCCCCTGTCCATCTGCTTGTTGGCCTACCTGCCTACCTCTTTACCTGTCTGCCTGTCTACCTGCCGTGTGCTTGCCCTTTGTCAGTTGTCACCCTGCCGTATGCTCCTGCTCACTTTCACGTGGTAGTGTCTCTCCTGTAATGTGGCTGTACTCGATCTTAACCAACTGTAGGAGATCGCAATTTTTTGTCAGGCTCCAGGCAAAGAGGTACCTGCCTGCCTTTCTGTCTGGTTGCTCTACCTCGGTGTTCATCGTGCCCTGCATCCATTCACCTACCTGTAATTCCTTGGCTGTAGCCCTCCTGTACATCTGCATCTATCCATCCTTGACCAATATAATGGAGAGATCACCTGCCCTACTAACCTTGCTTGACCAGCTTATTTGGAAATCCTGTCTAATCCCCGTTTCAGACTCCCTCTGTATCCAACATTTACTGTGATTCTTTCCAGAGCTGATCAATTCTATAATATTCAATACTTCACCCATCTCACTTTACGTGATAACCCGTGTTTATCTTCCCTGCATACGTAGAATCTATCCTTTGTATAATCCCTGTTCATGACTTAACTGAATCCAACCATAACCAATTTATGGAATGTTCACTGCATCTGCCTTAGATCATTCGCCTTCTCCTTTCCCTCCTCGCCTCTATGATTTATCTACCTCGGCTAACTTCAGGTCCTTTCTGACTTGGTCAGAATTTTGCCAAGCCACCCCCCACCAGTACCCAGAGGCAAGGATACCCACCCTGCTCTTGCACGTCCCTATTCTGACCACTGAAATCACAACCCAAATCATCAATCGTTTACACACAAACCTTAGCCGCTGTCATGAAAAAAATCCAACCAGAGCTCCTATCATTATCATCATCCTCGAAACCAAACTATTGTATTTTATCATACAGTAATTATTTTACACTCGTCACTCATCTAAACCCGAACCATTGTCCCGATTATAACGCCTCTAGATCCCAACCCTATCCACTTATTACACCCCAATTATAGCCCCTCACCATGACTTTTGAACACCACAACCATAGCCCCTATCATCACTCAATTAGACACCAACCATATCTCATATTATCACTCTACACCCCAACCATAGCCCCTTTTCATCACTATACTACAACCATACCATCACTCTACACCACAACCATACCATCACTCTACACCACAACCATACCATCCAACCATACCATCACTCTACACCACAACTATACCATCACTCTACACCACAACTATACCATCACTCTATACCACAACCATACCATCACTCTACACCACAACCATACCATCACTCTACACCACAACCATACCATCACTCTGCACCACAACCATCACTCTACACCACAACCATACCATCACTCTACACCACAACCATACCATCACTCTACACCACAACCATACCATCACTCTACACCACAACCATACCATCACTCTATACCACAACCATACCATCACTCTACACCACAACTATACCATCACTCTACACCACAACCATACCATCACTCTACACCACAACCATACCATCACTCTTCACCACAACCATACCATCACTCTATACCACAACTATACCATCACTCTACACCACAACCATACCATCACTCTACACTACAATCATACCATCACTTCACCACAACCATACCATCACTCTATACCACAACCATACCATCACTCTACACCACAACCATACCATCACTCTATACCACAACCATACCATCACTCTATACCATAACCATACTATCACTCTATACCACAACCATACCACCACTCTACACCACAACCATACCATCACTCTATACCACAACCATACCATCACTCTATACCACAACCATACCATCACTCTACACCACAACCATACCACCACTCTTCACGACAACCATACCATCACTCTACACCACAACCATACCATCACTCTACACCACAACCATACCATCACTCTACACCACAACCATACCATCACTCTACACCACAACCATACCATCACTCTATACCACAACCATACCATCACTCTACACCACAACCATACCATCACTCTTCACCACAACCATACCATCACTCTATACCACAACCATACCATCACTCTACACCACAACCATACCATCACTCTACACCACAACCATACCATCACTCTACACCACAACCATACCATCACTCTATACCACAACCATACCATCACTCTATACCACAACCATACTATCACTCTACACCACAACCATACCATCACTCTACACCACAACCATACCATCACTCTATACCACAACCATACCATCACTCTACACCACAACCATACCATCACTCTTCACCACAACCATACCATCACTCTACACCACAACCATACCATCACTCTACACCACAACCATACCATCACTCTACACCACAACCATACCATCACTCTACACCACAACCATACCATCACTACACCACAACCATACCATCACTCTACACCACAACCATACCATCACTCTACACCACAACCATACCATCACTCTTCACCACAACCATACCATCACTCTATACCACAAACATACCATCACTCTACACCACAACCATACCATCACTCTGCACCACAATCATCACTCTACACCACAACCATACCATCACTCTATACCACAACCATACGATCACTGTATACCACAACCATACCATCACTCTACACCACAACCATACCATCACTCTACACCACAACCATACCATCACTCTGCACCACAACCATCACTCTACACCACAACCATACCATCACTCTACACCACAACCATACCATCACTCTAGACCACAACCATACCATCACTCTACACCACAACCATACCATCACTCTACACCACAACCATACCATCACTCTACACTACAACCATACCATCACTCTACACCACAACCATACCATCACTCTACACCACAACCATACCATCACTCTAGACCACAACCATACGATCACTGTATACCACAACCATACCATCACTCTACACCACAACCATACCATCACTCTACACCACAACCATACCATCACTCTACACCACAACCATACCATCACTCTACACTACAACCATACCATCACTCTATACTACAACCATACCATCACTCTATACCACAACCATACTATCACTCTATACCACAACCATACTATCACTCTATACCACAACCATACCATCACTCTACACCACAACCATACCATCACTCTTCACCACAACCATACCATCACTCTACACCACAACCATACTATCACTCTATACCACAACCATACCATGACTCTATACCACAACCATACCATCACTCTACACCACAACTATCACTCTGTACCACAACCATCGCCTCGTTCTTTCATCTACTCTCCAACCATGGTCCCAGGATAACTCCCCCACATCTAAAAATATGACCTTTATAACCAAACGAACTTGCTCAATGGACAGAAAAAAACAACCCTATATCCTCCCACAAACATTAACAATACAGCAGTGGCGTGGGTCGTCTCAAACACCCCGCGGCCCCGACCCCCGCGTTCCCGGGGCCCTCCCTCGCGCCAAACTCCTTGCGCTGTCAGGAAAATCGATAGGCCCCGTTGCGGCCTACTTTCTCCGCCTTGTACTTTTCGCGCGTTTTGCAGAATGTTTGCCGTGTCGTCCGCTTTGGACATACGTTCGTTTAGTTTCGCGTGTTCAAGTGCAACTGATGATATCGTGGTCATTGTTCCAGATATAAAGCCATGGAACAATTGTTTTGTGGGCGCTGCGGCAGTACAGTACTGTGGAGTTTGAGTTTTTTCTATGTACTTGCACTGTACAGTATACGCTCGGTTTTTACAATTGATTTTAGTTTTTAGTTTTCCATAAAATAAGTTCGGTTTGAGTAAACATTTGCAAGTCGACGGAACTAATGCAAAATATACCCATTCAAGACCAATGACGTGTTGCGTAAAACTTCTTGGGTGATTTTCCCCCTTAACTGTCCTAATCGACAAACGTGTAAAAAAAAGCCCATCAAGTGATCATAAGCAAAATATCGACGGCGTGTATAATGCATTGTGTATATAATCGTCGTTGTAATGCCGTAATCTTAGGGCCCGTTATCTATCCACTGCTTGAGGAGGTTCCTCCCAAAAGCCCGTCTCACGGGTCGTGGGTTCATCGTTTGACCATACTTCACCAAGCTGGTCAATTGTGGTTTGATTAAAGGGAAAGGGGGTCCCAGTAATAGTTTCGGATAGTTTATGCCTTTTCAGGCCTACATCATTTATAGTTGTGAACCCGGTGGTTGCGGTTTTGACTTCAACACGCCTCTCGCACGAGGGCAGTTTTGTTGTTGTTGCTGCTGCAATTGACACCTCTGATCCGAAACGCATTACATTTCAAGATAAATATTAAAATAGTGGAGTTGATATTAACACGAATCATTTGTTTGCACTCTTAAGCGTGCTCAGTTTCTCTTAGTCTAATAGGTAATTGCCGATATGAAACAGACATTATCGATCAACCCTACTGTTTGAAGTCCTCAAGACCTCACTTAAGCCATCGCGAACTCGCACGACCAATTGGTTTTAACTTTGCCATTTTGTTGACATACACCAAAACCTATTTTTTTTAAAGATAGAAAACATACACGCGCTATTTCGCGTTTCAAATAATGTGTTCCACCCAAGACGAGAGTACAGTTACAGAAAACAGCTTTCATGGAGAGACCCGCGTTTCTTGTGACAATCATTGTAACGCCAAATATTCACGTGTCATTGCGACTGACCACAGAGTACACACACAGTATTCTTGGTTCTTTCGGTAAAGTCACGTAGAAGGGAAACAATAAAAAATAATTAAAAATATAAATATAAAACAATAAAATTATCACGACGTTTCGACTGCAACACAAGCAATCATTATCATGTGTGGTTTTCACACCTGATATGAATCCCTGCAGTCACGAAAGCTTTAAATTAAAATTTACCACACACAGTGTTTGAATGCCCAAGATAACTTTCACCGCGGAGATGGAATACTGCTTATGGGATAGTATGTGGTTTGCATGGAATACTATGGATGGGCTTTTGCATCACGGGAGTGTGAGAAATTGTGAAAACTTTGGAAGTCAACCATCCAGCAGATGATGGATCATAACTGGTAATGTTTGTATTCATTGCATGAAAGCGTTTGGCACAACACATCACCTTCATCCAGCCAGTGGAATGGTAACGATTTTTAATTATCGCTTTTATGTTTTACTTCTTGGGGAGTTAGTGGTACAGTGGAAAGGGCCCTGCGTTATGAATCCATTGACCCGAGTACGTTTGCCAAGGCTAAGATCATAGCCAAGTGATATCTGAGCCGGTCCTGGGTACCCCTTTGCCAACTGGTACTTATCAGCATGACGAAATATGGTCAGACAATCACCATGACCAACGTGGCATGGGGAAGACTTAATCCAAAAGTGTGATTGACAAAAGGCTGTAAATGATTGTTTCATTAGTTTTTACCATTTTTGTAATCCATTTATTACAGTTTGCTTTCATAATCATCTTCTTGTATTTGTTTGGATTAGCTTTGAATATTGTAATTGACACCTCATGCCCAGAAACGCATTAAACTTTAAAATAAAAGGTCCGAATACTGTAGCTGAGATCATCCAGAACAGCTACACGCTTTAGTTCAACAAATAAGCAAGCGGCTTGTTTAATTCACGTGCCTTTATTTTGGCAGGTGAGAGTCCATTCATGGCTTTTACTTGTAAGAGAAATGACTTCACTTGCACCCAAAACATATTTATACTTTCTCATTCAAGATATTTTAAATTCGTATCAAAAAACAATGACGGTATATATAATTGACCTGGTTTTAGGTAGGATAATTTTTGTTGTATGGCAGTATAATTTGCTATAGCATCTGATTGATTTTACACCGCTTGTGCTTAAAATAAACTTGGAAACCCTATCAATGAATCTCTTTCTGCAGAGAAGACCTGGGACCACATTGGTGCAACTGGGTGCATTTGGAATGTCTCCTCGAGTTGATGGTGCATAACCACAGTCTCCACACGTGCAAACGTGCCAAACGACAGCCACAAGAAGCCTTATCTAATCAATCATTAATGCTCGGTTTACCTTGGGCAGTGCTGTGCAATGTTATGCTGGCGCAAATGTGTGATCTTAATGGCTTATGAGTTGGCCCGGGTTTTTGTTGGTTTTTCTTTGCTGTTGGAGCAGCAATTCTTCAGGCTACACAACCTCCGCAAGCTGGGACTCAGCGACAATGAACTCCAAAGGCTTCCGCCCGACATTGCCAACTTCATGCACCTTGTCGACCTGGATATGTCCAGAAACGGTGAGAAATTTCTGGGGTGGTGGCACATTGGTTAGTGCTGCACCGCACTGTGGACCAGGCGGAGCTGAGTTTGATATAAAGCCATGGGTTACTACATCTGCGAGTAATATATGAATAGATTCTGGGCACCCCATCCGCCAATCTGTACTGGCAATAATTGTAAAATACGGTCAAACGATTTCATTGAACAAAAAGGCCATCGGCGATCGGGAAGCCTTGGATTGACAAATGGTTGTACATTACAATATGGTGACATGGGTACAATGTTAAACTGCGTCCAGTGATGGCGTAATCTAAAACATACAGTTGAGGAATAAACCACCTCTGTCCTTCCCTAGTTTTGGCTTTAGAACCCCAGTGTGGTGTTGTGAGAAAAAAGAGGGGAAGAGTGGTATGGGATGAAGTAATCATGAGCTATGGACCTGCCCTTGGGCAGAGAATGTGAGGGAGATAAGGGTGTTGTGCCTGGCCTCATAAACCATATTGAGTTCTCCCCCACCCCTTTTGAATACAAATGAAGGTAAATGTAATTTGATATGTTTTATGCAACTCTTCACTGTATTTCAAGTCAATCTGTCAATATTAGTATCAAGAGTGATGGAAATTGTTCGGCACGTGGGAGTTGAGGCCATGGGGTGTTTGAGGACGACCCTATATGACTGTTTTGTGTAATGTGTGTGGCCCGATATAGGTTATTGTCCATTGAGTTAGTTAATTTTATTTTTAATTTTGTACTTTTTGCTGTGAAGTGATCCCTGGGGCTACGTTCGGAGTGTAGATGAAAAAAAAGAGGCTATGGTTGGTGTGTAATTGAGCTAAGATAGAGGATATTGTTGGGATCTACGCTTTACACCACAACTCTTCTCAAACATTTGAAAAGGCACTGCCAGTGGCAGCTGAGAGTACAAGGTGACTTGGCACGTGGCCTGAAAAGGGGCATCAGTCTGCCATTTAGGCACGATGATTGCCATGTATAATCCCAATTGAGTAATTTACTCTTTTCAGCTCTAAAATCTTGACCAATACCGTGAAATATTTGTCACAATGATGCTGCCATGTGATATCAATTACTTTACTCATTTTGAGAGCAATAGTGTACATGGTGATACGACATTAGGGATACATTTATAGAAACAACATTTTATTTCAAAGCCAATACATGTCTCTCACCAATCTTAATGCGACTTATTTTATAATTATTACTCTTCTCTAAGATGGAGCTGTTGATTTCAAAAATTAAATTGCTTGTTGTGAAGTAAGTAAATGTAATTTTAAAAAATCGGTGGAGTATCTGTAAATGAATCACCCATTTTAATTTTGTAACAGCCACAGTATTGTAATTTTGGTTGTGCTCGTTGTTTCAGACATTGCAGAGATACCAGACAGTATCAAGCTCTGTACGTGTCTGGAGGTTGTGGATTTTAGTGGCAACCCACTTACAAGGTACAGTTATGATGGTGGTAGTAATGGGCCATTACAGTGCTGGCTCAGCTTGCATTTGAAAAGTATGTTAATAGAAATTGGGTTCCAGTGTGTTGCATCAAACTGTTTGATTTAAAGCTTTCGTGACTGCAGTGATTCATATTCTTGGTTCTTTCGGTAAAGTCACGTTGAAGGGAAACAATAAAGTAATAAAATATATATTTTATTGTTTCCCTTCAACGTGACTTTACCGAAAGAACCAAGAATAAGACTGTTTGATATTATTTTATTATGGTTAACACATTGCATTAAAAACCCTTTGTCCTGAGTTCGATTATTGACCGCAGCTAACATCAGTGGTGAAATGTTATCTAAACCTGTTCTGACCTCACCAGGGGCGGAGCCAGGATTTTGACTTTGGGGGGGCTGACTTCAATATTCTGAGATATCCAGTGTATGTTTTCCAATGGGCGCCACAAATGTATAAAACTAAGTTTATTGGATTTGAACGCGGAGTTTATTAATAGGTCGGAGCCGCTGATGTGGCTAATAAGTTCGATAAGTTCGAAAGGCTGCCGCTCAAGCAGCCTGCAGGGCAGCACAAGGTGGCATCCAGCATTTTGCAGCAGCCGGATATCCGGTTATCCCGATTACCGACTTTCCCAACATTTCTGAGCCCCCCCAGCCTCCCCTGTGGCTCCGCCCCTGGACCTCACACATCCCCACCCCACCCCCAATCTTTACCAACTCACACTGACAAGCACAGTGAAGTATGGTCAAATAACACCTCAAGGCAGACACGACATGGCGTGTTCTTAGCGTGCCCATTTGCTTTTCCGTTCACTTATATCATGTAACGTGACTGACAGAATGGTTTGTTATTTCTATATTGTAACACATACATTGCGCAGTGGTAGCACAGCATGGTGTGATGAGAAAAAGTGAGACTACTACACTTACATTGCTAGGCACAGCCGGTTACATTTTAAGCACATTCTGTGCGGCGGTACACTTTGTCACCAGTTATTGGGTTGAGATTGTTATCCACCTTCTACACAACATATTGAGCTAGTAAAGAGAACGGTTGAAACAACCCCCATGACCAACACGGCTTGTGAAGGCATTAATCCAGCGGTGGATTGGCAGAGGGGTGTATGTAATAAGAGTGTGCGGGAGTGTGCTTATTTTATTAAATACACGTTTCACATGCTCTGTCTGTTTCAGGCTTCCTGAAGGCTTCACACAACTAAAGAGTTTGATTTATCTTTCACTCAATGATGTGTCTTTACAAGGACTGCCAGATGACATTGGAAAGTAAGTGAATACAATCTAAAAAAATCCTTCCCGCAGCTGTTGACACTGGTTATTTATGGCTCGACTTAACATTTATGATTGCGAGTGCATAGTCTGCTGATTGTAGTGGATGCATGGCACTAATTAATATTACATATATGTCTTTTGTTTCCTTTAGTTTGTCAAACCTCGTAACACTGGAACTGAGAGAGAACCTTTTAAAGACACTGCCGACGTGAGTTTTCTGTATTATTATGAAATCACTGAGGCTGTTGCATTGTGTCACTGACGGAGCGATGTGTTTTCGGCTGCTGGAAACAGTTGATAATGATTTTTAAGCACAGAGCAGGTAACGTTTCCTGACTCTTACCATGACTCCTTGCACAGGTCGTTGCATTTGCTCGTCAAGCTGGAACAGCTGGACCTCGGGAATAATGAACTGGAAACTCTGGTAATGCAGGAAAGCCTCAATCCAAATATCATTTACACAACATGGGATTACCCAACCTCGGACCGTATAGCTGCACCTAGACACCATGGATATAATGTTTGTGCTTGTTGGCTTATGGTAATCTCGCAGTGTCTTGTTCATAACAATGAGATTAGCGTCGCCTCGATGTACGTCCTTCATTCTGAACCAGTGTATTGATTGGCTCTGGATTGTTACAAGTACTTACCAGTGCGTGACATTTTAGGTCGTATGTCGAGACATGCGGAGTGCTTTAGTCCAGGGGTTAAAAGGTCACGTGGCTTGGTGGCAGGGATGAGCTAGTGAATCTGATGAAGGTATACTAGTCACATGAGATTTTTACACAAATGAACATACCCTATTGGAAAAAGCAATTGCGTCTACGATTTGTTAAGTCCCTTGATGGAGTTTTTAGATTCCTTTAGCAAATGCACATTCTTGCTTGTCGCCTCTATAAATGTCAAATGCTTTCTTCCTAAGTGAACTGGACTTGGTCAATTGTTTACTGATTGCGCAGCCTGGGTCTCTGGGATCGCTGCCCAATGTGAGGGAGCTCTGGCTGGACGGGAACCAACTTGAAGCCCTTCCCTCGGTATGCTCACCTCCTCCCTGGACATTATCAAAGCTTAACTGTTGCGTGAACTTTACCTAAGTGTGCAACACGTCACACGAGCTTTTGAATTAATTTACACTTTCACAGTACAGTACAACGTCACATATCCACCCTAACTAATGAACCGGGCACACCCAACTGGAGTTTGCCATGTGCCCACTGTCCACAACGACTGCACAGAAGGAGTGACAGGCTGAGGCAGAGCCATCACTGCTAACGTTCCACTGTCATCCGTTAATAAGACTGCTCAGCAGAGATCCTTTATACAGAAAACCACGATAGAGCTTATTTAAGAGTTGAAAAGACATTGAATTTCAGTTTATGTTCCTGTCATACCCCTTATTTTATATCCCTTTTAAATGTTTGAGTTTGAGGAAGGCTGCTATTGTAAACTGCATTGTAATGTATAGCACTGGATTATTTGTAAACATTTTCTCCTGTTTAAGGAAGTTTACACAATATTTATGTGCGGTAACCTTGTTACTCTTATCTGCTATGAAGGGCTGTTGCCCGAAACGTCGCCTATTTTTTACATATATAAAGACGGTGTTCATGATGAATGTGAGTTTATGTCTGAATTGTGCTTGTGCATCACTGCCAATGCAGCATCACCAAATACTTTGTTTAATTGTTGGACAGTGTAACTCATTCATTTTCCATATATGCGGACATGTCTAACCGTTTCACATATCTGCCTTTACCTCACTGCCTCGTGAGTCCGGATACGCGACGTTGTACTGCACGCTAAAGCGGCATGCAGCTGGGATTGCCACAGTTTGTCATGTTGGATGGAAAGAACCCGTGTGTGTTAATTGAGTTCCTGGTCTGTGTGTTCGCTGTGTGTAGGAGATAGGGGAACTCCGGAGGCTGGTGTGCCTCGATATTTCTCAGAACCGGCTGGAGCGGCTGCCAGATGCCATCGGTGGGCTGGCTGCCCTCACGGACTTCCTAGCCTCCCAAAATCACCTTGAGGAGCTCCCAGAAGAACTTGGTAAGCCCTGCCAGAACACCCCACTTCCTACCCATGGATTATAAACAATGAGCGGTAATATTTGATAAGCTGGTGGAGCGGTGGCACTGTGGTTAGCACACCGATGACCTGAAGTCGATAATTGGCCCCAGCTGCCATCAGTAGTGGGTGATATCTCACCTACCCCTCCTCATCCCCCCCATCCCAGTTTTACCAGTCCACGCTCAACCGGAACGGTTGAGTATTGGTTAACAACCTCTATGACCAGCGCGTCATAAAGAGGACTTCATACAATAGTGGTTTGACAGGGGGCTGTAAAACAGTATCTGTTATTTATTTTGTAGGCTTGTAATGGTTCCACTTCTTACATTGCCCAATGCATTTTTATGATTCTGGTTCGTTTCAGGAATGAATTATTTTTGTCTTTGTAATTTTGACGTTTATTGTGTTTTGTTTATTATGTCTGGTGCTCTATTATCATAAATGTTTAATATTATGTAATTAGCGTGTGATTTGCGTACAGCGTAAATAAGACATTTTTACAAGCAGCATCCGATCATGAGAGCAATCATTTATTTGAATTGATCAAGTGTTGCATGCCTAACCTATGGCCCTGCACCATTAACAGCAGTCTTTTGTCCTGAACCCCAATTTGTACACTTGTAAATCTTAAACTTTAATCCATAATCCTCATCCTCAGTAAAATGTGCTCCTGAAGCTGCTCTTGAAATGCATTAAGTACTTAACAGTATTATAAACAACGCTGGCTGTGGCCAAACTACAGCACAGAACCTTCCAAAAGAAACCACCAGACCCGTTTCTTAGCTCAACCCATTACCCAAAACATTCAGAAAGGCCTATTGGTATAACTCCCTGAAGGAAAATCCTTCAGAGATGGATTTTGAGCGTTGATATAGTGCCCACAGTTATATATTTGGGATCATGTCCAAAGAAAAGGGGGCTTACAATGTCCCGGTGTTTAAATTTGCCTGTTTAACGAAGTGTCTCGCCAGTGTTTAAAGAAGTGGGCGAAATAAAATTCCCAAGGGGAGTTTCTGGAATCCGAGCGATCCTAACCAGAGCCTCTGGCATGCACGTGAGCAAGGGGTTGAGTTAAAATTGGTAGAGGGAAATTAGCACTTGGGCTAGGCGCGTCGCGTCGCATGATTCACTTGGCGTGCAGCCACTTGGATAATGGGGAGCTGCAGAACGTATCAGCAAGTGTGATTTCTAATGCTCTCGTAATCTTTCTGTAAATGTGAAGAACTACGTCTTCCAGATTGTGGGCTTTAGCACACATCATGGGTTAGGGCTGCGCCTGATTTGTATAAGAGAGGAGTTGCATAGTTCTGTGCGCAAATGCTGAGATGAGTTGCTCTGTGACTCCAATGGGTCGTTCAGCATCTGTGCCCCCGTTGGTATGGGAATCGATGTTTGCGTGGCATCTGTCTGCTCTCAGGGAAACTGAAACACCTGTCAATCCTGAAGGCCGATCAGAACCGCCTTACTCACCTCCCCGAAGCCATTGGTGACTGCGAGAACCTCACTGAACTTATTCTCACTGAAAACCAGCTGGTGGTAAGAGTCAATGAAATGTTTCATTAAATTCTTATTAACGTTTTTATTGTAGTGGCCAAGCTTTCATGCTTTGCGATATAGCTCTTGAAATGAAAATGTAAATACTCATTGTTTATGTTTTTGATGCTACATAGGTTTTCATAATTGTGCTGTGTAGCTCAAGGTTATGTTTTCTGATTGTGCCACTTTTGTTGATCAGCATGATGTCCGACGTTTGTCTCCGTGTGCTGTGGACCACTGAATAAAGCGGCTCCACTTTCAGCTGTATGTTTTGTTAATAAAAAAATATGAATGGTTGAATATGAACTTCTTTTAAATGTTTTGAATATTTCTTGTGACCTTGCAAGTGTGCGACTCCATCCGGCAAAGGAAGTGTGTGTTATTGTGATTATTATTTTTAGTGTTAAACGTTTATTTGAAATGTTCCATTATTTTAACAGACCCTTCCTGCCAGTATTGGGAAGCTTACAAAGCTTACAAACTTGAACTTGGACAAAAATCGCTTGAATTCAATACCTCCTGAGGTACTGTACCCTTGACGTCTCATTGTCAGTTTTTTGCTAACCCCTTGTGTATTTATATGCCTAAAGTTACACGAATCATATGAAGCTTGTACGTGCATGTTCGTCCTTGTGATATTGAAGTTTGAGGAGCACAAGTATCGTGGTTAGTGCAAGACTCCGATACCCAATCCATGCACTGCATCAGTAGTAAATGTATTTGAACCTGTTCTGTGCGCCCCCTAGGTAAACTCGGCCTTAAATGGGTAACTTCAATGGTTTTAGAGTATTTGGCTGCTATACGTTTCCACATGATAAGCCAATTCGTTTAGCTATCATTTGTGGCAAGGTCCCTTCTGAAAATGAGCTAGATAGCTCAGTGGGCCTTACCTGGTAAAATAAAAGTTTAATTCAGTTTTACCTAGTGTAGTTGTGAGCATCAACACTAGACGAAGGTGGCTGGGCATGCTGCTCTCTACACCACCGTCAATGCTAGCCCCAACAGTTGTGAAGACAAAATAGGTAGTTTTTGTATATCTGGAGTGCTAAAAACTCAAGGTGTATGTATACAAGGAAGTTGAAAAGTCTTGAGTTTATGATTCTTATATTGGCAGAGGTTCATTTAAACCTGACAAAGTGCTCTGTCTTTGCATTGTTATTTTTTTTCCTTTAGCGCCATAGAGACAGAGCCTTCTGCCAGGCTTTTGAATATCCTTCAACCAGCATACCGATCGTCCCCTATGCGTGTAACAATGCTTGCGATGGTCGGTGCGTGCAGATCGGGGGCTGCGGTGCATTGAACGTGCTCTCACTGCGAGACAACCGCCTGACGCAAGTTCCCGGGGAGATTTCCGGTGCCTCCCAAATTCACGTGCTCGACTTGGCCGGCAACAGGTGACATCATGCAACACGAGCCCGTGTGGAGGCCTTGAAGCACCAGGGTCATTTTAAAAGCGATCGTAGCCAGCAGTCGTCGCTCATAAATAGTTGCTTCAACATTGTTTCATGTTCTTAGCTCTTTCGGTAAAGTCACGTTAAAGGGAAAACAATAAAATAATAAAATATATTTAAAACAATAAAAAATTCTCACGACGTTTCGACCATAACACAATCGGTCATCATCAGGTGTGAAAAAAACAACGGCAAGAAAGAGCTAAGAATATGAATTACTGCAGTCACGAAAGCTTTAAATCAAAATTTCATTGTTTCATGCTTTACAACTAAGGTTGAAAGCTACTGAGTAGGTTTTCGCGGTTGTGCTGCATCGCTCTGTAGTGTGTTTTCAGGTTTACTGGATGTTGTCCGGCATGATGTATTGACGTTGTGCTCCTTGCAGAGAGCTCCCATCATGGTCCGCTTTACCACAAGAGGGTGATGAGAACTGGAGTTTTAAAACCACTGGGCTAGACGCTCTGTCATTGTCGTACCGTGTTGCCGCAATTGCCCCGAGAAAATTCCTTCACAGTGAAAATTGCCTGCAACGATTGCCCTGCAAAATTTCCCTTGTATGTCTTGGCCTTCACATTAGCACCACAGGGCTTCTTATGACAGACTTGCTTAGTGCTGCTTGGTGTGCTTACTCGCCTAGCACTGACACTCTCAGCCTTGCCTGTCTCTTCTTGGCAGTGCATTTGACCACTGGGCATGTAATACATTTTTAAACTCATGATAAATTAATAGATTCTCATGTGTAATAATATATATGGGGGAGCAAGTGTTATGTGTTTTGCGCACCATGCTATGAACCTGGTGATCCGGTAAATGCCCAACCCCGATGATATAGCCTTTCTTCAACCTACACTCTTTAGCGTGGTGAAGCATGGCCAATCTACCTCCATTGCCAGCACAGGAGGGGCCATCATTCAGCAGTGGCTTGACAAAGGCATTAAATGATCCCTTATTATATACTGCTGGTAATTTATATGTAAAAACCGCGCAACCCCTGCTGTTTCTACGTGTACTACAATGGGAGAATAATGTATTGCATTTTTGAATTGCAATTCCAATTCATGATAAAATGTAAAATTACGGAGTTGAATTGTTTCATGCATGCCCAACACTTCCAGCTAATTGTAAATACAAAATTTAACATTGTGCCCTTTAGGACAGATCTTTAATTGGCAAATTGTTATATATGCATGTGAATATGTCTCTTGTTGTACACCATGGCTCACATTAAGACGGCAAGGGCCTTTGGAGTGACCATCCGAACCCTGGCCTACTGAGAGATAAGATATATACAGATTAGTGATATGACAGATAAACGAGAGCTAGATATGACAGATGTAGATAAAATATTAAACGAAAGTTACATTAGCAAGAGAGATGTGAGAGACTTGTAGATGAGATGTATATGTTACTGGTCAGATGTAATGTTGTTATGACTTGGAGACACTGATTTTATTTTGCATATACATGTAACAGGAAGTTACGTGGCTCACCATTGCATGTTAATTTTATTTTATGGACCCGCCGGGTATATAATGTTGAGGAATCCTGCTGTACACAAAATACTTGTGTGTGCCCTGTGTTTCTATCGGCATGTAGTGATTATTATCCTCCGAATGCAATTACTTGTAAATATGATTAATGAATAAATAGTTTGGTGCGAAAGGTATTACACGAGCGACAGATTTTTTTTTTAAGTTAAATCCGTTATGTTGTCCAACGGTACACTCAATACGGACAGCTTTCCGTAAAAGAAAAATATGCTCCGCATTTTATTGTGCTGCAGGTTAGAAAACTTGCCGATAGAACTGGCCAAGTTGAGCCTCAAGGCTCTGTGGCTATCCGAAAACCAGTCGCAGCCCATGCTGAAATTCCAGACGGAGGAGGACGTGCGGAGTGGCCTCAAGGTGCTCACCTGCGTGCTGTTGCCCCAGAGGCCTCCGCTCAGCATGGGTATGTATCCACGCACACACAATGTGCCTGCTGGTCGTACCGCATGTTCGGCACAATGTGCGATGTTTGTCTCTACGTGGTGGAAGCTTGTTCGGGAACTGAATTCTTGAAATCACTGATGTAGGTTACAGAATCGTTGCAAGTCGCTTGATTTATTGAAACACCTTTGCACACGGCAATGGCACTGGGAAGGGAAGCTAGCTGCTTTCCTTGGGTGAGACCACCGTGCCCGTCACGGGTCAAAGCATGTGTTGACTTTAACACTTGAAGGAAGCATGAAAGGAGTTTTCCATTGGTACCCTTGCAGTGCAGCATTTCACCTTTTTTTTCCCGATTTAAAGCAGAAAACCAGTTGAAAGACTGCTGCTGATTAATTATTCTGACTTGTTTATGTTTATGAGGGGTGTGTGTATCCTGATAAGTGTTAAGGTTTTGAGTCCCATTGCCTAGGGCTCTTGTCATACAACCAAGACAATATAACAAGTGTGTAACTTGTGTCGTTTAGTCTGTGAAATCGAGAAAAATCATGCATGTGTGTGAATTCTGCACCACTTTCCGACGTGTGTTTGTCCTCGGAAGTTTTTAATTAGTAACACTAACGTTACGTTCCAAGCCGCACAACGATTCTATGTCACACGCTACATGACACCATGGTGGGAGGCGAGAACCGCGTGCTTGGTGTGTCACATCGTGGCCGAAGAGGCTTATCCATTTTGCACTTATTTTCGGCAAAGAAATTTAGCCTTCATTTTTCTTGGATAACTTCTTAAGAGAAACAAAACTTTATTTGAACATTTAATTTAATTTATACTTTACCAGGATTATCATAACTTCGTGTTACAGACAGGCGGACGGACAAGGGCTAATGCATTCACGCTTTCAACCTCCCTTGCGAAACGTTAAAGAGGGTAACTTAAGGACACACACGCGGAAGGCCCTGAGCGCAACCCGTGTCGTCCTCCTCTCGCCGTTGGAACGTTTAGACCAGGTGCTGGCGGAGGAGAGTGACAACAGCCCCCCACCGGGGGATGAGAGCAACCGGGTGAGCGTCATCCAGTTCCACGCCGACGTTCCGGAGGATGGAGATTCCAACGACCACGAGCGAAAGGTGCGTGCTCGCCTGTTCACTTTCCCGCCGCAAAAGCCATACTTGCAGAAGGGTTTCTAACTGCGCAAGAGGAACTGGATGATGCCTTGGAATCGTGCATAACAACAAAAGTGTAGTATGCTCAAAAGACATTCATGGGGGTTTCTTTGGACTTTTTTTTTTTAGAAGTGTACCTGTTTTCGGGTTTGTTTTGCCATTTTTATTTCACTAAGTTTTTTTTCACTTGGGAGGAAACTGTCGTACTTGGAGAGAATCAATGCATATAAGGAGATAATACTCAAAGGTCCTCACAGATGGGTTCATGAACTCGCTGTTCTGCCATCTTCCGACCACCCTCCACAACCCACTGGGTTTGGAAGTTTCACAGATCTGCATTTTAATTGGACATATGCCAACCATTCTGAACTGTAATGCAGATAGAAATGTATCCATCTTTATTGATAAGATTATTCTCATGTTCGATGTACTCGGATTATTTAAGTTTTTTCATCCACACTGCCGATGGTGAACATTAAGTTCCATATCTGTATCAAACTGTTTGTTTATTCAATGAATAAGCCATATTGTGTCACGTTATAGAAAATTACTTGAAAAATTATACCCCATTTCTATTATTCATTGCTAGCAGTAACCACGTATTCTGTGTACATCAACGTTGACGATTTAAATTAAATGGCTCGGAAAGAGCCCTGAAGGCACCAGCTTGCATTGATGATTGTTGATTACAGTTTGATTCATGAGTATAATATGGACCGCGTTGGAGCTTGCCACGACTCGCAACCAGTATCGTCTGCATGATAACAGCGTTCCTGGATATTCCAGTATTTTGATTCCGTAAAAAAATGTATTTACCTTTTTTTCTTTCAGCGGTTTACCGTGTATCAATGGATGTATTCACTTTGGTATCATTTTATGACTCCCATAAAGTTTTTCGGTCTCTTTTTTTTTTTAACGACCGAGTTTTAAAGAAGTGCATGGGTGGGGGGTGCCCTTCGACCCCACCAACCTCCTCCGCCGCTGCTTGGTGCTTTTTGTTTGCGAGGTTTCTCACGGCCAGCAGTGTTAATTTTTGGCCGAAATTACCGATGAAAATCTTCGTCAACGACGACTTACGAGTGGACCGAAATCCCCAAGCAGGGCGATGATTTGACGACTCGCCAAAGACCAGAGCATGAGTGGCGGTGATGAGACAAAATTTTACGAGTGAATGGAGATATGGACGAAGGTAATTCCGTAATGGTATTAGAGACTGGAGTGCCACCGGAAATGGTAATGTGGCGATATGTACAGTATATGTATCGGAAAAGATTTGCTGATTGGCTGACATGATGATACTGGGTGGGTAAAGCAGTGCGTGCTACCCCCACCGCACTAACATTTAATGACTAATAGTGTTTAACTAAATGTTTTTAACGGCTTTAGTCGACGAGACTAATAAAATAACTAAATTAAATCCTGTTTTATCACTTCTCTCTGTCTGTCGCTGCACCTTTTCAACTGACACAGCCCCCATCCTGTCCGATGTTTGATGTGTGGCTTCCACTCGGATTGTGATCTTGCTCTTCTCCTTGCACCTTCAGTTGCTTCCTCCACGACCATCCTTTGCAGCTGGTCACCATTAATCCTGATCACACGTCCAAAATATTGCAATTTTCCTGTATTTGCTTTGACGTAGCTGTAATTCATGGTCTTTGTCTAAATCCTGGCTGAAATTAACACTACACGCAACAGAAAATCCAGAGGAGGGCCACACCATACCCAAGCGAGCTCAAGGCCATGAAGAAGAAGCGGGACGATGACAAACAACGTTCCGAGGAGCCCCGTGACGCATCGGACAAGCGGTGCAGTGACGTGTCCATTCAGAGCCATAATTCCACAAGGGAGGCCCAGGAGAGGCCAGCCTCTCCGGCAGACGGGGCCACTGGTCCGGGCGACCACGTCGAACCTTCAAGACCTGAGCCTGGAGCAGCCTTTCAGATGGAGCAGTACGAAGAGGTGAGCAGTACATTGCACGTGCGCTCGCTTGTGTTACGTGATGAAGGCGTTGTTTTATTGTCGCTGACAATTGGGCATGTGCGAGAGATGTTTACAGATGTGTTTTATTCGTCACATTTTCAGACTGCAAATTTCACAGATTACATATTTGGGTAAAAATAGGCACATTTGCGCCCTACTGTGAATCTCCTGACTAATACCCACCTGTGAAATATAGCACCTTTGTGATAGCCTTGCACCATGAGAATGGCACAGATACCAAATGTACGGATGATTTCGTTTGATAAATCAGAAATGCGATTTCAACCAAGTCTCAACATTTTTTTGAGGATGGCATTATTACAGGTTGTTTGGCCAATCCCATCTCAAGGGGTGTTTTACGTGTGGGAGGAAACCGGAGTACCGGAGAAACTCCACACATGCAAGGGGATAACACCCAAAGATCTGTACAGACAGGTTCACAAAACCCATCCGATGTTTAATCGTAGTTCAGGGTCTGTGAACAACTTAAAAGTCTTGACCATCTCAAACCCCAGCACATTCGGGAGTCTTTCCTATCTATACAATCTACCAACCCATGCCTCTTCAAGCACTAGACTACAGGATGGTCCCACCACACACCTGGCTCCATAAATGTGGCACAATAGCCTCTTTTGATCAGACAGCATTGCAGTGTGTGTGTGCCACGCCTCTGACTTGGTGTGGATAATGCATGGCATGAGCGGTGCAGAATTAATCATAAATACTGATGAACGCAGGAACCTTCCGTCCGCTTTGCCGAAGACACCATCGACACGGAAGAAGAGGAGCCCGACGATGCTTGGGAGACAAAGCGGCTGATCCGCAAGGACACTCCGCACTACAAAAAAGGATTCAAAGTGGCCAAGCTTCCCAAGCCAGAGGTGGTGAAGGCACTTCTCAGCGGCAGTTACCAAGAGGTTGACGATGATGACGATGATGAGGAGGAGGAGGAGGATGGGGGAGAAGAAGATGGAGATGACGATGATGATGAAGAGGAGAGGGAGGAGGAGGAAGAGGAGAAGGAGGAGGAAACCGAGGGTGGAGACGGTGCGGGAGGAGCTTATGAGCGGAGCAGTGAGAGGGAGGAGGAGCAAGAGGCAGGGAACGAGAGAGGAGGCGATATGGAAGGAGCAATAGATGGGCGAGAGGTTGCGGAGGAGATGCCCTTGGCTGAAGAGGCCCTCAACAACAACGTATCCACACTGCAAGCTGTAAAGGTATGTTGAATATGAATATCACATTGTAGGGTTGGAGGGTGGTGGCGAAAGCCTGTAATCCAGCACTGGAGGCGACGGTTGGTAGATTACACCAATGTCCTTAAATTCCTTTCCCATGGGCGTTGAAATTGCCATATCCTGGCTAGCCAGGAGATGACAGTACACTAAGTATGGACTAATCTCCACCTGTTCCATCTGCATGAGATTGTGTTGCCCGCTCGCACACATGAGTTTTCTCTGGGTCTTCCTGTTACCTCCCACAAGTATCAGCTCTTCAATTGGCCAATAACACCTGAATATATAGAGGATGCCGGAGCTATGGGGGTGAATTTGGCACCGGTTCAAACCCTGGCTGCGGCCTTTACCGCTTTGCTGTGGTTCCTCACGCTTCTGGATTGTTCTCTCACGCCTCTGGATTGTTCTGTCACTTCGAGAGCGAGTGACTACTGCGCGGTGCTTTTCAATTTGGATTTAATGCCGTTGTTATTATTTGTGTGCAAGAGTTACTGAATTGGGAAAATGTCACAGCACGTGACCTATATAAATAAACTGATACGGCAGGATATTTTAAAAAAGCTTTAATTACCTTTTACCATCGACCACATATTGGAGGTTATGTCCATCTTTATTTCCTTCCGATCATCAAGTGATGCTGATATAATTCCAATGAAAAAAATATGAAGGGACTGCATTGGTGGTAGTTCGAGTGAAAATAATAAGTAACCCACCACTTTCATCGCCAGCATATCAAGGCAGTTTTATTGATGGTGATGAGAATTTTTGACTGGTGCTGTCATTTCCAGGAATACACGTGCCACCGTTCCCGCACGTAATAAGCGACAACTGGCAATTCTCCCACTTTCTGGCGTTGACTTGGAGGGGAGTCCAGATTTGTTTTTATCCGATGGAAAAGTGCTGAGCGTATTTTTTTCCTACAAGCATGGACTTAACATTGTGCTGAGGCTGCTTTGCCAGCCTTGAGTCCCTGTTGTACCGGCTTTACATTGAAATGCCAACTCATGAAGGCTAAATGGAGTTTAAATATATCCAAGTTTGTACGGCAGTTATGAAGCCTAACTGAGCCATGATTGAACTCGCCTGTATCTATATTCCTGGTGTCTTCTGTTAAAGCGGAGTGAGCGAGTGCACGTGTATTTTGCGTGCGTACGTGTGTGTGTGTGTGTACTTGTTTATTACTTGAAATATAATTATTAATCCCACGTTTTGATGAGCTTTTGACTTGAGCTGTGATCTGCTAATTTCTGCGGGTGGCTTGACTGACGGGCATGCCTTGGGCTCCTCTCTATGGTAACAGGGGGTTTCATTTGATCTAGCCAATAACCTGCTCATCGAGCCTGCCCGCCTTGAGGAGGATGAGGTCTGTACCGCTCGCTTTCCTTACCGCTCTCTCCTGCTGTTCACTCAACCCTACTGTACCCTCTCCCTGCTCTGCTCGGTGTCGTTGCTTGCTTCATACTAAGCCAGTGGTTCCCCAACCTTTTGCCTGCTTCTTGTGTACCCCTTGCCATTCCCGTCAATTGTCCGCGTACCCCTACTGGCAATATACAGTCCTTGCAAGTAACTTTAATAATAACGCTGTATAAAGCATGTTTGAATCACATTTGCACGTAATTCAACACCTAAGACGTGTCGTTAATACTTAATAACAAATCACAAAATATTGACACTTTAATATTTAAACTTTACTAAGATTAAAAAAAAATTGTTGGTAAATAAAAAATAAACTATAAAAATATTTTTCTTTTTACTCCTAGACAGTTTATACAGTCACTTACCATCGTGATGAAGCAGAGGGGAGATGTGGAATGGCTGGAAACAACGTCTCTTGGACTCTTGTGAATTTGTAAAATAGACTTAAAACTACGCTTGGTGAACATAAGGAAGAAGAACACTAGCGGAACCTCTGGCAAGGTTTCCAAGCACACTTATTTTTCTGAATTTTATACGACAGATGAGTCCAATAACTTTATTATTGCTAGTGTACACACGCAGAGCAGCACTGCTTGGCAGCCCCACGTGACCATACCCCACGTGATGTGCAACATGTGAATTAGCTTTTGTTAAACCCTCTGGGGATGTCACGTTACCTCTCGGAGATACTCGCGCTACAGGTTGGGAACCACTGTACTAAACTCATTTAACAATGGAGCGCAATACCTTGTTGTGCTATCGTCATTTAGCTTCACATTAACTCGCCAAGCTTGCCTATGCCTTTGTGTTGTCTAAGCTGTTTAACCCCATTGTGTTTCTTCTGTTGTATGTACTGTGTTCGTGTGCTGTTTATTGAACAACAGAACGATCATGGATCCCGTTCCCTTAATGTTCTTAATCGTGAACGTGTGTTCTTTCACCCTCCACGCTGTCCTGTCTGTTTTCTTGCTCATTATTTCTTTGTTCGCTGTAACACTTAACACATTGTCTCCTGTATATCGACCATGGTTCGATCCTGGTTTTAATTCAATTTGTTTTTAATAGTTTACTAATACAGTAACTAACAAATTCAACATACCATTTAAAAAAAATTCATTCAAACATAGATGAGGTTTAAACCTAATGAACATTTTTATGGAATGATGACCACTGTGTGTTGCATTGATGTGAAGTAATGAGCAGCGTGCTTCTTCTTAATGTTGTCTTTTAGATTAAAATCGTAGTGTACAGAAAAACAGGTGGCCTGGGCATCAGCATTGCTGGCGGGAAGGGATCAACCCCTTACAAAGGGGAAGATGAGGTACCACTCGACCTGGTAACACAGCATACACATCCTCAATTGCATAAACAAGATAAAGGCAAAGAACCCCCGGATTGCTTACATAGATTGGCTCAGGTCCCATCCTCCACCGATGATAGCCATGGCCTAGAATGGAACTCGTATTGTTGGGTTCGTAGTGCGGTATGCTAACTTCTGCGCCACTCCTCAAACACCCACACACAGTATTAAAATAAAAAGACCCCCCCACCCATATAGCCTACATTGACTGTTTAACGAAGCGCTGTTGCGAGCACCTTGTTAAGCTGGCACACGATGACATGGTGTGGTCAACTCCAGGGTCAGTCACCTTTGTGTCCCCAATGCTGATGTTTGCACATCGTACCAGGTGCTCATTTATAGTTCAGTCTACCTGGGGGAGGCCCGGGACAAATTTTTATACCACACGCCACTGATGCCGGCCATGGCTGGGAATCGAACTCAGGTTGCCGGGTTTAGTAGCGCAGTGTGATATTATTACGTCACCACTGCCCATACATAAACACGCACACACATGCCTCTGTCACCAACCGGGCCCACTGTGCACATGAGACGCCATCGCATTTGTCCGCGCCGCCCACCGTGGACCGGTTATGGAGATGTGGATCTGTGTGTCTGGCGTGCCGTGTGCGTGCCGAACGCAGGGAATATTTATTTCACGGGTGTCGGACGAGGGGCCGGCAGGGATCGCCGGTGTGCGTGTTGGTGACAAGCTGCTGCAGGTGATTTAATGTGCTGCCAGCCGTTTTAATTCAACACGTACGTCCTTTAGCCACTCGTAATCCAAAGTGTGATCATCCAGGTGAGGCCGCGTCGTTGAGCAATACTTCTCAAGCTTTCGGCACGGGCTGCCGCGGGCTTGTTCGAGAGTTCAACATCCTCAGGACCTCGGAGGATGCCAAGACTAGCGCGTGTCGAAAGCATGAGAGAATGAATGCTCAACACAAGGCCTAACTCGGAAAATCGCACTTGGATTGGTGCCCACTTGTGTTGCTTCCGTAACAGCTGTTGCCGCTACAGTGGTTTCCACTTTCAACGATGATTGGTTATGTATGTCAAATGCATCCTGCTATCAACATCATCATAATTTTGATTGATTGAAAGATATTTGTCTGCTCTTTTCACTCGAGAGAAAAAAAAGGATGAGCAATGCACCAAAAATATATTTTTTTAAATCCCCTTTTCAAAACGCAAGTTTATATTTTAAGATGGTATCCTCTAACCTGGAGAGTGGGGAAAAAAACATTCAACAGAGAGAACTTACAGCCAGGCAACCGCTGCCATTTGCGAGTTGCAAAGCAATAGATCTTGAGCAAATGCCAGGAAGTGTGCAACAGTGCGTGTATCAACAAGGCAAAGAAAAAAATGGAGATTGCACACCATTCATCATCCACCCAATGTGCCGAATGGGTGACAACTGTTGACATGGCTGCAGTTGTTGGCCACAGTTATCTTCATAGCAATACAGCTCCAAAGGTGCCACCAAAGCTCGTAGAGTAAAATAGCTTCGCTTTGTAGGTGATTGAATAAGCAGATTTGACCACAGTTTAAAGAGGTTAAAGCCTTGTCCCAGGAGGCAGTAATATATAGCGAGCAGGATAGCCTTATATTCTTGGTTCTTTCGGTAAAGTCACGTAGAAGGGAAACAATAATACAAATTTAAAACAATAAGTCTCACGACGTTTCGACTGCAACACAAGCAATCATCATCAGGTGTGAAAACCACAGCAAGAAAATGGTTTTCACACCTGATGATGATTGCTTGTGTTGCAGTCGAAACGTCGTGATAATTTTATTTTATATTTGTATTATTTTATTGTGTCCCTTCTACGTGACTTTACCGAAAGAACCAAGAATATTAATCCCTGCAGTCAAGAAAGCTTTAAATCAGGATAGCCTTGTTGGCAGGTTTTTATTTATTGGTGGTCCTGCAAGCCACTGGTACAGTGTAGTTAGAACGACCACCGTGGTGAAGCTGCACCATGTGGTGTTCATTTCCTAGGTCCTGGAGCGATATTGATCATCATGAGTCGAGTTGACACTTGGTTTGGTATTTGAACTCGTGAACTCAAACTGGGGAGCACTCTGCTCCACTTACCTATCGAGCTGTACCCCAGTCTTTTCGGCTGGGACACCCAGAATTCCTGGTCATCTTTATCATCATCATCTGTCCCTTCAGAATAAATTCCCGCCACGGTTCTCTGCTTCTATTTCCTTCTCCTTTCTGTCCCACCACCAACTCAGGGCTCATTCTGGAAACTTGTCCAAGCCAATGTAGGCATATTTCTTCGTCCGAGAAGGTTGCGTGTACTCCACAACCGTTTTCTTTATCATTGTCCAATGGTCTTTGATACTCCTAGAATAAACAATGTTATATCACCCAAATTAATAAAATAGCACTGAAAAGAAGATACGATAAAAACCGAACTGCTCTTATTGTAGTTAAGAGTAACGATTTGTTTGTTTATTTTTTTGAACAATTCCAAAGGGGAAAAATATATTTTTACCTGGAACTTTTCTCTGCTGGAGATTGCCTCCTGCCTGGCTTCTCAGCCCCGTAATAGTGGGGCACATTTCACCTGTGTGTGTTTGTTAAAGTGGTTAAACAAATGACAAATTACTTGGTGGAAGCAGCTGCATTGGCAGTGGTGCACAAGCACAGTTAACAACAGCACTCAAGCGCTGTCTTCTGGACAGACCTGTTTCTTCACCTGAAGAAGGCTACTTGTGTTGTGGCCGAAACATCGTGAGAATTTTATTTTATTATGTTTTATCTTTATTATTTTATTTCCATTCTACGTGACTTTAGCGAAAGAACCAAGAAGATGAATCCCTGCAGTCACGAAAGCTTTAAATCGAAATTTAACCAATAAAAACTCAACATATTCATGTTTCACAATGTGGCCTTAAAATAATAAAAAAAATAGGCAGACATTTTGAACGATGGCCCTTCATAGCACATGCTTAGAGGCCAGAGAGAGTGGATAAGAGTTGGAGACGGAACTTTACACCATAGGACATTGCCCGTAACGCCACCTGTTATCCTTTTGAAGGCATTGTTTATTGACAAATTGTGTTTAGTGTTTGTCTTTTGTGCCTGTGCCCCACTGCCAGCGTGCAGCATCGCCAAATAATTTGTTTATGTTGTTACATGCCCCCCCCGGCTGGCTGTGTAACCCGGGCCGTTTGACCTGAGTTTCAAGCTTCATTAATGAGAAAAAAAATAATGGAAAGCTACCGCTAAGCTCTCCATCATAGCACCATCATTATAACGGCATTACATTGACGTCATCAGCCTGATATACAAAACATTCACTGTTTCTCATTATGCCGGTGTTTTTTTCGATGCCGCTGGCTTGTTTGGTTTTATAAGCAAGTCCTCAACAAACACCATGGAGTCTATTCAGCGCAGCACGTAAAACGAATTGTGCCAAATAATAATAATAATCGTGCCCTTTTTTCCAGAAAATTTCCCATAGTCTAAAACACTCTTTTCAGGTGGCGTCTGAATTGGTATTTTTGGCCAGTTTCATGAATGAGTGTTTGGCTAGGTGCATTGGCGAAAACTGGCGTACCCAGAAAAAATGTATTTGAATGCAAGGGGATAACGTTTGAAGCGCTATAGAGATCGATTCTTGAATCGTTTGCTCTCCGACCATCTCTTGGACCCTCGCAACCCAAGCATGCAATACATGGTATTTTTACCATCTCAGTACTGAGCAATACTCAGCCCCTCTTAGCTTCCATTCAGGATTGTTTGCTTATAACTAGAGCTGATCTGTGAGGTTATTAGAGTGATCGATTACTCTGCTGACTGCCACTTCGATTACTAAATTAATTTGATAACACGAAAATAGAAACGTTATAGTCTCACCTCTGTTGGCGCCACGTGTCCAGCACGCTTGAACAGCAGATACTGGGCAGTGGTCTGTGACGGCGTCGGCATCGTTAGCCGCGTCGGCATCGTAAGCCGCATCACATTGGGTCTGGGTCATAGGGGGATTCCTGCCTTCGGGATACAGGATCTTGGTGTCCAAGCGATAGGTTAAACGATTCATTATATTAATCGACTCATTTTGCCAGCTCAATTTGTATCAAATTCTCTGGATTGTAAGATGCTTTCAAAGAGTAAGACACACTGCAAATATGGTCACACATCTTTTGGATTGTCTGACAACCCCAGACAATCCATCAGTGAAAAATTGTAATCCGAAGAATACAGTAACACGCTGAACTCCAGTCACATGTATGCATTATGTTGAACTTCTTTCACACCCTACGTAGCCAACCATGTTAATTGGAGGTGTGGGGGAAGGACAACAAACTAAAGACAAAAAGCAGTTATTTTTGTGTTTAGTTTGTCACGATCACCTTTCGGCCAGGGCCGTCTATTTGGGGGGATCTTAACGCATTGCAAGTGACACCCTCTTCCTCACAATGCAGGTGAATGGCGTGGTGCTGGTGGATGCCGAGCACCAGGAGGCGGTGAGCGCTCTGAAGAACAGCGGCAGCGTCATGGAGCTGCTGGTGCTACGGGAGCGCATGGTGGAGCCCGAGCACGCCGTGAGCGTGGCACGGCCGCCCCCTCCGCAGTCCCCTTCGCTGCCGCCGACACCCACGCCGCAGCCGCCACCGCCGCCGTCGACGCCGGCGGCCACGGCCCCTGAAGCGGCGGCGGCGGCGGCGGCGGTAGCGCCGAAGCTGACGACGCCGGCGCAGCCCCCCCTGCGCGAGCGCCGTTCGGCCGTCACGTTCGCGCCCGAGCCGGAGCCCACCGTGATGCGAGAACAGCTCTCCGTGCGGCTGCTGAGGAACGAGAGAGGGCTTGGCTTCAGCATCGCCGGCGGCAAGGGGTCGACGCCCTTCAAGGGCTCCCACAGCGTACGCTTGCGCCGCGGTGTGGGATGGATTTCTCCAAATAGGCCGATCTGTAGCCACAATCCTGTCCGTGAATACAACCCCATTCCCTTTCTCATAAACGGTCTTCCTGCTGCGGTGTTAACGGTCCACACACTGGACTTGCGATCCGGATGTCACCGGTTCGATTTGTTCTCCCTCGGCGATGATTGACCCAGTGGATCATACGGCAGTATACACGCTTACACCACAGTCGATCGGCAGCTACGTGTGGTGGGAGTGAAGGGGGTGGGTCCGCATCTGTTCCAAGATGTCTGTTCATCTGCAGTACTCTCCTCCAGAACAAGCAGGTGTATTAGTATTTGAGTGACTGCATGTGCTTGGCTGAATAGAGGATTGATGTTGCTGCAGGCCGACCTAATCTGTTCTCGCGAATGCCGAGCGCTCCATTGTTTTGTATAGTAGGAAGATTGCAATGACCTTTGGTGAATAGTTGTTTTTGTGTGTTCCTGTTTTCTTGCACCCAGTAATATATATACTTCAAAGCTGTAACTGATAGCAACTTTGCATTGCATCAACAATGTATCTATTGTATATGCTTTGTTAAAAATTGCATAATGTCAGTCACAAATACAAGTGTCCGCATGACTCATAGGCTGCAGATTTTATCTTTGGTGAACCTTGCACAACACGTTCTCTCTGCTAGGGTGCCTGGTGGGAATAACAGGCCAATGGGATTTACAATACACTTCTATAACACCTGCAGACTGACCATAGTCTTTAGACCGACATACAACCCGTACATTTATATAGTATAGATAACATGGGACCTACAGAGCAGCTAAGGACCAAGAGCCTATCATATGACCCGGAGATTAAAATAGGATCTATAGAATAATATGACCTGCAGAGAAACCGGGCCAATCGACTTGTTACGTTCTGACCCATCCCTCCTGGACATCTGTGAAAAAGAGCTTCATAGCTAAAAGGATTTCACCAGTATATATAAATATATTCTGATTCTGACATAGGACCTATGGACTAACGCAGCACGTTTCTCCCTCTTAGGGAATCTTCATTTCAAGGATAGCGGAGGGTGGCACGGCAGATCTGGAGGGCACGATGGCTGTTGCGGATCGCGTTCTGGCTGTAAGTATTTCTCTCCTCTGCTGCTGCGAAGCAACGTCCACGGTCTCCTTACCCGGCCTGAGGGGACCCAGCGTGAATTTGGCCCTTTAGATAGCTCAATCCCAGTGGCCTAACTGCAACTGCACCCGGGCACCAGGCTACAGAGGGGGGAGAAATTGGATGGGGGAGGGGGTGGGCTTCATTTAATTTCTTGCACCAAGGCCCATGCAAACTACACTGTCACTGAGACCAATCGAGATGTGTAGACCCCGTAGATTTGCATGACATCCCATAGGCTTACCTACACCGACCTGTGAGGGTTCTCAAGGGTTGCGAGCTCAATTCGAGATCAGTTTTTATTGAAAAAATAATCATCTGTTTATCATTGTGGTGAACATAGCTGCCTCTCGTGGCTGCAGGGGTCACTTGAGCCCATTGCATGGTGTCGTATGCAAATAATAATATAAACAAAACTTTTTTTAATGTGGACGCTATGCGACGCACGTATCACGAGCTTGAGAATCAATATCGATGTTACATCTCTTGTAATGGCAGTCATAAATCATCGGCGCACGTTGGGCATTTTGCACGTGCATTGTAAGCGGGAGGTACTTTTAATGCTCTTGCACTAACGTATTATAAACAATATTCCTTAATAATATGGGCACTTCCAGCAGGGTTCCCTGGTGAAACACTGTTGAGAAGTATTTGTTGCAAGAGTGAGCCTGTAATAAATACTTTGCCATATGTTCTTACACATTGCATAAAATAGTTATATAATCCCTAGACTTTTAATTATAATTGAAAATGATTTTTATTCATATATGCCAGCATTGTTTAAATGTTTAACTTGTGAAAGTCAAACTGGGTGTGCTGACGATATGCAATGGCATTTTCACTTCTTGTAAAAGGCAAATAGGGTGCTTTACTAGAACTCGCCCACGCTTCCAGAAATCAGCCCGTAAATGCTAGAAGATTTTGAAACTAGCCCGTGAATATTGTCATGTGTTTGCAGCAAAATTAGGTGAACTTAAGCATGTCGAAAAAACTTTGCATCAATACAGACATACATTCATGATTTCAGATTAGTTTTGGTGTAAAGACCGCATTCATTCATAGAATGTATTGTTTAATCAAATACTGTGCCCTAAGCACAGTATTAATTTCTGAAAATGATACGGTATTAATTGCCGAAAATTACACAGAACGTATGTGATTGTAGGCGAATGGAGACAACAAATGTATACAAACAAGACGACTAAAAATGAGAAAAAACATGGCATGGTAAAAAAAACAAGACAAAAACTCTTAAATTGAACTGTCATTGGCAAATCTTTACAGCCCTCTGTGTTAAGGTCTCCGGATCAGCCTCGGTGCTGATGGGCACGTCACGTCGGTGGATCCAGCGCGTTCACTTTCATACTAACTGCCTGATGTTTTGAATTTTTTTTTGTTCCTCCATCCTTTTTGTGTTTTTTTTTTTCTCCCCTCACTCGTCGCATGCCACTAATGAGCACTTTGCCCGACTGTGGGTTGGTTGGGGGGGGCGGTGGGAAGGGTGCTTGGTGGTGGGACTCGTAACAGCATGCCGTCACGGTGGTGGGTGAGGGGGGGCGGGGGGGTAAGCGGTGGTACTGTCTGGCCAGTGCTGGCTTCTGTCTGCACCCTGCTCGGTAAGGCTCTTAACCTCCACAGCCGGAGTCTCGTCCTCCCTGAGAATGGGGAATCCCAGCTGTCCCCCCCCCCCCGCCTTTGCGTGGGGGTGTTGGCTGGGTGGTGGCGGCGGCGACCCCCTTTCTATCAGCTCTTGAATTACAGGGTGGGCACATTTTTGAGAGGTGGAGCATCTGACAGGCATGCAACGGTACATCGATTGAATCCATTAAAATTGACGCTTGCACGTGTGATACACGCTTAAAATGACGTGCGTGGGGAGTCTGTGCTCTTAATTTGGTATAGGTTGTAGGCTTCATCAACCGGCACTGACCAGTGTGGTGAATTACGGCCAGATAACCTCCCGTGACCTGCCCGGTGCTGTGAGACCTTCATCCTTTGAATAGATTGACAAAAGAGGCTTCACATCTACATGGGTTTTTTTTTATAGAATAGCTCTCCAACGGTTTTTTTCAGTTGTACTTTGTAATGTTTGGCATTACGATGTCTGTCGTTTCACTCCACACACGGGGAGCTTCTTCTCAGGGACGAAACCTCGGATGTTATGCCAAACAACAAGAAGTACAATCTGAAGACGCATCGGAGAGCTTAGAAGCTCACAGCTACTCGAGACGCTTACATTCCCCGCAGTGTTAAGCAAAAATAACTCGCTCTTGAATTGAATCGCGACCCAGAATCGTTGCATACTTGGCAGCTGCCATCCACTGACAGGGATGCGTGTCCACCATGCTTCCTCGCTCTCACCGAGTCACGTTCACTTCAGCTGTGGAGGCTGCACAGGGTGCTTCGTCTCCAGACACAAGAGGATTTAATTTTATGAAACGTTATTTCTTACTTCCTTAAAGGCACTCTCTTTCCCTTCCTTTAAATGTACTAACCGTCTGAAATTTTCTCTTCCTCTGGGATACTGCCCGCTGCTCCGGTACGATGAGCCAGTTAATTAACAGCGTGCATGTGAGTGCCGCCTTAATGTTGGCCAGACGATTAATCTACTAATGGTGGCATTTATTAATGCCCTGCACTGGCTTAATACCGGCGATTGCGATGAACAGCTGGATAGGACCTGTCTGAGTGCGCGCGGATCCCTACCAACAGATTAGCCCATTTTTCACGATCGTTATGTCAACGTTGCTGCTGATAGCGCTCAAAATATATATATATTTTTTAATCGGGACAGATTTGATCAGAAGTGGTGCTCACTTCACATTTCTTTGCTGAGCACATTTTGAGAACCTGCAGCATTCGTGTTCAGACCCTATAATGTAGACATGCTGTCGGTTTTCCTTATACGTGTGATTTTTATCTTGCATTACGTATACACGGAAAGAGTTGTTTCCCTCTTGTTGCTGGTTGGCTTGGCTTACCCGGCACGGTTTGTGCACCTTCTCTAGATCAATGGCGTAGACATGACAGAAGCCAGGCATGACCAGGCGGTAGCCCTTCTTACCTCCTCCGCGACCTCAATCACAATGCTGCTCCAACGGGAACAGCTGGAATACATCCAGCCAGGGCTCGTGGAGAGCAGGCCGCTGGGCCAGCTAGGCGGACAGCTAGATGGCCAGCTAAAGGCCCAGCCAGACGACCAGACGGACGGGCAGTCGCCGGTCCTACCGGACGGCCTGCCGGCCGGGAAACCGCCAGGACGCTCGTGCAGCCCGCCGCCTCAGTACTCGAGCTGGGAGCTAGAGAACGGCCAGACCAGGCCGGAGAGCCCACCGCCCGGCTACCAGGCACAGGGGCACAAACCCCCAGGCAGGCCCAGCAGCCCCCCGCCCGGGTACCCGCTTAGCCCGGACGAGGAAGATGGGGATGAAGAGGATGGGGAGGATGTTGATGGGGAGGATGGGAATGGGGAGAGGGGGGAGGAGGACGAGGAGGTGAAGCTCGGCGACGAGGAGCCAGCGGACGTGGAGCCGGGGAGCAACCACGTGTCCGAGCAGGAGGAGCATCCTTACCCCGTTGAGGTGCGGTCGTGTAAATCCACGCACGCGGAGGCTTTATCGAGAAGTTTGATTTTTGTTTTGCTGATGCTGCCAGGTTAGACACATGAAGACATAATTGACAGCATCACAATCATAAGCGTTACCAGCCAGATCGGTTCACTGCTGGTTGAAGGGCGCCCCAAGCAGTAGCCATCTTCCACTGCCCTGCAATATAACAATCTATCTAGCACTTGCAGGTGCAGGAGCATTTCAATGATGCTATTCAGGAAAGCCTCACAATCTCAAGAGGCATATTTAAGCTTGTATTGCATTCGGATTTGCCGCTTTGTTCATTAAGTGTGTTGTGCATGGGAGGACATTGGAATCGCTTAATGAAACATACACATTCGATGCGCTAAGACTCCAGAGTCCACAGAGATTGGTTTACGAGCCTGCTTGCTGTGCTGTTATATCCTAGCCACCTCAGTCCAGAGTGTTTTTGGAGTTTCACACATCTGTGTGACCCACAAAAACTTGATGTTTTATATGTTATATATTTATGCAGAAAAGCCTCACTGGGTCTCGATGTCTTCATGAGGTGTCCCACATTGAGATGCTGTTTGCATAGTTCCATTGAAGAGGAGTGTTATGCATGTTGGAGAATACAACTGGTGTACCGAGAGAAACCCCATGCATTCAATGAAATAACACTCGAGGGTCCTTGTAGATGTGTTTACGGACACATCTATTGGCCATCTGTTGTTATCTGTCCATCTCCCACACTAGCTGGTTTGGGGGGTTTCACAAACATGTGTGATCCACCACCAGCCTTTGCATCAAGAGCATTTAATTACTCTTGCAAGCCCCCCGTGTCTGGTAATAAGAGTACCAGACACCCCAAACATATATTGTGAATGTCCACTTGTATAGTGGCTAATGTTCTACCACCATGCTTGTGTTGTAGCCAATTGAGAGTAATGTTGAATTGTAGGAAATCGTGTTGCTCAAGACTGATGGACCCCTGGGCTTGAGTATAGTCGGAGGCAGCGACCACTCCAGCCATCCCTTTGGCATCGACAAGCCTGGGATATTCATCTCGAAGGTAAAGAAAGGGCAGTATACATCTGTTGTGATCTTTTTTTAATTGCGTTAAAACTAAGGTTGCAAGCGTGTTATTTATTAGCCTGAAACGTATAGCTGTAAAATGTTTACTCTTGAATTTGTTATTAATGTTAACTTTGCCGGGATGAAAATATTTGATCTTTTTCATGCAGATTTGTATGATGGTGTTCAACAATTTCCCATGAATCTTGTGCCGTACTTTGCATCTCAGGTCTCGATAACAAAACAGGCTTTACTCTCAACGGATTCTCGCCGGACAATAAATAACGTTCATTACAAGTCTTGGTATAATCGTACCTTTCGTTTTATAAATCCCGAAGCTGATCGATTATTGGCGACGTGACGCTGTGCGGTTTCTTAGATAATAGCCGACGGCCAGGCGGCCAAGACGAACATGAGGGTTGGCGATCGCATCCTGTCGGTGAATGGGCTGGACGTGCGGCACTGCACGCACCAGGAGGCGGTGTGCGCGCTACTCGGGGGCAAACCAGCCATCCACATGTTCGTGCAGCACGACCCGCCGCCCCTGGGCATGCAGGTAGCTTTGGACGCCTGGGTGGGGAGGGGCACGCTCTTGGTTAGCACCAGGCTTGTCTGTCATGAAAGGCAAAGGTGCGGACCCTCCAAATTGCTTGCTCGCACTCCCCCCCTGCTGGCAGAAGGGCTTCTCTTAGCGAAGTGGTTCTTCACCTCCACTGCAGCCTTGCACCCCTTTGGTTCTCAAGCGTTAATGAAACAAAGTAGTTGTACGTATGTGGCCGTGCTTAATCTGTGTTTTCGATGACTTACCTTCTAAAAAAAAATCTGGCATGTTTCGCACCCCCAAAAAGAGCATCTCGTACCCTTAGGGCGTGCGTGCACCCCAGGTTAAGAACCACTTCCCAAGAGCGATATCTCGAGTTCCCCCTCTAGACAGTATTTGGTCTACTCTTCTACTAGCTTTCACAATGTAATGATTATCACGATCGCAAAAAAAAAAATTGTATTTCACTTTTTGTATTAGATTTTTGTGCTTTTCTGTTCTACCGGTACAAATAAAGTTTACTTAAACGCGTTCAAGTGCAGATCACTCACCATAAGCCAGCCATAAGAATTTCTAATCAGTACAAGGTATAAAACTGTCGACCCCACGGCATGCCACAGGAAGGGAATAGAGTGTTGCATAAAAGGGCAGTCGGGGCATGATGCTAATTGTTTTATTGTGAAATTTGATATTTTATGGTATCATGAAAAATTATATCTAGTCCATGGGCCATAGCAGAAATTTGAACCACCTTAGGTCAAAACATGTAAGTCATATCGATGTATTTCTATCGCGACTAAGAGTGAATTACTTGAACATATTCATTTTAAATGGTTATCACATAACTCACTATTAGTGTGCCCCATAAAGCAATTAGAACCATTAAAGTTATGCCACCGCAGGCGGTACCGGCAAGAGAAACATCTAGCCTGGGCTCATGGACCAATGGTGCCGACCATATTTGTCTTCTGTGCAGAGGATCTGCAGGATCTGGCTGATGGTGGAAACCATTGGCAAGGTGCAGTGGGTTATTGTTGGTGTTCTTAGGTGTGTTTTCAGTGGAGCTCGCTGTCGTTGTTGCCTTGGCAGGAAATCGAGATTGAGAAGAGGGTCGGAGAGAAGCTGGGGATGAGCATACGTGGAGGCGCACGGAGTCACCCGGGTAACCCGTTTGATAGCGGCGACGAGGGTATCTTCATCTCTCGGGTGAGCCCGACCCCTGATCCCCCCCCCCACCCACCCACCACCCCTTCACCCCCGCCGTAGTCGTGTTTCCCACCCCAGGTGACGACTCTGGGTGGATGTATTGATGGCGTGTGAGCTGGAAAAAACATGTAGTGTTTCCGTCGCCGTTCACGGGGCAAATCACCAAGGCGATGTGTTTTGACCGTTTAATCAAACTTTCAATAACGAATGTTTTGCAGTGAAAGCGCTGGTGCGTGTATTTACTACAGTGCCTCTGCGAGCTGGTGACCTATCCCCGCTTTGTACGCTTGCTCGCTAGGCAGCGACGTGGCTCAGCAGTAGTGCGTTTGCCGCTCGTTGCAGAGTTTCACGGTTGCGGCCCCGCGGGCCACCTTGGTTAAAACTGCGGGTGTATTAACCAGGGGAAAGAAAATACGCGCCGTTTACTCTACAGTGGACGTTAAAGATCCAACAACGGCGTCTTTAGCAGGAGCGGGCCATTGTGTGCCGGCGTCGTGGTCCAACTTGACAAAATTTGAAAAACTACCCACAAATGAATCGAGTGGCATTTTACTTGTATATCATAATCGGAATATTTATTGAGACAGAAGGAATCCGATGAGCTTTGAAGCTCTTTTTCACAGATGTCCAGTCGGGGTGGGTCAGAAAGTTACAACAATAAACAATACAAAAACAGACAGGAGTGCAAAGTATAGGAAAGGTAAGCAAGTCACTAAAAATAAATGAATACAAATAAAGTATATAAGCTCAAGTTACAAGTTCCCCCCCCTACCCCACATTGGCAGCCCACAGAGCTTGGGCAATTGTTGGTGCCGATTTTAGGCTGTCTTCCAGCTTGTTTGTAGTTTCCTGCCCGAACATGCTCGATAGCCTGAACGGCCCCCCCTCTCCTTAGTAGTAACCTCTGATGCTCTGCTGAGAGTGGCATGAAATGTACTGACTTATGTCATTTGCACGGTTGGCTAAGTACGGTGCGAAAGAAGTTCAACATATCTACATTTGCTTTTGCAGATCAACAGCTCGGGAGCGTGCGGCCGCGAGGGACAACTGCGTGTGGGCATGCGGCTACTGGAGGTGAACGGGCAGTCCCTGCTTGGCGCCACGCACACGGAGGCGGTGCGAGCGCTGCGCTCCGTGGGCGACAAGCTGGCGGTGCTCGTGTGCCACGGCTACGACGCTAGCGCCGCCAAGGAGGCATGGAAACCCCCCCCCCGTCCCCCCCGAACCCTCCTCCACCGTCGCCCCCTCCCAGCACGGCCACGGCGGCCGACTGTTCTGTTGCAACCGAGGCGCCCGTGCACTCGTGTGCTGGCGTGTTATGGTCCAGCTACTTTTTTTTTTTAGCAGAGGAGTGGAATGGATGATCGGTAGAGCCATCGATTACTTATTAAGTGATTGATTATCCCAGCTGTGGTTCAGAAGTCTTCCTAAGGATTCTGTGTAAAAAAAAAAATAATCTTAACTGCCCGTGAAGCGCAGTGAGGGGTTCGCCCCCTGCTGGGTTCACAGTGCTATGCCACTGTGTGCAGTTTGGCACCTGTACAGTAGTACCATTAGCCAGTCCATGCTACAGAAGCTCTATTTGTCAGTAATTGGTGGACTGGTGAATGGCAGGTGTGAGTGTGCGAGTGCTAAGTGTTCGTGCCGAGTGCTGAATGTCAGATGAGGAGTGGTGTTTCAGCAGTAATTGTGATTGAGTGTTCATGTAAGTGGTGAGTGTCAGGTTTGGTAAGTGTGTACGGGGTGTCTGGTGAGGTGGTTAGTGAATATGGCGAGTGGTTTCATATTTGTGGATTTTTGTTGAGTTCCTGGTGAGTATCCTGTAAATTTGGAGTGGTGAGTTGGTGAGGGGTGAGTCGTAAACATGCGGTGAGTATAAGTGGTTATTTTTAATGGTGAGTGCCTGTTGAGTGACAAAGTGTCAGGTGAGTGGGGAGGATCCGGTGAATGCTGAGTGTCGTGTGGTTGATGATTGTCTTTTATCGAGTGTGATGTGTCATTATCCTGTTCATACAATAGGCTGCCCTCTTTTTTAAGTAATTGAGATTGGATAAGTGAGTGCTGCATTAGGGCCTGTTCATATCTGGCTGTCGTTGGTTTGAATGATATTTTTCCAATTTAATGCATGTGTTACTTTTCTCATTATGACACTTCAGAATTAATATGTCTTGGTTGGATGTTTGCTGTCATTAAAATACTTATTTTCCATCTTACTTCACCTATATACTATTAGATGCAATCGAAACGCTGCACGAGGTCATGTTTTACATATCACGTACGCAGTCGTATAACAACATAGTGAGCCCTTTGGGGGAATGAATAAGGCAGCTTGTATTTTGATTTAAAGCTTTCGTGACTGCAGTAATTCATATTCTTAGTTTTTTCGGTAAAGTCACGTTGAAGAGAAACAACAAAATAACAAAATATATATAAAACAATAAAAAATTCTCACGACGTTTCGACCATAACTCAAACGGTCATCATCAGGTGTGTCGGTTTGCATAAATTTATTTTTAAAACGGCACATTTATTTATTTATAAAAAACGTTGGCGTCACGCGCAGCGATTGGCAGTTTGCCCAGGACTAGTCCATCTATTTTTTTGAAAAGAGGAGGGGGGAGACGAATTTTTTTATAATGTATGCTGTCTGAAAGCCACTGTAAGCGTGAACAATCAATCAAGAACTGAAATGATTTATCAAATCTTTCCAATGATTGCTAAGATAGAATCCATCTTCTCGGTTGAAATTGTCTCTGTGCTTGTATATGTGGATAGCCTCATGAACGAATCTCTCATGGAAGCCAGATGGCTTACAAAGAACCTCCGTCTTGGAAAAGTCAATGGCATGTGAGCCTACTGAATTAGAACAATGATCTGCTACGGCCGAGGTGTTGGTCCTACCGTGTTTAAGGTCTGCTTTATGTTCACGAATGCGGTCCGAGACATGGCGTTTGGTTTCTCCAATGTAACTACTACCACAGAGGCAACTTAGTTTGTAGACACCAGGGTATTGTATGTCCGGAATCACATCTTTTACAGACGGAACCAGATCACGGATTTTATGTAATATGTTGAAACGGACCTGGATCTTGTGTTTATTCAAGATTTTGGAGATCTTTTTTGTGATCCCAGCAATGTAGGGTAAAGTGATGGTTTTGAAAGGCTCCTCAAGAGGGTTCTTCTTCATGGTTTGAGTGATAGCTTTGCGGATTGTATAGTCGGAGTAACCATTAGCCCTAAGAGCTTGGTGTACGTGCTTGAGTTCACTGCTTATGTGTTCCTGGTCGGATATGCATTGGGCTCTATGATACAGAGTCTTGATGAGAGAATTCTTCTGTGATGGATGGTGGTGGGAATCCGGTTTCAGATAAGCATCCGTATGGGTAGCTTTCCTGTAGACAGAGTGGCTCATTGAACCATCAGGTCTCTTTTTAATTAGGACATCCAAAAAAGGTATCTTGCCATCTATTTCGACTTCCATGGTAAATCTGATGGCTGGGTGTATGGAATTGATGTGGTCGAAGAATTGGTCTAGACCAGGCCGGCCATGTGGCCAGATGACAAAAGTGTCATCCACGTACCTCTTCCATAAGGTTGGGCGCAGAGTGGCAGTCTGGATGGCGTCAGTCTCAAATTTCTCCATGAAAATGTTAGCTATAACTGGAGAAAGGGGGGAGCCCATTGGGGTGCCCTCAGTTTGTTTGTAGAAAGTTCCATTCCAAGTGAAGTATGTATTGGTTAAACAGTGTCTCACCAGGGGGGGTACCTCAGTGTTTAGTCCTTGATGAACCAAGTCTTCAATGATTGCAATGGTGTCAGGTACAGGAACCTTGGTGAATAAGGAAACTACATCAAAACTGACAAGCAGGTCGTCTGGGGACAGGGAAATACCCTTGATTGTTGATACCAGGTGAGTAGAATTTTGTACCGCAGAGGTGGTCTTTCCAGTGAAAGGACGCAGGATTTCAGACAAAAAACGAGCTAGTTTGTAGGTGGGGGAGCTGATAGTAGAGACTATGGGACGAAGAGGTGTATCAACTTTATGTATTTTTGGTAAGCCGTATAATCTTGGTGGCCTGGCAGCAGAAGGTTTCAACGAAAACTGTTTAGATTGATCAATTAATGCGGTTGAATCAGAAATTATTTTGTTGGTTTGTGTGACGAGGCTGTTGGTGGGATCTCTTTTTATTTTTGTATAACTACCATCGTCGAGTAATTCTTTAATTTTGTTGTTGTATTCTATTTTATCCATGATGACAGTAGAATTGCCTTTGTCAGCTGAGAGAACTACAATATCATTCCTCTTTTTTAATTTATATAATTCAAAACGCTCATCTTTGCTGAGGTTGCTAGCTGGCATCTTAGCGTTTTTGAGGGTTGCAGCGATTTCAGATCTTGCTACGTCTGCAGCGATGTGACCCAGGCCCCTGAGAGCAACGTCTACTTGGGCAATTATATCATTAACTGGTATGTGTTTAGGTGTGACTGCAAAGTTTAGACCTTTAGCTAAAACGGATTTCAGACCATCGGAAATAGAACTGTTACTGCGATTAATTACGACTTTATTAACGTCTAACTTTTTGGTGTGTGGGTCCGGTCTTTTGTTGAAGAGGAGGTTAAATTTGGAAATCAGGTTTTCCTTACATTTGGTCGACATAGTAGCAGCTGAAGAGGCAGTCACTCTGTCTACAGGAAAGCTACCCATACGGATGCTTATCTGAAACCGGATTCCCACCACCATCCATCACAGAAGAATTCTCTCATCAAGACTCTGTATCATAGAGCCCAATGCATATCCGACCAGGAACACATAAGCAGTGAACTCAAGCACGTACACCAAGCTCTTAGGGCTAATGGTTACTCCGACTATACAATCCGCAAAGCTATCACTCAAACCATGAAGAAGAACCCTCTTGAGGAGCCTTTCAAAACCATCACTTTACCCTACATTGCTGGGATCACAAAAAAGATCTCCAAAATCTTGAATAAACACAAGATCCAGGTCCGTTTCAACACATTACATAAAATCCGTGATCTGGTTCCGTCTGTAAAAGATGTGATTCCGGACATACAATACCCTGGTGTCTACAAACTAAGTTGCCTCTGTGGTAGTAGTTACATTGGAGAAACCAAACGCCATGTCTCGGACCGCATTCGTGAACATAAAGCAGACCTTAAACACGGTAGGACCAACACCTCGGCCGTAGCAGATCATTGTTCTAATTCAGTAGGCTCACATGCCATTGACTTTTCCAAGACGGAGGTTCTTTGTAAGCCATCTGGCTTCCATGAGAGATTCGTTCATGAGGCTATCCACATATACAAGCACAGAGACAATTTCAACCGAGAAGATGGATTCTATCTTAGCAATCATTGGAAAGATTTGATAAATCATTTCAGTTCTTGATTGATTGTTCACGCTTACAGTGGCTTTCAGACAGCATACATTATAAAAAATTTCGTCTCCCCCCTCCTCTTTTCAAAAAAATAGATGGACTAGTCCTGGGCAAACTGCCAATCGCTGCGCGTGACGCCAACGTTTTTTATAAATAAATAAATGTGCCGTTTTAAAAATAAATTTATGCAAACCGACACACCTGATGATGACCGTTTGAGTTATGGTCGAAACGTCGTGAGAATTTTTTATTGTTTTATATATATTTTGTTATTTTGTTGTTTCTCTTCAACGTGACTTTACCGAAAAAACTAAGAATAAGGCAGCTTGTGTTTCAGTGCAACTGTTCCGGGGCCCTTCTCGTAAGTTGGTGCCGTTAAACAAATGAAACGATTCTCCCAGATATCGCCGGGCATCATCGCCAACCCGTTCATCATGGCGGGTGGCAGGAAGAACAGCATGGAGAGCATCTCGTCCATCGACCGCGACGTAACAATGGAAGAGGTGGAGCTGCTGCACAACGTGGGTCCACGCACGGATGCGGGCGCCACCACGACACGTTGCTTCCCTGAGACAGCCAAATTGTATTCATGAGGACAGCAAACTAAACAAGAGTAGCAGTTCTAAAGAAATTCATTTTCAGTCTAGATTTAAAAGTGCATAGCTCCAGTGGCGTCCTAATATCGGACGGAAGAGTGTTCCAGATGGCCGCAGAATCGCATCTGAAAGCGCGTGATGCGGTGACCGCCTTCGTTTGACGGCTAGCCAAAAGCCGCTGCGAGGATGACCGGAGTTCACGTGATGGTTTATGCTCTTTGCCGAGATCTGCAAGGTTAATTTGTGGCAAGCATTGTGTGTAACGAGTGCCGCCGCTCCCGGGCATGAATGGAAGGGAGCGTGAACATGCAGTCGATGCAGTAGAGGGAGCCACATTGTGGGCAGTCATGTGTCTTGTCGCACAAGCACTGAACAATGTCGCTTTGAAACGATCACGCATGCTGCGATATGGATCGTGTAGAAAAATTGCGGACCATGCTTTCGCCAAATTGAGGCCAATGTCTGCTGATGAGACCGAAGAATGTTGAAAACGGTTGTGGAATTCCCTACCGTTGGAAATTAGTTTTTCCGATAATGTAGATACTTCTAAGTTTCGTCTTAAAACACATCTTCTTAAGTCAGTTTATTTAGCTTCTCTGTCTCGCTTGGCCTTTACTTATCCTTAGTCTTACAAGGCTCCTTGAGACATGAGTGGAAGGCGCCTTACACATAAATGTTAATTATTTTCAATGCTGCGGGGACAAACCTGTCCAGATGAATGAGGGCCAAAAATGTAACTTATTTTATTTGTATTTGTGTAAAACAGGTGTACATTTTGATTGTAAATGTTGTGGATTTGCTCTCCAACAAAACCGGTGTGCTGTACTAGTAACGAATTGGCATGTTCTGTTTACGTTACAAACCTTACTAATTGGCTGTGTCTCGGGTGGTGGCGGGTTTAACGATACATTTATATTTACGTGATCTAACCAAAAAAAAATACTATTCTAGATGTACATTTGGCGATATAAATCTGTTGTTTACTTTACAACAGATTTGTCATCTTATTTTTGTTTCTTAAAGTAATTAATGTGTTTACTTGCTGATGCCGTTTGCGATCACATGGACATTGAGCAACTGACCGTCGATGAGCGAGAGAGCGAGAATTAAACCGGCACGTGCCATTAAAATGTAAACAAATCACGAGCATTGTTAAAACCAAACCTGGATAATTCCACCCTCGGATTATAATCAACGTGTGGGATGAGCTTCATTGCATTCACGCCCAAACTCTCGTGGAACGTCTCACCTTTCCACTTGAACTTGAAGATTCAAGTTAGGTCGTCGTTGAGCAGTGTGACGAACTTACTATCGTTTGAATGTAGGAGAAACTGAGAAGAGAGTGTGAAAGAGCATTGTGCCTTAAGGAAGCTACACAGGTACAGTTCGGGTGCCATTAGTGATGTCTATTAGTGTTGTTTTCCATCGGCATGCTCACGATTAACACCTGTGGGTTTCCACGTCTTAACAAACGTCACTAACTTAACCCGGAAAGGTTTCACAGGGTTTCCGTGTCTGTGGATTCATCGTTTTGTTTGCTTTTTTTTGTCCGCGTTACATTTTCATCGTTGATGCGGTTTCACCACCTTCGTTCAAAATGTAACGTGGTAGCCGTTTTGTAGATATCATCATCGTCCGAGCACTGCAGAATAAACGTGTGCCCTACTCGGAGGCGGTGGAGTGTTCAGATCCCAAGCGAGTAGCCTCCCCAGTGGTATAACAATGTGTCGGTTCATTCGCTAATATAGACTCTCCAGCTCACGATGAACGCGCTGATTTACATGCGAAAGAATCGTTTTTTTTCACTTCATATGTTGTATGTAATGGTTTCGTATGACCCCGACTACATTCACACATTGTTGCACCATTGACTTGTTCCATAAATAAGCCATATGTATACTTCTAAAACTGGATAATAAAAAAATCACACGCCGTGATAATTTTCACTGCAGTTGCCTACGTTGTGGAACTGGCCAACGCGTAGTCAACTGTGGAGGCTTGTCAAATAAATCCAGCGTGCAGAGTACACGGAGGAATATAAAAGTGGCATAGTCCGTAGCGAGACACCCCCGCTGGACCTGCCTCCACTTTCCCACTGTCAAGCTACGCCTGGCCCTCCTAAATTATCTCGTTCCACCGCCTCTGTCAATACTTACACGTGGTTACTGAAGATCCATCCCGGGCATGTAATGACGCGTCGATTCCGCCATTGATATTCATTTTTACACTCAACGTTAACATAACTTGTGAGTGTAAGCATCGATTACTTTCCATTCGGGTACATTGTTTGTCACGGGCTGACGTGACCCCTGCGATCATGAGCATCGCTGCTTTCACAACGGTGTTAAAAAAAACATCGACTCTTGAAACGAATCTCGGCCCCCAAACAGCGACGGTTGAACCGCGGTGTGCACACGTCATTGCATGCCTAATTCGCCAGTACAGTCATACGTGTGCCGTACACTAACACCGGGTACGCATCTACGTACGTTGAACTTCCGCAACGTACGTAGCCAAACCTTGCTGATCGGAGGTGCGTACCACGGTCACGCGCACCTTCGCCCGGCCTTATTGGATGTGTGCGTGTCTGCAGGCCAGCGCCGAGGAGCGCGGGCAGGAGGTGGACAACCGCGTGAGCGACGGTCCCAGGGAAGAGCGAGCGTTGCAGGGGTCCGCGTCTCGACAGCACGGTGAGGCCTCGTCGACCCAATGCATCCATCCCACACTGACATTCGTTCTTCTTCTGCTGTATAGATGTGAATTGAGTGGCTACTGTAAATCGATGTCCAAGTTGTAAATCCAGTTGCTGGTTTCGGGGGGCATCGAGCGTGAACCGCTCGCCCTGTCGGAGAAGGCTCGTTGTGGTGCACCGCTGTCACATCCGAGAGATTGTTTTGCCGTTGATTAAATCCCGACGGATGAACTGTGCTGGGTGTACACTTTGTAAAGCTTGGGTGACCAAAAACACATGGTTTAAAATACATCCGTGTCGTCAGTCCTCTCACCTGTGGTCGAAATGGATCCGCTAATAGCAGATGTTAAATGATAAAATTATTGGCCCATATAAGAATGCTTTATGATCGAACGATTCTTTCGGGGGAGCTGTGACCTCCAAGGTGTCCGGGTAAAGCTGCATCATGAAATGTATAATTTGGTTGAAATTTCTCTTTGCCCCAAATTCATATCTTAACTCTGGGGAAAAAGCCGCTGAGCACATTTACGCTTCTCGAAGCTGACGGTTATAAAATGCGGGAGTATTGCAATAATGCAATGGAGAAATAAGGAGACGAGATGTAACACACAAGTAGTGTAAGGGCGCAATGGATGGCACTGCAATCCGGGCTCAGCAACCCGAATTTGATTTGCCACGGCTGTCATCAGTGACGAGTGATATCTGAACAGTCCTCGGTCCACCGCTGCTCTCACCCAATACGTACCGACTGATGTGAAGTATGGTCAACGTCCATGACTGACACAGTGAGGGAGCCTTTGTCCAGCAGAGGATTGGCAAAAGCCTGTAATTAACTTATGATATTATCGTTTGCTATTGTGTAACAAAATAAATGCAAGTATTCATACGTTTCTTCAGCTACGGAGACGTTGCAGAAGCCTGCCCATGACGAGTGCCTTATGGGGAACAACGATCACAGCAGTGACGACTCGAGCCAGTGTCCGGAGTTAGATGCTGCCAACACGGGAGGGATACCCTCTCTCCAATTGGACGACAAAGACTGCAACCTCAACACCAGGTATTTGACTGATGCAGAAAAAAAACCCACTAGCAGCAGAAGCAAAACCCTACACTACAAAATAACACAAAATAATTATTTTCAAGTAACTCGACGAAAACGCTAATCGTTATTTTGTGTCCTGTATTACGAAGTTTTTTATGGATTCGAACGTATATCGTCAAGAGGGGGTCCTTGCCTATAACATGTGGCAGTTCACCAGCATTGTTCAAAGCAAGTCCCGACTCGTCGTATGGTGAATCCGGTCCAGAGTTTGCTTGTTTATTAATGTCTTCGCTATTTTTCTGTAAATATTTAAACCCAGGGAGGAGCTAGTGTTGCCCCCCCCCCAACTCTTTACCACTTGACATGTGGCGAGAATTACGGTCGGACAACCTCCACAACCCATACGGAGGCCTTCCAGTGATGACGTGACAAATAGTTGTATATCAAGTATGTTTTTAACCCAGGTCACACTTGAAAGAGAGAGTCTTGGTTTCAATGGGCTGTCACCTGGTCATGATTAACAGGTCATCTGTATGTCTGTATGCACACACCATTGCAACAGAGGAATTGCAAACTGGTGGTTGGGCACCTGCCACCAGTTTGGGTTTGACCAGGATGGCCTGGGAATTGGCATCTGTGTTCTGGTGGCAGGAATTGATTTGTACCGAGATCTGTACGTATTTTAAACTTCTTTTGCGTGGTACATAGCCAACCGTGCTAATCGGAGGTGCATGGAAAGGACAACAAACTAAACACAAAAAGTAGTTATCAAGAAATTCGTTTTAAATTTAGATTAAAGAGTGCATCGCTCCAGTGGCTTCCTAATATCGGAAGGAAAGATCGTTCCAGACGGCCGCAGAAGCACATCTAACGCAGTTGATCGTCTTTGTTCGATGGTTAGCCAATAGCCGCTGCGAGAATGATCGGAGTTTACCTGATGTATTATGCACCTTGACGAGCTCGGCATCGACCTCGTGCTGACTGCGAAATATGACCGCAGTTGGTCTACAGTTGGGGGGGGGGCAGGAAGGTGGCAACTCCACCTGCCGCGAGCGAGTTTGGCGTGCGCGTGTGGTCTCGCGCCGCAGGCCCGAGGGGCACGAGGTGTTCGTGGAGAGCCGAGCGCCGGCGCCCGTCAGGACGGCCAAGGCCGAACGGCGCTACCAGGAGCGCGCGAGCGGCGGGCCGAGCCCCGAGCCGCTGCCCAGCGACGGGGATCTCTCCCCGGCCGAGCGCAGGGCCCTGCAGGCGGAGAAGAGAGCCATGTGGCGCGCCGCCAGGTGCATTCCGTGGGTGGTGCCCGGTGGTTTTGTCCTTGGGGTGGGGGGGGGGGGGGGCGTGGTGGAGGGGTAATCGATTGTAAGAGGAATCAAGTGATCCAAAATTAAATGGAACATAAGTCGTGCTTTTGCGTAGACTTTGTAACGCATGGCAACTTGCGTTTTTCCTCGGAGGTGTTTATTAGCAGGACGGAAGACGTCGGGTAAATGTCAAGGCAAAAATCTTTTACATATTTGCAAATCGTCCTTTAGTCGTGCTGGTGTTTGCAAGTATTAAGACAACCCTGTTGCTCAATTTGGCCAATTTTCTAGAGGGTAAGTACCTAACTGCATCACAACTGTATAATAAAGCGTCATTCGTGATTATACTTCACCACTCTTGTCAGCGCAGTATTTTTTTTTTAAGTTTAATTATTGATAACCAGAGCTTAATTTTAGTTCTGGAAAATATTTCCATAAGGCTGTGGATCAGGGATGGGGGTCCAGGATGAGGGTCCGGGATGGAGGATGGGGGGGGTGCTCTGGAATATATTCCACAACAAATAAAAACCTGACGATAACGCTTGATAATCAAAGGTAACAACCCTGGTTACCATCCTAGTTTGAACGTCACTTGATCGATATTTTTTTTTGCCCCCACTGATAACAGGATGAAATCTCTCGAGCAAGATGCGCTAAAGGCCCAGATGGTGATCGCCAAGGCGCGGGAGAACCAGAAGCGCAACAACCTGGACCGGCTGTCCGAGACCCCCTCGCCTGCTCTCTCGGCCTCCCCGTCTCCGCACGACGGTGCGTCTTCCTTGCCCGTCCACTCCTCTTTGGCGGCCTTCCGGACTCGTGCCGCGAACCTATGCGAAAAGCAAGCGGCAACCGCTGTGCCGTTTCTCTGCTCGGTCTACACCCGAGTGATCCGTTGTGCAACCAACAGCGCCTGCTTATGTGTGGATACAATCGATTAGGTTGCACGCAATGGAGTTGCGCGGCCCGTTTTTTTGCTTCCTTAATTCACAATGATGGTGATTAAAACGAATTAATTGATGTTTTCATTTCATGAAGCCATGTCGGGCCCATGATTTACAGAGTTTATGGGTCTTCAGTCTTGTATGGCCCTTTCTCAATCCACTGCTGGATGAGGGCCTGCCCAGATTCCAGCCAGCATGGCCGTAAGGAATATTTTTTATCTATCTTCACCATGCTGGTCAGTGCAGTTTGGCGCAGGTTGGAGGCATACAGGACTGCAAGGGATTTTGCTACACAGCCCTCTACTGACCATAACGTCTTATACACCTGTTTTTTTGCTATCCAGGCTCCACCTTGCTTAGCTTATAATATCTGATCAGATCGGGTGCATTCTGGGTGCACCGCCTTCAATACTATTATAATGTGGGTCTACATCTCGTCTAGTTGCGACTGCATTTAGAGATGCATGTACAGAACAATCCACACAGAGCTGTATTATCTCAAGTGGTATTGGCCTTTTTCAGGTCAGACTAAAGCTGTGCCTGTATAAACTTTCTCAGACATTTACCCTCGTTCTCACCTCAACCCTAACCCTTGCCATTACATCCATTCCTCACAATAACCCACCATCTCCGCTTAACTCTACCTCCTATTACCGTGAAGCCTCAGTCTTCTAACGTTCTTCAGTGGATATTTTCTGCTAAAAATTGCATATTTTCATGCTGTTACCCTTACCTTGCAGCTTTTTCTCTCATGCCTCTGCTGTTGTATTTCTCTCTGTTCCAACTATGTGGATTTTAAATTTTGATTTAAAGCTTTCGTGACTGCAGTGATTCATATTCTTGTTTCTTTCGGTAAAGCCACGTTGAAGGGAAACAATAAAATAGATTGTTTTATATATATTTTATTATTTTATTGTTTCCCTTCAACGTGACTTTACCGAAAGAACCAAGAATATGTGGATTTTCTTCTACGGGTGCCTTACGGTTAGCATGAGAGCATTGTGACAAAGGGATACAGACCATAGCAAAGCTCTTGCATGTTTACCAATGCAAAAACATCTGGCCATTGTTTACTCTTCCATTTAAGCTGTTTGTTTTTAGTATTAAATGACATTCGTGAGTGTGCAACTGCCATTTAAAACCCTTATTTTTCCTTCAGATTACAATGTTTACCAATGTCTTAAAGATGAAACGGGCTCTCCACAAGGGAACTTGGTAAGTTGTGTTTGCCTCCAAATAAAAACACACGCTTCCATGAGAGGTGGCTTTTGGGTGGCTTAGAGGTCGGAGCACTGAGCCGGCATGGTTGAGATTCTGGATTCGAATCTAGGCAGCTATCTGATTAAACTGGCCTCATGTGTCGTGAGTTGATTGCACTTAATTTTCAAAGATTCCAGCGCTGAGAATTTAAGTATATATATTTGACAGTCATTCAACAAACATTACTGTCAGTGGCAGAGAAGGGAAAGGACCAGAGGGGGGGGGGGGGGGGGTCACATGAATGGATTTCAGAGGTAGCTCTGCGTGATCTGCTTCCGTTGGCCATTTCTCTCTAGTATACAATGTAAAAAACACGATGGGTGGGGCACTGCTATGATAGGGATCAGAATCGATTCTGTACCTCGAGACACGACTTGATGAGAACGGAGGATGTTCTATTTTTTGTATTCAGTCAAAATTAATTGTCACCTTGAGCTGCACTTAGCAGAGGTTTCCTGTGTTGATGTAAATCTCTGTGCTGTGTCTCACCAGGGTTCTGAAGCCAGTCTTGAAACAGGATCTCAGCTGAGCTGGGTTCAGTCGCCGACCACACTAAATGCACCGTCGGACGCCCATACGCAAAACACAAATGTGAGTAGCGATCCATTCTTTTGTTACAGAGCTGTGCCAAAACTTTATATAGTCTTGTCTGAAACATATAATCACAATTTGTACATTTCTGCTTCAGTAAACTTAGACAATAAATAACCAAATTTTGATTTAAAGCTGTCGTGACTGCAGTAATTCATATTCTTAGTTTTTTCGGTAAAGTCACGTTGAAGAGAAACAACAAAATAATAAAATATATATAAAACAATAAAAAATTCTCACGACGTTTCGACCATAACTCAAACGGTCATCTTCAGGTGTGTTGGTTCGCATAAATGTATTTATAAACGGCGCATTTATTTATTTATAAAAAACGTTAGCGCTACGCGCAGCGATTTGGCAGTTTACCCAGGACTAGTCCATCTATATTCTGAAAAGAGGAGGGGGGAGACAACATTTTTTATAATGTATGCTGTCTAAAGCCACTGTAAGCGTGAACAATCAATTAAGACCTGAAATGGTTTATCAAATCTTTCCAATGATTGCTAAGATAGAATCCATCTTCTCGGTTGAAATTGTCTCTGTGCTTGTATATGTGGATAGCCTCATGAACGAATCTCTCATGGAAGCCAGATGGCTTACAAAGAACCTCTGTCTTGGAAAAGTCAATGGCATGTGAGCCTACTGAATTTTTTATTGTTTTATATATATTTTGTTGGTTCTCTTCAACGTGACTTTACCGAAAAAACTAAGAATATAATAAATAACCAGTTCCTTAAATATCATAATTACTTTCCTACCACCAAAAGGAAAGGAAGATCTTGACCTTTTATCTAACTGGCATTTCTTCAGCATATACCATAATAATTCAAATGTATAATGCGCATTTGGTCCTAGGATCCCAATGCGCAATGCATGAACAGCAGGAAACAAAAAAAGAACCAGGGCAACCGACCAAACGGGTGAAGACCGGTTTAAAGAGACGGGTTTTCAAAGCACACTTAAATATTGATTTAATACCCCTCTAGAGGGGCTCTCCAAAGCTCCTTCTGAACAAAAAAAATACTGCAGGAGTATACATTAACCTTTTTTTCCTCATGATTTATTTTGCAGGTATCCAGAAGTGATGACACTCATTGAGGGGACGGTGGTGGAGAGAACGGACAGCGTACACCAAATGCCTCATCTGGCAGAAATGCCTTTTTTTGGCACCGACCAGGGACACTTTCTGCTGGTGTATCGTTAACTAGTTATGGTTTTATATGTTCCAGTTTGCATGTTTGATATGTTTCAAAACGGGATGTAAACTTTCAGTTTAAATGCTCTCAAACTAGAACGATGAGTAGCGTTTTATTGTAAATTTGGTACAGTTAGTAATGTGTAAAATTTAGAACTAGAGCCATCGTTTTTAAACAAAACACTAAGAGGTGTAGAACGGGGATAGGTTTACAAGTTTGACACATCTGTAAAATAAACTGTGAATGATTTTAACTTTTATATTTGCTGCTTCTTGGTGGGTGTACACGATCGGATGTGAATTTATATATAAAGGAAAAAAAAGTACATCACTTGGCATTTTATTTTTGTAAGTTCTTTTACAATACTGTAGGGTTAGAAAAAAATAAAACACCAGTTCCTCCCTTTTGGGCACCGACTTCTTTATCATTCAACGTTCTCAGCCTCGGATAGGTTTCTAAGTGCTTTAACATGTAAAGTAGCGCATCAGTTGTTAGTCGTCGTAATAGCTGTTTTTGTATGTTAACGCATTACGCCTGTTTTGTAAATCAGTGGAAATAAATGTTGATTTAATTTTCCACCGCTAACATTTCAAGTATGCTCTGTTGCTTAACAATGAGTGTAATTCTGTTATGTTCTGTTATGCTTGTGGGAAACATTTTTGGGGGAAATAAAGCAAGTGAATTTCATCATCTTTATCAGCCGTGGTCTCCACTGCTGAATGAAGGCATCGTCATGCGGGCACCATCCCTCACTCTGTAATGCCACAATCTGTCGTACGTACACTTGAGATAATCACATCGCTCGTACGTACACTTGAGATAATCACATCGCTCCGACTCCATGTTGGTCATCCTCATTTGGTTTCCACTTCATGACCATCGGCCAATAACCCTTCTAGCATCGTGCCATGCCCAAACACTTTCCTTAATCATCGTACATTAATTCCAGCTTTTTTTCAATCCACGTCATAATGAAATCCCCTACATACCAGATCCATCTGGGAGGTGTTTGACCATACCTCACCCTGCTGATCAGTGCCAAGCAGCCCTGATACTGGTTTAGATATCGCCACTGATATTAATTAGCCAGTGACAGCAATTTAACTCGGGTAGCAGGTTCATAGCGCAGTGTTCTAACCACACCACCCCTTAATTTCCTGTCAATCCACTGCTGGATGAAGGCCTCCCCATGTAATGTTGGTCATTGGATTTGTTTGGCCATTCTTGACCTTACGAGTAAATAGTCGCATCAAGTGAATTTACAAACTATAATTTGGAGACTATAAACTTCGCGTAAAAATACGTACTGATGTGCTATTGTGGAAAATCATAAGTCACGAATATACAGACCAGCTCCTGCATGTCTGTAAAAAATATAATTTCCAGCAATCTGTAGGCCTTCAAGACCATTGCTTTGTAAAACATATCTGACTGCTGATTAGACTCAAAAAGTCAAAACCAGGGCACACCTCGGCCGCTTAAACAAATGCTGCTGTAAAACGTCGGTCTGAATGCCCGTATATTAAAAGGATAAAACAAAATTAGTACTGCAGTATTAAGCAGGGCTTCAGTCTGGATTCGAACCGTGAACCTCTGCAATAATCGGCGAACGCGCTACCAACTGGACCATGGCATCGCCCCGTGCTTCACCAGAGCCATCCGTTTGCGCAACCAAACTGCATATTGCCAGGTTTATGCTGCACGTGTGGCACGAGGGATATGCAACCAGGTCGCGCGCAATAGAGCGGCCACGTGCGTGAGTGGGAGGCGACTTTAGGCGTGGGTGGCGGTTAGCGGGGCTGCCCTACGGACCCAGCCGCCCGAGTTCGAGTCCCGCTCACGGCCACCAACAACCTCCAGTGGACGATTATCTTGAACCGGGCCTCCCCTAGGTCGACTCGGCCTCAAACGAGTACCCGGTGTAGCGGTGTGTAAAAAACATCGCCACTGGAGGAGAGACAAAGGCGGCCGGGGCGTGGTGTTGTCCCCCAACCCCATCACCGTCGTGTGCCAGTGGCGGCCTCCATCGTTGGGCTGAACGATTTGGGGAAAATATCTAAATACGATTTTTCTGACATTGCGATTGGATTTGCAATAAAAAAAATGCGTAAGTCAAGCTTCAGTTCAATATTCACTGTGTAATAGATTTAAAACACGTGATGGAGCGTTACCACGTGATACCATCACAATATGAACTGCTCTATATATTCTAATGCAAGGATGAGAACTTAAAATATATTAATTGATTCCAATATGTATTTATTAAAAAATTGAAATAGAACAATCAAACATAGAACAATTGTTAAGTTAAATAAAGTTAGAATAAAACAAATTATACCCAATTCCATAATACAATACATAATACAATTTCGCAACAAAATCGCAGCTTTTGCGATTTGCTAATCGCATTGTTTAAAATTTCGATTTGAAATCGATTCATCGTGCAGCCCGACTCCATAGGGCGCAAGCAGCAACTTGCCCCAGCGATCTGTGGCTGGCGGGTCGCAAATGACCGCGGACCCCTAAACGCGACTCTGCGCCGCGCTGATTGGCCGAGAGGGCGCGGCAGCGTCATCGCGAAAGTGATGGCGGCCAGCAACAAGCGAATCCTCTACGTCGGTGAGCAGCCGCAATTAATGTTATTATTATTGTTGTTGTCATTGTTAAACTTCGATTTCTCCTGACGGTGATTAAGATGTGGGTTTTTTTTAAACAAAAAAAATTACACTGTCGGCCCAAAATTCAACGAATGTATTCGTGATTTGACGTCGAACTCGGATTGTCAATGTTGTGGGTGCGCTGTCCCATGATGCACTGTGCCACGTTTTGTTTTAAATGACAAAACTTTACTAATTGGCCGTGGCGGATTTAACGACGCATATTTTACGCGATCTAACCCTGTATTATGGATGTGTTATATATTGTAGCGTCTGGGTTTTTGTTTTCTCAATGAGTTGAGGCCTTCTAAGGCCTACTGTCAATCCATTGCTGTATGAGGGCCCAGTGACTCCCGTCACCAAATCGACCATACTTCACCACGAATTAACCAATGACTTGCCGATTGTTGCTACACGCGTAACGTACACACAGCACTCGGCGCAACTCGTCAACGACGCTGCCTTAAATGAGGGAGGTAAAAAATATATAATCGGTGACGTTTCGGGCAACGGGCCATTCTTCGAAGCACGCCGCGTTGGTCAGTGTGGGTTTGGAGGAGTTGGTGGAGGCCAAGGAGGGGTTCGAATCTTACTCTCGACACTGTGGTCGGCGTCGTTTTTCTGTCTCCGGGGTCTCTACTCCGGCTTTCCCCTCCACGTCTACGAATCAACGTCGCGCGTTTACGGCATTTGGCTCAATGACGACGGGCCCACAGTTCGTTGAGCTATCATCATGTGTGACGACGGCCAGGTCGCTTTTTGAGAAAGAGCCCCGTACTAAATAGCTCACCGAGCCTCTTACCTTAGTCAACTAAAAATAGTCGTGGCGATGTCGACAGCGGCCCCAGGCATCGAACTCGTGTTGCCCGCAGGGTTCGTAGCGCAGCGTTGTAGTTTATTTTATTTCATAGTTTTTATTTATTTTGGTATAGCCCTGTGAGCCATTCGGTTCTTGAATCGGGTGCAACCTCAACAAACAAAAAACACGAACAAGAAAACACCTTAAAGTGACTATGTGACTGTGCAAACAGAAAATACAGGAAAAAACCAATCAAAATATTCCTGAAATAGCACCGTACACCAACGCTGTGTGCAAAAATCCCAGTGGGATGCAAGTCAAACAACAACAACAAGACAACTAAGATTAAGGCCATCAGTCTAACTCCGTACTACAATAAACAAAAACATGGCCAAAAAAACCGTTTTCGAAATCACCAAAATAAAAGCCATAAATGCAATGTAACAGTGATCATAGGGACTGTGACCGAATTTTTAACAATAAACTACATAAATAAATTATAACACCAAAATCTAGAGCCATATTTTAGGCCACTGAATAGCAGTGGAAGCTAGGGGTGTACAACTCCTCGAGAGCAGTTTTGAGTGAAGATCTCAGGTAGTGATTCAAGTTGCAGTTTATTGGCAATAGCATTCCAGACCCTGGGGGCATCATTGTAACAACTTCGCTCCGCCAAAGTTCTACTTTTACCTCTGTCACAATCTCGCGACTCTCGCAACTTTACGTGTGAAGTTAACAGTTTCGATGGCACCGCCGCGTGAATAGCCAGGTAAGTGTGCAAGGGTGATCAGTGCCGCGTGCAGACTTTCTGCACGCGCCAATGTGGCTTGTATGACGGCATCGGTTTAACGCGTGGGGCTTTTGCGACCAATTTTATTCACAGTATAGGGTTTTTTTTTTTTGGGGGGGGGGGGGGGGTTAGATCACGTAAATATATAAATGTGTCGTTAAATCCGCCACCACTCGACACAGCCAATTAGTCAGATTTTGGCACGTAAACAAAACATGCCAACTCGTTACTAGTACTCTCGAATTGTAAATGTTGTGGGTTTACTATCCAACACACCGGTGTGCTGTATTAGTAACGAATTGGCACTTTCTGTTTACGTGACAAACTTTTCTAATTAGCCGTGTCGGGTGGTGGTGGTGGGTTTAACGACATATTTACGTGATCTAACCCCAAAATAAACTTTTTTATGGAGAATTGCATCAATTCACCAACCTCAACAATCGATTTGAATGATATCAAGTTAAGATTCAATTTTTTTTAATATACAATACTGCCCTTTAAAATCTATTTTGTTCCCATCACCTTTATTGTTTACGTCTCGTTCAATTTCTTAATTGTTCTGTGGACCTGAAAGTATAATTTGCATGGAATTGGCGTAATCGATGCCCTATAAGCACGACTGTGCTTGTGTTCTCAACATGATCGACTACGTCGTGTCATTACGCTCACGATGGATGGCAACTCACGCATAAATAGCGATAAAATGCAGTGCACGATAGACTCATAATTTCCCCTAGGCTAATTGGATCGGAGAACGATACAGAAGGAAACACAAATAATGTTATGTTTTCATCGATTTGGAACATCAACGGTGACAATGGAATCGCTTGTGTGTGAATGGTTACACATCTGGATGCTGATATTCCTTCAGCGAATCACGGTGGTGTCGTGATCAAATTTCACTGTGCCTGTGAGTGCGGGTTGGTCAAGGTATAGCATGGACGCTTGGAAGTACAGTACAAGAATAGATGTTGCTCTTGCGGCAATATACCCACGTTTCACCTCTAAGATATTGCGTGTGAATCCAAGGTTGCTTGCCTGCCTTGAAACCCATGATCTCAGTCATAACCAACTCGTGCTCAGATCTCGAAATCACCCGGGCCCTCTTGAACTTTGTTTTTTGTGCCAATGACACAAACTCTTCCCTCCTAAACTATTTATTTGGCTGTCCACCAGGCGGGCTGGCGGAGGAGGTGGACGAGAAGGTTTTACATGCCGCGTTCATCCCATTCGGGGACATCGTGGACATCCAGATGCCGCTCGACTATGAGACAGGTACAACACCAACTCGTCTGCCCTACGTGTGTCATATATTGTTCCAACGATGGCACACGAGCACACTTGAGAAAGCTGAGAATACGAATACTCATAAGTTAGGGCAACACCAGCCTTTAATTCAACAAGCGAGACGTTTCAAACTTCTGGCTACAGCAAGGAGAGAGAGCGTAATCATCGTCAAGTAAAAAATTCTCAACCACCAGACGTGAAGGATGTGGATGGTAGAACGGGGTTTGAATTTCAGACTTTCAAGTGACTCACATCTGCTTACTGTAATTTAAACATCTCGTTTGTTACATTTCAAGCTTGTTTTACCTCTGTTTGTGGTAATTATTACAACGGCACCTCCCTAAATGGCGTATATCCTTCTCAGCTTTGTGTTTACGTGCTGCCCTTCTTCAACATTGGAGATGTCTAGAAAGGCGTATGTCATTAATCACTGCAAGGAGATAGCTGAGCACTTAATCCGTTGAACCGCTTGTCATAAATAATGTTTGCAGAAATCCTAAAGCTTATCGGAGCTGAGTTTAGCCCCTTTGTCGCCCTCTTCTGGCTTCTTACATAAAGCAAAGTCTGAACTAAAACTCAACCATTTTTATATTACCAGGTAATACCCCACTGAGCTATATAGCTCTTTTTCATAAGCGAACTGGCCACACAAATGATCGCCCAACGGAAGTGACTTATCACGTGGACATTTATAGCACCCAAATACTCTAAATGCATGTTGGCTCTAAATGTGGAGGGAAAAACCGGAGGACCCGGAGAAAAATCCACGTTGAAGTCAATCCCATCAATGCGCCGACGGATTTATCTGCTAGATTGGCATAATACGCCGACTTCCCATGTGAGACGTCTGGGATTTTGTTGAGTGCCTACCTCCTCGTTTGTTTTTGTTTTCTGTTTACAGAAAAGCACCGGGGTTTTGGGTTCGTGGAGTTTGAAGCTGCAGAGGTTTGTTCGTAAAAAAATTTGTATTTACAAAATTCGACTTTTGTTATATTTACTCATATTCCTGTTTCAGTAATAATACATTGTAGTGATATTTTACATTGAAGTGATATTTTTCTTAAAACAACAAGCACTCGAGGTTGTGTATTATCATCTTACGCATGTGATTATCTTTCAGGATTCTGCAGCAGCAATCGACAACATGGTGAGTGTTACTTCCCTCCCTATCCGTTAACAATTAAGTACGCACATTCTCTGATTAAGTGCAGTAGGAAACCCATTTTTTTACATTACATTTTGCTAGATTGTAATTTTATTCTAGTGTCGCCATGAGAATATTTATCTCATGCGTCCAACCTGCCTGTGTGCGTTTGCAGAATGAGTCGGAGCTGTTTGGTCGCACCATCCGCGTGAACCTCGCTAAACCCATGAGGCTCAAGGAGGGCTCCATGCGACCAGGTCATTTGCAGGAGCCTTATCATGCTGGCCATGGGCCACAATGCACAATTCACACCACACCCTCCGCGCGTTGACAGAAGTGTTGCGTGCGGTCTCTCTCGGTCGCTCATTTTGATGTGCTCTGATCTCACAGTGTGGTCGGACGACAACTGGCTGAAAAGGTTTTCTGGGAAGACCATGGAGACAGAGGAAAAGGGTGGAGAAAAAGTGGAGGATGTCGCAAAGACGGAGGTTCAGGAGGTGTGCTCACCACTTGCTATGCCTCATCAGTTCTCTTTTCTAAATGTGATAATTGCATTGCACAAGAGGTTTGAATGCTGCCGGTGGTACATATGGCGACACGGTGTCACTTCTAGCGTTTCTTTACTTCAAAGCTCATGTTAAGTGAAGCGCGTTTCAACTGTGTGTGTGTGTGCAGGGGGAACCGCCAGCAAAGCGTATTCGAGCAAATCCCCAGGTGTACATGGACATAAAGATCGGCAACAAGCCAGCCGGGCGACTGCGCATCCTTCTGCGGGCTGACATTGTGCCCATGACAGCAGGTGGGATTGCACTTACTGCTGCTGCCATGTCCTAAGATGGAAGCATAGCCGAGGAATGTTAACCAACTCGGTCCGGTTGTCGCTGCTGTTTACCCCAAGCATTCGGAACGGTCAGGGAGGCTCGCTGGAGTGGAGCATCCACACCTGCGAATTGGCATGTTCTGTTTACGTGAGAAACCTTACTAATTGGCTTTGTTGGGTGGTGGCGGGTTTAACAATACATTTATTGTTACGTGATCTAACCCAAAAAAAGCCTGTATTATGGATGTGTGATTTAGTTATGTTTGATTTGACTGGTTTATTTGCACTTGTACCTGCGAGACTTTAAGAAACAATGCAATTTGTATTGGTGGTGATTGTGGTAGTTGTATGGTAATGCTTTGGAAGTGATGATGGTATTAGTGGGTTTGGAGATGATGATAGTTATGGTGTTAGAGTTAAAATTACTGATTGTGTTGTCTGATCATGGTCATTGTGAAATGGTATACTAGTTCACAGCTTCCTGTGATGTGGTATAATTCAGAAGCTCGATAAATGTAAGTTGTAATACAGCACATATTGTACTGAACCAAAAAGGAAAAAACATAGGTGAAAAAAATGTGCTTGCATATGCAAGTCATGCTTTTAAACAACCATATATATCTCGATTATTGTATCCAACATAAGTATGTTATGAGTATACATGTATAATAAATAAATAATTATACCAAGGTATGTGTCATACATTCCAGCATAGCCTGTCAATTTAGCAGTCAGCATCAGGTCAGAGTGATTGATTAAGGTTATTGTTTTACTCGCTGGGAAACTCACTCGATGGTTTTCTGTACAGAAACGCTTTTTTTGGAAAGTGGGGGTAGATTTCACCATGCACTTTGTTTTTCTGTCCCGTTGAATTCCATCTCACAGTCAGGTGTTTGATTTACACATTCCTGTTCACCCCCTGTGGCCATGACTTATCTGCTGGAAGTGCGTGTGTGTTTCTGCTAAAAAAAAAATCAACTCGAAAAACCTCCTCCCATCTAGCGGAGTATTTTATTATCAATATAAATGAGAGAAAGTATTTGTGTCATAGCTTATGCTGCGTTATACATGCACGTCATATTTCAAATTCTGTAATATGTTGTACATGTAACTAAGACAGCGTTTTACGGAATGTAATACCAAACTTTCAAAGAGTGATTATTATTAATACACCCCTAATTTGGTATCAAAGTGGGCTTGTTTATTTTTATTGTCTTATTTACGCTTATTTACATAGAGAAGCCTGACTGAGTCTCATTACTCCTTCTTAGGATGGAATTGCTTGTTTTTGTTTTTCAATTAGAGTGCAATGATTGCGATGTATATTCCAGTTGAGTCATTTGCGGTGTAATTTTTCATATTTGGCCAATTTGGACAGTGACACTGACACACAAGGGTAGTGTATAGATGTATGTTGTAAATAATTGTTCTTATGTGTGTTGCATACGCGTGTGTGTACACAAATGCTGTTTGAGTGCCATTCCCTAAATGTTTATGTACACGTCACATCACAGCGCTACACTCCACCGCTCTTGATGCAGGTTATCTGGCTTGAACACCTGAATGTGAAATTGTCGTTATTGCGCTGCATCTACATCAGCCATACGAAAGAAGAAGAAGAAGAATTTCGATTTAAAGCTTTCGTGACTGCAAGGATTCATCTTCTTTGGTTCTTTCGGTAAAGTCACGTAGAATGAGAATAAAATAATAAAGTAAAACATCGTGAGAATTTTATTGTTTTATTTTATTCTCATTCTACGTGACTTTACCGAAAGAACCAAAGAATAAGAAGAAGAATGTGTATTTACAAGGAATGCTCAGAAAGTAATGCCTCCGAATTTGTTTCACTCAATAACTTGTTATTGAACTGATCCAAACTGTAAGCTATTCATGCCTGGGGGACATTTGCCTTTTTCCCCCAACATCGTTTTCGATGTGCCAAGATGGAACCAGGACCAGCATTCCATCGTTGTAAACTGTGTCATCAGCGGCGCGTAGCCGTTGGCACAACGCTTCTTGTAAGCAGTGTCACCTTCACAATTTTGCTCCCTTCAGATGGCAATTCGAGTGTGCCTGCCGCACATATGGGCTACATTTAGTGTGTAACAGCAAAGTCCACCCGAACTGTGCCTTGGCCTTGTTGTGTATGTCCCCAGGCTTGTGTGTCCCCAAGGCATTGTTTTGTTTGAAGGGGACTTTGCCATCGGATTGTCCTGAGACTGGCTGAACGTACATGTACAGCGATTTTGTAAATCCCCTGATGAATGAGGGCCTCCCAATGTCGTGCAGGTTACGTGGAATATTTGACCATACTTCACCATTCTCATCAATGTGGTTTGGGGACGGCGGACAGAATAGATCTGGGAGCTTAGAAGTACAGTACAGCAATGTTTGCTGCACTGCCTTACTGCTGTCCACCACACAGCTGAGATTTATCATCTCAAAATGTTATTCATGTAACATTTGAGAAAGATAGGTGATTTAACCTTTGGGGTGTCTCTCATGAATGTGCCTGCAACGTACGGGCCGTGCATAAGCGAGTGCATGCAAACCGCTCCTCTTGTTCTCTCTTTCCCCTGTGTGCAGATAACTTCCGCAGCCTGTGCACGCACGAGAAGGGCTTTGGCTACAAGGGCAGCTGCTTCCACCGCGTGATCCCGCAGTTCATGTGCCAAGGGGGCGACTTCACCAACCACAATGGCACCGGCGGGAAGTCCATATACGGGCGGAAGTTTGAAGACGAGAACTTCATCCTCAAGCACACGGGCCCCGGTCAGTGGGGTGGAGGCTTGTGAGCTCAAGGCGATGGTGTCGCGTTAAATAAGGAAGAAAAAATAATCCCGCACACGCGTGTGGATTCTGTGACGCTCTGTAACGTGCGTTCGACGGGATTTGATGGGGGCGATAATAACGTTGCCTTCCGAGTCTCGGAACGGGATGACGTCCGTGTGGCCTCGTTGAACCACGATGCCAAATGGCGAAAATTCGTTGTGCTGCGCGGGGTGTGAATGGGATTACGTGCCCATTGACTTTTCCACAAAGTGGTCCTCATTTAAATTGTATCTACTTCAGAGGTATGACAAGACAAGTCCACTGCTGAACGGGATTTTGAATTTGCAGTTTTACGTTCGTGAGCTGCGAGCACCGATCACGGTGCCACATGGCCGGATAATGTCACCTTCTTCTTCTTCTCGTTGACCTTGCAGTCGTTCTCTTCGTGAAAATAACTATATTATGTGGTATACATACGTATGCACAGGGGCGGAGCCAGGATTTCAGGCCGGGGTGACATTCAACAAATTTTAATTTCAAGAATGATTAGAGAGTCAGGCTGTTGAACTAGACGCCATCGGTTGGCGACACGCTCTGACAATGCAGTTGCACGGAGTCCGCCAGACCGAGTGTCGTACACTTATACGCAGAATGTCACCCCTGTCACCTCCCCTGGCTCCGCCCCTGCGTATGCATGTATGTTGAACTTCTTTCGCACCGCACGTAGCCAACCGTGCTAATCGGAGGTGCGGGGGATGGAAAATAAACTAACCACAATAAAGCAGTTCTAAAGAAATGAATTTTCAATCTAAATTTTAAAATGCATAGCTCCAGCGGCTTCCGAATATCGGAAGGAAGAGCGTTCCAGACGGCCGTAAAAGCGCATCTGAAAGCGTGCGATGCAGTGACCATCTTTGTAAAGTGCAACCCACTTGTCAGTCCACTGTTGGATGATGGCCTCCCCAATCGATGTAGCTCCACGGGGGTTATTTTGTCTGCAGTCAGTGCGGGTCGGCGAAGGCAGGAGAGCATCGACACGTGAGCATGGAAACACGGAACAATTTAATTGTCACTGTGCTACCCTGCAGTGTAGGCTTGCAGCCAATTTTATTTTGTGAAGCCTCCGACTTTCACAGGGTGGGCAACCATCCATGCACTACCCAGGTTCCTCAACGTGCTGCTGAGCGTCCCAAGATGTGATGAGATTTTGGCGCATTCCGCGTGACCTCTTATTCTACCTTCGCGTTAATATTATTTCTAGATTTGAAGCTTTCGTGACTGCAAGGATCCATACTCTTTGGTTCTATTCGGTAAAGTCACGTAGGTAAAAAATAAAACAACAAAAATTACGACGTTTCGGCCACAACACAAGTGGCCTTCTTCAGGTGAAGGAACAGAACTGTCGGGACGACAGCACTTCAATGACAGCGGTCATTGACAGCGGTCATTGAAGTGCTGTCGTCCCGACAGTTCTGTTCCTTCACCTGAAGAAGGCCACTTGTGTTGTGGCCGAAACGTCGTGATTTTTGTTGTTTTATTTTTTACCTACGTGACTACCGAATAGAACCAAAGAGTATGTTAATATTATTATTAGCATGTTTCTGTCGGCCTGAGCAATGGGTCCTTGTCGTGACGTGCAGGCACGGTCTCGATGGCCAACTCGGGGCCCAACACGAACGGCTCTCAGTTCTTCATCTCGTGCGATCGCACGGACTGGCTGGACGGCAAGCACGTCGTGGTGGGGGAGCTCACCGAAGGCATGGACGTGCTCCGAAAAATGGAGGTGATGTACAAAAGTTGAAGATCCTGAGTTTTACATCGAGGCTTGTGCATATTAAAAATTATATATATACTCTCTGTAATCTTGGAGATATGCAGCATGAGGAGGTTTTGTGAGACCGGAGTTGGAATACAGTGAGTGCTCTGGCAAATGTTGTAAAATATCATCTCTGAGTGTTTAAGAAGAGAGGAAGACCGAACAGAGAATGTCTTGACGACATAAGAGATTGGTGCCAGACATATGTAGCTCTACTTGAGCATATTGGCACGAGAGAAAGTGGTGAAAACAAAGTAGTGGCAACAAGTGATAAAATGTGCATTGGGCACCTACGGGGCTATTTGCCCGTGGATCGTGGTGATGATGATGATGAATCTTTAATTCGGTGACATGTTGCTGTATGGGAACCTGGAATTGACAATGCTTGGGTTTAATGTTGGGATGTTGCCATGGTGCAATGGTTACCGCACTGGACTTACAATCCAGAGGCCGCCGGTTGAGTTTCCCGGCACGGCAGTTACAACGTTGGGCAAGTTTCTTCAATCACCACCCCTTCCCCCCCCCCCCCCCACCACATCTGTCCCCACCCAGCAGTATAAATTGGTACATCCCAGTCGATCGACAAATCGTAGACTAAAATGCAGCCATGTATGCAGGTTGAACTTCTTTCACACCGCACGTAGCCACCCGTTCAGTTTTCAGTTTCATTTATTTGGTATAGCCCTGTGAGCCGTTGGGCTCTTGAATCGGGTGCAACCGCGTGCTAACCGGTTGGGCTACTCCCAACTCTTCAAATATATCTCAGGCCAACGTGGAAGAGTAGACCAGGTGTTATCTAGGGCACCGACGTTGGTGTGCGCAAGTACTTTCAGGGCTGCACCTTTACCTTGCACACCTGCGTTTTTTTTCCCCGCAGGCTCAGGGCACGAAGGACGGAAAGCCGCGCGAGAAGATTATCATCTCCGACTGCGGGGAGTTGGAGTGAAGGAGCGGCGCTCGCGCTCATTCACACGATCGCGCGAACACCGTCCTGCATCGCCGCAGCGGCCTTTGAGCCTCGACTGTTTCATGACGTGGCCATGGGCGATTCGTTGCTTTGTGGGGCTTGGACACGGCCACGCATCTCGTCGCATCGAAGCCAATCGATTGTAAACGTAATAACGGGCATCGCACGCGCACTGATTGGAGGTGGCGGGGGTACGGGGAGGAACTGTGCATCCGTAGACGCGGAATGACCCTGGTTTAATGTATTTTTATACCTGAAATCTTAATGGAATGAAAAATGTCGAGCTGTTTTTTTGTAATAAAAATGCGTTTATTTGTTTCGCCATGAAGGGGTTTCATGGCGTTACGTATCGTCAAACTGCGTTTACTAGATAGTACTTTACAGCTTTGTGTGAATCCGTTGCTGGATCCAAGGCCCTCCTCCATGCCATGTTGGTCCTGGGGGTTATTTGGCCACACATCACATTGGTGAGCGCGCTCACGAGCGGGAAAAACCTGCCACTGATATTAGCCGTGGTCTGGAAACAAACTCCGGTGGTCGTTGCTTCATCTTATCTTCACGGAATGTATATAGCACCTTAACCAAGGCGCTTCACACGGAATTAACAGTTCTTGTGAGTGTAATGATGGAGATGAGGTGAATGAAATGGATGACGGGAAGCAATGGGCAAATCCGTGGTGATGCGTGAAATCGGTGAAAGCGACATTTACATTAAATGACGAATGAATGGGGAATGAGTGCTAGCCATATAATGAGAAAATGAAGAGGGAAAAGTAACGGTGGTGGTTATAAGGGGGAGATTAAGGGGTCGTGGTGTGAGCTAGGGAACAATTAGCGGGTTTTGGAGTTGGCAGAAACTCGTGAGCGAAGGTGACCGCTTAACGTGGAGGGGGAAGTTTGTTCCAGTAAAGTGGAGGTGAGAAGAGATAAGAGGACGAAAGCAGTACGCCGCCATCCTCCACACCACTGCAACCCCACTGATGTATTTATTTCATATGCTTTGTGTAAATACAGTCGTCTGATCCTTCTACGTAGCCTTAAATGTTGATCAATCGCTGGTTTATAAATTTGACATGATTTTTCACGCTCGTAAGTTTTTAGAATAAATATATTTTTTACGTCACCAATTCCTTTTTTAGAGAAAGTTCAACTGCATTGGGGGCGTTGCGATGCTACTGGAGCTGAACCCAACCCAGCATTCGTCTTCAACACTGGAACCGGGTGTTTAATGTTTATCGGAGATTCCTGTAAATAGCTGGAGAAACTTGATGGTTAGGTTAGTAAAACACGCAATGGTTCTAATAAGCGTGGTGATGTATGGGCACCTGAAATTGGTCTCTTAAAATCTCGCAGAGAGTGAAGAAAGTTTCACTTGCATCGCAAGTGAATGAGACACGTAATGCAATTATTAGTTAAATAACATTGGAACACCGGTCAAATGTAAAACCTGCCTAAATTGACTTTCTGGCCCAATATGATCCGGCAGTATTTGTTTTGAGTAAGCAAACTAATCTGGGTTTGGCATTCTGGGTCGCATCAACAGCTTATTAATCAAATGCTATCGAGGTGTCCCAACATGTTAATGGTAAAGTGCGCAATGATCTAAAAATTCTGCTGATAACGGGCACCACTCTTTGGACGCTAGATGGCGTGAGAACCTAAGTGAATCTCGAATGCCTTCCCATTGCGATGCCCATGGAAACGAATATAATTAGTATATGTTACCGTTCGGAATGTAACAGTGGATTAATATGAATCGGAAGATTTTTTTTTTAATCTTAGATTTGTATAAATTGTATGCACTTAAGTGGCCGCTATAAACCATGGTGGACACATCGAATCTCGACGTCTTGCATATCGCGATAGCTCATCGAATCGTCACGTGTCGTAATTCGTGGCGATATCGGCTTGGGGACGAGACACGTGGCGAGAAGGGAATCCCGGTGGACGAGACTGGCGATGGAACTGCAGCGTAAAGGAGGGAAACGCGCCCCAGAGGACGACTCTCGCTCGTGCACGAGCGAGATGGATGGCGACGACGTTGAGACGGTGCCTTCATCTAGCAGTGGATAGAACTCGGATGCACTGTTAATTTGTGCGCACTTTTGTTGTGCTGGAGCGGAAGGTGAATATGCCGTCCATAATATGGGTTAGATCGCGTAAATGTGTCGTTAAAGCCGCCACCACCCGACAGTAAGGTTTGTCACGTAAACAGAACATGGAAATTCGTTACTAGTACAGCACACCGGTATGATGGAGAGCATATCCACAACATTTACTGTGTTTTTATTTAAAGCTTTCGTGACTGCATGGATTCATCTTATTGGTTCTTTCGGTAAAGTCACGTAGAAGGGAAATAATAAAACAATAAAATTCTCACGACGTTTCGGCCACCACACAAGCAGCCGTCTTCAGGTGAAGAAACAACTGTCGGAAAGACAGCGCTCCAATGAACACTGCTAAGCTTGGCAGCGTCGTTTAAGCTGGGTGGGAGGAGCAGAGCGCCTTGACAAAGGAGTTTACATATCAACAGAAGAATTTAGCATTGAAGTAGCTAAGTTAATGTGATAGATTAGCAGGATGTTAAAGTCGGAAATTAGCATGTAACTGGTAGATTAGCATGATGTTAATGTGAGGAATTAGCATGTAACTGGTCACCGAAGTAGCTATGTTAAAGTCAGAGTTTACATATCAACAGAGGCATTTAGTATATTGACGCTAAAGAACTGCAACTGCCCGACTCATACAATAAACCGATGTGAAAACTACATTAATATAATCAAGGTACTCAATATATTCTCCACTAAGCTGAGCTACTAACAATAAGTCATACATTACACTTCTATCTCTCAAAATTATAATATGCCTCCAACTAATATTTTTTTTATTATAAACTGCCATAGTGGAGAATATATTGAGTACATTGATTATATCGCCACTAATTACAACTAGCATCATCAGACGGAAGCCAGATTTGTGGAGAAGGCCCTCCTGTTTCGTTCCTTAAATAGAGGGATAGGTGTGAGATATCGTCGGTTGTGAGCCCTTCACGTTAGTGAGTGCATATTCTTTGGGTCTTTCGGTAAAGTCACGTAGATAGGTTCAAAGAAAATAACAAACTACGACGTTTCGATCACAACACAAGTGATCGTCATCCTGATGTGATCGAAACGTAGTTTTTTTTTGTTATTTTCTTTGAACCTATCTACGTGCCTTTACCGAAAGACCCAAAGAATATGAATTCCTGCAGTCACGAAAGATTTAAGTCAAGATTTGAATGCATATAAAACAGGTCCCTGCAGGGTGGGCTGGTAGGACAAGTCTCTGCGCTGTCTATTGCTGATTTTACACCCAACAGCACGAGATTTCACTTCGTTAAAGTATTGAAAGGGGACGGACGGACGGACACAATCTATTGCAGGCTGGTACACTCAACAGCGACATTGCTAAGTGGGCATTACCTGGTAAAATAAAAAATAGTTTACATTTGTATCGATTATAAGGCTTCTTAAAGCGAGCGTTCAAGTTCAGACGCGTTAATCATGCCAAACTAAACGTGTGTGCGTGTCTCCTACGTTCGCTCTCATGGTCATTGAATTATATATCAATGCCAGCAGCTGAAGCCGGTGGCACTGGAAGCGGTAAAGTTTTCAACGTCATACATACAACACATCACAAAAACTCAATACAACTCATAAAAACAATACAACACAATAAAACTCATTAAAACACAATACAACACAATAAAACAATACAACTCAATAAAATAATACAACACAATACATCACAATAAAACAATACAACACAATACGACACAATACATCACAATAAAACAATACAACACAATACATCACAATACAACTCATTAAAACAACCCAACAAAACGAAACAAAACAATACAACACAATAATAATACAACTCATTAAAACACAATACAGCACGATACAACACAACGAAACACAACAAAACAATACAACACAAAACACAATAATACACAATGCCATGTATATAACGGCTTCCCGCGACCACGTGCCCAGGCGCTTCTCAGGAAGCAACAAGCTTCAATAGAGTTTGCGTATAAGCAGGGGAGTGGAAAAGAAAATAAGAAAGTCAAAACATCAGCCATGATTGATCCACCGACATCACTCGCAGTCCTGCAAAATAGTGGTACCAATTTACGTGTCCCTGTGAAAATAATTTTGTTAGTGTTTTTATATAATAAATAAAAAACTTAGTGCCATCCCTAGCAGTCCTGCAAAATAGTGGTACCAATTTACGTGGGCCCGTGAAAGTAATTTTTTTGTGTTTTTATAAACAAAAAAACTTACCGCCATCCCTCGCAGTCCTGCAAAATAGTGGTACCAATTTATGTGGCCTTTAAAAGTATTTTTTTTTACGTGTTCTTATATAAATATAAAACTTAACACTGAACTTTCGCCACTTCAGATTGCACGGACAAGTCAAAGAACCTGGTCTGGGCCGATGCAAGTACTTGCCTCCAGCTCGAATGAAGAGTCGAATCGGACACGATTGCTATTAGGGTCGAAGTGAAACCCAGATTTATTCGGATGGAATTACAGCCGGTCAGTGCGAAGCGGGGTTTGCGAGCTCAGACATCTTGGTGTTTGTGAGATCATTGTCCACGCGACGGCTTCGTATGTGTTGGGTAGTTTTTTTTGTATTAATCGTCTCCTGGCTCACAACTATCAGCCATGATCAACCCACTGCTGGATAAAGAGCTGATGCCAGGCCTCACGGTCCCGCGATGTGACAATCCAGCCAGCAGCACCTTGGACGTTAGCTAATGTCATCGCTCCGCTTTCGTTGTTTATCTCGGGGCTTTGTGTCTCCTTTGCCACTCGGCTGCTCCCTTCCAGCGACGTGACCCTCAGGTCCACGTGTCCACCCCCCCCCCCCCCCCTTAAAACAAGGGTGTCGCGAATGTTTAAACGGTGAGCGATGTTTTTTGATCCTCCTTTGTTCCACTTTCTTAGAACGACGAATCAGGTGCCAGGGCACGGTTCAATGATGGCTACGTACGGTGCGAAAGAAGTTCAACATACATGCACATTGGAAATACAATGAAAACGGCCAAAACAACTTTTGTGAGCTAACTCCCACGACTACCAAAGAGTCTTGACTAGCGTGTAAGAGTAGGCCAAATACCGTCTAGATGGGCTCCCTAGAACCGTCTCGAGTGAAAGCCCTTCGCACTATCCGTGGCGTGAGCAGGCAATTGCAGGGATGCGCCTTTACCATTTTTTTTAACTGCGCCGTACGCACGTGTAGGAACATGCCCGTGGGTCTAGGCGCTCAGGATGTGAAGCTTCGGTGAATCTAGCCGAGATGCGTGGAACTCACAAAGCCGCTGGGCTCTGAGACGGTGGCGATATATGGGAGTAGCACAACAAGTGGGTTGGTGGACCTCTGTGCGGACCTTTAAGTGTTTATCAAACCGTGCCCTTGGGTATTCTCGCAGGATGCAAAAGACGCATTTAAACATCCCATTACAGGACCCTCCTGAAAAAACGAGTCTCGAGACTCGGCGAGGTTTTCATTAATAGATAAATGACATCACGCACACCTGTTCTGCTGGTGGGGTTGGCGGATCGCGGAAGGAATTTGAGCCGCCACGACTCGAAATTATGGAATATACTGTGTAGACTACAATGAAAATGCTGACACGTTTTCTAGGCGGGTGGCAACAACCCCCCCCCACATCATTCTTATTTTTGTTGCTGCTGCTACGACATTGTGTGTCGCCTTACAACGGCAGGGATGGAATTTCATCCGGACTAAATTTGACCACGCCTGACGCTGTCTCATTGGTGATGTGCCCGAGTCCTCCTTGCGTGTCAAATCCACCTCCTTATGTTCCGCGATGTGGACTTCAAAGACGTCTGTTTGTGGCGTTATTTATTTATCTACTTAGCCCGTCCCAGCCCCCCCTCGCGATCTCTCAGCCGTTCCCACCGCGTCGTCTTGTAACCGCATCGATGTCGTCCCTCGCTCCAAACCGCAGGCGAGGCACGCTTGTATAGGTTCCACGGTGGCTTGAAATAATTGCACTCCCCCCCCTCCCACCACCTTACCGCCAGCTGGCAGGAGCCATCAAGTGTGAGCGGACAGTCATCTCGGGAGTGTGTCATCAGCACTGGTTACGGGGGAAAGGAGGAGGTGGTGGTGGGGAGAGGGAGGGGTGGGTGGGTGGGTGGTGGTGGTGTCAGGGTGCTGTTTTGGAGGTGGTGGGTGGCTGTTGGTGGCGGGGTTGGGTGTGTATGTGCGTGCGTCTCATGTGTGGGAGTTTTGATTGCTGGTGGTGGTGGTGGTAGTGGTGGTTGTTGGTGGTGGTCGCTGAATATTGGGTATACCGAGGCTTCTAAATGAGGTGGTAGAAGAAGGTGGAATTACTGAGGAGAGGGTGATGGAGGGACGTGCGCACCATCGACTCGCGCAGCGGTAGAGGTGGAGTTGTTACACTCGGCGCAGGCTGAGAGTGGAGTGCGCATTCACGCATCTCGACTCTGCACGTGACAGCTAAGATTTATTAGCATCCTTCATTCGCGTGGATTTGAGCAAAGGGGCAGAAGAGATTTTTCTTTTTATTCCCGACGAATGCATCGGGCATGTCTATTGCAGTGCACAGGTAAGACGCGTGTGCCGTGTTTTGATGATCGATATTTTTGCCGATGTTTTTCGCATTCTTGATAATGTACGCGGTAAATCAGCGGATGGCGAATTAAGGACAGTTGGATCGCATTGTCTAAGGGTATCGTGCGCGTGCAGCAGGCGTTAGCTCTGTTTACGAGTGTATTAAAATACGTGTTTCCACTATGGACTTAATGGTTCTTGTTGCCGCGTGTGTTGTTAGCGAACAGCTATTAAGGTCCGTAACGGCTGACCGGAGATGATAGGGGAGAGAAGGGGGGGGGGGATGACGTGCCCGGCTGCCTTTGTCTCCCCCACTGGTGATGTTGAAATGTCGAACCAGTTGTAGTCGTTTGAGGCTGAGTCGACCCAAGTGTGCCGATGATTTTTCGTGGTCCCGAATAAGACGCGTGTCCCCTCCCCCCCCCCAGGTTCTCATCGATAATGCGCTGACCACTGCGCCACCGCTCTTCACACCTGTGTATACCCAACTCGATACACGCACACACACACAGCCGTCTACATACGCAGTGTAAATGCAAACATCCACCATATTACAAGTGCTGTTAGCGAGCAGCTATTAAAGTGGTAATGTTGTTTACAGTACTAGGGGAGGTGCATGACCGGTTCAGATACCACTTGCGACTGATATTAGCCTCAGTCGGCTTGCAAGCTGTCGGACCGCAGTGCGCTAATTACTGCGCCACCGCTCCCCTCAATACACAGCATGCACATCTATACATACAGTATGCACAACTACACACACAGCATTCACACCTGTACACACAGTATCCACAGCTACACACGCACACAGCATTCACACCTGTACACGCAGTATCCACAGCTACACACGCACACAGCATTCACACCTGTACACAGTATCCACAACTACACACGTACACACCATTCACACCTGTACACACAGTATCCACAACTACACACGTGCACAGCATTCACACCTGTACACACAGTATCCACAACTATATACGTACACAGCATGCACACCTGTACACACAGGATCCACAACGACAAACGTACACACCATTCAAACCTGTACACACAGTATCCACAACTACACACGTACACAGCATTCACACCTATACATACAGTATGCACAACTACACACGTACACAGTATTCACACTTGTACACACAGTATCCACAACTACACACGTACACAGCATTCACACCTGTACACACAGTATCCACAACTACACACGTACACACCATTCACACCTATACATACAGTATGCACAACTACACACGTACACAGCATTCACACCTGTACACACAGTATCCACAACTACACACCTACACAGCATTCACACCTGTACACACAGTATCCAAAACTATACACGTACACATCATGCACACCTGTACACATAGTATCCACAGCTACACACGCACACAGCATTCACACCTGTACACACAGTATCCACAACTACACACACAGCATTCACACCTGTACACACAGTATCCACAACTACACACGTACACAGCATGCACACCTGTACACAGTATCCACAACTACACACGTACACAGCATGCACACCTGTACATACAGTATCCACAACTACACACACAGCATGCACACCTGTACATACAGTATCCACAACTACACACACAGCATTCACACCTGTACACACAGTATCCACAACTATACACGCACACAGCATGCACACCTGTACACACAGTATCCAAAACTATACACGTACACATCATGCACACCTGTACACACAGTATTCACAACTACACACGTACACAGCATTCACACCTGTACTCGCTTTATCGACCCCCGGGGTGGGGGGGTGGATGATGATGGGCTGGGTCAACCCGTCCGCAACCAGGATTTGAACTTTTGTGCGTATCAGGCACTCGTTCATAATTAAAGCCTCCCCCCTCCCCCCCCGTGAATTATTGAACGAGTATAACGAACGCTATTTAATTAACTCTGCCGTACCCCCACTCCCACCTCACCGGTGGTGCGTTCAACGCGTCCACGTGTTTGCACAAAGACGAAGATTTCCCCCGCGTGTAGCCTTCGTAGACGTGGTGCCGCTGCAAGTGCTGTTCGCGAGTAGCAGCACCTATGAAGGGCGGCAGCTGCAGCAGCGGCCACACGTTTATGCAGATACAAGACACAAAGATCCCCCGTGTAGCCTCAAGAGACGTTTGTGGCAAGTGCTGTTAGCGAGCACCTATGAAGGCCTGCACGGCACACGAGGGGGTGGGTGGCCAGCACCACGCTCGGCCGCCTTTGTCTCCCTCGTGGCGATTTTTTTACAAACCACACCAGGGACTTATTTGAGGCTGAGTCGACCTAGGGGAGGCCCAGGACTGGTTCAGATAATCGTCACTGGGTGTTAGCCGTGAGCGGGATTCGAACTCGGGTCGCCAGGTTCGTAGCGCAGTGCGCAGTGCGCTAACCACTACGCTACCGCTCCCCGTAACAAAAGGGACACACACACACGGACACCACACGCCCAGCGCAGAAGTGCGCGCGCCTTGTCCCAAATCGCTTTTTGTTCTTAATTGCCTCGAGTTAAATCGATACAATCATCAGGGTGGGTGGCTTTGTCAGCGTGTGTGTGTACGTTTCAATTTGCTTCACGTTGGAAAACCGTGCTGCGGTGCCTAATGTGTTTAATTACGTTGCATATTTAATGGTGGTTGCTTTGGGGAAGCGTTCGTTCGCGGCTTGCGGTTTGGTGAAGCAATGACGGCTAAGAGGCTCCTGAGAGTGTCTGTTGAGATTGTCTGTTGAGATTGACTATTGAGAGTGTCTGTTGAGAGTGTCTATTGAGAGTGTCTATTGAGAGTGTCTATTTAGAGTGTCTATTGAGAGTGTCTGTTGAGAGTGTCTGTTGAGAGTGTCTGTGTTGATAGTGTCTGTTGAGAGTGTCTGTTGATAGTGTCTATTGAGAGTGTCTGTTGAGAGTGTCTATTGAGAGTGTCTGTTGAGAGTGTCTATTGAGAGTGTCTGTTGAGAGTGTCTGTTGAGAGTGTCTGTTGAGAGTATCTGTTGAGAGTGTCTGTTGAGAGTGTCTGTTGATAGTGTCTGTTGAGAGTGTCTGTTGATAGTGTCTGTTGATAGTGTCTATTGAGAGTGTCTGTTGAGAGTGTCTATTGAGAGTGTCTATTGAGAGTATCTATTTAGAGTGTCTATTGAGAGTGTCTGTTGAGAGTGTCTATTGAGAGTGTCTGTGTTGAGAGTGTCTATTGATAGTGTCTGTTGAGAGTGTCTGTTGATAGTGTCTGTTGAGAGTGTCTGTTGAGAGTGTCTATTGAGAGTGTCTGTTGAGAGTGTCTATTGAGAGTGTCTGTTGAGAGTGTCTATTGAGAGTGTCTATTTAGAGTGTTGATAGTGTCTATTGAGAGTGTCTATTGACAGTGTCTCGTCTTATCTCGGTTCGTGCGCGCGTCCGTCTCAGTCACACAAAATCTCCGACGTGAGTCGGTTTGCGCAGGGGTGGCGCTGGAGGCATAACACAAAGTGCCTAGGGTCCCAAGTAGCTCAAGGGAACTCCCCATTCAAGTACAGGCTCGAATGGAAATCGACAAAAATATAAATGTTATTTTAAGAAGCCAATTATTCGCTCTCATTTCGATCTGGCTTCTGGTCTCAGTCGTTGCCCCGTGTCTGCATCTCTCCCTCTCTCGCTCTCGTTCCGCTACGTTTCTGTACCAATCTGTCATCTCTCTTCTCTCAACGCACTACATCTCTACCCCCCGCCTCTCGCTCTTCTCCCTATCTCTCCTGTCACCTCGCTCGGAATTTATACATCGAACTTGGGGGGGGGGTGCGGGAAGCAACTAAATGTAATCCCTTCATCAAGCTCCCCATCTGCCAGCAACCACCACTGCTGGTTGGGGTGTCGCGCTAAAACGTCGGTAACCCACACGAGCTTCATCGTCCTGAGATGTGGGGTCGGCTTGCGTTGAGCGTAGGAGCGGGGTTAATTAAGTGGATGCAGGGAGTGAATTATTAAGTCCGTCGTGCGACCGCCATCTGCGGAGCGATGATACAATCACGTGGATTGGGTTATCAGCAAAATAGAAGGAGGATAGGGAGCAGTGTGACAAAAACCTGGCAACCTGAGTTGGATTCCCGGCCACGGATAGACATCGACGGCGAGTGAGTGATATCTAAACTGGTCCTCCCCCTTCCCTTCATCATCCCTTAATGACGAGCGTGGTGAAATATGGTCAAACAGCAGCCATCGAATGAATTCCGTTTTGTTTCGTGATTAATCTTCTGGGCGAAGGCCTTTAAATTCAATCTTATTTCAGAATCAGAATCTTTATTTAGACTAGAGAAATCCGATGAGCTATGAAGCTCTTTGTTTCCCACACATGCCCAGTAGGAGCACGGGGTTTAGAAGGTTACAACAATAAAGAAACAAAAACGACAGGAGTGAGAATTCGAGACACCGGAATATATTTGCAAGAGTTACCCGGCCAAAATAAACTAAAGGAGCGTTTGTCATTGAGAGCTCTGTGACCCTACTTCACCACGCAGATCAGTGCGAGTTTGTTGTTGGCTGTGGGTGGCCGCTGGTGTTCAACTACATGGGGAGCGGTGGTGTAGCGGTTAGCGCGCTGCGCTACGAACCTGGAGACCCGGGTTCGATTCCAGCTCACGGCCAAAACCGGTGACGATTATCTGAATCGGTCCTGGGCTTCTCCTAGGTCGACTCATCCTCACATGAGTACCTGATGCGGTGTGTAAACTTCGCTACGAGGGGAGACAAAGGTGGCCGGGCGTGGTGTTGGCCACCCACCCCCTCGTGTGCCGTGCCAGCCTTTATAGGTGCTCGCTAACAGCACTTGCCCCTACAGTCTGTTAAGGCTATACGGGGGATCTTTGTCTTTGTCACCTACATGGGCCCGGAATCGAGCTCAGATCGCCCGGTCTGCAACACAGGGTGCAAACCACTGCACCAACCGCTCCATCCACTGACAGATTCTTATTTTTTTATTTAAAGCTTTCGTGACTGCAGTAATTCATATTCTTAGCTCTTTCGGTAAAGTCTCGTTGAAGGGAAACAATAAAATAATAAAATATATATAAAACAATAAAAATTCTCACGACGTTTCGACCATAACACAAACGGTCGTCATCAGGTGTGTCGGTTCGCATTAATTTATGTATTTTCAAACGGTGTATCTATTTATTTATTTAAAAAACGTCAGCGCCATGCGCAGCGATTTGACAGTTTATTTAGATGGACGAGTCCATCTATGTTCTGAAAAGAGGAGGGGGGAGACGAAAAATTAATGTATGCTGTCTGAAAGCCACCGTAAGCGTGAACAATCAATTACGACCTGAAATGGTTTATCAAATGCTTTTTATTGTTTTATATATATTTTATTATTTTATTGTTTCCCTTCAACGTGACTTTACCGAAAGAGCTAAGAATATAGATTCTTATTTATTTATCTTCCATATAGATACAAAAAAAACATTCATTTGGGACGGAGTGAATACGAGGTAGGATATAAATATATATAAAAAATATATCTGACAAGTCTAGTAATTTATCTTGCTTCTAATTGGAAACAGTGACAGTTTAATTGCCGGTAAAATACAATTCTTAAATTATCGGCAATCATGTTGTTATTCATTTAGAGCAGGGGTGGGGAACGTCCGGCCCGCGGGCCGTGTAAGGCCCGCGGGCCATATGAGGCCCGCGAAATAATTTGGTGTGGCTCTGCCAAGGCAACCGCAGGCGGGACTCGAAATTCAATAAATCTAGGAGCAAAACCTGGAAAAGCAGCTGCGAGTAGCAACATCATCAATACCAGCTAACATCGTCACACGCCTCGCCAAAAGAGAAGCAGTTCCAGCCATCGCATTAGGGGTGAGTTAACGAAAAGTTTGACCAAATATAACGGGCTAATTTTTAAGTTGATAATTTTGTATGGCCCGCGAATGATGTTATAAATATCCAAATGGCCCTTGGCAGAAAAAAGGTTCCCCACCCCTTATTTAGAGGATTCCTGCGACGGTCTTGCCAGAGCGCTTTACGAATAAATTACGTGTGCTGACCTTTGTATGATCGACCACCTTACGAACAAATCGAGTAGTTTTTGTTTTGTTTTAACTGAGTAACCAATTATCACCGAATAATATGTGTGTGCGTGTATAGGTATGACGGCAGGTAGAGGGGGACACGAATGTGATGATGATGTCTGTGGTGACGCACAACGTTTGGCAGCGTTTTGTGTCGCTCATGATGGAGCTGCGTAGTTGAACATCGGGGGCAAGCGGGTTTCAATAGATCAAAAAAACTACACACATTCGTCAACACCGCCCTCTACGGAACTATATATATTAGGTGACGTTTCATCCCAGCACATCAACAACGACGGGGATATGAAGAACGTCATCTATTATATATTTATAAATTATTTAATTTTACGTATTTGAAGAAGGGCTATTACCCGAAACGTCGCCCTCATGTTAGGCCACAGTGTTATTGACGAATGTATTGATTTTAAAAAATATATATTATTGTTTGTGTTCGTGCACCACTGCCAGCGTAGCAGTACACCATCACCACGTGAATAAATGCGTACCACGTGGGTTATCAAGTTATTCCAGTAGACCTCTTCATTCGCGGATGTCAAAGAGGTCACGACAGGTTATTTAATGAAGGAATGCGTACCACGTGGGTTATCAAATTATTCCAGTAGACCTCATCATTCGCGGGTGTCAAAGAACCCATGACAGGTGATTTAATGAATAGATGTGTACCACGTGGGTTATCAAATTATTCCAGTAGACCTCTTCATTCGCGGGTGTCAAAGAAGCCATGGCAGGTGATTTAATGAATAAATGCATACCACGTGGGTTATCAAATTATTCCAGTAGACCTCTTCATTCGCGGGTGTCAAAGAGGTCACGACAGGTTATTTAATGAATAAATGCGTACCACGTGGGTTATCAAGTTATTCCAGTAGACCTCTTCATTCGCGGGTGTCAAAGAAGCCATGACAGGTGATTTAATGAATGAATGTGTACCACGTGGGTTATCAAATTATTCCAGTAGACCTCTTCATTCGCGGACAATCACTGCGCCTGCCAAGTGATGGCAATGCAGCAAAAGTGTCTAGACCATGGACGGTACTTTCACTGCGTGGGTTTTCGTGGTTGTGATAGATGTGTGTGTATGAATGTATGTGGCTATCTGCGATGGGATTTTTTCTGAAGAACCTCGCGAGCGCGTGGAACGAAACGTCGGACTTCGTGCGGAACAACGTGCGGTACAACCAGAAAAAAACACACAGACGGCGGAGAGCCGTACACAGCACAACCACGGAAGCCTACACGGCAAATAGTATTGTTCATGTTGTATGTTTATTTGCCTAAACTAAAATGTGGTTGGATGATGACCGCTGAACAAGTCTCCTTTCCACCACCTACTCGGCGGAGTTAGTGGATCACACAGAGATGGGAGCATGTGCAAGACACCGACCTGCCGAGCGATGCTGCATTTCCTACAAGAGGCAGTACAGAAAGTATGCGTCTGCTTGCGTTGTTTATTATAGCACAGGGCTATTTGCGTGGAGTTTCAGTGGAAGGTGCTTAATTGTGCGTGCAAGAGACCGAGAGAGAGTGGTGGTGGCAGCGGTTAGCACAAAGCACTACGCACCCGGAAAACCCGAGTTCGATTCCCGATCACGGCCAACATCAGCAGGCGAGTGATATATATTTTCCGTCGCAAGCACTCTCGTCGTCACCAATTCGCATCGTCCACCGTGGCGAGGTATGATCAAACGACCCTCGTGACCGAAAGGCGTTGGGAGAGAACACCACCACCATTATCATCATCCAGCAGTGCGGCGTTGAGAGCGGGCCGCTGTAACACGGCACTTGAAGCCGTACTCATCATCAACTGCACTGGCCAAACAATTCTAAACCGGCACACGGCAGGATTAAGCAAACAAACAGAACAACTTTGACAATCACGAGAGGCTTTCTTGGGGCAAATTCCTAAATAAATATTATTTAAATTCATAAGGGTCTTACACTCGTCTTAGGTATATCAAAGCCAATTCTTCATGCCCAAGCCGAACAAACATTGTGTGTGCGTGCGTGCAGTGAAGGCATTGGCGTGTGTCGGGCTGTCGCGCTATGCTCTTGGCCTTAGTGCAAACACCGGTCAGGCACGACGAAAGTGCGGAGAAGGGGGGACAGACGATCACGCTTGGAACGTCCTTTATTGCTGCTGCTCATAGCCCACGTGTCGGGAGGGGTTCAATGATTTGAGGGGGATGGGGTTCCTAATTGGCACGCGCAACAGCGATTGTACGGCACGCATCCCACATCCCGACTGCCGTCGCTCGCGTTGGTTGAACGCGCAGGGCTTCGCGACTAATTCTGGCTGTCGCCCGACGAGGCGGCTTGCAGTTTGCCGGCGAAACGTCACCGTACTCGAATTGCAAATGCTGCGCGTTTACTCTCCCACACGCCGGTGTGCCGGACTAGTAACGAATTGGCACGTTTTGTCGACGTGACACACCGTTACTAATTGGCTGTGTCGGGTGGTGGTGGGTTTAACGACACATTTATATCTTACCCCCTCCCCAAAAAAAGAAACCGATGATGTTGTTAGCATTGCTTCCCTGGGCTCGGTGGGAAGTCGCCAGCGATTGGTTTTTCACCCACGTGGTCGGTGCTCCGGTCGCCTTCACTCTCTTGGTCGCATTTTGGTTTGTTCGTCTGCGGTGTTCTCGTGTACATCTTTTATTAAGACGCTTTATTTCTATTCTAGTGGGGGGGGGGGGGGGGAGGAGGGGGGAGGAGGGGGGGAGGGAATTTGAAGATGCGTGCGTGTTTGTGGTGGGTTAAAATGTTAAGCTTTTCGAGATTACAATTTGCATGAATGGCGCTGTTATATAAACACACGTTATTGTAATTGTTGTTAACCGCCCTTGTCTTCATTTTCCTGCTTATTCGTTCGGACGGCCGGGAGTTGCTCAGCAATTTGTACATATTCGAGACACTCTAGCCTGAAGAGGAGAACATATATAATCGGCGACGTTTCGGGCGATGGCCCTCCGTCATCGCTCTTTCACAACAACAGACTGTTGGGGCAAGTGCTGTTAGCGAGCACTAATGAAGGCCGGCACGGCACACGAGGGTGTGAGTGGCCAGCACCACGCCCGGCCGCCTTTGTCTCACCCTCTCACAATCTCACTCTCTCACTTTCTCACTCTCTCACTCTGTCACTCTCTCACTCTGTCACTCTCTCACGCTGTCACTCTCTCACACTCTCACTTTCTCACTCTGTCACTCTCTCACTCTGTCACTCTCTCACACTCTCACTTTCTCACTCTGTCACTCTCTCACTCTCTCACACTCTCACTTTCTCACTCTGTCACTCTCTCATTCTGTCACTCTGTCACTCTCTCACTCTGTCACTCTCTCACACTCTCACTTTCTCACTCTGTCACTCTCTCACTCTGTCACTCTCTCACGCTCTCACTCTCTCACGCTCTCACGCTCTCACTCTCTCACTCTGTCACTCTCTCACTCTGTCACCCTCTCACTCTGTCACTCTCTCACTCTGTCACTCTGTCACTCTGTCACTCTCTCACGCTCTCATTCTCTCACGCTCTCACACTCTCACTTACTCACACTCTCACTCTGTCACTCTCTCACACTCTCTCACACGTCGTGAGCATCTGAAACGCTGCTGGCGAATGATCGATGCGGGCAGTGGACGTGACTCTGTGGTCGGTCGTATGAGATCACTCACCGGAGTCGCGCTGTTAGCTATTCACACACTCGCACGTGACACAGACACGCGCACACACACACGTGGAGGATATACACACACACATATATCTGTTGGCTATACAAACATGCACCATGCGCCACCTTTTAAGCTCGGCATAATACACAGACGCTTGTACAGCAGTGGTGTCTTTGCAAAAATAAGTGACTCTCTAAGCTACGATGGCATCGGTATAGACCTCGGTCCAATGCAGCAACAGAGGAGGATTGAGAGGCTGGAAATGCGAGTAAGTGGCTCTAAAGCAGTGGCTCTAAACCCGGGGTGCACGCAGTCCCATGGGATGCGAGATACCCTTTCTGGAGGTGCGAGACATGGCCAGAGTATTTTAGAAGGTAAATAATCGAACACACAAATTAAACTACTTTGTTTCATCGACCTCAATGCGTTTATTAACATCGTGCATTTTTTTTTTTAAGATTGAGATGTGGGAATGGACAGCAAACAAATAATGTGAGCGTGTGGCTTTTTGTTTTTATACGTGGAGGGAAAGAGTGGAGGATCCGGAGAAAAACGCACGCGAGAAATCCGATGAGCTATGAAGTTGTTTTTTTTCACAGATGCCTAGTAGGGTCGGGTCAGAACGTTACAACCACAAACCATGCCAAACCACGATAAGAGTACGAAGTTAAGGAAAGGTACCAGGTAAGCCCCACTGAGCTCGCTAGTTTATTTTTCAGACGCGACCTGGCCACAAATGATAGCTCAACCAAGTGGCTTATCGTGTGGACATTTATAGCAGCGAAATAATGGAAATAATTTGAGCGATCTAAAGGCGTGTTTCTCAATGTGGATGGAAAAATCGGAGTGCTCGGAGAAAAAAATCCACGCCACCACGGGCGAGAACACGCAAACTCCAAATATACAGGCGTCGGGGTCGGGATTGAATCTAAGTTGTCCTGTATACCAGGCGAGGCAGATGATATCTCGCCATCGACAAAAGACAAATATCCCCATATAGTCTTAACAAACTGGCGAATTGCCCGATGATGCTGGATGTATTTACCAGCGAAACGTCGTACTCAAACTGTAAATGTGGATTAACTCTTCAACACACCGGTGGGCTGAAGTAGTGAATTATTTGTCTTTTGTCAACGTGACACTTTTTTGCTGATTGGCCGTGTCGAGTGGTGGAGGGTTACGACACATTTATAAATAAACGCGATCTAACCCAAAAACCTTTATTATGAATAATATTGGTCGCGAAAGCCTACGTGTTAAACTGTAGGGGCAAGTGCTGTTAGCGAGCACCTATAAAGGCCTGCACAGCAAACGAGGGGGTGGGTGGCCAACACCACGCCCAGACGCCTTCGTCTTCCTCGTGGCGATATTTACATATTACACCAGATACTCATTTGAGGCTAAGTTGACCGTCACTGGTGTTGGCCATGAGCGGGAATAGAACTCGAGTCGCCGGGTTCATAGCGCAGCGCAATAACCGCTACACTAACGCTCCCCACGACACACACACACCTACATACACACACGTACACACACGCGTACGGTACACACACACCTACACACACCTACATATACACACGCGTACGGTACACACACACACCTAGACACACCTACATATACACACGCGTACGGTACACACACACACACCTAGACACACCTACATCCACGTACACACACACACACACCTAGACATACCGACATACACGTACATACACACCTAGACACACCTACATACACGTACACACACACACCTAGACACACCTACATACACGTACACACACACACCTAGACACACCTACATTCACGTACACACACACCTAGACACACCTACATACACGTACACACACACACCTAGACAGACCTACATACACGTACACACACACACCTAGACACACCTACATACACGTACACACACACCTAAACACACCTACATACACGTACACACACACACACCTAGACACACCTACATACACGTACACACACACACCTAGACACACCTACATACACGTGCACACACACACCTAGACACACCTACATACACGTACACACACACCTAGACACACCTACATACGCGTACACACACACACACCTAGACACACCTACATACACGTACACACACACACCTAGACACACCTACATACACGTACACACACACACCTAGACACACCTACATACACGTACACACACACCTAGACACACCTACGTACACGTACACACACACACCTAGACACACTTACATACACGTACACACACACACCTAGACACACCTACATACACGTACACACACACACCTAGACACACCTACACACACGTACACACACACACCTAGACACACCTACATACACGTACACACACACCTAGACACACCTACATACACGTACACACACACACCTAGACACACCTACATACACGTACACACACACCTAGACAACCCTACATACACGTACACACACACCTAGACACACCTACATACACACACACACCTAGACACACCTACATACACGTACACACACACACACCTAGACACACCTACATACACGTACACACACACACCTAGACACACCTACATACACGTACACACACACCTAGACACACCTACATACACGTACACACACACCTAGACACACCTACATACACATACACACACACACCTAGATACACCTACATACACACACACACAATTGACGAATATCTTGGCCGCAGTGTGGCTCTGCGTTCCGTGATCGCCCGACGGCCCTCGCCATCGAGGGGCGCGACCTCCCCCGGCCCCCGTCAGTGGCGCGGCGACTCACGCGGTGGTGGTGGAGGCGCTGACGAGGGCGCTTCGAGCCCCTCCTCGCGACTCCGCGCGGTCCCACGGAGGCCTCCTCCTCCTCTCGTCGCTTTTTTTGGCTGAGGATCGCTGCCAAGAGGCAAATTGAATCCCGCATTCAAGTCGAGGGGAAATCATTAAGCGGCGCACGCGTGTAATTTACGAACAGCAAAAACAACAACAACAACTTTAACCATGCCATAATAGAGGTTGTGTTGGGTTAGATCGCGTAAATATATGTGTGTCGTTAAAACCCGCCACCACCCGACACATCCAACCAGTAAGGGTTGTCACGTAAACAGATCGTGGCCAGTTCGTCACTAGTACAGCACGACGTGTGAACATCGCCACTCGGTATACAAAGGCGGGGGCTGGCGTGGTGTTGGCCAAACCCCAACCCCCCTTGTGTGCCGTGCCGGCCTTAATAGGTGCTCGCTAACAGCAACAACAATCACAACAATACTTTGCCCCAAACAGTTTCTTTGGGCTACACGGTGGGGGGATATTTATCTGCGTGTGACCATCACCTCCAATCGTGGTGTCCACATGCGAGCCGTTTATGGCTGAGCGCACGTTGTTCAGTAGTCAAAGAGCGTTGGGTTGGCACCGCTGAGATCCTGAGTTCTAATCTAGGCAGCCGTTTGTGCTTAAACCGGGATCTTACGTCTAGTGAGCTGTTGCCCCCCCCCCTGCCCGGTCACCAATGACTGTTATAGAGACCCACGGAGTTGCACAGAGACCCCACAGACTCACATAGGTTAGACTGCGATTAAACCACGTTTGTGACATGTACTGAGTTGGTGGTCTCAAGCCGGTCACCAATGACTGCTCGAAAAAAAAATCCCTTCATATTCAATTTGCGTCTGCACTTAAATTGACTAAATTACAGCTCTGAGAATGAACAAAATCCGTTTTGACTGCAATGTGACGAACACTACTCTGTGGTTTTGCACCAGATGTCGCTTAATGATATCTCAGGAGCAGCTCTGTGATATCCACTTTCCATTGATTCTCTATCTCGTGATGCGACATTAACACCGATAGGAAAGTATGCATAAAACTGGGGGGAAATGACAAACATGAAGACGTTACTTTACTCACATTTTGAGATAGGTTTGCTCATTTTCTTTGTGATGTAGGTAAAAAGAGCAGTCAATTGCTTCAGTTTAATTCCAATATAGTCCCAGAGCAGATATGTCACCTGAGATAGCTTCACTTTTGTGGTTGCAATTCCTTCATGTGGCCAACAACAGTGAATTACGTGACAGCTGTTTTAAATGAGAAGGTTGCCAAGCAATTCACTATTCTTAGCCATACAGTCGTAGATAAATCGGGAGTGCTCATGTCTCGCGACCTTATGGTGGTACCTATTTCCATTCTGGCCTATGGATCAATTGGTGCGGTTAGGGTTGTGCCATGAGGCAGGAGTGTCCATTTAGAACTCTTGCAAATCAGTGAGTGGGTCCATCCCCTATTAGGCAAATAGACCGCTTTAATTCGATATCATCGAACCGCTTCCGAGACTCCTGCCCGTATAAAAAGACGTAACAATAGGAAACTGTATCTCACGACACGCGACCTGTGCGCTTCAGCCCGTCAATGCAGGCCTCCTCCTCCTCCTCCTCGCACCCATGACCCAATCTGTCGATGCAGTCAGTCAGTCGGTGGCACGCGACGCTGTCTTATTCGCGCTGCGAAATCCAACCCCTCCATCCGGATGTATACGTTACGGCCGAGTGACCGCAGTTTCACATTTTGCAACGTGGATGGATGGATGGCGCACAGGTAAAGTTACCCATTTATTTTATACGCCAACATTTTAAAAGCAAATAGGAGGTGGGCTGATGGGGTTGGGACGTGGGTGGGGGGAGGTGTATAAAATATGCGCGGTGCCCACAGCGTGGGAAATGATTTTATTTGGAGTTTTGTGGGGGTTTAAACTCCGTTGTTTGGGTCACTCATGGTTGAGAATCGCGTCTGATCGTCAAGGTGGCAGCGCCTTGACATTTATTCTCTCGCGTGATTAATGGAGAACAAATGAAAGGTCGACTGCTCCGTTCGGGTGGGTGGGGGGGGAAATCGCTCCTGTGGGGGTAAATATAAACTTGACGGGGTTGAGACGCACAAAAGGAAAGCGTTACGTATGTACATACTATTTAAACGACGCGCTCCGCGAAAAGTAAAGGCGTTTAAGCTCGCGTATTCCTCGAATGTGTGTGTGCGTGTATCATGTACGTTATCCGAGGAGAGTTGTATAGGCCTGTTTACTTACATTGTCTATACAAACACACACACACACGAGCTCTTATTGCACACTCGGAATTTGATATTGGACATTAGTGTTCAAGATAAAATGTTGCGTTTTTGTCGCGATGCTAAATGCCACCAGTCTTGTTGTGTTCCCTGTGCGTAGACTGCCTTGCAAGTTTCTCGAATCCCACCGACACCGTTTATGTCCAACTAGACGTAGCGACGGGTACACCAAAGTTCATTGGCAGTTCACGTGTGGTGGGGTAAAGTGTGGGTAACTCCCACCTCTTGCCACCATGGAAGATTATATTTGGAGTTTGCATGTCTCTCTCTCTCCTCGTGGTCGCCTGGATTTGTCTCCGGGATTTCCCTCCACATTTAGAAACAACACGCGTTTAGAGTATTTGGCTGCTATAAATGTACACATGATCATGAGCCATTTCATTGAGTTATCATTTGTGGCCAGGTCGCTTCTGAAAAAGAAGACAGCTATATAGCTCAGTGGGCCTTACCTGGTAAAATACAAATAGTAGTACATAGTAGGCCGCATACCTTCTGGAGGGACTCTTTAGAGCTTCTTCTCGTGGAGGCCATCCGCCAGCAGGGTCGTGACCGAGCAATTGCAGGGCTGCGCCTTTATTTGTTGTGTATACTGGATGTGTGTCCCAGTTCTCATTTGAAAGATACCTCGCTTCCATTTGGACAGGCAACTCGAGTCGCCTCAGCCTAATTTTTTTTTATTCCCCCCAAACGTCAACTTGTGATGGACACTGCGAGTTGGTTACAAAGAAAAATGTAAAAATGTTCAAAATTATTTTCCGAGTTACCCGAGAGCCTGGTAGATCACAAAAGTAAAATATTCCCACCGACCGAGCCTTTGTGATTGGCATGTTTGGTGATGCATTCTCCCCCACCCCAGCCCGCTTTGGCGCTAAATTCCACTCTCGCAACTGAAGGCCCCCGGCGTGAGAAGCGAAACAGTCGGGGGGCAATTTTAGGCCCCTGTCCGATTTGGTAGCCAACTCTCAAAGTTCGCCCGCAAACAGAAAAATAAAGCCGGCGTGGCGATCAACCTAAGTTGGATACTCGAGGCGGCCTGCGGCTCCAAGGACACGTGGCATTCATCTCACTGGGCACCCGTCACCTGCTTTTCAAATATATAGCTCACGAAAAAAAATAACTCGAATCGGCGTCGGTGTGGGAGAATATCAAGATAAGAAAATCAATAAAATTCTTCCTTCACGCGTGTACAGATGGAGGTGCGCCAAAGGGATGTCATTGGATGGGTGACCATGTACGTACGTTGTTGAACTTATTTCGCGCCGTATGTAGCCAACCGTGCTAATAGGTTTCTATCTTGAATTAAAAGTTCATAGCTCCCAGTGGCTTCCTAATATTGGAAGGACCACCACCACTACCACGCGTGAAAGGCGGATGCAGGAGGAGGCGTTGTAGGGCAGTCGAGGGCAAGCGCAGCAGAAATCAATTTGCTGTCCTGCCCTTCCCGTTTCACCCTCACTAGCCCGACACTGACCACCGTGGTGAAGTATGGCCAAACATCCCTCGCGGCCCACAAGTCGTGGGGAAGCAGACCTCATCCATCAGTAGATTGACATACGGAGCTGTACAAGCGCAATGACTACTTCTTATTACTCACTGTTCAAATCGTCCGTGCGCGCGCGCGCGCGTGTGTGTATGTTGAACTTATTGCGCACCGTACGTAGTCAGCCGCGCTAATCGGAGGTGCGGTGGAAAAGCAACAAACTGAACACCACAAGCAGCTCTAAAGAAATGAGTTTTTAAATCTAGAAATTAATTTTCAATCGGGAAAATTAGTTTTCAATCTGCAAATGAGTTTTTAATCTAAAGTCGGGGTTTTTTTTCCCCTTCCTTCCCGTAAACCAAGACATTGGCGTGGACGAATTCCTGGCGAACCGTATTTTTCTCGGAGGGGGTGAGGTGCTATGGGGGCAGAAAGTGACACGCGGGTGTTTGTTTTGAGGGCTCCACGTGGACTTGTGGGATCAAAAGGCCCCGCGCGATAGCCCGCGCTCCTAATTACCGACTGGTAGAATGGTGAACGTCCACAGCAGGGCTCGCAAAACGTCGTCTCCTCGAGACGATCAGAAAGACGCCCTAATCCTGCCCCGCTTTCGCGTGCCGAGAGTCAATTGGTGGCCTCTCCGTTAAGCCGCGGAGCCTCTGTTTACAACACGGGGGCCTCTCGTTTGCGGCGAGAGAAGCGGAGTTTGTTAATTGCATTATTTCACCGCATTCTCGGGATAATCCTTTCTGTGTTTTCATGACCGAGGTCACAGGTGATGACAGCACGGAGTATTTGAGCAATGATTTGCACTGCTGAGCACTCAATCAGTGTCCGTTTAACTCCCTCACCCCGCCCCCCGCGGTTTGATTCTGCTAAGTGGCACCATAATTTGGGAACGTGGGGGACAGGTGAACTGGTTTGTATGGCCACATCACCTGGTTCTCGAACTGGGTTGTACGGACGAATCACCTGGTTCTCGAACTGGTTTGTACGACTGCATCACCTGGTTCTCGAACCCATCGTGGTTGGGGAGATTGGGACCGAGATGTGACTAACACTGTTATCAGTGGTGGCTTGATGACAATTTTGATTACTGAATGATGATGGATGACTTTAAAGTTTGTGTTTAATTGTGAATGCAGTATGTATTCTTTGGGTCTTTTGGCAAAGTCGCGTAGAAAGAACAGTAAAATAATAAAAATGAAAGTAAAGTGAATAAAAATGTATTTTAAAAAAATATGTTATTATTTTATTGTTCTATCTACGTGACTTTACCCAAAGAATATGAATTCCTGCAGTCACGAAAGCTTTAATTCAATATTTAATGCAGTATGTGTTTGATAATTATAATTGAAGTGATGATAATGATATATACTTTTTGCAGTGGAACATTTTGATATTTACCAACAAATGATGGTAATGAATAATGCATTTGTTTGATAATGAAAGTGAGAATGATAATAATGATGATATCTCTATTGATGCTGATTATGATGATGAACATAGTCGCTGTGTTTATTGGGATTATTGAAGTATTGATTATAATGATGATAATATATGTTTGTTGGTGATGATTATGTTGATGAATATAGATTTTCTGTTGGATGAGGAATTAAGTGATGATGGTGTTAATCGCCTATTGATTATTATTCACGAATTCAGCTCATGTGCGGTGGGTTGTGGGTGGATTGTGATATCCCAGCACCGCGAGTGATGGCGACTGATTGGGCAGGCTTTCATCCAGCAGTAGATTGATCATGGCTGCTGATGATGACGATGACGTCTTAATGACGGTGCTCGACAGATTACGATGATGATGCTGATGATGATGCTGATGCTGCTGAATTATGATGATGATGCTGCTGATGATGCTGATGACGATGCTGCTGCTGATGATGATGATGCTGACGATGAGCGTTGTGCTGCTGTGCGTGTGCCGCCGCGGTGCCGCGTAAAGCGCGGTGCGCCGAGAGTCGTCGCGAGGGATGCCGGGCCACACGCGCCCCGCGCGCCGGGGACCCTCCGCCGTCGCCATGTTGCTCGGAGCCGCCCTGCTGTGCACGAGTCTCGGCGCGACAGCAGGTGACGTGCGCATTCCCGACATTACCGAATTTCCCGACATTCGCGACAGTCCAGACAATCCCGACATTCCCGACACCCCCCCGACATCCCCGACATTCCCGACATTCCCAACAATCCCGACATTCCCGACATTCGCGACAGCCCAGACATTCCCGACATTCCCGACACCCCCCCGACATCCCCGACATTCCCGGCATTCCCGAATTTCCCGACATTCCCGACACCCCCGACATCCCCCGACATTCCCGACATTCCCAACTGTCCCGACATTCCCGACACCCCCGACATTCCCGACATTCCCAACAGTCCCGACATTCCCAACATTCCCAACATTCCCGACATTCCCGGCAGTCCCGACATTCCCGACAAATCCCGACTAATCCCGACAATTTCCCACAAATCTGTTAACCGCCGGATGTACGCGCCCAACCAACGCAACTGTAGCCGCGCGCGTCATGTGAAGCATTGGATCGGGCGACGAACGCAATTCAGAGACACATCATATTGACCATTAAGGCGAGCGAATGTGCTAGTGCCCAATAACCCTGTGGGTCATGGTCAATTTGCTTCATGAAACTAAACGATATTATTTATTATTTTACCAGGTAAGGCCCACTGGGCTATGTAGCGCTTTTTCAGAAGCGACCCGGCCACAAATGATAGCTCAACGAAGCGGCTTATCATCACGTGGAAATGTACAGCAGCCAAATACTCTCAACGCTTGATTCTAAATGTGGATGGAAAAACCGGAGGACCCGGAGAAAAATCCACGCGAGCACGGGGAGAGAGAGAGAGAGACGTGCAGTCTCCAAATATACAGCAGGTGTCAGGGTCGCTGATCGAACCCACGACCTCCTGTATACCAGGCGAGGAAGTTAACATCTCGTTATGTTATGACCTAGGGCCCATTTTCTTCAGAGGGGATGATGGCTAGTGGACGAGACTAGCGATGGAATGGCAGCCAAAGGAAGGAACTCGTCCAACCGTAGAGATGGAGCGATCATATCAGTTCCTATGCAGCAACACGATGAATGACTTTAAGTTTTGAAAAATCTAATGGGTGGAAATGGAATTTTAAATCCAGCAATAGGAAGTCACTTTGCTTCCGTCTGTATGTCGGTGTGTCTGTAACTTGTGGTCGTGACAACTCTCGCAAAGATGACCCAATATGAACATTTCAACATGAAGCTGTGTTACTGTTAAGGACTTACCCGTTAGAAAAGTGGACAAATTGATCAATGGGTTGCCCACAGCTCGGAGGCGCGATTCAGAGCCAAAATAACTGCTTTCAAAAACGCAGTCGTTGTAGGATACGGGCAGCTGCCTGGTGACTTTCATCCTGAACTTGGTTCGAAGCTTTCGTGACTGCAGGAATTAATCTTTGGTTCTGATGATGGCTGCTTGTGTTCCAACCGAAACGTCGTACGACTTTCATCCTGTTCACGCGGTACTTTTGAAGACAAACGCATCGCGTAGGCCACGTGTATGCATGAAACGTCCCAACCTGCGTCACTGTCACTGTGTTCTCGTTCATTCACACTATGTATTTAAAAGGAACGAAAATATATAAAATGTTCGGCGACATTTCGGACCATGAGGCTAGTTGGTGGCACATAAATGGGCCGGGCCACTGCGTGCGACGAAGGAGGGCCATTGCCTGAAACGTCGCCTATTACAGTAGAACCCATCTTAACGACCACCCCTGTTAACGACAAATCGCTTAACGACGAACCTCCATAGAGCCAAATGTGTAGTGTATAGTGTAGTGTATAGTGTAGTGTATAGTGTAGTGTATAGTGTAGTGTATAGTAGTGTATAGTGTAGTGTATAGTGTAGTGTATAGTGTAGTGTATAGTGTAGTGTATAGTGTAGTGTATAGTAGTGTATAGTAGTGTATAGTGTAGTGTATAGTGTAGTGTATAGTGTAGTGTATAGTGTAGTGTATAGTAGTGTATAGTGTAGTGTATAGTGTAGTGTATATTAGTGTATAATGTATAGTGTAGTGTATAGTAGTGTAGTGTATTGTGTCGTATATATTAGTGTAGTTTATAGTGTAGTGTATATTAGTGTCGTTTTTAGTCGTATAGGGCCTCCAACCATTTCCCCTGTTAACGACGAGCGGTTATAGGTAGGTACATATTAATGAATGCATTGATTAACCATGTTTATTTTAATATAATGACTTTATAATGTCGTTAGCATCTTTACGTATTAATATCCATTGTATAAATGTTGTAAGTACGTTTTTTGTGGTGAAAAAGGGGGTAACTTCCGATGCTATTGGAACTAATTAAGCCTTTAACGTGTATTTCCTATACTCGCTTAGCGACGAAATCACTTCACGGCCCCTTTTCGTGGAACCAATCACCTTCGTTAAGAGGGCTTCTACTCTGTTATACACATTATTTCTTCTAAGGCCACACGGTATAATTAACGAATGTGTTGAGTCGTTTTGTTTGATTCATGGGACCTCCCTTGCCAGTATCAAAATATATGAATAGGTTTTACCCTTGCTGGCAATAAAATAGTTGTGTTAAGATGTTAAATGAAAGCTGGCTCTGGTTTGAAAGACGATGCATATACTAGCAGAGCATGTTTTTTAGTTTGTTTGCATGTTCACCACAAGTATCTGTGGTTAATGCAGACACGATTCCTTGTAAAAGGTTTCTGTTTGGTGTCTTAACATCTTAACGCAACTGTTTTATTGCCAGAAATGGTAAAAACCTATTGTCATATCGTTTAGTTTGCTTGTTAACTCAGCATGTGCACCGCTGGCAATGCGGCAGCATCACCAAATAAACTTTGTCGTTTGTTGAACCCCTTTAACCCACACACGCACACCGCACACAGGTGAAACGTGCCCCACTGTGACGGGGCTGAGAAGCCACGCGGAAGGCAATCTCCAGCAGAGGAAAGTCTCAGGTGACCATCAATGTGTCCCCCCCCCCTTTTGGAATAGCTCAAAAATAAATAAACAAATCATTTTTATTTTTATTTAAAGCTTTCGTGACTGCAGGGATTCATATTCTTGGTTCTTTATAAAATATAAAACAATAAAATTGTCAAGAATTTTATTGTTTTATATTCTCAAGAATTCTATTGTTTTATATTTTTATCATTTTATTATTTCCCTTCTACGTGACTTTACCGAAAGAACCAAGAATATAAACAAATCATTATTATTTTCATACAAGACGCAACAACAACAACAACATACAAATAGAAAAACAACAGTTGTGAATGTGAGTGCGGCGTTCTCTCTACGTGTGAGGCGAGTGGCATTCTCGCAGCATTCCTTCTCGTTTTGCCTTCCCAAAGTATTTTATTGACAAGACGCTTCAGGTGCGCAATACCGCAGAGGATGTTAAAAGGGGTTGACACCAGCACAACACACACACACATTGCGGATTAACAGCGCACTGGAAACCTGTCTTAGACCGCACGTTTCTATAAACTCAATAACCTCCTGGTATCTCCCTCAGCTCTGATACCCATGTAGGGAATAAACAAGGGAGGAGGTTGCACGTGGGGGGAATGCCTCAATTCCCGAATGAAAGCTCTTAAGAATCAATGCCCGCTGGAGGAGAGGTTAGTGAAGAGTTTCCACGTTTGGTGGTAAGCCTCCTCCATGCCCCTTACTTTGCCATCGCGTAGCATTCTTAACGCAGGAACTTCGAGTCGGCTCGTGCCGCCACCTTGAATCTGTCTGTCACACGAGCACAATGAGAAATGCGGACCGTGTTTTTACCCCAAGCCGAAATTAAACCGTAATCTCCGTGCCCACAGACACGAGGGTTATGGATTTATGATCAGATCGTAAATGATCAAAATTCCATCAACGCGCTGGTTGAAGTGTGATTGCCAAATAAACCCATAATTATTATTTGATTTCCAACAAAAACAAACCCCATCGTATTTATTCGATTTTATGCCAATCTAGACTTTTAAAGCTCCGATATTTGCAGCTGAGTTGATCGCACTTCGTCCAATCAGCTCTGCCAAGTCAAGGTCAAAAGTCAGCTTGACTCCCTACGCAAACGACTCGTGGGACGGTGCTCATCGTCTGCTCACAGCCCCGAGGCGACGATGGATATTCCACATTTCTACGACAGGGGCAAGGCAATCCACAGCAGAACAATGTGTAGACTTCCCGCCAAAATGGCCCTAATTTTTTTGGTAATGGAGAGATGAAGGTGGTGTTTTCCCAGCTCCAAGATTTAAACCTTCTCGATATAGGACACTTGCTCGAACCACAGGGCTGGATTCATACCTTGGTGCTAGTCGTACGTAGAGATCAAGCAGTGTCCTGGAACAGCTTGACAGCCTGCTTTCTGGGTAAGTATATGAAACTGAAACGATTTCAACTATAAAACAACTTTTTTATTTTACCAGGTAAGGCCCACTGAGCTATATCGGTATTTTTCAGAAGCGACCTGAAAATGTATAACAGCCAAATGCGAAATGTGGAGGGTGAAAAACGGGAGGACCCGGTGAAAAATCCACGCGACTGCGGGGAGAGAGACACGCAATCTCCAAATATACAGCAGTAGGCGTCAGATTCGGGATCGAACCCACGACCTCCTGTATACCATGCGAGGTAGTTAACATCTCCTAGCCACCGTGGCGCGCCCCTTGAATCTGGCGTTGTTTGTCGGCAGCGCTTCCGAACGAGGCAGCGTAACGCTTCCGCACTCTCCCACAGGGAGCCGCGCACTTAAACTTTCCACGTGGAGCCTTCCACGTCTCCTTGTGTTCCTCCGCCAAAATGTATATTTCCTCTCTTGTTGATCTTTCGTAAAGTTTCCGTGCGTTTTTGCGCAAAAGCCGCGTCTCGATTTGAAGATTTTTGTTTCAGTAAAAAAATAATTCCCCGGAGTCGCCGTTTCACAATCTTCTTCGTGTTGAGTCTTGGTAATGTCCTCGCCGTTGCTTCCCCCAGAGCGCGCGTGTGCGGTGCGTACGTGTGAGTGTGTGTCGGTGCATGTGTGTGTGTATGGGTGCGTGTGTGGTGAGTGCATGTGTGTATGCGCGCGTGTGTGTGCGTGGGGAGCAGTGGAGCAGCGGTTAGCGCGCCTGCCCTAAGAACTCGGCGACCCGAGTCTGGGCTGGATCTGGGCTGAGTCTGGGCTGGGTCTGGGCTGGGTCTGAGCTGGGACTGGGCTCGGTCTGGGCTGGGACTGGGCTGGGTCTGAGCTGGGATTGGGCTGGGACTGGGCTGGGTCTGGGCTGGGTCTGAGCTGGGTCTGGGCTGGGTCTGGGCTGGGTCTGAGCTGGGTCTGGGCTGGGTCTGGGCTGGGTCTGAGCTGGGTCTGGGCTGGGTCTGGGCTGGGTCTGAGCTGGGTCTGGGCTGGGTCTGGGCTGGGTCTTGGCTGGGTCTGAGCTGGGTCTGGGCTAGGTCTGGGCTGGGTCTTGGCTGGGTCTGAGCTGGGTCTGGGCTGGGTCTTGGCTGGGTCTGAGCTGGGTCTGAGCTGGGTCTGGGCTGGGTCTTGGCTGGGTCTGAGATGGGTCTGGGCTGGGTCTGGGCTGGGTCTTGGCTGGGTCTGAGCTGGGTCTTGGCTGGGTCTTGGCTGGGTCTGAGCTGGGTCTTGGCTGGGTCTTGGCTGGGTCTGAGCTGGGTCTGGGCTGGGTCTGGGCTGGGTCTTGGCTGGGTCTGAGCTGGGTCTTGGCTGGGTCTGGGCTGGGTCTTGGCTGGATCTGAGCTGGGTCTGGGCTGGGTCTGGGCTGGGTCTGGGCTGGGTCTGAGCTGGGTCTTGGCTGGGTCTGGGCTGGGTCTGAGCTGGGTCTGGGCTGGGACTGGGCTGGGTCTTGGCTGGGTCTGAGCTGGGTCTGGATTCGCTCTGGGCTCGCTCTGCTGTCTGATCCCTGAGCTCCCAAAGCAGCTCCACTCACTCTATCAAATCGACGTTTAAAAAAAAGCGTTCAGTCCCTGATTGATAAAGGCGATTTAGGCTTTTTTCAAGGGGTTATTTAGGCATAACCGACACGTTCACTTGCCCGCACAGATTTTAACAACCTTGTGTTTTCATTAAATACGCTCTCAGCTTTGAGAATTGACAAAAAATAGCACGGTGTTGGGGTCACGCTGCAGAACTTCCAAGTTGCCTAAAAACCTTCCAAGTCTCAGATTTTAATTTCCAGTCTTGATTAGCCCCCCCCCCATCTAGAGAGTTGTCGCCTGCAAAGTGCCCCGGGGGGTTGGGATTCGCGTGCTGGCGAACGTTTCCCCTAGCACGACGCTTTAGCAACAACAACAACAACAAACAAACCACGTGCCGACGTCTTCCTCACCGAGCGTCGAGGTCACCTCTCGTCAAGACGCGAATCTTTGCCGGAGAGGTGTTGCTGTTAGTAGAATCGTAGCGGTACGGCCGATACTACGATACCGCGATCTACCGTACGATACTACGATATATCGTACGGTAGAAGACGTGAATCTTTGCCGGAGAGGTATTGCTGCGGGTAGCAGCGTGGCGGTACGCCGATTACTACGATACTACGATATATCGTACGATACTACGATATATCGTATGATATTGCGATACATCGTAGATACTGCGATACATTGTACGATACTGCGATAGATCGTACGATACTACGATACATGGTACGGTACAAAGGTCCACGGTAATCGCGCGGTCCATTTCGTGATTACCGAGGGTCTCATTTGGTCGTATTTGAATTTTATTTTGACAACATATTCATCAAAATAATAAAAGCGCAATAAATCAGTGGGCATACATACAGTAGGTATCGACGGTTACGTTAGCGCTTTGCCAAATGCTTTCCGGAGTAACTGACGCGCGCACGACTTCATTATTGTCGTGGTTGATTTCATTGTTGAATGACCTCTTTGCTTAACTTGACAGCATGTGCGTGACGTGCGTTGCGGACTGCGGCGTCACACCGGCATAGAGGAGTCACGTGCGTGGTAGGCTGGTGCTGAAGCGAACTGCAGTTACAGCGAGCTTCTCAGTAAAACTTCATCGTTTTTTCCTGGGGGTACGGCAAAGCACAAAGAACAGCGCGATGAAACTGCGAGGAAGCAAATGACGGCGTTGCTCGGAAAGTTCCCGTGGCGATTATTAATCGTCGCAACGTGACGATTAATATCGCGTGGGGGACAAGCAAGAATCGTCGCTTGGTTTGGAGCTTTCGTGACTGCAGGAATTACTCTTTGGTTCTTTCGGTAAAGTCACGTAGAAAGAGAAAGTAATGGAATATTTTATTATTTATTTAGTAATTGTTTATGATTATTTTCTATATTTTATCTTTCTACGTGACTTTACCGAAAGAACCAAATATAAGAATTATCGCGGCAACACTGGTTTGCGTGTCTGAGTGTGTACAGGGTGCCGTATTCACGACGGAGTGGTCTTGTCAATCACATCAGTTTACCCAGCAAGCACCTCTTTAGCAAGCCTGACTGCTGATGAAACTCACAAGGTGGAAACCCGGTCCATCTTTGGCTTGCTTAAACAAATGCTGCTTCGCCGTAATAGCGGGCTCAAAGGCTAATGGACGACACGAAATTTGTATGTATCATGTGCTTATGTGCCGTATGTATGTTGCACTTCCTTCGCACCGTACGTAGCCAACCACGCTTGATCGGAGGTGCCTTCCACTTGCTCTGTGTGGGTGCCCAGGGTTCGAACTCACGGCACTCTTCTTGAGAGCGGACAACGACACACCAAGGTCAGGACGGGCACAAGGCTCCATTCGAGTTGGCACGCGGCCCATCACTTTCCTCACCAGGTGAGAGCACTGACGTCTCAGGGACGTTGTGTCGAGTCATCTTCTCACCAGTGCAGGGCTTTGGGCTCTGGGGGTGATGCTGTACACACTTGTGCATTAAAAAAAAAACATATATGCGCTCATTAGACGCAAAGTGCTTGCCGCGAATGAACCACAATACCTTGGCGATCTCGTCAAGGAGCATGAACCATCATCACGCGAACTTCCGTCACCCTCGCAGCAGCGGCTTTAGGCTAAACCATCGAACAAATACGGGCACTGCATCGCGCGCTTTCAGATGGGCTTCTGCGGCCGTCTGGAACGCTCTTCTTCCCGATATTATGAAGCCACTGATTTGAAAACAAATTTCTTTAGAACTGCGTTTGTGTGTTTAGTTTGTGGTCCTTTCCCCGCACCTCCGATCAGCACTTTTGACTAAGTACGGTGCGAAAGGAGTTCAACGTACGTGCACACGCGCACGTACTCCCCCAACCAGTTTCATTCCACACGGGCGTGATAATTGCCGCTGTGCTAGGACGTGGACAATCGTCAATAATTCTGCGCTCTCGCAGAAAGCAGTGCGACACCTCGCGCTATAAAAGAGCTCACGGAAGGAGATAGTGCGGGGCTACTTGTGAGGTCACCTTCGAGTGATCTCTCTCTCGAGAAGACCTCGTATATCCACACGAGGGGGCGCTGCAGTTTCCACGAATGCGCAGACGCAGGTCAACGACGATTTTTTTTTATCGAATCTGGATTTTGTTCGTCGTTACTAAATTCACCGTAAAGGCAAACACACGATTGGTAATTATTTGTGCAGTCGTTGGTGACGAGGTGGAGACCTTCATCAACCTAGGAACCCGGTTAAATCACGGACGGCTTGAAACCCGGACTCGAACCCACGTCCTGAGTGGCACCAGCTCAGTGCAACGACTCTTGGTTTGGCAGAACAACCATCTCGCTTATGATTACAAATAAATACATGGTGAAGCAGCTGAAAGGACGTCCCACCGTGGAGATGGAGCAATGGAATAAGCTCGTGTGCAGGAGCTCGACGGATTGTTACATCGTGAGGCTATGAGAGATGCCAATAGCTTTGGGAGGTCTTCACCCAGCGGTGGATAGATCAGGGCTGATGACGACGAGGTTTATGCATTCTAGATTTGAAGTTTTCATGACTGCAAGGATCCATAATCTTTGGTTCTATTCGGTAAAGTCACGTAGGTAAAAAATAAACAAAAATCACGACGTTTCGGCCACAACACAAGTGGCCTTCATCAGGTGAAGGGACCAACGCTGTCCAGAGGACAGCGTTGGTCCCTTGTTTATTTTTTACCTACGTGACTTTACCGAATAGAACCAAAGAGTATGAGGTTTATGCACTTGAATCATAACACTGCCTTTGCAATGAAGAAGGGTCATTGCCCGAAACGTCGCCTTGCATGTATGTATTTACTTTTCAGGCCGTAGTCTTGTTAATGTGTTCAGTTTGCTGTGTTAGTTGTGCCTCGTGCACCCCTGCCAACGCAGCAGCAGCGTCACCAAGTAATTCGTTTCACGACTCTCGTCAACAGCGGCGGCAAATTTGGCCACGTTGCTTTGCTGATGCCATTCCGCTGCGGCTCGACCGTACGGCGTTGCTTAGCCCCGTGCGCTCTTTAGCACAGACGCCAGCCAAAAGATACAGGAGTCGCCACTGTTGGATGAATTACAAAGCCGAGCGCATTAGACGGGATTCGCGTTCAAATGTAAGGGGGTTTATCCAGACGGCGAGTCGAGCCGAGATATATATTAACATACATGCACTCATATTCTCTCTCTCGAGTTTCCCCGAGTGAAGATGTAATTGAATTACTCACGAAGAGAACGACTCGCAAAGTCTGCACGGCCGGCCGGACACGCGATAGGCGCTTGCGGTTTAGCAAGGCAGCTTGAGCGAAAGTGCAGATGGCTCGCTCTCGCGACGCGCGCGCGCGCCTGCGTGGGCGAAGACATGCGTGAAGACAAGCAAAATGCGCGTGCACACATGCACGACCCTCCCGCCATCCCCCCTGTGTGTCTGTGCGTGCGTGCGTGTCACTGCAAGCGTTAGTGTGCGCATCCGTGCGTCCCGGATGTGCTGTAGTAGACGCGGGGAGATCGCTCGGTTCCGTTCGGTGTCCCTTTTCTCTCCGTTGACCTGTCTGCAACTGGGGGGGGTCTTGGGGTGGTGCAGATAGCCCACGCGCTCCGACTTCGGGGTCGGTTAAGAAGACTCGGGCCGCTTTCATTGCAAAAGGATGGATTTTTGTTGTTACGTTGCCATGGAGAGAGTGACACGCGGCACCCTCACGGGGCACCGCAGTGGCTAGGAGATGTTATCGGTGGCTAGGAGATGTTATCGGTGGCTAGGATATGTTATCGGTGGCTAGGAGATGTTATCGGTGGCTAGGAGATGTTATCGGTGGCTAGGAGATGTTATCGGTGGCTAGGAGATGTTATCGGTGGCTAGGAGATGTTATCGGTGGCTAGGAGATGTTATCGGTGGCTAGGAGATGTTATCGGTGGCTAGGATATGTTATCGGTGGCTAGGAGATGCTATTGGTGGCTAGGAGATGTTATCGGTGGCTAGGAGATGTTATCGGTGGCTAGGAGATGTTATCGGTGGCTAGGAGATGTTATCGGTGGCTAGGAGATGTTATCGGTGGCTAGGAGATGTTATCGGTGGCTAGAAGATGTTATCGGTGGCTAGGAGATGTTATCGGTGGCTAGGAGATGTTATCGGTGGCTAGGAGATGTTATCGGTGGCTAGGAGATGATATTGGTGGCTAGGAGATGTTTTCGGTGGCTAGGAGATGCTATCGGTGGCTAGGAGATGTTATCGGTGGCTAGGAGATGTTATCGGTGGCTAGGAGATGTTATCGGTGGCTAGGAGATGCTATCGGTGGCTAGGAGATGTTTTCGGTGGCTAGGAGATACTATCGGTGGCTAGGAGATGCTATCGGTGGCTAGGAGATGTTATCGGTGGCTAGGAGATGTTATCAGTGGCTAGGAGATGTTAGGAGATGTTATCGGTGGCTAGGATATGTTATTGGTGGCTAAGAGATGTTATCGGTGGCTAGGAGATGTTATCGGTGGCTAGGAGATGTTATCGACCCTCGCCTGGTGTACAGGAGGATCGTGGGCTCGATCCCGACCCTGATGCCTGCTGTAATATTTGGAGTTTGCGGGTTCTTTCACCACCGTGGTCGCGTGGATTTTTCTCCGGGTCCTCCGGTTTTTTTCCCCCCCGCCCACGTTTAGAAACAAAAACAACATCGCGTGTTTAGAGTATTTTGGCTGCTATAAATATCCACGTGATGTTAAGCCACTTTGTGGACCTATCATTTGTGGCCAGGTGGCTCCTCAAAAATAAAGGAGAGCTATATAGCTCATTGGGCCTTACCTGGTGAAATAAAAATATATATATTTTAGTATTTTTGTTCAATTCAGAGAGCACGAGATCTGGATTCTTGCTCCGTGGGGCAGTGGAAATCCGCAGGGTGGGGGGGGGGCAAACAAACAACAAGCTTGTTGGCTACGTACGATGCGAAAGAAGTTCAATGTACATACTTTAGCGTAGAGAGGAGGAGGAAGGAGCGAGTTAGACGGCGGTAGTGTTCTCCGAGATGACCGCGCCAGATGAGCAGCAGCGCGGGCGGAATGCGGTGGGTGGAGGCTCGAGTAACAATTAGAACTCACCAGGCCACCCTGGGAGCATTTAAGAGACCCTCTGCAAGTGTTGCTCGTTAATTGGCTTTTCGCTGTTCGTGGCTCACTCCGTACCCGGCGGCTCCTTACAGCCCACCCCGTGTCCCCCCCCCGTCTCCCCTTACCCCCCCGTCTCCCCCCCACCGTCTCCCCTCTCCCCCGTCCCCCCTCACCCCCTCACCCCCCATCTCGCCTCCCCCCCCGTCCCCCCTTACCCCCCCCCGTCTCCCTTCTCTCCCCCCCGGTCTCCCCTCTCCCCCGTTTTCTGGGCCTCCGCTACGTCTACTCAGCCTCAAATGAGTACCTGGTGTAGTGTGTAAACATCGTTACTGGGGAGACAAAGGCGGCCGGGCCTGATGCTGGCCACAGACCCGTTGTGTGCCGTGCCGGCCTTCATAGGTGCTCGCTAACAGCACTTGCCCCAACAACCCGTGTAGGCTATACGAGGGATATTTGTCTTTGTGTGTGACCAAATTTCTACAACTTTATTGACACCGGGCGTCTTATTTAATGGAGCGTCTTATAAATACGGTGAACACAGTGAATACGCCGCGCTTTTTTAGTGGAACTTTCTATATTTTCCATGATAGAGGTTTTTTTGCGATGGATCGCGAAAATATATAAATGTGTCGTTAAATCCGCCACCACCCGGCACAGCCACGAGTAAGGGTTGTCACGTAAACAGATCGTGGCCAATTCGTCACCAGTACAGCACTAGTGTATAGTGTAGTGTATAGTGTATTGTGTAGTGTATAGTGTAGTATACTAGTACAGCTGCACCGGTGTGTTGGAGAGCTAAACCAGAACATTTACAATCTGAGTACGACGTTTTGCCAGTAATTACAACTAGCTTCATCAAATTGGCACGTTCTGTTTACGTGACAACATTTACTAGTTTGGTGTTGTCTGAATGGTGGCGGGTTTTAACGACGCGTTTATATATTTACGCGATCTAACCCCCAAAAAAACCTCAATTACGGATGACATTGTTAGCGAAAGCCTAGGTGTTAAACTTTCTATATTTTTCGATATATATTTTTATCGTGAGTGATTCCTGGCGTTGATATTGCTCCTTCCATTTAATGTGCCGTGACAATTGTTGTGGTTGGCCGTTGGACAAGCAGCTTTCTGTCTACGGTGTGTGTGTATATACATGTGTACGTGTGTGTGTGTGTATATCCACACACACACACACACCAACACCCACTTCTCCCTTTCGTTAGAAATCCATTCTCGTGAGTGAACTCCCCGGCGGGCTCGTTCCGTGAAGTCGGACCACGTGGTTTTTTTTTTTTTAGAAGCAAACCTCCCGCCGCCTCTCGGTGACAGACGAAGGGAAGACGAATCCTTTCCCCCTACAGAAGCCAAACGCACAGGAATTTCCCGGCTTGTGCGTTTTTAATTGTTTACGGCTGTCGCTTGTCTTTGTTTCCGAAGTGGTGAACGGTCATTTGCTTTCTGCAACACTTTGGAACGTCTTCCTCCGGACGATACGGAGGGACGTGCGCCGGCGAGATGGAGCAACGAAATCGTCTCGAGTTCACGTTCCGGGTGGATTGTTGCATCGCGCACCGTGGCGAGAGATTGCCGCAGCTTGGGGAAACCTTCATCCAGTAGTAGATTGGCAATAGTCGCCGCTGCTAATGATGGCGATGATACAACACTGCCGTTGGGAATACATTGAACACGTAGGCTTCCGCGACCAATATCATTCATAGTACAGGTTGTTTAGGGTTAGATCGCGTAAATATATAAACGTGTCGTTAATCCCGCCACCACCCAACACAGACAGTTGGCAAGGTTTGTCACGTAAACAGAACATGACAATTCGTTACTCGTACAGCACACCGGTGTGTTGGAGAGCCAAGCAACAACATTTACAATTGCCACGACATTTTCAATAATTTACAATCTGAGTACGACGTTTCTCCAGTAATTACAACTAGCTTCATCAGGCAACAGCACACCGGCGTGCTGTACTAGTAACGAATTGGCACGTTCTGTGTACGTGACAACCCTTCCTAATTGGGTTGTCACGTAAACCAAAACAAACCTGTATTTTGGGAAAATTTGTCTCGGGTTTTCACTGTCGCAGTGGCGCAGTGATTAGCATGTTGCGCTGTAAATCCGGCAACCTGAGTTCAAATCCTCGACCTTGGCTAACACAAGTGGTGAGTTGGTTCCTTTTGTCCCATACTAGCCAGCTTGGTGAGGAATGATCAAACGGCCCTGCAAGTGGTGAGTGGCTCCCGTTAACCCATACACTACTGACCAGCTCGATGAGGTACGCTCAAACAGTCCTGCACAATTGACACGGTGTTTAGAGACCAGGCCTTCATCCAGCAGTGGATTGGCAATGGAACTTTAGATCATTATTATTTACTCTCAATTGATTACATCGAGTGACACAATGTGAGCTGGTTCAGGTGTACAGAGCTACAAAAGTATTTAAAATTTATCAATACATTCAAATATATTTAATGCCGCATTGTAATGTTTTTTTTACGTCCTATCCTTAACAGCACGGCAATACGATCGTAAGATATATTTATTTATTTTACATTTAACAACATTTTGAAATACTCTCGTGCCAACACGCCAGGTTGGCGTTCGAGCGATTGAGACGTAGCAGGTCGCCGCGTTTAATCTGCTCCACGGCGGATATGAAACAACCCGTTCGCTGACATCGCGACTCACTCGTTGCACTGCTCACGCGGAGGCAAGACTCGGGCGAATACAAACACAAAAAACTTCTTGCCGGGCGACATCGGGAAAGCGGCATCTCCATGCCAGGGGGCGTCAACTTAAGAAATGCCCCGGCATCGTGTGGCAAGAGGACTTCTCAGTTATGACAGGCGACGTCTCGGCTGACCAATGCTAAATTTGTTGACGTGTGAAATTACACAACGCGTTGCTTGTTAGACCCCCCCCCCTCCCACGCTTCCCACCCCCCCCCCCCATCCCACCACAACTCCGATACTCCCCCACCGCTGCTGCCACCACCACCAAGCAAAGGCAAAGTTCCCCCGTGTAGTCTTAACAGACTGTTGGGGCAAGTCCTGTTAGCGAGCAGCACCTATGGTGGGGTGGCTAGCACCGCGCCCGGCACCGGAGTACTCATTTGAGGCTGAGTCGACCTAGGGGAGGCCCATGATCGGTTCAGATAATCGTCACTGGCGGTGACTGTGAGCGGGAGTCGAACCCCCGCAGCGCCGGGTTCGAAAAGCAGCGCGCTAACTGCTGCGCCACCGCTCCCCACTGCCACCACCACCACCACGACCACCACGACCACCGGACACCCGTCTTGGGCGACGTTGGCTTGCAGCTGCCATCTCTCGCTGAAATGCAAATCCCAGGCGCAAGGAGCGATGCGTAAGCGGCCACCTTAGATGTTACTTCCTACCGTTACAGAAATGGAGAATGTTTTTTTCCCCGATAAATAAATATATAAATAAAATAAATCACCCCTCCACCCGCACCCCGTGGTGGCATTTCCTGCTGGAAAGTCTCACGTTCAGCGCCGGCTCGCCGGGGCTGCCCGCAAATCACGCGTCTTCCGCGTCCCTCTCGCGAAGTGGGCGACAGACACACTGCAGTTGTCTTTCAGTTCATTGAGACAAGGCAAGAGAGAGAGAGTCACACACACACACCCCGCAAAAATGTTAAATATGGATAAAGGACACCCGCACAGATGATTTTTTTTTGGTAAATGTGGCTAAGAGACACCGCAAAACAATGTCACATATGGACGAAGAGACACCGCCGGAATAATTCAGATATGGCTCAGAGATACCCCGTGACAATGCTGGGGCAGCCAAAAAACAAAGCGTGGCATTTTTAAGTCCGCGTTTTTCTACCTTAGCCCTCAATAAAGGGACAACGGAACCGCTGAACACACAGCAACGCACGGGAGAGTCGGCTCACTGCTCAACCAGTAGCCGGGAATTGCGTAGATTTAATGCAATTCTAATTGCGGTTGAGCTCGTCTTATCCGCGATGAAGTTTGGCGAGGGGAGGCGGGGTATGGGACATCTTTACAGATCCTCATCTACGAGCTTAGCAATCACCACTGGGAACCATCCGCGTGTAGAACAGCAAGCGGGGGTGTAAGATATATATTTTTATTTTCTCACAGTCGTCACCTTGTCCGCTATTGCTCGCGGGAAGACGGAGGGAAGCGCGCGCCACCTGTTCGCGACGAGTGGTTATTAGCGCTGTTTTGAGGCCGTGGTCACAACAGTGGCGGCGTACGAAGCCGCGAGTTGAATGAATGGAATTTAGAAAACGATTTGAATTTGTGGGTCACTGATGCACAGTATGTATGTATATTGAACTTCCTTTGCACCGTACGTAGCCAACCGTGCTAATCGGAGGTGCGGTGGAAAGACAACGAAACACAAAACGCAGTTCTAAAAAAAATGCGTTTTCAGTTTAGATTTCAAAGTGCACAGCGCCTAGTGGCTTCCTAATATTGGAAGGAAGAGCGTTCCAGACGGCCGCGTTAGCGTGTCGGAAAGCGTGCGATACGGTGATCCGTCATCCTGCTGCGAGGATGACGGGAGTTTGCGTGATGGGTGATAATGTTCTTTTTTACTAGATTTCTAAATGAAGCGGTAGGTGACAGTTGAGTCTGTTGCAAAAAGGGGGCTCTTTAAGAATTGCGTTAACGAGCACAAAATGACTCATCCCAACGTTACGCCCCCCACAAAAACGAATAACAGAGGCATACGGAGGAATTTGCGGTGTGGAGGGGTGGTGCAGCGGTTAGCACACTGCGGGACAAAGCCAGTTACCTGAGTTCGATTCCTGCTGGCAAAACATTCCAATGCAGCACCGTTGAGACTTTGCGAGGCTTTGCTGGGTATATTTAAGGCATTATTATTAAATTAAACATCATGATCTGGCAGTGCGTGCGTGTGTGTGTGGGCGTGCAGTGACAAGGCTTAGCACGTGGTCATGTCAGTATGATCGGTTCATTTGCTGGCCTAGTGCAAGCGTTAAAAACTTCGGCGGGCAGCTGACCGCTGTCTCCTTGGCAGCGATAGTCAACGTGGATTATGGCTCCACCCGCGGAGCTGAATTGAACGACTCGGGGAACCGCTACTTTGTCAGGACACTGAGCCAGCACCGCTTCGAGCCTGGGTTAGAATCCTGGTTTTAAACCGGTGGTCGTCTAACCAATGGGTGGCAAATGGAAATGAAGAAAACGAAAGGTTTTCGATGGGTGCGCATCACCCGCTCTGCCGTGGAATCGGATGATACACTGACGGCCGACTGTGCTGGAAATTAAACAAAAGCTGAGGAAGGGTTGCACGGTCAAGCACGGAGAGTCGCGCGCTTGGAATGAATGACACTGCGAGGTGGAAATAGCGACACGAATATCCGAGAGCGTACGCGTGTCAAGGACATAGCTAAGACTGTTAATTAAGTGGGCTCGGGCAGGAGACGTCAACGGAATTGTACGTCATCAGCAGCCACGTGCTATATATTTGTGTTTATCACGGTTATTGGACACACAAAGGCCCAAAAATGCCGTGTAGTCAAGAACATAACCATCATCACGCAAACTCCGGTCATTCTCGCAGCGGCTTTTGGCTAACCGTCTAACAAAGATGGTCACTGCATCGCACGCTTTCAGACGAGCTTCTCCGGCCGTCTGGAACGCTCTTTCCTCCGATATTAGGAAACCACTGGAGCTGTGCACTTTTAAATAAAGATTGAAAACGTATTTCTGTAGAACTGCTTTTTGTGTTTAGTTTATTGTCCTTGCACCGCACCTCAGAGTAGTACGGTTGGCTACGTACGGTGCAAAAGAAGTACAACATACATGCAACAAAAACAGCACTATCGTATCAAAAACAATCAACACATTCGTCAATAACACTGTGGCCTACAGTGTGGTGGTTGAACAGTGTGTGTGTGACATCAAACGGTCTGGTAGACCGGGTCCTCGGCACGAGTGAAGTTCACGCGATCAGTTCCCATGGTGGTTCGCAGTAGAAGAGTGGTAAATAGGTGACTGGTCACCGGTTAGCGAGTGAATGGGGTGAATCAGTGAGCGCTGCACGTGCTCCTGGGTGCACGTGTCCTCACGACGATGACACCCCCTCGCGACCGTTGACCCCGTGACCGTTGACCCCGTGACCGTCACCCATCTTTCCCCCACACGCACGCACGTGTGTGTGCACGCGCGTGCGTGCCTGTATTTTTCTCGTATCGTACAGGTGCGTGTAACACACCCCTATGTACATAGACGCCGCTTTCAAGGCAGGTTATAAATTCACAACGCCGCTGGCCCGGCCATCTGTGCCCCCCCACCCCTCGCCCGCCCGCCCCGGCCCCGGCCCCCGTTGCTCCCACGAGCGGTGTTCACACTCGAGAGTATTTTGGGTGGCGCTGGCAAGCCGAGATGTTGGTGGCATTGGGTCCGTGGCAAGGTGGCGTGGGAGAGCGATGCAGCCTTGGCAGAGGGCCCCGAAGCAGGGCACAGGGTCACGCTTGCCCAGAGGCCAGGTGCGAGGTGTTTATTGGTAACGAATGGATGACAGCTTCCACGATCCGCTCAATTGAGCTAGTTACCCGCACCTCCGATTAGCACAGGTTGGCTACGGATGGTGCGAAATAAGTTCAAAATACTGTACTGGAGGAATTTGATGAGCTATGAAGCTGTTTTTTCACAGATGCCTAGTAGGGTCGGGTCACAACGTTACAGCAACAAATAATGCCTAATCACGATAAGAGTACGAAGTAAAGGAAAGGTAAACAAATCACTTTTTTTACCAAACTAAACTAATTTTTGTATTGTACCAGGTAAGGCCCACTGAGCTCGCTAGTTTATATTTCAGAAGCGACCTGGCCACAAATGATAGCTCAACCAAGTGGCTTATCGTGTGGACATTTATAGAAGCGAAATAATACAAATAATTTGAACTATCTAAAGGCATGTTTCTAAATGTGGATGGAAATACCGGAGGACCCGGAGAAAAAAATCAACCACCACGGGCGAGAACACGCAGACTCAGGCGTCAGAGTCAGAATCAGAATCGAACCCCTGACCTCCTGCATGCCAGGCGATGAAGATACCATCACGCCACAGTGATTCCCTTTAAGTAAATACGTAATAAATGCTATAACGTAACAGTTATTTTTGGAATTCTGTAATCTATGCGACTGTAATCTGTTGTGAATGTGAAATGATGCCGGTGTTCATTGCTTTGTCTGTGTGACAGGGAGGTGTTCCCCCAGGGCCTTCCGCGAGAATTCTCCTTCACCATGCTCTTCCGCCTGCGCACCACGTCTCGCAGGGAGGACTGGTACCTGTGGAGGATGACGGACGCCCATGGTGCCACGCAGGTGAGACCTGCTCTATAACCCAGCCTTTGCCTTCCTTACACACACAGGTGAGACCTGGTCTCTAACCCAGCCCTTCCATCCTAACACACAGGTGAGACCTGGTCTCTAACCCAGCCCTTACATCCTAACACACAGGTGAGACCTGGTCTCCAACCCAGCCCTTCCATCCTTACAGACACAGGTGAGACCTGGTCTCTAACCCAGCCCTTACATCCTAACACACAGGTGAGACCTGGTCTCCAACCCAGCCCTTCCATCCTTACAGACACAGGTGAGACCTGGTCTCTAACCCAGCCCTTACATCCTAACACACAGGTGAGACCTGGTCTCTAACCCAGCCCTTCCATCCTTACAGACACAGGTGAGACCTGGTCTCTAACCCAGCCCGCAGTGGCACAGTGGTTGGCACACCTTGCTAAGAACTTGAGTTCTATTCATGGCCATGATTATGAGCATTGGTGAGTGATATCTGCACCGGTCCTGAGCCATCCCTTCACCAACCCACAATGACCAGATTGGTGAAGTATGGTCAAACAACCCGCAGGGTCGATACGGTATGGGGATACCTTCATCCAGAAGAAGATTAATAAAGGATTGTAAATTATAATTGTTTCACTTTTAGCATTACCGAGAAATGCAGGTCATTGCCTCAGCCCCACTCCCTTCCTACACCCCCCCACCCCGCGCCCATGTCCCTGGGTCTTTAGCCCCCCACTTGTAAATTTCCCGACACCTTCCATGCCGTGCACGTGTGTTCCTGTGTGCACACGTAGCGTTATGGGTGGGGGGCCGCTAGTGGTGCGCGCAGAACCCGACGACCCGCGCGTGAAACCGAACCAGTCCTGGGGCCTCGCCTAGGTCACCTCAGCCTTTAACGAGTCCCCGCCGCCGTTGTGTAAGATCAGCGCTGGGAAAGTCACAAGCTGCCGGGTATGAGCCTGGCCACGCCACCACCCTCTCGAGCGCCGGCGTCGCTCGCGAACAGCACTCGCCCCAGTAGGTCACGCACGAGGTGGGGGGGGGGGGGGGGGCACCCTTTGTTGTGCGAGCAGCTGGCGGTGCGTCTGAGTGGCGAGCGCCTCGCCCTGGACCTGGTGGTGCGCGGGACCCCCGTGGGCACGCGGGCCTCGTTCCGCGGGCCGGCCGTGTCGGCGCTCTTCGACCGCCGCTGGCACGCGCTGGCCCTCTCGCTGGGCGGGGGTCGCGCCGAGCTGCGCGTCGACTGCGCGGTGGCCGGAGCCAGGCCGCTGCCCGACCGGCGGCCCTCGGCCGGCCTCGACGACCCCGGGGGACGCACCGATCTGGCCAAGCGAGTCCGCGACGGAGGCCCCGTCGACGTGAGTGTGGTGACGGTGGACGGTCGATGGTGGTGCGTGAATGTTGAGCGTGTGGTGGTGGTGGTGGTCACTGCATGGTGGTGATGACTGTGCGGTGGTGAGTGTGTGGTGGCGCGTGTATGTGCCCTTGCAAAAGCGAGCGTGTGTGTGGAGGGGAGCGGTGGTGCAGCGGTTAGCGTGCCGCGCTCTACGAACCTGGCCACGAGAGTTCGATTAACCGCTCACGGTCAACACCAGCGACGAATATCCGAACGGGTCCTGGGCATCCCCTAGGTCGACTCGGCCTCAAATGAGTACCTGGTGTGGCGTGTAGCAAACATCGCCACGAGGGAGACAAAGGCGGCCGGGCGCGGTGCTGGTCACCCACCCCCTCGTGTGCCGTGCCGGCCATCATAGGTGCTCGCTAACAGCTATACGGGGCGGCTCTTTGTCATTGATGGTGATGATAATAGTAGTAATATCATAACGTCGACATTTATTTCTGCAGGAAAGTCTCTCTGAGCGTCAATTTTTGTTTTGTTCAGGAGGTTCCTGCAATCGGGACGTTCGGCCATTCCCACCGAGTGTTTGATTTTTCGTGCGGGAGCTCTTAGCGGAACACGGGGAAAAGCCACAATTTGTACCGGGGGGCGGGGGGCAGTAGTGGGGTGGGGGGCGGGTCGCACTCGCAACACTGTACAGATAAAATTAAGAATCCATTGTTGTGCCGCCATCTAAACCTACGACACTTAATATCCATTTTTTCTTTAGCATTTGGTCTACTATAAATTTCCACGTGGTAAACCACTTCGTTGAGCTATCATTTGTGGCTGGGTCGCTTCTGATAAAAAGAGCTACATAGCTCAGTGGGCCTCACCTGGTAAAATTAAAATAGTTATTTGACATGAGCATGTCGAATGATTGAATCAATAAATCGACCCACTGTTACATCCCTGCAATTGAGTGTCTTTGAATGAAGCTGCTGATGATGATGGTGATGACGAATGGAAAATAATAATAGGTTTTACCCTTTCTGGCAATTAAACAGGTGTTAAGATGTTCAAACAACCAATAGAAAACTTTTGCAAGGAATCAAGTCTGCATTACCCACACACGGTACTTGTTGTGAACATGCAAACAAACACGGCTCTGATAATAGATGGGCATTGCCTTTGAAACTGATTGGCCTGTACCAGAGACAGCAGCCTTGGTTATGGCCTAGTCTCACCACCAGTGTCAGACCAGAGAACGCCAAAAGGCGAACAGTACAAGGGCAATGCACGCATCGGAGCATTTATAGCTCGGGGTGAGCAGCTACATCAAATAACCTTATTGCCAGTATCAAAGTATGAACAAAAACAAGAATAGGTTCTACCCTTCCTGGCAAGAAAAGCAGACGTTAAGGTGTTCAAACACCAAATAGAAAACCTCTTGCAAGGAAAGAACCCGCCTTTTTGCTCTCGAGTGCAGTTCGACCTGCTGCGGATGCTCATCTACTGCGACCCCCGCCAAGTGGAGGAGGACAGCTGCTGCGAGCTTCCGGGCGCCCAGGTACGGGCGACGCGACGTCGAATCTCAAGCCCACATGCGCAGCCTCTCATTTGCTTACCGCCATTTAGTCCCCGCTCACGTGGGTGGGCGGGGGGGGGGTTGTCTGTACCTCCGATTAGCACGGTTGGCTAACGTACGGTGCGAAAGAAGTTCAACGTACATACCACACGTGCAGTCCGTTCTCCTGTAAAGCGGTTAGTTGCGTTCCTGAAGAACACCGCGCTATGGAGAAATCGCGTTATCATGAATAATATAAAATACAGGGGAACGCACGGTCCGCGATAACACGTTGAGGCTGAACAAAGACTGAGGCACGTGGGTAGCAACTAGAAGCATCCAGCAGCATCCCGCCGTGTGTGAAGCTACGCCGAGGCAGCCATACGACCGCTTTATTCCGACTCGCGCGACGCGGTTCCGTTCACTCGATCGCGTTGTATCCAATTCGCATCCGCGTTATAAAAAATACGTGTTCCCCCCATACATTCATCGCGTTACGTCCAATTCGCGTTGTGAAAAACAGCACGCGTTACAGGAGAACAAAAAGTACCCGCGGGCCAATTCTCCAGCTTGTTCCGCAGATCTCGGTGTAGTGCAGGCAAAACCCACCCCCAAAAAAACCTGTTTTATAAACTCAAGGTCATTTTCTTTGGGTCTTTCGGTAAAGTCGCGCAGATAGGTTGAAAGAAAATAACAAAAAACCACGACGTTTCGATCACAACACAAGCGATCGTCATCGGGAGGAGGAAAGGGGAAAGCTGCTGAGGCAGGCTGCTTTAAAGGTTTAAAATGGGTGGAGCCCAAGGGTCATAAACGAAGTGGGCGGGGCTAGTTATGTTAATGTGAGAAATTAGCATGTTAATGTAAGATCGGAGTACGGCGTCCAAGACGACGGCGCGGAGGTGGCTATGTTAATGTTAACACATTAACATAACTAGCCCTGCCCACTTCGTTTATGACCCTTGGGCTACACCCATTTTAAACCTTTAGAACAGTCTGCCTCAACAGCTTTACTCTTTCCTCCTCCTGATGACGATCGCTTGTGTTGTGATCGAAACGTCGTAGTTTTTTTTGTTATTTTCTGTGAGTGAACCTATCTACGTGACTTTACCGAAAGACCCAAAGAATATGAACTCCTGCAGTCACGAAAGCTTTAAGTCAAGATTTAACTCAAGGTTACATCAGAGATTTTGGACATCGTTTGAGTGTTCGGGGCAGGCGCGGTTCGTCCGCTAGGAGCGTTGCACAGGTGCCACACGGCCTGCCTCTCCACCAAGCAGCTGGAGACGAGAAATTATTTTTCTAGCAAAAAATACTTTTCCTATAAATTGTTTTTGTTGCGTTTAAAAAATATATATAACGATTTTTTCAACGTGAATTTCCTAATGAAGATAACATTTTAAGTTGTTCGTATTAGAAACCGCTGCGACGCCACAGCCGTGACTAGTGCCTCGGGGAGGTCTCGGGGCGGCTGTGAAGGCGTCCGAGTGAGAGATGTCCCCCTTCGTTCGTTGCGATGAGCTTCGAGCATTTTAGCCACGCCGTTTGAGACCCGTTCAAGGAAGCCCATGGCTGTAATGAGACGATGTCACGACGCGAGGTTGCACTGTGCAAATATATCAGCTCACGGTGTTTGTCAGTGTCAAAGGGGGATGTGAAGTGAGGACTTGAGGGTCATGGGGTCAGCATTTGAGTGTTTATAAACGCCTTACCGTTGGTAGATAAGACAGTGATATCACTTTCACGGGAAGGCCAATAACATGACGAGCTGTTTCTGAATTAGAACACCGTCTTTTCAGAGGTCATTCACAACGGCCCCACCTAGTGGAAATGTCACGAGCCACCACTGGGGTTCTCGAGCAGCGTCTTACGAACGTCAACGACCCAGGCAGTGTTTGTTCAAATTGGCCCCCACTCTGTGTGCCTGAATCATGACCCACGTCTCCAATTTTGTACACGGCCTGCGGCGAAAGAAAACAAATGCAAATATTAACATTTCCTCCTGTGGATGCGTCGGTGCGTGAATTGGTGCATGCGTGGGTTGGTGGCTGTGTGCGTGGGTGCGTTGGTGCGTGGGTGGGTGCACGCATGGGGGCGTGGGTGGGTGGATGTGTCGGTGCGTGTGTGGGTGCACGCAATGGGTGTGTGAGTGGATGTGTGCGTGCGTGGGCGCGTGCGTGGTTGCGTCGGTGTGTGTGTGTGTGTGGGCGTGCTTATGAAAAAGACAACCCCTTGGGCCAAGCGGGTAGAGTTCCCCCTTGGCCAACGTGACACAAGGCGCCATAGTTCGCCAGCCGATGATGAATGAACGAATATCGCTCCAAAATTTCAACTTCTCGGGAGGCCCACTTTCGTACACGCGTGCACGTGCATTTCCTCCACCCCCAACATTCAAATAATAATGAAGCACGACAAACCGTTCATAACTATAAAAAAGTTACACAAAGGAGAAGCACATGTGCGGCTTCCTGTACCTTGTGGGATGGGGCTGCACAGGTGCCACACGGCCTGCCTCTCCGTGTGCCCCTTAACGAGCCCTCCGCGGGCAGCGAAGAGTGAAACTCCCCGGTGGAAATAAACGAGGATCGATTAGATTTTGTTTCTTTAAGCCTGTATCGCGATTCTCCTTCTTTATATCCACCTCCCCATATTTGAATCTTTCCCACCCCCCCCCCCCCCCACATAATATTATCCCAACTGTACTGTCGGTGCCATGTGATGTGACGACTGTCTCACAGAGAGGTGCAACCCTCCGTGTTAGAGAACGGCCCATGGAAGCGGATTTCTCAGAGCTACTTCTGAGATTCCTTCAAGTGACCTCTCTGACCCATACACGGTAGAATGCAACGCCTTCCCACCTGTTGTGGAATATGAGTGTAAAGTTCGTCACGTGATGGTCACAAAAAAATCTAAACAATGTCACGGCCTTGCGCAGTCATCACTTACTGGGCTGAGACCATCACACCAACTGAGCTTGGATTCGAACCCAGGTTCTCGGTGGGTCGCCAACTCGGCCTCCGACCGCCTCTCGCCCTTTTGAAACCGTCGCCGCGGCAACATGTCACCCACAGTGCGCTCAGCGGCTCGAGGCCACGGCGCCTCCGCCCACGAGTCGCCTCCCGCCGGCCGGGCGGTTCTCTCCGCTCGTCTCCACGCTCACCCCGTCGCCCAACTGCTCGTGCTCGCCGGGGCCGTCCGGCCCAGAGGTGACCCCACGAACTCGCGCGTCGCGCAGCTTCGGTCAACGGCAGACTCCCTATTTTTTAAAAAAAAATTACTCTCTTTTTTTAAATTATAATTCTCACGGCTGCTGAGCACAGGTTCAAAGGGCCAACATTGCCAAGCGGTCAGCAACAAGCCGCATTAATAGATATCATCGGTCGCAACAACAAGAGTCGGTTACGTTCAAAGCGCACACAAATTTTAAATGAGCGGCTTAATAGCCGTAGACGGTACAACAGCAGCAGACGTGATCTGATGCTGTGGTGTAGCGCGGTTGGCATTGGCCCTGGTGCAACCGGATTAAATGGGTGGTGCCTGGACAATTTCAACACTCTCTTCGTAGCCCGGTACCTGGGCCATGTTGCAGTTGCACCGCCTGCACACTCGATAGCCATGCTATCGCTCCTATGATTAGTTACGTGACGGACGAGGAATTTTCACTGGATGTGCGCAACTTCTTCCAGGGTGATCGAGGGCTGCCTGGCCGAGCGGGGAATGCTGGCTTCAAGGTTTGTGCCTTCAAAAGCTTAAATAAGCGCAACGGTAATGGCAAATGGCATGAAATTATATTGGTGGACATTTCAGGCAATTTCATCGAACGGCAGTGGCGAGGTTACTCGTAAACTTCACCTTCATCAAATGTGTTTCCCTGCGATTCCCTCGAATGACCCGGCATTAAATTAAGTTACGTGGTAAATGTTTAAATTACGTGGAAATGCTAATTAAAATTAAGATAAAAATACATTATTTGCGAATGTGCTGAACATTCAATTTGTGTTTGCGTGTAGCAAGTGTCGGCAGTGGCAACACAATGCTTTTTTCCGACGGCAAATGTCACATTTTAAGAACTGCTGCATGATCATAAATGGTACTTTCAGAAAATATAGGGATGCTCTCGTTTAATTGTTCATAAGTTGACATTTCAGTATTGGTGGCGATAACTTGCTTAAGAAAAATTGGGTTGCTATGTGTGTGTGTAATTTGTCGTGTGTGTTTGAATATTTGTCAGTCGTCTAAGTCAGCTAACCCATAATACCTGGGTTTTTCCCGTGACCTCCTACCAGGAGCTAGCCTTCCACACTTCACGTGGTCAAAGTGCACCTAGCCTGGCACAAGCGCTGTGGTGGCCCAGCATGTATATTTATTGGATGGAGCGGTAGTGTAGTGGCTAACACTGCGCTACAAATCTGGCTATTTTCAGCCATGGGTAATATCAATGGCTAATATCTGAACCGGGCCAAGTGTCTCAATACACACTTGACTTACTAATGAGCTGAGTGGGTCATGTGGGGCGGTCAAGCGCCCGGTTCCTTCACACTGGTTTTGCTGTGGAGTTTTTTTCATATTCTTAGTTTTTTCGGTAAAGTCACGTTGAAGAGAAAAAACTAAGAATATGAATTACAGCAGTCACGAAAGCTTTAAATCAAGAGTTTTTTTCAATTAGAAATCTACGGGAGCGCCCCGGGGAGTACTGGTATCGGGTCCGCTACCAGGGGCACATGACCCAGGCTCACTCCTGCTTCCGCGGATTTTTTTTTTAGACTTAATTTCGAATAAAGTTATCTTGAAACGTTCTTGATTTTAAATTTTGACTTTAAACTTTCGTGACTGCAGGAATTCAGATTCTTGGGCTCTTTCGGTAAAGTCACGTAGATAGAAAATTTCAAATAAAAATAAAGTGAAAAAAATAGATTAAAAAAAGAAACAAAGACGAGTACTTGATTTTACCAGGTCCTGCAACGCGGCTCTCGAGCTGCGGTTTGGCCAACCGTGTTTTATAAGCTCGAAACGTAAGTCTCGGTTATTGTGTTTATGTATTAACCTGTACGTAAGATACTGGGGATCTTTGATTTTGTCTCTTTTGTGGGGAGCGGTAGTGTAGTGGTTAGCGCGCTGCGCTATGAACCCGGCGACCCGAGTTCTATTCCCGCTCACGGCCAACACCAGTGATAATTATTTGAACCGATCATGGGCCTCCTCTAGGTCGACTCAGCCTCAAATGAGTATGTAGCGTGTGGGTGTGTAAACATCGCCACGAGGGAGACAAAGGCCGTCGGGTGTTGTGCTGGCCACCCACCCCCTCGTGTACCGTTCTGGTCTTTATAGGTGCTACTTGCTAACAGCACTTGCCCCAATAGTATGTTAAGGCTATGCGGGGGACCTTTGTATTTGTCTTTTAGGGGAAATCTGGATTCCAAGGCTGGATGGGAGCTGCTGGACCAAAAGGAGAACAAGGGGACATGGTTAGCACTTCCCTCGCCACCGTTCAACGTTGTATATATTTATCACGTTTTTGCATATATCGCTCTTTGATTATTTCGGTAAAGTCACGTAGATGAAAAATAAAAATAATAATAATGAAAAGAATAAAATGAAAATAACTAAATTAAATCACGACGTTTCGGGCGCAACACAGGTGCTTCCCCGCCTGATGACGGACACTTGTGTTGCGCCCGAAACGTCGTGATTTAATTTAGTTATTTTCATTTTTATTATTATCATTATTATTTTTATTTTTCATCTACGTGACTTTACCGAAAGAACCAAAGAGTATGGATCCTTGCAGTCACGAAAACTTCAAATCTAGAATTTGCATGTTGTGCTTATATCGCTTTGTGGCTGTCGGCAGCGTGTAAATGAGATGAGGATATTGCAATTCGGAACCCTCGCAGAGCACCGTGTCAGAACATGGCCTTGGAAGATGACATCACAGAACTACATCAGAAATCCCTTCATTAGGCAACTTTAATCAGGGACATTTGATATGCCCGACAAAATATATTAATGAAACTGAATTTGTTTATTCTCAGAGCTTGAATAAGTCACACTAAGTGACTATAAAATCATTTTATTATAATATTTTTGTTGAGTCTTTGGTGATCAGGCTTAGAGCATCAATTTTCTGCAATTGAGAATCTGGTTCAATCGTGGGCAGCTAAAGCTTGTATTCGAACCCACGACCTCACAATGTATATTTAACACAATGCATATTTAACACAATGCATATTTAACACAATGTATATTTAACACAACGTATATTTAACATGATGCATACCTAACACAATGTATATTTAACACAATGTAAATTTAACACAATGCATATTTAACACAATATTAATTGTGCGTCATTTATTTAGGCCGTTGACTGGGAAGGTGGGGGTGAGAAAGGAGATAAGGTAACTTCACGGTTGTCATATTTTCATTCGACATTTTTAAGATTTAGTAAAAAATATATATATGTGAGCGGGTGTTTGAAAAGTCCATGGCCCTGACGTAGAAGCAGTGGCACTGCCACGAAAGGATCACTGTTTTCTTTAGAAATGTTGACTCGTCATTTTAAACAGGTGAGTGAAATGCGCTACTTTGGCTCCATGCGTTCGCTGAAAACGGCGAATCAGAAAAAGACATCAAAATTGTATTTAAAATCCATGCTCATCATCAGACCTGGCTCCCATTGCCTTCCACGCGTCTCCTCAGTGAAATAATCACTCGTGGGGAGTGTGATGATAGTTTCTTTGCGTGGCGACGAAGCGACGTGAGCTGTGAGGCGCGAGTCGTTTGAAGAGCGAGACAAGAACGCGTTTTTTAATTTATTTTCCGGCTGGCGATTATAGCCTTGAGACCTCGATGGTAATGATGGAGGACAATGAACCAAGTGCATTGCACTTCAAGGGAACCACGTGGAAAAACAACACAGCTTCATCCACAATAAATGTTTTTTATATATGTGTCGTTAAACCCGTCACCACCCGACATAGTCAATAAGTAAGGGTTGTCACGTAAACAAAACCTGCCTATTAACATTTTTACACGATATAACCCCAAAGAAAACCCTTTATTATGGATAATATTGGTCACAAAAAGCCTACGTGTTAAACACAGCTCCATTAAGATCACCAACATAGATTTCAAATGAATGACGTCCATACACGTGTAGTGACGAACTCGGAGACGATAAGACTTGGGGGCACTTCTTTATTAACGAGCACCATCGGGGTTAACACTCTTAATGTTTAGTCCGTCTATTGTCGGCGACGTCACTCAGTCAGGACAGTTGGTAGGCTGCCTGACTGGTGGCGTCCCGAGATGGTGAAGACGACGATGAGAAGAATGGTCACGAAGACTTCAGCAGCACGACGGAGGTCCCACTCCACACAACAGCCCCGAGGTCCCCTACAGGGCGCCCCTCTTGTACTGTCCACGTGGCTCCGCCCCCGGCCACGCCCCCTTTCTGGAACCTACCAGCGGGTTCTTGGTGTGCCCCTTCTGTGACCTTTCCCCTAGATCCCCCTCTGGTGTATCACGTGGCCTGCCGACGTCAGGGCTGCCATACGCCGCAGATCCCCTTCCCTGCCAGCAGCCAGCGCTATGCTGCTGCACTATGCCACTACACACGTAGTCAACCACTGTAGTCTGCGCTCCTTCAACGGAGGAAGGATAGCAAAACTCTAGGAATTCTCTCCTGAAGCCCTCTCGTCGTGGCTAGCAGACCTTGACATTGGCATCTAGCTCCTGAAAATATTGCTGCCATACACAAGAATAGGATATATATATATCACCCTTTGCATCAGTGTGTAGTCTGGCGATGCTAACGGGGTTATGACCACAGCAAACTAGCCCCTCTTTCTTGCCTACAATTCGTTTAATTTTAGTTGCCGTTTGAAATCCATGCTATCGTGGCGATCTCCTGAGGTTCAGATGACCCTCACCTCGGCCTGTAGAGGTCAGCCAGCGTTCTCCACACAAGGGCGTGAACCCTTCAATCTTCTCACTCGTTACGTTGGCACTGCGGTGCCGGAGCGCGCGTGCATGCCGCCCTCCGCGCATACATTTTTACGTTTAACAAAAAATCGGGCTTGCCTCTCCTCACTTCACTGCATCCGCTCCCTATATCGCAGCTTGTGCTCTGTAGCGCGCTCCTATTGAAACCCTTTTTTTGTTTTGTTTAAAGTCCAACTTGCCGAGTCTGATCTCTGTAGCGGCTGTTTTCTACAGGGTGATCCGGGGCAGGCAGGTCAGCCTGGCCTCAAGGGAGACAAGGGTGAAAAGGTGAGAGAGGTTCTGGCCAAAAGAGTCATTGGGTTTTTTTGTGTCTGTGTATTCCCCAGTAAGAGCACTAGCGCCTGCCTCGTATATCCTGCAGATGTGAAGTTGCTTTGCGCTTCATTTAGCGGGGTTTTTTTTTGGAAGGGGTTTTTTTTTGGTCAGGTTGGCCGCTCGTGCAAAAAGAAAAATAAGCTCAACACATTTGTGAGTAACACTGTGGCGTGAAATGTAAACAAACATATAATGGGCGACGTTTCGGGCAATGGCTCTTCTTCATCACGGACATCTTTCTGCTAATCCCCAACCATAAGTTATGTATGCTACACAATGTTTGAGTTATGCGCATTGATGCATGCGTGTTTGTTGGACGATGTTGGAACAATATAAAGGGCGATGTTTAAAATATATATAGACGGTGCTGTTTTAATAAAAATGCCTTGACGTTGTTTGCCTGTTTTTGTTGCAGGGTATTACGGGCTCACCTGGAATGATCGGTCTGTCTGGACAAAAAGGTGACCAGGTAAGAACACTTTGAACAGAAGCCACTTGTAACAAAACATACAAAGTCAACACGTTCATCAATGAAGCAGAAGTACTTGAATCAGAGGCCCTGGCACGTCATCAACCAATTTTTAACATTTCATGAATAAAATGTTCAACTTACTGAATTAATTATTATCATTTTGCTGCATATTTTATTTCAGATACATGTAATATTATATAATGCAAAGTTGATGTAACCGAAATAAATTCTGTTTCTGAAAGTGGCTGACTTTGAAAACACAATACTGGTTATGAATGTTTTTTAAAGCTGTGTTTCGCCACTGCCTTGAATTACATTTTTGGATAGGGCAATCAGCGAAGCATGTTGACAACGCAAATTGTCAACTAATAATAACAAGAATAAGTAAAAGGTTTGCTTAGTGTTCTCACTCTACGAACTAATGTTACGTGTTTGATGCACAGGGCGAAACTGGAATGAAGGGTGAATCCGGACTTCCTGGAGCCAGGGGTCAGGAGGTAACGCTCTTAATAAGCAGTCTTTTGACTATTTTGGTTAAATCTGACTTGTTTCGCCGTGGCAATGCCATCATCTGGTGGCAGGGTGGCCACGCAACGTTCGTGCCTCGCAGCAAGAAGGACCTCGGTCTGATTCCGGACTCCGGGCGGCTTTCTTCCTGGAGTGTGTATGTTCTCTCTCCCCCTGTTCTGCATGGGTTTCTTCGGGGTTCTCAAGTTTCCTCCCATAGGTACAAAAAATGTAAAGCCCATCAAATATAGCTGGTGTCGGCGAAAAATCTCAAAAATTACCTGCAAATGTTTCCATTGGGATGACGCGTAGCGACATAGCAACATAGACCTCGACTGCAAAGGCCTGGCAGGACCCTCCTGAAAAGAGTCTTGAGGCTCAATGAGGCTTTCCTGAGTAATCATCATCAAGCAATCAGCCATGATCAATCCACTGTTGGATGAAGACCTCCCTGAGCCACCACCATCGCTCAGGATCCCACAATGTAATAATTATCCACCAAACACTTGCGCACAATCCAATTTCATCGCTCCATCTGCATCACGCCCAGCCACCTTTGTCTCCCCAGTGCTGATTTTTATACTCTGCACGAGTTACTCATTTAAGGTTGAGTCGACCTAGGGGAGGCCCGGGACCGGTTCAAATATTCACCACTGGTGTTGGCCATTATCGAGAATCGAATTCGGATCGCCGAGCACAGCACGCTGACCGCCACACAATACAAAACAACCACAACCACCAACAACACCAACTGCCTGCAACTCGCCGTGCTCCACACTACGAATCGGGACTAAACGAATGATTCGTCAACCGAGCGAATGAAGAAATAAATAAGACACAGAGAGAGAGAGGCAACACAGATGAGTCCGTGCGAGCAGGGACACGCGCCACACGTGATGCCCACCGCGCTGAGCCACGGGCTAAATACGGCAGCCACTGAAACACAAAACGCACCCGCATTTCAAACATTTCTCTTAGGCTTCCGCGTGAGACCCTGGGCATGCGAAGGATTAATCCATTCGTCCGAGGGCTTAATTTCTCACTAAATATTTTTTTCCCGCTGCCGCTAGTTAAGGCTGGAGTTGGGCACGTGACTCGTAGCCGCGGTCGGAGCGAGATGTGTACCGGACGTGGTGTGCCGGGCGCGGGAAAAAATGTTCAGGTCACGAAACGCCTGAAATTCAGCCCCTCGGTTCACCGATTAAAACGGACCCTTGGGTTTATGATAGACGCGTAGCATCGGGCACGTGTGTAGGTGTCGGTTTGTTTTTCGAATCGTGCACACGTTGTATGTAATTGGTTCTCACAACCCCCCGCCGCCACTGGAGGTGTCACGTTAGCCACAAATAAAAAAAACCACACAACACAGATTCTAGATTGGAACCGTGACCTCTAACTTGTGACAATTCATCGAATCACGAGGTGACAAAAGGGGGTGAATAAATACCGACCTGCTAGATCATTTGCCTTTCACGCAGCGAAGCTAATATTCTGCATATTATCAATGTGCGTTGGACTCTTTTCACCAATTTGCGTGATTTTTGTGTGTGTCTTCCAATAATCTCTTTATGTGAGGAGATTGTCTTCGGAGTCTGTACTCATCTAAGCCTGCTCACTTCAAAGAGGCTGTTTCGATCTTTAAATACATTCCACTCGCTCGTCCCCGGAGAACGTCAACAGACAGCGTGGTGTCACGGGAGGTGGGGGCTTTGTTTCAGATGGATTTTGTCCACGAACTTGTAATTACTCCACTGCAGACGCACACAGAAGGGGCCTTAGCTATTTGCGGAGAATTTGGCCTATTCTTACTCACGGGAACGTTGGACGAAAGGGGAAGGAGTACTCACGCTTTACCCCACCACTGTACCCACACTTTACCCTACCGATGTACTCACACTTTACCCCACCGATGTACCCACACTTTACCCCACCACTGTACACACACTTTACCCCACCACTGTACACACACTTTACCCCACCACTGTACACACACTTTACCCCACCGCTGTACCCACACTTTACCCCACCACTGTACCCACACTTTACCCCACCGATGTACTCACACTTTACCCCACCGATGTACTCACACTTTACCCTACCGATGTACTCACACTTTACCCCACCACTGTACACACACTTTACCCCACCGATGTACTCACACTTTACCCCACCGATGTACTCACACTTTACCCCACCGCTGTACACACACTTTACCCCACCGATGTACTCACACTTTACCCCACCGATGTACCCACACTTTACCCCACCACTGTACACACACTTTACCCCACCACTGTACACACACTTTACCCCACCACTGTACACACACTTTACCCCACCACTGTACTCACACTTTACCCCACCGATGTACCCACACTTTACCCCACCGCTGTACCCACACTTTACCCCACCTATGTACTCACACTTTACCCCACCTATGTACTCACACTTTACTCTACCGATGTACTCACATTTTACCCCACCGCTGTACACACACTTTACCCCACCACTGTACCCACACTTTACCCCACCACTGTACCCACACTTTACCCCACCGATGTACCCACACTTTACCCCACCGATGTACTCACTCTTTGCCCCACCGCTGTACCCACACTCTACCCCACCGCTGCTGGTTACGCATTCTACATTTCAATGACGAAATTCAATCCGCAGATCGAAACTCGTGCGCATGTTTAACGTCTTTCGCACCGTACGTGGCCAACCGCGCCAATCGAAAAGGGCGAAGTGTATACGTCGTGCCCACGCTTCACCCCACCGCGCGCCGATAGAGGAGTCGCGGTGACCCAGGGGACGTACTTGCCCCCATTGTTTCAAGATGCCGTTGCCAACAGAGCACACCGAGATGCGGCGGGGGGTGGGTGGGGGGGGGGGCAGACACCAAACTGATTGAGCCCCACAGGTTGCCGCCGGCTCGACGAACATTGCGACGCGGCCCAGCGGCAGCGCGCGCGCGCGCGCCGTCTGTTGCGCAGGTTCGCGGTTCGAATCCAAGCGGCAGCCCTGGTCAATACTGCGGGGGGCGCATTAACCGCGATTGCACGCGTCATCTGTCTTCAGAGTGGACGTTAAAGACACCCCCCACCCCCCCATCCCCGTGACGTCGTTCGGAAGAGTAGGCCATTGCGTGCTGGCGACAGGATCCGCAAATTGCTCAATTTGGGATTTCACAGCAGCAATAATTGCCCCCTTCCTGGCAGGCCACGTGCCGAGTCGCCTCGTGCCCACGGGGACAGCTGCCTCTGGGGGATGCCCTTTGAAACGCATGAGATGAGACGCGATGCATATTGCTCTGAGACGCCACAGGGTATGGGGGGGGGGGGCTCTGAAAGAAAAAAAAAGAGCCAAACACGGACGAAATAAACACCGATCGCCGTGTGCGAAGTCTTAGCCAGGCGATGAAATCCCACCCCAGCCACTGGTTGAACTCTGCCGGGTTGTTGGTTTGGAGCCGTTGACGCAACTTAAACGCCACGGCGGGCACATCGCCGCACCCGCAACACATAATCGTAGGCTGGCATATGAATGTGTTACATTAAGGTCCGGTTTATTTCAGTCTCCCTTTTCATTAGAAGCACAAAAACTAAATCGTTTTAAAAAAATCGTGAAGTTTAGACTTAGCCAGGGTCAGCAATTCACGAACAACAAGCTGGATCTGCTTCAATTCGCGTAAATCTCCTTGCGGCTCTCCTTCGGGATGGCTGGCCCCTGCCACAGGAATGTGGAATTCGCACCTCTAGCTCCGTGTGCGTCACTGCCGCCAAAACTGCATGTGCGCGCGTGTCGGCAAGTCTCGTAGTAAGTGGTCGCGCCTGCGTCCTCGTTTACGTGAACAGTGTGCGTCGAATCGAAACTAAAAACAACAAAAAAAACTGTACTGATAAATTCGGGATTCTCCCGTGGCTTAAGGGTTACGCAGACTGAACTTGCAAACCAGAGGTCGCTGATTCAATGTCCCGGCACGGCAGTTGACACAATGGGGCGAGATTCTTAAATCCCCCCACCCACCCACTCGCCAACCACCTCTGTCCACCCAGCAGTGTCAATGGGTTCACCACATATGGTCGATCGGCAAGGCTGCCTGTGGTGGTGGTGGTGGGGTTAAGCGTGGGTACTCCGGCCTCTTGCGAGACGTCTGGCCTACAACTTAAAAATACCAAAAAATAAAAATCCGCCCGACGTCCCCGCGACGTTGCCGTCCGTCGACTTCGGAGCCACGCGTAGGCCGGTCGGGGTTCGCCCTCCGGAGCCTCGTGTTTTTTTTTCCCGAGCGCCGGCTCACCAACTCGGCTTTGCTCTCGACGCCTTGAGGGTCGCGGCTCAACACGGGAGGGAATCCACTTTTATTTCCGCTCAGGGCCATCCCCTGGGAACCGGTGGTGGTTCGTCAATCATTTGCAGAGGGCGGGGCCACTTTCGCCGCAGTGCGTGAGAGAGCCGCCACACGTTTGAAACCATTGGGGGTTTGACAGCAGCAGCACGATGATGATGATGATGGGGGTGGTGTTTTCACTCTTTGTGTGTGGTCGGGAGGAGGGGGCTCACATCAGGGGCCGTGCTAAAGGCCAACGGGGGCCGTCAGTGGCCCGCGGGCCTTGCAACAAAGAGCCCTGCCTGAGATGATGCCATCCCACTTCCCCGTACCGTGCCAGTCGCTTCCCCGTGCCCGAGATGTCCTCCACAACTTGCAACCTCTTGCGCCACGCGCGCTCTTATGTTTATTTATTTTTTGACCCAGTAAAGCCTCATTGAGTCTCAAGACTGATTCGGGGAAGTCATTATCTATAAGGTGAACATAAACACATTGATTTAAAGCATTTTAATCGTATGTGCCTAATATATAGTGTACTGCCAAAACCCTTGACTTAAAGCTTTCGTGACTGCAGTAATTCATACTCTTGGGCCTTTCGGTAAAGTCACGTTGATAGGTTCAAAGAAAATAACTAGAGAATAACAAAAAAACTACGACGTTTCGATCGCAACACAAGCGTTCGTCATCAGAAAAAAAGACGAACGCTTGAGTTGCGATCGAAACATCGTAGTTTTTTTTTGTTATTTTTACTTTGAACCTATCTACGTGACTTTATCGAAAAACCCAAGAATATGCCAAAACCCTGTTATGATATTTTATGCCCTGATATTTGATGCTGCTATTTAATTAATTGCACGTGACCCTCTTTGCTTCTGTGATGTTTACTGTCCGAGTTTAAATTTTGATTTAAAGCTTTCGTGACTGCAGGGATTCATATTCTTGTTTTATATTTTTATTATTTTATTGTTTCCCTTCTACGTGACTTTACCGAAAGAACCAAGAATATGTCCGAGTTTAGTTCTGTTTTAAAATCTGTTGAACTCAAGCCCTGTTTGCTATTACATTGCTTGCCGTCCATTTAGTTTCAACTCTCCGTTTTAATCGGTTTCCCTCAACCCTTTGTCGCCATCCACGTATTCACTGCACCCAGCAGACCTCCGTGGGGAAAAGCGACTTCTGATCTCAACGGCCTCTTACCTGGCTCTTAAAACAAAGGCAACCGAAGTGAACCCCCGAACGCCTACTCCGCGATCTGCATTCCCCTCGCTCGCCGAGCCGAGAGCATCGGGCTCGCCGCGAGACCGAGGACCTGATATTACCCCGGGTGGAAGCTTGGGATTCGATCCCACGATCTCTGCGATGCTGGCTCGGGGCTCTCACGCGAATATTAACGTGAAAACCCACCCCCAGAGGCACGCGACTACCTCCGCCGAATGAATGACGTGTTTATTTGATTGCAGGGTCCGCGAGGAGCACCGGGGGAACCCGGGCCGCCTGGTCCTGTCGGGCCCGCGGTAAGTGCTTCTGCGCTAAGGCGGCGTCACGTTCGGCGTTCGTTAACCTGGGCGCAGTTTCCAGCGAGACCACCCTCCATCCCCCCCCCATCCCCCGCCGCCTCCTCCCCCTCCACGGTATTCCGTTCCTCTCCTCTTACGAGCGCTCACGACCGCGAACGCCGTTCCACCCCGGCGTTGTTGCGCTCGCGATTCCCCGGTGGGCAGGCGCAACGACTAAAACGGCCTGAGGCAGTTGTGCGTCGACTGTGGCCGCGCCGAGCGGAACCGTGGAGGGTTGTGACGACTCGGTGCCCGATTCGCGAAATGCGAAGGAGGAGGAGGAGGCATCGTCGTGGCGATACACTCCGCTACCCCTGACGCGGTTGTCCCGCTCATGAACCACCTCAACGTTAAATTCTCGCTGCGCCGGCATTACCCGTCTGAACAATAATGTTGCACTCACACCCAGATTGCACGAGGTCACAAATCACTAATCGGAAGGTGCGTCGGGGGAAAAGGAGACGGCGCTCCTGCGAAACGTATCCACAGTGATATTTTGTCGCGAATCGCGAGGGTGAGCGTGCCGTTGCGCGCCCGTTGAGTATTGCACGCTTGAATTCGCGTCGCATCTCAAGACGCCGCACGCAGTGACGGGCACCGGGCGCGCGGCGTGGGAGCAACTTTCGATTCCGTACACCTCGTCGAAAAAAAAGTCGGGAATTTCAATGTTCGCTCGGTGAGTTTTTTTGTTTGCTTGTTTGTTCGAATCTGAATTTCTTTCTCTCTCTCTCAGGGCTTAGCGGGCATTCCGGGCGAGAGGGGCCCCCTCGGAGATCAGGTAAAGACAGCAGCGGGCTGCGTCACGTGTCTGCCCCCCCTACCACCCCACGTGCGTTCGCTGGCACCCGTAGAGCGAGCGAACGAGCGAGCGCCTTGCACTAAAACTCGCGCGCATGAACAAACATCGGTGTGGGATGAAGTGGGGGAATTAAAAAAAATTGCTAATGTTTGTAGCTCATTGCAGCACCAACCTGAAGGCAAACACTATAAACTAAACAAATGTGTTTTTTTATTATGTTACCAGGTCAGGCATACTGAGCTATATAGTTCCTTTTCAGAAGGGATCTGGCCACAAATGATAGGTCAACGAAGTGGCTCATCACGTGGACATTTATAGCAGCCAAATACTCTAAACCCGTATTTCTAAATGTGGAGGGAAAAACCGGAGAATCTGGAGAAAAATCCACGCGAACACGGGGAGAAAGACATGCAAACCCCAAATATACAGCAGGCTTCAGGGTTGGGATCGAACCCACGACCTCCTGTATACCAGGCGAGGTAGTTAACATCTCGCCAGTCTGGCGCCCCTCTCGCCACCGTGGTGCAGCCCCCGCAATTGCTTTGCTCACACCACTGCTGCAAGAAGGGGCTATACTGCACGTGGCCTGTGAATCCAGCACTGTGGAGGCGACGAGGGTTTGTGGATCACACGAGCGTTGTGAAACTACCTTGCCGTGGGTGAGGCGCCATTCCCCGGCTTGCCAGCAGAAGGCAGTCCAGCAAAGTGTTGACTGATATCGTCTGTCCCTTCTGTATGGCATAGAGTGTTTCCCCCTCCCATGCGTGGGTTGTCTCCGGTTCTCCGGTTTCCTCCCCACATGTAGTACAAACGCTCACGGATTGGCTGGAAACATCTTGATACATAGAGAATTGCAGAGCAATTGTTGGCGCCGGCTCACCGGCCAGCAGCCGTCCAGCTCGGTCTGTAGTTTCCCAGCGATTGTTGGATGCAATTTGCATGAACGATGACGCTATATAAAACGAATGATCATCAGATGTAATTTTTTTTGTATTGTTTTGGCCTACTCTTTTACGCTGGCCAGACGTCCCTTCGAGGTGGTGTTATTTCATGCGCGTCTGTTTTTATTTTTTTCCCCCCTTTTCTTCTGCACCTAAAGACTAACGTCGTCACGAACAAAACAAAAATCTAGAAAATGCCGCCGAGTCTCGCTCAGACGGGGATGACATCTTTTGCCCTTCCTCTGTTGACCGTTGCGGGCCCTGGATTTAGCACATCCCTCCTTGAAAGCGGTAGCGCTCGATCGCCCATTTGTTGTTGTGTGTGTGTGGTCCTCTCGATGGCTTTCCGTCGCCCACGCGGAATAAATACCAGCTTATTAATTGAGTTTGTCTGGAAGGGGGCCAATATGCCGTGCACGCCTATAGCTAGCCGTTCTGCCACTTGTGAACAAAGCAGGCAAATAAGTATTTCTGCGCCGGGATTTTGCAGCCAAAAAGTAAAACATCTAAAGCAGTGTTCGTCATCACAAGGCTCACGAGCCACTGGCAGCTTCTGGTTCCATTTAGTGCTGCCCCTGACACACCCCATCTTCGTGATGTCAAACCCAATGGTTTCAAATGTCTGGCGGCCCTCACACTGATGATGTCTTATTGGCGAAAGTGCCTCCCCTCTGAACATTCGTGAAGGACACTGATATGAAGAATGGTTTCACTGTCGCTCTGCGATGCGCGTTTTCGGGTTGTACCACGTGTTGTCCGGCACGATGTCCGAGGTTTCGCTCCAGAGGCTCAAGAAGTGACACGTCGGACAGCGTGCAGGACGACACGCAGGGCAACACCAAACGCGCGGCTGAAAACCGCGCATCACAACCTCAAAACTAAAAAACAAACTCCACAGTATATATATATATTTTACATCCAGAGAAGCTTTGTGTAACTTCACATTCGGCATTAAGGTCCCTGTGTGCTCCGTGACCTGGAGACACAAACTCTGCAATAAATACACCAGTTAGAGCAGGTGGCAAGCAGTGAAAAATTAGACTGGACGCATGCCTCTGTGTGATCGCCGCTTGGGATCGCTTTTGAACGGCGAGGCTGCCTTCTCTTAATCGTAAAGGCAGGTTCAGATTGATTCCAAGGAGCAATCTGTTTCCGTTTATAATATAATTTGTATAATGTTAAACAAGCTCTGCATGCTTCCACAGCCAGGCCCGTGGGGGACTGTTGATGGTGCACATACATACGAATATAAAATATAAATTATTACTCTGTGCATCTGTGCTCCATAATCATAATTCTTGATCGGAGACTCAAGACAGGCACTGTTCTGGTTCTTTGTAACAACAAAAAAAATCTCCCCCCAAGCTGTATTTCAAATGCGCCATGGGTGTCAGGTCATGAGATGAAGTGTCCGTTTGGAACGCTCTCAGTCCAGTCCAGTAGCCCGTATATTAGGGAACGTCTCTCGGAAGTAGACACCCCAGAACTGCTTCTGAGATCCCTTCAAGTAACCTCTTGCGCCTTATCGTGGGGTTGCTCACTGCGTGCCAGTAAAATATTTAAGTGTGTAACGGCATTTTCCCAAAATAAAGTGTAAACCAGGCTGAGACCATTAACTCGGTTACACTTGAGAACCCGTTGTGATCACTGGTGGCTGAAACCTGAACTTCAACCTGGGATCTCAGTGGGTTGCCGGCTCTGTGTCTCTGACCCCTGCGCCTCCCGGTGAAATTCCAGCGCTTCGTAATCGCTGACAAAAACATCATGAGGCCAATATAACAGTCCGCTTGACTGGCTCATCCCTGTCAGAGGAATGTGGAATTTACACAAGCTCAAGAGTTTGGACAAAGTAAAGGACCAGTGGGCCACACTCGTGTAGCTCTCATTTAGATGGTTGCCTGGGAATGCCACAGGTGTTGTAGGCTTGGGCTGTGATGTTGCCAGCAGGGCGGTGCTAAAGCAAATTAATTATCCATTCCATCTCTGCGGAGCTTTAAAACGATTCCTTAAGACGCTTCCAGCAGATAAACAAAAGATCTTACGTTCATCCAAAAAATAAATGCTTAGGCTCCTCGTTAACAGGACACAATGCGCACGTGACACTTGCGTCAGGTTGAATAAATGTGCACGCGGCGAATGAGTTTTTTTAATGTCAAACGTAAGCGACGCGAGACAGATTCCATATGTCGGGACGGTTACAATCAGGGCGCTGATATAGAATAACACAAACATCACAGCGCACGATGTCAGAAGTGTCTGTTAGAGACTCATTTCCCTTTCGTAAAATGTTTTAGAAAAAGGGGGGGGGGGTCACTAAACCTGCGCGAGAAACAAAAACAAGGCAATGTTTTGAGTTACTTCCGAACGGAAACAGCGGCGCGTGAGAATTGAACGTCGACGTGAATTAATTTTCAATTGCGGGTGACGTTGCCATTATCGTGTTTGACTCTGCAGGGCGCGAAAGGAGACGTTGGCCTTCCCGGATTCGCTGGAGACGCGGGCAAAGCCGTGAGTGACTGCACGTGCACGAATCGCACCCAGACAGTTTTTGAGCAGTGGCACTACCATTTGACACCCGACCTCAGCTGTGTAATAAGCCGGCTGGACGGGTCAACATTTTGGTGGGACGGTGAAGGGTGGGCTTATGGCAAGGTGGGGGGGGGGGGGGGGTTGGGGAACACACCAACGTTCGTACCTGGGGAAGTAATGGACGGCTAGGAGTGGTGTTACCCACACCGCCCCTTAGCGGGCCTTAATAGGTGCTCGCTCACGGCACTTGCCCCAACGCTCCTTGGACTCCCAAGGCCCTTTACCAACCCACGCGGACCAGCAAGGTGAAGTATGAACAAACATTCGCCCTTGACCGACAACACCTTGGCGAAACCTTCATCCTCCATGTAAATTATTTTGATTGTGTGCGTGTGTGTTTGTTTCGCCACCGACAGAGCCTCGTTGCATGTACGTATGTATTCATATGTTGAACTTCTTTCGCACCGTACGTAGACAACCGTGCATGCCATTAGTTCCATTAAACTGTTCCTTTGACCAAATCACTCGAAATGTGGCCGATCTCATCAGATCTTGAAAGCTAAGCAGATTTGTTCCTGCATAGCACAGAACTCGGATGGGCGACCATCATGCATGACAGATATTGTTTATTGTGGCCATCGTTGCACTGTGCTTCTGTGCACCTGTATCTATGACACCCGCCTTCAACAACCCACACCGACCAGCGTAGCGGCGTATGGTCACACCTGCCCGTGGCCCACACAGTAAGGGGTGACCTTCACCCAGCAGTGGATTTTCAACGGGCTGGGCTGCTACAACGACTACCACCTGCAAAGTGGTGCATGTACGAAGGGCTTAATGTGATTTTTTTCGGTGATCTCCCAGTTCCCTCGACCTCGTCATCCCTCTCCCACCCCCGCCCCTATCCCCCGACAGCCGTTGGGGCACAGGGGGCGAGGAAAACATTTTCTGGAGCTCAGCCCCAGACAGCTCCGGCCTGAGGCAATCAAGCCGCCTGCACGTGTGGATTTTCATTTAGCAATCCGCGGAGTGTTTTAAAGCGATGGGGGGGGGGGGGTGGGGTGGTGAGTTGAACGCGAAATGACAAATTACATCCGTCGCCCCTCTCGACCCTGCGGAGGTGCGCGATGACGATCCTCTCCCTCTCTCTCTCTCTACCCGCCGCCCGCGTTTCCCGTCCGGCAGCCTCTCCCGCCCTCCTGGTACGTTTGGTCGTCCGTCATCTCGGAGGGCCGTAACTCTGCCCGCATTGGAGCCGAGGTCAATTAAGATGATGCATCTCTCATCGCGTAAATGGGCCCCCCCCCAAACTCCTTCGTAAATTTGCCATTCCGCCAGGGAGAGCAGACGGCGCCTTGCAAAAAAAAGGCGTCCGGGAATCTCGTCGTCGATCACGAATCGGGATTCATGGAAGGTTTTTTTTGTGTTAACATATATTTATTCTCGTTGGAATTAGTTTTTTTTCCGTTTTAGTTTTTGCTCGCTCAATAACCACCAGGGACTGGCCGCTTAAATGCAGATGCCTTTTAATGAATGAATTTATTGTAACGATTTATGTGCACCCCCCCCCCCTCCCGAGCACCCTCCCAAGGTTTTCATTATGTTGACGGCTTGAGAGAGGCCGGAAATGCATTTTGCAGATTTGATTGAAGGAGCCTCTAAATGCAGGCGGACACATTGACGCATGGGCCTGTGTTTATGAGCAGGTGATAGGTCATTTAAAGCAGAAGTCTGATTCAGGGGATGATATAAGTGCTTAAAGATATTACACACTTACGCTGAGAGCTATGGGCCAATATGGAATTTCATTGAGACCTGTAGACTTGTGCAGGCTTGCATTGAGAGCCACAGACTTGTGTGGACTTACAGAGAGATACACAGACTTACATAGTCTTACATGGAGAGACGTGTAGACTTACACACAGATTTATAGAATTACATATGCTTACACAGGGACGTATACAGTTACATAGAGACTCTTTGACTTGTGTGGACTTCTATACAGATCCATTTACTTCCATATGATTACACAAAGACCCATATAACTGCAGACACTTGCCTTGACTTGCCTAAAACCCATGGAATTATATGAACGTACATTGAAACCCACCGACTTGCATAGACTTATACAAATAGCTGGATCCATTACCTTTTTTTTGGAGCGGGCAAAGAGCCTCGTTGAGTCCAGCAGTCTAAATGCGAGAAATGGGATTAGTTTGGTGCACATGGACACACTTTGGCATGCTTAGGACCTGTCACGCCTAGAAGGGACGGTGCCCGACTGTCTAGAAGAAGAATAACGGTAGTGGCAGCCAAGGGATATAATGCATCAGAGAGGATCCCACCGCAGAGATGCAGCGATTAAATTAATTCCCGTGCAGATGCGAGTAGATTACCATGAGTATTATTATAATTATGACAATGAAGACAGATTGGGAAGGCCTTCATCGAGCGGTGGATTGATCAAGGCTGATAATGATGAAATGTATCGTTTGCCTTTAAATAAATAAATGATCGGCGTTCCTGCCACGCAAGAGGATTTGGTAGCGCTGAAATGCTCGCGAAGCATGAAATCTCATTTGGGCTGCAGACCTCTTCGCTCAGCAACTGCCGTTCACCGTTCCCCATGGACGTGCTCAAGGGAGGGGGTGAGATTCTGTGAGTGTGAGTATAGGGGAGCGGTGGTGTAGCGCGGTTAGCGCTACGAAGCCGGCGACCCGACTTCGATTCCCGCTCACGGCCAACACCGATGACGATTACCTGAACCGGTTCTGGGCCTCCCCTAGGTCGACTCAGCTTCAAATGAGTACCTAGTGCGACGTGTAAAAGCATTGCCGCTAGGGAGACAAAGGCGGCCGGGCGTGGTGCTGGCCACCCACCCGTTCGTGTGCTGTGCCGGCCTTCATAGGTGCTCGCTAACAGCACTTGCCCCGACAGTCTGTTAAAAGGCTGTACGGGGGATCTTTGTCTTGTGTGAGCGAGTGAGTAAGTGTGCTGAGTGAGCATGGGGGGGTTTCTTTTTGCATTCTGTTCTCCACCCACATTTTTTTCCACAGAATCCCCTGAACATGCACAGCACGCGCACCGATGCCTCCATTCCGAAATGCGCTTCCCCCTGGCTCGCCACCAACAAAAAAAACAACGAAACATCGTGGCGTTGATAGCGGGGCGAGTTGGAGTTTCTTGACCAATCGCGAAGATCTGCTGCTTGTCTCGGCTGCACAGTAACACGAGCAGAGAAGCGTAATGCATACGCGTAGACGACGTGATGCTTTCAAGCATGCGTTTGTCCTAGGAAGCGTTCAGTTAATAATAATATTAATTTCCATTCCCGAGGCTCGTTCTCAGAGAGAGGAGAGAGAGAGAGAGACAGATGATGACTCAGAGGCGCGAGGAGGAACGACAGGCGTGCGAGAAAGACAGCAGCCGCCGCTAACCCCCCCCCTCCTCCCACCAAGCTCTGCGGTCCTCTATATATGAAGTTGTTATCGGCCAGTTCATGAGTGTTGACATGCGGGAGGATGCTTGAGCAACCGGACAAAACCCCACCCGTGCGAGGGCGGGGGTGGGCAACACTTGATCCCATGCAGATGAAAGAGTTTGAGTTAAATTAACGCTGTGTTAGCTGTCGGGGCCAAATGTGTTTGCATGTTTGTGACTATTCCTCTTCTGCTCTGGTTTTGTTTCGCCACATATCGGGCAATAACCCTGTGATCTCCATGGCCACTTTTCAACGGGACAAGTCCCTAATTGCAACGTGAATTTCTGATAAAGTTTAATTCATGTCGCATCATCTTTTCGATAGCTGCCATCATGGGACAGTTGGTCCATTCGGAACTCTTGCAGGGGAGAGCGTAAGCCCCACGCCAGAGAACGCTCCGCTGAAGGAGATGTCATAGAACTGCTTCTGAGATTCCCAGCCCGTGACCTCTTAGCCACACTATGGTTTGTCCTATGGTAGTCAAATAAAAACATGATATTTTCTCCTTATCAGAGCTAGAATTTATCAAAATTAAGTGAAAACCCAAATTAAACACGATGGGGTTTTTTTGTGTGTGGGCAGTCATTAGTAACCAGGATGAGACCCATCAGCTCACAATACTTTCCCAGTTTAATATTTAATCACGAGTGGCTAAAATCCCAATTCAAAACCCATGATCTCAGATGTCTGGGCCAACTCGGCCACCTCTTGATGATGATGCATGTTTTTAAACATAATTTCTCAGACAAGGAGATCATTAAAATATGCTAATTCGAGCTCGTTAACGTGTGCATTGGTTTCATTCCAATACCAAAAAAAACAGCTTTGGCTGTGCACAGCCGATTTATATTCCTCCAGGTGTAAAACTTTAAAGTGTTGTTCTTTTTTTATCTGCAGCTCTGCGGATATGTGAAATTGCCACCCTTTCATGTTTAATTTTACAATCGTGTTCCTCGCTAAGCATACGTAAATAGACGTTGCGTTCGTCGGGAGGTTAAATACCCCTTTGGACCAAATCACGCGAAATGCATGCAAATCCCGTCAGACCTCGGAAGCTGTGCAGGGTTAAGGCTGAAAAGTTACTCAAAATGATGCGTGGTTGGTCGTTGTTGAAGGTCACTCCATCGCGCGCTTTCAGGTGCGCTTCTGCGGCCGTCTGGAACGATCTTCCTTCCGACATTAGGAATCCGCTGGAGCTATGCACTTTTAAATCCGGATTGACAACTCGTTTTTTTTTCGAACTTCTTGTTGTGTGCTAGTTCATTGTCCTTCCCCCGCACCTCCGATTCGCACGGTTGGCTACGTACGGTGCAAAAGAAGTTCAACATGCACACGTACTCTGCATCACTGACCCACACATTCAAATAATTGTATCAATTCCATTAATTCAACTCGCGGCCTTAACCAACTGGGCGCGACTGGGATGCTGATGGCTTCGTACGCCGCCACTGTTGTGACCACGGCCTCAAAACAGCGCTGATAACCACTCGTCGCGAACAGGTCCCGCGCGCTTCCCACGAGCAATAGCGGACAAGGTGATGACTAAACAACAACAACAACAACTAAAAGTTCAACATACGCACACGGAGGGTAGTGCAGCAAACTCCACCGCTCGCATTGACTCCACTGCTAACCTTCATCAGCCCACACTGACCAGTGTAGCTCCAACAAACTCTCATCACTGCCCGCACAGCATGCAGGATGGGTGGGGGGGGGGGGGGGGCGAAGTCCATCATCCAGCAGTGGATTGAGAAACGGTCTGTACCAGATGAATGTGCAAATATCCTTTGATTCCAACCAGGGGAGTACACACGCGTGCATGCTCGCATTGCGTGCGTATGTCGGAAATATGTCAACGACTACAAAACCGAGTTGTTGTTTTTTAAAATCTCGAATAGCTCTGGCGCGTGATTGTATTAGCTGCCCCCGAAGAATGCAGTGTGCGTAGGCCGTTAACGAGCACTGTTTGAATTACATTTTTCTTTTGTCAGCGCAACCCGGCGCGACGCATTGTTGAGGATCGACTGAGCCGCGCGTGTGTTTTTTGTTTGTGTCTTCTCCCAAACACGTTACCTGATACGTGCCGGAGAAAGTTATCAAAGGGTTTCGTTTATGTCGGGGGTGGTGGGAAGGAGGGGGGGGGCGGGTCTGTGGGTGGGGGGGGAATGAATAAATGACGATGCTCAGAATACAACAAAAACGCTTGAAAGTGGAGCAGCCCGAAGCGGAAGTGAATTCTCCGGAGGACCGTCGAGAGGCTTCCCGTCGCGATGAATCACTTGATCATCAAGAGACATTTTATCTGTCGCCAAAAATCACGCTCGCCTTTGACATCTGAAAAGTAATTATGACTCTGCACGAAAAAAAAAAACACACGCACACAAACCCAGCCACCCTGGGCCAGATTTAATACAAATAACAAAATTACGCAACAGCATGAGCAGACACAGTGATGGTATAAAGGCGCGGACCTGAACTTTCCTGCCCACGACATCAAAATCCTCACGGGAATTTGATCATTAAAGCCGTGCCATCGCTAAAGTACGCTACTATCAGCTGCGTGCCGAAATGAGAATTTTCGGTTTGATTCGTGTATCACATTTAAAACAAACTGGAACTGAAACAACCAAAGTGAATAGCATCGGAGTCTTTGGTGGCATCATCGGGCATGGGTGGTGGCAAACACTTTCGAGGAAAGGAATTGAATTGAATTGATACAAAAGGGCCCTCACCCCCCTGCTGCCTCCCCCCCCCCCAAAACCCATAATAAACTATAACAGCCCCGGGCCCTCATCAAACTTAATCTGGCCCTGAACACACCACGGCCAATTGGCTTCTGAAATCTCTTAACGAGCGTCTCTCCACGCATCTTTCGAATTCCCAGCCGCGCGCACGCAACAGCGGCGCTTCGCGTGACCGTGCTCGCCGGGGCCGGCCTCCCTCACCAAAGGGTCTGGGAGGGGTGGTGGTGGTCGTGGTGGTGGTGGCTCGGTTATCATCGACGCCGGCCTGGCAGCAATCAAAACAAACAAAAAGTTACAAAAAAGGAAACGAACGAAAAAAAAGCCGCCTCCCCGCGGTTGGAGGGGGGGGAGGGGGTGCTGCTGTTGGGGTTTTGACGAGGCTCGGCCTGCGGGCGCTACGGAATGTCTCTTCGGTGTCTCCGTCACTAGCGGGGAGCACCTGTTGGCCACACGGCCGTCAGCGTCCTCGTTATCCCGCCTCCCCCCCACCCCCGTCACCTCCGATATCGCGTGGCATCGCCGGCCCGGGTGTTATTTAGTTATTATCATCATTATCATTATTGTCTTCATTTGGAGGGTGTAAGCTTATGCCAGCAACAAAGTCCCTTGTGCTGAAACGGTGGACAGGTGTCGTGGACTGTGCTGGCGATGGAAGGTTTGAGAAAAATCGCACACGACAAACAAAAACACGGCGATGCTTGTTGCCAAGTTATCTTGCATTGTTCTTGGTTTTGCACGCGTCTTAGTTTTTGTATGTATGCGTGTTGAACTTCTTTCGCACCGTACGTAGCCAACCGTGCTCATCGCAGGCGCGGGGGAAGGACAACAAACTAACACACAAAAAGCAGGTTCAAAGTAGTGAGTTTTCAATCCAGGCTTAAAAAGTGCACAGCTCCAGTGGCTTCCGAATATCAGAAGATCATTCCGGGTGGCCGCAGAACCACATCTGAAATCGCGCGATGTTGTGAATCTTTGTTCGACGGCCGGAGTTCACGTGACGGTGGTTTACGTTCCGCCGTGAGATTGGCAAGGTATTGTGGTTCATTTGTGGCAAGCATTCTGTGTGTAATGAGGGCGACCCGTATAAAACCTTTGTTATAGTGATGCAGGCACGGGCATTACTGTGGCCAGCACCGTTAAAGCAAGTTACAAAACAAAAAAACATGCATGTGAATTATTTCTGTCATGCTTTCCAACACGCGTTCGTCTTCGAGGGTGCTTAATGAACACTGTGGAAGCTGACGTGTCACTGCCGGGTAAAGAAATGCGTGCTTTTATATATTTGCAATTAGTCTTGGCTTGCACCTCAAAGCTTTGAGCAGTCATCGAATCAATTTGGCCATGTTTCAACAGGGAAACTCCTTCAGCCCGAGGTATAAAGGGTTTAAAAGTGGATATGTTCAATGTCTTCACGGACGGGCCCTCATATGCGTTGGTTCCCAATCCATAACTTTAATTCTACCGGACACTATAAATGACGGGGATATCACAATGGGTGCATTCATCATGGGAGAGGCTTTTACTGACGGCCATGGCTCGAGAATGTACGATGATGATGAGAGTACGTGTACATATATACACACACGAGGGGTGACTGAAACGTCTGTAGCTTAACATAGCAGGTGTGGTGCTTCAAAGTTAACAAATTATAAAATGTTTATAGTTAAACGTGCATTGTATAAGGCGGAATAATACATTTCACAGCAGCAAGTTATATTATATTCTTGGTTCTTTCGGTAAAGTCACGTAGAAGGGAAACAATAAAATAATACAAATATAAAACAATAAAATTCTCACGACGTTTCGACTGCAACACAAGCAATCATCATCAGGTGTGAAAACCACAGCAAGAAAATTTGAAAAAAGTGCTGTAGTTTTAACACCTGATGATGATTGCTTGTGTTGCAGTCGAAACGTCGTGAGAATTTTATTGTTTTATATTTTTATTATTTTATTGTTTCCTTTCTACGTGACTTTACCGAAAGAACCAAGAATATGAATCCCTGCAGTCACGAAAGCTTTAAATCAAAATTTAGCAGCAGGTTAATCGTTTTTTCTGGTTTATCAATTGTTCGGAATCATTTTATTTCAGTATCAACTGCACAATGCAAAAAAAAAGATTAGAAAACTGATGAAAGATAAGCCACCGATTATTATGATGAAGGATCAAGTGCACTGCACTTCAAGGGAACCGTATAGCACACGAAGACAGCGGAGTTCAATCATTCGGAATTTCCCCTGACCCGTGTGTGGTCTGGTGGTCTGGCGGTGCCAACTCGGTTAAGGTCACAACACTTTCCTCCATCGTTCCATTGAAATTGCTACTTCACAACCATATTGGTTATGGGTAACAATCTACCACCGCAAGTTTGGATGACCCTTGTTAAATAACTAATCCTTCCACGCTTTAAATATTTCTTCCGAGGTGGCTCGGTTTTATTCTTTTTCCACAGCTTTTTTCCCTCTCTCTCTCTCTCTGGCTCCCCTCCGCGATCTCTCCTCGAGAGTTCTTCTAGTCGGACGTTTCCGTGGCCGCGAGCGATCGTTTTCCCCTCTCTCTCGCGTTTTTGGCTCTCTGCTCTCTCGCGCGCTCATCCGTTCGTTATTTGTTACGCCGCTCCCCACATCCACGCACGCGCGCGCGCGCTCACATCCGCACACTTAAACCTCGGCCTTGGACACACCTGGCGGAGGAGACGAGTTGAAAGAGTGGCGGAGAAATATAGGAACCCAGTCTCGTGACCCTCCTTTCACCGCCTCCGCTAATAATAATTATAATAAATATTTTATTTTTGTTTTAACTCTCCCCCTTGCACGTTCCCCCCATCCTGCTCCCCGCCCTCCCCCCCCCACATTGCAATGTCTGGGGCTGTGCGAGGGCGGCCGACGCCGGGCTCTGTCCGGCCACACTGGGATGGTCTCTTTATTGAGTTTGGCTGCGTTTGACTTCCTCGGGGGTCGTGCCGCTGTCTGGGCGCATCCCGGGAGGGGTGGGGGGGGGGGGGGAGATGGTAGAGGGGGGGGGGGGGATGCCGCCACCACGCCGGTGGAAGGATAAATGAATGAATAAATAGTCTGGGTCGATTTGAAAACGACGAATATTTCCTGCCGGGCTGCGTTGACCTCTCTCGCGTGCGGCTTGAGCCGTCTCTGCAAACGGATGCACACGGATTGGTCATTGGATTGATTGTCGTGATAGAACAGCATTCACCACTAATTTTCAGCGGGGGGGGGGGGGGTACTTTCGCGGACAAGACATCCGTGTGAAGGCCGCCACGTCTTTAAAACCATTGGGGGTTTGACAGCACGACGACGATGATGATGATGGGGGGGTATCTATCATGGGACCTTTCTTGCCGGTATCAAAACATAATAATTGGTTTTACCCTTTCTGGCAATAAAAACAGTTTGTGTTGAGATGTTATACACACCAAACAGAAACCTTTTGCAAAGAATCATGCCTGCATTGATCGCACGTGCTTGTGGTGAACGTGCTTGTGGTGAACGTGCAAACACACGCTGGTCAGCGCAGAGTATGGCGATGGGCTGTGGGGACCAGGACTACTTGTAAAATCTTTCGCCACTGACGTGGGTTGTGGCTGGGAATAGAAACTTCCAGGCACAGCGCAACTAAACCACTGGCACCGCCGCTCCCACACCTGATGATTTATCATCTAACGTTATCTAATGCTCCGTAAACGAAAAGTTAACGATTGGAACGTTATAATAGGGGTTTTTCTCTTTTTTCTGGCAACAAAACTGAAACCTTTTTTACAAGGATTCATGTCTGCATTAACCGCAATACCTGCAGTCAAAATGCAAGCAAAAAAACATACTATGATAATACATGCATTGTCCTTGAAACTGATTGGTCCACACCAAGGGACGGCTTTCTTTTGAGCCTCGACCCAATTGGTGCTCGACCACATGACACCAAAAGGCGTACAGCTCAAAGACAATACACGATCAAAGTAATGAGGGCTCGGGGTGAGCATCTACATCATTAGACCTCCTTTGCCAGTACCAAAATGTAATAATAGGGTTTTTCCCCTTTTTTCTGGTCGAGCACCAATCGGGTCGAGGCTCAAAAGAAAGCCGTCCCTTGGTGTGGACCAATCAGTTTCAAGGACAATGCATATATTATCATAGTATGTTTTTTGTTTGCATTTTGACAGCAGGTATTGTGGTTAATGCAGACATGAATCCTTGGAAAAAGGTTTCAGTTTTGTTGCCAGAAAAAAGGGTAAAACCCCTATTATTACATTTTGGTACTGGCAAAGGAGGTAAGATGATGATTGGAACGTTACCAACACAATTGAATCGCGCAAACACTGTTCCAACGTTATTCGCGAGGGATACGTTCTGGAGATGCTCGTGAATAGCAAATTTTGCAAATAACGACATTTGTAATGAATTACCTTAAATAAATACGTAAATATGCTATTAAATACATGAAAATTATCATAACACAAACGCATACAAATTTATTATAATATAATAAACATAAAGTAAATAAAACTATTGAAGTATTAAATTTTGGTTTATTAATTAACTTACCTTATCTCATCACTTTAACTCATCACTTTGTCGCATCACATTCTCTCTCATCAATTCCTCTCTCGTGCAGTCGTGTAGACTTCCAGGTGCGATTCACGGATAGCCAAAATCGCGGATAGCAAGTTCGTGAATTACGCCGGAAAACTGTACTTGTACATCCAGTTATATATTTATTTTTACACGTGAAACTCTTTCTGTTTATTTCTAACCCGCTCCCCCCCCTCCATGATTTCCCAGGGAATCCCAGGCATCCCAGGTAATCCTGGCAAGGACGGCTCTAAAGGAGACAAGGTGAGGGGCGATGGCCACTTACACCCAGGGCCAGCGCTCTCTGTAACTCCCTGCGAGTTTGCACTCTTGCTTGCAGTGGGGTCCTACGATTACCATGTGGATCTCTGCAGCGTCTGCATAACGCGCAACAACTTAGCAACAAGAGATATTTGTGGGCAGGTCGGTGAACCCACTTGTTCTACTGCAATCGTCTGGCAGTACAACAAGCCGAGTTTTAGATGATCGCGAATAATCTCTACGTGATCCACCTACCCTTGCCTCGAAAACACCGAATGACGGACGCGATTTTACCGCCGCCAATACCACTGGCGGAATAACCGAGAGAGGCTGCCCTGGTCTAGCTTTAACCTTTGACCCTGTGTGTGTGTTTGCAGGGAGACATGGGACTGCCAGGCCCACCTGGACCTCCGGCCGTCACCGTGAGTCCAGTTTTACTTCCCAAACACTCCCGCGACGTTGCACATCTACGCATTCACATCACGTGACCTCCGGTCATCCTCGCAGCAGCAGCTTTTAGCTCAGCCATCGACCAAAGACGGCCACCGCATCGTGCGCTTTCAGATGCGCTTCTGCGGCCGTCTGGAATGCTCTTCCTTCCGATATGAGGAATCCACTTGAGCTATGAGCTTTTAGATCATCCATATTGAAAACTAAATTCTTTCGAACTGCTTTTTGTGTTTAGTTTGTTGTCCTTCCCCCCGCACCTCCGATTAGCACGGTTGGCTACGTAAGGTGCGAAAGAAGTTCTACAATCGTACACGTTGGGGGTCAACTTGAGGCCTTCATCCCTCCAGGGTCAATACAATTAGTAGCAATTTGTTTGTTGTAAGTCAGCTGTGCTTGTCTTACGGATACACCTGCCTCCACCGTAGATATGGGGACTTTCCACCATTAGTTCAAGGCTGTAAATAGCAGCTAAGTGCCTCCTTAGAGTCGTATGAACAAGGATCGACCGACATTCATTCAAAACAGTTACAGTACCTTCTTTCATTGTACGTGTAAAGTTGCTTGTGCCCGCCACTGCTGGCGGAAGGGCCTCCGCGAGAGGAAGTTCTAGAGAGTATTTTGGTCTACTCTTCCACACTGGCCAGACGTTTTTGGAAGAGGAGAGAGTACCCACACTTTACCCCAACACGCGGGACCAACTGGGATGCACCCATTTATTCTGCTGGGTTGCCAGAGATTTGAAGAGGGATTTAAAATGTAAATAAAAACGTGCCCATTGTTTCAACTGCCACGCCGGAAGAATGAACCGGCGGCCTCTGGATTGCAAGTGCAAAAGCGCTAACCATTGCACCAGCGGTAGGATCCGTCCCAAATGATATGATTGTGCAGGAATATTAAACAAAAACACCAGAATCAGCATTTGCGAATTGGGATTTGGGATTTAAGCAAAGCGCCGTGCGCCAAACGCACACGTCCCTGCATTATTATCTACGTTAACGATGTCAAAATACATTCTCCGTAGCAGTAGATGAAATTACAGCCAATTTCAAACAAATGGCTTTCGTGAATAACACAAAAAAATATATAAATCTGTCCTGCCGCAATTAGTTTTTTTTTAATGCACAACAATTACAGCGAGTTAAAAAATTATCAATGACGTCATCCCACGGCTGCCCGAACTCGTAACGAGTTGAATGTGTCCCGTGGTAGTGAATTTGCGCCGCTAACGAAAAGCAGACTCCCCACATTCCCCGTCGTGCGTGTGATCTGCAATAAACATAGAGCGTCAACAAATCTATACAAAAAAAACAGTAAACGCCGCTGGCGTTTTACAATTTACTTAAAACTGCGTTTCGTACGTGCACGCATGTCGAAATGAAATATATTTTTTGTTGTAAAAAAAAAATCACGTGGTAATAATAGTAAAATTAAATAATGAGCAAAGGGGGTGGGAGGGGGGTACTTTGAACAAAAGTGATGTTGAGTGCGTTCCGGTGCAGAGCTTAATTACATCGCAGTCAGCCGTAATTGAGTTACTCGCATTTTAGCCGTGCCTTGGAACTGTTTATTTCTTTCCTTCCCATAAGTGATCGGGGAACATTCACTTGCTTACTCATCTTCAGCGCAAATGCGAGAAAGATGTTGATTCTTTCGTCGACTCTTCCGCAAAACGGAGTTCATCCACGATAGGCATTGCGCCTTTCGAATGGCGCTCATACATCATATATACCGGGTACTAGTCTGCTTCTCCGAGTTAATTCCCCCCCCCCCCGCCGCATCCCCAGCGTTTTGCATTGTTGCTGCATTGGCATTGTTGCTGCATTGGCATTGTTGCTGCATTGGCATTGTTGCTGCATTGGCACTCGTGCACCGCCCGTGCTCCTGGTGCTGTTGATACACTTGGGCTACGCCCATCCCCAAACCTTTGTAAACAGTTTGACTTTAGAGGCTGACTCCTTTGCCTGACGACGACCGCTTGTGTTGCGGTGGAAACTTCGTGATTTGTTTTATTTTATTTCTAACCACGTGACTTTACCGAAAGAACCAAAGAGTATGGATTCATGCAGTCACGAAAGCTTCAAATCCAGATTGTAATCATCCTCCGCTGTCAACCAATTCCACGTGTCTCTTTTTCCCCGTGGCCGGCGCTTTTAATCGCCTTCCGTAACTGGCTGCCACAGGGGTGGGTTCGGAGTGGGGGTGGGACGCAGATGAGTGCCGGAGTTCCGTGCGGTGTGCAGAGCGACGACTGGATTGCAGTCAGGGCTTCAATCCCTCGGTGAATATCTCCCTGCTGGTCGCATGCACGTAACTGGTAACCACGGCCATATGGAGAGGTATACTGGACGTGGTGTGCTGGGTTAATTAGCCCAAACAGATTGAAATTAAGCCCGGCTGAATCTACTTCTGTCCACTCCCTCAAAGCTATATTCTTAGTTTTTTCGGTAAAGTCACGTTGAAGAGAAACAACAAAATAACAAAATATATATAAAACAATAAAACATTCTCACGACGTTTCGACCATAACTCAAACGGTCATCATCAGGTGTGTCGGTTTGCATAAATTTATTTTTAAAACGGCACATTTATTTAAAAAAAACGTTGGCGTCACGCGCAGCGATTGGCAGTTTGCCCAGGACTAGTCCATCAAAGCTGTCCAGAGTATGAGAGGTGAGAGTAGCTAGAATAATGCTTTTGAAAGCACGCTTTTGATTGGACTAGGCCTGCAAAGGTGAAACCTTTAAAAACAACAGGCAATTAAAAACACGAATTTGTGTTTGGATTTTGGTATACTCCCCAACATGCTTGTGTTCTCAAGAGTATTCCAATCGGAGATCGTAACAAGATATTCACTCCGAGGTCAAATCACACGGGGCATGATCAATTTGGCCCGTTATAGAAGCCCCTTATATCTGCGCAAATTTACAACTTCACAAAGGTTCGTTCATACTAGATATTTTTTAAACATATATACACCACAATAGTTTTTAGTGGCCCCATCTTATGGACAGACGGACAGAGCTAACAAGCGAATGCTTTAAACCTGAGCTGGAATGCGTAAAAACGACCTCGGTGTGATCACGCGCGGCTTCGCCGTGCAATGCGGACGACGCCGGCGTGTCTCCACGTGACAACACATTTACGGCGGTCGAGTCGGTCACCACCGCCCCCTAACCCTCACCCCCATCGCTTTTGCTAAATCTTTCACCGTACATGGACTTTTTTTTATTCGTTTCAATTCGCCAAAGCAAGACTAATTGAATGTTTGCTCTCTATTTGGTTCTTTCGGTAAAGTCACGTAGGTAGAAGAAACAAAAAAAATAGATCACGACGTTGCGATCGCCGCACAAGCAATCGTCTTCAGGTGGGAGACGATTGCCTGTGTGGTGATCGAAACATCGTGATCTATTATTTTTTTCTACCTACGTGACTTTACCGAAAGAACCAAAGAGTATGGATTCCTGCAAGTCACGAAAGCTTCAAATCAAGATTGAATGTTTACTCTCTGTTGCTACGACTTCATTGCGCAGCGGCTGTGTAGCCCTGGCCATCCCTTCTGCATGCGTCACCTCCATCCGAGTTCACGCACGCGTTGTGTTAACCGGGGCGCGGTCAATATTTTGGCAAGTCGTCAATCATCCAATTCAATTGAAATGCCCCGTGTATGTATATTGCATTGTGATGCCGGTTGCAGTGCGATACACAATACAGTTTTCATTTTTACAACGTTTAATTGTGACGGCATCTTTACATGTTGTTTATAAACTAGGCATATTGATTTTGTTGAGGCAGCCATGGGTCTTTGTGTGAGTATATGGGTCTCTATTTGGGTATTCGTCTCGATGTGAGTTCATGGGTCTCCGCTTGAGTCAGTGCAATGTAGGTTTTTTTTAATGTGTAAACGCAACCACGCCTCGGGATGCTGTGAACAAACAGTAGGCATATATAGTTATTGTAGAGAGACGAGACAGCCATAGGCAGGGGGGGGGGGAAAGGAAGGTCTTGGGCCTGGACTTAAATAGGGACAAGGTGTCGGCAGTATGGACGGCTGGAGAATGGAATTTAAGACAATGGGGAGGCAGCAGAAGTGGATTTGCGGCCTGCCTACTATGTTAAATTGGAGGCTTTTTTTTACAACGTACGCGGATTTCCAAAAAATGATGGCACGCAGGAGACATCGAGCGTTGCACTCTCGCTGCTCCTGTTGCCGTTGATTGGCTTGACCACCTGCATGTGACAATGTCGTTGTTGCTCTGCCTCTCTGTCAGCAGCCGTACGAAAGAAGAAGGCGAGTAAATGATGGTAACTGTTCTGTCCACGGCTAGCATCAGTGGCGAGTGACGTGCGCGCAAAGTCCTGGGCAACCTCGTTAATAACCAACCAGCACTGACCAGAGTGGTGAAGTAAGGTCAAACAGATCCCAATTATTCACACAGCACTGGGACACATTGCCATGATTTTATTCTACGTGCTTATGACTGTAATAATATAATTGGAGCCGAGCCAAGAGTACTCCGAAAATTTATTAAGACAACACAGAGGACATTAGCCTCGGTCCCATATTGCCGATGTTACACGTTAGTGAACCTTAGCATTGAATGGCATTAGTGCGCACGATGACATTTAAAAATACAACCCACACTTGAAATGATAGATTCTGAATGCAGGTCTGTCTAAATACAGAGTGCGTCTGTGCAAGCGGGCACGGATCTGGTTTCATACCCCGCGAATGATATCGAGATTAAAATTACTACTGCTAATAATATTTATTTATTTTAAACACAGTTATAACAAAACATCTTCTCCTCTGATAATCTAAAGGGAAATAAGATTGCATTTCAGCATATTCGTGGCTGTGACTTCTAAGCTTTGGCAGAGGCTCCTCTGCAATGTTTAATTCCCGTTATGGGACCTGCTTACGACGGCGATAACTAGAGAACGCAGCTGGCCAGACGGTACCCTCGCACGGGATATCCGAGTGTGAGGGAGGCTCAGCGGATCGCGAGCAACTCGCGTGTAAATATATCTTCAGCCACGCTCCACCTCGCCACACCACCGCACCCCGCACAGCCCCACACAGCCCCCGAGGGCCGCCAACCAAGGACTCGCGAGACGCCAATTAGCAGGGCGAAAGAGCGAGAGAGAGGTGAGCGAGAGAGGGTGAGCGAGAGGGTGAGCGAGGGAGGGTGAGCGAGAGAGGGTGAGCGAGAGAGGTTGAACGAGAGGGTGAGCGAAAGAGGGTGAGCGAGAGGGTGAGCGAAAGAGGGTGAGCGAGAGGGTGAGCGAGAGGGTGAGCGAAAGAGGGTGAGCGAGAGGGTGAGCGAGAGGGTGAGCGAGAGAGGGTGAGCGAGAGAGGGTGAGCGAGAGGGTGAGCGAGAGATGGTGAGCGAGAGAGGGTGAGCGAGAGAGGGTGAGCGAGAGGGTGAGCGAGAGGGTGAGCGAGAGAGGGTGAGCGAGAGGGTAAGCGAGCGAGTGGGGGAGGGGGCTCGTGCGTGAGTAGCAGTGCGTGAGTGAGTAAGAAAGACAATAAAAAACTTTTGGGTTCTTTTGTAGCTCTTTTTCAGAAGCGACCTGGCCACAAATGTTAGCTCAACGAAGTGGCTTATCAAGTGGAAATGTATAGCAGCCAAATACTCAAAGTTTATGATATGAATGGTGCGTGAGCGAGTGTGTGAGCGAGCGAGAGGGCAACTAGATGATCGAATGTCGAATGCAAACGCATCTCAAGATACCATACAGAAGCGTGGATCAGTTGTATTCTAGTGAGATGAGAGGTCGGAGAGTGGGTGGAGGGGAGTAGAGTGACATGAGAGGGGAGAGATAGGAGCGTGTGAGGAGGGGAGTAGAGCGAGATTGCTTGATGATGCTAGTTGTAATAACTGGCGAAACGTCGTACTCGAATTGTAAATGTTGTGGGTTCACTCTCCCAACACACCGGTGTGCTGTACTAGTAACCAATTGGCATGTTCTGTTTACGTGACTCACCTTACTAATTGGCTATGTCGGGTGGTGGCGGGTTTCACGACGCATTTTTATATTGACGCGATCTAACCCAAAGAAAAAAAAACCTCTTGTGGATAAGGTTGACCGCGAGAGCATCCTACGTGTCAAACTGAAAACTTTCCGTCATGAGTATTCTTAAATCAAGGTCCGAGGCAGTAAATAGCTCACCATCAATATCAGATGCTCTGAGTCGACTCGGTACGACGAAACGACTTGACTGACACAGGCACTGCCTCGCCGATGGACGAATGACTTTATTGACGATTTTGATCCAGCTAATACACAACGTAACGTTGCCATTACATAGAGGGTGTTTAAAAAGATTGTTAACATTTACATGACTATCGTTTTTAATGGAAAAAGAGGGGATAATAATACGCCGTGACGTGATAACAAATGTAAATGTTAATAGCTTCAAAAAGTCAAAGAGTCTCCCACTTGTTCGCCATCGTTGTCAACACGTGGCCTGGAATCTTCTTCAGGTGGTCCCCAGAGTCCGAAGGCAGCAGCACATTTATTGCGGTGTTGTTGCAAATTCTCCGAAGCGTTAACATTCTTTTGAAGCACCCTGTACATAAAGGCAGCCTTCTAAACCAAATCAAAGCAACGTTTCACAATTCGTTTGGCGACTTTTTGCATTCAAAAGTCGACGAGACTAATTTTCGTTGTTATCTTCGACCAGATTTTTCACGACGGGGTGGAGGGGTGGGGGTGTGGCACAGACTCGAGCAAAATCTTTTGTCAACGACGAGCGGTCTTTCTCGTCGTATTGCATCGCCCCCGGCCGGTTCGTGGCCTTTGGGGAAACGGAGCGGCAGGGGAGGGCGGGAGTGGCCGCTCCCTTGCCACGCAAACTCCGCACGGGTGGAAACTCCCCCGCCGACTCAGCCCCGCTTCGCCTTGCCGCACGCTTCATCTGTTTCCAGAAGCGCTAAGCCGCCCAATTAAGGCTGGTGACAGACTTGTCATCCCCAGCCAATTTGGGGATCAGAGTTTGGCCGGTTTTTTTTTTGCTCGGCGAGCCTCTTCCCGGAATCTGTTTTTTTTTTTTGCCAATGTGGCCGGCGTGACGAATGGACGTCACCGCCCCCCCCCCACCTCCTGCATTTACAAATCGGTATCTTCTCTCCGACCTTAGCTCACCTTGTTGCGGTGTTTACGCTGCAGATGCTGGTGGTGGTGGCGCACGGACGGCTGGGAGCCGCAGCGTTTGAGCGGTGGTCATCTGGCCACTTGTGCACGCAGGCATTTGTTGTTGAATTCTTAAAGAGGAAATCGTTGCCAACGCGTTTTGTTGTTGATGTTTTGATTTAAAGCTTTCGTGACTGCAATAATTCATATTCTTAGCTCTTTCGGTAAAGTCACGTTGAAGGGAAACAATAAAATAATAAAATATATATAAAACAATAAAAAACTCTCACGACGTTTCGACCATAACACAAACGGTCATCATCAGGTGTGTCGGTTTGCATACATTTATTTATTTTTAAACGGTGTATTTATTTATAAAAACCGTCAGCGCCACGCGCAGCGATTTGGCAGTTTATTTAGATGGACGAGTCCATCTATGTTCTGAAAAGAGGAGGGGGGAGACGAAAAATTAATGTATGCTGTCTGAAAGCCACTGTAAGCGTGAACAATCAATTAAGACCTGAAATGGTTTATCAAATCTTTCCAATGATTGCTAAGCCAGAATCCATCTTCTCGGGTGAAATTGTCTCTGTGCTTGTATATGTGGATAGCCTCATGAACGAATCTCTCATGGTAGCCAGATGGCTTACAAAGAACCTCTGTCTTGGAAAAGTCAATGTCATGTGAACCTACTGAATTATAACAATGATCTGCCACGGCCGAGGTGTTGGTCCTACCGTGTTTAAGGTCTGCTTTGTGTTCACGAATGCGGTCCGAGACATGGCGTTTGGTTTCTCCAATGTAACTACTACCACAGAGGCAACTTAGTTTGTTGACACCAGGGTACTGTATGTCCGGAATCACATCTTTTACAGAAGGAACCAGATCACGGATTTTATGTAATGTGTTGAAACGGACCTGGATATTGTGTTTATTAAAAATTTTGGAGATCTTTTTTGTGATCCCCGCAATGTAGGGTAAAGTGATGGTTTTGAAAGGCTCCTCAAGAGGGTCCTTCTTCATGGTTTGAGTGATAGCTTTGCGGATTGTATTGATGTGGTCGACGAATTGGTCTAGAGCAGGCCGGCCATGTGGCCAGATGACAAAAGTGTCATACACGTACCTCTTCCATAAGGTTGGGCGCAGAGTGGCAGTCTGGATGGCGTCTGTCTCAAATTTCTCCATGAAAATGTTAGCTATAACCGGAGATAGGGGGGAGCCCATTGGGGTGCCCTCAGTTTGTTTGTAGAAAGTTCCACCTACAAACTGGCTCGTTTTTTGTCTGAAATCCTGTGTCCTTTCACTGGAAAAACCACCTCTGCGGTACAAAATTCCACTCACCTGGTATCGACAATCAAGGGTATTTCCCTGTCCCCAGACGACCTGCTTGTCAGTTTTGATGTAGTTTCCTTATTCACCAAGGTTCCTGTACCTGACACCATTGCAATCATTGAAGACTTGGTTCATCAAGGACTAAACACTGAGGTACCCCCCCTGGTGAGACACTGTTTAACCAATACATACTTCACTTGGAATGGAACTTTCTACAAACAAACTGAGGGCACCCCAATGGGCTCCCCCCTATCTCCGGTTATAGCTAACATTTTCATGGAGAAATTTGAGACAGATGCCATCCAGACTGCCACTCTGCGCCCAACCTTATGGAAGAGGTACGTGGATGACACTTTTGTCATCTGACCACATGGCCGGCCTGCTCTAGACCAATTCTTCGACCACATCAATTCCATACACCCAGCCATCAGATTTACCGTGGAAGTCGAAAAAGATGGCAAGCTACCTTTTTTGGATGTCCTAATTAAAAAGAGACCTGATGGTTCAATGAGCCACTCTGTCTACAGGAAAGCTACCCATACGGATGCTTATCTGAAACCGGATTCCCACCACCATCCATCACAGAAGAATTATCTTATCAAGACTCTGTATCATAGAGCCCAATGCATATCCGACCAGGAACACATAGGCAGTGAACTCAAGCACGTGCACCAAGCTCTTAAGGCTAATGGTTACTCCGACTATACAATCCGCAAAGCTATCACTCAAACCATGAAGAAGGACCCTCTTGAGGAGCCTTTCAAAACCATCACTTTACCCTACATTGCGGGGATCACAAAAAAGATCTCCAAAATCTTGAATAAACACAAGATCCAGGTCCGTTTCAACACATTACATAAAATCCGTGATCTGGTTCCTTATGTAAAAGATGTGATTCCGGACATACAGTACCCTGGTGTCTACAAACTAAGTTGCCTCTGTGGTAGTAGTTACATTGGAGAAACCAAACGCCATGTCTCGGACCGCATTCGTGAACACAAAGCAGACCTTAAACACGGTAGGACCAACACCTCAGCCGTGGCAGATCATTGTTATAATTCAGTAGGTTCACATGACATTGACTTTTCCAAGACAGAGGTTCTTTGTAAGCCATCTGGCTACCATGAGAGATTCGTTCATGAGGCTATCCACATATACAAGCACAGAGACAATTTCAACCGAGAAGATGGATTCTGGCTTAGCAATCATTGGAAAGATTTGATAAACCATTTCAGGTCTTAATTGATTGTTCACGCTTACAGTGGCTTTCAGACAGCATACATTAATTTTTCGTCTCCCCCCTCCTCTTTTCAGAACATAGATGGACTCGTCCATCTAAATAAACTGCCAAATCGCTGCGTTTGGCGCTGACGGGTTTTATAAATAAATAAATACACCGTTTAAAAATAAATAAATTTATGCAAACCGACACACCTGATGACGACTGTTTGTGTTATGGTCGAAACGTCGTGAGAGTTTTTAATTGTTGTATATATATTTTATTATTTTATTGTTTCCCTTCAACGTGACTTTACCGAAAGAGCTAAGAATATGTTGTTGTTGTTGTTGCCCGGAATCGGAATTGCGAAGCGAGAGGCGGCCCCCGCACGACTCTCCGGCGGCTGGCAGTGCCGCTGTGGGGGCCGCTGAGCTGGTTACCCCTCCGAGAGCCTGGGTTCGGGTTTGATGTTTGACTTTGGCTTCCTCCAGAAACGAAAATCTATGTATTGCGTGACTGCACGATTGATGCCCCTGCCACCGTCCACTATCCACCCCCCACCCCAATCCTCCCCCCCCCCCCCACCCCCACTAGCAATTCTGGATGCACATTTTTAGCATCTCATCTTTTTATAATTTCACATTTTTTTTACTGTCTCATTTGTTCCATTTTTTTGCTCACTCCATCCATCAGCCTAACGGCAAATTGCGCCCGTGTGCGCAACTTTAAGCACGTATCACCATCGTGAGAGACGGCTTTAATCAGTGGATCGATATAAATCCAAACCTCACAATGAACAAGGACATCTCCATGCCGCCACCACTGCACAGGCTCGAAATCTAGAAAACTTTTCGGGCAATATGCAAGGAACGTCCATGACGATAACACGAAGACCACCGAATCATGATGGAGGGAAGCCCTGGGGGTAGATCACCAACCTGCTGCCGAAATCCATCGTCAGCGACCTCCCGCAATCCTCCAACCCGAATCTGACCTACCGAGGAAGATCCTGGGTCCTCCTCGAATCGGATCCGGACACTCCATGGAAGTTGTGGGACAATTCCTCCATGAATGTAAAATTAACGAGAGTCCAGTTTGTGAGTGTGGTGGTGGTGCGACATCTCTGACCGCGCGACATACCGTGAACGACCGCCCATCGGATCATTCGACGGCGATCTGAAGCAAATCCACGCGGCTCTTCCTGAAGCAAGTCGAATGGGATATCAAATCTCGACGTCAATTTATGACCGTGTTGCAGTCCCCAAACATACCACGCAAAAGAATACGAAGAAAGGATCGATGCATCCTTGCGCGCCTACCTGACGCGCAGAGAGAGGGAGGAATTCCGTGTGGTTTTCTTTCTTACTTTCTAGATTGAGAAAATCGCCCACTCATGTTGGAAACCCTCATAAGCAGTTGCATTTGGAGGCTTGCCCCCTCTTTTCTCTCCGCCTGATGAAGACCGCTTGTGTTGCAATCGAAACGTCGTGGGTTTTTTGCTTTTATTATTTTAAATGTATTATTTAAAATGTTAACTACATATTATTATTATTATTTTATTTATATTATTATTTTATATCTACGTGACTTTACCGAAAGAACCAAGAATAGGAGAAAATTACCAATTCAGCGAGTAGCTTGCACGGCTCAATCTGAGCACCCGCCTCCCTTCCCCTTGGTGTCACCGTGACGCTGCACTGAGTTTAAGCGCCTCGGTGGCCTTCACAGGGAAAAATGAAAACCCCGTTTTGCCTGACGCGATTCTCCTCCTCGGGATGTGACGAGCATAGTTATCTGCCATTCGCCAGGCAAATGGAGTCCGCTCAAACGGATTCATCATTCAATTTGTCTGACTGTGGCGGCGGCTTCGCGTGCCCGGCTTTGAAAGGACTCCGTCTGCCGAATCTCCGCGGGGTTGCGGTTTTTGCCCGCGTTTGTGTATTTCATTTCTACTTAAAATCGGCGCACGCGCACTCGTTATTTTTTTTTAAAAAGCTCGACCTCTTTGACGTTTGCCTCTCAGATGCTACGCCAGATATGATAATGATGATGACGACGACGACGATGATGATGATGATGGTGCGATGGTGGGGCCTTGCCATCTGCCGTGTGAGTGTGCACGTGTGTGTGTGTGGGGAGCGGTTAGCTCTGCCCTGCGCTACGAACCTTGCGACCCGGGTTCGATTTTCGCTCACGGCCAACACCGGTGTGACGATTGTCTGAACCGGTCCTAGGTCGACTCAGTTTCAAATGAGTACCCGGTTTCGATGTGTAAACATCGTCACTAAGGGAGACAAAGGCGGCCGGGAGTGGTGCTGGCCACCCACGCCCTCGCGTGCCGTGCCGGCCTTCGTCGGTGCTCACTAACAGAACTTGCCCCAACTGTCTGTTACAGGCCATACGGGGCATCTTTGTTTTTGCTTTGTAACGAGCAACACTCACTTTGTACGTATGAATGTTTAGTAATTGAGGGTAGTGCATATTTGAGTCGCCTTAACCAATTAACCCAGAAGAGCTGGGTTCGTCCTCTGACCTCCTGCCAGCGAGCCTTGGCCAGTTCATGTGCCTTCAAAGTGCACCTAGCCTGGCACCACACCTGCCGTGGTAACGTCGCCACTACTTAGTGGCAAATACAAGTTGTTGTTGGTGGTGGTTATTGAGTACTTGTGTGTTTGGTGGCATAGTGGTTTGTGAGCTGCCACCCAAGTTCAATCCCCAGCCCTGGCTTGGTTCAATGCTGAGCAATATCTTAACCTGCCCTGGTTCTCGCCTAGGTTAACTCAGTCGTAAATGATTGCCCAACGCGGGGTGAAAATACGAGCGATGACACAAAGGCAGAGGCGGGCTTGGTGCGAACCACACCACGCGGTCTCGCGCGCCGTGCTGCCCTTAATAGGCGCTCGCTAACAGTACTCGCCCCGACAGTCTGTGTGGGATTCACGGGTGGATCTTCGTGTGCGTGCATGGGATTCACAATTGATAGTCGCTTTGTCTGAAGCAGTACGAATGCTGTTTGGCAAGAGCGAGGATGCAGTGTGCAAATGTGACCCAACAGAACTCAATGCAATTGTCCGTAATTGCTGTTTTGAAGTCGAACACATTGAGGCGGTCTCGCCGATGCGTGGTCATGGTTGCCTCCGTTGCGTCTGCGCTACGAACCTGATTGTCCAGCGTTCAGCTTCTGGCCACGATGCCAATCAAGCAATGGTGATTGTAATCTGAACCTGGCGTTGGATTCCCCTAGATCAGCTCAGCCAGAAGTGAGTAGTGTGTCAACATTTGCGTGCAGATGATCGCACCTGCCTACAATGTGTATAACAGGGGCTCGCGAACAGCCTTCGCCTCTACAGCTGAAAAAGCTAAATGATCAACAGTTTCATACGTATGTATGTTGAACTTCTTTCGCACGGTACGTAGCCAACCGTGCTAATCGGAGGTACAGATGTGCATACATACGTGCCAATACGCATACTTATAGCAGGAGTATGTACGTACGCGCGTGTGTGTGCTTGTATGTATTTACTTGTGGGGAGCGGTGTTGTAGCGGTTAGCGCGCTGCGCTAAGAACCTGGCCACCCGGGTTCGATTCCCGTTCACGGCCAACACCAGTGACGATTATCTGAACCGGCACTTGAGCCTCCCCTAGGTCGACTCAGCCGCAAATGAGTACCTGGTGCGATGTTTATACATCGCCACGAGGGAGACAAAGGCGGCCGGGCGTGGTGTTGGCCACCCACCCCCTCGTGTGCCGTGCCGGCCTTCATAGGTGCTCGCTAACAGCACTTGCCACAACAGTCTGTTACAGGCTATGCGGATGATCTTTGTCTTTTGTGCATTCACGTGGTGCGCGCCGCTGACTCGGCACGTGTGTGATGTCCAAGTCACAGGGGGCGCTTGGCCTCCAGACATCGCTTTACGCCTCCGTGCTCAGGGCGGACGGCAGCAACAGGAATACCGGAGGAATGTCGTGTGGGAAACCCTGGGCGCTCAGCCACGCGTTTGTTCGCTCGTTCATTCGTTGTTTTCGTTTATTTATTTATTTAGATCAACGATGTCACTCAATTTGCAGCCCACAACCCCGTGTCATCGTCGTGGGATGAGGGGCGGGAGGAGGCGGGGGGTTGGTGGTGTTAGCCGGGTGGGGTGTGGGCAGGCAGCTTCCATGTGTCGTCTTGACAGTTGGTGATGGATGGCGGCAGGGTTGAGAAACACGTGGAAATTTCTCAGCTGTTTCCAAAATCACCGTCCCGCAAATGCCCTCCTTGTATGCACCACGGTCTCAGACGATGGGCTCGGCTCTTCCATTCGTCAACTTTTGCCAATAAACCAGGTTGAGCGTGCGGTGGGACTCGAAACGTCTCCTTTACTGGGTTACAATTTTGTTGTTGTTTTGATACCGCAAAGAAACATGGAGAGATTCACGCTCATGTGTATGTATGGTGAACTTCTTTCGCACAGTACGTAGCCAGCATTGCTAATCGGAGGTATGTATGCTGAACTTTTTTTTGCGCAGTTTCGTAGCCAACCGTGCGAATCGGAGATGCGTGGGAAGGACAGCAAACTAAAAATACATTAGTTTTCCATCTAGATTTAACACTTAAATCGAGAGACAGGAGGAGGTTAACACACACGCACACACACATGTCCGCGCGCGTGTACAACGGAACCCGACACAAAATGGAGACGTCGCGTGAACCGCCAACAAAGGTTTGGTGGGTGGACTTGGTGGGCTTGGTGAGCCCACGTAGCGAGGTGCGATGGTGACCTCCGAGCGAGACTGGAGACTGCGCACTGAGATCAGCTCACGTTCAGGGATGCGATGGATTGTAATGGATGGTGACCAGATGTTAATTGCCTCGCTCGGTATACAGTAGGTCGTGGGTTCGATCCCGATATTGACATATTTGGAGTTTGCGTGTTCTCTCTTCCCCGTGGTCGCGTGGATTTTTCTCCGGATTCTCAGGTTTTTTCCCCTCGACATTTAGAAACGTGCCCTTTATAGCATTTGGCTGCTGTAAATTTTCCACTTTGTTGAGTTATCATTTGTGACCAGGTCGCTTCTGAAAAACACCTATATAGCCCAGTGTGCCTTACCTGGTAAAATAAAAATAGTAACTGCGTGGCGAGACCTTCACAGGGCGGTGGATTGACCATGGATGTGAAAATAAAGTCAAAACGGAGGATAAGTAAACGATCGTGGAGCTGCGATGAAGTGGACCGCACACTGCCCTATGGTAGCCAGCGACCTGAGTTTGATTCCCGGCCACGGCTAATGTCACGGGCAGGTGATGAGAACGATTATTTAAGGGCGCTTTATACATTGGAATTATTATTATTATTATTGTGACTGAATCGATGCTGGAACTCCCCACCTTCCCTTGGCCAAGTTTTGGTCAAATATAACCCCCACGACCGACGCGGTGTGTGGAGGCCTGAAATATCAACAGTGCATAAGAGGACTTTATTGTGAAATGTATACACAGCCTGGAGTGCACAAATGGAATGGAAGGAACATCCAGATCAGAGATGTTGACAAGACAAGCCGTTCATATCCAGAGACCCATTTGCTGATCATATCAACTGACAGGAGGTCTCAAAACGGAGAGCCATGCAATTAAAATAGAGTTAAATGGCTTTTTGACGTGAACGTTAATCAACACGAACGTTAATCAACAATGCCAACGTTTCATGCACGTCTCCCACGAATTAATTCAAGGATTGAGTCCTTCATGAACGTTGTTTGGGTGCCGATTGTAGAGCGGCCTCTAGTGGCTGCAAGACAAAGCCAAAGCTCCCCCGTGTAGCCTTAACAGACTGCTGGGGCAAGTGCTGTTAGCGAGCACCTATGAAGTCTGGCACGGCTCATGAGGGGGTGGGTGGCCAGCACCACGCCCAGCCGCCTTTGTCTCCCCAGTGGCGATGTTTACCCACCGCACCAGCAACTGATTTGAGGCTGAGTCGACCTAGGGGGAGGCCCAGGTACCGATTCAAATAATCGTCGCTGCTGTTGGCCGTGAGCGGGAATCGAACTCGGGTCGCCGGGTTCGAAGTGCAACCCGCTAACCACTACACTGCATAGCTGCGTGCATGGGGGAGGGCGGGGGGGTCACACGAACCCTAATTGTTTAAGTCGATTACCTCTTCCGCGTCACAGCAACGCGTGCCGTCACAGAGTCGTGTGTCGTCACAGAGTCATGTGTCGTCACAGAGTCGTGTGTCGTCACAGAGCGACGCGTGTCGTCACAGAGTCGTGTGTCGTCACAGCAACGCGTGCCGTCACAGAGTCGTGTGTCGTCACAGAGTCGTGTGTCGTCACAGAGTTGCGTGCCGTCACAGAGTCGTGTGTCGTCACAGAGCGACGCGTGTCGTCACAGAGTCGCGTGTCGTCACAGAGTCGCGTGTCGTCACAGAGTCGTGTGTCGTCACAGAGTCGTGTGTCGTCACAGAGTCGTGTGTCGTCACAGAGTCGTGTGTCGTCACAGAGTCGTGTGTCGTCACAGAGTCGCGTGTCGTCACAGAGTCGTGTGTCGTCACAGAGTCGTGTGTCGTCACAGAGTCGTGTGTCGTCACAGAGTCGCGTGTCGTCACAGAGTCGTGTGTCGTCACAGAGTTACGTGTCGTCACAGAGTCGTGTGTCGTCACAGAGTCGTGTGTCGTCACAGAGCGACGCGTGTCGTCACAGAGTCGCGTGTCGTCACAGAGTCGCGTGTCGTCACAGAGTCGTGTGTCGTCACAGAGTCGTGTGTCGTTACAGAGTCGTGTGTCGTCACAGTCGCGTGTGTCGTCACAGAGTCGTGTGTGTCGTCACAGCGTCGTGTGTCGTCACAGAGTCGTGTATCGTCACAGAGCGACGCGTGTCGTCACAGAGTCGCGTGTCGTCACAGAGTCGCGTGTCGTCACAGAGTCGTGTGTCGTCACAGAGTCGTGTGTCGTTACAGAGTCGTGTGTCGTCACAGTCGCGTGTGTCGTCACAGAGTCGTGTGTGTCGTCACAGCGTCGTGTGTCGTCAGAGAGCGACGTCAGAGTCGTGTGTCGTCACAGAGTCGCGCCCAGTGGCGTCACAGAGTCGTGTGTCGTCACAGAGACGCGCCCAGTGGCGTCACGCTACGCGCAATCCGCGAGCGGCCGACGGTGACCCCTCGTCGTTTTCTCGCTGCAGGCCCCGATATCCGGAGCGGACGGCGATCCCGTGAGTGCTGCCGCGGCAAACGCGCAACCCCCGCCGATCGATCGTGAACTTCAGCTAGCCCCCCCCCCACCCCACCCCCCCTGAAAACATCCCATTCGAAGCGAACTTTGACCTTTTTTTTCCGCTTGTCCGTGTTTTGTTTGACCTTCATTTTGTTTTGTAACGAGTGGGTTGTTGTGTTTTGTGTGTGTGCGTGTGATCCCTCCCTCCCATCGGTCAGACGACGAATGTTTCACTCCACATTAGAGGTTTCTTTTGGGTTAAATCGCGTAAATAGGAATGCGTCGTTAAAACCCGCCACCACCCGACACAGCCAATTAGCGAGGTTTGTCACGTAAACAAAAATGCCAATTCGTTACTTGTACAGCAACGCACAACGTGACAAACCTCGCTAATTGGCTGTGTCGGGTGGTGCCGGGTTTAACAACGCGTTTATATTGACGCGATCTAACCCCAAAAACCTCTATTATGCATAACAATGGTCGCGAAAGCCTAACGTGTTGAAATGTTTCACTAACTCGCCTTCTGCTAGACCTGTCACGTATTTTGAATAATTTGACACTTCATACCTTAACAAAAGCAGGTGGCCAACGATTACGGAGACGGATATGCATTTGACTTTCTCCACCCCGTATTCTCACCAGTGTGGTGAAGAATGGCCAAACAGTCCCCATGACAAGACACAGCGTGGGGCAGCCTTCATCCAGCGGTGGATTGACCGAGGATCACAAAATAACAATCATAATCATTATTATGTGCATCTAAACATTATCATCGGCAGCATTAATCTACCCGCTGCCACGTGCATGCTTCCCAAAGGCTGCAACTTTACGTTTATTATACGGCACAAAAATAAAGCCATCTGCACGTTTGGCGTCCGCGCAGTTCTCACCAGCGCAAGGCTACCAACGGAGGCGCCGTGCTTCACAGACGATTAAAAGTCTACGAGAAGGGGGCCAGGTTGCTTCGTGGCTTTCGCCAATTAAGCAAACCACCAATGTGCACACACCGATCACAAACATCGCATCGCGTTTGTTATTTGCCACTTCTTGAGGTTCTTGCCTTCAGAGTCCATGGGCCACAGCAGAAAATGGGTACCACCTAGGGGAACAAAACTTTTGTAGTACCGATTTATTCACACGGTCAGCAAGAGCGAATTACTCGATAAAGCCACTCAAATCAAACGGTCATCACAAAATTCACACGTGTTGACCGTAGAAAGAAATTGGAACCTCAAACGTTCGACCGACGAGTGAAATATCTGGCCTGGATTCACGGCCTCAAATGGCCTGTTTCCTTGAGCCACACATCTCAGCCGAGTCAAGGACGCTCCCCTCCTCCTGCACTCGAAGCGACCTTCTCAGCTCATTTGTTTGGAGCTCGGAGAGCGTCTTGAGGATGCGCGTCTGGGGCAATATCCGGCACGATATACGCCACCGGGCGGCAAGCTGCCAACAGACGGGGCTCTACAACGTAAATACAAAGGCTTCGGAAACATTGTTTTGGTCTGCGCAATTGTTTTGCTATTTAGTGAGTGATGAGGTTGAAGACTTGAAGATTGTTTGTAGCCGCCTGTCTTAAGCTCTGAACTAGGATGCTAATTCATAATAATAAACCTCACTGAGCCTAAACACTCATTTATAGGCGGCTCGTGCATTGGGCTGTTTGACCACTTCCAATCAATGAGGCATCTGGGAGGAAGTTAGAGCACACTGGGAACACCCATGCACGTGATGAGATATCACTCACAGTCCCGCACAGATGGATTCAATAATCCATAACTTTACTGCTATCTCCTGGCCACCTGACAGCTCCCATAACTACTCCATACAATTCATTTTGATCACATTTGCCTTCCACTTGCAATCAGGGGATATTTTTGTTTTAAAAGGCCCACATTTTGGCCGTTGGGTTTAGGTGCAGATTTCAGTGCCGTGAGATCGCCTCGAGGATTTGCAATGCTCCCTAATCGGGTGACAGGGCGACCTCGTCTCATTGTGCTCCGCAGCCCCGCACACGTGCCAGCCTAATTAGCGCAATTATCGCTGCCAAGCGCGGCAATGTAATGTAATCCCTCGACCTTTGCGAACGCGCCAACAGCAGCTTAACGTGTTAATGCAGTTGCTGATGTTGATATTCATTGCCTAATTGAGTAATGTTTTTTTGGTTTTGCGTGGAAATACATTATGTTCATTCATTGTTCCTTTCGTATCTTTGCTATCTTTTTTTTCATCAGGGACCCAAGGGCCCAGTCGGAAGACCTGGGCTGGCAGGACCTCCTGGCGATATGGTGACAAAAATAATTATCTGACAGTCTTTAGAAGAGTTATTTCACTCCTATGATCATTATGCCATGCTGTCGAGATGTTAACTACCTCTCCTGGTATGCAGGAGGGCGTGGGTTCGATCCCGGTTCCTGGTGCCCGTATATTTGGAATTTGCATGCCTCTTCGTGTGGTTACGTGGATTTATTTCTGTGCTCTCTGGTTTTTCCCTCCACATTTAGAAACATGCTTTTAGGGTATTTTTGGCCGCTATAAAATTCCACTGTGATAAGCCACTTCGTTGAGCTATCATTTGTGATAGCCAGGTCGCTTATTAAAAATAGCCATGTAGCTCAGTGAGCCTTACCTAGTAAAATGTAAATAGTTATAGTTTTTATCCAGGAAAGCTTCACCGAGCCTCAGGACTCTTTTCACGGAGGGTCCTGCCAAGTTTTCGCAGTTGAGGGTTGTCGGCTTACGATTACTACGCATAATGCCAACAAATAAATTTGCAGCCATTTTTTTAATTGGCCAAATTTGGACCACGATTCCGGCACACAGTGGCCTATTCTTGCAAATGACGCTGCACCGTCTTTATTATCCACCTTTACGCAGTACACCTGCATTATTGCGCTATTAATTATGATTATAATTACGGCTGGTTGATTTGAACCTTTGCAACAAGCGGCAAAATGCGCGAGCGCTAGGCCCTGTCACCGTCCCATAAAAAAAGCCTGGCGATGTAATTATTGAAGTAATTGATCACTCTCCCGATTATCGGTTCTATCACTCGACTAATCGGATAAGGAAATTTGCTTCAGATTCACAGAGGAACGACTTCTGTTGTTACTCCATGCTCTGTTCATGTCTACTCACATGACCTTCCTGTTTTCCTCTGCCTATGACTGACTGTCTCGATCTCTCTGCAAAATAAATTGCCAACCGTTCATCTTATCTTAAAGAAATGTATATATCGCCTTAACCTAGGCGCTTTACAAAGAATTAACAACGGTGCATGTGAGTGTGATGGTGGAGATGAGGTGAATGAAATAGATGAGAGGACGAAATGGGGGAAAATGTGTGAATTCACGAGAATGTGTCTTGCGATGGATGCGGCCACATTTAGACACAGTATAAACACATCGTTTATAGTGACTTACAAAGAGACCCAGAGGCTGACACAGAGACCCACATACTCACAGAGGCACATATACTCGAGACCTCCGATTAGCACGGTTGGCTACGTACGGTGCGAAAGAAGTTCAACATACACACAAAGACTCACGCACAGCCACCCACCCACAGAATCACCTAGACAAGAGATACCTATGGCAGCCTCTCTCTATGAAACACACCCACCGCTTCTGCGCAGCGCCTGGAGATTGTGGCCGCATTGAGACGCCACATTACGCCCAACTCGTATCGCTGTCGGGTTACACGTTCACGACAGAAACCTCACTCCGGCTCAAGGCGCAGCTCTGAGACGCGGGTGCTTTGCGAGCCGAGCTCGTGAGGCGTAATGAAGCGGCCGTGCCCGCACGCCCGCCCGCGTGAGCGAGCGAGCGAGCGCAGTCAAACGGCGCGATCACATTTACACCGCAGCTGCGAGTCGAGCCGCGTCGGTCTTCCGAGAGGAACCTCCGAGCCTCGGGGACTGCGGGAGCGGTCGCGCGAGGGGCACAGAGAGAGAGAGAGAAAGAGATCGAGCGGGCGTAATTGTTGTTTTGCTTTGTCTCCGTTCGTGCCCTCGCTCTCTCTCTCTCTCTCCCAGGGCCCTCCAGGACCCCGTGGCGAAATCGGACCCCTTGGGACCGCGGGGAGGAGGGTAAGACGCAGCAACCGTGATGTGTTTATTTTGACGTTGGCTCGCGCGCACACTTTGTGGCTTTTGTTGTTGTAAAAATTTATAATGGGTGCTCGGTTTTGTTTTTTGTTGCTTTACGAAATGGGCGAGGGTGGAAGCGGCGGCGCACGTGGTTCGGCGCGCTGCGCGTTGAACCCGGCCACTTGAGTTCGATTCCCGGCCACGGCTTTGGTCGGTAGCGACTGATACCTGAACCAGTGTGGTGAAGTGTTTTGTGATCGAACAATGATTCGTCCATTTCGCGAAATTTGCACGCGCAGCAAAATTATCTTATTATGATGATTAAACAACCCCCACAATTGATTTAGAGTGGGGAGGCTGTAATCCAGCAGTGGATTACCATTAGGTTTTCATATTGGCATTATTATAATTACGTGATATTGAGAGTTTCTTAGCCTAGGTTTTCAGAGTAAGATGATAAAAAATAGGAATAACAAAATTAACGGTGGTAGCTCGTTGACAGCTTGTTGCGTAGATTTGCGGTTGAATTCCAGCAGGCTGCCCTGGTTATTACCGTGAGTGTATTAACCGTAAATACGCGCCGTCTGCTTCGTCGGGCGTTCAAGATTCCGTGACATTGCCCATAACGTGCAGGCCATTGTGTGCTGTCGTCACGGTCCACGATTTTCCCAAATGCCGAAGCATTACCGTCACGTTACTCAATTTGGGATTACACACAGTGGCAATCATGCCCCCCCACCCCCCACTGGCAGATTAACGCCCAGTGGCAGCTGCCACACAGGGGCAGCTGCCACTGGGGATTTGGCCCCTTCAGATGTTGTAAACGAGGCGTTTTGAGTTTCTGAGGCATTTAAGCAAGCGCTTTGTAAATGCACAGATCATTATTCTTAGTATTGCTGTTACTAACAGATTATAAACACGGCTCTTCTCGCAGGAACGAGAAAATAATGCTTTTCTTCCCGCTTTCGTCACCTAGGAATTCAAACAAATCCTACACATTTGCACATCGCCACAGAAGCTTTTCCCCACCAGCGGTATCATTTTCGCCCACTGGTGATGCTGGAAAGAACTTTCTTTAGACTACTGGGTACGTTTTCGCGGTTGTGTTGCATCACTATCCCACGTGCCGAATGGGCCTGCGTATTACTGAATATTACTCCTGTAAAAGGCTACCAGGACCTCGAACGAAACGTAGGGCATCGTGCCGAGCAACGATGCATGGCACAATCCCAAAAGCACATCGGAGGGAGCCGAAAGTGACAACTGTTGTCTGAACTTTATCATGGCCCTACATGTAGGTGGACTCAGCCTTAATTGAGCAACGTACGATAACGAATACATACATCGGAGAGCTAACTGAGTTTAGAGTTTGTTTGGCTTCAGAATTAGCAGCGATCCCGTGCATAAGCAGCACGGTTTATCAACGCGAACCAGGCTCATGCCGCTTTCATCGAGGATTTACACGTCGCGAATGCTGAAGTGCGCCGTCTATGCAACCATCCCTGCCGGATATCTGCCACAGCGTGAGTTTCATTAGTGACGCGAAACAAAAAGCCTGCCGCGTGATTTGCTGAATGCCCTCTTGCATTAATGGATAGCCTGAAGCCACGCACACTTAACTTGTTGCTAATTTATGTCTGAATATCGGATTTGGCAGGGGGGTGCTGCCGATGTTGCAATGGTTAGCGCGCTGGACTTGATTATCCAGAGGTCTCCTGTCCACTCACGGGGGCGCGGGAGTTGAAACAACGGTGCAACTTTTTTTTTATTTACACGACCACCACCTCCTCTGTCCACCCAGCAGCAAACTCACGGGTTCGCCACAGGCAGGGTCATTCGGGCTAGTCGCGTGCGGTGGGGTAAAGTGTGGGTCATTCCCATCGCTTTGAAAACGTCAGCGTGGAAGAGCAGGCCAAATACGCTCAAGAGCAGCGGTCGGCAAGCATGCGGACCTCTTCGTCACGTGATTTATTCAGGACCCACCGTCTCGTAGTCACCCACAGTGCATTGTCCGCCTCTTCTTGTTGTTTTGATTGCCGACCCCTGCTCTAGAGGGGCTCTCAAAAGCTCCCTTGTATTTGAGGCCCTTTTACCAGCAGCGGTGTGAGCAAGCAATTTCAGGTTTGCGCCTTTTATCTCATACATGTGTTTTGATATATATAGGACGTCAGTAAGGCCTACTACCTAGCTGCAAATATGTTTCCGTAAAATGCACGCGCAAGCCTTTCACTTCTTGCGCCTGCCGGCCTTGTAAGTGACAGTGTTGACGCAAACAGCAATTAAACGGTACACGTTGCACGCTGTGGGTACGATTTAAATATATTTTTAGGCAATAATTCACACTTGGAAGCTTTTCGATGGGATGGTTGTGAAAGCCATTGTCAGTCAGCCGGGGGTTGTGCACTCGAGAGAGAGAGAGAGACACTGGGTAGCAAGCGAAGCGGCTACTGCTACACATATGAAAAAGGGGCGGCAGCTCTCGACACGACAAAGCGAAAGCATTATCAGATCACAATTACATTTTTTCTACTCGAGCGGGAAAAGGGACGGCCAATTAAACTGCACACTCGCGCGCGTGTGAAGTGCGGCCACGATCTTACATAATGTCCCCTACCCGCCCTCCACCCCGGGCCTGATTTTCCAATTCCGAAACAAAATTGCATGTTTTGCGTGAAACAATCGCTTCGCCGGGCTTCTTTCTTTCTATCCACGAGACACTCCGCCAATAAAACTACGGGGAGAGAGTGAGAGAGAGAGAGACGAACAAAATTGAGCCGTGCGCCTCGAAAATGACAGCTCCATTAGCGACGTGACAACGGCAGCGCTATCGAACGCTGCGCTGCTGATCGCTGGGGTGAAGGTGGCGCAGCGGTTAGCGAACCGCGTTGCTGTGAACTCGTCGAACTGAGTTGTTGTATTCACAGCCACGGCTATCGTTAGCGGTGAGCGACATCTGAACCCCCCCCCCCCCACCAGACACGTGCAAGGGTGGGGGTGCAGCTGCTGCGGTAGGCGTCGTGAGCGGTAGAGGGCAGCACAGGAACTTTCGCCGTTGTTCTGAACTCCTCCTGACGCTTGCAGTGATGAGAAGTGAAACTGGCACCGTTTGGACACACATGTAGGCTAGACAACAAGAGGAACATTTAAATTGTGTTGTTTTTTTGGGAAAAAATTGGAAGCAACGGGAAAGAGAGGAAGTAAAGAATTAAAGCTTTCGTGACTGCATACATTACTCATTGTTTTTTTCGGTAAAGTCACGTATGTAGGAATACCATAAAATTATATTTAAAAAATCAATCACGATGTTTCGACCGCAACACAAGCGATCTTCATCGGGTGTTAGAAACAAATCACGGAGGTAAATACAACAAGAAGATGAGAGACGAGAATTCAACAAACCTAAGGAAAAATATGTGATGCACAACCAGTCAGGTCAACAACACAGTTAGACACTTACCTGGCGGACCACGAATTTCTACGGGGAAGTTACCTTTGCAATTCTGTCCTAAACGTGGTGTGCCCCTTACTTGCTCCTGCCCCCCCCCCCCCCCCCCCCAGCGTAGCAGCACGTGCTTCCTCCTGCCCCGCTCTTTCTCTCTGGCCCCTCTCCCCACCTTCACTTCTTATTTAAGGCTTCCGTTTCATCCGACCTTACTTCTCTGTCCGTTCTTGCCTCTTGGTGTCTCTGTATATGTATTTCTGACTTGTACCTCGTATTTGTTCACTCTGTCTATGCTGGTATGTTCAATCCAGAGGTTGAACACGAAATTTAACACTCTTCTGAAATTCGTGGTCCGCCAGGCAAGTGTCTAACTGTGTTGTTGACCTGACTGGTTGTGTATCACATATTTTTTCTTAGGTTTGTTGAATTCTCGTCTCTCATCTTCTTGTTGTATTTACCTCCGTGATTTGTTTCTTACACCTGATGAAGATCGCTTGTGTTGCGGTCGAAACGTCGTGATTGATTTGTTTTAATATAATCTTATGGTATTCCTACATACGTGACTTTACCGAAAAAAACAATGAGTAAGAGAGGAAGTCCTTGACGACGACATAAGAGATTGGTGCCAGAAATATGTGTGCTGCTTGAGAAAAATTGGCACAGGACAGAGTAAAGTGGAAACAAATTAAATGTGCAGTGGGCACCTACAGGATATCTGCCCATGGACCGTGATGATGATAACTCCGCCCCCCTACCTTCACCAACACGCACCAACCATTGTGGTGAAGTATGGTCAAACAAGTCCCATAAACGACGCTGCATGGGGAGGCCTTCATCCAGCAGTGAATTGGGATGCTACGTATTTAAAACAGTGACTACGGTAGCGACCCCCTATTACACACATCCTTCGATTTGGGCAAATATTTCACGGCGATGCATAAGTCGACAACAATCACCAAGCCCAATCACGAATCATGTTCTGGTCAATAAGCACCACCCTGGTGCGGTGCATCTACCGTGCTGGGATAGTCAGCAGAGGGCCGCAAGGCGCAGTGGCACAATCGAGCGGTGGGAATCATGATGTAAGGCCTCAGCAGGGTGTCTCTCGTAAGCCAAATCGGGGCCGCCTTTGGTACTTAAAAAAGGAAACTGGCTCAACAGTCACGTGTGACCGGGTCACTGGTCATTCCTTAGTCGTTGACCCGGGGTCAAACAAGCTGCGGTTATCGGATGGGGTGGGGGTAGAGATGGGGGGGGGGGGGTTGAGGGGCAGAGTTCCGTTACAGCCATTCCATTTCACAAACTCAGCCATTCCTTTTCACAAACTCATCTGTACAGCTCCCGTGCGTGAGACGACGTGACGTGGCGATTAACCGATTTTTCAGTACAACCATTTGTCAAGACGCTGAGCAATGTGGCAACGACACACATTGCTGCGTACCATGACAGCCTCGTCAGGTGCTCGCCAACAGCAATTGCCATGGCTAAGTGGTGGGTCTCTGATGTTGTTTTATTTGCGCGCTATTTGCTTGCGTGAAATAATTTAAAAGGAGCTCAATTGTATTTTTTTTTGAACACGCATCCTTCAAACATCCACCACGGCTGTGTGGGGTATGTAGATGTGAACTTCATTTCGGGTTCAAATATGTGGCGCGAATAGAAATGTCAATAATTGTATTTATTTATGTATTGCTCGTCTTAAATGAGCAAGCCACATCCCTTCTCCGACTCATCTTCCTTGATCAGATCACGTGTCACAGATCTGATGCCAGGGATTTCATGATGGCTTTAACCCACCCGTAAACAGACAAGGGTCCGTTTCACTTCCAAAAATGCAATGGAATAACATTTAGTTCCGTCAGCTTACCGGCCTTCCAGACCAAAGCTTTCCAGCAACATTTATTTTAAAAGCCAAAGCCTTGGATTGCTTTTAGGTCTCATCAGCAGGGAGAGTCCTGTTAAACCAACGTCTCTGGGTTTCCTGGCATTATAGGCAACAGCCAACCCTGAAGACCTTCGGGTCCCTTGAGTGCTGCCTACAATTTACTTCTGCGTAGATTTTATTTCAAAATACCATTGTGTTTCCGGATTGTACTGCGTGCTGTTCCGCACGCTGTCCGACGTTTCGCTCCACGATCTGTGCCTCCTCTTCGGACAAAAGGAACCGAATTTGCTTTCGTTTCGTTGCACGATGTCTGGCACGACGTTAAAACCCCATGATGTCCGGCACGCGGAGCACAACCAGAAAAAAAACACGCACCGGAGAGCGCGCATACATTTTGCGCCATCCAACCTCCTGCTGCGTTAAGGTCGAGGGACTTGGAACACCGGGAGGGGGAGGGGGTGGGGGCCGGAGAGCGAGACCCCCCTCCCCCCCCCCCAAGCCTAACAGCACACGCGGGAGCACGTGCGCCAACTGACTCCTCGCGCTCGCAGAAACGCGATCCCGCCCGCCTTGCCGCCCCGCGCGTCGAGGAAGGAACACGAGCGCGCCGGGGAAAACTTAGAACATTTCCCCCCCCCCCCTGTAGTCGCGATCCCTCCGAGCGAACCTCTCATCGCGGCCACGGAATTAGGTTTCTCCCACGAGCGCCGCTTTGGCGAATTATTTATTCGTGACCTCCCAGAGGCCGCCACGGTTAATGGATGGGGTCCGGCGCGATTACTTTTTGTTGAGTTGGGGGTCAACGTTACGTGGGGGTTTTCGGTGGAGGCGAGGGCATGTCCCCGGTGAAAGCGACCGGATTATTGTCACCGCCACATCGCAAGTCATTGGCCAGGGCTGTATTTCCATTTAAAACATCCGAATAGTGGGCCCTCTTGACACTCGCAGATGCTTTGCCAGGGTACATAAATTGCATCATTATTGTTTATTATGATCAAAGTGTATTTGTAATTTAGGATGCGACATATTACAAGGTCAAACATTCGCCGTCGCCGGCAATGAAATCACGCACGCCCAGAAGGCCGTGCGGCTGATGGATTTTTTTGGTTTGTAAAAAACACGTCTGTTTTATTTACGTGGAGAGACTGGGAACGTGTGTCGATGTGAAGGAGACGTTTTATCTATGCATTTATTTTATGACGTTTGCAGGGTCGTAGGGGCCAGAGGGGAGCGTCGGGGAAGGAGGGACCCCCGGTAAGCCCAGCATCCCACCACTCGAGCCCCTCCGGTCCATAGCTCCCGGTGCAGTTACACCGCCTGCACAATCGGTAGCTAAGCCAGTGCCGTGCCGTGATGACCGATTGACCCCGCTATCAATGAACCCCCCCCCCCCCCTGGATTACATTCCTCCGAACTTCAGAATTACAGCCATTGCAGGCCCTCCTTTTCACTGCCTCCTTAAGCAATGTGGCTGCTGTCTACTTTTGGAAGCACGCGTAAGGCGACGGTGCAAGGAGGATTGATGCCTCCGGCTGGTGACAGCCAATCCTCTGGTCCTTGGTCGACAGCCCGTGCTGACAACTACATCATCAACTTGCCTGAGCGCTTCCACGACATGCTGGCAGGTTCAGCGAAACTGGCTCGGGGAAACTGACTCAGGGAAACTGGCTCAGGGAAACTGGCTCAGGAACGCTGACTCAGGGAAACTGGCTCAGGGAAACTGGCTCAGGGAAACTGGCTCAGGGAAACTGGCTCAGGGAAACTGACTCAGGGAAACTGGCTCAGGGAAACTGACTCAGGGAAACTGGCTCAGGGAAACTGACTCAGGGAAACTGACTCAGGGAAACTGACTCAGGAAGGCTGACTCAGGGAAACTGGCTCAGGGAAACTGACTCAGGGAAACTGGCTCAGGGAAACTGACTCAGGGAAACTGGCTCAGGGAAACTGACTCAGGAAGGCTGACTCAGGGAAACTGACTCAGGGAAACTGGTTCAGGGAAACTGGCTCAGGGAAACTGGCTCAGGGAAACTGGCACAGGGAAACTGACTCAGGGAAACTGGCTCAGGGAAACTGGCTCAGGGAAATTAACTCAGGGAAACTGGCTCAGGGAAACTGACTCAGGAAGGCTGACTCAGGGAAACTGACTCAGGGAAACTGGCTCATGAAATGAATTGAACCTGTGTTGGCAGCTGTGCACAAGCACAATTTACAAAATAACCCCACACATTCGTCAACAACACTGGCCTTAAAAGGGAAAAAATATAACATCGGCGACATTTAGGGTCATGACCCTTGCACATTCATGTTATGTGCTATGAGAAAGGACCATTAACCGAAACGTCGCCCATTATAATTTATTTTAAAGCCACTGTTATTGAATAATTCGTGTTTACAGTCCTGAAATGATGCCCTGCCCTCGCATGGTACAACAGCGCCCTCTATGGTGGACATGTACAAATGTCGATTTGAAGCTTTCGTGACTGCAATGATTAATCTTCTTTGGTTCTTTCGGTAAAGTCACGTAGAATGAGAATAAAATAATAAATTGATAAAATAAAATAACACAATAATATTCTCACGACGTTTCGGCCACAACACAAGCGGCCTTCATCAGGTGAAGGGACGAGACTGTCGTGAGAATATTATTGTGTTATTTTATTTTATCAATTTATTATTTTATTCTCATTCTACGTGACTTTACCGAAAGAACCAAAGAAGATGTACAAATGTAATAATTACAAGCATCAACGATGAATCGTTTCACAAATTTGACACTTCCACGGGACACTTATGTCAGTGTGTAAGTCTATCAAATGAGCCCTTTTTACAAGAAATAATATAAGCCACTTTAGCATAACTAATTAAATAGCAACTGCCATGGTTACTGTTCCTGTGAACTTAACTAATTGATTCCTCCACCAATGTTGAGGACTTGGTCTACCACTCACCCATGTTGAGGACTTGGTCTACCACTCACCCATGTTCAGGACTTGGTCTACCACTCACCAATGTTCAGGACTTGGTCTACCACTCACCAATGTTGAGGACTTGGTCTACCACTCACCAATGTTGAGGACTTGGTCTACCACTCACCCATGTTGAAGACTTGGTCTACCACTCACCCATGTTGAGGACTTGGTCTACCACTCACCCATGTTCAGGACTTGGTCTATCACTCACCAATGTTGAGGACTTGGTCTACCACTCACCAATGTTGATCAGTCGGTCTACCACTCACCAATGTTCAGGACTTGGTCTACCACTCACCAATGTTGATCAGTCGGTCTACCACTCACCAATGTTCAGGACTTGGTCTACCACTCACCCATGTTGAGGACTTGGTCTACCACTCACCAATGTTGATCAGTCGGTCTACCACTCACCAATGTTGAGGACTTGGTCTACCACTCACCAATGTTCAGGACTTGGTCTACCACTCACCAATGTTGAGGACTTGGTCTACCACTCACCAATGTTGAGGACTTGGTCTGCCACTCCACCATTTCGTCTCATCTACCCCACGGTGTTGAACCATCACTACCACACTGCAGGTCACAAAAAAACTCACCCTCACCCACTCACACAAAGACAAAGATCCCCCGTATAGGCTCAACACGTTTTTTTGTGTCAAGTGCTATTAGCGAGCATCGATGAAGGCCGACACAAGGGGGGTTGGATGGCCATCACCACGCCCCCGGCCGCCTTTGTATCCCCATTGGCGATGTTACACACCCCACCAGGTACTCTCTTGAGGCTGAGTCGGTCTAGGGGAGGCCTAGGATCGGTTCAGATTGTTATGCTCGTGAGGTTTTGACATCGAAAATTGACTGACAGAGAGAAGATATTGGCATTCAAAAGTGTATTGCTATCGAAGTATACTGCATCTAAACTGGACACAAAGAGTGACCAACGTGGAGGTAATAAAAAGGCTGCACATAGAAGAAGACCTGATGCAGGCAGTGATGGGAAGGAAACTGGAACTATTTGGACACACATCTAGGATGGGCAACAGAAGGAAAATTAATATTGTGTTGTTCGGAAAATGGAAGGAACCGGAAGGAGAGGAAGACGTCACAGTGAACGGCTTGATGACGACATCAGAGACCGGTGCCAGACAGACGTGGCCGCTACTTGAGTATAGTGGCACAATTAAAGTGCAGTGGACACCTGCGGTGCTACCTGTCCATAGATCGCGATGGTGATGATAATTGGACAAATGATTCTCAAAGAATCCACCCAGCAGCTGCGCACGAGCTGATTCCATCGTTCCGTCTCCGCGATGGACGTATCTCGTTCTTGTGTGAGCGCGTCAAAATCAAATGACTTTGATCATATACCACGTGTGTTGTACTGCGGTTGAATTCACATTCACATAGTGGCCAGGGGAGAGCCCTTGCCTGCAACACGGCAGAATTGTATTTAACTGTCCAACAGACTGCGAGAGGTCAAGACAGGGCCATCGTTTGTCTTCTCAAACTCATTCTCCCCTGGAAGGATTGGTCTCGAAGGCTCCACAGGCAGATTGAATGAAACTTGAGTTTTATTTTAATGTGGGAATGTTCGCTGGGTGGCGCTATTGTACAGGACAACACGAGGGCTCGTTTTTCACGCACAGACATCGGTCCGAGCGATATCTTGATCTGGTCCTGGACCAGTGCCGGATGAAGCTAGTGCGGTGCCCGTATCATATGTTATAAAGGGGCCCTTCATAAATAAATAAAAAACACACATGAATATTAAAACACATACATTTTTAACTTGCATAGTAAAGTAATTGTTTTTTTTTCATTTGCCATCCAGCCAGATAATACGACAAATCGCTCACCTTAAACACCCAGTCGTTCATAAAAGTTGAAGGCAGTATAGTACTATAGTAATAGAGCAAGTGCAGAATCACTGAACCGGAATTGACAGCTTGAAAGCGTTTAGCGCGGGGCCCTTGAAAGTACGGGGCCCGTAGCATTATGTAGCTAATTTTGCCACTCGGATAATCCGGCACTGTCCTGAACACCTACTTACAGCAACCTTCACTGATCAGCGTGGTGAAGTATGGTCAAACAACAACCCATGAGGGAAGCCTTCATCTAGCAGTGGATTCTGCACACGATCTGATGTCGTTCATCCGTCTCCGCGGTGGAAGTGTTCTTGGGCATCTTCCTTCCAACATTATTCCCAACCACCAACCAACATCTGTTATTTTTCATTTTAATTTATTTAGTAAAGCCCTGTGAGCCATTCGGCTCTTGAATCGGGTGCAACCGCAACAAACAAAAAAACGTGAACAAGAAAACATCTTAAAGTGACTATGCGCAAACAGAAAAATCCAGGAAAAAACAGCGATATGTTCTCGCCCAAGATCGCTTAAATTCAAGTCGGGATGCTGTCTCTAACTGCCATTTGCTCTCTGATCCATCATCTCTTTCGCCTTTCTGTGTCTCGGTGCAATGTGCCGCAAACGTCCCTCCGTGCCTCTACCCGCAGTTCTCAGCTCCGTGTTTCACTTTTGTCAAAGCCCATGTTTCTGATTGTGCCTTTTAACAGAGAAACAAACTAAAAAGACTTAAAGAGAAGTTGATGAAGGAAACAGTAGGTAAATAAATATCATTCTAGAGACACGGGTGGAGTGGTGGCATAGTGCTTAGCGCACTGCACTATGATCCTGGCGACCTGACGTAGATTCCTGGCCCCAGAACCCCGCAAGTGACACCTGAACCAATCCTGCACTTCTGCTCAACTTCACCATCCCACTGACCAGCGTGGTGAAGTATGGTTAAACAACCCCCCCCCCCCTCCCTTGACTGAAATGCGTGGGGAGACTTTTCGTGGAGTGACATGGGGCTACAAGTAAGACATTTACGTCAACAGTTAAAAGTATGATTTCACAATAAAGAATGTTGTTTACTGTTAATCTTAATTAAATTGGCTCCTGACTATCTACACTGATGAATGGGGGTGGGGGGGGCATTCCTCATTCAACCGGGTGGTCTGCAGGCCAGCTATCGAGCGGTGGTTTTCACAAACCTGAGGCTAAATGGGCATGCCACGTGGGTGTAATTGACCTACATGTGGTGGAACAAGGCTAGAAGGATAAAATAAAACCAAAAAACGCATGGTTCGTGCGTGGTACGGATCTCAAATGCGCGTTTGGAAGTCGTCCGTTGTTCGGTTTAATCGGTGCCATCTGTGGAGGTCGAACGTGGTCATTTAGCGGCACGATGGAAATCTTCAAACGGGGCCACTTCCTTTTCATTTCCATTCACACGAGCTTCTGTTCGTCAGAGGGCCACCCGCCCTGGAAAATCTCAAACTCGGGGCGTGGAGCGGCGGCAGTGCAGCGGTTGGCGCACCGCGCCGTCAATCCGGCGACCCAAGTTCGATTCCTCCGCCGGCCAAGCCTAACGTTAGTGGCGAGTGATATCTGAGCCGGTTCGGCTGCCCCCCCCACCCCACTCCACCGTTATCAACCCACATTGACAAGCACAGTGAAGTACGGTCAAACGTCTCCCGTGACCGACAATAGGGTGGTGGTTGAGGCCGTCGTCCAACCAGTGGGAAATATTGGCAAAGGGATTTAAGTACGTTCATAAACTAGAGGAGGGGAATATCGTTTCAAAAGAACCACCGCACATGCAAGGTGCGGAGAGGCCTTAATTGAGTGCTTCTCAACCCCCATTTTCATTCCACGGCACGCTCGCTGTCTTAATTTATGGGTGGGGGGGCACTTCGCATGGCTTTTGACCTCCTCAAAAAAGGTCCGTGGGGGGGGGGGGGTGGTTGGGGTAGGGGAGGGGTTGTACCCCTTGCCCCCCTCTATGTTCCAATAACCCGAGACTTTACACCGATGATTAATTTCCGTCACCTTGTGTTTCTTCCTCCGAACGCTCGCAGGGGAAACGCGGGCCACCTGGTCAGCCCGGGCCTCCTGGAGCCACCGGCAGCCAGGTGTGTGGCCTTTCGTCATTGTCCACCGTGTTTCCGCTGAGCATCGTGCGGTGGTTTCACTGCGCAGGGTGAAGGCGCGGCCCTGAAAATGCATTCCCAACGTCCACTTTTGGCGGAAGGGCCACCGCTCGAGGGAGCCGTCTAAGGCCCCCTTGCAGAAGGTGTCTGGCCGACTGTCCAATTCTGGCCGGTTGTCTCGAAAGAGGTGGGAAAGTACCGACACTTTGTCCCACCACACGCAACATGCCGATCGAGAATAACTGGCGTGTGCCTATATAGAGAGTGCCGGGTGGACAGAGGGGGAGATTTATGTAACTTGCATGATGTTTTTTTTGCTGCCACGCCGAGTATGCTGACCATTACACCACCGTGGTAACATCCAGGGGCGACACGACCTATTTAAACGGGGTGGGTATACAAGATACGACTGTGGGCCCCTCCTCATTTCTCCCGACTCACTTTTACTGAAATGGCTATGGATATTTTGAACCCAACAATACGTAGGCTATAACTATATATATTATTTTTGTTGCACCTTCTATTTGGTTTAGAGGAAGACAGTCTCACGGTGACAGCATCAATAAAAAATATTGAAAGGTACAATACTCACGATTAAGTTATCTTGCTTTCATGCACATGTCAGTGAGCAAACAATCCTGGGGTTCAGTAAAAAAACACCAGCAGTAGCGCGACTATATTTCACGCTGCGTGTATTTTTAGGAAATAAAATATGTTTTCATTTGTAACAATGTTTTTTAGCATTTATGGTTCATCGTTGGGGGAACTTTTTTTTATATTTCTTCCCTTAAAATTGTTGTAATTCTTCATCTGTTCATTTGCCCCCCTCCCCCCCCCTTTATGGCCTACTGGGCCCAATTTGCATCGCATAGCGCTGCCGCATACCCCCTACATAAGTTGCGCCCCTGGCAACATCCCGAGGTTTTTCTGCAATCCCTTGCCTTTGCGAATGAACCATGCCGGTGTGTGTTGTAGTCTGTTAACAGGGCTAATTGCGTGTGCCCGTCTCCGCTGATCTCTTGCACACAAATTAACTGCAGACTTCAGCCTCACCTGCTCCGCATTGGGGTATTTAATTCATTTGACAACCATCTGCAATAATTGTGGGTGATACAAAAAAAATACTGCACGAGTCTGTTTCGCCGCGTGAAAATAGGACACGACAACATTTTGTATCCGTCACGTGATATGCATTTATATTAATTACATAATGGTGGCTAATTAACCGTCATTAAATCGCCTAAGAGAATTACATTTCTCCCTTATTTGTCACATCAAAAATCAGATAAAGCCAAATACTTCCCTATATTTAATTGTCTTGTTCGCATATTTGTCTGGATTTCGGTTTCATTCTTCTGAAAATGTGCCCTCGTTAGAGTGCACGAAACCGAATATTGAGTCTGTAGGAAATGAGCACAGGGCTCTTGTCCATTATATCCTAATTTCATATCCTACAAAGCCTCCGATCATGTATACTGAGAACGACCTCTTTTCTAAAGGACATTTATTACATTAAAGGTTTCTAAACCGGCGGCCATCGTTACTCAATCCCAGAGGAAATGAGCTGCCCTGACCAATATTTTAACGAGGCCGAGTCTGCTGCTCCGATCTCTCAAACGCAGCCTTTTATCTCGTGCTCCTTGTCTAATCCGCTGTGCATGCTTGCGCCAGATGGAGTTGGGTGACCAGGTAATTGCCCTATGGTTGATTTTTCTTACCCTCGCGTGGGTTATTTGGCCGTCGTTCCGCGGAGCTCTCCTGCGCGTCTTCGCGACGTACCGTTGCGTTGTTCAGCCACGATGCCCGACGTTTCGCTCCACGTGATGGGACCGTTATCAGGATGAAGCCCTTCAGCAGGAACAATCTCCGATCGCGCGGGGTGAAATCGCGTCGCTGGGCGCAACCGTCCGACCTTTTTCGCGTGTCGTTTGACGTTTTTCGCTTCACATGACGAAGCAGCTCCCGGGGCATGTGGAGCGAAACGTCAGACATGGTGCCGAACAACGCGCGGTACAAACCCGTAACCACACGTCGGACAAAATAGTGTTTTATTATTTTATTTCTGCTTCCTTCATTGGCATAGCGAGCTGCGTGCTGTGAATTCCACCAGTCACTCGCCGACTCTTCCTCATTAGGGTCCCAGAGCACCGTTATCTCTGAGCCATCACGGACATTATTGTCTTCTGTGGTTTAACAGGGCCTGCCTGGCGACCTTGGCTCCGTGGGTCGACTCGGAGTTCTGGGTTCACCGGTGCGTACGCAGCTTTCGCGACGCCGCACCACCGCGCGGATTCCAGAGTTGAGAGTTCGCAGATTCTGTTAGGCTGCACGTTGCATTATCTTGAACACGTTATGAGGTTATTTGCGCAATGAATGTGATCATGTTTATAGTCATCATCGCTTTCTTCACTTGAGCATTTCCATCTCTTTATATTTATACTATTTCTCAGCACAAGTCTTTTGTGAGTTTCGAGCAACTTTCTAACCCTTTCCCCCACTTTCAATGCACTATAAATGACTCTGTTCGTGAATTCATTATTTTAAGCGGCGACATCCATTTAATAGATTTGCTCCTATAGGTATTTGATCAAATATACAATAGGTTGCATTTTTGGAAATGGCCCTTCTTGATGGCACATACAAAGCACGTTTTTATGCGTAGGTTCTTACGTGCCATTGCCTGAAACGTTGCCTATTATACTTTTTTTATTTTCGGGCCACAGTGTTATTATTAATGGATGCGTCGAGTTTGATTATTTATTATTAATTGCGCTAATGCTCCACAGCAGCAGTATCACTGAATAATTTCACTCTGTATTACATATCTCATGTAATTGATCGAGCAAACATCATGTTCATACTATAACAATACAGCATTAAGCACATGACACTGTTTATATTTGTACATGATTACTGTAATTACATGATTCAAGTTGTTGTGTTTTTTACAAATACTTGGCACATTTGTGCCAAATTAATCTTGCACTTTGTTTTTTGGTGTGCGTGTTCATCGATGTACATTCTTGCTCCCACATATTAACTATAATTTTTTTTAAAAAACTATATTTGTTTAAACATAAAGTGCCGTGAAAATCGTAATTTCATTCAATCTTGATGGACCTTGACAGTACACAGGGTGGCTTATTGGTGCTGAAATGTTCTCCATGCCAGGGTTCCCCGGGCAAAGATGGCAAGGATGGGCTGCCAGGCTACCCTGGACAAAAGGTGGGAAGAGTTTGTTTTGTTTGTGAAGCCAGTGTTCATCGTCATCATTGCAATAATGATTATCCGTCATCGATATCACCCCTTATAATAGTCATCGTCATTGTTATCCATCCATCATCATCATCATCGATAATGACCATCAACTATCCATGACCTATCATAATCTTTCAACATCATCCATCCATTGATCTGTCATCACCAGCAGCAGTAGCATAATCCATCATGATCACCACCGTTATCCATGATACATAATTATCATCATAACCATCTTCCATCATCATCAGCATCATCATCGTTGATACATTATAATCATCCATCACCCCCCATCATCACCATCGTCCATTATACGTTATCATCATCATCATAACCATCTATCAATCTTTCCATAATCCATCATCATCATCTGTAACTAGCTTCAACAACATACTCTTTGGTTCTTTCGGTAAAGTCACGTAAGTAGAAAAAAAAATCACGACGTTTCGATCGCAACCACAAGCAATGGTCATCAGGTGGAAAGATCCAGCGGTAGAACTGCTGAACAAGAAAGGGCTGCTGCAAGAAGAGGTAGAGGTTTGAGGTGGGCGTCACCCAAGGGTAAGTAGGCGGAGTCAGAGATGGAAAGGAGTCTCGTCGCCGCACGCACGCACAGCAGCTGCGTTATCCATCTCTGACCCCGCCTACTTACCCTTGGGTGACGCCCACCTCAAACCTGTATATAACCTCTTGTTGCAGCAACAGCTCTTTCTTGTTCAGCAGTTCTACTGCTGTATCTTTCCACCTGATGACCATTGCTTGTGTTGCGATCGAAACGTCGTGATTTATTATTATTTTTCTACCTACGTGACTTTACCGAAAGAACCAAAGAGTATGGATTCCTGCAGTCACGAAAACATCAAATCAAGATTTTACTTCAACAAGGCACTGCAAACATCCTCTAATGATAATTAACAGGCTTCCTCCCCCCACCCCCAAGCTTGATTGCACTTACAACGTTTCTGCTTATCCTTGTCGTGCTAATCTCACACTTCTAACGTGGTCTGACAGTAATAGCAGAGTTCAGATGCTCCCCCCCCCAGTGCATACCCCCGCCCCTGTTATTACCCCTCATTCCCTTTGCGTCTCTTTGAAAGTATTAGGGGATATATTTTTGTTCCCTCTTCAAATGTGAAATCACAACAGTTTATTTGTTTTTCTGCCAGCTGTTGATTTTCTCTGCTGAGCTTTTATTTATTTAGTTGCTGTAGCCTGCGAGCGAGCGGTTGATGGTTTGAGTGTAAATCGAATATGAGGAGTGTGTGTGCGTGTGTGCGTGCGTGTGCTCGCGCGTTCGTTTTGTTTGGGACACAGGGAGACAGTGGACCACCGGGTTCCCAAGGGAATCCTGGCATCCCCGGCCTCAAGGTGAATGCCGAAAACACTGAGACAGTGTTTCTTTAAAGAGAAAAGCTGTGCACATTGAGGTGGCTGAGTTATATATATATTTAAATAGTTGTTATTCAGCGTTGCCATTCATGCAAATTGCATCTCACAATCGATGACGAACTACAGACAAGCTGGAAGGCAGTAGCCAGGCCGTGAGCCGGTGCATACAATCGCCTAAGCTCTGCATCTCTCTTATATATTAATGTCTTTTCAGCCAATTAATGAGTGACCCGGAGAGCTAATGCAGTTGACAGAGCGCTGAGCTGGCATCTTTGAGATCCTGGGTTCGAATTCGCGTTCTGGCCAACCGTGTTTAAACTGTGAAATCTAATTGTAGCCGATTTGGTGGTATCTTCCTGGTCATCAATGACTAAAATAAAATATAAATAAACCGCATTAAATGAATGTTCTCATTTTTACACATTCCTGCTCTGAGGACGATTTTTATTTTTTTATTTTTTGACTTTCCCTGCGTCGAACACGTTCAACATCGCGTACGGAAATGTGGATAAAGAGGCGTATCGAAGGCACCTCAGAAGTAGTTCTGTGACATCATGTTCTGATGCCTTTCTCTGACTCAGGGTGGTGCATCGTTCGGCGTGATGGTACTAAATGGAAACTATCTGCATCTTCATCGAATGACATGCCGCTGACAGCACAACAGGAATCTGTTGGGGAGAAAAGCAGTTTAAATAACAAATGCAATAGTGTCCTGCAGCAAGTATATATGTACTGTATGTTGAACTTCTTTACCACCGTACCGTGCTAATATATGGAGGGTAAGGTAAAGGTGCAGCCCTGCATGTGCCTTGCTCACACCCCTACTAGTGGAAGGGCCTCCAACTAGAGGGAGCTCTGGAGAGCCTCTCTAGATATAATATTTGGCTACTCTTCCCCGCTGGCATCATTTTATAAAGGTGTTTGGCCTACCTTTGAAACACTGGTCAGACGTCTGGGGAAGAGGCCGGAGTACCCCACGCTTTACCCAACGCCACACGTGACCTTCCCACTGACTAACTGTGGTGCCCGCAGGTGGCCGGGGCGTGGGAGTGGTGGTGGTGGTGGGGGTGGTGGCAGAATTGAACAAACTTGCACCATTGTTGTTCAACTGCCGGGCCGGGAGACCACGTGGAGCTGACACATCTGGATTGCAAGTCCAGATGTCGCCGCTAACCGTTGCATCATCACGGCAGGAATCCTGTATGCACGTGTTTATCGTATTTTCATTACCAGGGTGATCCTGGGGAGATTGGCATACAAGGGCCTTCCGGACAAAAGGTCAGACTCTTTATAAAAGTTCGCACCACGGCACTCTTAACAGTTGGTCCCGCCTACGCGACACCTGTGTGTGCAATTCAAAACACCTGGTTAGGCTTCACACGTGACGTGGTTATGATGCCACAGTGGCGAGATGTTAACATGTTAACTACCTCGCCTGGTATACAAGGGGTCGTGGGTTCGATCCCGACCCTGACGCCTGCTGTGTATTTGGGCTTAGCGTGTCTCTCTCCCCCGTGGTCGCGTGGATTTTTCTCCGAGTCCTCCGGTTTTTCTCTCTGCATTTAGAAGCACGCGTTTAGAGTATTTGGCTGCTGTACATTTCCACGTGATAAGCCCCTTAATTGAGCTATCATTTGGGGCCAGGTCGCTTCTGAAAAAGAGCAATATAGCTCAATGGGCCTTACCTAGTAAAATAAAAAATAAAATGTTTTTGTTGTTTGCTAACAATGTAAAGATTTCATGAATTAATTATAAAAATGTTATTCTTAGAAATGTTTATTGAAATTACATTATTTCAGTGTTTATAGTTAAAATGCATGAAGCTTCTACGTAGATCTTCATGCTGATTCTATGGATAAGCTAATTGCATTTCATAGCCTGCTATTTATGTGTACATTTTCCTACGTACATCGGTAGTGTAGCGGGTTAGCATGCTACGATACGAATCCAGCGACCCGAGTTCGATTCGCGCCCCACGGTCAACACCAGAGACGATTATCTGAACCAGTTCTGGGCCTCGCCTAGGTCGACTCAGCCTCAAATGAGTACCTGATGCGATGTGTAAACATCGCCACTAAGGAGACAAATGCGGTCGGGCGTGGTGCTGGGCACACCACCCCCTCGTGTGCTATTGCAGCCTTCATAGGTGCTCGCTAACAGCACTTGTCCCAACAGTCTGGCAATGGATATAGGGGGATCTTTGACTTTGTCTAATGTACATGGGTATGTAGGTCGAGTGCTTTCTGAACTGAGTCTGGGCCTCCATTATTTTGGCTCGGCCAAGTAGAAAATCAGCAATGGAGAGACAAAATCGGCAGACATGGCATTAGCCCCACCACTTCCTCGTATATCGTGGCAAATCTTAATTGGTCTTTGCTACTAACAGCATTTGCCCCAGCAGCGTGCTGAGGCTATAAGAGGGGGAACCCTGTGTCTTTGTGTTGTTGTGTGTCTTCATTCTAATGTCCTTTTCCCATGTCCCCTGTGACGTGTCGCCTGCAGGGAGACCCTGGCGATGGTGGTCCACTGGGTCCCATGGGGCCAAAGGGGGACAAAGGAGAGGAGGTACGAGTTTAGGGTTTGTTTCTGGACCTTTGATTTTGTTCCTTTCAACCGGTGGGCTTGGGGTAATGTTGCCACCTGCCCTGGTTTTTCCGGGACCTTCCTCCTTTTGAGGTAGTAAAAAGTCTCAGTTTGTGTTATTTGCTGAATAATAATGATGATGATATACCAGTGAAGACAATGAATTTACATGTAGTTCTCCCCTCTTCTGTACCTGTTAGATATTCTTATTCCCATTTAATGGCTTGAGTTTTTCTTCGTAACTCAGGGGTGGTAACTCTTTTTGGGGGAGGTGGGGGGGGCACAAACACAGAATTAACGTAGAGAGAGAGACACGTTGCAAAAGCTGCATCATACGTAATTGAGCCGTGCTTTAAAAAAAAACAAGAGAACATCGACTCTGCTTTCTTCGGCTCAGTGTGGTCATGGCTGTAGGAAAGGTAAAGGCGCAGCCCTCCAATTGCTTGCTTTCACCACTGCTGGCTGAAGCGCCTCCACAATAGGGAGCCCTGTAGAGCCCCCTGTAGAGAGGGTACTTGGCCTACATCTTCCACGTTGGACATAAATCTTGGGAGTGTGTCTGTGTGTACGTGGAACTTCTTTTGCACCGCACGCAGGCCAACCGTGCTAATCGGAGGTGCGAAGTGTGTGGCGTACACACGCTTTTACCCTACCACGCACCGACAGTCGGGGTGAATCAAGAGACTAACTTGCCCCCGTTTGTTTCCGCTGCCGTGCCAGGAAAGCGAACCGGTGGATTTTGGATTGCAAGCGCAGTGCGATAATTAACCATTAACAGCATGGGCAGCACGCCCTGAGCTTCAGTGTCACGGCTGCGTGAGATTATGAGTTGTTAAGCTGATCTATGTGGCTTTGCGCAATAATATTTTCGCAGCTCGCAGAATAAGCCTGCAAGCTGCAGTTCCACTCAGAATGGCACGGCAGACTGTAAAGTTGACTCTCGTTTTGTGATTAATTTGTTTCCTATTTGTTGTTGCCGAATTCGCCGTGGATTTATCTGCCAGGGATTAATTAATGCCCCTCCAAGCTCCTTGGGTCCACAACTCAACACGTTCCTCTCCCCCGTGTACCCTGACCTGGTTTCTCTCTCTGTGTCCCCTTCAGGGTGAGACAGGGAACCCGGGCTCTGCTGGATTCAAAGGTGAAAAAGGAGACAGGGTATGTGTATCGAGTTTTCTGCTGCTTTTTATACTCGTACACACACACACACACGTGCACACAAAGACAGAGATCCCCCACGTAACCTTTAGCAGACTGTCAGAACAAGTGCTGTTTAGGGAGCACCTTTCAAAAAATGTACAAAATGTATGCTTCTCCATTCTCCCATGGAGAAGAAAAATGCTCCTTCATGGAATAAATAAAAGGTGGCCTTAGTAAATTTAAATAATCAAATAGTTAATAATGAAAATGAATAAAAAATTAGTGTTGTTACCGAAAGAACCAATAATATGAATCCCTGCAGTCACGAAAGCTTTAAATCAAAATTAAATTATATTGTTTACTTGAAGTTGCGCATTTTTATGTGACGTCACATTTCTCAAACCGCCCCTCCCCCCCTGGTCACACATCGTCACAAATGTCTGACCCCCCCCCCCCCCCCCCCAGGTGCGTGACGTCATTTATGGACGGCCCCTTATTAGAGACCAATTCAGATCTCATTGGTCAACCCGTACCCCTTATAAATCTCAACGTTCATCCTACAAAGTCCCATCACAATGGAGAAACACAAACAGACAAAATAAATTGTTACCCGTATTGAAAGGGCTGTACACCGTATGAACCTGAAAACTCATTTTCCCTGTTCAAGAATACGGGTAAACCGTATGGGTTGATAGCTATGCATAGCTAACCATGCCGGTCAGTGTGGGTTGTTTAAAAGGTGCAGGGGGGAGGTGAGAAATCTAGGGCCAGTTCAGACTTCACTCGTCACTGATGTGAGCCATGGCTGGGAATAAAACTCAGGTCACCGGGTTCATAGCGCCCACAAAATGTGATGTCTTTCCAAAAAAACCCCATATCCTACTGATGAAGAGGATGACATTTATATTCAGCCGTCATAATTTTACAAATTCGATTATTTATGTCGCAGTGAATGAGTATTGAGTTAAAATGAACCACACGTGATGGATTCTATCCAACCACACGAAGCTCTAATTGGCGCGCTACCGCTGTTTATGAATCTCAACGCATGATTCACGCAGCGCACGACGGCTATCGTGGCTGTAAAACAGAAAAAAATCCGTTTTGTATGATTGGCGAAAGGTAAACTCAGATTACTGAAATCCGTTTTCTTTTGAACACGCCGAGTGAACGTCTTGTAATTTTTTTGTAAAATACATAATATTTTTTTAATTCCACATCCTCCCTCACGTCAACACATTGCAACATCCTGACATTCCGGACGGCATTGCCAATTGCATCGACGGTTTCAGGCACACCGGCCAGGTTATTGCCATTGTGGGCTCAGGTATTTAAGACTGTGAACGTTCTCGTACCTCTACATGGAAATCCATTGACTGGCACGGAGTTTATTAGTAACCTCGCTTTAAACATAGCACGTCGGAACAACGTTGCGGCGTTGTGGTTGGAAACCGACGGACCAGCGTTTGTCCCAGTGTGCAATGCAAAAAATAAAGTGCATTAGTTTTATTTACAGAATAAAAGTTCAAATAAAATATATATTTGTTACAGAGTCAAAAATATATTTTACAGAACAGTTAGAATACAAGATTCCTTGCAAAAGGTATCTAATTGATGTTTTTACATGTTTTATTGCATAGACTAAAAGTGTTTTCACATAAAACACAAATACTGTACACACAAATCGTGCAAAAATCAACCAAGATGGTAATGATATCTCATAAAAATGTAAATAACGCGTGTGAGGAGGAGAATGACGAGGAATTCGTAATAAAGGTTTTTGGGTTAGATCGTGTAAGTACAATTGTGTCGTAACCATCCTTAGCTGACATTGTACGAAAACAAATATGTCTCAAGTCACCACTGTGACTGACCGAGCGACACACGGATGAACAAACTACTTTTCTGGGTTTTTTTTTAATACATAATGCAGATCACTTGTACGGCTGAGTTTGTTCATGGCCGTGGTGTTAAATAATTTGCTTGCCGTGTCTTTGATGCGTTCGTTTATTTCGTCATTAATTTTGAGCGTGTGTTTATTTTTCTCAGGGCGACACTGGCCCACGTGGTCCACCAGGCCTCCCCGCTGCTGTACGTGACATCATCACCATTCCAGCGTTGAAAGATAACTATTTAATACCCATAGTCATGACAAACTCGGTTTTCTGAAGCGCAATTCGCACAGTGGCCTCAAAGCGCTTTACGTAAAGCTTAAGTGGCGGAGAGAAGCCTGCGTTGAAAACGGGCGAGATTTAAGACGCGATTTGAAAAGTGTAACAGACTCAGATTCCCTAATGGATCCAGGGAGGGAATGCCACACTTGCGGAGAGCTAGCTGCTAAAATGTCCGTCTCCCATAGAACCTCCGGTGAGAACGGTTGGCTACGTACGGTGCGAGAGAAGTTCAACATACTTACATATATACAGCACAAAGTCTGCCCCCTTTGTATTTACGGGGCAATGAATGCCTTCGCATTAAAAGCGACTGGAATCACATCTCATAATCTAAACCATTCCATTGTCCTGCTGTAGTCGTCTAGCCAAGGGGACTCCCAGTGGCAGCTGTCCCTGTGTGGCAACGAGGTGAATGCACCGCCGGCCTGCCAGTGGACATTAGTCTACTATTTAGGGGTGATGGGGCGGTGTGTGTGGTGGGGTATAATGTGTGTGATATATGTGGTGTGTGAGTATGTGGTGTGGGTTACAAGGATGAGTATAGGGTGCTTAAATGCCTCGGCACCTCAAAGTACCTTATATCACATCTCATGTCAACCATTCCAATGCCCCTCTGTCGGAAACTTCTAGTGCTATACGTTTCATGCTACAAATGCTTGCCAGTAGCACTGATTAAATATCCCTGTAATTAATCTCTATTACTTTTACCTTTTTTTGAAGCAGGGTTCTCAAGCGACGGGTGTGATAACGACGGAGCCGGGACCTCAGGTGATGAATTTAATCGACAATCGTGGTTCTCAACCTCCGATCGTTTTTTTTCTTGCCGGAAATTTTATTTCAACTTCAAGCTCAATATTGGAACACAGTCCTTGTGAGCGTCAGCCATTATCGTCATCACCATCATCAGCCATGATCTATCCACGACTGAATGCAGGCCGTCAAGCAATCGCCATCTCTCGCTGTGCTGCAATTCAACAATCCATCTAGCACCTGGCGCATGGGGCTGATTTTCATCACTCCAACCTTTGATCGCTCCACCTTTGATCGCCCCACCTCCGTGACGGACGTCCTGTCAGGTCCTTGCGGGCATGGCTCTCTCTCTCTCATTTGGCCACCACTCCGTCATCAGTCTCGACCAACGACCACAATCCCTCCAGCGACGTCCCCTGCCCAAGCCCGCTCCCTCTCCTCGACAGTCAACATGACGATGTCACGATCGTGCATATTGGGCCCTAGTCCACGTGTTCATCATCTCCGTCTCTCGGTGTCGTTTAATGCATTGCACCTCTCCGTGCTCCTGTGAAAAGTTCCCAAAAAGAAGCGTTAACCCCGTCAGCCACATTCATGTGGTCACCAAACCACTGGAGATCGGTTTCCTACGCGCTCAGCTCACTCTGTGTCGCTGTGTTTTTTTTAAATTGTACTTTTTGTTCCTTGACTGTCTCGGTGCAGGGAGAGCCGGGCCAAAAGGGAAGCAAAGGGGATGTGGGAGACCTGGGCCCTCGGGTGAGAACCACTGCTTTTTAAAGCAAACAATCAAAATAAAATGAGCAATGTACTTGTCATTCCACTGCTAGATGAAGGCGAACTCCCCCCACGCCGCGTGAGGCATTGGCGGTGTTTTACCATACCACCACACTGGTACAGGTTTGTGAAGGCTGGGAACATAGATTTTGTAGCATAGAAGTCCAGTATAGCAGTGATTTTTGATGTGCTGCTATATTCGAACAGGATTCTAACGTGAGGGTCGCCAGGTTCATAGCGCAGTGCTATAACCATTGCATCACTGCTCAGCTTTCTTTAAAATCTTGCCAAAGCATCACAAACTATGATTGCTATTTGTTTAATATTCTGAAAACAGAAACTACAATTGGATCCAATTTCAAATGTACGTGTGCCATTTTGCTGTCTCCTTTGATAACAAAAAATAAAGCTGCAACAGCTATAGTCACGCCAATTACTCCTTTCAGGAGGGTCCTACATTGGGTTGTTTGGCAATTCTATGAACGAGTATTGTACCCGTGGATGAAACCAGAGTACCTAGATTGAAAACTCATTATGTTTAGAACTGCCTTTTGTGTTTAGTTTGTTGTCCTTCCCCCCGTACCTCCGATTAGCATGGTTGGCTACGTACGGTGCGAAAGAAGTTCAACATACGTACATGCATGCTGGAGAAAAGCCCATGCACAAGGGAGAATAGCACCCAGTAATCTGCGCAGGCAATTTCACGGACTTAACTCGCCACGCTGCTATTTCCCTACCACGTCGCAGCTCAGCCAGAAGGGTTTAGGAGTTTCGCAAATCTGCAAGATCAACGCTGCCCTTGCCTCCGAAGCTCTGGATCACAGGCGTGCGCCACCACACTCACGCTGCAGATCCCTGGCCCCCGCATTCTGGATGTTGAAGAGGACGCTGCTGTTTATTTTTCCCTGCAGGGTCCGCAAGGAAGAACTGGCAATCCGGGTCCTCTCGGACCTGACGGGCAGAAGGTAGCCTACCTTTAATTTTTAAAAATATATATTAAAGTATTAAGTAAATAAATAAACATTCATATGATGAAAATAATAATAATAGGTTTCACCATTTCTAGCGATAACACAGCTGTTAATATGTTCTAACACCAAATATACACCTATTGCAAGGCATAATGTCTGCATAGGCATCTTGTTTGCCTTACAATAGGTGTCTATTTGGTGTTAGAACAAATTAACACCTGCGTTCTTGCCAGAAAGGGTAAAGACTTATCCTTTCAAAATTTTGACATTGGCAAAAAGGTCCCATAAGATATACATACCGTACATATATTGTGCTAAATAAAGCTTAGGTAACTGTTTTCAGTTGTGGCATGAATGATGTTTCTGATCGTGATGACAAAAGCGCGGTTGCTTCAATTAAGGAGTTTAAATTGAGCCTTTTCTCTCGATCTTCTCCCGATTGCGGTCAAGCGCATGCCTTCTCCTTGTGAGCGCAGTTACGTTGAACCCTCCGTTGGGATCCTTTTGTGTGCCTCTGTGTCTCTGTGTGCGCTTACACAGGGAGAGAAAGGAGAGACCGGTCCCACTGGGATTACTGGACGAGACGTAAGTGCATCTTGAACCGGCACTCTAAAGTGTTTTCATATATCAATTGCAACAAAAATATAACCCGTGATAGTCATAATAATGATAATGTCCCTCTTTCCACTGAGCCTTAAAATACTTCTTCAGGAGGATCATGATTGAGATTATTGACAGATTTTTTTTTCAGGAGGGTATTCAATTTGGGAGGAAAGCAGTGGTTTTTTTATGGTTAGGGTAGCACTCAACGTTCTCCATACATGGGTGCTCAAGAACCCACTTCCTGTCCTGCCATATGTCATCGTTACATAATCACTGGGAAGAGTTTGACATGTTTGTATGTACAGCAATGGGCGCAGGATTCCACTTGTTCCATAGTTTTAACCTCCGGCATCGGCATTTCATTGAATTGTCACAATTTAGGGTCACGATTCGATTCAGGAACCAATTGTTTTTTGTCTCCTCGTTTGTGCTGTATCATTATATACAAAAAATTAGCACGTATGTACCATTTTGATCTCTTTATTAGCCCCAATTTAAAGTGAGCATATAGTGTGCTTATAACTTGAATACACCGTCAACAATTGATGACAATATTCTTAGTTTTTTCGGTAAAGTCACGTGAAGAGAAACAACAAAATAAGAAAAAGATAATAAAATATATATTTTATTATTTTGTTGTTTCTCTTCAACGTGACTTTACCGAAAAAACTAAGAATATGAATTACTGCAGTCACGAAAGCTTTAAATCAAAATTTAATTGATGACAATACGTACAATTCTATAAGTGTTTGTGTGTAAGAATCGCTTTTAGTCGATGAAATCGATGCCTCGTTTCGTGGCTTCAAATTCAAATCAGCTGACGGTTTTCCTTTTGCAGGGACCACCTGGGCCTCTGGGATCGCAAGGACCCACAGGACTGCCCGGTGTGCCTGTACGTTTCCCGAATACGTTAAACCGCACCATAACTTATTTTGATCTTGTTTTCATTCCTTAACATCATCGTCGTCGTCGTATATATATATTTTTAAAGTAAAAAATGACAAAAAAAGAGTTGACAAGTAGTCCACAAGCCTCTCCTTACCTGGATGTGGGAAATGTTCATGAATTTTGGGTTGCTACCTGTCCTGGTTTCCCCATGATCATCCTTTTGTCGAGGCAGCTGTCCAGAAAATATGTATGTATTCCCAGGACATTACAAGTCCGAGTTTTTGTCAGTTGCATGATAATATGAATCATAACGACAACAATGCACCACTCAAGATGACGCGTTCACAAGGTAGTTCACCACTGTACGTAGCCAAATGCGCTAATCGGAGGTACCAGGGGGTGTGGCGAAATATTCTTCTTTTGGTACCTCAGAGGTGGCAACCCAAAATGAAATTGAATATCATTCACAAGGAAATGCGAAACAAGTTGGTCTGAAAGGAAGCCGCGCCTAATCTGTGTCCATATCGCTCTGCATCTGTTTTGATTTTGTTTCTTTGCGTGAAGGGTCTGCCTGGGCCAATGGGAATGCAGGCAAAACCTGGGGCAAAAGGCGAAAGGGTGAGTGGCAGAGTGGAAACGGAGTATAATATGAAAAAAAAAATTGGTAAACGATTGCACACATTATACACTTCTGACCTGTACATTTGTTGGTCGGAATATAAACCGTGAATAAGTTCTCAAAAGTACAACAATATTTGTCTTCAATATTTGCTCCTCTTAAAGCTTATGGTTATAAAATGTGAACCACCAACACAGTTCTTTGCATAATAGAGTTTTAATTACTTGGGCAGTTTCAGATTGTAAATGTTGTGGCTTGACTCTCCAACACACCGGTGTGCTGTACTAGTGACGAATTGGCATATTCTGTTTACGTAACAACCCTTACTAGTTGGCTGTGTCGGGTGGTGGCAGGGTTTAAACGACACATTTATATATTTACGCGATCTAACCCAAAAAACCTCTAATATGAATGATATTCGTCGCGAAAGTGTACGTGTTAAACAGTTCTTTGCACTCCACACAGTGACAATGGTGTGTGTGTGTGGTGAGGGCTAAAATAGAGCATTTGGTGACATTTATTGAGTAAGGGGACATAGCAGATATTGTTAAGAGTGCCACTCTCAGTCACCCAATCAAAGCAACCCATAACACCCGGGTCTGCTCTTTGACCTTCTGCCAGTTGATTTGGCCGCTACGCGTCACCTCAAAGTGCAACCTAGCCTGACACAAGTGTTGCGGTAATGTCGCCGCCACTGAGTGACTGACGAGTGGCGGTTATTGTTGGTGTTTGAGTTGACGTGTGAGTTGGTGTGTATATGTATGTGTGTGTGGCAAAGTGGTTGGTGCACTGTGCTATGAACCCAATGGCCTGGGTAAAATTTTCCACCCACGACTAACATCAGTGGCGAGTGATATATACACCGTTCGTAGCTATTTCCCAGGTAAATTCATCCTTAAAGGAGTGCCTGGTTTCGATGTGTAAACATTAGAGCTGGGGAAATAGAGGTGCCCAGGCACGGTCGTGGGCTTTATGGGCGCTCGCCAACAGCACTCACCCCAACTATCTGTTAAAGGCTTCACGGGGGTTTGTGTCCTTGATGCGTGTCTGTGTGCTCATTGTGTGTGTTGGCGTGCGTGCCCCTCAGGGCGTTCCTGGTGTCGAGGGAGCCACGGGCCCTCTTGGACCTCGTGGTCTGCCAGGCCCTCCCGGCCTACAGGGCCCCCTAGGCCTCGGTCTCCCTGGCAAACTGGTAAGGCCTTTCTGTCAGTGCCGTCACCACTACAGATGATTTTCTAACAAGCGTTCAAAAGTTACTCTTTGCAGCGCAAATAAGTCAAATTTTCCCTTAAAGCTATATTCTTCACATCATTTATTAAGTATATGATAAGTGTGATCAATTTAGGCAAATCTCAGGTAACAACACATACAAGTTTAATTAAAGCAGTTACGTGTCTGTCTTGATGAACTGCTACGATAACATATGATTACAACGCTTGTTTCAAAAGCGATGAAAGTGTTACTTGTATTGCGTATAACTGTATTCACTTTGCGGGTGGATCAGTTTGCATTGGACGGCTGTGCGCTTTCATATTCACTGTTTTTTAAACTCTTTCCTAGGGGGAGAGAGGCCAAGCAGGTCCAACAGGCCCGCAAGGCCCCAAGGTAGGACTCTCAATACATGGCAATTGTTGAAGTGCACGGGCATCAACATTTTTATTAAAAAAAAAAACTGCTACACAAAACTGTAATGAATGTTCAATTTGTGTCCTTGTTTGTGTAATAGTAAGTGTGTGTGTGTGTGTTCACTTGCATGTGGTGAACGGTGGCATAATGGTTAGTGCATTGTACTACGAACAAAACGACCCGAGTTCGATTCCTGCTCGTGACCAATAAACAGTGGTGAAGAGTTAAACTGAACTGGTCCTGGGCCTCCCGAAGGTCCGAGTAATCTTTAGTTGAGTATCTGGGGCAACGTGTACACATCTGCACTGGGGGGACAGGTGTGTGCCGGGTTTGGTTCCTGGCCACACCATCCTCTTGCGCCGGTGTCTGTGAATGTGCGCAATGGGTTGCGGCGGTTGAGTAAGCACCGTGTGAATGTCAGCACTGGGGATACAAAGGTGGACGGACATGTTTGATGGCCGCACCACCTCACCATGTGACTGTGGCAGCCTTCGTAGGAGCTCACTAACACCACTTGCCCCAACTTTGTGGTAAAGGCTATATCGGTGGATCACTGCCTTTGTCTTTGTACGGGTGCGTGCGGTGGTCAAGTGATTAGTGTGTTGCACCTTGGTAGTGGTACCTAGGTTTTATTCCAGGACTGGGGAGACAAACGTGGCTCAACATGTCGTTGGCTACACCACCTTGTTATTTGCTCGTCTCTACGGCTATACAAATGATTCTAGATTTAAAGCTTTCGTGACTGCAAGGATCCATACTCTTTGGTTCTATTCGGTAAAGTCACGTAAAAAAACAAAAAAAAATTAACGACGTTTCGGCCACAACACAAGTGGCCTTCACCTGATGAATTTTTTATTTTTTGATGAATTTTTTATTTTTATTTTTTGTTGTTTTTTACGTGACTTTACCGAATAGAACCAAAGAGTATACAAATGATCTTTGTCTTGCGTGTGTTTGTGTTTGTCAGGGCAAGTGTGGAACGGTAGGGCAACGGTTAATGCGCTGTGCTACGAATCCGGCGAGAATCGAGTTCGATTCCCGCTGACGGCCAACACCAGTGACGATTATCTGAACCGGTCCCGGGTCTCCCGTAGCTCGACTCAGCCTCAAAACGAGTACTTAATGCGGTTTGTAAACAACGCCACTGGGGAGACAAAGGCGGCCGGGTGTGGTGCTGATCACCCACCCCCTCATGAGCCGTGCCAGGCCTTCATAGGTGCTGCTCGCTAACGCCACTTGCCCCAACAGTCTGTTAAAGCTACACGGGTGATCTTTGTCTTTGTGCCAGGGTGAGCGAGGGTTTTCTGGAAATCCGGGTCCCCCAGGGGAGAAAGGTCAGCCTGGTATAGGTGTTCCAGGTCCTCAGGTATGACCCCACTCAAAGCCAATGCACGATCACAAATAAACCCCCATTGACCCAGGTTTACACCGGCATATTAATTTGACGACTTAATGGAATATGCTAATGAGGTGCCTGGGTGACCTAGCGGTCAGAACACTTCGAGCACTCAGATGGCAATACTGAGGTCCTGGGTTCGAATCCAGATTTTCATCTACCTGTGGTTAAACCACCGCACCTCTGATTAGCACGGTTGGCTGCGTACGGTGCGAAAGAAGTTCAACATACATATATACATAAACCGGGTCATTAACTCTTCACGATCTGCTGTACAAAATGTGTTCAGATAACCCCAATGTCACTGCAAGAAAACCCCAACGTCAAATATAAACGGATATGGAGATGAAACCCACTCATCAGCCTATCCTTTTCACTTCCTCAACTACAAGTAAAACACAAGTCTTTCGCAAAGTTAATAAGGGGACTTCTGTGCGATTCCACGATGAGGACTTAGACTGGCTGTTTGTGCACATAAAACGTGGTTAATATTGGAGGTGGAAGGGTTTTTTTTGTGCTCACGTTAAATGCACCATTTAATGGATTTATTGTTTCTGCATTATTTCAAAATAAATGTCAATTGCATTCTACACGTTTTGGCACCTAAAAAATTACTTATAAGAATGTATAAGTAAAGTTTTAATCATTATCGAATGGCATTCTGCACATACTTGTATGGGAAATGTACACATGTGTAAACAACATTTGAACTCGACACATTCGTCGATAACACCGTGGCCTTCAAATTATTTGCTTTTTACATATATATATAACAGGCGAGGGTTCAGACAATGGCCCTTCTTCAAAGAACTGGCCACCCGTTCGTTCCCCACAATTATCTGGGCCACCACCGTCTCACCGCATTGAGCGGTGTTTGTCTTCCCTAATTGCTCTCCCGTTATGGTGCTAAATGCCTAAATGACAGTCGATTGTTGATCGTTTCAAGGGACCTCAGGGGACCGCTGGCGAGAGAGGGCCTCAGGTAACCGTTGCTGCTTCATCGCCGTCATCTTTACTTTGTATAAAGTTGCATATACGTGTGTGTGTCAGGTAACAGTCTGTTAAGGTTATAAGAGGGATCTTTGTCTTTGTGTATCAGTTAACGGTCTGTTAAGGCTGTATGGGGGATCTTTGTATTCATGGATCAGTTAACAGTCTGTTATGGCTATACGGAGGACCTTTGTCTTTTTGGATCAGTTAACAGTCTGTTAAGGCTATATGGGGGATCTTTGTCTTTGTGCGTGTATGTATGTTGAACTTCTTTCGCACCGTACATAGCCAACCATGCTAATCAAAAGTGTGGGGGAAGGACAGCTTGCGTACAATGTTAAGTAGTTTGGGTCAATAGTAACCTGTTTTGTTGGCCTAGGGTCCAAAAGGAGCTCCAGGATTCCCAGGCCTTCAAGGAATCCCTGGAAAAGATGTGAGTAGATGACACCGTAATTACTTATCATCACCATCGTCATCATCACCATAATCATCACCATCATCATCACGATTATATCAGTTTAACGACGTCATGGTTAGCATGACCATGGTTCGTATAATGATATCATCACCATCATTTTTCACACCATCATCATCACTTGCATCAATTGTATCATCCTCATCATGCCCATAACACTCATATTTGGTACACATTTCCTTGAGGTATGTTTGTATTTGTAATCTCACGTCCCCACAGGGAGACCCTGGGAAGGATGGAAGACCAGGAATCCAGGGCCCCCCTGGCAAGCCGGTAAGTATCCCGTAGACCAGTGTCAAGTCTGTTAACGAAATTAGGGGGGGGGGGGAAATATTCATCAACAAAGTGTTTGTTTCATTTTAGTCAACAATTACGACGAGTGGAACAATGTGGACGTCCGGAATAAGCGTCTCATTTGAGACGCACACATCGCACCCTGACTGACTCTGACGTTCCCGCTCGAAGGCACCGGTGGCGTAACCATCAACCGCATCGTCAGAACACCAACAGGCCATGCGCGCACCTCCTTCGTAAATCTAAAAGTAAAGACACAAGCCACAGCAGTAGTGCGGCTGTGGACTATTAATCCTTAACGATGTGGCCCTTAACGGCGGAACGCGTGCTCTTTCATTTCCCAGGCACCCCTGCCTTTGATCTCGCAAGGGGAGATGGGAAACCTGCTCAAGGTACGACTCAGCAGCAGCAGCAGCCTCGCTGTTCTCTAGCGCAGTGGTTCCCAACCTCTTTATTGTTGTGTACCCCCTACCAACCCTGTCCTCCTAGTCCTACCGGCAAATGCATTTATATTTAAGGTGGGAGAGCATGGGGAGGGAGGCAGAGTGAGATTGAGAGGGCAGAGATTGCGTGGAAGGGAGTCGATTGAGAGGAGAGTGGAGAGGTAGGAGAGTGCTTGGAGGGGACAAGAGTGAGATGAGAGGTGAGGAGTCGGAGAGTGCGTGGAGGGGAGTGGAATGAGATGAGAGGAAGGAGTGCATGCAGGGGACTAGAGTGAGATGAAAGAGGAGAGGTAGACAGGCATGAGTCCATAGATGGTCTTGAAGTTATCAATACAAAACCTTTAGCAATATCAAAGTGTGGTAGCATCAACCGCATTGACCGAGGTGACCTCTTGACCTTAATCTTTCTTTGCCCGCTACTGCGGTTGAATGACGTAGTGGTGCCGCGTTTTCTCTGCTTGCAGAACGTGTGCAGCAGTTGCCTGACAGGAGCCCAGGGCTCACCAGGTCTCCCCGGGCTCAAGGGAGATAAGGGCCCCACGGGGAGTCCTGGTGAGGATGGACGAGACGGGGAGAAGGTGGGGACTCGCTCTTACCCCACAGCGCTCACTCACAGTCACACTCTGTAGCGCTGCGTTAGCTACGGTCACATTCACCCTTTCCCATTCCGAGACGTCTTTCAAGTTTGCAGGGTGGGGGTCCCGTTCACCGCTGATTCTCGGAACGCACAAGCGGTCCAGCTTTAATTTGATTTAGAGATGCGTATTGCTGTTGTTTTTAAAGACTTACTCACCACGGAGAACTGTAGCGACACAACCGCACTCTATGATAGCTGGCGCCAAACTGTACCAAAGGCTCTCCCGCATGGCCTTGTGGGAGCCTCGGTACCAAAAAAGTTATTTTTTTAAATTATTTTATTTCGAGTCGGATGACGTACACGTACGTTCGCGTACATCATTGAAAATGGTGCCTGAGGCCGTCGGGTGGCTCAAGAGGTGAGAGCGCGGTTACGCGGCCCAGCGGCAGCACGTTCAATGCTCGTTGCAGAGCTTCACGGTACAAACCCAGCCACTGCCCTGGTCGCCAGGTCCATAGGCACAGCATGCTAACCGCTACACTATCGCTCCCGTAGCACACGCGCACACACACACACGTGCGCGCGCATTTAATGCCCAAACGCTTCGTTTACATGCGATCGTTACGTTGTCCACATCGAGGGCCAAACGTAACTTTGCGCCCTGTCTTCGTGGACATTGGTGTCTCTAGGGAGATGCTGGTTCTCAAGGTTCTGCCGGAACCCCCGGAGTGGATGGGATGAAGGTGAGGGTCAAGGTGGTGATCAGAATCGCAGTCTACGGGAACCTTTTTGCCAGTATCACAATTATGAAAAATAAGAATATGTTTTTTTTCCCTTTCTGGCCATGAAACAGGTGTTAAGATGTTCAAACACCAACTAGGTACCTTTTGCAAGACATCAAGTCTAGGCCAATGAGTTTCTCCGCCTGATGAAGACCGCTTGTGTTGCGATCGAAACGTCGTAGGTTTTTTTCTCTATTATTATTTTCAATTTTTTTTGTATCTACGTGACTATACTGAAAGAACCAAGAATATGCATATATTATATATCAGAGCACGTTTGTTTGCATGTTTTAACACAGGCACGTGTGGTACACAAGTACATGCTTTGCAAAAGGTATCTATTTGATGTTTTAACACGTTAACACCTGGTTTATTTCCAGAAAGAGGAAAACTTATTCCTATATTTCATATAATCACACTCATCTTCTAAATCAGCATCCACATTGTATTCATTGTCCATTAGTAAACATATCTTCATTACCATCATTATCATGGGTATTATAATCATTGTCATTCTATACATCTCTGGCCACCGCGAGAGGGCTGCTGTCTCCCACCCGTGGCCAGGAGACCTCGACATTGGCATCTAGCTCCTGAGCACGTGGTCACGATCAATAAGAGAATAGAACCACCACCACCAGCATATCGTGTTGAAGTACCTTTAATATCAACACTTAATACAAATAGCATGGTAGTGAGAATGTATTTGTCTAATATCATTTTTTGGTGCATAGTTGGTCTCGTTTTCATGCCACGAAATTCCGGTCACGGCTAACATCAGTGGCTTGCGATGATTTCATCCGGTCCTGGACTCCCGCCATATCACCAATGTGTACCGACCAGCGGGGTGAAGTATGGTCAAACAACCCCCATGACTGACACGGCATGGGGAGGCCTTCATCCAGCAGTGGATTGACCAAGGGCTGTAAATCATTTTTATTAATTGTATCATTCTTATATAATTTCAGGGCAGCAAAGGAGAGAGGGGGTTGACAGGCCCTGCAGGTGACAAAGGGGAAAGGGTGAGTTTTATTTAAACAAAACAATTGTGTATTTCGCGTGCCAGGAAGTGGAATATAATTAAATGTTTCCTTTACTTGTGCTATTATTTTATTTCAAAGGCATTGAAAGTGAGCGGGCGGCTTTTTATATACTGGACATGTTTTACAGAGAGGTTATATATTAAAAATGATACTTACATACACACGTTAAGTACAAGCTTATCTTACCCAGTATACATTGATCATTTGTAATCATGGGAAAGTTAGAAGTTTTACAAATGGTAATGACTGTGCACGTGTGTGCATGTGTGCGTGTGCACGCGGGCGTATATGCGTTTCGGCTTGGTTACGCGCGTGCATTTGTGTGCGCGTGTGCCCTGGGTGTGATTGTACTTGTGTATATGTGGGCGCGTCTGTGCGATTGTGTGTGTGTTTTTGCGCGTGTGCGTGTGTCTGCATGCGTGCTGTGTGTGAACGTCTAAAGGGTCTCCCAGGGTTACCTGGGTATTTTCCTGAGCCCAGCGTCATCGGTTCTCAAGTGAGTAAACATATCAAACACAACTTGATGGCCTTGGGCTGTGGTTGTCCTTGTAAAAGAGCTGTTCGCTCAATGGTCCTTGACGTCTTTGTCTGAGTCTGAACTATTTTCCATTTAACGATTACGTTTTTGCCCGCAACGAAGCGGGCAAAAGGACATCCTCTAAATTCGAAACCGGTTGCTCAATTATCTCCTTCTTTGTTGGTAAGAAATATATAAAGTAATTTCCCAAACATGTTTCTCGTACAGAGTGCTGGCTTCATGACCTCGATAGCATGAATCTGGACCTATGCATGCCGTTGTCAACATTACCCAGCTTGTAGTGGCTTCAGGTGAATTGTGACAAATCCAAATGACGGTGAATGCTATTTTGGCTTCAACTGTTGTATGTATGTTGAACTTCTTTCGTACCGTACATAGCCAACCGTACTAATTGCAGGTGTGGGGGAAGGACAACAAACTAAACACAAAAACATTTCTCAAAAAATTAGTTTTCAAGCTATATTTAAAAGTTCATAGTTCCAGTGGCTTCCTAATATCAGAAGGAAGAGCATTTCAGGTGGCCGCAGAAGCGTATCTGAAAGCGCGCGATGCTGTGACCATCTTTGTTGCTGACTCTGAGCATATTTTTTTTCAATACGCTTGTTGTTTACATAGGAAAGCCTCACGGAGTCTCAAGACTCTTTGTCAGGGGGGTCCTGCCATTGACCGAAGAAGCTGCAGCTTATTATATATTTTTTTCATATTCAGTGAAGCTTTCCTGGGTGAACTAATAATTACTGTTAGGGATAAGTATAGTATTACAATGGGACGGAGCGGTGGCATAGTGGATAGCGCACTGCACCATGAACCAGAACCTGAGTTAGATTCAAAGCCATGGTGAGCATCCGTGGCATGCGATATCTAAATCAGTCCTGTGCTCCCCATCTTAACCTCACAGCACTGCCCAGCTTGTTGAAGAATGGCCAAACAGCCCCCATAACCGACACAGCATGGGGAGACCCGTCATCCAGCAGTGGATTGGCAGACCCATGTATCATAATAATAATCATCATAAAACATTGCAATGGCTGCTTGTCTCTACCTGCAGGGAATGCTTGGAGAAGTCGGTTCCCCAGGATTAAGAGGCCCGCCCGGCATAAAGGTGAGACATTACGCGGCCCGGTCTGTCCGGTAAAATATGTACAATTAAAAAAAATCTCTAAATATTGACGTGACCGTTGCTTCCAGTGAAAAGAGGCTGCTTAGGGCAGAAAACACCACGAAGCTAGGGAGGCCGTAAAACGCACGGCGCCACTTGCTGCTCCGGACTGTGCCGCTGAAGAAAGAATGCAATGGTGTTTTTCGCGGAGTGAAAAGGCTCATTTATTCCGTGTCGAACCACGAGAAAAAACCCAGGCTGCGTGCGTTTTGTTACTCGAGTGGCGCGGAGAGATCCACGGCTGGCAAGCGCAGGCGGGCCGAAGCCTCGAGGAGTATTTGTTTAGTTTGAGTGCACGCTAAAGCACTGCAGGGAGTGTAACTTTATTCAACAAAGCGGCCACCATTTTTGCAAGTAACCGCCAAAGTAGATTTTTGTACTTAGAACATAGATATTAATGCACCCAATATTAAGGCTAAACAGTGGATCTCTGCCCTTATCTGTGCCTGTCTCCGTGTGTGATTTCACTGAATTATTTGACTATGGTGGTTGGGCCTTGTCTAGGGAGAGCCAGGAGAGGCTGGGCTTCCCGGTCCTATGGGCCTGCCAGGACCACCTGTGAGTCTTTAATGCCGCTCGCATTATTTTAATTTACACACACTAATGCTTGATTTGCTTCTTCTGATAGCTGCCACTTATCGCTTTCCCTGGCAGACTCAGCAGCGAGCTTTAGTATAACAGTGTAGTTGGCCTTCTCCTCCATGCTCTGCCAGACATTTTAGAAAAGGTGGGACTATCCAAACTTGCACCACCACACGCGACCTCGCAATCAACTCACCTTGGAGCTAGAACCGGCGGTGTCTGGATATTTTGGATAATGTCACAAAGAAGGTTCACAGGCTCATTCAAGAATGTGACCTTTACAAGCTAAAAAAAATCAGCAAGCAGGCATTCTTTAAAAAATCGCTCTTCACGGGGCATCGGAGGGGCAGCTACACGTTTCAGGGATCGTGTTCGGTAAGACGCCTTGCAGACATCAGCGGCATGTTCAAAGTTGTAATTGTTTCTCTGAGCAAAGAGTCTTAAAAGCGTTTTTCAAAGAGGGGTGCTTAATATTTGTTTTCAATTGAGAGTGAAAACAATTTCACTCAACAACTCCAAGCTATTTTTGTGAATGCTTGGTTTTCAATTCCTGTGGTTGTCTTGTTGTTGTAGGGCCTGCCTGGGGTGGATGGAAGGAACGGCAGAGATGGACAATCTGGTGAAAAGGTTAGGCCCTCGAGTCCAGACCGCAAACCGGCAATCTGACGTTGACACGGCGCTAATGTCGACGTTTGACTTCAATGAAGTGGAGCTTGTAACGTTACCGATATATCAATGGACAAATACTGATCTGTTTGCACAAATTAGCATTGAGAGTAACATAAGTATTTTGACTTTATGTGTAATTTGTGAGCTATTAAATCAGCTCATTTGCAGCCACTCGCTAGATTATTACACTGCAGGATGGTGAGAAATGGCAATGTCTTGAGGAGGCCTCCATCCAGCAGTGGATTAATCATGGCTAATGATGATGATAACGTTTTCGTGACAATATTTTTTGCTTTCACACGCTGTTCGAGAAAAATTAAGCCAAATATATTGATTGCTAATAATTTTTTATTTTGTTTCACTTTGAAAATGTAATTGCTTTGGTGTGTTATATATGTGTTGAAGCTAAAATATTTTGCCGGTGTTGTTGTTGTTGATCAGGGCATGAAGGGGGAGCCGGGTCTGGTGGCATTCGATGGAGTAGAGGGGAACATGGTAATTGTGAAACATGATCCCGTTCTGTCTGGCCTCCCTACAACACTCTCCTGTCTGCCCGCTTGTTTTTCTCGCATCTTACTTCATCATAGATGCATTGCTTTCACCCATGCACTTTGATCCAGTGTTGTGGGCAGGGATACTTTATATATATTTTTATGGGCGTAACAATATATTGATTCATTGGTAATTCCGACGTGGGAATTAGCTGCTTTCAGCTTGCGTAGAATGCGACCGGGCTGCTCTTATTGACCTTTGAACTACGCACGGCAGGCGGATATTTTGTTCACAAAGGGAAAAGGAAAGAGTCGCCCCTGTCTGTCGTGAATGTGGTGAAGTGCGGTCTGTCCATCACGTACCCGACCACTGCCATTTACACACGTACACAAGAGGTGCGGACACGATGCATCAAGCTACTTCTGAGTGCATTACCAAATGTAACACACGGTTTATCAGTTTATTTTCATATGCCACATGAAAGTAGGAAATTTTGACTGATATCATTGCTTTTGCGCATCAAATCACGTGTAAGAAGTTATCTCTTTCTATTGATGTCGCTGACATGCTCATGTTGCATTTAGGCGAATGGAGATAACAAAATTTGGTCAGATATTAATAACGCCAGTTGCAAGTGGTATCGGAACCTGTCCTGGGCCTCTCCTAGGTCAACTGAGCCTTCAATGAGTAATTTGATTGGTGTGTAAACATCAGCACTGGAGAAACGAAGTCAAGTGGCTATGGTGCTGGCCACACCACCCTCTCGTGCGCTGTTCCGGCCGCAATAGGTGCTTGCTAACAGTGCTTACCCCAACAGTCTATGCAGGCTAAACAGGGAATCTCTGTGTTCTGTGTGTGTGTAGGGTTTTAAAGGATTTACTGGAGAACCAGGTCCACCTGGGCCAAAGGTATATCAGCACTTGTCACATTAATTATAATTGCAAATAATATTAATTCCTTTCGGTTGTCTAGGGAAGCCTCAGAACTCTTGTTCAGGAGAGGTCTGCCTCTCCTGAACAAGTGTTTGGCTTGTGGGAAGAAATCAGGCAACCACTGGTGCACTGCCACCTTCTGGGCACCTCGCAGCCCAAGACGATAACGCCTTACATCCACTACGAACTAAAGTCAACATTTTGCTTTGCTCCAGAGACCTGGCGGGATCCACCACGTTCAGTGTGATTTTTGTCGCAATGTATCGAACGGCGGGAAAAGTAACTGGGCTTGGGCAGGGCAAGTCCCTTAGAAGGGACGATAGCCGGCGGTCGAGACTGAGCATGGAGCGGCAGCCAAAGGAGGGAAGCATGTGTCCCGTGGAGGTAGAGCAACGAACTGAAGCTTGTGCGCGGGCGATGGATGTAAATTCACATCGCAAGACCGTGGGAGATTGAAACTGCTTGGAGAGGCCTTCATTCAACCAGTGGATCGATTGTGGCCCATGATGATGGTGATGATGATGCTGCATAAGCAGTGGATCGATTGTGGCCCATGATGATGGTGATGATGATGCTGCATAAGCAGTGGATCGATTGTGGCCCATGATGATTGTGGTGCTGCGCGTGTGTAAGCAGTAATTACAGAACCAGAACATTTCCCGTGTGTCCCAGGGTGAAAAGGGCCCGTCTGGGCTCCCCGGGAGGGATGGCATTCAAGGGATTGACGTGAGTTCCCCCAACGCCCGCACCTCCACGAGCACCTATACCTGTGCAAATTAAACTTTCAGCCTCATTGGGCCCCTACCTGGTCAGACAAAGGAAACTGAACTGACTTCAACATCTTTCTGCGCGTTTATAGCCAGGGTAATGAGTTGCCAAGGCTATAAACCAATCTATCTTTTTATTATATTTTTGACACTGCACGTAATTTCTTGTTAATTCTTGGACTTTATCTCCCAGGGGAGCCCAGGTCTCCCTGGGCCACAGGGACCCCCGGGGCCCATCGGAGAACCGGTGAGTGCAGTACAACACAACAGCAGCCACCCTTTGAAATACGACCGGCGTCCCGCCCCACGCAGCGTGTATACTGTACGCACACAGTTGGTAGTGGTGCTGGATGTGGTGGCCACGATGTTGTTCCACTCGTGTGATTGGGCGCGTAGTGATGCACCCATCGACTAGAAGATGACATTTACCTCTCACGGCACACTGGGGGGGGGGGGGGGGAGGGGGGGGAGGGCGCAAATAGGAATTCGGCCCTTTCTGTCGCTTTTTTATAATCCAGAATAAAATTATTAACACATCAGAAATTATTGTCCGAAGTTATCAGCACTAATTTGCTTCCAGCGAAATGTTTAGCTGGGCGCACCGCTCGATGATACATGCGTTTCATTGCAGGCGTCAAACTTGACGATTTGAAGTTGACGCAAATCACGTCAAATGATTTGCTCGCGTGGTACATTGTTGTGATATCAGGGCCTCCTCCTCGTCTATTCAGATCTTTCCCTTCAATGTTTTACCACTACCCATGCCCAATGATGCAAAACCCTCCACTACTATTCAACTGCGTTATTTCAGTTCCAATATTAGAATTTTAATACTAATTTTAAACGAATAAAACTATTTAAATGTTTGGCAAATTATTGGTAGTAATGCACACGGTGATTATATGGCTTTTGTTACCAGATTACCTTTAGGATTTATCAGAGAAATGTAATATTGCGTTTCTGCTGCTATAAATTGGGATTAAGATTTTTGGGAGGTCCCTCAAAATTAAAGGCCCTGAACTACGGCCCCTGAAGGCCCTGCATTAACATGGCCCCGACGACCATTCCCACTGGCTGTATGTGATGGAGCTTTCACTGTGTCCCAGTTGACCCGTTAACCTTCCCTGTGTCTTCTTTGTTTCCTCCCGCTTGCCTGCGCTAGGGTCGCCTGGGACCTCCAGGGCATCACGGCCTCCGAGGACTTCCAGGAGAAGCTGTGAGTGCTGCCCACCAGTGGCGGTGCTAGGCCCAAGCAAACTGAGCTAATGCTTTGGGCTCAAAGCAATTCAAGGGGCCCTGGATTCATGACAGAAAAAATATTGGTCAACTAAATATCAGCTCGAATTAAAATAAAATTAACGTATACATAGCCGTACATTGCTAACAGTCATGCAGACCCTGTGAGCAACTATTTGCAGGTCAGTTATAATGCGATATTGGCAGGGGTTCGGATGGATCAGTGGTCATATTAGATGATGTCTTCATGAAATATGTAAAATTAGTGGGCTGGATTATCTAGGGGTCATAGCACTCAGGCATCTGCTTGTGAATAAAAATGGTTATTAAGTGTAGTTAGGTGATGGTCTTAGCCCGGTTACCAATTATTGCACGAAAGAAAACTCAGATTAAATTTGGTTTTGCACTTAATTCAGACAAATGCCAGCTGTGAGGCTATATCGCTTTGACTACCATGTGACAAACATTACTATCATATGCAGAGCGGGTGGGAAAGTGCTGCCTTCTACTGTGCGGACCTGTGGTCCCTTGAAGGAATCTCAGAGGTAGCTCCGCGATATCTGCTTCCGTGGGGCCTTTGCCCTTTTACACAAACGACGCCACTTCTCTGCGAGCGATTTGAGTGGATTCTTCATGTCGTGGCGTGACGCCGATAGCACAATTGGGTTAACATTGAGAGTAAATAACGAATCTTTTTTTTACATGACGTCGGGGTAGACGCTGTTGATTGTGGTGACCTCTCTCTCTCTGCCCCTCTTCTCTAACCAGGGCGCGAAGGGAGACCAGGGCTCCGTGGGAGACGTTGGATTCCCAGGATCACGAGGACCTCCGGGGCCTATGGTGGGAGGCCCATTTTAGTGCCTGATAAAATTGCCCCATAATTATGGTATCGCAATCAAAGGCTGTGTACGCAGTCTGCATTTCTATTAGTTTGCCGCTAAAGAAATAAACTGTGGGGAGAAGTGGGCGATGTGTGGGGGGAGGCGAGGGCGGGCAGCGACTATGCTTTCAAAGTAAAATGTGTGTTAATCTGCTTGTTTCGCTCTCTCTTTTAAGGGACCTGTGGGGAGAGCTGGGGAGCCGGGTAGAGAGGTGAGTGTGAACGCGGGAGATTGAAAGCGTGGTGGGAATAAGCAGAGTGTTGTCGTTTGTAATCAAACCGTAAGCGACGCGATGGTATGAAACCTGTAACCTGTAATATGGTTACAGGTGTACAGGTTTCATACCATCACTCATAAGTTCAACATACATACATCGGGCGCATTGAGAAATACGGCTCGGCTTCCACGCTTGGCTATCCATCGAACAAAGGTGGCCACCGCATTGCCCGCTTTCAGGTGCGCTTCTTCAGCCGTCTGGAATGCTCTTCCTTCCGATTTTAGGGAGTGACTGGAGCTATGCACTTTTAAATCTAGATTTAAAATGAATTTGTTGAGAATTGCTTTTTGTATTTAGTTTGTTGTTCTTCCCCCACACCTCCGATTAGTACGATTGGCTACTTACGGTGCGAAATAAGTTCAACATAGATACATACATGCGGTGGTGAATGCTCGTAAACCAGCACTTTGGAGGAAAGGGGTGCTGGGAGGTGGCCAGGAGATGTCAGTACAGCAAGCGTGTCCGAGGACCACATTTGTGTGGAACTTTGAGTGTCATCCTTTTTTTTCAGGGTTCTCTGGTTTTGTTCGATGTAAAATATACTCATGAGTAAACTTGGACAAATATCCCAGTAATGGATCATTCTGAAAAAGATTCTTGAGGTTTAGCGAGTCTCATGGATCTCTATTTTTCTTATACAGAAAAGGCCCCCATTGCTTAGATGGAGAGCTCTTGCCAATAACATCTGTTAACCCAACAGTATTTATTTTAACAAGCCTGATGAGACTCAGAAAACTAAAACATGTTCAAAGATTTGCTTACTGAAATACATGCTGCACCTGGATAATACTGATCTAAAATCCAATAGGCCCAAAAGCTAAGATATACTTTTACGTGGTAGATACAGAACGGATTTCCACTTACGTGCGCATTTTCTTGTACAGGGCCAGCTTGGAGGGAAGGGAGACCGTGGGCAGAAGGGAGAACGCGTAAGTGTTTATACATCCACTCGGCACCAAAAACAACGTCTTCAAAATAAAGCATTCAACGATGGCAGCATTTCAGAACACTTTGACGACTAAAGCAATTATGCATTTTGTATTATGTCTGTGTGGAAAGTGCGCAAAGAAACATTCTGTAGAGTAAATGGTTGCTTGGCAGTAATCTGACGCTATCCTTTGTTCATCTATTTACGGTGTAGTTGGCAACATGTGCATTATAAGCAATGTATATCGAACAAGATAAAATGATTGTAAGACTTACGGCAAGCTTACGATTAATGGAATGCTGTTGAAGAAGTTCAGCAAAGCATAAAAACAAAACAATACAGATTAATAACACCATCACAAAAGTGATGCGAAACTGATATCAGGGCAATTGTCATATCATGGCAACGTGTCCAAATATCAGGCGAAGCAGAACAACACCAAGAAGGCGTGGATACTTTCGCCAAAAATGGAAGATCAAGTACAGTGAGGGAAAAAAGTATTTGATCCCCTGCTGATTTTGTACTTTTGCCCACTGACAAAGAAATGATCAGTCTATAATTTTAATGGTAGGTTTATTTGAACAGTGAGAGACAGAATAACAACAAAAAAATCCAGAAAAACGCATGTCAAAAATGTTATAAATTGATTTGCATTTTAATGAGGGAAATAAGTATTTGACCCCCTCTCAATCAGAAAGATTTCTGGCTCCCAGGTATATTTTATACAGGTAACAAGCTGAGATTAGGAGCACACTCTTAAAGGGAGTGCTCCTAATCTCAGCTGGTTACCTATATAAAAGACACCTGTCCACAGAAACAATCAATCAGATTCCAAACTCTCCACCATGGCCGAGACCAAAGAGCTCTCCAAGGATGTCAGGGACAAGATTGTAGACCTACACAAGGCTGGAATGGGCTACAAGACCATTGCCAAGCAGCTTGGTGAGAAGATGACAACAGTTGGTGCGATTATTCGCAAATGGAAGAAACACAAAGTTCTGTCAATCTTCCTCGGCCTGGGGCTGCATGCAAGATCTCACCTCGTGGAGTTGCAATGATCATGAGAACGGTGATGAATCAGCCCAGAACTACACGGGAGGATCTTGTCAATGATCTCAAGGCAGCTGGGACCATAGTCACCAAGAAAACAATTGGTAACACACTACACCGTGAAGGACTGAAATCCTGCAGCGCCCGCAAGGTCCCCCTGCTCAAGAAAGCACATATACATGCCCGTTTGAAGTTTGCCAATGAACATCTGAATGATTCAGAGGACAACTGGGTGAAAGTGTTGTGGTCAGATGAGACCAAAATGGAGCTCTTTGGCATCAACTCAACTCGCCGTGTTTGGAGGAGGAGGAGGGATGCTGCCTTTGACCCCAAGAACACCATCCCCACCGTCAAACATGGAGGTGGAAACATTATGCTTTGGGGGTGTTTTTCTGCTAAGGGGACAGGACAACTTCACCGCATCAAAGGGACGATGGACGGGGCCATGTACCGTCAAATCGTGGGTGAGAACCTCATTCCCTCAGCCAGGGCATTGAAAATGGGTCGTGGATGGGTATTCCAGCATGACAATGACCCAAAACACACGACCAAGGCAACAAAGGAGTGGCTCAAGAAGAAGCACATTAAGGTCCTGGAGTGGCTTAGCCAGTCTCCAGACCTTAATCCCATAGAAAATCTGTGGAGGGAGCTGAAGGTTCGAGTTGCCAAACGTCAGCCTCAAACTTTAATGACTTGGAGAAGATCTGCAAAGAGGAGTGGGACAAAATCCTTCCTGAGATGTGTGCAAACCTGGTGGCCAACTACAAGAAACGTCTGACCTCTGTGATTGCCAACAAGGGTTTTGCCACCAAGTACTAAGTCATGTTTTGCAGAGGGGTCAAATACTTATTTCCCTTATTAAAATGCAAATCAATTTATAAAAAAAATTACATGCGTTTTTCTGGATTTTGTTGTTGTCATTCTGTCTCTCACTGTTCAAATAAACCTAACATTAAAATTATAGACTGATCATTTCTTTGTCCGTGGGCAAACGTACAAAAACAGCAGGGGATCAAATACTTTTTTCCCTCACTGTACCAAACTGTGACATTGTGGTGAGGTACAAACCATCAGGCGCGTATCACTGGTGATTACACAATACAACGAGCATAACCTGGTGGAACGAGTGGACTACTCCACTCGGCTACCACCCCGGATGCCGTGGGATGACTCACAACATTGAAAATGCAATTGTATCCCTGTTGTTTTATTCAAACCCCATACATAATAAGAATGACGTGAGTCAAAAACCTTGCCCCCCCCCCCCCATCCACCCTCCTTCCACCAAAAGATAAGGACATGGATACATTGGTTCATTTTTACGGAATTGTACAAATGTTTTGTCGATTAAATCAAGTGTAAAAGCCACTCATTCGTTTAATCGGTTGCTCTCTGCGTTCCATATTGGGGGACTTCTCATCCAGGGGGAGCCCGGGATTCAGGGCGACCAGGGACTCCAGGGAGACAAGGGCCTACAGGGCGACCAGGGACTCCAGGGAGACAAGGGCCCATCCGGCCAGCCGGGGCCCCCAGGGGTGAAGGGCATCACCGGGCCGATGGGGCCGTACGGTATCCCCGGCGAGAGGGGCTCACCCGGCCTGCCGGGGTTGATGGGGCCCGTCGGGCCACATGGACCCAAGGTGAAGCTTCTTTGTTTCTTCACTCATTTTGAATATACGTGAAAATTGTTCTTATTTCATAATAACCCAGCCGGTAATCGATATCCATTTTTTTATTTGCATACATCACCCCCCTTCTCTGGCCTTCGCACCTGATTTCCTCACAAGTGAAGACATCACATTTATCCCTCTATTTAACACCGAAGCAGGAGGATTTCTCCAAAACTCTGGCTGTCCACCTGATGATGCTGGTTGTAATTACAGGCGAAACGTCACTGTACTCGAATTGTAAATGTTGTGGGTTTACTCTCCAACGCACCGGTGTGCTGAACTAGTAGAGAATTCGGATTTTTTGTTTTCGTGACAAACCTTGCTAATTGGCTGTGTCGGGTCGTGGCAGGTTTAACAACACGTTTATATTCACGCGATCGATTATGTATACTTTCATCGTATTGCTTCCTCCTCCTGCCGTTTTCCTTGTATGTTGGCGTGCGGTTTATGTGTGGTTTATGTGTGTGGCAGCCAGGTGCGGTTCCGACCACACCACCACCTTCCTGTACTGTGCCGACCTTAATAGGTGTTTGCCAACAGCATTTGCTTCGACGGCCTCTGTAGGCTATGTGGAGGATTTTGCCTCTTGTGGGTGTGGCTGTGGGGAGTGGTGGCAGGGTAGTTAGTAGTCATTTAAGTTCAATTCGTGGCCATGGCTAAAATCTGTGGCAAGTGACATCTGAACCGGTCCTGGGCCTAACCTTGGTCTACTCGAGTTTAAATGAGTACCCGGTACAGTGTGTGTGTGTGAATATCATCGCTCGGGAGACAAATGCAGCCGTGCATGATACTGGCCTATATATGTGTTCAAAGCACACTAACTTGGTCTCTCAGGCTTAACTGGATATCGTTGTCGTCTCAGCATGTCGGAGGAGAGCGGTGCCATATTGGTCTCTGCACCATCCTACAATCCCATAAACCCAAGTATATTTTCCAACCATACACAACGCCGGTGGAAACTGGTATTTAAACATGACCTGGGACTCTCCTAGATAGGCTCAACCTTAAAAACGCGAACCTGGTTTGGTGTGTCAACACCAACCTTTCCTTTTTCAGTACGACGTCACACATGCAACTCTAAAACTATCAACTAAACTATTTTTTTATTTTACCAGGTAAGGCCCACTGAGCTTTATAGCTCTTGTGGGCCTTACCTGGTAAAATATAGCTGTTTCAGAAGCGACCTGGCTATCACAAATGATAGCTCAACAAAGTGGCATATCATGTGAAAATGTATAGCCAAATAATCTAAGCGCACCTTGATTCTAAATTTGAAAGGAAAAACTGAATGACCCAGAAGAAAATCCACGGTTAGAACACGCAAACTCCAAATATACAGGTGTCAGGTTCGGGATCGAACCCACGACCTCCTGTATACCAGGCGAGGTAGTTAACATCTCACCTGAGACTGAGGTACAGGCAGATATGTGAAAAGATGAGATATGTGAACACCTGTATAAAATAACAGTTACACCACGCAAAAATGCAGCACTGCATTGGGCGTGTGTGGTTAATTGGTCTGGGCGGATGTGTGATGGTCTGATAACCAGCATTGTACTATTCCTCCAATATGAGCATTGCATGGCCAAGGCCATCGTTACGTGAATGTACTCACTGTCTCTGCCGTTTTTGTATATTTTATATTTCACCAGGGTGACGCTTTTCCCCTTGACGAGATGAAGCGTCTGATAAGAGAAGAGGTCACCAGGATATTAGAAGGTACACAGAGAAGTGGTGTAGAAGTTGTTTTACTGATTATTCTTGAATAGAATCTCGACGCCGTATCATCTTAGTTAATCGAATCACTGGGAGGGAGGGAATCATTGCATGCCTTCTGTGTGCTCTGATCTCTGTTTCTGGCTACTTCGTGAAAATCTGGCCTATGCTGCACAACTTGTGAATAAAAAAAACCCTTTAACAATCAACGAATGGACAGGAGCCTCCATCAAAAGTATTGCAACTGTGATGCTTGACCAGAGAAATAAAGGGCTGTTAATGTGATCAGCACTTTGAAGATTTTGTTGCATCTTCTTTGGCAGTGTTCTTGTAATAAATATGCACCGATTGAAATTTTTGCAAAGGCACCTGAAGAGGTGCATGCTTGTAATTACCCCGAGAAACCAAAAGGGGAAAACACACGCATCATACTGCAAACGCGAGTTGTAATGTTAGAAAAATGAAGTGGCCTTGGTCAGGACACGGTGCTAGATAAGATAACGGCCGGTGGTCGAGACTGACGATGGAGTGGCAGCCAAAGGAGGCAACCCACCCGAGAGGAACTGAGGTGATGGGATCAGCTCGTGTGCGCGAACGAGGTGGATTATCACGTGACCATGAGCAATGGCGACGTCTTGGAGAGGCCTTCTTCATCCTGCAGTCGTTAGATTAAACGTTATGCGTCCCTACACTTGATTGCCTGGCTTAATCTTGTATTCCTGTGCTATCGTGCGCTCGCGTGCTCTTGATGCTGCCACTGCTACTGCAGATCGACTCACGAGGGTGATGGCACACATCCAGTCGCCTGCAGCCATCGTCACATCCCCGGGGAGACCAGGGCCTCCTGGCCCACCGGGAAGGGATGGCACGCCCGGTCGACCTGGCATGCTTGGGGAACCAGGTCCACAGGGATCAATGGGGTCCCAGGGCCCTCCCGGCATACAGGGTCCTCAAGGTAGGTGTCGTCCCCACTATGTTGATCCGCAATGCTGATGTTACCAACGAGTCTTACTCTTCGACGTTTGCTTTCGGGCTGCACCTGGTGTTGTTTGGCACGATGTCTGACGTTTCGCTCCCCGTGCTTGGAGGAATTGAAGAAGTGCACTGCGAGTTCTTTTAGATTCTGAAGAAGCTGCCAGCACATGCACCAAACAACCCAATACAGGACCCCACTCGCCCCTCCCCCCACGATTCCATGAGGCCTTCATAAGTAAATAGCATTGTTAGTGGTTGTGATAGTACCAATATTTCAGATGCAATGTTAAGCAATAAATGACCATTTTCCGACAAATTCCACAACTATATGTCAGTGACATTGTAATTGCTGGAATTTTTTTGTTATAACAGTTCTATCATGACTTAATAACAATATCGAGGTTCTACAATATCACGATTAGTTCATTTATGTATCCTGGCTTAACATTGATATAACCCAGGTAGAAATGCCATCGTTGGCACGTAGTGTTTGACTTTTACCCCCTCCACAAACCTGGAAACAGCACTCTCGACCTACCCCCCCCCCCCCCCCCCGCGCGCGTGCTGTGTGCTGGCGATCACAGGCGATAGGGGCCCCAAGGGTCAACGAGGGGACCCTGGGATCGCGATCAAAGGGGAACGCGGAGTTCCAGGACAACCAGGTGCGATAGATACGATTTTACTCAGCCAGTCAATTGTGAATTTGTGTAAAATGTATATAATAATAATGATGATGATGAATAATGTACCTCCCTTTTTGTCAATCCGCTGCTGGATGAAGGCCTCCTTCCTTAAGCCGTGTCAGTCATGGGGGTTGTTTGACCATACGTCACGCTGGTCCGTGAGGGTTGGTGAAGAGGGGTGGCTCAAGACCAGTTCCCATGACCAGCGTGTTCAAGTAAAGTTAAAAAAATCCTCACGACTTAGAGAGCGTGGGAGGTATTCATTCAGCAATTGATTGACAAAAGGCTGTTAATAATGATACTAACAGAGATCACCAGAGTGCACCTTTTAGGGGTATAATGATGTATTGATTCAGAAAATTCGATTCTTAAGCTCACCATACATGCGATACATGCACAGATGATGTGTCCACAAATAGAAATGTATTTTTACACAATTACGCGCGTTCTCTGCAGGCACACCGGGCAACCCCGGGCAGGCCAATGACGGCAGCCCAGGCCCCCCAGGGCCTCCAGGCAGGTTCGGCATAGCGGGGATGCCAGGGCCACAGGGGCCTCCGGGCCGGGCCGGCCGCTGTGACCCGACGACGTGCCAGCAAGCGGCCCTGCTTGCGTACCGCGACCGTCGGGACACGGAAAGGCCTTGACGGGAGACGAGGAGACGAGATCTGCGGAGATGTTGGGCACGGCGGGGGGGGGGGGGGGGTGATGCGAAATCACGTAAGGGTTGCCCCCCTCTGATTATGACAGATGGAGGTGTTGTCATGGCCAAGGCCTTTCATGCCACCAAACCTCGCTAACCCTTTCTATTCTCTCGAGCAGATTCCGCGGCTGCTGCACAGTAGGCGTGCGACATCCGAGACGACCCGCCCTAACAGCATCCCACCCCTCCCGTCATCTGCTCTGAGGTCTTCCCCTTGGTTGCCAGACTCGTGGAAACCACTCCAATGCTTTCCACCTCTTAGGTACCAAAAAACAAACAGGACACATAATGGGAATAATAATATCTCTCAATACTGCAAGAGGGGAGACCTACCTGTAATTGTATTTTATCTTTGGTGGTGCATTATTATATTATTACGCAAATAACGTCATGGAAGGACTATGTGATTTTGGCAGGAGAGCTACCTCAATAAGAGCACGATCCTGGATAGACCAGGACAGGTGACAACCCTGGCGTTGCGGCCTAGCGGTGGAGGATGTTTACGATCCCATGCTGTGGCTGCTCTGCGCTCTGAATGATCGCCGCGTGAGGACACTTTACGTTCGGGCAAAAAAGTTGGCGACCGTTTGTTGCTTTCGCGTAAGACTGCAGGGATTTAGCGTTCGCAGTGACGGATAGGCGCAGGATGAGAATGCTTTACAGCCATCGTCGTTGATAATACGGCCATAAGGATAAAATTATTGCGAGACGTACCTTTCCCCATCGTACGTTGACGTTGAATCCAGTTGAGAACAGTCTTATGCCACCAGTGAAGAGACGCTTTATTGGTCAGAATTTGATCAATATATTGGCAACGTATAAATAATATCGGTTTAAGCCTGACAATTTTGACAGGTGCTGGAGGGTTAATTACGATAATTTTGGCTTAAAACTACCACTTGACCTCACCCAAAACAAAAAATGGATCATAAAATACCATATTCGCCTGATTTATAAGATTTTCCAAAAAGTAAGACGCACCCCAAAATTGTGCCCGGTGTAAATAAAGTTATACAAATCTGGTCATGCACGAACCTACTGGATTATAAGATGCACCCACGACTTTAGCTTTATAATACAGGGGGTAAAGGTGCGCCTTCTAATCTGGAGAGTAAGTTTGTACAAGATAACGTTACATTTTGGGCATCAACACTTTGTCAGGGCGCCACGGTGGCGAGATGTTAACTACCTCGCCTGGTATACAAGAGGTTGTGGGTTTGATCCCGACCCTGATGCCTGTATATTTGGAGTTTGCATGTTCTCTCTCCCCGCGGTCGTGTGGATTTCTCTCCGGATCCTCTGGTTTTTCCCTCGACATCTTTGTCGAGCTTTCATTTGTGGCAAGGTCGCTTCTGCAAACAATAGCTATATATGAAACAGAAAAATAGGACAGAAAGATGTGGCATAGTTGCAAATTCTGCCGCACTCTTATTTAATCTCCTTCTCTTCGTTAATTCACAATTACATGTTTATGTTCGTACGAGATGGCCTGTTATTGGTGGCCGTGGTAAAGCATTGTCAGCCTGGCGTACACTCACGCTGTGCATTGGTATCACTGGCAAATTTGAACGAGGGGGAGTTTCAGGCAGAGTAAATGACAAAATATATCAAATCTGATGACGATAATACGGTGTCCATTAATGTACCATTATTACGTGATTATACATAGACGGCAGTTCGAAATGCGTGGTTGAAATGTTGGAAGGCCCGCTCCTCCCATACCTAACATTTTAAAAACCTGAAATCTTGAATGATCAACAGCAGCGCATAAGATGCGTGTTCGAAACAATCAGAGCCGAGATGCTGGCAGATACCCAGCCAGGACTCAAAACTCAACGTGGTATTTGTCACCAAAGCCATAGTGGGCACATCGATGATTCACACCACCAAATACTTGTATGTGTGTGTGTAGTTTTATCGAGATTGATTCCCGCTCATGTCCAACAACGGTGACGAATATCTGACCTCCGCTAGGTCGACTCAGCCTTAAATGAGTACAAAGTTCGGTGTGCCGGCTTCAAAATGTTCTCGCGAAGAGCACTTGCCCCGACAATCTGTTAAAATACTATATGGAGTATATACACTTTGGTTCCTTTTCCGTAAAGTCACGTAGGTAGAAAAATAATGGGTCACGACGTTTCGATCGCAACACAAGCAGTCGTCATGAATCACAGCAAGAAAAAAACGTTGTGATCTATTTTTTTCTACCTACGTGACTTTACCGAAAGAACCAAAGAGTATGGATTTCCGCAGTCACGAAAGCTTCAAATCAAGATTATATGGAGTATCTTTGGCTTTATCTTGGTGGTTTTTTCAACTTAGCTCAAACTGCTGTCTTATTATAATTCCTTAACGATGTATGGTAATACCGATATGTACACCCTGTACGTTTATTTCTTAAACTAATTTCACCCTCACTGGCCCATGCGAGTGAAGGTGGGAGGGGGCGGGGTGGCAACCCGATTTCAATTTCAAAGGCTCCTGCAGCCCCCAGTTGCCCAGTGATGCCATTGTCGTTACCACTAGCTCTAGTGGCCACTCCTCGCAGGAGGCCGTGGGGGGGAAAAAAAACCCTTGCGTTGAACCTCTCCAAATCCCTCGTTAGGACCTCCTTATCGACACGGACGCGCAAGATGCAGCAGGATGCTCGCACGTGGATTCGCCGACACGAGGCAACCACGCAAATGAAAGGGGGTGGGGGGGGGGGGTGTAACAGAAACTAAAAAACGTGATAACCCACGCAATCTATTTTGTCTAGCAAGTCGGACTCTTGTTCCTAGTAAATGTGGATTAAGTGGATGAAAACAATGAATTGGTAAGTTCGTTGTGCGGCCATCTGTGGGGCGATGGTACGATAATAACTGTATCAAGTGGATCGTTAAAGTGCTCCAGTGAAGCAAGCAAGGGTTGTCTTTTTAAACGAATATATGGGTTATCCAGTTTTAGTTTCCCACCCCCCCCCCCCCCAGGACAATCATCAAATTACTTTTATTCTAAACAAAACGTTTCCTTTTTTTTACCATGAAACACATGACCGAAACTTTTTCAAATGTTAAAGCGCATTATCGAGGCCAGTTTTAATTAACTAAACTTTGATAAGTAAATAGCTTTAGTTGCGCTTTTGAAAAAAACGTTATTTTTTACACGAGTGGTTATCATAAAACTCCGTGCACTAAGGTTTATTTTCTGCGTACAAAAAACAATACCTACGCTGATACACTGTTTAATCTCTTAGTTATATTTTTTTGGACGGGGTGGTTGTACAATGACACGTCCAGCGTCATGGGATATTTGAATACTGCTGTACTGTTTAACCATCGCGTTTCAAATCACGGAAAACTAGAAATGGTTTCCAGTTGATATATTTTTTTGATTGTTTTCATTGCGCTCGCGATTTGCGGTGCAGTCCGGTAAAGTTTAAGTGCGATCCTTAAAGTACCTCAAATCCTGCCGGTCGGGATTTTTTTTTCCGGCCGCTCTTGTTTATTTACTGTTTTTGTTTTATATAACCTCATTTCGTGTCTTTTTTCTGCGCGCGCGTGTCAGCAAAAAAGATTATTATTCTCGAAGTTAACCAAAAGTGCCACCCCATCCAATGCACCAGTTTTGGGCTGTTTGTTTTTAGCAGTGTGTTGATTTGGATGTGATGGCACATTCCTAAAATCCAATGGGGGGGGGGGGCTGGCGGTGTGGGGGCATTTTCTGTTGTCTCTTTTCCAATATGATTCCGGTCGTTGTTGCTACTGGCATCACCGCATGAGACGAAGCAACCGTAAGGAACTCATGCTCAATCTCAACCTTGTAGTGCCCCGCTGCCGCACAGTGGTCGCTCACTCTCGAAGGGAACGACTTGAGAGACGCGAGGAAGAACCACAGACAAGCGGCAGTGCACCTGGCACCAAATCCCCTCCACCCCTGCTAACTTCTGCAGTCCTCTATATATAAAGGTGTTATTGGCCAATGAATCAGTGTTCACATTCTTGGAGACTCACTGAGGCCTACTTGCTCGCAGGTAGGCCTCAGCTAAAATGCTTTAAATGCTATCGGGTGTGCAGACGGTGCAACTGCACTGGGGTCCACTGGCAGGAGGAGGGCATCCAGGCACGATAATACATCTCTAATTGGCTGGAATTATCTCCGTAAGCGGGAATTGATTGGAAAAGAGACAGTACCTGGCAATAGAATGGCTGCGAGTTCATTGTTTTCTTTATTGTTGCATCAAAATTTTTTGTGTTTCTGCTAAATAGATCACATTTTCTGGCCAGCATAGTAATTTAATATTTTCAGTGGAGTGAGTCACCACTATCTTCGATTTAAAGGTGTTTGTAGTCATTGTTTATGATGTATATATATATTTTTAAACAATTTTCTAGCTATGGGGTTGTTTTATTTGTCATTTGTTGATTAACAGTCGTACATTTTTTCGAACAAAATATACTACATGAGAAGACTTCCTTTCAAAACACATGAAATAATCATACATTGTATCTCTTTGTCTCCACTCCTTGACGAAGGCCTTCCCTTGCTGTGACGGTTGTGGGAATTATTAACCATACTTCACCATGCTGGTCAGTGCGTGTTCGCGAGGTGGGTCAATCGCCAGCAACGTGAGTCTTGGCTGGAAACAGAACTCGGGTTTTCAGGTTCGTAGTGCTATGTGTGCAACAACTGCACCGCCGCTCCCCTTCGAAACCCAGATAAAGCAGACCGCACAGACATGTGACTTTAAGCATTCGGTAACATTGGGTAGACTCAAAACCACCTGCAGTGTTCCGTGTGAGGTCAGTGCGGGAGGTGGCATCTGTTGAGAAAGTATCACCTTTGGTGAGAGAGTAAGTCGTGAGTGATTCCCATCAGCCCTGATGCAAGCAAGGAAGTTGGGCCCTCTGTCTTTCCACCCCTCTTCATAGCCCAGAACCTGGGTGCCTCCGGCGCCCATGTGTGCAGTTGTGTGCAGTTGTGTACATATCCTTACTACTTTGGGTATTCCAGTTTAAAATAAATTAACAGATGACTCGTGCATCGATAGTATTGGGATGAGTTTTAAATATATTGTAAGTTTGCCATCAAGCTTGCATTTTGGAAAGCAGATTTTGTTTTACTGATTTTTGGTGGCATGTTGCACGTCCTCGATCTCTTTGTTTTTAGGGAGAACATCTTTTAATCTCTTAATATATCGGTACAACCACCACTGAATTCGGACCAACAGGGAGATGATGATCGCAGCTCAAGGTCAACATTTTTCGTGTGACATTTTAGGGATGCTCCTGATGTGTAATAGACGTACCGGAACTGCAATCAAGTAGATGTCACCAATTCTATTGGTCTCCTGGCGTGCCTGGCGTGATAGTTGAAATGCAAACACCACAGTCTACATGAGCAGCAGATCGCGTGTGGTGGCACAAAGTGTGGCCAGGCCAACAGTGGTGTGAGAAAATAATTGTAGCGCTGCACCATCATCTTGTTTGATTGTATCACAATACAGGTGATTTTTAGAATTACCTCACTGCTCTCCCACTCTCTTGTGATAAAGTTAACCCTGCCCTCCGTCACCTCCGGGACACACTGCTGAAAGACCACAGTGCAATGCGTACCAGTTAAATAATATTTTTCACTACATTTAAAGTATTTTTGTATTCTTGTCATATGTAAATAAGCGCTATTGACCAATTGCTTGCGGCAAAAGTGCGAGTTATTCTGGTTGTGCAATTGTCTTGGCCTTTGTCAGATAGCCTTATATAACATGATACTGTACCGCCTCTCCTGCGGTGTGTGTGTATATATCGAACATTAGTGGGGTGAGATATTTGTGAGATCCAATTTCGTAAAATGGTATTTGAATTACATTTCTTTATTTTTTTGATGTGTTGATATTACTTTCTGGCTGGATACTTTTATTTTCTTTATTTGTATACATTTTAAAGAGTTACACAGGGTACTTTTTTGTGATAAAGCAATTGGTGAGTTTAACTGTGCACTGTATGTTTTTACAGTGTTTGCTGTTCTGTATTTATGAACATGTGTTGTTGGAAGTGATTTTATTTGATGTGGTGCTACGAACACAAATATACTGCACACACATACAAACAATTTCCCACATAGCCATACATATGGCTGCTGCTGCTGCTGAAGCACACAAGGGGGTGGTGGAGTCACCACCACCGCTGGTTGCTCACCTGTATCTCTATAGTCCTGATGCACGTCGATGCGTATACAGCATAACTGTACCTATAATCACCGGCACCGCACACTTGGGATGGGTTGTTGATTTGAAAAAAAAATTGGATTCCACATTTTTTTTATTTTAAGGCAAATTTCAGATAATTTTTAATACAGGTATTTTCAGATGATTTACATATAATAATGTAACATGTCTTCGTGCTAACAGAAGTGACATCATCCCAACGCCACTTTTGGCAGAAGCAGGAAAGTTAGGTCATTTCCTGTGCCATCATTTCCCGTGGTGCCATGTTTCTTGAATTTATCGATCCAAAACCAATAAAAATTCAGATAATCCAAAATGTTGTGTCGAGGCCAGATGTTCGAATTGTTTTCACTTAATTACAAAAATCTGAAACATCCCTAGTACACACACACACACTTATAACTTTTAAAACATATTTGGAGCAGTTTCAGATTGCATTTCACTCCGAGCATATTAACTATTTGGTAGTTTTATTTAGCATGTTGATCTTACTGTTGTTGTTTTTTTATACATTCCTTTATTTTCATGATTCCTTGAAATCTCACGGTGTGTATCGTCATCTAGAATGTGGGTTGGTATACTCTGCTGGTTAAGGTTTTATAGTGGAATGTTTTACTGGCAATCAATTTAACCGAGTTAAGGTGTTTCTACCACACCTGCACGTGCACACATTGTACCATGTATGTATGTCAGCACATGCTTGTTAAGAATTGATATTTTCCAACACTTTATAATGTATTTGGCATTATGGTTTTTAAATAACGCAACCATTCGTTCCTGTTGTTTTAATTTGCATGCTCAATATTTTTAAAGTATTTTCGTGACAAAAAAATTAAGATGAAGCAATTTCACATCATCCATGGATTTTAAACTTTACCTAGTTCTAAATAAAGGTGATTATTTATTAAATTATTCATTGGTTGAACCATGAGTCACGATCCGTCTGATTATGCCCCTTATAATAGACCAGGTTCTTATAAATAGTATCACAAATTATATTTTAAGAGCTCAATTCACATATGGCCCAATTTTGGTTTACATTTTTTTTATTCCATTGCCAAAACTGGTGAAAATCAGTAAACGTAGTTTGTATCGGCCATTTAAGAATTCACATGAAATATCATTGAATACATGAGCCCAGTTGGTGCATGCCCCTTTTCTGGTTATATTTTTTTGGAAAATTGTGCCATTTGAACAAAATTGAAATCACCACCGTGATATGTTTCGACCGTTCTCACATGACAGACAGTTGCTGAAGAATGACCAACTCACGATGGTGGGTTAATATCTGGTTGAAGTTGTGTATTTTTATGGCCAGACTCTAATCCTGGCAAAACGATTTGCCCCATTTTGTGACGGTGGAAACGTGGTCACTGTTCGCCAACAATGTGAATCGAGCCCATTGGCTTTCCAACACATGACTGCACAATTAAACTTGTGAGAAGAAAAACACGCAATTATATCGCCAGTTATATAACCACACTAATTCTCATGAATGAATAAAAAGTGTAATTATTCATGGAGCATTACTTAAAGCTCAATTAACATTTAATAAAAAAAATATTAATTTGGACCTTTAATGGACCCTACCATGCGGTGTTTTACAATTGGTAACGAGCAGGTTATATTACATCAGGGGTGTCATGATTCATTAATCCGATTCTTACTCTCACCGTCCATGCATGCGTCGAATCACGCACGTAAGAATCGAAGATTGTCCTTTCATATACTGTACCTTCTATGTTCACGTGGATCCTGTTGCCATCAACTTGTAACAGAAAAAAAAATCCATTCTTGAATGGAAGTGATGGAAATCGTAACAATTCATTGTGTTGCAGAAGGATTTGTCATGATATACCTGCTGTGCCCATATCGCCTGCCGTATAGACAACACATCTTTCTTAATGAATTACATTCTGTCATATACCTTACGAGGAGACGGAGGTATAGGCGGATATTTTAACAGCTATAGAACATTATATTTACACTGTGCTGGGTGTGGGGCAGTTAACTGATCAGGGCAGACAGTCACGGTCGGATATGCGACATGCTGTATTTCATCAGCTGTTATAAAACGGTGCTTTGAAGAATCACGATCAATGTCTATTTTTTTGTTAATTGAAGACGAGGTACGTGATAATTATATGTTGCCGTCCATCGTGATTTTGAATGATTTAGAATTGTTTTGATACGTTCTGTACTTTCATGTTCCTAAATGTATTTTATTTAGCGAGAAATACTAAATAATAAAGTATACGAAGTAATGAACCGTGCAGTCCAGCCTGAGTGACTTCTTGACTTTGCTGATAATTCACAGCACGTGTTGTCCCAATTATAAACCACTCTAAAACCGCCGATACATCATTTCAAACTTGGAATCCAACGTGCTGCCTCTTTTGTAAATCCATTGTTGGACGAGGGCCTATTCAGGCCGTGCGGGTCGTAGGGGTTATTTCACCAAGTATAAACTCATAAATTAGCTGAAAGCATCTTAATATATATGGAGGATCGCCGAGCTTGGGCAATTGTTGGCACCAAATCCCCGCCTGGCTCCTGCCTTTCCAGCTCGTATTTGTGGTTCCTCAGCAATTGTGAGAGATGACATTTGCTTGAACCGACGACGCTTTATATATGTATAAAAACATTATTAAAAATACTTCACCATGCTGGTCAGCTTGGGTTGAAAGGTGGGGAGCATATACGCGGGAGCCTATAAGTAGAGTACAACAATGTATGTTGTTGCACTGCCCTTTACTGATCACCAATGATCAACCACGTAGACCAGCAAAAGCCTATACCAAACTCTTGTGATTTGGTGGCCACCTATTCAAGTATTATCCAGGCTCAAACTTGCTCCGCTTCCGATATCTGAAACCATTCGGCGCATTCGGGATGATTTGGTCATACAGATGCACCACACAAAATACCTGCACGAATATTGCCCCCGTATACCCCTTGAGGTGGTAATGGGATAGGTGTTGTTGGCGAGCACCTATTAAGGCAAGAGGTCGTTTATGTTTACACCGCACCAGGCTGAAGACACACGAATACACATTGTCTCATAGAGAAGCTCGCAAACACACACAACCATTTACAGCATAGACACAAAAAACAAAGATCCCCCGTATACCCTGTACATACTGTTGGGGCAAGTGCTGTTAGCGAGTAGCACCTATGAAGGCCAGCATGGCACATGAAGGGATGGGTGGCCAGCACCACGCCCGGCCGCCTTTGTCTCCTTAGTGGCAATGTAATGTAAATTATCCCACCAATCTTAATACACTCAACCAATAATTAAATTCAGATTCTCCTTCGTAAGATATGTAACTGTCGTTTTCATCATAATCCATGATGACATTGGTGCAGTATCATCATCGTTTCATACTTTACAGTATAATGGAGCAAGTGCGAGTTTGTTAATCTGTACGTATTTTTTTCCATCCCATTATTTGATATCTTATGAAACATTCGTTAAACATTAACATTGATTTCAGTAGTGCATTTATGTCATATCAAATGTCAGTAAAAACGTTACCATTTAGAAATATGCATTGAGATTATTTAGATTATTTTGGCGCTCTAAATCTCCGCATGATAAGCCACTTTGTTGAGCTGTCATTTGTGGCCAGGTCGCTGTCTGAAAAATAAGTTAACACCTCAGTGGGCTTAACACGGTAAGATACAAAAAAATAGTTTAGTTTTATTTGCATATTTTTAAGTGATGTGTTTACCTTTCCCATTCTTTGCACTCTGTCGTGTTTTTGTATTGTTGTAACGTTCTGACCCGCCTCTACTGGACATCTGTAAAAAAAAAGTATATATTTAAAGTTCATCGGATTCCTCCAGTGTACATAATTTATCCCGAATCTGAATGTGATATTTTGGAAACATTGCATTGCAATATAAAATTGAGTTCGTGTGACCTCCAGCCTTCCAGCCAGCCACTAGAGGCCGCTACACTCACAATTGCAGAACGTTCGAAAACAGCACGAGACGTTTCAATCGAATCTCCGGGAGGAGGTTTGCAACGATGATGAAAACCCGAGTGTCAAAACGCAACTTAAGGTCATCATACTTAGCAGCCTATTATCATCATGCGGTTGCAAGGTCGCTTTTACAAAAGTGTTATTAGCGTGCGGTGGCGGCAAGAAGCGATGATTCCATCAGCATCATCATGGTCATCAACACCACCAAAGAAGACAAGGATCCCCTGTTTATAACCTTAACAAACTGTTGGGGCAAGTGCTGTTAGCGAGCATCACCTATGAAGGCCGGCACGGCACACGAGGGGGTGGATGGCCAGCACCACGCCCGACCGCCTTTGTCTCCCTAGTGGCAATGTTTACTACACACCGCACCAGATACTAATTTGAGGTTGAGTCGACCTAGGGAATGGCCATGACCGGTTCACACATAATCGTCACTGGTATTGGCTGTGAGCGGGACCGTTCTGGTCTTCATGGGCGCTCATCAGCAGCAGCACCACCAGCATCACCACCACCAGCATCACCACCACCAGCATCACCACCACCAGCATCACCACCACCAGCATCACCAGCACCACCACCAGCACCACCACCATCACCACCACCAGCATCACCACCACCAGCATCACCACCACCACCAGCACCACCACCACCAGCACCACCACCACCATCACCACCACCAGCATCACCACCACCATCATCACCACCAGCATCACCACCATCAGCACCATAACCAGCATCACCACCAGCACCACCACCAGCATCACCACCACCAGCATCACCACCAGCATCACCACCACCAGCACCACCAGCACCACCACCAGCATCACCACCACCAGCATCATCACCACCAGCATCATCACCACCAGCATCACCACCAGCATCACCACCACCAGTATCATCACCACCAGCATCACCACCACCAGCATCACCACCACCACCACTGTGATCGTCATCACCACAGCGTCAGTCTTGGTGTGTTTACGTTGCCATGGAGGCGTCTTTAGTCGGCTCGCAACACCAACCTCTAAGCGGGGCAGGCAACTCTTCCCGGGACAAGGTACATTGTGTTCTTATACAACCATACAGCAGTTAGATTAGAGGTCGCTACTGTACAATGGATGATGGGTTAGCTGTCGCCTGATAATGCTTGTTGCAATTACCGGCGAAACGTCGTACTCGAATTGTAAGTGTTGTGGGTTTACGCTCCAACGCACCGGTGTGCTGTACTGGTAACGAATTGGCCACGTTTTATTGACGTGACAAACTTTACTAATGTGCTGTGTCGGGTGGTAGCGGGTTAACGACACTAAAAAATATATCTTATCGTTTAGCGTATTGAACTTTATTATATAAGCATACCAGTTAGCAATCTGTATTATATCAGACCACTTAGAATACTAGTTGGGATCATACAATGCATACTAGTTAGCATATGTACCTCTGACTATAACATCGGAGCAGTTGGTGTATTCTACTCTATTTTAACATCACACCAGTAGTAATTAACTATATTGTAACATCATACCAGTTAGCATATTGAATACTGTGATAACATCACACCAGTTAGCATATTACACTTTATATAATGTCACACCAGTTAACATATTTAACACTTTTATAACATCACACCAGTTGGCATATTGAATGCTGTATTAAAAAAATCCATAGCACTACAGAATTAAACTTTCGTCAATTGACCAGCAATGATTCTGGTCTCAGAAATAATTTGAGTGTCAAGATTGAACATTTATATTGGAATGAATACAGCAGTCACATTATTTAGTTTTGTTTATGCAAATCACTCGTCGATGGAATTGGCCAAACGTCCCAATGCAGCATCCTCCTGCAAAAGAGTCTTGAGGCTCTGTGATATAATTTACTAGTTAAACAACATTCTGTTCATTACCACTGCGCTGTATTAAAGTTGTTCAACGTGTTTCTGTCTTGAACATTTTTACACCGGATTTTGGTATTTTAGCCACAGTATTTAATTGAGATGCATACGAAAAGCAAAAACATGAAGTTCAAAGATTATCAGCAGTTGTCTTGAGACTTGGTAAGGCTTTTTTGGATACATACAGGGTACCGTATTATTCTTACATACAATATAAATATTTGCATCTCATTCAATCGTCCAACACATTATTACAAATGTTATGGACTAATTCATCATCATCATCATCACACAATGATCAATCCACTGGCGGATAAAGTATGGTACTCCCAAAACGGCTCCGATGTAATGAGGCGGTTTGATTCAGTATCAATATAAAATAGCTGAGCAAAAGCCACTGCTGCTACCTCACCATGAGCAAGTGGCCGGGTCAGTCCGGGCAGGATCCGGGTCACGATCAAGGTCACGAACACCACAGTCAGGGTCACCACAGTCAGGGTCACCACAGTCAGGGCCACCCCAACACACGGGACACGACTGCGGCGGAGCGACGCTTGCGCCTGCGCGTGGACAAGCACCCGCTGTTCGAAGGCAAGCGCCTCAAGCTGTCGGGCCGAGAGCTTCTGTCGCTCCCCGCGGAGCTGTTCTCCCTCTCCGAGCTGGAGGTGCTGGACCTGAGCCCCGAGCGGGAGAGCTGCATCCACTACACGCTGCGCTCGCTGCCCGCGGACGTGTGCCGCCTGCACAACCTGCGCGTCCTCTGCCTCGACACCAACGAGCTCAGGGAGTTGCCCTCCGAGGTGTCGCTGCTGGCCAACCTGGAGCGCGTGAGCCTCAGCAACAACGCGCTCACCGCCCTCCCGCGGGGTCTGGGCGGCCTGCGGAAGCTGAGGAGCGTGCACCTGGCCAACAATAAGCTGGGCCCTGTGCTGCCCGCCGAACTGTGCCAGCTCAAGGCCCTCTGCTTTCTCGATGCAAGCGACAACTGCATAGAGCGCCTGCCGAGCGCCATCGGCTCCATGGCCAAGCTGGAGACTCTGTTGCTGCTCTACAACTCCATTCGGGAGCTGCCGGATGAGCTGTGCTCTCTGACCACGCTGAGGACCCTGTGGTTGGGCAGCAACCGCCTGCGCAGTCTGCCCAGGGGATTTGGGGAGCTGCGCGGCCTGCGGTGGGGTTCGAGCGGCGCCGATGTGGACGGCAATCCCATGGCGGAGCCGCCCCTGGACGTCTGCCGCCGTGGGGTGGAGGCCATCGGACGTTACTTTGCGCTGAGGGACTCGGCTGGGGTCGCGGGGCCTGCCGGCCCGGGGGCGAACCTCGACTTGAAGCGTCAGCGGAGTTTGGGACTTCGCCCGAGCTCAAAACTTAAGCAGGGCTCCAAAGTTGAAGTGAACTCCAACCATGATGATCCAAAGCATAACCGTAATCATAACCCGCATTCTAACGCTAACCTCAACTCGAATCATTACTTGAAGCCGAACTTTAGCTCAAACCTGAGACCCCCTAATAAGCCGAACCACTACTTTACTCACAAGCCCGAGACTCACTCTAAGCAGAAACCAAGTTAGAAGTTTAACGTCTATATTCTTGGGTCTTTCGCAAGCGGTCGTCTTCCTGAAGGCGACCACTTGCGTTGCGATCGAAACGTCGTAGTTTTCTGTTATTTTTGATCATTTTCTTTGAACCTATCTACGTGACTTTACCGAAAGACCCAAGAATATTAATTCCTGCAGTCACGAAAGCTTTAAGTCTTGATTTAACATCTATAATAGAGGTTTGTTGGGTTAGATCGCGATCCAACCCAACAAACCTCTATTATGAATATTGGTCGCGAAAGCCTACGCGTTAAACTGAGTTTAACATCTGTCCGAGTGGATTTGAAGACAGAATAGAACTCTTGAGTGAAAGACACGCCTTAATCAACAGGGTTTATAACTTTACTAAGTAACCTGTAGTGGGCTTTGACATTTCCAGCAGGTTTAGCGTCACAGTCCATGGGAGGTGACGACTTGCTTCACTGTTGATGGGGAGTGTATATTCTTTACTTGGCATGTTTGTGTGCAAAACATTACCGGTGCATGTGTTTACTAACATGTATTTTCTTCAGCCTCAATTTAAATTGAGACCGAAAAATTGAGACGCACAGGTACACGAGTTTGTTCTGAAGTGTTAATAAATTGCTGGGTTTCCAATTAACTTTTCTGGAGTAATTTTTCTTTTAATAACAGAAGATTTTTGGAAAATGTATTTCACCGATTGAAATTATTTCTGAATCATTTTTTGCAGGACCCATGGAGGCTTTCCTGAGTAAGCAAGCACAATAACAATAAAAACTATCCATCAAACAATTTATCTCACTCAAGACCAGGACATATACAATGGGTTTCCAAGTAGACATTTGTGATTTGTCATCATCCGTGATCTAGCCACTGCTGGATGAAGGCCTCCCAAAGCCATCGCCCTCACGGTCACGCGATGTAACAATCCATCTAGCCTCTGCACACGAACTCATCTCGTCATTCCATTAACACGATGGACTTCACTGATTCGTCCTTTCTCCAGACTTCTTTAATGGAAACACAGTGACGGTCATGGTCCTCGACAATACTTTGAAGGCTTTGTGATCAATACTCAAGACATAGTCACTTAAAGATGTTTTCTTGTTCATGTTTTTGTTTGTTGCGGTTGCACCCGATTCAAGAGCCGAATAGTTCACAGGGCTATACCAAATAAATGGAACTATGAACTATGAAATGGAACTATGAAGACACGATTCAACCAATGCAATGTCAGGCCTGTGTGTGTGTATTTTGAACGTGTTTGTGGTTTAAATGCCGATGTCAGCTCTCAGTTGAATACTCAGCCATGTTTTATTGAACGTCGCCCCTCGAGTACAAACGTCAAGTGCAACTCGATTTCACATCAAATGTTGCTCTCAATGTTTATCGGTAAACTCTGAACCATGCCTTCTTTTGTTTGCGTAAACCAAAATACATAAAAGCACAACAACAGGGATTCCCGAATACTGCACGTGATATTTGTATGTACACTTTTAGGCAAATGAATGGAAAAATGTAAGTTTTTATTTTTTCTTAATTTACATCTTCAGTTACCGAAGCACACTTGCTGTGATTATTTTTGTTTTAAAGCACCGAGTTCAAAAGGAATGCTTGTGTGCGCGCGTGTGTTTGCGATGCGTGTGCACGTTTTTCGTGTGGGTGGGCCATGACGAGTATATTGCTTTTGGCTCGTGTATACAAATTCAGATCTCCAGAGTGTGCACACACGGGCTTAATGCCCACACAGTAGCTTGGGTTGGCCATGAGTGTGGTGTTGTGGTTTCGCTGGGGAGAGTTTAGGTCTGGTTGCAGGAAGAGGGAAAGGGGGGTGTGCAGTGGCAATCTGAGTGGCAAATTCAGGACTAGTGTGGCGCAACTTCCAAAAATGTCCACGCAGCTAAATAACATAACCATGCAGCACTCCTGATAGTACCTTCTCAACGACTGATGAGGTTAAGGATGCAAGTTTTGAGGACAGTTCTCGGATAACAAAAAAAAAACAAAGTCTGGCTAAGTGTCCACGTACTTCAGCCGCACCGTAAAATGTAGCACCTCTTAACTTTTTTTGGGGGGGAAAAAAACGTTTATCAAGTATAGTAGATAATGCATAATTACGATTTCACCGCTCAGGTCATAATCAGAAGACTGGTACACTTTAATCAATTACAAAAAAAATACTTTAAAAAATAATTGTCAAGGAGACAGCGTTAGGTGTACATCTCTGCATGACGAGGCAATGAAGCATGAAACAAGAGTGGGATAGTGAGCGAGCCCAAATAAAATCATTTAAATGGGATCATAATATTTATGACAAAAAAAGCACGTCAAAGTTGTTGACAGACATCACTCAGGCTGATAAAGCATTGCCGAACAGAAGGGGGAAAAAAATCCAAATTGTCACATTACAAATGTGCACATTATTCAACAACTAACACCATCCGCCGACGGTATTGAAACAACAAATACCAACTTTGTTTTTGCTTTAACAACAACCAAGGGTCTTATCCTTCATTTTATTTGCACGTAATTTTTTCTTGTCAACGATGATGGCGACGAGGACAACGACGCACACATCCATCGGTAACGGGGCCACCACTGATGTCGGCTGAGTGGCCCTTTTTCGGAAAGGAGAGAAGATGATGATGGTGGCGGTGGCGGTTGTTGCGTTGATGATGGTGGTTACGCCACTTGCCGTCTTCACGGTCCTTTCGTGTCCGACGCGACGCCCTGGTAGGCGGCCGGCCCGATGCAGGAAACTGGATCGCAGAATCCGGGTGGCCCGAAGGGGCCCGGGGACCCTGGCCGCCCAACCTCCCCAGGCTGTCCTGGAGGGCCCCGCTCCCCGTCGCGCCCGTCCTTGCCGTATCCAGGCCGTCCCGGCTCCCCTGGGCACGCGCCGAGTCGAGGGGAGAAGCGGAAAGTGAAAAGTGGTCAATGCCGATTTACCAACTGCACTGGGGTCCATGGACCGGAGGAGCCCAGGTGTTAAGCTACGAGGAGGTTGGACCCCATTTTATTCCTTGAACCAGGGCCCGGGCCAATTACGCTACGCCACTGCGATCTATCATTCTGAACAAATGGACATTTAAACAAAAAAATCACGTTTGCTGACCACAGGTCCAAACTCCTGAATTGCCAAGTGGTCAGCGAGTTAAGTCAATTATTCTTTTTTAATTTATCTATGGCACCTTTCTCGCATAAATCTGCCTTTGAATGCATCATTACATCAAACACAACACAATAATGTTGTAAAGTATGAAATATTTGTTTTGTTATCCATTAAAAAAATATTCAATTTAAAAACCACGAACACAATTCTTAAGTTAATTGTCGCACCACCATGTCCTCAGGACCATGACCACTGGCCGTCAGCAGAGGTAACTAATGGTAGGACAGGTAGACAGGATCGAGCCTGTTTCTTGAATGTACGAGGTTATAGGCACTTGAGTAGTGAGACGATGCGAGGGAGTTCCAAAGCCAGCCACCGTCATCACTAATGAGAGTACAGTAGATAAGAACTCACGCACTGTTTCAAATTAGCAAGGTTATAAGAACTTGGGAAAAGAGACAATTGGAGGAAAATTCCAAAGGTGGAGTAATGCGAGAAAATGAGGGGAAATGTGTCCGATAATATAACAACAAAAACGGAGTCATTAATTTCTCCCGATTAATTACTGAGAAGTTGAGAACCCTCAATCCATCGGGAGCAGGGGGTGGTGCCTCACCTTGAGGTCCTGGTGGTCCCTGCATTCCTCGAGGTCCACGTCCTGCCTCCCCCTTGTCTCCTTTGTCTCCTTGGTCGCCTGTGAAGGAATCCACGCACAGTCGAGACATTAGCCATGGGGTAGTGTTGCCAACTGTGTCCTGGGTTTTCCCAGGATCATCCTCTCTGTGAGGTAGCTCTCCTCGGACATCTGTCTTCCCGGTTCTTTTAAAAGAAATAAAGTCTTCCGGGGACATTAAAATTCCCAGTTTTGTCAGTTGTATCGTAATAACATCGTCATAACACCAGTCAACCAGTCAGCACAATAATAATACACATCGTTCTCCCTTCGTGAAATGGTTGTGCATACCACCGAGTTGGATGCTTCGTGAATGAAAAACATAGTGTATTATTACTGTCTGGCACTCTATCATAACACTGCAGCGATATTACCACTGGTTTATGGCAATATGAATGCAGTGGCGGCATCGGAGCGCTTCCATGGAATGCGTGGATGTGGTTTTAAAGTTTTTTTTTTATTAATATTCCCACTAATGAAGCTTCAGCCGGGTGGCAGACAACCGAGGCAAGTGCGTACCCTTGGGCCCAGTGTTGCCGATGACGCCGGGGGGGCCCTTCAGGCCGGGAAGACCACGCGTGCCAGGCTGCCCAGGAAGGCCACTTGAGCCCGGAGAGCCGGAAGGACCGGGAGGCCCCGGGCGGCCGGGAGGGCCCATGCCGCCCGCCTCCGGTCTCCGGATGCTGGCGGCCAGCTGTGCCAGTTGCTCTACAAAAATTAAAGGAACGAAGGAATTAAAATTTACACAAGCCAACTCGAGAATATTCAGGATAAATACCAACAATATGAAAGACAACGAATTAATAATTTGGAACAATTTGGTAGTTGGCGCCATTCTTATAACACAAGCTATCACGAAGGTGCTGTTTCACAGGATTGCTCCGTTTTGCGAGGGTTCTAAATGATACTTCATCCCATGACATGATGGTGATGGCACACTTATAACAAGGCTGAGAAGAAAATAAATATAAAAAATACAGAAATTATTAGGCTTGATTGTCTCACCCTGGAGTATCCTCATGCAGACGTCCCTAATGTGCTGGTCTCCTGGTTCTTTACCCTGCCACAGTCGAAACAAAATGTTCAGCGTCATCAGTTTTACGAAGTTGCCCTTAACACAGCCAGTGATACAAGCCATCGTAGGCTTCTGGTCATCAATCGGTGCGGTACAAACTCATCGATGCTTGTGTCGCTGGGCCTCGATTTAGGACGTTGGGATACAAGCTGTACTCTGCCCTGTAGCCCAAGCATTTAATTAATTATTATATTGTATATATGGGTCATTTTTCCATCATAACATGAAATAATATAATAATTGTCATCATCAGACTCACCATATCATTACTCTCATCATGATCATCATAGCATCACTTTTGTGATACAAATTGTTACAACCAACAGCCAAACGAAAATATGCGCATAGACTCGATACCAAAGAGAAGGCTTGGACTGAACTTGATAGGTGCATTCAACATCCGTCCCACGTAAGTATAATGGACCAACCACGACTATTCAATCTTTAAAATATATACATTGTGAGGCAGGAATATACTATTGAACGTATTGTACAGCCAATGATTGGAACAAGCTCTCCTATGACATAATGGAGGATGTTTGAACTAACTAAATCTAACAAAAAAATACATATCATTTAGAATAAGCTTGAGTTCTGTTCACTTTTTTACACACGTGATATATTTTTTAAATTTTGTACATTGTTGTTTGCCGCCAGACTATGATCCACTGTGGATGAAATCAGTAAAACTAAACTCAACCGAGAACATTGGTGAACACAGATAACAACGAGGCTGAAGATGAGGGCAAGGGGCCCATGAGGGCAAGGGGCCCCCGAAGCACTCACAGGATCTCCTTGCCGTCCCGGCAGGCCCGTCACTCCACGGTCTCCCTGCAGGCCGCGGGGACCGGGTGGGCCCGGCGGCCCGTCCAGGCCTGGGACACCCCGAAGGCCATTGGGTCCACGTGGGCCTTGCTCCCCGGGGATTCCAATCTGTGGGGTGAGACAAGGGCGGCAGCAGCAGCAGCAGCAGAGGGGGCAAGGATTATAAGGGGAGGACAGAGGAGTCGGTGCCCCCTCCAAGATTTAAATTCAAGTCTTGTACGTATCTTGTATGTATGTTGAATTTCTTTCGCACCGTGCGTAGCCAACCATGCGGATTGGAGGTGCAGGGGAAGGACAACAAACTGAACACAAAAATCAGTTCTAAGGAAATTGGTTTTCAAGTCTTCATCACTTGTGGCAAACGCAGTTATTTTTTATTTTGAGTGACGTTATTTACGTGTTTTCCCATTGCAATGTAAATTCACGACGAATTATGTCGTTTTTTTTATTCCTCTGAGTTATATCACAGTGTAAAAGATGACTTCATATATTTCCGTAAATATCCCAATTCACTGGGCTCCGTGATGCCCAAGACACGAATGCAGACAATGGGTTCATGAACCTGTGTGCGTGGAATTGAAGAATTTTCCTCTCATTTGTGTGGGGTTTCTCTGGGTCATCTGGTGTCTTCCCACAATCTTAAAAAAAAAACATCACTGGGCAAACATCCCAATGTAGTGCCCACCTGAATAAAAGCAATGAGACTTAGTAAGGCTTTCCTTGGGGATACAAAAGGGTTTATCCACGCACTATCCAGGAAAGATGCGCTGTGTCTCACAGCTGTTTTTTCTTGAGGGTATTGCATTTACTCGCCATAGAAATGTGGAATTTCCACCTCTGGCCCAGGACCATAAACCAGAGATGAGGGTTGCCCCACTCTCTAGTCAATGGGGAAACCACTTTGGATTTATTTTTTATCCCACGTGAGGATATGTAGCTAATGTCTTGATAACATGAGGGTTTTGCACAATTATGTATTTTAATTATGGCCATAGTGATAATAGTAATGCCCTTTTAACCAGGAAAGTCTTATTTAGCTCTCGTGACTTTTTAATCAGGTTGATCTTGCTACATTGAGATGTTTGGCAAGTCTCATTTAATGAGCGTTCACGTGGGAGTAAACCCACATGTGCTTCAGAGGGTACTCTGGTGCACATGTGGGGATCATCTTCAATGTCCTGCACACATAGTTTCAAGAATTCATTACTCAAATGCCCTCTCCTGGACAATTTGTAGTTAATGCAGGGCATTTTTAAAAGAGGCTGAGTGGAACAATTCCAGAAAGCACGCACTGCTGGTTTTAATGTGCTATAGTAATGGAGCAATGTGTGCGTGTGTGTCCGTGCAAGATGGATTTGCTACTTACATCACCCTTGGGCCCAACGTCACCAGGACCTCCCTAGAAAGAGACAGAACGCACAAGACGTGAGCGAATGAATTTTCTCCCAAAAATGTTGTGGTCATGATGCAATTCGAGCATCAATTCCGTTTGTCTTCTTTTGCATCTCGTTTGTATTTTCCATCCAGTTTGTACAGGCCCCTTCGCTACATTAGCCGACATAGAACATTTGCATACAACCTGCATAAATGACACATTATTATTGATCGGGAAAACACAGTCATTGCATGTATCGTGAGTGTATACGTTGAATTATGTAGAGGCAGTGGAGAAAATGTGCCTGGTATAAGATGGTATGACACACAGGCACTTCACAAAACACCAACAACAACGGACGTCACTCGCCACTAAGTGACGTCGACCACAGCGCTTGTGCCATGCTAGGTGGGACTAACTCGTTTACATTAGCAAACAATGTGTCGAAGAAGGTGGCATCACCTACCTGTCCTCCTTTCTCTCCCTGAATGCCCTCCAATCCTGGGTTGCCCTGAGAAAATAGATAGCAGAGCAGTCATTTTCATGCTTTCCCATTCATTGTTAAATCTTTAAAGTATGACATTTTACAATGGCTGTCTAATTTAACAATAACGCAACATACCCATGTAATATTTTACCCCCCCCCACTCCCAAATTCCAATTGTGCTTTTGGCATTGTCACGAGAGATGAAGGATCCAATCAGAAATCTCGTACAGCAGCAGTGTGACCCATACGTCAGATTTTTCATGGGCCTTTGCCCCACAAAATCCTTCAAGTGCCTTTTGTCTACTCTACACAGTAGGGGCCGCACTCTCCCATTCACTCTACAATGGCATTATTTTTTGCGTTATAAAACTGATATTTCTTTGTAAACACCAGAAGTTACCTATTTTATGAGAGTAAAAACACGGCCGATTTGTTCAAGGTAAGTTCATTAGCTGTATTTTTCTTACTTCTTAATGTAAACCCAGTTGCGAAGAGTTTCAGATTTTCAGATTAATCAGAAAAAAACTAAAATTGGGCCGAGATCTGAAAGTGTGACGTCACAGTTATTGCTGTGACGTATGGTCGCTTTCGTGCTTTGTAAAAAGTCCCATCACGTGACATCATTTTAATGATACGTGACATCATGTTTTCCTAATAATTACAATATGAAGTGTTTACACTAAAAGTATTGCTTTACCGATGTCATTTTATGTAATAAATATATATTTTGAATACTTTAAAGACTACAAATATTAAATATAGTGCGTAAATAATGCAAAAAACAATGCAACTCATTTCAAAAGCGATACATGCAAACACGCAAATACGAAATAAAATATCAAATTTGTCCTACAAATCTGAAATCCAATTATTTTCTTTTTTGAATTGAAACTCGTCCCTAAAACTCGGTGAAAGCGATGCACGCATCCTCTCACCTGGGCTCCTTTGGCTCCAGCCTCGCCAGTCGATCCCTGGTGCAGAGACAGAGACGGAGTGCTTATTCCTCATGCTGGATTCCAGCACCACATTTTGCCATGCAGGATGGGGGCACCTGCTTAAGTGGCCCTCATCGTCACCACCGTCATCTGAGAGAAGGTCTCATTCCTGGGCTCTATCAATTTTTCGTTAGAGAGATTTGCATAACGTTCCTTAACTGAATTTAATATTCTATCTCTATCATGAGTTGCCATTACATCCCTCTCCCATACCTGTCAACTCCTTATCAGTGCCCTACCTTATTACAGACCAATTCGGACCTTATTGGTCACCCCGTGCCCTTATAAATCTCAAAGTTCATCCTACAAAGTACCAACAACACAAGGGAGAAACACAAATAGGCAAAAAGATGTTTTCCCGTATTGAAACGCCTGTACGCCATATGGACCTGAAAACTCAATTTCTTTATTCAAGAATACGGGTAAACCGTACGGGTTGGACAGGTCTGCTCTCCATAAGGGCCACCATTTATACATTTACAATCGTCGACCTCGTATGTTGCTGCTCTCAATCTCGCATTGTTTGCTGTAGCGCCTACAGTCATTTCCCTGATCGATTTACCCGTGGCTCTGTGATGATTAAAATAACGTGATGCTTGACTTAAGACAACTCTGTCGTTTAAATCCTGTAAGAACTGCATGGCAATAATCGTGGCCATCACAATATTATTCCACATCGGATGACCGGGAAAAATTGTCATTGTGAGCCATCAGCCTCTTGCCTTCACACGCTGAGGAATTAATTTCCCCTTCTTTACTGACTGGTGGCTTTAGGACAGAACAACAGAGAAGCCCTCTTGAGCCCCCTAAGACCTCGTTCAAATACATTCACGAGCTTCTTTTGTGGTTGCACGGACCACATTGCTTTCCACCATTGAGACTCAATCCTTACTCCTCATCAAACCCTCGTCAACTTTAAACGCTGCAGTAATCTTTATGCAAAACCCCACGTGAAGTTAGAGTTCTTCAGGACTTTAACTTTGATTCAAGTATTTATTTTACTCGTCTTTTAAAGATTTTCACGTGTACCTTTATCAGTTTAGTATCACCCACAATAATGCGCAGCTCATTACACAAATGTAAAAAAAGTCAGTTTCTAACGTCAATTCCTCTCTCTACCTGTCTGCTGTTCACAACTCTGGCTGTATTCCCTGCAGGACTGATCCTGCTGCATGGATTCTCATCCATTTGTTGAGGCGTAAATGAGGACTCGGAGGCAGATCTTCGTGTAGAGGCTTGCGCCACGTTCATTAAGGGCTTACGCCAGTTGGTTTATTAAATACCTCTCCCGCACACGACTCCGTGTACTGCACACTCACTGCCTACACTCCACACCCCAGGGGAAGGGTACTGGGGAGGTCCCTAGCACACCCACAGGCTACCCTAGCCTGGTGCCAATTTCCCCCTACCCCGGGGTCCCGACTTTCACCCTTCACGTTCCCGGACTCTCCCCACGAACCATGAACACGTGACGGGTTCCAGCTTAAATCCCCCAGGGGGATCTCACGTCACCGTCCCGGCTCCCCGTGCATGAAGTCACCATCCGTGACGTCATCGTGCCAGAGGGCGAGCGTGACATGACGTAACTAACTCCTACTCTACACATTTATTGACGTTCCCTACCTTTTCTCCTTTGGCCCCAGGGAGGCCAGGGGGCCCCGGTAGCCCTTGCAGGCCAGAATCACCTTTGGGGCCCTACACAAACATCAGAGAAAATGGAAACAACTAAAATGAGAGGTGGGTGGGGGGGGGGGAAAGGGGGCTGGGAATTGAAAAAAAAACAGTTACAGAGTAAAAAAAAAAGTTTGATCTTGCGAACTTCACCCGTTTCTGCACAGCATCAAAAGTTAAGTTTCAAGTCAATCCATGCAAAACGGTTTGACAAAAAAAACGCAAAACCTCAAATTTTGGCAGATGCAATTCAGTCACGTGACCCGCTTGCAGTGGTAACAATCTCTGGGGTTTTTTCTAGTTTTTTTTTTACCAGCGATAAATGCAAGAAGTAATATGTTAGTGTTTTTAACGTCAAAAGCGAAGGTGCAGGGAAAGATCACTCACAGCCGGGCCGGGGAGACCTAAGGGTCCCGAAAGGCCTTGTTCGCCAGCGTCTCCCTGCAGGGGGGGGGGGGGGGGTGGATCACATACAAGGATCAGGCAAAGCAGACGAGGCGGGGGGGGTATCTGTGGGTGGCAGTCCCACCCACAATTCCACATGACGAGCGTTCGGCAATCGAAGCCCTCTAAACATATTTGAACAATCGCCACACATTTAATGCTGACGAATAGGCTGATGGTTTGTGAAATGGCCTTCCTGCAAAGCAGAGACGGGGCCAGAGAGACTGACTTGACTGAAGGGTTTTGGATCGCACTTTAATCTAAGATATTTTAAGAAACTTGACGAATTAGTTTTTTTAATGTAAAAATAGTTTTTCATGAGTAGTTACTGAATTTACTGTGTATATACAATAAATTCAGTAACAATATACACACACAATATATACACACATATAAAAAGGCAATTAATTACTCGTACAAAGCCTCACTAAATCGGAAGACATTTCAGAAGGGTCCTGCAATGGGATGTTTCGCCAAATCTGTGCCTGGATACAAGGATTCACGCTTAATAATAATAATGCCATTAAATGACTCGATTTGATTTTACAGAGCAGTCATCCACCCCGACTTCGAAATCTTGTCAAGACCCTCCTGAAAACGAGTCACCAGACTCGGTGAGGCTTTTCCCTGGGTAAACGTGCATACTTTTTGATAATAATCATCTCCACTCTTTGGTTCTTTCGGTAAAGTCACGTTGGTAGAAAAAGTAACAGATCACGACGTTTCGATCGCAACATAAGCAATCGTCATCAAGCGGAAGAAATAATCTCTTGGCCCTCTCGTAGCCCAGTGCCTACAACACATGGCAAAGCCCTGGCTGCCTTTCGCGCAAGTACTTACCAGACACTAGATAGATTTGATTTCTTTCAGCAGGAAGGGCCAAATGAGGTGCTAGTCTCTAGTTCATGGACGCCCTGCGATGGTGCAGATGTTGTACAGAACTTGCCTACTTAGCTTCCAAGGTCTGACAAGATTAGAGGGACGTAGGGCAATCAGTAATTTCGGAGTGGTGAATTTCTTTTGATTGCGCTCGCATACCACTGCTGCTGGCGCAGTGCACTCGTGAGTTTAAAAACAAACAAAAAATCTGGGTCGTATTGAAGTCCCCGCACATGAACTTCCTCGCTGTGGCGCTAACGGGCGCGCGCTTGTGCGTGTGCGCGCGCGCGTGCGTGCGCACCACCACGAGCCTCGAACGTCGGCGCACATTCCACACGCCAGACATCATCTGCGGCGCATCTTAAAGGGATTTTCTTTTTGCTCTGCGTGCTTTTTATTAAGCGTGGTTATGGCTTCAACCCAGATAGTACCTTTTTTTCGGCCTCATTATATTTAAAATTCTGCCTCTGTCTTTTATGCCGTTGAGTCCATGAGTGGGGGGGGTTATTGGCACTGGAGGGAGATTGCGGCTGATCACGGGGACCGTTGTTAGATGTGTCTCTCGTTACTTTAAGCGTTAACAATGCAATCGGCGAGATCTGCACGCGGTCGTTGCGTTAAGCGTGTCGTCAACATTTGTTTTCCTTTTTGCAAAGAAGGAATCGTAAATTGAATCGAAATTTTGACAAGCCACTTGAAAAGAGTAATGATGCAAAAAAAAATCTGTGGCACTGATTTAATTTAAACGGCATCGCATTTGATTCAGTGTCATCCTCGATCTTTTGAAAAAAATCAATAGGTGGGCCTCTTTCCATCCTAAATAACATTAAAGGAATTATTTCGTGACATATGTGAGTTTTTGTTGTTGTATTAAATTGAGTTTACTTTGGACCACATGATGGTTTGGCCCATACGGATAACATTTGGTGGCTTTGGTATCAGGCAACGACATGACCCATTGAAGCACCCTCCTCCTGATGCCTCTGCTTAACCACGCTAGGGCAGTTCCACAGTTGGGAAATGTTGACCGAGGTTGCCAATTCGTGAAGATCAAGTTGCCAGCTCCGGCCAACGCCATTGAGGCCACCATCGCCGTTGAGGCAACCAACGCCGTTGAGGCCACCAACGCAGTTGAGGCCACCAACGCAGTTGAGGCCACCAACGCCGTTGAGGCCACCAATGTGGTTGTTGAGGTCACCAGCGCCATCAACGCCGTTGTTGAAGCCACCAAAGCCGTTGAGGCCACCCCTACATTCACACCATTTAACTAGGACTGTTATTAACAGCTGGGCTGTTATTAAAACGATGTCCCACGGTTTAATAACAATAAGAAGAAGAACATCCCAGCAAATAAACGTGACGGAAAGCAGACCGAGGTATGAAAGTAATCCATTCGACCAAGAGATGGCACCAGAGAACAAATCTAGCACTTGCGCGACAACACCAACCAACCCCAAATGGGGTTCCGTGTCGTTCCATCGAATGGCAGGTAGTGACTCTAATCTATGCAACCATTAATTAATACTAATGTCAACTTGTAGCACGCTACCGCACAGTAGCCGTTCACTCTTGAAGAGAGAGAACGACTCGGAGGCGCGATGAGGAACCACAGGCGAGTGGGAATGGCAGCGGCCAGGTGGTAAGCAAGCGCCAACAATTGCTCAAGCTCTGTGAACCTCTATATATTAAGATGTTTGCAGACAAAGAATGTTTATGGGATTGGATGGGCGAGTTCCTTAATCCCTTCTGCCTCTGTGCCCTCACCCACATAAATGGGGACTGCACAGTGAGTCGATGGGCATTTCAGGTGCGGTGGGGTAAAGTTTGGGTATTTCCCACCTGTTCCGAAATATCTAGCCCGCATAGAAGAGTAGGCTAAATACACTCTTGAGGGACTCTTTTTGGCCTTTTAGAGCCCCTGCCAGTGGGTGGCAAAAGAGAAAATAACTGCACCTTTACTTTGCCCCCCTTTACTGTAACTGAGGATTTTTATTTTATTGTTTAGAAACAAACAAAAAATTGTTTCAGCAATTGTGACTCTGAAACATCCATGAGTGCGGTTCCTGCTCCATCGTGCGGACACCCCTGAGGGTAACGTGTTTGTGTATTTTGGCCACGAGATTGGCTGTCGTTGGGGCGGTGTGGGGGAGGGCGTGGGTGGGGTAAGGCGGGGGGGGGTCAAGGCGGTAACTGTTTCCTCGAGCCACAGTGACAGGGGCCGTCGAAAGAAAAGTACAAAAAAAAGAGTTGAGCAATCATCGGGGCAAGCCTAATGTTCGCCTGACGACCAATTTCAAAGCGTGTTGAGATACAGACGCCGTTAATAACGGGACAGGATGTCTGTAGTATGTAGCTTTAAAAGGGCTCTATTGTGTGTGCATTTTTGTTTTTCAATTATGACGGCTGGTTTCGTAAAAAACACGATGGCATTTCGTGGCGGTTTAAGACTGCTGTGGAAACTCAAACACGTGTTTCATATGAGAGAGGATGAAAATAAAGTGAATTTTATTCCACTTGAACAAGTCATACCTGTTGCATAATGCATTATGGGTCAACTGCAAGTCATTTGAAATTTTGAAAATATACGTTTTTTATTTTACAATTGGAATAACAATAATAATTCACGGCCTTTTGTCGGTCCGCTACTGGATGAAGGCTTTCCCAAGTCGCGTCGGCCATGTTGTTTGATCATGCTTCACCACGCTGGTCAGCGTGGGTGGGGTGAAGAGAATTTCATTTTGATCGAATACATCTTTTTTTTAACCACGATTCACTGCAGTTGTTGGACTTCTAAGTGGTGTCGATTCTAATGCTGTGTAGATTCAGGATTGGTGCAGGAAGAATAGCAGTAGCAGCGGAGTCAAAATCTTGAGTCCAGGCAGGTGATTCCACTACGGTTATTTTTTTCATGACGGTTGGCTTTGGAAGACCTTGAAAAACGTACCCCCACAAAACAAAGTTTCCCCGTTTTTAATTGGCCCAGAGGTCGCAGCTGTCACCTAGCACCGCTGAGATTCTGGGTTCGAATCCAAGGTTTCAGCCACCTAATGATTATGTTGGTTTGTCAACACTCTTTGTTTTTTTCGGTAAAGTCACGTAGATATAAAATTAATAGATCACGAAATTTCGATCGCCTCAGCAGTTCTCCTGCTGTGTTGTCTCACCTGATGACGATTGCTTGTGTTGCGATCGAAACGTCGCGATCTATTAATTTTCTACCTACGTCACTTTACCGAAAGAACCAAAGAGTATGGATTCCTGCAATCACGAAAACTTGAAATCAAGATTGGTTTATCAAGTGAAGTGTGTTGGTGGTCTCATCCCTGTCACCAATGGTTCCTTAATTAAATTAGCTTTTCCACTTCATATTGATGATTCCCACTTTGAGAAGTAAATTAAATATCGGTTTTGCTGCCATGCGATAAACATTTGTCCGCTGCAGCAGGCCTTGAGGGAAAGTGCATTTGAGTGTTTGTGAATTAAAATGGTCACGAAGGGATTTCAGAAGTATAGTTTCTATAAAATCTGTTACTGTGGGTCACTGTCGAAGCACCGGGTGATTTATTGCTCTGCAAGAGCTCCGATTGGACATGACACCCAACAGCACAATTGGAACAAACATGGGAAAGAGACAAAAAAAAGACTCCCAGATAAATTGTCATCCAGTCACTGATTACAGTGTCCAGTGGTAACTAATACGCTGCACGACATTACAGACAATTATCACTTAGCAGCCAGGCTATAGACTGTAGAGCGTGCGTGCTCTTTTATAACAAAGTCGTACTTTCCCTCTGCTCTCACGCCACCGCTACGCAATCTCGCTTCACGTGCATGCACCCACTGAAGCAGTGGCCAAGGTCTACTGCGCCTCCTCCCCGGGATCGGTCGGCGTCGTGCGAACGCGCACGTGGTGGACGTGACCGCAGCACCCCCGAGGAAGCGGCCTTAAAGCTCTCCATCAAATTAACAGCTCCACCTCGCATCCTGTTTCCCAGCTTGACTCTTCCGCGCTACCGCTGCTAGTTTTCTCTGCCACCGGGGGGGAGGGGGGGAAGCAGGTCGGTACGTTGCAGGGAGGCTTCGAAAGTGGAGACGCCTGCATCGGTGATGACTCGGCGAGGCCAACGGTGGGAGAGCCAGGAAACGGGAGGATAAAGGTAAATTCAGCAACATAAAATTTGTGCGTCTACCCAAATTTGCACGCAGCTCCCCCTCCCTTCTTCCCTTTCCCCACTGCCCCCAGCGGCTGCCGCCTAAACACGATGCCGTTGACCCCGTGGCTCCCCCGCAGCTCTCAATCCTAAACGCAGCGAATTGGAACCGGCACCTGAGCCATCGGGCAGCAGGGGGTGACTCCGAGATCGTATCGGACTGCGCCCGCTTTCATTCCACGCTGGCTTCCAGTCCAAATCAGCCGTCAGTCAGGCAGGCCCTTCCGCGGGTTGTGACGGGCGGATGGTTCGTAGCGGCTGTGCTGCCCTGTGGTTCTGAGATGTAAGAATTTGGTGAAACGTACAGCGGGGGGGGGGGGGGGGGGGGGGGGATCGACCCCGTCTAACCAGTTGGGACAGTAAGCCTGTCGTCGCTCCATAATAAAGCCACGTGAACCGTTGCGCCGTTTACATTTTTTTAATTTTTTTCTCTATCCCTCTTGCATCGCTACATATTTTCCAAGTGTCGGCGACGGAATCGGTTGTAACGGCGCTTAAACATCATTACAGAAGCGACCGGTCGAGTTTGCGTGTTTCGGGGGCAGTAGCCAACGTGCAGAAACAAGAAACAAACTGAAATCTCCTGCCAACTTTCCAATTTTAATGAGACCGCATGCACAGCGAGGCTCGTTTTCTCAAACCCAACAGTCCCGCAAACCAGTGGGAAAAGGAATTCCACTGTAAAAGACTTCAAGAGAAAAAATGGTGAATTCACACAAAAAATCTGCTGCCCTCTGCTGCGACTATGTGGCCAAGTGTTTAAGACCACAAAAACACACGCACATTTTTCCTATTAACCACAAAGTTGTATTGAGTTTTTCCCCCCCCCCTACTTGGAGAGGCCACCTAGGGCCAGCTGGCTGTGAAATTCTTACCAACAGCTAACAAGCTTAATTTCATTTAGTTGAGTCAAAACATACATTTGTTTGCACTTTGCCAATCAATTACTGGATGGTGGCTTCTCCACGCCATGCACAGCCACATAGGGATTCGTTGACCATACTTCATCATGCTGGTCATCGTAGCCTGGTGAAGTGAAGGAGGGTCCAGGACCCTCAGTCACCACTGATGTTCTAGCCGTGGCCAGGAATTGAACTGAAGACGCGGGGTTTTGTAGCGCATCTCGGTGAATGACTGAGCCACCACTCCACACCCCTTTGGTTTGTGTTCCGTGATGATTTCTCAAAGAAAGGCCATGCGTTCACCGACAGGGAGGAAAGTCTCATGTTATCTGCCACGTTTGCGATGCGGTTCGAATTCTTACTTTTTGCCTCGACAACTTGCTCCATGGACTAATGCCTCACACTACAACGATCATAACACTCATTGATTGGCCACTAAAACAATCATTGATTGGCCGATTGTTGGTGCCGGCTCATTGCATGGCTGCAGCCTTCCCGCTCGCCTGTCGTTCCTCACACCTCTGAGTGAGCTCTCTACGAGAGTGAGCGAATACTGTCTGGCAACTCATTGCAGTTTGAAATAATAATAATAATAATGCTCTTAACTACTGTAAGGGTGGCACGGTGGTGAGCGCACTGCACTATGAATCTGGCAACATGAGTTCGATTCCTCTATACGACTAAATGCGATATAAATACGTTTGGAATATTAGTTACGATTAAGCGTATTACGTGTAAAAAATATATCAATCAAATACAGTAGATTTATTTGATGGTGAGAAAAAAGAACACGTTGATTTTCTCCGGACTTTCCATTTGCCTGCCACACGAAGACCACTCCGTAGAGAACTCGCCAGACATCCAAGGGTAGGACCCTCTTGAAAGTGATCCTGGGGACTCGGTGAGGCTTTCCTGCATAAATAAACGGAACCATTGTATGATACATTTTTCTTCTTCTGATAAGGAACAACGGAGGGCTCCCTGTGCGCAGGTGCCGGATTGTTGCACCTCGGGATCGTGAGGGATGCATAACGGCCTCTCATCAGGCGGTGGACAAGCGCGCTGCACCGCGTGTAGTGTGGAGGGTGATCGTTTCATTCGGGTTGGGGGTCAGAGCCAAGCTGAGAAACGCTTTGAGAGTGAGGCTGTGTAAGTCGGCAGCAAAGTCTTGAATTACAAACTGGAAAGGGCCAATGAACAAACAAAAACCCCCACTAATAAAAAAAATCATTCCACAGGTTGCGCTCCTATACACAGCCCAGAGAGTGACTACAATGGCAGGGTTTGTTATAAATACTTCCTGCTTTGTTTCTCTCAGTGGAAGGCTGCAAGGCGTGGGGGGGGGGGGAGGTGAATTTAAAATGAGCCGTGAGACTGGCTGGGCTCCTGAGGCAATGAATATGAAAACTAAAAAGTATAAAACTATTTATTTTTTACCAGGGAAGGTCCACTGAGATGTATAGCTCTTTTTTCAAAAGTGACCTGGCCACAAAAAAATGGCTCTACGAAGTGGCATATTGTCACGTGGAAATTTATAGCAGTCAAATAACTTCAAATGCGCGTTTCGACATGAGGAGGGAAAAACCGGAGGACCCGGAGAAAAAAATTAATGCGACCACGGGGAGAGACACGCAAACTCCAAATATACAGGTGTCCGGGTCAGGGTCGAACCCACGACCTTGTGTGTACCAGGGAAGGTAGTTAACATCTCACCATCGTGACGTGAGACTATCTGGGCTCCCAAGGCAAGGAAAATCAAATGAGAATGGCTACGGAGATGAAACCGGTGCAGGGCAGACGGGGTCGAGGGAGACTGGGTTCTTTTCTTTAGATGTAGTGTTATTATTAATTTTGTATTATTATTATTATGCTTGTTTACCCAGAAAAGCCTCGCTCAAGATAATTTTTCAGGAGGGTCCTGCCAAGTTTTTCGCAGTATGGGGCGGCGATGTGTGATCCCAATTCAGTAATTTGAAGGCAATTTTTCAACACTGAGATATTTTAGCCAGTGCCAGTCTTTGCTATTGGAGGAAACCCGCGATGAACAGGGGGAGAAACACACAAACTCCACACATAAAAGGTGCCTGAGTTGGGCCATGCTTGATGTGAGACACGAGCGTTACCACTCTGCCACCGTCAGCCGGTGATGTTTGCACACTTATTTGACGAGCGTATAAACACTCATTCGTGGAGTTGGCCCAAACATCCCGGGATAGGGCCACGGAGGTCGGGCAATTTGTTGGCGGCCGGTTCTGGCTGCCTTCCAACTCACCTGGGGCTGTCTGTGGCTCTGAATAATTATCTTTCTCAGAGAGTGAACAAAGACTGTGCGTGTTACAAGTCTGTGTGTTTGTAAAAATATATATATCTCTTTGATTTGATCCAGGAAAGCCTCCTCCGAGTCACATTTCTTAGGAGACTCCGGCTTTGGATGTGTGCCCAATACCTTGGCGCGTACTTTTGATTCGTCATATAACGATGCATCGGTTAATCGATTGAAATTGATGCTTACTTGCGATTCCTGCATCGATTTCTGTGTCTATGTGATTTTATTGTTCATATTTTATGGATGATACGTGCAAATGAGAGGCCAATGTTACATTTTTGGCTAAAGGCGGGAGCGACGATACAAAACGCCGTGGCCAAACTGTCCCCCGTGTGCGAGCGTTTAACGCGCCAATTGTTATTGGTTTAGCTCAACGGTGAGCCTAAAGAGCAATTTCTCACAACCAAATGTAGCAATTAGGTACGCGACGTTTCACTCGATGCTTTCCAAAAATATTCATAATTTTTATCGCAATATTGGCCGTGAAATCCCACGTGTTAAGTCGATGCAAAATGAGATGGGGTGGGGGGGGGACGAAGTGGACAAAGTTAAAATCACGACTTCAGATCGTGACAATTCATCGCAGTTCTGAGCAGGTAAATTGTTATATGCCTAATAAATGGAATGTCGGAGAAAAGCAGTGCCAGGAGAAACCCCACTTACACAAGGAGGGGGAGGGGGTGGGGTGCATAGTATTTAAAAGGTTACCTTGACTGAGTATTCCTCTCTAATAAATTCCTCCCCAGGGGGAGGTGACCTCTAGGGAGAGGCAGTAGTGGGGGTCGAGGCAGCTGAGCTTGTGAAGAAATGAAATACTTAATTAGGAAATGGGTTACAAAAAAAACCCTGGATCTCTTTTCTGGGTCAGCTGCCTGTTTTGGAGGGGAAGGGGGGAGGTCACGTTACCGGCCTTTTGTGTCAAGGTAACCAGCATGTGAAACGGTCGGGGTGAGGCCCAACTTCACCGAGGGATTCTTCTTCTTTGGTTCTTTCGGTAAAGTCACGTAGAATGAGAATAAAATAATAAATTGATAAAATAAAATAACGCAATTAAATTCTCACGACGTTTCGGCCACAACACAAGCGGCCTTCATCAGGTGAAGGGACGAGACTGTCTGGAGGACAGCGCTGGAGCGAACACAGCCAAGCTCAGACCGCGACCTTTAAGCTGTGTGAGAAGAAACAGAGCGCCTTGATAAAGGAATTAGCATATAATTTAGCATTGAAATAGCTGAGTGATTTGCTTGTGACTGGTCACAGAAATGGCTATGTTAGATTCTTTTTTTGCGTTATTTTCTTCCCTGGAAAACAGAAGGCTCTCACACGCAGCGAAACTATTTCACCTCGAGGGCTCCGCTGTTGAACGGATATTTTTTCGATGACTTGCAGTTTCTTTCTGAACCTGCGCTTGAAAAGGGAGCTGGGAATGGAAGGGTGGGTGGGGGGGGGGTAACTTTCTGGTGGGATTTCCACGTCAAGGATCTTTTACAGTTACGGACCGGCTTCGACTCTCGCGGTGTTTAGTTTAATTCGGCGTGGGCACAAAGAGCTAACTGAATTGAACGAAATGAAACCTCGAGTGCGCACGGGGACCAAGAAAAATCGATTTGCAACGACGCACACAACGGTGGCTGATGTTTTGCCGAGAAACAAAGTGCCCCATTTGGACCTGAGATCGAGACGTTCTAGGCGGAGCCACGAAGCCGAATCCCGTAGGAACGGATAGATGTTGAGGGCATCGCAAATTAAAACGAGCCTTGCGATTATTTGGATCAACAAAGCCCTCTGGAGCTGTGTGCCTTCGTAATGGGAGGTGGCATGTGTGTGCGGTTCTCTTTTTAACCAACCCAGCCACTTTGCCCGCCATCCTGCCCTGAAAACCCCACACCCACCCAACTTTCCTACTTCTCGCCCCCCCCCACCCCAACTCTTTTCATTTCATGAAACGGTGGCCATAGACACCGATCCTCCCAAGCACACAGCGTCCATTCATTGGGATCTACGGATTAAATGTACCTTACAAACGTCAATTATTATTATTGTTATCCTGGCGTTTTCTCCGTAGACGAGAGAGCCACCGAGGTTTGGGTGACAGCCTCCTCCTCAACTTGTCTACAGGAGGGAAGCCATCTAAATGCATGATGACGATTGCTTGTGTTGCGATCGAAACGTCGTGATATTGCTATTATTTTATATTTTATTTTCTATATACGTGGCTTTACCGAAAGACCCAAAGAATAGGTGAAAATATTATTAAAATATTTAGGAGAGCATAAACATTTTGTTGGGGTTGAGCGATAAAAATAAAATGTCAAACGATTGAATTAAATTTGTGCTGTAGCCATCATCTAAAGCGACAAATTAATTTCCATGTGATGCAAAGCATCAGCCTGTGTTAGACAACGGGCTCCTAAAGATGACATCACAGAACTACTTTTTAGGTCCCTTCAATTTCCCCTACACCAGGTGGTACACATTTACACACGCATATTTATCACATAGCAAAATCAAACTCAACATTTTTTCTCCCGCAGAGGAGAAATTTTATGAATTGAGTAAAACAACTATCTTAAAACGATGGGTTTTTCTTGTGTGTGTAGGCATTGGTGGTCGGGTTGAGGACATCATCAATTGGCTACACTTGGGAATCCAATTTAATCGATGGGTGGATGACATCCGGACTTTAACCTGGGCTCTCAGATGTGCTGGTTCGGTGTCCTGACAGGAATAACTAAAATATGAATTAAGAGTTCATTTTTTAAATGTTATTTTACAATACGGAAAATCACACGAAAAAAACACAAAAGACCCGCAACACCAAAATAAGACTAAAGGCTGTAGACTACAGAGTCGTGTGGGGTGCTGCGTAGTAATGCCACCCCTCCAGTCTCACGCCAGCAGTAGGCACATCTCACTTCATCTGTGGCTATACCTTCTTCTCCTTCTTCGTATGGCCGATGTTCAAGTAGAGCCGTGTTCTTCATTGCAAGGCCCACGGGCCACCGGTGGGCCCTGGTGGCCTTCAGTGTGGCCCCTGACGTGCGGCCCCCCCGACAATACACAACACGTGACAACACCCCTAGCAGGCGGTGTGGCGGCCCTCACGCTGATGTGAGGAACACTGAAGTAGCGAGCGATAACTGTAACGACACAAGGTGTTTGGTTTGGGGTTCGTGTGGGGGTTCGCCTTACCTCCGGTCCACGCAGTCCCACTGGTCCCAGCTCCCCAGGGGGTCCCGATTCACCCTGGAAGAGAGAACGTCCCACACTCGTGTGAGAACAATCACCTGCGCAGACACACACACACATTAACACGGAAGAGGCTTTCACGACCAATATTATCCATAAATTAGGTTTTTGGGTTAGATGGCGTCAACATAAATTTGTCGTTGAACCTGCCACCACCCGGCACGTTCTCCAACACACCGGTGTGCTGAACTGGTTTCGAAGTTCAACACACCGGTGTGCTGAACTGGTTTCGAATTGGCACGTTTTGTTTTCGTGAACTACCTCACTATGTGGATGTGTCGGGTGGTGGCGGGTTTAACGACACATTTGTATTTACGCGATCTAACCCAAAAACCTCTATTATGCACACACACATATACATTTACTCATTCTTTTCGTAATTAATAATAATGATTGAGTACATTTGGTATTCGCGCCATTCTTATAGCGTAAAGCTATCGCAAACCCGAAGATAAAAATTTGATATAAAAAAAATTCCTGCTATTCTAAAATCCCCAAATGAATGAATGTCAGTTATGGGGAGGTGTTTTAACCATACTTCACCATGCTGGTCGGTGCAACTTGGTGATGAAAAAAAACCAATTCGACACTATCACCTCGCTGCACTTGAGATCCCAGTTTCATCACAGGCGGCTGAAACCTGGAGTCGAACTCAGGTTCCTCAACGGTGTCGGACTCAGCACTCCCCGACCTTTGAACCATATGGCCACGCCCATATTATTTATTTATTTATCCATTACAGCCTGCGTGCTTTTCCACAGTCCCAGGGCTGAGTGAAATATGAATGAAATTTGAGCGAAATGCAATTTGTTTGTGAGCAATGCTTTAATCCGCACGTGAAATATCTTGGCATTCGAATGTGGCCGAGTTTTTTTTGTTTGCGGAGTTTTGTTTTTTTCTTTCTCAAAAGTATTTTAATAACAAAACGATATATCAGGTGCACGACACAGAGGACATGCAAGGAGATTGACACCAGCACAACAAACGTTACGAATTACGGTACAGGGGAAACCTGCCTTAAACCGCATGTTTAAATAAACCGTTTAAATACATCCTACAACCCTGGCTCTGACACCCCTGTAGAAGAACAAAAAAAGGAAGGGAGGGCGGGAGGCAGTGCCTAAATGCCCTAATGAATGCTCTTAAGAATCAATGCTCACTGGAGGAGAGATAGTGAATGGGCTCCACGTTTGGTGGTGAGCTTCCTCCCTGCCCCTTAGGTTTGCAGTGAAATGCTCTAGAGCGGTTTTGTTTTGTTATTATATGGAAAATGGTAACAAAACAAAAAGTTTTTTTTTTAATCTGCCCATTACTCCTCTAGTTTTACTGCAGGTGCAGTAAGGTCCATGCGGTCGGGGTCCCTGTGGCTTGTTATGGTTCTCGTTAACATAATGTATTTTTTTGTTTTTGCACCGAACACAAAAAAACGTGAAAAATGCATGCGCTGATTGGGCAAATTTGTTGTGATTGATGGTCACACGAGTGGAATGTAACATCGTTGCCTTAACAGTCACCTGTTAATGTTAAAATTACACCGTGTTTATTTTGGTCACCAAGCCGGGCAACCCGAGTCTTTGTCTCCCTCTGTGTGTGTGTGGTGTCTCTCTCTCTCTCTCCTCTGTTTTCTTCTATATGTAACTCCCCAGGTCCGCCTTCATGTCTCTTTTTCTTTAGTGTCACTCTCGTGTGTCTCCATGTATCCCTCTCCATCGATCTCTCATTGTGCCTCCTTTCTCATATCTTCGTGTCCCTGGCCCTCTGTATGTCTAGCTGTCTGACACTGTCGTCATCTCTTGTTGTCTTTATATATTTCCCTGTTTATTCTTCGTTTCTAATTGTCTCTTTCTTTCAGGGGTGGGGAACCTTTTTTCTGCCAAGGGCCATATGGAAATTTATAACATCATTCGCGGGCCATACAAAATGATCAACTTAAAAATTAGCCCGTTATATTTGGTCGAACATTTAATTAACTCACCCCTAATGAGATGGCTGGAGCTGCTTCTCTTTGGCGAGGCGTGTGATGTTAGCTGGTATTGATGATGTTGCTACTCGCAACTGCTTTTCCAGGTTTACCCCTAGATTTATTGAATTTCGAGTCCCGCCTGCGATTGCCTTGGCAGGGCCACACCAAATGATTCCCCACCCCTGGTTTATATGGTCCAGTGGCGTAGCTATGGAGAGTGGAGGCAGTTCAACTGCACTGGGGCCTATGGGCCAGAGGGGCCCAGGCTCCTGGCTACAAAGAGATCGGGGGAGGAATGGGACAGTTCCCCACCCCCACCACCCCATTGCATTTCTTGCACCAAGGCTCTTGCCATACTACGCCACTGCGAGGGACCCTCTGCAGAAGCCCTCCGACTAGCTCAGTCGGCCACGTACGGTGCAAAAGAAGTTCAACATACATTCACCTAGTGTTGAGATGTCTCTGCAAGGTGCTCTTACCTTCTTGCCAGGAAGACCCGGCATCCCGACTTGCCCGGGGAGCCCTCTGTCCCCCTGGGTGGATGGGAAAGACACAACAGGGTCTGATACAACGCAGTGTGGATTCGTACAGCAGCCTGTGTCCACAAGGGTCTCCTTTTGTGCCGCCTAACGGTGACACAAGCCTGCAAACACGGTCCATTCTGTGCGTTGAAAACAGCAGGGGCTAGAATAACGAATCGGCGAAATTATTAGCACACCTATCCTTGGCCGTAATTAAAATGTCCCCCCCCCCCAATATATTGCTATAAAATAGATTTCTGTTCATATGATTGTGGTTATGGTTGTACTTTATTAATCCCTAATCTCTGCCATTACATACAATGAAACAAGAAAAGGTAAAAAAATAAAAAAACAGAGCAATGTAATACAATACACTATTAGACATTTTAAAAAATAAATAAAAAGTCCATCCTATGTGTTAGTGAATTTTTTAATATTTTAGGTAGGAAATGGCAGCAAATTCGTTTTCAAATTTAGATTTTTTTTCTAGGGGGGGACCTCCAGATCCCCTGGAAGATTTGGTCCCCCCCAATGTTGACTCCATGGCTACGGCCTTGCACCTAACTAACCACAACTGATCTCTACTACTATCCCTCCAACTGACTTCAAATCTAACCATCATCTCCACCTCTGGACAAGTTTCCAAGCAACTTTTTCATCTTTAGTTTGCTTCTCAGTTTGGAGGAGGCTAACAGTACCTCTACGGTATGCACTGAATGTTAACATCACTGTCACATATCGCAATTGCTGAGCACAGATCCCAATGGCGGCCGTTGTCAACAAACAGCGCTGTTATAGGTGGGAGTCCATGCGGTTTCTTGAATTTCCGTACCTTGTCTCCCACCTCTCCTTTCAGGCCTGGCTGCCCAGGTGACCCCTGAACGAAGAATCGTGAAGAAAAGCAGCGACGCATTATTCAACAACAAACACAACAATAAAATAAATGTATTATTTCGCGTGACATTTTGCAGAGACAAGTAACTGATGTTTTTTGGAACAGCAAACTTATGTGAGAAATTGATGTATAGCTTATTTGGCCATTCAAGCTCAGAGCGCAGAGACTGAAACTAAAACACATTTGGGATTCGTAGAGTTCATTGTTCCTGACTGATGCTCCGAGAGCCAGACTTAAGGCACATTTATGCATCTTAGAGACCCGTATGAATGCCTGAGGCTTATAAAGGCTGGCTAAGGCATATTTAGGATTAGTTTTGGTGATTGTTAATGCTCGAGACTTAGACAAGCAGACTGAGGCACCTTTAAGAGTTGTATCGTTCTAATGGTGCATGGGTGAGGCTCGTAGAGCCAGACTAAGGCACATTTATTAATCTTAAGGTTCAGTGTTAATGCCCAAGACTCACAGAGAGGAGTGTTTGAAAAGCAGCAGCGCTGCGGGAAACTTTACCTGGTCGCATTATGTTAAACTATTTTTTTATTTTACCAGGTAAGGCCGACTGAGCTATATAGGTCTTTTTCAGAAGCGATCTGGCCACAAATGATAGCGCAATGAAGTGGTTTATCACGTGGAAATTTATAGCAGCCAAATACTCTAAGCGCATGTTGATTATAAATGTGGAGGGGAAAACCGGAGTACCCGGAGAAAAATGCAAATATACAGGCATCAGGGTCGGGATCGAACCCACAACCTCCTTCATACCAGGCGAGGGAGTTAACATCTCACCACCACATACACAATTGTGATTTGTGTATGCTGTACTCTGCTTCTCTGGTGCATGTGTGTGTATGCGTGGTACATGTGTGTATGCGTGGTGCATGTGTGTGTGCGTGGTGCATGTGTGTGTGTGCGTGGTGCATGCATGTGTGTGCGTGGTGCATGTGTGTGTGTGCGTGGTGCATGTGTGTGTGTGTGTGGTGCATGTGTGTGTGTGTGTGCGTGATGCATGTGTGTGTGTGCGTGATGCGTGTGTGAACAGAACTCACGGGCAGGCCCTGTGGCCCTGCATCTCCTGGGATTCCCGGCTTTCCGGGCTCTCCCTGAGCAGCAAGCACAGAGATGGTGTCACCACACGCACGCAGACTACATCCGCACCGCTATGGCTGTGATGATGATGACGATGGTGACGATAACGATAAACTGGGCATGGCGTGACCGCAAAAAAAACTACCACCCGCGCAATTGTAATATACATGGGGGTTGTGGAACGGGTAAACGAAAGTGGCTTTGAATGCTGTAGTGGTAATCGTAATGATCGCGATTAGAATGTTCTTGGTACGTTAGGAGGTGACGTGCTGGTGATGTTTGCAAGAGCGTGATTTCCAGTGAGATCATTTTACCTTCATCCCGGGCATGCCAGGGGTTCCATCTCGGCCGTCAATCCCAGGGACACCCTGGAGGGGGAGGGGGGGAGGTTATGAAAGAAACGCCGATGAGATTGTGAATGCGTCACGTGAGCTACCGATGGGCCCGAACGAGCAACGGGCATTCGACAGCAGCACCCCGTCCTGCTGTCGAATGCCACCGTGACTTTCCAGAAGAGATTCTAGATTTGAAGTTTTCGTGACTGAAAGGATTAATACTTTTTGTTTTTTTTCGGTAAAGTCACGTAGGTAAAAAAATTAAAATGAATTAAATCACGACATTTCGGGCGCAACACACGCTTCCTTCTTAAGCGTGTGACACACTTAACCGGTGTGACACACTTAAGCGGTGTGACACACTTAAGCGGTGTGACACACTTAAGCGGTGTGACAAACTTAAGCAGTGTGACACACTTAAGCGGTGTGACACACTTAAGCGGTGTGACACACTTAAGCGGTGTGACACACTTAAGCGGTGTGACAAACTTAAGCGGTGTGACACACTTAAGCGGTGTGACACACTTAAGCGGTGTGACACACTTAAGCGGTGTGACACACTTAAGCGGTGTGACACACTTAAGCGGTGTGACACACTTAAGCGGTGTGACACACTTAAGCGGTGTGAGACACTTAAGCGGTGTGACACACTTAAGCGGTGTGACACACTTAAGCGGTGTGACACACTTAAGCGATGTGCTTTTGCTAAGCTGTCCCCACCTGAAGAAGGACGCTTGTGTTGCGCCCGAAACGTCGTGATTTAATTTATTTAAATTTTTTACCTAAGTGACTTTACTGAAAAAACCAAAGAGTTTCGAGAAGAGAATTCAATAAGAATAAACATTTTGCTTAAAGGTGTGTTATTAAATAGGGGTTTGATCTACACATATTTAATGCCCACATTGTTTTTCTTTGAGAGCAGGCCTTGCCAGGAATGAATTTGAGCCAGGTCTGTCCAGGTCGCTAACCCAGAAAATATTTCCTCACCCGGACCACCAACATCCAGTATACCTCCCACAGTGGCCGTGGCGACTATTCACGCGCCTTCTACCCGTGATCGATCCCATCTACCAGTGGCCTGGGGGCGGGGAAACACGTATTCGGTGAGAAGCCAAGCCCCTGGGCCTTGCCTATGGTGACACAATCTGGAACAATGTGCCAGCACTGGCGCCGAGGATGAGAGGTGGTGATGCTCACCGCCTCGCCCTTCGAGCCGGGGATCCCGGTTTTTCCTCGCGATCCAGCCAAGCCCTGCCACACAGCGCGAGAAACGAGACAGGCCATGAGCACACGCGTTCCATGCTCCCACGTTTTGCGCATCCAGTGAGCGTCTGTCGTGGCCCGGCTCACTCCACCCGCTTGGTGGAGGAGAGGCGAGGGCGTGCGTGAGAGGAACAGAACATTGTACTTGAACAAAAGAGTCTACGTTAAAAGGTACACTTCTAACACATTGCTATGGGTTGAATAAATCGAAACGAAGATGGTTGGTGCCACCACACCCCGCCAGCGCCCTCCACCCCCTGTCAGATCACACAGCTGCTGTGCAGCCTCGAGACGTGACCTCTCAAGATCTGCCCTGACAGTATCTCGTCCGTCATCCGTGGCCAGTCATCCCCTTGGTCGCTGGACTCGTGGAGACCACTCCAATGCGTGTTTCAATAGCCAGCCTTCCTCCATCCTCTACACACAAACCACCCAGCGCTACCTGTTTTATATCTACATTTGATTACTGTGATACACCATCTTCCGCCTAGGCTATGAATCTGCCAGAAAACGTCTCGTTCCTTTGAACCACTCCACCCTTAGAACTCACTACCCTTAGAACTCATCATTACACTAACTCAAATCTGTTTCCCCTGGATATTCCGGAGACACCACCACTGGACTGTCTTCATCCTTAAGGCCCTCTTAAACAAGTCCGCCAATCACCTCATGGCCCATTTGGTTCCTCAAATTCCCACCTGTAGCCTCAAAGGTGCCCTCTTTTTATGACTAAAATTCCATACACTTAAACTTTGGTTTACAAAAAAGTATTTCCGCCTTGCTGCTCCACATTTCTGGACAACTCTTGCCGCTAATCTACAGCTTGGCTCCCTCTCTTCGCTCCCCCTTTTTTATTTCCCTATAAAACTTAAACAGAGGCCATACTTGCACCTGCACCTAACTGTGTTGTCTGGCGCCTCTTGCTCTCATGTTATACAGTGCCGGATTAAGCTAGTGCGGGCCTGTAGCATATGTTATAAAGGGGCAATAAATTTAAAAAAACACACGTAAATATAAAAACACATTTTTTTACTTGCATAGTAAAGTAATTGTATGTTTTAATTTGCTATACAGCCAAATAATACGACAGATCTCTAACCTTAAACACCCAGTCGTTCATAAAAGTTGAAGGCGGTTTAGTACTATAGTAATAGAGCAAGTGCAGAATCAATTAACCGGATTTGATAGCTTGAAAGCATTTAGAACCAGGCCCTTGAAAGTGCGGGGCCAGTAGCATATGCAACTTTTGCTACGAGGATAATCCAGCACGTGTGTTATACATGCGCTGATTTTTGACGTGAGCGTTTCGTTTACGACCGTTAAATACCTCGTTTGTGATTTGTGCAACGTTCTTTAAGGACCCCGTACTCTTTCTCTGCATTGTTGATGTTTTTGTCTTTGTTGCTGCTGCTGTACTCACGCAGCACCATGGACCAGCCAGGAAACTGCCTAAACGGGACCATCTGTGTAACAAATAAAATAATCTTAAACACCACTAACCTGCCATGCTCTCTTCTAAGACTCCCCCATTGCGTAGTCTATCTTGCCACGCAATTCTCAGCGTCAGGTGGAATATGTGTCAAAGAAAGGAAATGTTTTACCTTCTGGCAAAACCTTGGATTTCATGACAGTCGTTGAAAGTTAACACTTTCCCCGCCTCGCTGTGTGGTCACTAATGCCAGTGCCGAACGGACGGCGTTGCGTTCGGACAAAACTTACGATGATGCCTTTGGGTCCGACCTCCCCGATCGGTCCCCTGGGGCCCTCCTCTCCCTGCGGAAAGAGACAGAGAGATGTTCATCGGTGAGCCGGCCCTTTTAGTGGCATCACGGCCGCCATCCCCCTCCACGCCCCCCGCCCACGACACACGTGTATCACCGATGACCGCCGGGGTGGACAGCAGCTACGTCGCGCCGACTGCGGTGCCGGATCGAGGAGCCCCACGACCTGTGAAGCTGCAGCTGCCGCTGCGGGTGGTGGGCGGTGCCGCCAACGTGGTGTGAACGCGTAATGAAGCTCGCGCCGAGACACCGGCTCCGTTTGTGCCGCGTCGCTCGACAGCCCCCGGGGGCGAAGTGGCGCAAGTCCCACTCCAGACGACTCCGAAATTCCTCGCGCTGCTAGGGAATTTTGTTATGGAGGTGCCCCACGCATCCCACCAGGCGAGACACAAAGACAAAAATCGCCCGTGCAGCCTAAACAGACTTTGGGGGCAAGTGCTGTCAGCGAGCACCTACGAAGGCTGGCATGGCACGCGAGGGGTTGGGTGTCCAGCACCGGTGGCGATGTTTGCACACCGCACCAGGTACTTCCCTTTGAGGCCGGGTCGACCTAGGAGAGGCCCAAAATCGGTTCAGATAATCGTCACTGGTGCTGGCGCATGAGCGGAACTTTCATTCGGGCTAATGGATTTGTAGCACAGCGTACTAACCACTGCGCCACAGGCGAAACGCACGCACGCACGTACCCGCTACTGCATCTGACCAGAATTCGTTTTGGCGATCACGAAAGACTCAACGCGTTCGTCAAGAACAATGCCCTAACGGGAAATAAATATTTTACAATAGGAGACGTTGAGGACATTGGTCCATTCTTATAGCAGAAGAAGGAACATGTCCCTAGAATAAAATAATACAAATATAAAACAATAAAATTCTCATTGTTTTATATGTGGTTTTATTATTTTTATTATTATTATTTTATTGTTTCCCTTCTACGTGACTTTACCGAAAGAACCAAGCATATGAATCCCTGCAGTCACGAAAGCTTTAAATCAAAAATGTCCCTAGAAGTTGCCGATTGTATTTTGTTACTTTTTAGGGCAGGGTCATCGATCAACGTTTTGGATTTTTTTTTAACAGGGCATCTAGTTAGTGTTGGTCATTTATTTGAAAACATCAGAACGTTTTTTTGTTTCTGAAAACACAGCAGTGACGGGTGCACCGCACCAGTCTCCACAGAAGCGGAAGGCTTTGATGTTGTTGTTGATGATGTTGCTGTTGGTAAAACAATGTGCCTACTTGTTTGTATTCGTCTCAAGAGTTATTGGCTGCGTGAATTCCTGGACTCGGCTGAATAAGCCTTGCAGCTGCCCGCGAAGCCACCCTTCGCGGTGCGCTCACTGGGCTCCGACACAAAGTCTTTTACTGCTGCTGCTACCACGACGAAGTCACCATGTGTGCTCAGAGTTGCTATTGAAAGGGGGCCTTTAAGGGAATTCAACAGAAGCCTTGAGGCGCATAAAGAAGCCTGCGCCGGATTTGTGCGAACAATTCCCAACGTTTAATATAGGCATCTTGTGATTGTATGGCCTGCAATTTCTCCTGGTGGATTTTATTTTTACGTGCTTTTCTTTATTTTTTGCAGGATTGTTTTGTGTATGGGGATAATATTCCTGACAACACCGATGTGTATTCCACGTCGGTCAAAAAGAATCCCATCACGTTTCCTTAAATAACCTCTGGAATTTGAATAGGTGCCTGGTGTGCCTCATACAAAAACCCAGGGCCTCATTCCTACAGAAAATAAGTGGTGGCTGTAATGAAGTAATAATATGTCTATGCGTGCGCGTGTGTGTGTTATCTCATCAATTTAAGGTAGTCAATTCTTGATAAAGGTTTTTGGGTTAGATCGCGTTTATTTATAAATGTGTCGTAACCCTCCACCACCCGACACGGCCAATCAGCAAAGAAAAGTGTCACGTTGACAAAAGACAAATAATTCACTACTTCAGCCCACCGGTGTGTTGAAGAGTTAATCCACATTTACAGTTTGAGTACGACGTTTCGCTGGTAAATACTTCCAGCATCATCGGGCAATTCGCCAGAATTCTGGCGCCAGAATTCGCCAGAATTCTGGCGAATTGCCCGATGATGCTGGAAGTATTTACCAGCGAAACGTCGTACTCAAACTGTAAATGTGGATTAACTCTTCAACACACCGGTGGGCTGAAGTAGTGAATTATTTGTCTTTTGTCAACGTGACACTTTTCTTTGCTGATTGGCCGTGTCGGGTGGTGGAGGGTTACGACACATTTATAAATAAACGCGATCTAACCCAAAAACCTTTATTATGAATAATATTGGTCGCGAAAGCCTACGTGTTAAACTAGTCAATTCTTGATCTAGAGAGATAACAGTTACTAAAGAGGTGAGCTAGAGCAGGATGAAGTTGTTTTTTGCTAAGGAAATTGATCATGAACAGAAGAATTCCGGCACACGTGAAGAAGAATCGAGTTTCTAAGAGGTGAAAATCTCTGAGATGTAATAATTATAATTATGCATTTGTGTATAGCGTCATACAGTGCAATTGCATATCAAAAGCTGTACAATAATTACACGATTACATCAGGGAAGTTGCGAATTACGAAGTGCAGAGATCAACACAAGTACATTCTCAAGGTAAGTAAATCAATACACGACAAAAGGTGTTTATAATGATGACTCTCAGCTCCTCACACCAGCCAAGATATCCCCTTGGTTAACTCACACGGGTCCCATTGGTTACTCAACATGGATCCCCTTAGTAACTCCACACGAGCCCCCTTAGTTACCCCACATGGATCTATTTGGTTACCCCACAGGCTACTCGCCTTCCCAAGGTGCACGCTCCGTCTGACAAGGGATCCCTGATGTCTTTCATCCGGAGGGCCCTTGTGCATTTATGTGCCGGTGACGCCAAGGAATTTACAGCCACCTCTGGGATGGTTTCGAGCGTGTACCCCCCCCCCCCCATTTCCCCCTCTTAACCTGCCCCGGTGATTTATCGCCGTTCATTCACACGTGGGGTTTTATGATCAACTTTGACTCAAGTTTAGACGCGAATACCCTTCCAAGTATCGGGCATTGACGGCTCTCTCTCTCTCTATATAGTACGCGGCCGTGTGGCTCAAAAGTTAGTTTATCGAGATATATGGTCGGGTTGGCGCGAGACAGTTTTTCATGATATCAAACGACGTTAAATTTGACAATATGGTTATCACGATGTCAGTTGCACTTAAATTTGTAATTGTATCGAGCATTTTATTGTATTGTCGTTTTGCTTTGATGTACATTGATGTACTTCTACAGTGAATACATATTTACTTAACAGTTATTCAACTGCAGTTCACTCAACGTAAGCCTGCTACAGGTCTTCCAATAATGAGTAAGTTTCCAATTTACAGCGTTTACAACGCACAAGCCGTCAGAAAATGAGAGCATCACATCGTCGCCGTGCCGTCCATTGCTCCGGACAACGTTTTACAAAGCTCTCATGCAAATAACGTTAACAGCTATTTATTTTACTTGAATATTTAATTTTCACCAACTTCATTTTTTTGTTTGTTATTTCAGACATATTTTGTTAGAAAATGAAATATAAAAACTAAATAAACAATCAACGATAATCAGAGAGTATCCGGACGACAAGTTGGTAAGTGGGCGACACGATGATAAGCGTGGATCTTGTATCGTACGACACGTCGTGGTATCGTCACGTCTCGCCAGCCCTAACAGAGACACGTTACTGTGTTTTTATCTGTGCTTTTTCTTCTGAGCCAGAAGTCCCGTTTTTGGATGATGGGGGCCAAGGGGTGGTCAGCTGCTTGGCTATTTTATTCATTCTCCATGTGCTTCTGGGGTGAGGGTCACGGCATCAAAATAGCACGCTGATTGTTAAGTTACGTTAAAATTATACACGTAAAGGTGCAACGGACAAAAAGTCGGTGCACATATTTTCCCAAATAGTTGAAACGTTTTCTCATTATTTTGCCGTTGTTGTTCACGCACGGTAAGCTAACTCCTGGGCATATACATTTTTCATTGTGGGGTATTTTTGTTGGCAATATCTGGAACACAAATACGTTTCCAGCGATAATAATAGGAATAATAAATTACAGCCCTTTGGCAATGCACTGCTGAATGAAGGCCTTGACCATGCTTTTTCCACGCTGGTTGTTCGGTTTAGGTTCTACTCTGTGAGTGATAGCAGTGCATAATTGTTTCCTGTAGATGGTGCACTAAGGGCAAAGGTCCCCCGTGTAGCCTACATAGACTGCTGGGGCAAGTGCTGTTCGCGAGCACCTGCTAACGCTGGCACGGCGCCCAAGGACATGATGTGGCTAGCACCATACCAACCACCTTTATTTCTCCACTGCTGACATTTACACACCATTCAAGGCCGAATGAGCCCATAGGAGGCCCTAGACCAGTTCAGATATTCGTCAGCAATATAAGCCGTGTCACCGGGTTCGCAGAGAAGTGCGCCGACCACGACGCTACCACTCAAATGTTGAGCACGCACGCACATTGTAACGGGAACCCACATACGCTGTTAAAGAGGGAGGGCATCCCACAAATTCCATAATATTGCGGTTTCCAGACGGCCCTGCAGACTGACACCGCCACCGTCGCGTGCGTACACATTCCAGCAGTCGTCCCAACAATCACCGACGACTTCAAGGGCCACTCGCGATCGCCCCTTCGTGCTGCCATCCGGAGACCGCCGTCGTGCAAGACCACCCTCTTGCCTCGGCCCGTTCACCCCGAACGAGCGCTGCCGGCGCCGTCATCGTCGGGCTTTACAGAAGGTGACGACGTGGAATGCGTTTCACGCTCCGCTCGATTAACACGATTCCTTGCACCCTCCTCTCCGGCTTTCGCCACCGACCCTCCGCCGTTCGAGCCGATGCGTTATAAAGGAGGGTTTGGTGCGATGCGACGACGCTGCAGAGTATATCGTCGTATGACAATATTTACATTTATATGTCGTGTTGCTTACACCGTGATCATCGTCGCTCGTTTAATTGTCTTCTTAAATATTGAATTTCCCGATCAAAATGGAAGTTCCCTATTAAATTAGCGATCCGTTAACAGCTTTGTCCAGGCTAGTGGACGGCACGGCGATGGTATGACAACATTTTGTGACGGTATGTGCGTTGTATCCGTTATACGTTGTATAATTGCAAAGATTGTAGGCTTACGCTGCCTGAACTGGAGTTGAATCATTTTTAAGCAATCTTGATTCATACGAGAAGTACATGAAAGCACAAAACAGATGGGTGCAGTTGAGCAAGTAGGTTTGCGTCCTACTTGCTACGCTACCCAGGGTAAATCGTGTGTTAGTGATCTGAGTGCGATACACCAACGCAGCCTACGCATCACTGGAATCCAAGGTATTCTCCACCACAGCTGATTAATTAACCATTGTATTGAGACTGCTTGGCAGAGGCAAGTTGAGAACAAAAGATTTGGAAACAGATAATGCATGTACCCTTCTTGTAGATACATAGACAGAGTATAATTTTTCAATCTGGCAGCAGAGCCATATTGCTCGAAGATAATTTGTACCCAGGGGTTCAATACTGAGCCCCGAGGTCCAGATTCTGTAGGGGTTAAAATACTATCTCACCATTTGTTCGGTTTTTTGGATTACGTGTTCTATGAAAGAATGTCGGTGGCTGTGAATTGTGTGAGGCCGGGAAAGTGGAGACACGTGAGTTTGGGTCACTTACCGGCTCCCCTTGTGGACCAGGAGGTCCGGGCACTCCGTCGAACCCAGAGATACCCTGGACACACAAACACAAAGTCAATGGGCTCACCCCAACATCATTATCGGGCCACTTTGTTGAGCTATCATTTGTGGCCAGGTTGCTTCTGAAAAATTAAGTTAATACCTCAGCGGGCTTTTCCTGGTAGGATGGGGATGCTTTCATTGTATGTGTACGTGTTTGGGTGATTTGTATACCTTTCTTATACTCTGCACTCCTATCATAGTTTTGTACTGTTTGTTGTTGCAACGTTCTTACCCAGCCCTACTGGACATCTGTGAAAAAGAGCTTTGTAGCTCATCAGATTCCTCCTCCAGTAAAAATCAAATATTCTGATTTTAAATGTTGTCGTGGCCAGCTCTGTTTAAGTGACCACTTATTTTAAGCACGGAAAAGCTCACGCAAGTTCGGTCATCACCACACATGGCATGCCACCTTTGCTACCCACCTCACATTTCATATTCACATTTTTTGTGTGTTTGTTATCGGACGATAGGAATTGTCAATGATGGCCCTTGGCCAGGTGTCGAACTGGGATCGTGGTGCAGTGCACTAACAACCATGGCGCCAACAATCCTCGCACAAAGGCAACGCCCCAGTTTAGCCGTCTTGACTGTTTGGGCAAGTGCTGTTTGCGAGCGCCTATTAAGGCTGGAGAGCTCAATAAATGGCGGTGTGCTCGGCACCACGCCCAGCCAACTTGGTCTTTGCTGGTGTTTACTCACTACACAAAATGCTCATTTATGGCTAAAATGGCCTTGGGGAGACCCAGGCCAAATTCAAATATCACGGTTTTATACCAGAACTATTCCTGAGACACTGATGGTAACCATGACCCAGAATTGAACTCAGGTGACCAGGTTCAGACAACGTACGAACCACTGCTCTCCACGCTCCAAACACAACGATCCCTCGTTCAGCTTTAACATATTGTTGAGGCAAGTGCTGTTAGCGAGCCTTCATGAAGGCCGGTACGGCACACGAGGGGGCGTGTGGCCTACACCATGCCCGGCCGCCTTTGTCTCTTCAGTGACGATGTTTACACACCGCACCAGGTACTAATTTGAGACCGAGTTGACACGTACCCCACACTCGGTGAACTGATTTTCAGATGAATACCACCGCCTCACTGCGCCATTTCAGATCTTCGAGTGAAGCCGGACAAGCCGAGTTTTGAACCGATACATTTTAATAACTTCCATCGTTCATCACAACGCTTCTACAAATGTAGCCGTCACACATTGCCCCCCGCCCCTCTGGGCACAGCGCACGCAACACACAACAGGACCCTCAGAAGTTGCGCCCGGTTACAATCAATTGCCCGTGAACACGCCGTGATTGTGGGGGCCCCTAATTGCCGCCACTTACCCTTTCGCCTTTTGATCCCATCATTCCGGGAAATCCTCGCAGCCCTGAAGGTCCCTTCAAAGCAAAGAGGCGCACACAAAAAATACTAAATTACAAAAAAATTTAAATGAAATAAAAAAAATCAATTAACTGGAGTCTGATCGCAGAGCCGAGATTACAGCAGAGTCGCACGCGGGCAGCTCGCGACCTCTCGCTTTCGTACGACGACTTTGGCGTGGAATACGAGCGCGGCGCAATTACGTGCGAACGTGCGGGACGCGCAACGTCCAACTTCTTTCGCGCCGTACGTAGCCAACCGCGCTAATCGGAGGTGCGGGAGTGCAGTAGGGATTTACGTGGCGTCCGAATGCAGCTGAATCTGAAGGTGATGTCAAAAAAATTGCAATCGCATCATTAAATCAAAGCTTATAGGTTAATTTTTTTGTTATTTAGCCTTCGGGCATTATTCTGGCATCTTAAGATTATTTTACTGTTTTATTGATGTTTTCCCTCTACGTATTTTTACTGTTGAATGAGTGTTTTTTATACTTGTCGTTGTCAATGTTTTTTTTTATCGTGACTTGTGTGAAGTGTTCCTTGGACCCTATGGTATGAATGGCGCTCGATAGATTATTCTCAGAACCCTTCCTGAAGAATGAGTTGTGTTATAGAATATCTAGGTAGGGTGTGATTGAAGACACTTGAGGAATAATAACAAGTGAGGCAAATGAGTGCAAAGATCTTTGATCTCTCAGTATCTCTCCGTGCGCGTGCACGTGACTTGCAATGTCACACAGCGGATTCTCTCAACTCTTGACGAGCCAGGGTCCTCTTCCCCACGATTCACGCCAGCATTTAACGCGAATGTATCAAGTTTTCCCCTTAAATAAAAGTTCTAATTAAGTTGCATAATTTTTTTAAACGTACATTTTTATAACATGTTATTTAGATTTGCTTTTAAAGACAATGGTTAACCGAATGGATCTACTTTTTTTAATACCTGTTGGACGTATGATGCATTTATTGTGATGCCAGATCTCCAATGGGCCCTCACTCGGTTATGAAGGAAATCTGCCGACCTGTCTATAATGGCAGGCAGGAAAGAGCATCGCTTGTCATGGAATGTTTCATTTGGCGACCCACTCAGTGGCTCCCGAGCTGGAAACCGTGAAAACCGCAAGTCCCTGCCCCCCCCGCCACCCATAAAATCCACTATGGCAGAGAAGTCGTCTGAATAAAGAAGCGTTGTGCAGCATTCGTGCAGCCCCCTCGTAACTGCGGCGTTGCGTGGGGTGGTATTGCTGGGATAGTTTGTTGTTGTTTGGTGGTGGTGGTTGTGCTTTAGGAGGGCCATGGCAGTGGCTGTTGGGTGACACAACTTACCTCTGGGCCTTGTGGGCCAGATTGGCCGGACGGTCCCTGGTGGCCCTCTTCTCCCTGACCAATTGGAACGTCAAGGGTGGCCGTTATTGTGATTGTAATGCGACACGTAAAAAACACTTCAATTCATATGCATATCAATACGTTTATTATTCTAACGATATATAACATTTTCGCTGCTCTCTCACGCATAGGACGGTGTTCCTCCACAATGTCACTTTTTATCCGATGGTGGAAATTGCGCAATCACATGGCAGGGACCGGTCACTCCATAGGACAAACACTGTTGTCTGCCCCACTTGAAATGATACTCAGCAGCTGGTGCTTTAATTTTCTTCTCTTCTAGGAGAGATGATGATGATGATTATTATTATTTTGGTGATGGTGATTGATGATAACGATGATATTGTAGTGGATCGTGGGTCCGCATTTTAAACCTGGCCAGGATTTGAACTTGCAATATCACATTTGTTGAGCTTCGCAGCTCTTCCAACTAACTATGCGACTTCCGAGCCATTACATGATTTTTTTTAAAAAAACGTACGCAACATGCACACTTACAAGTGTCATTGTAAGATTCCAGTTGCTCTAAAAAATATATTTAAAATGCCCGATAACGTTTAGTAACGATGTTCATAACAATGTAGCCCATACGTTGTCTCCGCCTACCATATAGCGGCAGGCTATCACAGTGCCACTATGTTTCACAGACGAGTATAATCTGCCAGTCGGGGAGGGAGTGAGGCCGACATGTGGTTTTTGCGCACTTAAGCAATTTGCGGGTTAACATTTCAGATTTGGCAATGATGCCGACACACAAGGCCCGCTATTTCGCGAATTACATCACGTGATCTTCAACGTCTTCACGCGAAGCGGACGCGCATGTATTGACGGTTCATGAAACCCGCAGTGTTAACCAGGGCGGGCGCTGAGCCTCGAACCACGAACCTCTGCAATGAACGGCGAGGCACGCTTCCTGTCGACCTCGGCCACTTTAATTACTTATCGCGTCCGAGAAACCCGAACTACACTCGAAAATTGAACACAAAAACACAAAACACAAAGCACTCTCACCTTGTGACCTTGCTTCCCAGGATCTCCAAATTCACCTTTGAACCCTTTGTGACCCTAGACGATAACAGGATTAGAAAATAGTACATTGACGAATTGTTTTCAAGTCTAGTACTGCACTGGATGGATGGTCGAGAAGACTGGTAAATCGGTAGGTAGGTTGGTATGTCGGTAGATAAGGCAGATGGTTAGGTAGGCATCTTGTAGAAAACAGGTAATAATGGAAGTGTATTTGTGTACAGCTGACAAAATATATGGGTAGACATTAATACTGAAGTCTGCAAATTGACAGGTTGATTGATTCATGGGAGTCAGCAGAATCCTGACCACACAGCTGTTATAATCTCTGCAATTATGTTTTGTGGATCGCATTTGTACGATGAAACCCATGACATGTCCTGCTGGACAGCTGAGGGCGTTGTCCTGTACTATCATGTCCGTGTGTGTACCTTCATCCCCGGCAGCCCAGGAGGGCCAGGGGGCCCGGCGGGACAGGACGATGGACACTGCAGAGCCACACAGAAAGACACAATCATATTCATCATTATCAGCTGTAGCAGCAGTAGCAGCCATAGGCAGCAGCAGGAGTGATGATCTATCCACCACTGGTTGAAGTCCTCCCCAAACCGTCGCCATCCTTCAACAACCCACGCAGAACCTGCACACGAGCCGAGTAATCATTCCGTCTCCGAGGTGGACGTCCTATCGGGCGTGCTCCCTCCTCTGGCTGCCACGCCTTTGTTAGTCTCGACCACCGGACATCGTCCCTTCGAGCGACGTGTCCCACAGAGGCCCGATTACTTTGTTTTTTTCCGACAGTCAATGTAAGATTTCTTACTTGCGCATGTTTTCATTTATATGTTCATCTTCTTGTTTATAAAATATAAGTTCAATGGAATGGGTGCTCGCCTGATTATCAACAAGGATTCCTGTCTGCGTTTACTGTCTAATGAGGTTATATCTTTACATGTAGTTTTTGACATTTGAGCTAAACTTTGACACTACATGAACACATTTGTCTCTTAAAAAAAACATCGCGAATATATCAGTGCCAAAAAATATATACGCACATTTATTTGTTGTATTTTTACCTGGATATCCCCGCTGCCATCTCCTTGGAGAATCCCAGGAAGACCCTGGAAGGAATCGGGAGAACGAGATGATGAGCATCACTCAACTTCTCATATGGGGCAACGGGAAAAAAAAAATTATGGCATTGAATTCGCGAGAGGAGGAGGGGGTAGGTGGCAGTGCGAGAGACTTGTGAGGAGCTCACCCTGGGCCCTGGCAGCCCGGGAGGGCCAGGTTGTCCTTGAGGCCCAATCTCACCCTGAAAAGCAACACCGCACATTATCACATTTCTTTTTAACTATTAAAAACTCGAAAAAAAACTATCGAAACCACTTTTATTTTACCAGGTAAGGCCCACTGAGCTATATAGCTATTTCTCAGAAGTGTCCTGGTCATCACAAATGATAGCTCAATGAAGCGGCGTATCATGTGAACATTTATATCAACCAAATGCTCTACATGCATGTTTTTAAATGCGCGGGGGAAAACCGGAGGACCCGGAGAAAAATCCACAGGCCGTCACCATCTGTGCTGGTCCTGCGATATGGCAGTTCCCTTCTGCACACGAGCTCCATCTCCAAGAGGGCATGTTCCCCTCTTTGTCTGACAATTTCACCTGCCAACCCAGCAGCCGCTTGTTGAACAAGCCGGACTCCGCCGACGAGACCCGTGAAGTTGTAACCAGTCCAGAGAGTTTGCTTGCTTTAAACGAATGCGTGCTACTGGATAATATTGGTCTGGAGAGTCAGTAGGCCGATGGACTATAACATGTGTTTAATGTGTGGAAACAGAACAGAGTTCTGCTTATATATGCGTATATGAAAGCAGAGTTGCATGTTATTGCACAAGGTTGATCAGGCTAATATTATTATTACGAGTGTATTCACGCTAATGAAGTGCATTTGGATCGCTACAATCTGGCTGCGTGTGGGAATAAACGCCGTAGACGGAACACTACGTACAATCTGCCCAGGTCTCCCAATCTCTCCGGGAAGGCCGCCCAATCCAGCAGGTCCCTAAACGCAAGACGACAATGCATAAAAAAAAATGTCAATACCAGCCATTCGCCACTCAGTGATGCCTTTGCCAGGCCAGGTGGACTTAAAAAAACTACACTCACACACAAAGTGGAACAATGCTTAAATTGTTTTTTTTTTACAGAGAAAATGTTCGACGAAAAACAAACCTACATGCAAGAAATGACAACATTGACTACTGAATAGTAAAAAAAAAACTAAAAGCAGGACTGCACGTTGTAATCGCAGATTATATTTCCCCGCCCCATCTCCGCCATAAAAAGTGCCCTTGCTCGACAAAAACATCAGTCAGCTCAACTTATATGACGTTTCTGCCATGAGCCAGCGCAAGGGACGAATGGTTCATTTTAATATTTGTTCCATCTGTACATTTGTACAAAACCGAGCTCACGAAGGACGTTTGAAAATATTGACACTCACGGGCGGTCCAACAATGCCTTCGCCCTGGAGAAACAAAACGGAAGGTGACAGAGAATAACAACATTCAGCAGCCATGCTCTCCGTGTGACGCTAATACGCAGCTTGGTTGAGTGATTAACACTTTGCTCTGTCATTGGTGCGCCCTTGATATCATACGAACATCGACGCTGCTATCTTGACTATCGGGTTGCCCGAATCTTGCAGATGCACACCCGCGCTAATAGGGCTACTCACAAATGTGCAAAGGCAATTTTGTCCGTACAGCTGCCCACCAGTTTTCATTACTGCTAATAAATACTTCCAAGAAAAAACACACACAATGGTAATCGTCACAGGGCCATGCATATGCGTGTTTTTTCTATGTTTAATCGTAGTTTAAGTTTTTTGTTTAATGGGATATCTCTGTACTATATATTATGTTTGCAACCTAGGTCTCCCTTGTCTACGTGGACTCTCACCTGGTTATAAATAAAGTGCACTTACAAACGTTGTATATGTGTACACGTACAGCCCTTTTGTCAATCCATTGCCGGATGAGGGCATCTCCACTTTAATGTGGGCCGTGGAGATTTATTTGACCATACTTTGCCACGCTCGTCAGAGCAACTTGGTGGGAGGCATATATACGGGAAAAAGGGCAGTACAACAATAGATTTTTCTGAAAGGCCTTCTGCCAGCCCCACAGCCTGTAACAACCTGTTATGCACGGTGGTCACCCGTGCAATATGCAGACTCAAGCCTGCTTAGCTTCAGAGAGCTGACAAGATCGGGCCTATTTCCGCTTGATTTGGTCATAGACATGCATATGTTTTGGTTTGTAAAGTCCACGAGGCAGAGGAATAATAAAAGGAGAAAATAAAAGGCAATTACTGGGACTCCAGGTGGGCCGGCCAGACCTGGATCACCCTGAAAAAAAGAAAATAATCTTCATTACCATCATCATCATAAATACTTCATTGGTCTGTGTTATCAGGCATGTAACAATGAATCAGGTCAACAACAGAAGACTTAGATACATAGGCGAACAAAACGTGCATTATATTGCATGCCTAATAATTGAGAGTTTGCGACATCTGAAAATTACATTCAAATTATGCGCTAATGGTATGTTTGTATTCTAACTAAGCGAACAAAGCTGCACACAGGAAACAACAACAACAACAATTTAACTCTCGGATGCGTTTTCGTGTTGTACCGCACATTGTTCAGCGTCTTGTCCGACGTTTCGCTCAAAGTGCTGAGAGCTTCCAAAAATAAGGTACTGTGATCTCAGTCACTAAATCAAGGTTTATTATTGTTACACAGAAAATCCCGTGTAGCCAGTTATCCAGCTAGTTTGCAAAGGGAGATCTGTGGTACATCACCCACAGGACAAGAACAACAACATCAAAGTGCTCCCCGCGGGAAGAAATGGCGACAACGGAACGGAACGTATTTGAGGTGTAGGCAAATATAAGTGCTTAAAGAATATTTAACAATTTAAACTGGCATATTGCACCAAACACAATACCGCATTCACTGGATTCCAACGTACATTTTTTTCAATGTATTTTAAAGCAAAAGCTGGGGTTGCATGTTAGAATTCAGTCGGTGTATATCTGCCAGTCTGTGTGTGTTAACATAATTGTTATAACTGTATTGAACACCGGGCACAAATTTGGGGTGTGTATTACTTTCCGTTGCATCGTATAATCGTGAGAATATGGTAATTGTGCAAATACGTAGCTGACAGTGAAAAACTGGTGTTGCTCACTCGTGTAATGTATTACTGCGGTTATGGGCGACACTGCATATTTGGCAGAATGATTGCATAATTACGTTCCAAAACTGTATATTGCACTCCAGCGATAGGATTTTTGTTGTCACAAGAATGGTGAACAAAAGTCATAATTACTGAACAGGCATTCGGTGTTTTTTGGTACCAAAGTTGTGGAACAGTTTAACCGAAATTATTATAAAAGCACCCCTATTAATCAATTTATGACGGCAATGTTGGACGTGATTTTCACGTAGCGTACGGACAGCTCAAATAAAATTCACAAAATGTAGAGAATTCTCAAGGATATCTTTTCAGTTTGGGTTATTCTCATTTGTTGTGTATATTGTGTATTCTCTATTGTTTTGGGGCCCCGAATTTACTCGGTAGTTATCTCAAATGCCAGGGGCGTGGTATACATAATAATACATGACGATGAGGAGTAATAATACACAATATAATTGATGGAGCGGCAACCAAGGGATGAACTTCGTTCAAAAAAATTGGTCCACCCGTGGAGATGGAGCGATCAAATCGGTTCACGTGCAGGTGCTGCATCAGTGGTTCACGGCAAGTGGCGACAATTTGGGTAGGCCTTCATCCAGCAGCGGATTGACCATCGCTGATGATGACGTTTGAGTGGTCACCACATAATATATATATTTTTTGAAATCTAAAGATCTATATATTAAAATATATGTAAACGTTCTAAATCGAGCGTTTCCGCTTGCCATTGGCTGCTCCTGAGAATCAAGAAACGTTTCTTCATTCTCCCTTGGCACAGCGGAGAGAATGTTGTAATTGGAATAATAATTTGTTGGGGCTGTGCCTGACCAGGCTGCGCGCTTTCCAGAGGGGAAACGGCAGCACAACTGCGGCCAGATAATGCTGCAGCCGCTGCGTTTAGCATAAATCGCAGGAAACCCCAATTGTATATTTAAAGGCCGCGATGCGTTCCAACGCGTAGCCGTGTGCCCGCGTTAACACGGCCTGCGTGGAGTGGAGCAGTCCCCGTTTTGCTGTTGATCGCGTAGACCAGGGGGGGGGGGGGGGGGGTCGGAAAACTGCTGCTCCAGAGCCGCACGGTGATCTTTAAGAGCCACTTCATGACCGTTATTTACTAAGGGACCACCGTCCCTCGTATTCACCACGCGGTGCATCGCAACTCTTGAAATAGTGAGAGGTTTTTTTTTTTTACGAATTCGAACAAAAATAGCTGTTATTTTGATGACCGAACCCCTGTATGTGCGCTTGTATGCTGAACTTCTTTCGCACCGTACGTAGCCAAACGTTCTAATTGGAGGTGCGGGGAAGGACGACAAACTAAACACGCGCAAACAAAACTTCTTTCACACCGTGCTTTGCCAACCGTGCTAATCGGGGGTGCGACCCCTGACGCCACCGGCCTGCCCAGCCCCGTAGCGTCGGGTGGGGGCCCGAGCTGGCTGAGCCCCCCCCCACCCCCCCCCCGCCCCTCTTCCGCCCCCCCCCCTACTCCCCTAACTTGCTGAAGACTCAGCCCTTCCTGCTAAATCCTTGTAGTCAAATCACTAAACGGAACATGTCAATTCGTCACTAGTACAGCACACCGGCGTGCTGTACTCGTGACGAATTGGCCACGTTCCGTTTATGTGACAAACCTTTACTAGTTGTCGGGTGGTGGCGGGTTTGAACGACACATTTATATATTTACGCGATCTAACTCAAATCTTTTTTATATATATTATGGATGATATTGGTCGCGAAAGCCTCTTACGTGTTAAACAAATCACCAAACGTTGGTGCAAATATATCCTCTTAAACACGGGGTGAGTAAGAACCCGAGCGCAATGCACGGCTGACTCAAGCAACGATCGTGTCGACACTCGTTCGGTTTCGCGTTTTGGCGTTTGTTGTTGAAAGTTTGTTTAACATTGACCGCGTCGTGCGGTTGCATTTACACGCCGTTAACACTGCAATGATTTATTGTTTCCCACTGCAAACTGTAGAGTTTCTGACTACGGTGGGCTTGTACATGTGCGAGAAAAAAACATTCTACGTACATTTACTCAATTCATACGGATCCAACAGCCATGTGGTTTGCGAAAATTCCATAAATGTATTCGAGTGAAATATTTTACTGTCAGGAGTTTCAGGCGATTTGCCTTTAATGTTTGTATTTTCTTGTTAATAGACTTTTTGGCAGTTTATAACCGACACTTGGCATCGATCGCACTTGTGTGCGTATTTATTTGCCAGCACAGCTAATACAATGTAGCACAATGTATGCGAGATACACATTTAAACTGTTATACAAATGTAAATAAAACTTACTTTGGCGCCTGCAGGACCGGCACGACCAATATTGCCTTGGGGGCCGGTTAATCCCTGAAAATGTGGAGACAGAGAGAGAGAAAAAAAATATTAACGAGCATCATTGAATGTTTCGACAAAAAATGGTGACTTGTGGAACACCGTCTGACAGGGGACGGCAGAAGTAAAAAGGAGAGGATGACCCAAGATCAATCGGATGACAAATGCCATGGCATGCGCTGAAAAAGACGGAACAACAGCTGACAGAGGCCGCTAAGGACAGGCAGGGGGTGGAGAGGGTTGGCAGGCAGCCATCAGTGGCGACCCCACGGCCGTTGAGGTCAAGGGTTAGATGGCGGTGGTGACGACGGCGGCGATGATGATGATGAATGCCTTGCCATGCGTTACAGACAAGATCGTAGTGAGCAAGAGAGGATGCAGACCATGTTGCCAGCGGGCTGTGTTTAGCTTTATTGCCTTTTTGAGGGCCACATGGCCTTTAGAGACGAGCGATGCTTAAAATTGGCGCGTAATTTGAGCTTATTTTCAGCCGACCCACGGTGCGTTTTTATTTAATTACATTTGAGCTTGGCTCGCCGCTCTGCGTTACGAGTTAAAATTCCGTGATTACCCAAATAGGAACCACTTGTCAGTGGAGAGATGCCTCTGCTTTATTGTGGATTTGACCAATGCCCAATTCAATAATTAATCACCCCCTTCATTATAATTTTCGCCGCTTCGTTCCAGGCAATATATCTAGCCGACGGGTGGAGTAGGAAGCGCAGCAGATCGCGAACTGCGTAAGCGACCCATTAACCTAAGTTTGAATATCGCCGGCCACGGCCAACATCAGTGGCGAGTGAGATCCAAGACGGCCCTGGGTCTCCCACCTTGAACAAATTGCACCGACCAGCATGGTGAAGTATCGTAAACCCCCCCTCCCGCCCTCCACCTCGACTGACACGGCGTTGGCGAGGGCTTTTTTCCAGCAGTGGAATGACAAGGGCGTTGAAACGTAAAAAAAAAATCACGTTCTAAGCTGATGTTTCGAAAGTTTAATCTCGCTGAAATAGCGGCGGTGATGTCTGCACCATCTGCTGCGGCCTCGTCTTCACGTCAGCCCGTCGGAAGACGTGGGCAATGTTCACGGTAAAAATATGCATTCAACGGAGGGCATTGTTTGATATTGGAGGATTGGCCGCAGCTGGACCCTGAGGATTGAGGCATGCCGAGATAGGCGGCTGCTTTACCCCGTGCCTTGCACAATGCACACAGTGACGGGAATGCTCCCGTACATTTCCACACGATGATAGGCCACGTCGTTGCGCTGTCATTTGTGGCCAGGTCGCTTCTGAAAAAGAAGCTAATAGCTCAATGCAGCATTACCTGATAAAATAAAACATAGTTCATAATGGTAATATAAGCACGTTTAGAAACATTGAGAAACATGCCTTTAGAGTATTTGGTTCCATACATTTCCACGTGAGACACTTTGTTGAGCTATCATTTGTGGCCAGGTCATTTCTAAAAAAGAAGCAAATAGCTCAGTGGGCTTTACTTGATTGGTCGTGTCAGGTGGTGGAGAGTTGTGACACATTTATAAATAACGCGATCTAACCCAAAAACCTTTATTATTAATAATACTGGTCGTGAAAGCCTAAGTGTTAAATTTACCTGGTAAATTTTAAAACTGTTTAGTTTTATTTGTCTATATTTTTTAGTGATTTCTTTACATTTCCTATACTTTGCACTCCTACCGTGTTTTTGTATTGTTTGTTGTTGTAACATTCTGATCCACCCCTACTCGACATCCTTGAAAAAGAGCTGTAGAGCTTATAGGGATTCCTCCAGTATAAATATATATGCTGATTCCGTTTGTTACTGGACAGCCACGTGTGCAGGTTGGTAGATGGAAGGACCGCGAGAGCCGGTGGGAGGCTTGGGGAGGCCTCTATCCAGCAGTAGATTGACCATGGCTGATGATGATGGTGACTGAAATTAATCCAGGTTAACTGATGGAGGGGTGATGCTACAGGAGCGCCTTCTCACGCATTCGTTAACACATCATCAACATCATATGTCTCTTCCGTCATTCTAACGAGCTAGATCAGCGTTCACTAATTTTCAAACGGGGGCCACTTTCACCGATAAGACTTCGACATCATCAGTGTGTGAGGGCCGCCACAAATTTTTAAATCGTTGGGGTTTGACAGCTATGATGGGGGTGTTTTCACCATTTGTGTACTGTCGAGGGGCCGCACGTCAGGGTCAGCACTAAAGTCCACCAGGGGAGGCCAGTGGCCCGCGGGCCTTGCAATGAAGAACATTCTGCTTCACAAGAAGCCATGCCGAACAACACGGCATTAAAACCCAAAGATACACCACCTCAACCTACCTACTACCACCCCAACTTGTCAACTACCACTTCAACTTGTCTACTACCACCTCAACTTGTCTACTACCACCTCAACTTGTCAACTACCACCGCAACTTGTCTACTACCACATCAACTTGTCAACTACCACCTCAACTTGTCTACTACCACCTCAACTTGTCAACTACCACCTCAACTTGTCTACTATCACCTCAACTTGTCAACTACCACCTCAACTTGTCTACCACCACCTCGACTGGTTAACTACCACCTCAACGTATCTACTACCACCTCAACTTGTCAACTACCACCTCAACTTGTCAACTACCACCTCAACTTGTCTACCACCACCTCAACTTGTCTACCACCACCTCAACTTGTCTACAAGCACCTCAACTTGTCTACCACCACCTCAACTTGTCTACTACCACCTCAACTTGTCTACCACCACCTCAACTTGTCAACTGCCACCTCAACTTGTCAACTACCACGTCAACTTGTCTACTACCACCTCAACTTGTCTACCACCACCTCAACTTGTCTACCACCACCTCAACTTGTCTACTACCACCTCAACTTGTCTACTAGCACCTCAACTTGTCTACTACCACCTCAACTTGTCTGCCAGCACCTCAACTTGTCTACCACCACCTCAACTTGTCTACTACCACCTCAACTTGTCAACTACCACCTCAACTTGTCTACTACCACCTCAACTTGTCTACTACCACCTCAACTTGACTACTACCAACTCAACTTGTCTAATACCACCTCAACTTGCCCACTACCACCTCAACTTGTCAACTACCACCTCAACTTGTCTACCACCACCTCAACTTGTCTACTACCACTTCAACTTGTCTACTACCACCTCAACTTGTCTACTACCACCTCAACTTGTTTGCCAGCACCTCAACTTGTCTACCACCACCTCACCTTGTCTACTACCACCTCAACTTGGCAACTACCACCTCAACTTGTCAACTACCACCTCAACTTGTCTACTACCACCTCAACTTGTCTACTACCACCTCAACTTGTCTGCCAGCACCTCAACTTGTTAACTACCACCTCAACTTGTCTACTACCACCTCAACTTGTCAACTACCACCTCAACTTGTCTACTACCACCTCAACTTGTCTACTACCACCTCAACTTGTCAACTACCACCTCAACTTATCTACTACCACCTCAACTTGTCAAGTACCACCTCAACTTGTCAACTACCACCTCAACTTGTCTACTACCACTTCAACTTGTCTACTACCACCTCAACTTGTCTACTACCACCTCAACTGGTCTACTACCACCTCAACTTGTCTACTACCACCTCAACTTGTCAACTACCACCTCAACTTGTCTACTATCACCTCAACTTGTCAACTACCACCTCAACTTGTCTACCACCACCTCGACTGGTCAACTACCACCTCAACGTATCTACTACCACCTCAACTTGTCAACTACCACCACAACTTGTCTACCACCACCTCAACTTGTCAACTACCACCTCAACCTGTCAACTACCACGTCAACTTGTCTACCACCACCTCAACTTGTTTACTACCACCTCAACTTGTCAACTACCACCTCAACTTGTCTACTACCACCTCAACTTGTCTACTACCACCTCAACTTGTCTACCACCACCTCAACTTGTCAACTACCACCTCAACCTGTCAACTACCACCTCAACTTGTCTACCACCATCTAAACTTGTCTACAAGCACCTCAACTTGTCTACTACCACCTCAACTTGTCTACTACCACCTCAACTTGTCTACCACCACCTCAACTTGTCTACTACCACCTCAACTTGTCTACCACCGCCTCAACTTGTCAACTACCACCTCAACCTGTCAACTACCACGTCAACTTGTCTACCACCACCTCAACTTGTCTACTACCACCTCAACTTGTCTACTACCACCTCAACTTGTCTACCACCACCTCAACTTGTCTATTACCACCTCAACTTGTCTACTACCACCTCAACTTGTCAACTACCACCTCAACTTGTCAACTACCACCTCAACTTGTCTACTACAACCTCAACTTGTCTACTACCACCTCAACTTGTCAACTACCACCTCAACTTGTCTACTACCACCTCAACCTGTCTGCCAGCACCTCAACCTGTCAACTACCACCTCAACTTGTCAACTACCACCTCAACTTGTCTACTACCACCTCAACTTGTCTACTACCACCTCAACTTGTCTACTACCACCTCAACTTGTCTACTACCACCTCAACTTGTCTACTACCACTTCAACTTGTTTACTACCACCTCAACTTGTCTACTACCACCTCAACTTGTCTGCAAGCACCTCAACTTGTCATCTTCCACCTCAATTTGTCTACTACCACCTCAACTTGTCTACTACCACCTCAACTTGTCAACTACCACCTCAACTTGTCTACTACCACCTCAACTTGTCTACCACTACCTCAACTTGTCTACCACCACCTCAACTTGTCAACTACCACCTCAACTTGTCTACTACCACCTCAACTTGTCTACTACCACCTCAAACTTATCTACCACCACCCCCAACACAACCGTCCCAGCGAGCTGACACCCAATACCCACCTCCTAACCAATCTCCTTCACCTGTCTCTCTCTCTATCTCTCAATGTCTCTTTCACCGACACCAATTTAGCTGAAAAAAGGAATCCTATGCCCGGCCGATGCAAACGCCAGCCAGTGACGGACGTGGGCAGCACTGTGGAGGCATTGTGTGCCGAGCCGGTTGCTCTATGAGCACCGATGGCTTGCATTGTCACCTTGGTGGGGGGGGGGGGGGGGGGGGGGGGGTGGTGAGGTGGGGGGGGTTCCTGAGCCACCCACAAATAGGGAACTTTCAGTTGCAATTCTTCGGCTTTCACGGTGGGAGCTTTTTCATGGGTAACTTGTGTCTGCTGCATGATGTTAATAATCCTACTCCGAATACGACGTGACTCAAGGCAACGCATTTGTATGTTGTTCTCCCCCATTCCGTTATTGTTGGCAGATAGTATTATATTTCCATGAAATACATCCCCGGTTATTTTGTGCCTCCCTAGGTGGCAACCTTAGGTTTGGTGCCGATGCGCTGGACTTGCACGGATTTTACAAACGCACCGGAGTTTGGAGGCGTGTGGAGTTGGGGGGGGGGCAAGTGAGGAGAGATTGGTGTAGGCCAATCAGTTTCAAAGGCAATGCATATTTTATCAGAGCATGTTTGTTTGTATATTTCGCCACGAGTTTGTGTGGTTAACGCAGACTTGATGCCTTGCAATAGGAATCTATTTGGTGTTTGAACTTCTTAAACACCTGTTGTATTGCAAGAAAGGATACTTGCAAAAAAAACAGGGCCAAATAAATACGAGGAGAGATTAGTTGAAGGAAGCAATGACAGGTTCAATTTACAGAAACTCACGTCGACCCCAGGGAATCCTGGGAGGCCGATCGGGCCTTCCAAGCCCGGGTCACCCGGGTCTCCTTTCGGTCCCTGCAGGAGAGACAGCAAAATCGCGGCGTCACCGACTCGCCAACGTGGACCCGGTTACAGGCCGACATGTGAACGTGTCAGACGTGTACGTGTCAGATATGAGAACGTGTGTGTAAAAAAAAATGACCGACCATGCACCCGTAGGTTACTGGAACTCGATCGCCACCCAGCCTAATGTTTAACTGGCTGCCCGCACCAGGGTTTGGGCATCCCTGCGCTTCTCCTTTATATAAACCAGGTCAAAAGCACTTTGTCCTGTTGATCATCTTGACCACCTCGCAGAATCTCTCTCGGTTTGCAAGCGCTGGATCATTATGTCCCCCCCCCCCCCAAAACGAGCGATCGTTAGATTTGTTTCTGCCTTCTTAACATCTGTCACGGTACTTGTGCCTATCCAACAAAAAGAGGCTGCTATCTTTTCCCCAGTTTCTCCCTTCTTTCCACTATTGAGAGGATTTCCCAATCTCCGTTGGATCGTTTAAACGCGACGCTTTCTTTTGGTCGCTGCTGTGGTGGACATTGCGCTCATGAAAGATAGCATTATTCGGTAGAATGTGTGTACGTTGAACTTATTTCGCACCGTACGTGGCCAACCGTGCTGATCGGTGGTGCGGGGGAAGGACAACGCACGAGACAGACGCACACAAAATGTCTGAGTGGATAATTGGCCAGTTCGGATATGCGACGATTGTACTGTGAATCCACGTCGAGTAACATCGTCTGGATGCTCTCGACGGACACTGTGATTTGTGCTCTTCTCTCTTTCCTCTAGCAAGTGGAAAATCCACATTCTCGTGGCAAGGGCATACGTTGCACGTGAAGTATATTGTCCATGTGCCAGCCAGTGCAGATATTGGTGGCACCTTGGGTCGCAAAATTTTTGCAGCACAGATTTATTTTATACGGCTAATACGCGAGACGTACAGTAATCGATAACCCCACTCATTGCAAATGGTTGTGCGTACAGTATGTATGTTGAACTTCTTCCGCACCATACGGAATCACGAAAGACATAACCCACCTCAGGTGGTTCTATACCGTCATATTGCAATTACCTCGTCTGGACTCGTGGTCTAATGTGATGATTGTATTTTTTTTAACCCGATAGGAGTGATTTTTATTATTACCAGCGGTCCGGGAAGCCCTTGAGGTCCACGTTCACCCTGTGAAATAAATGCAAAAAAAATATTAAGTAATGTACGTATATTGAGCTTTTTTCGCACCGTACGTAGCCAACCGTGCTAATCGGAGGTGCGGGGGAAGGACAATAAACTAAACACATAAAATGTTACATTTTCATGAAGTTATTGTTCGTGTGTTTAGTATATGTTAGGTATAAGTTATTAGTCGTGTGTTTAGTATGTGTACGGGTGTATTTACATGGGGATGGGAGGAATTGCAGAAAAATAGTCTAGTTGTTATTTAGATTTTTAAGAATTAAGTGTTGTTAAAATTCACGTTTTTCATCCAACATATTTTGTTCAACCAACCAATCGCGTAGTGCATCTTTGAAGCAAATGAGGTTTTAAGAAAATACGTTTAGGGAACGATTTAATCTCCATATTTATTCAACGTAGGCGTAGATTACACCGCTTTGAGTGAAATCGAAAAAACAAATACGTACAGGAACTATACAACGCTTAGTTTTACGCACTGAACAAAATAACTTCTGCTCAATAATTCCAATCTTTAGAACACAAGCATTTTATGTTTAAACAAAAACATGAAAAAATCATGAAAAACCATGAATACTATCAAAACCATGAAACCATTAAAATGTCGTGAAAAAAAAACACGTGAAAAATCATGAATACATTTTAACTGAGATTAGGGGGGGTGGTGGGGTTGGTTTGGTTTCCAGCTTGCTTTGTTAAATCAGTTCAGTGATGTTTATTTGAGTTAAAACATATTGGGGTGTGGGGGGGGGGAAATCGACGACACGGATACAAATATACATCCGAGCAAAAAAAAATGTACATCCCCACGTAAGACAAGACCGAATTATTGCATTAAGTTTAATGTTTTTTTCCCACGGACAAACTTATGCATATATAATGCACACACGCAGACATGCATGGACTCGTGTACATATACTGCAGTAAGGGATAAGCCACGTGCAGTAGTAGTTAAGGTCAGGTGGTGTTAAGGCTCACGTCCACTCCGTCAATGCCCGGAACGCCCGAGGGCCCAGGAGGACCCGAAGTCCCTTGGGCACCTTGGCCGGGACGGGAACCGCGGGGCTGAAACACAAACAATCCGGCTCATTATGAGTGCGTGTGTGTGGACGGGTGGGGGTGCGAGTGTGCGGGTGGGGGTGTGGGAGTGCGGGTGGGGTGGGGTGGTTACACGCGCACGTGTGTGTGTGTGCGTGTGATCCGATGGGTGGGGAGCGGTAGTGTAGCGGTTAGCGCTGTGCTGCGCTGCGAATTCGGCAACCCGAGTTCGATTCCCGCTCACGGTCAACACCAGTGACCATTATCTGAATCGGTTCTGGGCCTCCCCGAGGTAGACTCAGCCTTCAATGAGTACCTGGTGCGGTGTGTAAAAATCGCCACTTGGGAGACAAAGGAGGCCGGGCGTGGTGCTGTCCACCCACCGTCTGGTGTGCCGTACCAACTTTAATAGGTGTTCGCGAACAGCACTTGACCCAACAGTCTATTAAGGCTATACGGGTTATCTTTGCCTTTGTGGATGTGTGTGTGTGTGTTGCCATGTGGGTGGGGCTTGGTGTATGTGTCCGTGCGTGTGTTGGGGGGGGGGGGGTCCGTGTGATGTGTAAGAAGAGGGAGTTGGGGGGGCAGGAGGAATTTGGGGGAGCGGCAGCGGGTTTTTACTTTTAACACTGCCACATCAAACCCGGCGACCTGAGTTCGATCTCCAAGCGTTTTCAAAATCAGGGTCTCCCCTCGGTGGACTCAGGGAGACCGCAAGCATCAGCCGGGCTAGGGCGGAACTTGCCACGCCACCCACTCCAGCCTCGTACGCTAACAGAATCAAAATTCACTACCATCATACAGACTGGAAGAATCCGATGAGCTGCGAAGCTCTTCCCCCCCCCCCCCCCCACAGACGTCCGAAGTGTGTCCCAGCACTGCGCAACACCGAGAAGTCTGGGCGGCCCCGTGATGCCGCCACCTTCCCGTGACCCCGGGAAGGTGACGGGTCGCGTCCCAGTATCACAGCGCGAGTGAGAAAGGGCCACGCGGGATACGTAAAACGTTGAGTTTGTCCAATTTTAAATATCTCTGTCCTACGGGAGCGTAACACATTTGCTACTCGTATCAAGTCGGCCGTTGCAAATGTATAGTTTTGACGTTGCGTGATTTGCCTTTTGCCGTGCCATTTGTTATTTTAATGTTGAATATTTCCACGGCACCCCCCCCCCCTCGCAATGCGCATTGCTATCTTGCCGTACATGGCCACCCGATTGTGGATATCCCAGGATAATTAATCAGGAGAAATTATAGATAAATCACATTTCATTTCACAGTCTCTACGGGTCTCCTGTAAGACATGGAACCATGGATCTCACGTGAGGCGCATGAGACATCAGCGAGGTATCGATATATTGATCGTCTGGGATATCCATCGGGGTCTTCCTTGCAAATTGTCCCAATCGGCGCTCACCTCTTACAACAGGGACTACTCGTACCTCCCAATGCTGCCGCAATTACTGCAGCAGTAATCGTCATCTGCGCACGTACGCGTGCATGTGTGCATGTCGACACTTATTTCGCACCGTACGTAGCCAACCCGCGCTAATCGGATAGGTGCATGAGGTCACCGCGCGCTGTGCAGTGCGCGCGCGCGTGCGCGTGTGTGTGAGATCGTCGATTGCATCTCTGCGTCCGCCCCGACGCGTCCCCACCGCCGAGCCCGTTGTGGCAGATTGTACTCGAAGATTTTGCAAGGCACCCACACGCAGAAAGAGACGCAGCTTCAGTTTGCTTTGTTTAACCAGGTGATGAATAAAGATGCCGGGTGAGTCCCGTTTGCGAGAGACACCTGCTGGTAGGGGGTTGACGATTTTCGATGCATGCCGTAATCCCCATCGAGTGATTCGCGGCGTAACTTTTGAATGTGGAAACGCGACGGAACGCTCTTGCCAATGACATCACGGGGGTCTTTAACGTCCACAGAAGATGCGGGCGACGCGCAGCGCGCAATTTGCCACGCGACGGTAATCGCAACCTCGATAATAATCGGGGCAGCCGCGGGATATCGAACCGTGAACCTTTGCAGCGTCCGCTGCTCTTCGATTCCTAAGTTACATTTCATTATTTACGTTGCCATACCCAGTGCCGGACCCTCACCAAGTGGGAAGTCTCCTTCTCATTTGTCACTCTGTGGGACTGCATCTCTTCCCCCCCTCCAGCCATCCGTGCTCTCGACTCCCCCTGCTGCTCCGTGCAAGTCCGGGCTATCGATTGAGAGTCTATACAAGCCTCCTCCTCACGTGATACATTCTGTAACAGGTTCACGCTATATAAATCGTTATTTCTACAGGGAACTATAGAGTACAATGTGCGTGCGTAATTGTGCACATCCACGCACATAGAGCATCGTGATTCAAGCTACGTGAGTTACAGCGGTGTTATAGAAGGGCTAGGAAGTTGACATTGTTCCACAAATATATGAAAGTCTTTGCTTATAAACTGACAAAAAGCTGAAAACTAAACGTTTTTACAAATCTCGAACCCCCCCCCCCCCCCCCGAAAAAAATTACAGCGGCGGAGCCGAGATTGGTTTCACTCACGGGGCAACCTCAGCCTGAAGTTCAACATTGCCGCTGCAATCTTCGCGCGAATTTCGCAAGGGTGCCATCCTCATCATCCGCGAACCAAGTAACCCATCTCGAGTGGAATGTGACCATAACAAGCCGATAGAAAGCGGGCACAGCCCACGTGCTGGTTACCGATACGATGCGCACGCACGTATCATAAGCCCGTTGGTTGGTTACTCCACCTGGAGTAATAGCCCCGAAAGAGGCCCGTTGCACGAGACGTCTGTGGCGATCCCTTACCGATGTAATGTGTCAGTCCGCTGCCGAATAAGGGCCTCCCCACGCTGTTGCGGGCCCTAGGGGGGTATTTGGCCATACTTCACCACGCTGGTCAGTGGGGGTTAGTGAAGGAGAGAACCATCGACTTTTGAACACGCACATAACTATTCAATTGAGTTTGTTGAATTTGTTACACGGATGATTGCGTTGAGCCAGTTTCCCTGGCTATTTGTTCCACTACCTGTAGAGTATATTTGTGTGTATCTATACTGTATATATCCTATGTGATGAAAATGATGAAGTTAAAGTGGGCTCTGGCAGGACACGTCACTATAAAGTATGGCACGTGTTCGTGGGCACTCTCACTGGGGAGGAGATGGAGCGATGGAATCAGCCCCGTGTCTAGGTGATGGGTGGATTATTGCATCGCAGGGTCGTGAGAGATGACTGTGCATTGAAGATGCCTTTATCCAGCAGTGGATTAACCACGGCTGCTGCTGATGATTATAACCTGTATGATATTCTCATGCTTAGTAACATATGACCTTGAGGGTTTGAGGGTTGGGGTGTTTTAAGTGAATGCATAAAGTATTCGCCGTGTGGCTCAGAACTGAGAAGCGGCTATGTGAGTGAGAGGTGTGATATTTCTCTCTCCCGTGACCTGAATACAGACAAGGCCCTCTCTCACATGCCCTTCCTTCCAATAGAGGCCTTACTGAGCCAATGGAGACCTTACTTATCCAATGGAGATCTCACCGATCCAGTAGACCCCCTACTGATCCAGCAGTTGTCTTACTGATCCAGTAGACACCCTACTGGTCCAATAAAAACATTACTGATCCAATTAGACACTTTACTGATCCAGCATAGGCCTTACTGATCTGATCGAGGCTTTACTGATCCTTACCTTACTGATTCAACAGACTGTTTACTGATCATTGTAGTGGCCACGAAACCCTTCGCTTTAAGTTAAAACACCTTACTCAATGCCTTCTCAAGTTGCTACATGATGATTATACTGATTATACTGTTGATGTATGATGTTTATTATGATTATTTGAAATAACGATAATTCTGCTACCTGATGATGTTTGAGATAACGAAAGTGTTGCTGCTTCTTATTATGATGGTGATGATTATTTGGATTAATAATTATAATGATAATGCTGGTTCCTAATGAAAATCTGCTAATAATGACGACAATAAATAAAATATAATACTGCTTGCTGATGATGATGACGAAGATATCACGCGAACAAAGACAAATGCAAAGATTCCCCGTATAGCCTGCACAGGCTATTGAGCCAAGTGCCATTAAGTTGCTGTTCTCGCGTGCACACGGTCACGGTGCACGAGGGGGTTGATGCGGCCTGCACCACGCTCGGTCGTCTTTGTATCTCCCCAGCGCTGATGTTAACACACCGTACCAGGTACTCATTTAATGCTGAGTCGCCCCTCGGGGAGTCCAAAGACCGTCGTAGATATTCGCCGCTGTCATAGCCCGTGACCGGGAGTCGAACTCGTTGCGGCAGTGAGCTAACCACCCTTTAACCCGTGGCGCACAACGCCGCCTGTGCGAGTTTGACTCTCCTTTCCGTGACCACGAGAGAGACAAATGCGGCAGCGGCGACCCAAGCAGGTGAAGCAATTAACCCCCCCTGCCCCCCCCCCCCCGCGGTGCAATTCGGGTTTGCGGTGGAGCGGTGGCGCAGTGGTTAACGCCCGTTGCTCTGTCACCCCGTTTCTTCCCCCGAGTTTGATTCCTCCCGCTACGGCTTACATCAGTGACGACGGGCGATATACGGACCGGTTCTGAGTGTCCCCTCTCTCTTCTCCCCTCGCCCACCCATCCATCCACCCCTGCCTGCGACCTTCACCGCCTTCACTTACCGGCGTGGTGAAGTATGGTTGTGGGATTATTGCGATATATGTTTCACAGTAATGCGAAACTCAAATTTATAGTTGAGTGCCGTCGCCCTGTTGGCCTTCCGGACCAGTTGCGTTTTAATCAGACAAACTCTGAATGGGTTTCGACCTCTCTCCGAGACTCATCAGCAAGGCTCGGGCTCGTTAGACCAATGCGTGTGGGTTGCTTCGTGGCAAGAGCATTCCGTGACTACCGCTGGACCCATCAAGTGCAAGTGTAGAGCGACAAGGTTCGGCGTATGTTCCTGCGCTGGCGTGATTGATGTGTGATGTGTGAGTACGAAGTTGTGTGTAGTTTATCCAACGTATATATCTAGACGACGGCGAATGAGCGAGTGGTTAGTACAGGTCATGCACATTTTTTCTCGAAGGGTTAGAAATCTGCAATTTGGCACGACTATGCTGCAGTGGGCGCGGACCTTCGGTTGGAAGGGCTCACAGGGCACGCAGTGCCCGAAGCTGCACACTACGCCGCTTAACATCTCGTGCTTAACAAACTTAAACTATAAATGCGATCCCCATCGTCAGTAACACCGAGTATCCACCCCCCCCCCCCCCCCCCCCCACCGTGAAGTTTGACGCTGAAGCCAATAAAAAGCGCGCGTATCTGTTATATTTACGCGATCTAGCCCCCTCCCAAAAAAAACTTTTATCGTGGATAATATCGGTCGCGAAAGGCCACTCCGTGTGAAACTCCTCAATATCTCAGCTGTGGGACGGAGCACGGCAGAAGGTTGGCCACGTCCACCAGTTCGCGCGTCGTTTGGTGCATTGCACGTGTGCGTGGGGGGCGATGCGGCGAAGGTGGATTTCATTCGTCCGTACATTATGAATCACATTTTTCCACAACTTTTACCGATTGCAGAGAAATATTTCCCCCGTAACCGACCTGCTCGCGATGTCGCATGGATGGTTCGCCTCTAAGGGGTTTCCTTGTTCTGTTCCAAAAACGTTGATCTATTATCTCTTATCCCCTCCAGCTCTATCTCTCTCCCCCTCTCTCTCTATCTGTCTCTGACCTCTATTTCAGTGCTATGATGAAGGACCGTTGCCCAAAACGTTGCCTGTTAAATAATTCGTCATTTTAAGGCCACGGTGTTATTATTAACGAATAACATCGTGGCCTTAAAATATTCTTATTAATCGTGCTTTTTGCACCACTGCCAACACAGCAGCATCAGCAGCACCAAATATTGTGTTCCAAAAACGGTTATTACGAACGCAGTGTGCTCATTAATTCTGCATACACAAAATAAAGGGGATTGGCGTAATTTCTTCAGCAAATATCATAACTTTAATTTTTTCGTCCCCACCCCCCGCACCCAAAAAATGAATTTAGATTCTCAGAGCTTTGACGGTCACCATCTGGTTCGCCACCGTCCTCTGATCATCATCATCACCATCCTTGATAATCGTCAACGTTGTCACCATTAGCATTATCGTCATCCTCGACATAATTTCCACCACCACCACAACTCCTGCCATCGTCATGGTCATCGCCATGGTCACGATTACTGCCATCACCACCACCACGAATGATGGCAGTTGACCAATTGGGTCGTCCCTAAACAATGAAGTTTGGAATTTAAGAATCATCCTGGCAGAAAAGATTATTAATTTAATCAATCTTGCCGGGGATTTGGCTTGGGGGCTTGAGGGCGAAACAAAATATGGATTTTTTTTAAAACTAAGCCATCATATTTCCAACAAAAACCATAATACAAATGAAGGTGACCCGCATTGTTTAAAGGGAGCGGTCTTATCAATAACTGGTGGTATTTATTTAGTGCGCCTGACTGCTGATGACACCCAATATGTTGAAAACTGTCTAGAGTTTGCATGTGTTTGAATAAGTGCTCCTCGTTAATTAAGTCTGGAAGGTCAATAGTCCTATGGACTATACATCTAATTATTTATAGATAATGGATTCGTTTCGCTGTGCAAGGTGTATTTTGTAGATATGCATGCCTATTAAGTTGTCTTTAACTCTTAGAATTGAGTTAACTCATTTTCTGCAATCGCATTAACACTATCACCACCACCACCATGGTTACCATCATTATCTTCATTAACATCACCCACCAACGTGATCTCCATCATAACCGCGAGCATCACCACGATTAGTCAATGAAAATCTACGCAGCTATCATCGCCCCCTACTGTGAAGACCTGGCAGGACCTTCCCAATAAACATTCGTTAGACTTGGTGGTGAGGCTTTCCCGGGTAAAAAAAACCCAGCGCAATAAATTGGATACGGCCCGCGACTTCATTGCACAAGGCACGTGGCGCCACACGCACGATCAATATCACCACCTCCTATCATCATCATCTTGATCACCATCATCACCACCACCAACACAATCGCACAATCATCATTATCACGACCACAATCATTGCGCCGCAGTTTCTTCTCCACAGCGAACCAAAAAAATCCCACCAAAGACAAAGATCCCCCGGATAGCCTTCAACAAACTGTCGGTGCAAGCGCTGTTAGCGTGCAACACACACTCACGCGCGCGCGCTTGCTCACTCGCTCGCTCGCACAGGGTGTGTGGATGATCTCACCGGGGGCTGCGCAAGGCTCGTCGAGAGCGCGTGCAGGAGAATCACGGCCACGTGCAGCAGTAGCCACGAGTGCCGCGAGTAAGAGCATCGCGTCCTAGACATGGTTCATCCGCGAGTGTCACGGCCACGGGGCTATAGAGCAGCAAGCAGCAGTCGTGGTGGGAGGGAAGGATGGAAGGTCCGCTTTGCCTCCTTGACGGCTTGTGCCGGACGGGGGGGTGGGGTAGACGCGCTTCTGCGTTGATGGTGGAGGTGGTGGCCCTGTCCGAGAGACTGATGGTCCGTCTGGGGTTGACACCCCGATTCGTGATGAGTCAGCGGTGTCTCCTCCTCCTTCTCACTTTGCAGCCCCGCGTCTAAGTCTGTCCCCACCGCCGTCCTCTGGATCTCGCCAGCAGCGGTGTTAAGGGACGGTAGCGGCGGTGAGATGGGGCAGAACTTTGCGCAATGTTTATGCATGAAGGTGGACCCCCGGGCACGGATGCGTGCGATTGGGTGCCTGTGACTCCTGGTGCGCTCCCACCACCACCTCCACCACCAAACCACCCAACCACGTACCTTCCACCACCACCACCGATTCACTTACCCCCCCCCCCATCTCCTTCCTCGCCCCCCCACCCGCCACCACCGCCACCGCTTTGCCAGGAGGGGGGGGGGGAGGAGGTAAAAAAATGCGTAAAAGTGCGATGTCTCATTCCACACGTCCCGGCGAAAACTGGGACCGAAGTCTTAAAGGGGACTCGCTTTCTTCGAGTTAAATGTAAAAGCGTTGTGCGGTGCTGCAGTTGACATTTGTCAAATCCACTGCTGGATGAGAGCCGCCGCCACCCGCGCAGTGCGCGTCGTGGTGGAGATCGAAGAGGGGGGGGGGTGGCATTTGACCCGACTTGGCGAAGGATGCGCATCATTGAAGTGGCAGCATAGAAGCACAGCACAACTTTTGATATTGCTGTACACGTATACGAGGGGATAACACTCGATGCTGCGCGTAGATTAATTAAATAATCAACTTCTGTTCTGCCATGCCCTGGCCATCATCTGCCATCTCATGATCTGTAATAATTAACAATGATAATGCAGAGTCCTTTGTCAATCCACTGCCTTGATGAGAGGCTCCCGACGATATCACCATACAGTGCTTAACTTCACGGAGGTCTCAGATGTCTACGGATCATTTCCCACTCTCAGTGTGCACCGCTCCAGGCTTTGACCCTGGGGTGACCACCGGGCTATCGTCTGCACGAAGCTCAGTCTCTGGAATTCCCATCGCAGTCGATAGAGACTTCTAAGTGTCGGCTGAAGACCCCACCGCCTGTTTAACAAGGCATCTCTCTCTCCAGTCATCTGTCTTGTTTCCTTAGTCTTTCTCTCCCCGAGTATGTCTCGCCTATTTTCCTCCTTGACACGCATTGTGCGCTCTGATATCAATTGTTGTAAGAGTTAATCTAAAAAAATGTTTTTATTATTATTATCACGCTGCCCAGTGCGTATTAGTGTAGGAGGGAGGTGCCACCGTATCAGATATCACGCGCCACCGATGTTTAGCCCTGGCCAGGAATCGAACTTGGAATTCCGGATTCATAGCGCATGCAGTGCGCGAACCACTGCCCAACTGTTCCAGGAGGGGGGAGGGGCGAAGGGCTCCCCCTCCTGTCTTGATAACTAGAATATTGGTATCTTATTGATATTTCCCTGAGAAAAAATAAATTAATTGTATTTTAATTAAGCCAGGGCCCTGCCATGGGTTTTCTCGCGATTTTTTTATTTTAATTTTGTGACTGCCCCCCCTCCCTCCCCCCGCTCTCTCCTTTGGAAAGTTTCTCGATCCGTCTCTGATTCCACGTGGATCTGTAAATGAGACTTGAAATCCACTCTGTGCAACGAGATACGCACGTGTGAATTTTATTTGCCGACATTTAGAATTGCTGCAACGTTATCATTACCGTGTATGTTCATGATGGGGTTTTCTTGAAAAATAGACTTGTGTTCTCGCTGGGTTCTCGCGCGGTTTGAAATAAAAAACAGAATCAATGAATGATTAAAGGGGCAGTTTCTCTGCCGTGGTCATTCGACGATTTCATCAAATGTGGTCGTAATACACCCACACAATTCACCTATTCACGTTTGTAATGCAACATGTGGTCGGTGGAGCAGTTGAGTGGTGGCTCACCCATTGCGCCGTGAAATCCTGCCACCCGAGTTCGATTCCTGGCCACGGCTAACATCAGTGGCGAGTGATGTCAGCACTGATCCTGCCCACCCCCACTACTTCTCCCCCGTCCCTTCACCGACCCGCGCAGACTAACGTGGTGAATTATCGTCAGCACCCCCCCCTCCCCATAACCAGCACGGCGTGGGGATTGAGGATGACTCATATCAAAAAGTATATATTTAAACAGTTCGTATCAAACAGAAAAAAATATTATTATACTGCGATGCGATGCATGCATCGTGAGCTTAAAATATTAATATGAACCGAATACCCAATACAGTACATTGTTACGCCCATAATAATACAAAAATCATTCATGCAGCAAAGTCTCAATGAGTCTCAAGACGATGTTTTAGGTCGGTCGTGCATTTGAATGTTTGGCTAATTCCGTTATTCAGCGGTTGTCTTTTTTGGGGAGGAAGAAACTGGAGTAACTGGAGAAAACCCATTGCGCATACGGAGGGGATAACACTCAAAGCTCCGCACAGATAGATGCAATACATTTGTTGAGACCGCAATCTCGTGGCCACCTCGAAGCTCCGGCAAGTTTATGGACTTAGGTGCAGTGTGCCGCTCGAGCTGATAGAGGATGAGGTTATGGGCCCCATAGAATGCGCCGTTTAAAACAATCTTCAAAAACAATTTAACTTTCTGTACTGCCATTTCCTGACCACTTCACAGCCCCAGTAGCGGGTTTAGAAGTTCCACACAAGTCTCTACGTGATCCGCCAATCTCCACCTCTAAAGGGCTTCATCCACAGGGGCCACATCCCGCCCTGCCCAGTTTTTGTGGGGGGAAAGGGGGCAGGGTGGATGGCTGCGGGGTAGAGCGTGGGGATGCTGGAGTATAACTTTAAGAAAGATGGTCCAATATGGACAGAATCTACATTAGTGTCTACGTGGTCCGCCAATCCCACCTCCAAAGCGCTTCATCCACAGGGGCCACATCCCGCCCTGCCCAGTTTTTGTGGGGGAAAGGGGGCAGGGTAAAGGGCTGAGGGGTAGAGCGTGGGGAGGCTGAGGTATAACTCTTAGAAAGATGGTCCAATATTAACAGAATCTTCGTAGAAAGGCGTGAAGGCGCTATGGACTTGCCGTTTTGAAAATCGGCAAAAATTGATGGAAGAAAAAAACTCAACACATTCGACAATGAAAAATATGTAAGGCGACGTTTCGGGCAATGGCCCTTCATAGCACACAAATAAAAATGCCAGACGGGTAGAGTGGAAATTAAGGGTTGGAGGCTGCACTTCACACCATGGGCCCAAATCGCATTATCCACTCAATCACTCGGGCCTCTCTATGTGCTATGAAGAAAGGACATTGCCCAACACGTTGACTATTACGTATTTTGTATTTTAATGCCAAAGTGTTATTAACGAATGTTGTAGCAGCAGCATCACCACATACTTTGTTGAAGATGGAGCAAAATATTTCTCAAAACGTGGAAACACGAAAGAGCTAAAAGAGCAACATTACTGCACTTGCAAATATGCCGACAAGTTTTGCCCTGATCAACTGCCCACTGATGGACTTCTATGTTGCTTATTCATTCCAAAGACTTCACTCAATGCTGGAAAATGTCACAATCAACGCATGCGTACGCCTGATTTTTTTGTTCCTAACTTGCTTTGTTTGATTCCGTTTGAGTTAAGGCACGGAGGGAGGAGTGCTCCTCCTTAGGAATGGAGACAACCCTGATGTTTACACACATCAATAACCCGCCTCTCCTCGCTCTCTCGCGTGCAGCAAGTCTGTTTGCTGGGCCGGCAGCTCGAGTGAGTGTGTGAAAGTCAACGTTTGAACGGTGAGAAGTTTTTGGAATGCCTGAGCTAAACGAGGTAAAAAAAATAGACTGGGTAGGGGTGGAGACACACAAAACCTATATTGGGTTTATCATCATCATCATCAGCAGCAGCAGTATATACCATGGTCAATCCACTGCTAGAAGAAGACCTCAAGCTACTGCCATCCCTCACGGTCCTGCGACTGGACATCCGTGAAAAAGAGTGCCATAGCTCAACTGATTCTTCCGGTATAAATACATTTGCTGATTCTGAAATAATCTACCGAACAGCTACACACAAACTGATTTTATGGCTCCATCTCCCCCCGGTGGACGTCCTCTTGAATGCGTCCCATTGCTTGGCTGACGCTCTGCCAATCTTCTTGACCCTCGGCCGCGATTCCTCCTCGCCGTCACGTGTCCTGCCCACGGCCATTCGCCCTTTCTGAATAGAGAATGCTTTTATTTTTTAATTTGTAAAAAAAAAATACTTTTATTTCTTCATGTGGAGTAGACAGACGTGTGTTGTCTGCTTATTATGTTTCGTTACGTCTCCGAAAAGTTGTAACTATGTCTTTAACCTGCAGAGTAAGTTCTCTAAGCTATGCGCTCCTCTTTCTGTCTCTCAGTGTATATCCAAGCGTGCATCTCCCTCTGCTTCTTAGCCCACGATTCAGATTATTCGTTATTTTTTAAAATTCTAGTTGACGACTGTGATCCTGAACCATGTGCCATAGCAGGTGATACAAAACGGATTAAATGCAGCTTGGGCTGTTGCTTTTCATTCACAAGATCAGATTTCCCAAAGCACTCACTTGTATCATATTTTCTGATACGTAATTAAATGCCATAATAATAATAATATGAATTATGATGGGGGTTTTTAAAAAAAAATATTCTTTAGGATTGAAAAGTTGTAGCCATTTTTAATTAATCGTGTCAGTCTTCTGTATTTATTACACCCATCTCTTTGGTGTCGCTATTTATTATTACGTCTGTCAATTTAACGTTGATTTGTTACCGAACCTACCCAGCTAGTTTCGGTAACAACGGCCCGTAGAAGCCACTCACAGCAGAGTTATCGTTGGGGGTTGGCGAGGAGTCCAGCCAGCAGCCAGCCAGGAAACCCGAGGCATAAATTATGTTTAATAGGAGCATGATAGCAGGATGATGTCTCACCATAGCGCTTGCATGTCACTTCAGTTATATCTCACGCAAATGCGCGGGCAGTGCTAATTTATTAATATTTTCCACAACGGCGCTAATTATTATTAAACTGAGTTGTCTATTACGGGCGTCCTTTTGCAACTGACTGGGACTCCGTGTCGCAAAGAGAGAGGGTCCTTGTCTGTGAGATCTGGCACTTCACCAGCATTGCTTCAAGCAAGCCTGACTCTGCTGATGAGACACTCTGCGTCGTAACCGGCCCAGAGTTGTGCGCGTCTTGAATCAATCCTGCTGAATTGATGCTCTCCCACAAGGTCATGAGGCCCGATGGGTTATATTAGAATCATGTTTTGTTGTTGTTTTGTGTCTGGATAGACAGATATATGGAGACATAATGTCTGCTTATTTATTTTGATATTTGTATTCTCCACAATGACGCTAATTATTCATTATTGTCAGATGTCAGAAGCGGAACTGAGCCTGGATATTGCTTTAGGGGTCGTCCATAAATGACGTCACGCACCTGGGGGGGGGGGGTCAGACATTTGTGACGATGTGTGACGACGGGGGGGGGGGGGGGGTTTGAGAAATGTGACGTCACATCAAAATGCGCAACTTTAAATAAATATAGATTTGTTATAACAACACTAATTGTTATAACAACACTCCTACAACATCAGAGTGCAGCGCCACATTAAATACGCACTACAATGACAATAGTTTAAAGCGATTTGAAGCACGTTTTATTTTCAAAATGGAAATATGGTTTTTGGGGGGGGGGGGCAGAGCTTTGTGACGTCATATTTGAGGGGGGGTCTGACTTTTTGTGACGCCGCGTGACTAGGGGGGGGGTCAAAAAATCATCCAAAATCGCGTGACGTCATTTATGGACGGCCCCTTCGATGGGTGTCCACTAAGCGCGCAAACGTGTGTAGTGTGCGTGTGCTTGCCAGCAGAGGGCAGTGCAGCTAAATCCATTGTTCTATATGACCCACACCTCCACCACGCCATGAAATGTGACCCGCGTGGTGAAGTATGGGGCCGTCCACAAATGACGTCACGCACCTGGGGGGGGGGGGTCAGACATTGTGACGATGTGTGACGAAGGGGGGAGGGGAGGGTTTGAGAAATGTGACGTCACATCAAAATGCGCAACTTTAAATTAAAACATGTACATCTGGCCCTCAAGATGAACGGTTACTCTGACCGTACCATCCGCCAAGCTGTTTCTCCCACCATACAAAAACAACCACTTGACACTCCGATCAAAATCATCACGTTACCATACATAGCAGGCGTTACTAAAAAGATTTCCAAAATTCTAAACAAACACAAGACCCAGGTCCGGTTCAACACAGTGCACAAAATCCGTGATCTGATCCCGTCAGTAAAGGATGTTATTCCTGACTTACAGTACCCAGGTGTTTACAAATTGAGTTGTACCTGCGGGGACTGCTATATCGGGGAGACGAAGCGACATACCTCTGACCGAATTCGCGAGCATAAATCAGATTTGAAACACGGCAGAACGGATTCTTCTGCCGTGGCTGATCATTGTTACAACGCTGTGGGTGATCATGCTATTGTTTTCTCCGATACCAAGGTGCTCTGCAAACCTACCGGTTATTATCAGAGATTTGTCCACGAGGCCATCCAGATTTACAAACACAGACACAACTTCAACCGAAAGGATGGTTTCAAATTGAGCAATCACTGGAAAGATGTTATAAATCAAGTCAAACGTTAGCTGCCTTTCAATTTTTTGTACAGCCATTTCCTTTTCTCAGTGGTTGTATATCAAACTTTAGCTACCTTATAATTGAACAGCCGTTTGCTGCCGCTTTCAAAAAATGCAGCATGTCTCTTCCTCCCCCCGACCCCCCACGCAACATAACAAAAGGTGGGTTTTACCCACTCTCGTGCAGTGCGAAGTGGCAGTTACCCGCAGCAGCCTATCAAAAGGCTGCTTAACCCAGCCCTCCCACCCACCCACCCACGCCCCCTTACTGACTCCTCCCCCCCCTGACACATTCTGCGTTGACTATTCCACCTGAAGACGGAAGCTTGTGTTGCCTCCGAAACGTCGTGATTTAATTGTTTTCTTTTATTTTGTTTTATTTTATCTACGTGACTTTACCGATTAAAACCAAAGAGTATGAATCCTTGCAGTCACGAAAGCTTCAAATCTAGAAATACAAACAACACGTTCTACTTTTATTCTTGGTTCTTTCGGTAAAGTCACCGAAAGAACCAAGAATATGAATCCCTGCAGTCACGAAAGCTTTAAATCAAAACGTTCTACTTAGTTAAATATACTTTTTAATAAATGTTTTCTCCTACAACATCAGAGTGCAGTGCCACATTAAATACGCGCTACAACGACAATAGTTTAAAGCGATTTGAAGCATGTTTTTTTTTTGGGGGGGGGGGGGTAGAGCTTTGTGACGTCATATTTGAGGGGGGGTCTGACTTTTTGTGACGTCGTCGGGGGCTAAAAATCGTCCAAAATAGCGTGACGTCATTTATGGACGGCCCCTATGGTCAAATATCCCTTCCGACCCCGCAAGGCACGGGGAACCCCTCATCCAGCAGCGGATTACCAAACGAGCCGGTGTACGTGCCCAGCAACAACAAAAACAACAACAACATGTCATTCAAATTTCTGAACATTTTCAGGAGGCTCTTGCTTCTCGTGTGAGGTTCACCCAACTGCTTGCTGTTGTTAATTCCAGAGTTCGACATTGCAAGTCTCGAGGGCCACTGCGGCCCCTGGTGACCTTTAGTGCCTCACCTGACGTGCGGGCCCCCGACACAATACACAGCACGTGACAACACCGCCCCAACTTCATCATCATCATCATCATTGTGCCGCTGTCACCCCCCCCCACCCCCCAATGGTTTCAAGTGTGTGGCGGCCCTCACGCTGATGATACCTTAGAAGCGAAAGTGGGCCCCCTACCCTCTGCAGATGAGTGAAGAACGCCGCTGTAAGTGGACATTCAAGACGCTTGTCATTTAAGTCGCGGTTGGCGCACGTCCTTCCCCCTGACACCTCTGATTAGCACGGTTGGCTACGTACGGTGAGAAAGAAGTTCAACAAAGACGAAGATCCCTCGTATAGCCTTAACAGACTGTTGGGGCAAGTGTTGTTAGGGAGTAACACCTATGCTGGTCGGCACGGTACACGAGGGGGTGGGTGGCCAGCACCACGACCCGGCCGCCTTATATCTCCCCAGTAGCGATGTTTACCACGCCGCACCAGGTGCTCATTTGAGGCTGAGTCGACCGAGGGGATGCCAAGGACCGGTTCAGATAATCGTCACTGGTTTTGGCCGTGAACGGGAATCGAACTTGGGTCGCCGGGTTCGTAGCGCAGCGCGCTAACCACCACACTGCGTGTATTTTGAAGTTACTACATTCATGTGCATACAATTAGACTGAGGTTGATTTCAAGTTAACCAACTAATTAGTGGTAAAAATCGATTGCCGCTGCCTTAGGTTAATTGAGTAACGTCAAGGCGCTGACACACTTTTCTTTCAACTTTAATTCGGTATTGTCTCTCCACAAGTCTTATAAATGACTTCAAAGCGTGCATGTAGACAAATAGTGAAATATAGAAATTGCAGCGGACTTCACGCGGAAGGTATATCCGGGCACAAACTCGTTTTGTCAGGCAGACGTCATCTTCGACTTGGTGTCTCACTGTGCCCCCTGCTGCTCAAATATCGGTCAGGCAAAGTTATTATTCAATTAATTTGGTGACACTGCTACTGCTGCCACGTTGACAGTGGGTGCCCACCACGCATGCACAACAAACAAAAACAAAGTCGACACATTCGTCAATAACAGCTGTGGCCGAAAAAAAATGTCAATTGTAAAATAGGCTACGTTCGGGATATTATTTTTCGTAGCAGTTTTTTTGTTTATTTTAATGTAGTGTTGTTGTCGAATGTGTTCAGTTTAAAGTTTCGTATATACAATGACGGCAAATCGTTCACAGGGGGTTGTTAGACCATACTTCACCACGTTGGTAAGTGCTGGGTTATGAATGAGAAGAGAAGCCCACGACTGGTTCAGATATCACATGGAATTGGCACAAACATCCAAATGTAGCAGGACCCTCCCGAAGAGTAGTTCTAGGATTCAGCGAGGCCCTCCTGGGTAAATCAATTAAAAGCGATTTATTCCTCAAATTAGCATTGAGGCGGCGGTGGTCTTTTGTTTACAGCAGTGGTGGAACTTCTACTTTATGACGATCCGGGGCGAATCTATCCCAAGGACTTACCAATCTTGACCTCCCCACAAACTGGTTACTCATTGTATCGACCCCGGAGGGACAAAGGGTTGAGTCAACAACCTCCCCCCCACCCAACCAGGATTTGAACTCGCAACTTTCCGATTGTGGGCCGCTCAGCCCACCGCTAAGCCACCTAACCGGTCCCCTCGGTAAATAAATGACATCATGATTACGATCGACAGGTGACCGTCATCACGCATTGGAATGCAACTGCGAGTCTTGAGTCACCCTGTCGGACTGGGAGTGCAGACGTAGAGATTCATCTATTCCGCGTGGCGCACAGGGTGTGACCAACGTCATTTGCAGATGTCATATGTTCACCCCACCCTGCACAGTGGGACACCTCGCCCACCTCTGTAATCCCCCGGTGGAATCTTGACGTGTGTACACGGGGAAATGTAAATCCACCGCTGGATGAAAGTTTCCACGCGCCTTCCGTTCGCAGTCATTGGGGTTGTTGGACCAACGGCCCAAAACCCAGTAAACGTGGAACGTTGGGCCAACGTGGGTTCAAAGGTTCCAACGGCATGCCAATGTTGGCCCAACGTTGCATGCTCACTTTAAATGTGCCTAAAGAAGAACATTCATCAGGGCATTTGGCGTGCTATCGACGTATGGATCAGAAATCAGACTAACTAGACACATAGGACAGCTGCTGAAGGCAAGCCGAGATCAAAATGAAGAGGCAGACGAGAGCAACTTGAAGTACTTTCAATAGACATGTTATAATGAAGAACAACATGTAAATGCGTCTAAAAGGAAATAAAATCTATGTATTAAAATATTACCTTCCACGACACGGATTGAAAATAAGGACTTTGACAAAAAACAGGGAACAAAATCTGGAAAGTGCACACAAAGAATCGTCGAGAAAGGTATGATGGGAGGTTTTGTGTTCGATCCTGACCCTGACACCTGTGTATTTGGAGTTTGCGTGTCTCTCTCCCCTTGGCCGCGTGGATTTTGCTCCGGGTCCTCCGCTTTTTCTCTCCATATTGAGAATCAACATCACGCGTTGAGAGTATTTCGCCGCTATAAATGTCCAAGGTGATGAGTTACTTCGTTGAGCTGTCATTAGTGGCTAGGTCGCTTCTGAAAAAAAAAGCTATATAGCTCAGTGGGCCTTACCTGGTAAAATAAAATAAACATTGTTTAGCGTATAGTATTACTCTGAGAGACAAAAAAACGTGGATCACACGCACAAATTAGATGCATTTATATTGAAAGCTCACTATAAGGGAGGATGGTGGATGGACGAGACTGGTAACGAAATGCCAGCCAAAGGAGGGAACACCCATGAGAACGTCCACTGCCGAGATGAATCGATGAGATGAGCTCACGCACACCAGCTAAATGGATTGTGGCTTCACGTGATTTTTTTAGGGGTTGGCAACGTGGGGATACTTGCATCCACCATTAGATAGAACATGGTTCGTGATGATGATTGATATATCACATATTACGACAATATCTGTTTAATGTTTTTTCTTAATTTGTAATTACACTACGATCAGTCTAAACATAATCTGCCCGAGCCGACTTATTTTACGTATAATTTATTTGTTGACATTGATTTCTTTTTGCGTGATATTTAACATTTTTTATTGCTACACAGTTGTTTTTGCGCTGATTTATTTTGCTTCCTTGCTGCACTTCATTTAGTTCTTTGTTTTTTGTAACCCATCAGGTCACTCTTGATAATGAGACTCAACCCTGCTCTCTCAAAATCTTAATATGATTAAACTTAATCTGGTTGTACTTTGCACTCCTATAATGTGTTTGTACTATTTATTGTTGTAACGTTCTTACCCGCCCCTACTGGACATTTGTGAAAACGAGCTTGATAGCTTATCGGATTCTTCCAGTATAAATTAATATTCTGATTCTGAAACCAGTATTTGATTAGATGATTGACAGCTGTCACGTAGCCGAATCCCCCCCCCCTGCCCCACCCTGGAGAAGGAGGGGCTGGTGGGGGGGGGTAGTTTCGATGACATCACTGCCATGCCGCCATCCCATTGGTCGAGGCGTGGCCACGCTAACTTGAATGGGGCAGCAGCAGACGCGGCTCGTGGCCGCCGCGTCCCAGCGTCGTCTGAGCGCTCTCTCCTCGTATGCGTCCTGGGTGAGTTCGCGGCGTCCGAGACTCTCTCGCTCGCTCCCTCTCTCTCTCTCTCTGTGCCATCGAAGAGCCACCAAGTAGCGCGTGGGGTCTCTTCCGTTGTGTTTATTTAACAACAAAAAGATGGTGTTGCTGCGTTCAGGATTATTGCCCTCTCCCCCCCTCCCGCCACCGGTGTCGACTATATGGTCAGGCCGGCCATCGGTGCGGCTTGGTCGGTTGGTGACACTAGTTGAGACCGGTGTAGGCCGCATCTACGGGGTGTTGTTATCGAGTCGGTTGTAGAATTTGAATTTGCAATTAATACTACCATGCGATTTAACGTTTTTTTTTATATATATCACGAGAGATGGCAATGGATTGGAGATGCCTTCATCCAGCAGCGGATTAGCGGGTGGCTGATGATGGTGATGGTGACGATTTAGCGTGTTGTAAAGTGTTAAGTTGGCTGTTCGATTCACAGCGGTGTTGTACGATGCGCGTGCTCACTGCTGGTGTCGTCTCAGCCTCTGTGAGCCTCGGACGTTTATGCTGCAGTGACGAAATGCCTCAGAATTTTAAGTGTGTCGTCGTTGGTTTATTCTGTTGTTTTTTTTTTACCTGGACTTAACATTGAACCTCAGTATTTTAAATGTGCCCGAGTCCGACTACGTGAGCCCCGTGTTATTAGCACTTTACCCAAACAATCTTAATTGTGCCTAAATCTGGGCTGCGGGACTTGGATATTAACAACGCAGAACCCTTAATAATCCTCAGAGACCACGAGGTTAACTGTATGAGCCTCTTATATTCCTACCGAAAGCTTTAACATTCTACGTGTTGCCTGACTGTCTGAGCTTTGTGCATTTACGCCAAACTCCATGAATCCCAGAGGAGTCTAATCAATTCGATATTAGAGCTAATTGTGATTAACACGTCATTAAGATTTGATTTGTCTTCAAATACAAATGAAGAGGTTCATGCAAAAAATATATCGATGGTATTCGTTTCTGTCTTTATCTCTAATCGGCAGGAAAATAAAACATGTGCACAACACCTCAAGTGATGTTATTTTTGTCCTTTACGTAATGCACTCAATGACGAATTGGTTTTACAATATGACAGTTTATATTTTCAATTAACAAATAGCACCAATTCGCACAGGTATGTACGTTCCAGTACTCTGGTTCCAGCTTATCCGCTTTTAAGTATCCTTACTGATATATTTATCCAGAAACGCCTCTTTTTTATAAAGGAAAATCCTGTATTGGTATGATAATGACTGTTTTGTTAAAAGTAGAATCTCAACGTGATTTATAAAAAAAAACCGATAATTTAATGACACATCTGATGGAAACAAATGGCACAATAAAATGTCCTGAGATCATAATTGTCTCCTTTTGCAGGAGCACGTTATGTAATTATGCACAGGTTCGTCATACACGGTGATGTTATTGATAAATGCCCAGGTGGGTCCTTCCCCACTGTACAGGATTCTCACGAGGATCATTTCGTTTCACAACTGTCACGCGAGACTGCTGAAAAGAACCCCTCAAAAAAATAACTACCTAGGCTGTTTATGCCTGTACACGTGCCGGTGTGTTAGGTGGATCAATAGTAACAATGCAGCACTGTGAGAAGGTGGTATCAGCTTTGGGGGTTCTTCATCCAGCAGCAGATTGACCATGGCTGATGATGAGGATCTAGGCTGTGCGGCCCTGAGCTAGTTTTGAAGCTTTATTGTTAATCAGATTAAGCATTTAAAGTTATGGGTCGTGGGACTTTTTTGACGTAACTCATTGACATATTAAGGAGTCTGGCATGCCCTAGAGTAGTTATTAGAATGCTCCTGACCTTTCCCCCTAAAGCTTCAAACCAGTTTCAGTAAGCACACAGCGCCTAGGTGGTCATCTACAAAATAATATGCTTGTGTTTTTAACGTGCCAACATGGTTTGTTGGAAGGAACCGACACTTTTAAAGTATCTTAGTGTCGGGGGTGAAATGTATGTCTCCAACCTAATTGGCGTGATTAATATCAACGCCAGTTTGTTATCGCAGGAGTGTCATTAGGATGTTCCCTGCGATTCAGCTCTCTTGGAGTTTACTGTACGTAATATTTTTGCATTTTTGGCGTCGCTGTGCTGTCATTAGCAGCAGACGTTGGACTTTAAAGCCACCAGCTGATTAAAATATAGCGCCCTGAGGCAAATGACGTCTGCCCGCGTTAAAGATAGGTTCTCATAAATGCATGTTCCAGCGCAAGTTTTTGGGACGCATTAATTCACCACCATCACCACCAACCCTGCTGACGATTACGGAATGTTTTCAAGTTAAATGTAACCTATGTGTACTGTGCACGTGTCATTCCACTGCTTTTATAGCAGTTTTTTGTTTGTAAAAATATGCCCCTAAGCTGTTGACATGTAAAAATGAATTCACAGTTGTGTTGATGTGTAATTAATTGTTGATTTAGGCTTTGGTATAGAGTACACATTGTTGACAGTATTACGAGCAATGCCATTAGATTAAGCATATAACCGAATTGCTGCACCAAAGTATTTTTTAACAGCATTTGTTTAAGAATCAAACTACGGTTAATTTGTTAGGTTATTTTTTGGTATTGAAACACGCGCATGTCAGTTAATGTAATCATTATTTATTACTCAGTCCAACGACAGAGCACAACTTGGTTTTCAAGCTGGCAACCTGCATTTGATTTCTGACAACAGCTAACATCAGTGGCAAGTGATATCTGAACCATTTCCAGACCTTGTTCACCAACCAGCACTAACCAGCTTGGTAAAATATGGTACAACAACTACAACCCTGGTCTACATATCCCTTCATGGGCTTGCGCCACCGTATCTTGCCAAGCTTGTATCTTTCTACGTGCCCTCTGACCCTCTACGTTCTCAATCTTTGCTGTCTCTCTCTGTTACTCCTCCTCCTTGCGCTCAATCCACACTTTCGCTCCTTCTCTCTTCTTGCCCCCCCCTTTCACTGGAACAAACTTCCCCCTGCATTAAGCAGTCACCTTCGCTCGCTAGTTTCCACTCCGCACTCAAAACTCGCTTATTATACCCTCTGGTTCTTTCGGTAAAGTCAGGTGAAGCTGGACGCTTGTTTTGCGACCGAAACGTCGTGTTTTTGTTATTTTTTTTCTACCTACGTGACTTTACCGAAAGAACCAGAGAGTATGGATTCCTGCAGTCACGAAAGCTTCAAATCAAGACTGAACTCACTCATTGTTCCCTAGCTCACCCCACCACCCCTGTATCCCCCTCCCCATAACCCCCACCGTTACTGTTTCCTCTTATAATTCTCATTATATGGCTTTCATTCATTCCCCATTCATTCAATCCATTCATCATCATTTGTTGTCATCAATTTCGCTTTCACTCAATTAATGCATCACAGATTTGCCCGTTGCTTCCTCTCATTATTTCATTCACCTCATCTCCACCATTACATTCGTGTGTACCATTGATATTTGTTTTTTAAAGCGCCGTGGTTAAGGCGCTAAATAAAGAAACGGCCGTGGGAAGGCCATCATCCAACGTGTATTAACAAAGAGCTGATTTTTTTTTTATTATACAATCCACGTACAAGTAAGACAGCTGGTGGGGTGTGAGCAAGTAGAGACTGTACATCTTCATGATAGTGGAGAGTCAATTAGAAGTGATTGTGCTTTCAAAGGTAGGCATTCATTCACCGGTGTATGCAAGCTTCCTTTGCTATTCATCCAGCTTCTCACTGACAGCACCAAGTTAATTACCACATTGCCTAGGATGGATCTCAAGGACATCTGCATCATTATTCAGCATGGATTTATAATTTGCTTGTACGGTTAGGATTATAGTCACTTTGCTCGAGGATTAGCCTTAACAATTCGTATTATCACGGTGTAAATGCACGGGGGGATTTAATTTGCACCTTAAACTTACCACTTATTAGGGTCGTTGCGAGTCAGCGGTTTGTTTAGGCAGGTTATGTCGGGTTATGGTCAGAAATAGGAATTATCTATTACTGTACTGGCAACCCTCATCCATTCACGCTAAGCCTGGGAAGAGGCCCCCTTGGTGAATAGAAGTAAGATGACACTTATTTGAGAACAGCTGATGGATGGCTGTGCTATACATAACGCATGTACATGCACGCTAGGCATTCGTACCGCAAGACTCTTGCAAGCTCAACACAACAGCAGTGGTGTACACAATTTGTATTTTTTTCTAAACGCAAATACACATGTCATTTGAATTATAAATGGAAACGCATGACTCGCTGCATTTTTATATTTTGCGCATTTCGGCTGTATGCTATTACACAATGACATGCGACTGTACAGCGAAAACCATTATAAACAGGTGGATTTTTTATTAGATGATGTTTTCATAAATTATGCTTGCCGTAATTGCATTCTGGTGGAGCAAGTATGACCGCGTCATCAATACTGGCCACCAGCATGTCATTTCATAATGAATCTGCGGGCAGGGATGAAACGATTCATACCATACCCCTACCACATTGATTCAGTGAAGTGTCGTGATTTGGTGTCCAGGTTACCATTCGAGAAGCAACAATTTCATCAGTATTGTTTGACTTGTTTTCGTGTTTGTTTTATTAGCCTATAAGCACATTAGCATTTCATTTTCATATAATTTGCAGGAATCATAGAATGCTATGTCTATATAAATAATGTGTCCATGTAGTGGTTGGTGCGTTACTGATATTGTGCGGAGAAGGGGGCAGTTCGGCAAATTCTATGGTTGTACTGTACTTCTAAACATCTACACCTCTGTTGCCCGTCTTCACCAACCCGTGCTGCCCAGCGTGATGAAGCGTGGTCCAATAACCCCCATAACCTGTATGGAAATGGGAAGCCTTTATCCAGCAGTGGATTGACAGAGCTGAGTGTTTATTATCATTGCTATGAACCATGTACGAGTAAGACAGCTGGTGCAACGAGCGAGCGAGTTGAAGCAACATGTCTTAATTAAAAGGCTGTAGTAATAATAATTTGTACGTTTAATATTCGTGCCATTCTTATAGCACAAAGGCTATAACCACAAACGCAGTGTTTATGCTGTGTAAACTTTACAGATCGTTTCCAACTCCGTTCCTCTGCATAACTGGCTGACAGCGACACATCCTGGGCAGTTATACTCTGCGTACATATCGTGAGTATAACTATCGATTTTAATAGACGAATCATTACATTCTCAATCTTGATTTGAAGCTTTCATGACTGCAGGAATCCATACTCTTTGGTTCTTTCGGTAAAGTCACGTAGGTATAAAATAAAATAAAAATATATCACGACGTTTCGACCGCAACACAAGCGGTCGTCCTCGAGCGGAAAAAATACAATCCAGCAGTGGAACTGCTGAACATTCTCGTGGCTTGGCGCTTTTCTCTTCACCCAGAACCCCCTCGCAGTAGATTTCTCCGTTCTGATGCAGATGGCCCTGTCTAAGCAGTGGCTGAGGATCGCGGAGCGTGGGATGATGATGATGGCAACGTGAAGCGCGGAGAGGGGCGGCGAGGGTGGTCTCGAGAGACGGCGGGGGATCGCCATGGCGGAGGCGCAGGCCACCGTCGAGTTCTCCGTGGAGCTTCACAAGTTCCACAACGTGGACCTCTTCCAGCGAGGGTACGTCGTCATGGAGACCACTCGATGATGCGTTCAGGGCTCCCGTCGGGTCCCGTGGTCACGATGGGCACGCCTCCTTGTCGGTTTTGCCGCATTCAATAAATTTCACTTATTTTTTTTTTTTAAACCTGCTTCAAGTGTTGATAATCTTAATTGGCCGTCATCTGTTGCCTTGCTGAATGAAGACTTCCCCAATCCATCACCACCACCCCTCATGTTTATACGATTCATCATCTCACTCCTTGCGAATAAACTGACCAAAACATTTTGATCACAAACAAGCATACATTTAAACACGTAAACATTAATGACCTGGCAAAGCACGGAGAGGCTGTCCATAAGTTAAATGACAATTGCCGTTCAAGGGCACCTATGAAGGCCGGCACGGCACATGAGGGGATGGGTGGCCAACACCACGCCTGGCCGCCTTTGTCTCACTAGTGGGCGTGTTTACACACCGCACCAGGTTCTCATTTGAAGCCGAGTTGACATAGGGGAGGCCCAGGACCTGTTAAGATATTCCTCACCGATGTTGGCCATGAGCGGGAATCGAACTCTCTGAATGGATTGTGGTGCAGCTCAGCGCTACCCGGTACTCCACCACCAGCCGCATGCATCATCTTAAGCCATTGTCCACTTTTGGTTGAAGGCCTCTCCCCATGCAGTCACCATCTTTCACAGTCCTATCGTGCCATAATCCATCTTAGTCCTGCACATGAACTGATCGCTTCGCTCCATCCCTGTGGTGTGTTCCCTACTTTGGTTTCCATTTTGTCATCAGGTTCTTCCATTCGGCCGTCATCCCGCACGTCCGATAAACACGGTTAACTACGTACGGTGCGAAAGACGTTCAACATACATACAGTCCTTCTCGCGATGTCTTCTGCCCAAGCATATTTTTCTTCTCTTAGTCTCTGAGTGCAATTCCAAGCATGCCACCTCTCCATCTGTCAATGTATCTTGTGTTGCCTCCCTGCGCGATGTTATGCGAGACGCATGCTACTGGTCTTGTTTTTACGTATCGTGTTGCATTTCATATCAGCCTTGTGTGTGTGTCCTCCTTGCAGGACTTTAAACAAACGTAATGGGTTTTTTTAAACAGCTTCGAGCTGTCAGATTCATTTTTATGAGCAGGTGTAAAATACAACAAAGTGTCTGCATGTAACTTACAAGTCTGCTTTGAGACCTTCATTAAAACTAAATAATTTAATGATAATCATATCTTCCTGTTTTTATTCTTGCAAGTGTTTTTCGGCTCGTTTCGAGTCATAGTTTTTATAAAGAGGCTATGATTGAGTGTTTACCCCTTCCCTCCTCTCCCTCTGGAAATACTGTCCATTAGTATGTCACTCGGTCCACACTCAAATCTGCAGCCTCAAAAGCAGGAATAAACCATTAATAATCCGCACAAGCCCGCTGTACGGATTAGCCTTGTGCAAACTATTGAAGTCCTGCTGTGATGGACAGGTTTAAGCATGGTGACACCTTAGAGTCATTTTCTCCCCCCCCCCCCCCCCCCCCCGCTTCTCATCGATTCCAACTGGCAGCTGCCACTACCGCTGCTGCGGTGTAGTCGCAGTACAAACAGCAGAGCTAGCAGTGTTAACGTTGACTCGCACGCACACGGCACAATGCGGACGTTCGGTGGAGGTTGCCGTTGCAGGACTTTGCACACGCAAATCTGTATAACCTGCATTGGTGGGTTTGGGCTAAGCATTGCTTGCTCCGCCTAATGTTTTTTTTTTACGTTTTAAATTAGTTCCTTTGCGATTGTTATTTCTTGTCAGGAAAACCCTTGTCTACGCCTGGTTTTTGTTTTGCTTCTCCGAAGCTTGTTGCGTCATTGCAGACATAGCACAAGCACACCGCTCACAGCAATGCTTTGGTGGGGCTGTGTCAAGCATGCTCCAGAATGTTTTGCACGTTTTTTTCTTCTGTTGTAAATCTGTTTCGTTGCAAACCGTATTTCCTAACTAAGAACGCCTTTGTTAGATTGTGCGTCTCATTAGTTTCGTTTTGTGGTTTGGACTCGTGTAATTATTCTGCAGAAGCTGGAAATGCAGGAGCGGTGCATTGGATTCATTGAGTGCTTTTCACGTGCGTGCAAGTGTTGGCTGCTGGTTCGTCAAGGTTAACGGACGTCGTTCTGAAAAGGAAGATTCTGAATGCTTTGCATTTAAACCCCTTACAATGTGAAAATGTTACAGACTGATGTACCCGGACCGTACATCCTTATTAAATGCTTTTTTTTTTTTCCCCATAGCCAGTCAACGAAACAAATAATTATTAATTGTATATTAATACAGAGGGTTCATATTCGTTCTGGATGTAAGTATTGACCCTTCCCGCTATTCAATGTATATAGTTACTGTACAACGTCGCATATCCAAATGGTCACACATTCGCCCCGATGAATTAACCACCCGCAGCCAGTGCAAAATTTTGTTCGTTGAATAACTGTAGTGTTCCATTTTTATTCATAAATGTGATCTGCTCACGTAAGGTGGTGTACTCTTCGTCTTTTGCACATTTGCTTGGTTCTAAAGCACGCTCAAACTTTACCCCCCATGTTTAAAGCGGTTCGTACGTTATTTTTTTTCCAGTATACGATTTGTGCGCAGAGGTGTAACTGTCATCTTATAAAGATGTAATTTTCACACCTCCGCCTGGTACCTCCGTCCCTAGCGAGTCACGTAAGCGAGATCGTATTGGGTATGTAATCTGCAATGACTGTAGGGTTTCTGACGACCAATCACAAACACGCGTGTGTGCTTTACTGAGTGTTATTTAAGCCAAATCTCAACGGGCTGCCACCTGCTTATAGAGTGCTCCTACAAAATATAAACTTAAAATCTGCGCATTTCATGGTTTGATGCGTTTATTGCTTGCATCATTTAATTAGTTTGATCGATATTTGAATACCGATTGTGAAGAACGTCTAAATATGTATGTATGTTGAACTTCCTTCACCCTGTACATAGCCAACCGTGCTAATCGGAGGTGCGATAAATGCATATTCATTATAACATGCCCGAGATGGATGTTCTCCGTGGAGATGGATGACTGTTCATTATTCATGAATATAAAACTGTCAAAGAAATGTATTCAAAATCGTGAATTATTTTCTGGGTAAGATCGCCTGAATAAAATTCCCATTGTGTGTCATACACCCTCCTCCACCTGACACAGCCATATTAATTCTATTACCACCCGGAAAAAAGTTCCAAATTATTATTGCTTCAGCCCGCCGGTATGTCGGCGAGCAATACCCAACATTTAACAATTGGGTACGAAGTTCTGCCGGTAATTACAACCAGTATCATCACGCGTTTTCCAGAATTGTGAAAATCTCCTCCTGGTCTTGGCCCTTGAAAATGCATCTGGATTGCTGCCAGGGGCGGAGCCAGGGGGGTGACAGGGGTGACATTCTGCGTATAAGTGTACGACACTCGGTCTGGCGGATTCCGTGCAGCTGCATTTTCAGAGTGTGTCGCCAACCGATGGCGTCTAGTTCAACAGCCTGACTATCTAATCATTCTTGAAATTAAAATTTGTTGAATGTCAACCCGGCCTGAAATCCTGGCTCCGCCACCTGATTGCTGCCCAACATACACCGGTGTGCTGAATCGATCATAAATTGACTTTTATTTATTTGTCCGTGTCGGGTGGAGGAGGGTTTACCGCACACACATTGGCATTTTACTTGAGCGACCCGACCCAAAAAAATCAATCATGAATCACAACATTGACCGCGGAATTGTTCGTGCTAAATTTAGACGTGTATTCCGTTGCAGGTTTTACCAGCTGCGGGCCGCTCTGAAGGTTCCTCCGCGGATACCACACAAAGTGGAGGTCAGCTTGCCCCATAAAAATGGTACGGCAATCCCACCGGAACACTCACATTTACGTGGTCTGCATTCGGATTGGCTGTGCCCTGCCCCGCAGCCATCCGCGACATGTATATAAGTGCCTGTCGCATGCACTGTGCTCACAGATAAAGGTTGTCTGGCAATTAGTGTTCATGGCAAGTTTCCAGTACGCAAGCAGAGGACACTCTTTCATTTTAAGCATACTTCTGCAACTGCATCGCTTACCTACACTTTAACATCCACGTCTGCATTTATCCGGGCGCTTCTTTTCATAATGGCACCCTCTTCCTTATTGTTATTCCCTATGAGTATCCTGCTACAGTTGAGTGCAAACATATGGCGATGAGATATCGGGTGTTCACCGCTGCCCTAAAGGGAGATTATTCCCAATTTTGTTTTGTTTTTTAGAGAGGGAAAAAAGTCACTTGCATTTGGTCAACGTTTACCGTGGAAACCTTATTGCCACCTCTTTTGCTCAAGGGACGTTAACGGAGTCTTGTTTCGTGCGACAGCGAAGGGTGCTTATTGCTTTATAACCACGGATAAATTGGCAAGGGAGAAAAAAATTGAGTTATGGAGAAAAAAATCGATTTGGAATGGGAACGAGTAATTAAATTATATATCTTGAGCACACCATTGGTTTTGGTGGGTTTATTTCTTTCTAAATCTACATAATGATGATTTAACTCTATTACCAACAATATTGCACGGCTATCAGAAGAGCTGAAATGTACGGGTGCGTGCATTGCATTGCAAATCTCGGTTTGCGTGAGGTTGTCCGGAAAATTGGCTCATGAAACAACGTCTTGAAACCAATAAACCAATCTAATCTCATACTTATAGTGCATATTAAGATTTTTAAATGTCAGAGCCATCTGAATCTGCAACAGGAACACTTTTAAAGCCTTATAATTTAAGTTGTTTCTCACATTTATCATTGCATCTTGGCAAATGACATCGGTCTTTTATACATTTTTTTACATTATATGCATTATATTGTCTATTTTTTTTCAGTTATTTTGGCCAAACTTGGAGACATAAAATAACTAGAGCACAAAGGTCAACTTGCTGCCCTGTAATTGCTTGCTCCCGCCACTGCTGTTGGAATCGCTTCCACTCAAGGGAGCTCGCGAAGGAATTTTTGGCCTACTCTTCTTTGTGCTGGCCAACTGTCGAGGAAGGAACGGGAGTACCCACCACACGCGTCTTGCCAATTGACTGTGGTGTACCCAATTATACTGCTGGGTGGACACAAGCAGTGGGATTTAACAAATAATAAAGATTAAATAGATTACTGAGAAATCTTACTTAATAAGGAGTAAGTTCAGGGCTACTTGAAAAACAAATGCAGATCTCAGATGGCTACACCCATTCCATGACACTGGGTGCTGCTATGATGCTGGTGGTAGTGTCATCAGAAAAATAAACGTAACTGTGAATCTTTATCATTGAAAATATATATTTTAAAAAATATTTTAATTAAATCTTTTTCTGGAGCGCGTAACTGTGACACGCATGGCGTAAGTGGGAAGTACGTCCCTAAAAGGTGCATCTCGTAACTGTGCATTCACGCTGTGGGGGTGTGTGGGGGATGGGTGGGGGGGGGGGCGTTATGCGAGTATTTACAAATATTCAAAGTCATTTAGGCCTCCCTGCTACTTGTTAACTTCCATATCGATAATTCGGAGACAAACGCCTGTAGGAACATGTTACATAATCAATGCATGAGCATGAATTATCCTAACTTGGCTATGCACACATTTATTCTAGCACGTCATGTGCGTATGCAAATAGCACAGTGATTTTTTTTGGGGGGGTTGTACTTTGCTGCAAAGCAAGTGGCGTTTCATTTGCTGCTTAAAACCGTAAAGCGATGGAAAGAAAATGCCGACAGCACACGAAACGGACTAATTTAAAAAATGTCCTTTAAATTGATGCAGCCCTGCGCAATCGTGCGTTACGTCACGACGCACTGGTCTGACACCTAAAGCGCATGGGTGCATGCGCACGTGTCGTACGCCGCCTTCGCCTGGGGTTATTGATGAGCCGGGGCTAGGTTGAGACTGCCCATGGCTCGCCTTCGTGCCTGGCTTTTGTTCGTTTTCAATTATTGTATATGTAGTGAGTCCAATTGAGTCGCAGACGTTGTCTTAGGGAGCAACACTTTTATTAACTACTAGCTTATATACCCGGCGTTGCCCGGGCCAAATTTTTTTTTCAAAACTACTCTTAAAAATCTTAACAGCAGTGCGTACTGACTGTGGTGGTATCTGTTATGATTACAGCAGTGCATACCGACTGTGGTGGTACCTGCTATCACTACAGTAATACATTCTGACTCCATAGCAGTAGTTATCGACTCTATAGCACAAAGTACTCACCTGACAGAGTGGCGTGGTGAGGCCTAGTCCCGTGCAGAGCCTCCGGCCTCGCCTAGATTGTCCAGCCGGCCGAGGTGGCACCTTGGCAGGCTGGAGCTGGGCTGCTACCCCTGACCCCCCCCCCCCCCCCAGCCACGATCTCCCCGGCCGCTTTAAGCTCGGCGTTTAGTGTATTTTGAAAGCATTTTTAACGCAAAAGAAAATGTCCCCCTCACTCCCATCGAAGGCGTACCACTTGGCATGGGCCGTCCCCCCCACCAAAGGCGCGTGAGTTGGTATGGTCGTGCACGCGTTATAAATAAATAGCGCAAACAACATCGCATTAAATCGCTCATTCAACTTATTAAAAGTTGACGGATGTGAAGAAGTAATAGCGCTTGCTCACGGCGAGGCTTATGGCATGGAACCTGGCTATTTTAATTTAACGTAAACCCCACCGTTGGAGAGCCAAATCCTTCGCAAGCGCACGAACACACACAACGCCACAAACCGACAAACAAACAATTTTAGACTTTTATATATATTGACTATTAACACAACATACTCCAGGGCTATTAACACAATATACTCTTGGGTGGTGACCTCCGAACTAACCACGCTATGGCGGAACTAGACACTGTTCCACTATCCCGGACCGCAGGCTTCTTCAAGCTTGACGTGGATCTCCTGCCTCTCCAACAGTAAGAACCCAGAGCCCCTCCAAGGGGCCCCCCTTATATCGGGCTGGGTTGGGGCTGGCTCCGCCTCTCGCCCCGCCCACCTTCTCGAGCTCTCTCGCCCTTGCCCGAAGGCTCTCGAGAGTTCTTCCCGGACCATGTGACCACCCATTGGCCCCCTCCACCGGTGGCCCCCCTTCAGTATCATCCGGTCACGTGTCCCTAGGTCAGCCAGAGTATCATGCCCCCAACGTAACCCTAGCTAGCTGACACTCTCTCGCTCTCTCAATGGGAGCCCGCACCGCACGCTGTGCGTGTTGCCACCGCCCTTAACCAGCGCTCACCCAAGCCCCCACTAGGGCTGGTACTACACCCCGTGTCCGGGGTGTACACACAGCAGTATACATCCCGCCGTGGCCTCGCAGGCCCGGCACCACACAATGACATTCCCAGTCACTACATATACATTATTCTTGAACACTGGAGGAGGAGGAGCAGTGCGGCGTTCTTCTCAGGAAGTGGGTAGACGAGATGACTCGAGCCGTGCCTGCCATGCAAATAACGTGCCGGAGTGCTGTTTTCCTGGCATTGTAGGCAAATAAAAGTACCTTCTGTTGTTTATGTTGGAAAGAATAATCTACCTGTCTTTTTTTTTGCCTTGCACGAGTGCGCACATTCATCCGATGACTGGCACGCTGGGAGAATGGCGAAAGCCTCCGGAGCCTGATGCCTCGTGGTGCTTTCATTTCCCCCCCCCCCCCAAATCTTGAACGAGGAGACGAGATGCTTTGTAGCCACTCATGCGGTTGTGCTTATTGTGGTCAAGCACCAAACACGATGGGAGAGTGGTTCATCATAATCAGACTATTTATTCTGGAGGAATCCGATGAGCTATAAAGCTTTTTTTCACAGATGTCCAGTTCGGGCGGGTCAAAAGGTTACAACAACAAGCAATATAAAAAGTATGGGTTAGGTAAACAAATCACTTAAATATACGAATAAAACTAAACAATTTTTTTTCTTACCAGGTAAAGCCCACTGAGTTATTAACTTAATGTTTCAAAGACGACCTGGTCACAAATGATTGCTCAACAAAATGGCTTATCACGTGGAAATTTATAGCAGTAAAATACATAATCTAAATTCCCCTTTCTATATGTGGAGGGAAAGACTGGAGGACCCAGAGAAAAACTCTGAAGGTTAAACTACTGGTGAACTGAAGGCCTCCCCAAGCTATCGCTATCTCTCATATTCTTGCAATGTAAACACAGGCAAATTAAATTGTATACTGGTCCTGATTACATTATTATGCAATATAACTTTGGCCGGATATTCTGCGAGACATCAATTTAGTGTTATCACTAGCCAAGTGGCCTCATGGGGCTATAATGCGTGCGGGCAGGAAAGTGAGCGGTGGCGACTTCACCACACGCACATCTGTATGATGATGTCACCCACATCCCACATCATTGAGCCAGGCAACTTCTAGTATTCCGTTAATTAACTTTTTAATCTTTAACCTGTTCCGAGTTGTCTCTCCCGTATCTGGAGACTCGGTGAAACTATTCTGCATAATTAAAAAATAGTTTCTTCATTACAAGGCAGCGATCAAATAGCTGTTTGTTTGCCAAGCTGCTGACATTTCGATCACCTCTTGAATTACTGTATGCCCTGAGGTCCAAGACACTCCCCCCCCCCCTTTTTCTTTAAAACAAAAGTTGGTGTGCGTGTGTGTGACCCAGATTTCTACAACTTCATTGCCACCAGGTACAAGTTTGGGGTGCATCTTACTTTCCGGAGCATCTTAAAATGCGGAGGACGTGCTGTCATTCGGCCAGCCCTTTGTTTTTTTTCTCTCAAAATAACACCTGCATCCTTCGCACCATGCTGCGTTCACTGCGTTTTTCTCATTAAGCCGGACGGGGGCGATGGGGGGGGCACACTGAGCAATCTTGTTGTCACTGGGGTTTAGTTTTTGTGGTTTTTCGATAAGCTCCCTTTAGACCTGCATCGCAGGAGCAGCAACCCTACTTGGCATGCCGGACACGTGCAGCAATGTCTGGAAGGGGCGAGCGAGCCAAGCCGACGCCACGGATAATGTGATGCGGCGTGACTGGCCGGGCAGCAGTGTTGTGGAATCCCCACCCCCCGAACCACTTCATTCAGCAGCACTAAAGTGCACACAAACACAATCCCGGACCACCAGAGGCGTCTGTCGTGTCGGTCGTTTGAAATTTGTGGCGATCGTGTGCAAGCGCTTTGTTGTTCCCCTTCCCCATTGTTGTCACCTGGGGTAATCGCGATCGTTTTGTGACGACGCAGATTTAATTGCGTCTGGTCCACAGCACGGGTAGTGACGATTTTAAAATAAAATTATCTGAATTAAGTGTGAATGCGTGTTTCAACGGTGGCAGTGTAGATCCGTGGTGATGTTTGTTTATATTCGGTTCAAAACAAGATTCGTCCAGGTGGCGTTCTGGTTGTAAACGTGTGAAGGGTCGCGAGTTAAAATGCGGGTCAGGTGCTCGACTCATCCCTTCATCCATTTGTAGTCAATGAAAGAAGTACCTCTTTGTGAGAATGTAACTGTGGTTGTCAGTGATGATTCTCTCTGGGAGTTTCTTGAGCAGCTTCCAGCACATGCAGTGAATCGTTGGGACATTATGCCGAACAACATGCAGTACGACCCCAAACCACATCTGAGATAGTTTTTTATTTAATGGCCTGAAGTGGTTCCATTATGCACAGATTTCAGTTTTAATCCAGTGCACTTATTAAGTGCCACCCCTCGAATTGGACACAATTATCCACTATTGACCACGCACGCTCTTCCATTTTCATGAGAACAGAAAAACTTAAGTGGTAGCCATAGAAATTATTATTTGCTGCCGAAATGCAATTTAGCGTGCGAGATTTTGTGCAGGACTGTTTTTTTTGCATAGCAGGGCTAAGGAATCCTGGAGGCCAGAGGTTAACGTCATTGTGTATGTGTGGTTTTTTTGTGTTTCATCAAAATTAACAACGCAATCGTTGTTTTGTAGCCTGGTTTGTGTCACTTTGCCAACATTGTGCAAAATATTGTAAATGATGTTTTAAGCTCTTTCATAAAGAAGGCTGCAAAGTTGGACCCGGGATAAATACCAGCAAAAAAACAGAACCTGCCAAACAATTGGAGACGTCTGTCAGAGAGTCACGCAACTGGGAAAAGACAGCAGAGTAATTGTACCTAGAAGAGCCATTGAAGGCGAATTGGAGTCCAAATGTTCAAATAAAGAGGCTGACAAAAGAAGTGGCAGGCTGAGGCTGAGCCAGCGCTGCTAACACTTGTCCAATCGTTGGTAAACATGACTACACAACAGAGATCCTTAAAACAGAAAAAACAACGATTAACAGAGTTATTTTAAGAGTTTAAAAGTCATTAAATGTAAATTACTTTACACTGGTACCTTTTGTTTTATTTCTATTTTTAAAAGTTTTTTTTTCAGGGAAGACTCCTTATCATTCTATATCGCATAGTAATGTACCGTACTGTTAAATCGTTAATCCCATTACTCCATGTTTTCAATAGTTTTCCTTTTCATTGTTGTCCAATGTGTGCAATTCATTGTTGTCCAATGTGTGCACGGTGTTAACGATAAGTTCCTGTTGCCGTTCACTTATCTGACCTTTTCACATGTAAACCTCATGGCAGTACCCAGGGGTACCATAGTAGCCCGGCTCTCGCATGCTGTCCATGATGCAGTCATTTTTAGTCTGTTGATTGTCGGCGATGCGGCAATCGACTCATCTCGACGAGCTGTACTCACGATGCACCACTGCGGTGCGTGCGAGCGTTCAGGGTTTCAGCGCAATCGTCCTCACTGCGTTTCGACATCGCAGAGTGTGGCACTGATTTCGCATTGATTGGTACCCCAGTCGCGGAGTTAAGTAAATCCCTGGAAAAATATAGTGTCCCAGAAATAAAATATTTTATTGCCTCGGCCGTTTTTTATTACATTGGTACCCCGGAGATCGAACTTAAGTCGTTCCAGAAGGCCATTCGAACACCGACCATAAGGATCATCTCCTCCTATACCTTGGTCCTCCAGCCACGTTGTACTGCGCTGTCAAAAATAAGTCTGAACGTTGCCCTCTTGGTCCCGAGCTCGTTCCTGTCTGTCCGTGATGCGATTCTTAAAAACGTGCGCCATCCCTCTCCGTTTGCTTTCTGCCACACACAGGAGGGGACCCGGTGTCAAAGGCCACGGTGTTAGGCCCCGCCTCCGTGTCCAGCCGCACCTTCCAGATCCTGTACAAGAGCGAGGAGGTAGTGCTCGGTGACGTGGTGCTGTTCAAAGTGCACGTGCTGCTCGACGCACGCCGGGTGAGTCGATTGGCCGATCGCGTGCTACGTCTTCCGTGTGCCTTATGTAAAAACCGCGGGTGAGATAGCTGTTGCGGGCAGTACGGTATGTGTATGTATGTTGAATATCTTTCGCACCATACGTAGCCAACCGTGTTAATCCGAGGTGCAGGGGAAGGAAAACAAATATAAACACAAAAAAAACTGTTCTAAAGAAATTCGGTTTCATATCCCCAGTGGCTTCCGAATATTGGAAGGAAGACCGTTCCAAATGGCCGCAGAAGCGCATCTGAAAACGCGCGATGCGGTGACCGTCTTTGTACGATGGCTAGCCAAAAGCCACCGCGAGAATGACCGGTGTTTGCGTAATGGTGGTTTATGCCCCTTGATGAGATCATCACGGTATTGTGGTTCATTTACGGCTCATTTGTGACAAGCACTCTGTGTGTAATGAGTGCAGTAAATTCCATTCTTGTTCTGCTCCTCTACCCCACCTTCAACCCACGCTGGTGACCAGTGTGGTGAAGTATGGTCAAATATACCCTGTGGCCCACAAGGTGTATTGGTCTCAAGCCAGCAATAGATTCAGAAAATCGGGCCGTATGCGTACATATGTAACACCATATATACCACTTTCAATTCTGAATGCACCAGAAGGACAACAGACACAATCCATATGTGACCCTGTATTGTGGCAAATATTGAATTTGTTTGATGGGGTGATTCATCACATCCCAGGTATTTTCTTGTCTTGTTCCTTCCATTTTCATGTTTGTGTCTCATTGGGTAAGAAAATGTCATTATTCAAGCATATTGTCTGCTTATTTATTTAGTTATTTATAGTCTTCACAATGGCCCTAAACGACTTTTTGTGTTGAGTATCATATAGTTTTGCATTGAACTTGAATCCATATCTAACAGAGAGGGTTATTGTCCGTTAACAACTGGCAGTTTACCAACATAAGTTCAAGTTAGCCAAGCCGATGAGGCAATGAATGTCCCAACTGGTCCAGAGTTTGGCTGTGAGGAACCAGTGCTGCTGAAATTGTACACTCCCAGAAGGCCCCTGTGGCTGATGGCATGTGTACAAAATAGTTTGTTTTGTAGAGGTGACAGAAATGGGCGGGAGACTAAATGTGCACGTGTTTATGTCGGAACGGTATTTTTAAAATTTGTCGCGTGCAGATGGAGGAGTCCCTTTCGGAAGTTGACTTTCAGCTCATATTGGAACTGTGTTTCACCGACACAAACTGCGTGTAAGTCATCTCCCTGCAACATTTTCCCGCCCCCCAACAAAACAAAAGACCACCGCACACGTGCACCGCACAGACACCATAAAAATGCGTGTACACAAATGTATAGAAACTGAGTTCGTAACTGCGCCAAGGGTGGGGGGCGGGGGTGTTGAGTTTTCAACGGGTTTTAACGTACAAACAATAGACGAAGCTAATAGATATGTAGCGACACTCGACACAGCCGTCTTCAACAATAGGAGTCTTTATGTCCTTAGGCACGAGACATGGTCTTCAAGGATTCCCTTCACTCCAAGCGTCTCGAGCTCTCGCGTTTCCCCCTCATTCCTCAAGCCCATTTCTTGAAGGTTCCTTGATCCACTTTCCCTCCAGCCAAATCACCTTCAACTTTCTCTCACGGATCCCAACCGACCTCCCTGTTAATCATCCTCCGTTTCCCGCTCTTTATATTTTGCATTTCTCCTCCAATCCCTTAAATTTACCAGCCTCTAACCAATCTCCTTTCAGGCCCATTAAGTACCAATCAGAGGGCTTGTTTTTACTTGCTGATTATCCGTGGCGCCTGGTGAGTATCGTTGGTAGTGATACAATCTCTAAAAATATAATCTGCAAGATACATTAATCGAGAACAGGAGCCCCGCAACTAAATATCATGAAGGGAGAACACGAGCTGCTCCCTTGAGTTCCGGAAGACTGCTCCCAGCATGCGGCATGAAACGTCGGACATCGTGCCAAACAACACGCGGTGCAACCCAAAAACACATCGGGGAGCTACACAGCACACCCGTTGAAACCTACGTAATAGGAACAGCAAGCAATTTGATTTTATATATCATCCAAGCACATCCTGCATCTTAAGACTCTGCACAGGTAGGAGACCCCACACATCAAGAAGACTCGGGAGAGGAATCATATATTTGGGGGAGAGTGAGTGAAGCGGCAGGGGATTGCATGACATACGGTGAAAGGAACAGACGATATAGTCACGTGCTCAGCTCGCACTGTTTCCCGTCGCTGCTTCGTAGCGAAGTTGGTACACTTGCTGTGTGCGCGCGATGGTGCAGGCAAGACGGCTGGAACCTGATGCAGCCCATGAGCACCCGCACGCTGGTGCTGCACGTGAGCGCGGGCCGCGGCCTGCACCAGCACCGGCCCGTCATGTTTGACTACTTCCACCTGGCGGTGGCGTCGCTGTCCGTGCACGGCTCACTCGTCGCCCTGCACCACCCACTCGTCAGGTGTGACTCCCCCGGGGTCCCATCCGTATGTCCGACCGTAATTCCGTCTGTCGGCCTATCCGTCGCTGCAAATGGTCTTTCAAGTCCATTGTTTTTTCTGTTCAGTCCGTCCATCCATCACTCCGTTCATTGATGCGACGTTCTTTTATATGGTGATCTGTCCGTCCAATCCATCCATCCATCCATCATTCCGTGTGATTGGTGCATCAGTTCTTTAGTCCGTTGATCTGTCCCATCAGTCTGAAGCAGAATCTTTATTTAGGCCGAAGGAATCCCATGAGCTATGATGCTCTTTTTCACAGATGTCCAGTTGGGACAGGTTGGCAAGTTACAACAAACAATACAAAAAAATCTCAATTATAGGAGTGCAAAGTAGAGAAAAGGTAAGCAAGTCACGAAAAGGAAATAACTAAATATAAGTAAGTATGCAAATCAAAATTGCACGTACATAAATCCCTGCTGATTTTGTAACGCTAAATGCAAGCTTGGCCACGGCGGCAAAACGACAACAAAAACATTCCAATACCACACCAAGACAACCCACAGTCCCTCAATAAAATTGCAGTCTGTCCATCGGTTCATCCAATGGTGCATCGATCTTTGGGTCTCTCCGTCGTTTTGTCCATCCAGCTGTCAGGCTGTTGACCTGTCGATACAGTCCATCCACCTGGCCGTCTGTCGGTCCATTGCTGTGTCGGTCTGTAGTCCATCGATTGGTCTTTAGTCCATCCATCCGTAGGGTCATCCATCAATCCGTCCATCAATCCGTTCATCCATCTGTCTGTGCATTCATTGTGCCAGAGTGCAGTGACTGGCTACATGCATTATTAAACATTTTTATATGAAACACTGTTAACAAATTGCATATTAAAGTTAATCATAGCCTTTGATGTTAATTTGGCTGTTGAGCAGCTTAAACAATGACGTTTTAAAATAGAAAATGCAGGTTTTAAGTGTGCAAGCTACTGCCGTCTAAAGCATTATTAAACATTAATATGTGAAACAATCTTGACCTTATACATGTGAAGCGTAATCTTAGATTTTCACATTAATTATATTCAAATTTAAAGGTTCAGATTTCTTGTGGAGCAGCTTCTACAACAATGACATTTTGAAACAGAAAATTATTGGACTGTCTTGGCTGGTGTGTACAACCACCAAACATCTCACCATGTTCACCATTCACACTGCCCTACAACAGAACAAAATAACAGTCGACACTAACCTTCGACGCAATCACCAATTTTCAGAGTAAGGAGAGCAGAGAGTTTGATTTAAAGTTATACTTCACACTTTAAAATGTGTTGTCTAGAAAAACAATTGAGCTGTAATTCGATTATCTAAGTTGTATGTATGTTGAACTTCTTTCTCACCCTTTGGTTTAATAATAAACAAAATAAAAAATGTGTTATTTTCTTTTCTTTCTACGTGACTTTACCGAAAGAACCAAATAGTAATTCCTGCAGTCACAAAAGCTTGGAATCAAGTTTCTTTCTCACTATACATAGCCAACCGTGCTAATCGGAGGTGCGATTACTCACTGACGTGGCTACTCTGTTCATTATTTATTGACTGTTGGGTAGATTATGCGACTAAATCGAATAACTTGAAAACTATGAATTTAAAGTCCCTCCTGTATTCCGCTGCACGGGAGGTGATGTATGTACGCATGTTAAACTTTCGCACCATACATAGCCAACCGTGCTAATTGGGAGGGTGTGATGTGCAGTGGTTGGTGATGCCATCGGCATCATCAGCTATGTCACGCTGGGTAATCCTAACGGGGTTTCCCACCTTCACGAGACAGGATGTTGGGGCGGCCACAATTTTTAAGAAGGCCCAAGTAAAAATGTAGTCGGTTACAATTACTCAGTTGACAAATGGACATCATCGACTGATCATCCCAGACATTTTACTTCTCATTTGGTGATTCATTGTGAGCAATTAATTTAGGTATGCATCGTCTGCTTTGCAGCGGACGTTAACGATCCCGAGACATTCGATAAAGTGAGGCCATGCGTACTTGCGTCATGGTCGAAATATGCCATATTCGAAAACTACTTGGCAAAATACCTCATTAGGAAAAGCCAACATAGCATCATCAACCCCTTCTATGAAACTAATGGAGACTATACCCAACAATTCTAGATTTGAAGCTTTCGTGACTGCAAGGATTCATACTCTTTGTTTTTTTTCGGTAAAGTCACGTAGGTAAAATAAATTAAAACAACTAAATTAAATCACGACGTTCAGAGGCAACACACACTTGATACAGCAATTTTGCTGCGACGGTTTCCACCTGAAGAAGGAAGCTTGTGTTGCCTCCGAAACGTCGTGATTTAATTTAGTTGTTTTCATTTATTTTACCTACGTGACTTTACCGAAAAAAACAAAGAGTATATACCCAACAAGTTTGGGGAGAGCACCTTCTCATACACTGAGCCGTGCTAATTGTAGGTTTGATTCGCACGGCAACTGCGTGCCGAGAAAAATTCAAATACTTTTGGGAAGCTTGTAATGTCTTGTCTTTTTGAGCTGGCTTATAATTCATTGACTCAGAATTCATCCTGCAATGCACTGCCCGTCAATATTGGAAGCAGCGCAGTATTTGTAACGGTGTTTCATATATTTGTCGAACTGCGTCTTCGTGATAGCCTTGCTTTATAACGATGATCTTCAGACGTTTTCAGAGGGGGGGAGGGGGTGGGGCTCACTTTTGCCGATAAGACCTTATCAGTGTGAGGGCTGCCACACCGCCTGCACTCAGTGTTTTCACATTTGTGTCGGGGGACCACACGTCAGAGGCCGCACTAAAACCCACCAGAGCCTTGCAATGAAGAACACTGCTTTGTAAGAATGGTGTGAATGCCAAATGTATTCGTAATTTGATTCTATCGTGATTATACGAAAAGGCACGATAGTTAGCATCGCTTGCCCCCCCCCGCCTCGTCTCTCCGCCAGCTTCCCGCGGCAGGTGAAATCGTGGCTCGGACGGAGCTCGCAGACGTTGCCGGCGCGAGACTGCGACATCCCGGCGCCGGAGAGCGTGCTGTTCGGCAGCGGATACAGCAGCCAGGGCTCCCCCAACGTCAGTGGCCCCGTGTGTGTGCGTGTACGCTAAGCCTCAGCCGGAATCTCTCTGCCATGCATCTCTGTACTTTGATATTTCCCCCCAACGAATCGAGGCAGGCACCTGCGAATAAATGTTTTTTCTCAAGTTCAGCAAGTTGGTTCAACCCGTTCACCAGTGACTGCACGTAACATTTGGTTCTGCACTGAACCCTTTCCCATTCCGGGACGTCTGCAAGTTGCAGGGTGGGTGTCCCGTTCGCCGCTGAATCTCGGAACGTTCAAGCGGTTGGTGTTAATTTTATTTAAAAAGGCGTAACGCCACTGTTTTTAACTGTACTCACCGCTCGGAGCTGTAGGGACACGACCGCGTCATTGGAATGGGAAAGGGTGAATTTGGCAAAACTTCCAGCTCTAAATTCAAATATTGGTTTTACCTGTCTTGTGACAAACATTGTCGTTGTACAGAGCCAGTGGGAAAGTGCTGCCATCTACTGTGTGGGACCAAAGGTCACTTTTCAGGGATCTAAGGTCACTGCGACATCTGCTACCGTTTGGCCGTTCTCCCAACACAAATGGTTGTGCTGCTGTGCGAGTGATTAACATGGGTACTTCCATGTCATTCTGTGGCACACCAATGGACTCAAACCATGCGCCTCCCCTGTGCATGCAGCTTTCCTGACTCCAGATAAGCGTGATTAATACCACCGCCATCATCGCTATCATCATCGTCATCCTCCTTCTCACCCTCTTTCCTTTTAATTTCTGTCTTCATTGCACCTTTGCACATGAAATAAAAATTGGAGGACTGGATGTACACCCCCCCCACCTTCCCCATCCCTAAAAATACCACGTCCCCGAACGTTTCCCCTACGTGAGTCGGGCAGTGAGCCCAACCCCCTTCCCTCTCCCATGTCCAGTGGGCATCTGTGGCCTCGGGCTTGTCGTCCGCAGAACATCTGTACCCCCCCCCCTCCTCCCCCGCGCTCTACCTGTCGTTAATCTTTGTACCGTGCTGTCGTTTAATGAAAAAAATATTATTGTGCTCACTGGCCCTCCACCTGGGTGGGGCATTGAGCCCAATCTACCAATCTACCCGTCCCCCCCCCCACTTTTGCTTGCGGAATTTCTGCCCTCTTGCGATGGCTGCTATGTGCCGGGCTCGCGTTCACAGTTGAAATAATGACCTCCAACGATTATTTGACAACAAATAAACCGGCGCCTGGATGTCACCGTGGGTGTGTGTGCGTGCGCGTGCGTGCGTGTGTGTGCGCGTGCACGTGACGGCGCGGTGTGGAGCAGGGCGGGAGCCTGGTGGTGCCGGAGAGCTGCCTGCAGCACGCCCACGAGTTCCACCGCGCCGCGTGCGCCGCCCTGCTCACGTCGTACCGCGCGCTCTTCAACCACTGCGCCGCGCTGCAGCACGATGTGCCCAGCCTCCAGCTGCCCGCCCAGGGTAAGGCCCCCGGGTCGCTCCCCCGCCAACCCCGTCCCCTCCATGCTCTTCCTCGCTCGCCCTAGTCGTTGTGCTCGAGCTGCCACGAAAGACGAAAGCCAGCGGGGAAGGCCTTTTGTATTCAGTTTGTCCCCCCCCCCCCCCCGCACCTCCAATTAGTACGGTGCGAAAGAAGTTCGGCGTACATACATGCATACAGCGGAAAGTGGCCGTAGTAGTGATTAAAGCAAAACAAACGTTGTACGCTTTTTACATGCGCACATGGTCAATTGTCAGAAAAAAATGATCAAATACGGACACGAGCTGAAAATCTGAGCTAAATAATGAAAAGCAATTAAAGCAATGTGCCTAAAGAGCAAAGTTTTTCATCAGTGTGTTTTATCTGCTATGGAATAATTGTTGAAAAGTGCGCACAGAAGCACGGAGAGGTGCACGCTAGGAATTAAACTGAGAGGTAGCTTTAGGAACACGTAGCTTAGAAAACAAATGTAGAACAGTTATAGGCATCATACTGGTTGTAAAAGTGACTTGTACAGGAGATGTCTGCTAGAAGGGATGATGGCCAAGTCCAATGATAGTGGCAGTCCAAGCAGAGAGCATCTATCAGAGCAGGTGGTATCCAAGCGGATTAGTTCACTAAATTCCATATAACAGATCAGTGTATGACATTATAATTGCTCGCGCACATACGTATGCTGCTTCCTTCTGCATGCAGCTTACTTGTGATGTCAACAGCGTTCCGAACTGAGTATTATTGGATTATGTTTACATTTTGCTTTTTGAATATTTCGGATATCCTTCGGGGTTACCCGAAATTCCAGCTTAATCGAGTCCGGCTTCGAGAGGTTTGACGGTACAGTCAAGGCGGGGGTTAAGCATTGTGACTGAGGAAATAGCTGACATCACCAGAAATATAGAACATGTAAAGCTACGTATATTTGAGACGAGAGACGCGGTCTGCAGGCTTGATTTAAGCTTGAAATAGATTTGGCAGTATAGCCTGCAAAGTGGATACTTGTTTCAGGCAGGAGAAGCAAGGAAGAGGAAGCGAGATTGTGCCTAGGTTTAGCTGTCATGTAAAAGGATAAATTATATTCCTAGGGTAATTCAGACGGCTAAGGCCCTTCCTGGGTTTCTGTGAGCTGAACAGACCTTGCATCGCCGTATTGTTTGCAACAGGTATGAATTGTAACGATTGAAATTGTTCATACTGATCCGTATATAATGTGTGTGCGTGTGACATCACAGTATGCATTGCATTGCCATGTTTCCCCCCCCCCTCATGCGTTTATCAAAGTGTTTTACGTCTTTTCCCCTCGATTTTGTTTGAATGCATTGCCCATGATTTATGTTCAAAGGAGGTGACAATTCACAGTACCTTATTTAAATTGAACAATTATTTTCTGATGCTGCCAAGTTGTTGCACAAGTGAATAACTTGCTATGAAGAAGGTCCATTGCCTGAAACGTCACTTATATTTTTTTCTGAATTGACAAATGGGAGTGTCTAATTTAAATTGCATGACTAGAATGCTGCTAATGCATAACTGGCACTTTAAATGATTCTCGCTAATTATTTTGATTTCTGAATTATTTCCGCACAAGAATATTGTAGGCATGCATAAAATGAAGACAGCATCAACATATTAGTTACAGCTATCATCATTGTCCTTCACAGAACAATATCTCCAAATACATTCGGCAAAATAATACGCTCCAGATGGTTAAGACGCGCTTGTCAACGGCCACCATAGAAGCCAGTGGCCTTAGAGCAGCACCGACTGCATTTTAGTTTCTTGTTTAGGGTCTTTCCGGAAGCTGGAGCGCGTGGAGTTTTTTTCCCAAGAGTCCACACGACACTTCAGCGGATGAAAAGTGTTCCGTTGGATTCCCGTTAACCGCCTTCGATCCTCCGAAACGTCACATGGTCTTATATTTAAAGCCTGCGTGGTCAGGGAAATCTCGAATTGAATTACTCAATAGACAGATGTGCCGGTAGTCGATTGTGTAGAAATCGAACACCGGTGTCATCAACAGTTACTCTCCCCCCCCCCCGCCGCCCTAACCTCCCCCCTCACCCCCCGGCCGTATTTTAACGCTAACGCTAGCCCAGGCGGGTTGACAGCGTGGCGTGTGTGTGCCGTCGTGCGTGCGGCCAGCCATCGCCAGCATTCAGGGGCTGTACTCGCTTCTGGTGCAGACGCAGAATCCCGCTCCGTACTGCCCTCGGCTACGCATAGGTACGTCCGTCCGTCTGCGCGTCCGTCCGTCTGCTTGCAGAGAAGCGAGCAACACTAGTCGAGAGTTCAAACAAAGAGAACACAGCAGTTCATTCGAGGAAACCTGTTCACTTACAACAAATTCAGATTTCTTCGGTGTAATTAAACTAAACATTTGTCTTATTTTACCAAAGTAAGGCCCACTGAGTTATATTCTTATTTTTCAGAAGCGACCTGGCCACAAATGATTGCTCGACAAAGTGGATCACGTGGAAGTTTATAGCAACCAAATTCTCTAAACTCATGTTGATTGTAAATGTGGAGGGAAAAACCCGGAGAACCCGGAAAATAATTCATACGGCGACTGGGAGAACATGCAAACTCCAAATATTAGGTGTCAGGATTTAAATCAAACCCACGACCTTCTGTATACCGAGCGAGGTAGTTAACATCTCCGCCACCACGCAGCCCATTTACCAACCACCATCATCATCAGCAATGATCAGTCCACTTTTGGACAAAAGCCTCCCCAAGTGGTTGCCATCTGTCACAATGCTACGATCTAACGATCCACTCGGCACACAAGCTGATCTCGTCACTTCACCTCTTCCTTCCTCAGTCACTTGTAACTCTGGTGCTGTAAATAAAGCATCAACATTGTCAAGTGCTTTTTGAATGAAAAGGGCATCCCCTGTTAATCTGCTATAGTGTTTTCAACGTTTGCCCAATGGCCAAACAATTAAAATAGTGCCTTTTTTGTTTGTATCGTAATTCAAATTTTAAGTCTATTTTAATAATAAGTAACCCGCCTATGGTCTTTTTATAAGTTACTCAATTTTAGCTCATGATGTTTATTTACAAATCACCTTTTTGCTGTGTTTTATTTGTTTACCAACAACGACAATGTGCAGTATTTCCATTCTCCATTATGTTTGTTCGTGTAATTTTTATTGCCATTTTCACCGATCTCATTGAACGTTCTTCCGAGCCGTGCTTACCTGGTTGTAATTGAGATAGTATTTTATAAGTCATTTGTTCTGGAAGACGCAGACTGTGCGGCCGGTGTCACGATTGTGACGCGAGTTGTCTTTTTACTCCACAGAAAAATGTGATGTCTCCACCAAGCTCTCACAGCTGTGCTCACACGTACAGGTGAGAAGACCAGCTAGTGGGGCCCTTTAAAGAGTGCGCACAGTGTTTCCAGCACCTTCCCTATGTGTACATATTCGCGTGCCTTCGTACACTTGTGCATGTGGGGCTGTGTGTGTGTGCGCGCGCATGTATGCATATCCGTGTTTGTGTATGCATGCGTGTGTCTGCGTGTCTGTGTATGCACAGACACGCGGTAGTGTAGCGGTTAGCACGCTGCGCTACAAATCCGGTGACCCGAGTTTGATTCCCGCTCACGTCCAACACCAGTGACGAATTATCTGTATCGGTCCTGGACCTCCCCTAGGCCGACTCTGCCTCAAATGAGTACCTTGTGTGGTGTGTAAACATTGCCCCTGGGGAGACACCCATCCCTTCGTGTGCCATGCTAGGCCTATGTAAGGTGTTCACTAACTGTACTTTCCCCACCAGTCTGTTAAGGCTATACGGGGGGGGGGGGGGGGGAATCTTTATCTTTATAACACGCTTACACATGCGCGCGTGTCTGCATCTGCGTGTGCTCGCTCCGTGCAAACGGACCCAGGGGCTGACCAGTGCGGAGGAGCTGGTGGAGGCCATCACAGTGGACCTGGCCCAGCTCTGCTCGCTGCTCATGGCGCTCTGGGCGCAGTTCCTGCAGAGCGTCGCCCTGCGCCCCGACGTCACCGGCTACCTCGCCCGTGAGCACCACCACTCGCGGGTGAGCAGGGCTGGTGGAACTTGCGCGCGTTCGATATATTCTTTGTTGCACTAACGACGGTCGCCGCGATGAGGCTACGACGATGTATCGTGCGATTGCAACGTAATGTTCGAATGCGTCTCGCCTTGTCGGTTCTCGTGAGCTACGTTGGGTTTAAACTTGGACGGTGCTTTATTGGGTGACCACCATGAATAATATAACCCCACAGTGACGCGAATGATTATTTTGATGATGATTGCTTGTGTTGATGATGATTGCTTGTGTTGCAGTCGAAACGTCGTGAGAATTTTATTGTTTTATATTTTTATTATTTTGTTGTTTCCCCTTCTACGTGACTTTACCGAAAGAACCAAGAATATGAATCCCTGCAGTCACGAAAGCTTTAAATAAAAATTTAACTAAGAGGTTGTCATGGGTTCTGGGACTACATGGGCAGTATACAGCAAACTCTATTGTTGTACTGTCCTTTCTATCCTCCCACGTCTACGCTTCCCTCCTTCAACCCTCACCGGCAAGTGTGCTGAAGTAATAGCACCCTTGACCCACACGGCATGGGGAGTCCCTCGTTAAGCAGTGGGTTTACAAAGGCCTGTGCATTTACATGCAGCACCGTGATGATTAATTTTAACAGGCTTCGAGTTTATTCTGATTTACCAGGCGAGAACTCGAGCGCTCGCTGTAGCCTCTGTGAGAGTGACCCGGGGGAATTTTTGTACCAGGAGGGGGCCTTGATTACTCCTTTAGTTTGTTGTCCCCGGCACCTCCGACGAGCACGGTTGGCTACGTACGGTGCGAAAGAAATTCAACAAACAAACTGCTGCTGTATTGATTACCCAGGTGGGGTAATAGGGCTCGCCGGCTAACGTCGGATAACTGTTTTGCCCTTCAGGTTCGCAGGTTTTCGGAGGCGTTTTTCTGCATGGAGCACCCCCTGCAGTCGGCGCTCACTTACCAGGAGATGCAGTAAGGGCAGCAGCCTTCCTCGGGCACTGATCACACGCACGGGTTTTGTAAACTTTTGTTTTGCTGTAACAGTACAGCGAATGCGTTTGCAAGCCGTGAGGCGGTGTTGACCTCTGCTTGAGAATCATTGAATGTGAGAAAAGCACTCCGTCTTGTTGGGCAATGTGTCAAGAGAGTGTACAACTATTTAATGTGTATTCAGACGTGTAGAGGCTTTGATGTAAATTTAGTTTCCACTGTTAATTATCAAGATTGATTTAATGGGGTATCTATAAAATCGAAACACCCTTTTGTGTTTGTAATTTGAATGCAGTATCAAGTCACCTATCCGATTCACCAGGGAACACAGTGGCAACCACGGTGGCGAGATAACTACCTCGCCTCATACAGGAGGTCGTGGGTTCATCCCAACCCTGACGCCTGTATATTTGGAGTTGTTCTCCCTGTGGTTGCGCGGATTTTTCTCTGGGTCCTCCGGTTCTCCCCTCCACATTTAGAATCCACGTGCGTTTAGAGTATTTGGCTGATGTACATTTCCACGTGATAAGCCACTTCGTTGAGCTATCATTTGTGGCCAGGTCGCTTCTGAAGAAGAGCTATATATCTTCTTTGGTTCTTTCGGTAAAGTCACGTAGAATGAGAATAAAATAATAAATTGATAAAATAAAATAACACAATAATATTCTCACGACGTTTCGGCCACAACACAAGCGGCCTTCATCAGGTGAAGGGACGAGACTGTCTGGTAGGACAGCGCTGGAGTTAAAAAAGCCACGTTCAGATCACGACCTTTAAGCTGTGTCAGAAGAAACAAAGCGCCTTGACAAAGGAATTAGCATATAATTTAGCATTGAAATGGCCGTGTGATTAGCTTGTGACTGGTCACAGAAATGGCTATGTTAAAGTTAAAGCATACACATCTGCAGAGGCACCCCTTGACAAAGGAATTAGCATAGAATTTAGCATTGAAATAGCTAAGTTAAAGCATACACATCTGCAGAGACACCCCTTGACAAAGGAATTAGCATAGAATTTGGCATTGAAATAGCTGAGTGATTAGCTTGTAACTGGTCACAGAAATAGCTATGTTAAAGTCAGAGCATACACATTCACCGAGGCACCTAGTACAAATCAAACAGGAGAATTTAGCATTGAAATAACTAGGCGAATTTAGCATTGAAATAACTGAGTGATTAGCTAGTGACTGGTCACAGAAATGGCTATGTTGAAGTCAAGGTCTACACATCTGAGCTATTCACAGTAACTGGGTATACAATACAATGTATAATGAATACTACATAGTGAACCAATAAAAAACTAAAATATAAATTACCTTAATGTTATCAATAAACTCTATATTCTCCAATCAGCTAAGCTACCAACAATAAGTCGTTATATATCACAATGCTATATGGCGAAAAAATGGGTGGATTCTTACCCTCAACTTTAGCAACACGGATAGCTACGGGCCCCGTTCAGACGGATGAGTTCATCCAAGGTCGGAACAGAGGAGGGGGGAGAGAGACAGCTGCGAGGCGCTATTATACCCCATGTTGTAAACCATACCATTAACCGTGGTGTGAGAGGTATTAAGAGTCAATGCTGGTGAAAGAGCTGCGGTCTGAAGGTCATCGTAAAATACAATTAATTAAGAACGGAAATGGTTTAAAACATCTTTCCAATGGTTACTAAGCCAGAATCCATCTTCTCGGTTGAAATTGTCTCTGTGCTTGTATATGTGAATAGCCTCATGAACGAATCTCTCATGGTAGCCGGTTGGTTTGCAAAGAACCTCCGTCTTGGAGATCAGTCAATGTCATGTTAGCCCACTGAATAATAACAGTGATCTGCCACGGCAGAGGAGTTCGTCCTACCGTGTTTCAAGTCTGCTTTATGTTCACGGATGCGGTCCGAGATATGTCGTTTGGTTTCTCCAATGTAGCTACTACCACAGAGGCACTTTAGTTTGTAAACGCCCGGGTACTGTATGTCTGGAACAGCATCTTTTACAGATGGAACTAGATCACGGATTTTATGTATTGTGTTGAATCGGACCTGGATCTTGTGTTTATTCAGGATTTTGGAGATCTTTTTTGTGACCCCTGCAATGTAGGGTAAGGTGATGGTTTTGAGTGGCTCCACAAGAGAATCCTTCTTCATGACTGGAGTGATGGCTTTGCGGATTGTGTAGTCGGAGTAACCATTAGCCCTGAGAGCCTGGTGTACGTGCTTGAGTTCACTGGTAATGTGTTCCTGGTCGCAAATGCATTGGGCTCTATGGTATAGAGTCTTGATGAGGGAGTTCTTCTGGGATGGATGGTGGTGGGAATCCGGTTTCAAGTAAGCATCTGTATGGGTGGCTTTCCTGTAGACAGAGTGGCTCATTGAACCATCATGTCTCCTTTTAATTAAGACATCCAAAAAGGGTAGTTTGCCATCTTTTTCGACCTCCATGGTAAATCTGATGGCTGGGTGTATGGAATTGATGTGGTCGCGGAATTGGTCTAGAGCAGGCTGGCTCAGTGGGCCTTACCCAGTAAGTAAAAATTTTTAATAGTTTTAGTTTAGGTGGCGATTATATAAAGAGATGAGATTTGTGAACACCTAGAAAAAATATACAGGTACACCACCGTGCGCAACGACGTGACTGGACAGTGTAAGATAGGAGAGAGCTGGGCAACCTCCACAACGTCGAAGCTGCGGGGGTGGCCCTTGTATTGTGAGAGATGAGCATGTCAATGTAAGATCGTAGAGCCACCGCCACATCAAGCAAAACGAGCAACGGTGACTGTGTTAGTGAGACATTTAAGCTGTTAATGGAAAGGCATTTAAACTGTTAATGTACAGTGAGGGAAAAAAGTATTTGATCCCCTGCTGATTTTGTACGTTTGCCCACTGACAAAGAAATTATCAGTCTTTAATTTTAATGGTAGGTTTATTTGAACAGTGAGAGACAGAATAACAAAAAAATCCAGAAAAACGCATGTCAAAAATGTTATAAATTGATTTGCATTTTAATGAGGGAAATAAGTCTTTGACCCCCTCTTAATCAGATGATTGCTCAGTTTGTACCCATCTTCTCGGTTGAAATTGTGTCTGTGTTTATATATCTGGACGGCTTCATGAACGAATCTTTGCTGATAACCAGTGGGTTTGCAGAGTACCTTCGTCTTGGATAAATATATTTCGTGTGTGGCCACAGCATTAACACAACGATCAGCCACGGCTGAGGTATTGGTCCTACCGTATTTCAGATCTGCCTTATGTTCACGAACACGGTCCGAGACATGTCGCTTAGTTTCCCCAATGTAACTACTGCCGCAGACACAGCTTAGTTTGTAGACGCCGGGGTATTACATGTCAGGGATCACATCCTTCACAGATGGGATCAGATCACGAATTTCATGTACTGTGTTGAATAAAACCTGGATCTTATGTTTGCTCATGATCTTGGAAATATTTTTGGTGACCCCTGCTATGTATGGCAAGGTGATGGTTTTGATTGGTTCCTCAGATGGTTCTTTCCCAATAGTTGGAGTGATAGCTTTACGGATTGTGTAGTCTGAATATCCATTCATCTTGAGAGCTTGGTGTACGTGTTCCAGTTCACTGGCTAGGTGATAACGGTCGGAAATACATCGAGCTCTATGGTGTAGAGTTTTGATGAAGGAATTCTTCTGGGATGGATGGTGGTGGGAGTCAGGTTTTAGGTAGGCATCTGTATGGGTGGCTTTCCTGTAGACAGTGTCCCATTGAGCCATCTGGTCTCTTTTCAATTAAAACATCCAAGAATGGTAACTTGCCATCCTTTTCCACCTCCATGGTAAATTTGATGGCTGGGTGTATGGAATTGATGTGGTTGAATAATTGGTCCAGAGCTGGTAGGCGATGTGGCCAGATGACGAACGTCTCATCTACATACCTCTTCCAAAAGGAAGGACGATTGCTTGCGTTGCGATCAAAACGTCGAGATATTTTTATTTTTTCGATCTACGTGGTTTTACCGAAAGGCCCAAAGAATATGAATTCCTACAGTCACGAAAGCTTTAAGTCAAGATGAGACTGGACAAATCTACATAAAGAGCAAACTGCTTTAAACATGGGCAAGTCGCTTTTCCTTAATTTTTGCAGCAAGCAAATGTACACGAGATGAGAAATACATGAACGTATGTGAAGAAGTCGTATTTGCGAATAACCTATAGAAAATGACAGTTGCACCATGCAGAAACACTGCGCTGGGTGTGGGCTGTTAATTGGTCGGGGCAGATACGTGACAGTCGAATGTGTGGCACCGTACTGAATATACTCGTCTGTGTGCGCGGGTGTAGTGCTGTGTGTAAACATCGCCACTCGGGAGACAAACGTGGCCGGGCGTTTGTCGTGCCGGTCTTCATCGGCACTCGCTGACAACACTTCGCTTGACAGTCTGTTAATGTTATACGGGTGTTCTTTGTCTTTGTAGTGCACAAAGCCACGCATACATTGCCTCGGTGGTTAAGAACTCCCCGTACCTGAGCAGCCTGCCCAACCTTCCCCTCGAGTGCCTGGAGCTTGATGGGGACTTCACTTTACTGCCCATCATATTTGAGGACCGGTACCTTCACTCCGTGACCCAAGGTGAGACACCAGTAGTGTGTGCGAATGAAAACCACCTCCCTGCTCCTCCTGAACAACATTCACGTAACAACCCTCTTTAGTCGCAGGTGGTTGATGCGGCTGCTGCGCAGACAGAGCCATGAAATCGGCTCATGCACGCAGGCGTACGGTGGATTGTTACATTGGATGATGATGATAATGGTTAAAATATATTCATTCCCAGGGTCCCGGCAGTGCCTGCGTCGTGCTCCATCTTGGTATTAGCCCCCTACAAAACTGCAAGTGAGAGCTGTTGGCACAGAGCATGAGCATTAAAAGGGAGGACTTTCTATACATTCAGCCAACAAATCGTATTTGGGCCCAAACCTGCGAGCCTCGTGTCCGGATTGGCTGTCTCATGATGCACAAATCTTGGCTCAGGAGATAGTAATTTCCGGGGGTTTCACACTCGCCGCTGTAGACACAAGAGGAGTGGGTGCTTTGCACTGCAACGGTTTGGTGTCTTTTCATTGCAGCTGCTCCTTAGCGATCGAGGAGTGTCGAGCTCTCGCAGGCAGAGCCCTGAGATGTGTTCAGCGAAGCAGGGCTTCAGCAATTGGCCGGTGGCCAGAAACCATTCCACGGGCTGCACGAGATTGGCATTCGCTGAAGATTTATTTGTGGGGGGAAAAAAAATCGGTAATGCATAGAGCGGCAGTTGATGGTCCATTACGGCTTATTCAGCTGGGTGTGTTAAGTGCAAGTGCCATTTGGAAGATGGGTAGAGGGGTGGAGAGGACAAAAGCAAGGTCTCTCTGCTGTTTATTTCAGCGATCAGTGGATGAACAACCAGGTTCAGCATTCTTGCTCGCCCATATTACTGATTGCGCACCTATGAGCTGTTAGGGATTTACACTAAGCATCCATAAAAGTTTCAAGTGATTTTGCAAATTCTCTTTATTTTTAATTTTTCTGGAGACGCTGGGATGGACCTGGCGGACGCCTCCATCTCCTGGAAGGAGGTGCGGGAGAATGCACGCCGCTCCTCCTTCACCATCAAGATCGAGCGGCCCGAGAACCGGGAGCAGCGCCGCGCCACTTCCTTCTCGGGCGGCTCTCCCCGTTCCGCCGCCCGCCAGCGGTCACCCAAGCTTGGTGGCGGCACCGGAGGAGGAGGCGACAGCCGGGCCCCCGTGGAGCCACGTGACACCACCGACAGCGTGGTGAGGGCGAGGCAGCACAAGGCGGACGAGCTCAGCGCCAGGTTGGTGCCATCTGCTCCCACGTTCCCAATACGATGACAATAGTACAACAATTTTATTTTCACACGTGCAAGTCTCACAAAATGTACACATTTAATGATCGCAACTCGTAGGCGCGGAGCCATGCTCTCAAGAGTTCACCGTACGCTCATCAGAAAAGATGTTGCCATCAGCTGCTTCTTGAAGCAAGGGGAGCTTGGATGCTTTGTAAATGCACATGACAAGAGAGGGGATGGCCTTGGACGAAATAAAATCGTGGATAGTGCCAAACCAACCATTGCTTCCATAGCACAGGATCATCACTGGCATGCGCCATTACACCCAGCTCAATGGATATTGGTTATTTCTTTATAGTTTTTGTAAGGAATATCTTTTGTGGTCAGTGTGAATTTCATCAAAAAAGAAGAATACAGCCAATGAAGTTATCTTTCTGTAACCCTCTTACTTGTACCTGTCGTTCATTAACAGCCGGCGGAAAGGTGGCAGAGGCAGCAGTGGTAATCTCACGATTGGGTCGCCTTCAACTGACACGCCAGACGAAGACTGCTCCGTGGTGCTACTGGGCTACAGGCATCTGGAGGGTGATGCCGCAACGGGTGACGCAAAGCTACAACTCCCGCCCCAACGCTCGCCCCAACGCTCGCCCCAACGCTCGCCCCAACGCTCGCCCCAGCGCTCGCTGGACTCCGACCAGCGCTACGCCACGCTGCCGGCATCTCTCGCCAAGCGGGGCAGCTTTTCCAAGGCTTCCTTCAAGAAGTACTTGAAATCCGACCATCACAGCAGCTCACCCGAGGGCAAGGCATCCAAGGCGGCAGTGCCCACAAAATGCTTTCCCAGCCCTAAGAAGTGCGCCCCCTTTGGAAGTCCGGAGGGATCTCCAAAGGCAGCCAATTCGAAAGCTGAAGCGGCTGACTTAAGCGAGTCGGGGATAAAGGCGCTGTTTTCGCACGGACTCTCGGGCTTGAAGCATCTTGGCCAGGCCGGCTCGCAGTCACGCACCTCCTCCGAGACGAGCTTGCTGCGGAACAAAACGAACGAAGCCAAGAGCGCCGCCGTGCCCTCCGCCGTGGGCCTGACGTACCGGCCCCACCCGACGCGATCGCTGTCGGCGACTGTCGTCCGACCCGAGGCGGTGCCGGCCCCAGCGTCCGGATTGCGGCGGATCGAAGTGACGCCGAGCCGCAGCGACCCGTACCGGGGAGAGAAAGTGACGCTGCTCACGCCCACGAGGACGCACGCCGCTCGGGGTGAGCACGTGACTGAGCAGGCGGTCACGCTGCCTTCCCTTGACCCCGTCTCGGAGCCATGGTCGCCAGACTACACCAAGAGTTTGTTCTTCACCCTGCCTCGTGACGTGAAGGGCGGCAACAAGCGCACGAAGCCGGAAGAGACCGTCGCCCAAGCGCCGGTGTCAGAACGCAGCACGGTGCCCTCAATAACCGGTGACGTGTCCCTGCTTAAAAGCTCCTCACTCGTGTTCTCCGACTCTGGTATTGAGAGCGAGCTGAGCTTCTGCCTCATCGGGGCTACGTCACTCGAGGATCGCAGCTCCCAGGCGGTTCAGGTCCCGAGCCAGGAGGTGCCCCAGGGTCGCACGACGCAGAGGCCAAAGGGCGCGTCGGATGCGCCGCAGTCGCGACACGAACCGAACCTGACGCGGGCAGAGAGCGCCAGCTTCCTGAGCAGCGGCGTGCAGTCGTCGCTCGCCTCCATCAGCTCCCTGCCGTGCGACGAGGACGCAGCCGGGGACGTGCTGCTGTCCCGCGCCATCAAGTCCTCGGCCTCCATGCATTTCGGCGCCCTCGCTTCCCCCTCCCCTTCCTCCTCTGGCCGTGCTGCCGAGCGGTTCGAAAAGCCCACGACAGAGCCGTGCCTCAAGCACGACGTGGCGCTCAAGCTGTCTCGCTCGGACAACGCGCTCAACGTCATCACGCACTCCGCCGCGGAGTCGCTCGCCTTCTCAAGCGAGCAGGACCAGCGCGCGAAGACGGACTGCGCAGCTGGGGCAGGCTGCCCCCCCATCCCTCGCGGCAACAACAACAACAGCGCCACTGGACTCTGCATCGTGGAAAATCACTTCTCGCCACGAAACAGCGCCGGCGGCGCAGGCGACGGCCGCCCTGATGCCAGCGGCAGCGAGATGAGCAGTCCCTCGAAGGGCGAAGCGGAGCGAACGAGCGGGGATGGGGAAGACTCGGACACCGAGACAGAGGACCTGGAGATGATCCAGAATGGCTACTACGACGAGGATGAGGACAGGACGGCGTTCGACAGCGCGACGGAAGACGGCGCGCTCAGCGACGGCTTCTCGCCCATGCACGGCAGCAGCGTGATCCTCAGCCAGAGTGCGACGGTACTGAAGCCCATCGGCGGAACATCGCCCGCCTTCGACGGCGGGGTAGGAGGCGTGCCGCCTGACAGTTCGACGGGGGCGGCGATGCTCGCACCGCCCGGCACGGGCGCTTGCGTCGGCTGCACACCGACCTGCCTGGCGTTTTCGTCAGCGCCACGTGACGCAGACACTTCGCCCGTCCACTCCGGGTTGGCGGTGGCGCGGAAGGCGATTGGTGGTGGCGGCGGGGTCAGCGGGGGCAGTGGGGGCGGAGGCTCCACAGTTCAGGGTTCACGCGCCCAACTGCTCCACCCCAACCCCGAGACGCCAGAGGCGATGATTATCACAAGGCAGCCAATTTCATCGGCCGCCCAGGGATCGCCCTGGGGTCAAGAAGACGTGGATGACAACCCGCAGCTGCAATGGTAATTCTGCTTTAAATGTCACCATGCGAATGTTTGTTTTGTGTCTATAGTTATCTAGGGTAGAATGTTTGACGTGACTAAATTCAAACTGATGTCGGTTTTCTTGGTTCTGATGTATGGCCAATGTATTATTCAGGTTGTATCGCGTGTTGTCCAGTTTGATGTCCCAACGTTTCGCTCCACTTCCTAGGTGCAGCTTCAAGTTCAGTTTAAACTCTATTATACAACACTCATTATTACAATTTCTATAATATTTTTAACAATGTAGAGCTGTCGATCGAGTATATGCATATTACTACTGATGTAAACATTTACTATTTATATTGTTTTAATTGACTGGACGAGTGAACGCCACCGGTTGGCACCCCTTGCAGAGAAAGTTGGCGACGTCCCAGGTCAAAGTTGTCGCATAATGCTTAACGTCGCACACTCTTCACTTTCCCTCGGCGATTAAAATTAGCGGTCGAGTTCATAACCGTATGTGGAGCTTGGAAAGCCATTCAGTGGCAACGCTCCGTGCTGATGTTCCCCGCACGTGTGTGTTAACGCTTAAACCCCAGCTTCATGCGAGCGAAGGAGGAAGTGAAGAAGCAACTCAAGTTCCCGGGCTTCCTGTACAGCGACCAGGCGACCTTCGCCTCGGCCGTGCCTTACTTCGCGCCCGAGACGCCGGACGGTCTCACCGACGCCGACGCCATTCATCTGGTGGTGTGCGTGCACGGCCTGGATGGTATGAGGCATGCGTTCGAATGTCACCGATGCGCGTGTGCAAGGGAGCGTCCAGCAATGGGGCCCGGCCGGCACGGGAGGATGTTTGCGTCTGAGATGCTGAAATTGTGTGGCCGGTATGTTATCGCCAGCAAATGGGCCTCCCTGAGGATGCCCCCCCCCCCGCACCTCTTTTCGTGATTGCGCCACAACTGCAGCCCCTCCAACCCCCCAATGATCAAAGCATGATTAGCACGCTTGGTTTTGGCGCTATAATAATGGCACGAGGCTATCCAGACGGCGCTACGCTTCACAGATGATGATGATGATAGTCTGCAGTAATTTCACGGTCGGGTTTAGACAGTGTTCTATGTGTGGCTTTCCGTGGGACTCGAAAATGGGCCTCCGTCCCCCCTGGGACCCGTGTGAGTGTTGCCCTGACTGTCCCCCGCAGCTCATTGTCCTTAATGTTGTCGATGCTAGCGCCCCAGTTTTTTGGTTAATTTCTGGCCTCTTTTCTGTGTTTCCCTGCCCTGACCCCACCTCTCCCCAGACCCCACTTTCCTCTGTCTTCGCGTAGTTTTGTTTTTTGTGATTGCATTTCGACGCTGCGCAGGGCAACTGCTAAATGCTATGTGGTAGTATCACTGCCAGCCTGCTTTTTGTGCCGTTGTTTAGGGAACAGTGCCGACTTGCGTCTGGTGAAGACCTACATTGAGCTGGGCCTCCCAACAGCCAAGATTGACTTCCTCATGTCAGAGAGAAACCAGGTGAGGTATTGTAAATAAGAGTAGTGGATATTTAATCACATAGGACCCATATTGTAGTGAGATGGTCCTTGCCTCGTAAAAAGCATCAGTTAACCAACATTGATTCAAGCAAGTCTGACTGCTGATGAGACACTGCATGTTGAAACCAGTCCAGAGTTTGCTCGTCTTGAAAAAAAAGAGCTGCTGAAAGTATGCACTCCCAGAAGAAGGCCATGGTATGGCTGATGGGTTGTGTAAGGAATACTTCAATGTTCTGTACGTGGAGAGGGAGATGTGAACGCGATGTGAACCTTATGGCGGTACCCCCGGCTCTCGCATAACGTCCGTGATGCAGTCATTTTTAGTCTGTTGATGATCGGCGATGCGGCAATCGACTCTTCTCGACGAGCTGTACTCACGATGCATCACTGCGGTGCGTACGAGCGTTCAGGGTTTCGGCGCAATCGTCCTTGCTACGTTTTGACATCGCGGAGTGTGGCACTGATTTCGGATTGATTGGTACCCCAGTCGCGGAGTTAAGTTACACCACTGGAAAAAAAGTGTCCCAGAAATAAAATATTGAATTGCCTCGGCCATTTTGTATTATTTGGTACCCCGGGGTACCACCATAAGGATCATGTATCCTCTGCTTATTTATTCAATTGTCAGATCAAAGGTAACAAACACTTCCATGTAATTTCAACCTCATTCACATGAACTGCAAACCACACTTCTTTCAAATGGTACTGTATTGAAATTTGTGGAGTGGTCTGTGAGTTTGCCAGCAATACATATTAACTCCTTACTTCATAAATATGTTTCTGTCATTTTAATGCCCAATTTCTTCGTCAAATTGTGAGAGGGAAAAAAAAAATTGACCCGCGAATATCGAACACTTTTTTTAAAATTGCGTTTCAGCAACGTAAAAAATAGCACAAAGTCACATGTTATGACTCGGCACCTAATGGTGCGAGTTGCTTACTTTGCGCTGAATGAATCGCTGGGAGTAATGAGAGCCCTGCATCCCGCCGGTGTCTGTCTGTGTGCATGCGTGCACGCCAATCAGAACGACACATTTGCCGATTTTGAGACGATGACGGATCGCCTGCTGGATGAAATAGTTCAGCACATTCAGATCTACAGCCTCACGCTGTGCAAGATCAGGTCGGTACACTGCTTCAATATAGCCGGATAAATATATTAGACGTTAAAACGTCGTGACGTGCTTAATAATATACAATAAATTCTCATTTCCTTCTGGCAGGATCCTGCATTGGGACGTTTGGCCAGTGACATATGCTACTGGACATGTATGAAAAAGAGCTGTATAGCCCTTCAGATACTTCCAGTATAAATAAATATTCTGATATTCTTAGCTGTGGACAGATAATGGAGAACCCGGAAGACACCCATGTAGAACATGGGTGAGAATATACAATCTCCACGCAGAAAGGCGCCCGATTCAGGAATCGAACCCAGGTCCTTGCTGTGAGGCATGAGTGTTGCCAATGCGCTTCCCTGCCTACCTATGGAGGCTGCATATAGAAAAACCTTTTTACTGACTAGTGTGTGTGTTTTATTACATCTGTACAATAATTAACTTGTCAGTTATTTTCTAAATGTAATGGATGCTGCCATTCTGTAATGGTTAGCACACTGGACTTGCAATCCAGAGGCCGCCGGTTCATTCTCTCTTTGCAACGGTTGAAACAATGAGGTAATTTTATTAAATTCCCCCCTTTCATTTCCTTACAGCAGTATAAATGAGTACACCACAGTTAGTCCATCGGTAGGTCGCATGTGCTGGGTTAGAGTGTGGGTGCTGCCACGTCAGGCCGCCGTTGAAGAATAGGCCGCAAATTCCCTCCAGAGGGGCTCTCTGGGAGTTCCCTCTCATGGAGGCCCTTCTACCAGCAGTGGCGTGAGAAAGCAATAATCAGGGCTTGGACCTTTACCTCGTTAAAACTCATAATTGCGTACAAGAAAGTTTGTGAAGATGAATCTTTTAACATTTTCCTTCAACATTGCGGCACTCGTGGATTTTAAGCGGGACCAGCATCTCGGTGCGGTGTGTAGGGCTTCTCACTGATGTCGTTCTTTTTTTCTTTTTTTGCGGCTACTGTAGCTTCATTGGACATTCGCTGGGCACGCTGATTGTGCGCTCAGTGCTGACAAGGCCACGCTTTCGCTGCTTCCTGCCCAAGTTGCACACCTTCCTGTCACTGTCCGGCCCACATCTCGGCACCCTATATAACAGCAGCGCTCTCGTCAACACTGGTACCGTCCGCTCGCTCGCTCGCTCACTCACGCATGCAGTCAGTCGCTCACTTGGTCATCTGCTCGCTCACTCATTCCTTCACTATCTTGCTCATTTTGCACGCCAAAAATAATTGTCCCTATAATTATTGTTATGATCACAATTTTTTTTTTTACACACATCTCAAACATTTAAAAGGGCACTCCTAGTGGCAGCTGTCCCTGTTGGGCACAAGGTGACTCAGCATTTGGCCAGAAAAGGGGCATCAGTCTGGAGGTATGGGGTGACGATTGCTGCTTTGTGTAGTCCCTGTTCATTTATTTATTGGTGCAAAAAAACTGGAAAGCATGGCAACTGACAGCGTGCACGTAAGGTAACTCTTTCGAGGCTTGATTCTTTGCGCTGCAACATCGATCATCAATTGTTTGTACATCGTCCGTGCATCTGTGCGTCAGGGCTGTGGTTCATGCAGAAGTGGAAGAAGTCTGGATCGCTGCTCCAGCTGACGTGCAGAGACCATCCTGACCCTCGGCAGACCTTCCTCTACAAGCTCAGCCAAAAACCAGGTGCCAGTTTTGCCCCACATCATCTCATTTGGCATACGAACAGCTATGGGCCAAATTTGTTCTAATTGCCCTCAGACTAAGGTTGAAAGCATTAATGCATTGGCTGTTTCTGTCCCACTGTAATGGGGGGGGGGGGGGGGCGGGGAAGCATTACAACTCTCAAAAAGATGATCCGATATTGGGGACTTGCCCTTTTCAAAATCGCCCAATTGATCAAAAGAGTTGCTCCTAATTCGGTGAAACAAACCACAGCGGGAAAGGACGATTTGCAAATATGCGTATGTATTTTGCCCCAATAGCCTTTCTGCTGCTTCTGCATTGTTAAGTAAATTATTACAAAGACAAATGGGTGTTAGAAGGCGTTGCATAGTCCTTGGGGGTGCGCATGATTGCATAACGCTTGTTATACTTATTTTGTATCGAACATACTTGTGTACAGTAATACTGTACGTAAATATAAATAAGTTACTGCTGAAAAAATGCACCAATCGTGTCCGTGGAATTGGGGAAATAACTTACGTAAAAAAAAATTAAGAATGGATTCTTACACTCATGATTTGACGCGCGTGTATTCTGAGCGTAAGAATCGATTTTAATCTTAATCAATGGTTCGCTAGACGCTCCATTCTGGATAGCAGGGGTTGGCGTGATCAAGTCCTTGGTCAATTCTGCTTTGTAGCATTTCACAGGTGATGGCATCATCTGGGTTTTTTAACTGGCCTTCGATGAGATATCTCAGCATTCTCTAGCCAAACCACACTTGACACATTTTAGCCTTCCACACTCCAGAAACATTCTTCATAGCCGCTAAAAAGCAAAGTTAAAACGAGCTTTGTTTATTTTAGTTTTTTGCGTTGTCGATAATTGTATGCAAGATAAAAAAAATGTAAACTGATTATCAGTTTACTGAGCACTAACCAGCACCGACTAGCGTGGTGAATTATGGTCAAATAAGCTCCATGACTGACACAGCGCAGTGAGGCCTGGACTGGCAAATGTCTTATGTTTTGATTGATATAGATTTAGTATGTAATAGGGTGTCACGTGACCCATCGCATGCAAACGCGATGTGCGGTTTCGACAACACTCGCGTTACATCGTTTTCTAGAATCCAACTCGATTTCATTGTAGATTCCGTGACTTTTGGGCATCGATAATTGAATCTATAAACGATTACTGACACAAGCGATTATCGATATTATAACCCTGGTTAAAATCCGCTGTAGGTTTATTTCGCACGTGCTGGTCGTTGGCTGTGTTCGCGTGAGGGCGTGCGTAAACTCGCGGATCTTTCCTGCCCCCTGCCTCTAGGCCTGCAGCACTTCAGGAACGTGGTGCTGGTGGGCTCCCTGCAGGATCGCTACGTGCCCTACCACTCGGCTCGCATTGAGATGTGCAAGCTGGCGCTCAAGGATAAGCAGTTGGGTGAGTGGCTGGACCTCTGCAGACCCTCTCTCCCGCGACCCTTTGTACACGTACTGCCCGCTGACAAATCAAAACCGTTGTTACCCTTGAAATCGATCCAGGTGCTAGGCAGATTAGTAATATCAAAGGCTGGTGAGAGGTGGCTTGGGGAGGCCTTCGTTCAGAGGGGATTGATCACGGCCGAACATAATTATTTTGTAAGAGATGACGGGGTGGTTTAGATGTCATATCTCTTTGCTGACATTGCTGAGATCCCGGGTTTCTAATCCACGCAGGTGCCTGTGCTTAAACCGGTCGCAGATCGACCGTTGCCAGCGATGACGATTGTGACATTTGTGTGAAACAGCCACGTTTCGTTGCCCCTCCCCACCTCCGCCCAGGTGCAGTGTACGCTGACATGATTGCGAACCTGCTTGGGCCCGTGCTGGCGTCCGAGCGGTGCCGCCTGGTGCGCTACGACGTGGTGCACGCGCTGCCCAACACGGCGAACTCCATCATCGGCCGCGCGGCCCACATCGCCGTGCTAGACTCCGAGCTCTTCCTTGAGAAGTTCCTGCTCGTCAGGGGACTCGACTACTTCCGATAATGGCCTGGCAGGGCAGGGAAGGGGGGGAGAGCTTGCCCGACCAGATACGAGCACCGCGCGTCATCTCTCTGGAGAGACGCCGACCGTTGGCGCGCGGCTCCTGGGGACGGGGACGGGGGGGCGGCCGTCAATCGGTTGCCCTTGTCGGGGGGAGGGGCAGCGCTTGAAATCGTTGAGGTAAAATCATCATTCTCACGTTTGTTATTCGCGCAGTTAGCGCAAAGGCTTATGTAGAAGGCGTTGGGTTTCGCAGACGAAAATCCGCAGCGGTTTACCCAGGTCACTCTCGCAAATGAGACTGTCCTGGTGTCTTGAACGAGTTCCCGCCTCGTTAAAAAAATACGAACGAAATGATTTGAGAGTACGAGGGCGATGTTGTCCTGTGCTTTTACCCAATTAGGTCATTTGCAAGTGACGTTTTTAGATTTGGACCGTGACGCCAGCACAACATGGCCCACACTTTTTTCGAATAACGTGACGGAGTCTATTGTGACACGTATTTACGACTTAATCGGGTCCCGCGGTATTAACCAGGGCGAACCTCTGCGACAAGCGGCAAGCTGTCCACCGCTCTGGCACGTTCACTGCCCAGCTCTTGCCAGTGCGCTGCGCCGTTTCGGCTTCAGGCCTTGCGCGTCCGTCCGCTGCTCCGCTGAGTTGCAGTTCTCTTGCTGTTGTGTAATAAGCCAACGTGGAGCAAGGCAGTGGAGGGGGGGGGGTATGCATGATGTGCAGTTGGTGGGCTACTACCTGGGCATGTAGCTTGCTGCTTTTCCCACAACTGGATTAAGACCCTGTGACTTAATAGTGAATAATTGCAGTCAAAGCGAGCGATTCTCTTCTCCGTCTCGTGCTGACGCAGCCGATTGTCTGTTCGTAACTCGTTTTGTGTTTTGACGCTAATTCCACTCCACGGAGATGCATTTTGGTTCCTATTTATCCCAGCTTTGGCAGGAAAGTCTCCTGGTTTAGATGCCTCATAATACGGCTTGCGGGGATGAGAGCACTGATGCCCTGAGTTGTCCGTAGCTGAACGTGGCATGCACCATCATGATAGCATGCAAACACACACAGAGGCAGCCGCCTTCAATAGCATTTGCTTCATACCATGAACAGAAAGAAAAAGATCCCCAATGTAGCTAACACAAGCTGTTGGGGTAAGTACTGTTAACCTATGAATTCTGACACGGCACACAAGGTATTTACACACCATACCAGGCACTCGGTTATGGTGGAGTCGACCTAGGGGCGGCCCAGGGAACCGGTTCATATATTCGTCACCGTGAGCGGGAATCGAACGCAGATCGGCTGGTTCGTAGCTCGGTGGGTCATCCACTGCACTACCGCCAGCGTGCACGTGTGTACACGGAAGCGAAGTCATACGTACACGCGCACACACACCCAGGCAGCTGCCTTCAAGAGCATTCCAGCCACTTTCTCGGTTAATGCAGAATCGGCGCTACGCTGCCAGCAGATGTTTACTTGTTTCTTTAAGTGATTTGCAAGTGTGAGATGATGTGTTTAGACGTCTTTTGTTAAACGGTCGTTAATTTGTGCGTAAACAGAGTCTCTTCATTCCAACCACAGCAAGAACAATTGGGGCTGCACCACAATTAATCGTGAGCAGTCGTATACTGTATTACAATTTGTTCCTGTGGAGATCGGCTTTTATTTGCGCGTATTTCATACTGTGTGGTCGGCTTGAGCCAAGCCTTGACGATCGATACGACGAGTTCCCGCAGAATGCGCTCTCCCCTTTGTCCAATTTTGGGGATAATTGCGCAGGGTGTCGGCCTGTAACTGACAAACACGCGAGTAATAACCAGTCCGCATACTTGACGGCAATAATGCTGAACGGTGACAACATTTACATGAATTTCAAGTAATTTGCTTAGCCCCCAACCTATCCTTTTCGATCAGCAACCGCCCTCGTACGTTTGTCACCGGTTACTGGCGCCGGGTGGCACATTTCTAAGATGCTTATATTTTTGAATGTTACATCGTCTTAATATATATGCGAGCCCGTGTATATTGGGCAAGTGTGGGAGTCTGCGTGTGGAATATTGTGGACCGTGGGGTTTGTTGCAGGTGGAGTAAGTTAACGGAGGTGATAGACAAGGATGGGTTGTTAAATTTAACGTTTAAAGTACGGTATATATAATGTATATGTACAGTTTTTGAATGTAATATTGAGGATGTAGTGGACAAATATTTGATTCAGTGTTAATATTTCCGTTTACCAGGTCCGCATTCTAATGACCCCGTTGCGCGATTGCGCAAGCCCCGGTCCCGATTGGTCGACCAAGCAGAGATGTCCTCTGTTGGACGTTTTTCGTTTTCAGACAGCGGTTGAGTTGGAGAGCTCCCTCCCATTTAAGCTGTCTCGTTGTAATATTGGCAATGCGGATCGTATTAACTGACCCGTTGCAGAGACGATATTTAATTTCGCGAAATACGGTCTCCGAATAATGGTTATTACTGTCCGTTCCTCCATTGATTAACAAACAAAATCAATCCACATTTCCGCTGTGATTCGTTGATTGAATTGTAGCTGCTGCTGCTGCTGCTGTTTCTGCCACTGCTGCTGCTTCTGTCCAACAAGATGGGAATTTTTTGCAGGGTTCGGCAATTAAATCATACGCATAACCGTTAAAAGACGCAAAGATATACGTTTGACTTGATTACAACCACGTAGTTATTCACAGTTGCGCCGTTAAGCTCTCCGATTAGTGTTCGGCACGATGTCCGACGTTTCGCTCCACGAGCCGGGAACATCCTGAAGTATTAAAGTCTTCAAATCTATAAACGACGAGAACTAAACGCAACAATTGGTGCAGGCCAGCAACCAAAAGTTTCGTCAACACGCAAAAATACACGCTGTGTATCACAGAAAAGCTCTAAGCCGTATAAATGACCACAGCACACTTCTTCTGAACAGGTAGTTTCCTTTCGATTTAAAGCTTTCGTGACTGCAGGGATTCATTTTCTTGGTTCTTTCGGTAAAGTCACGTAGAAGGGAAACAATAAAATTAAATAAATTTATTGTTTTATATATGATTTATTATTTTATTGTTTCCCTTCTACGTGACTTTACCGAAAGAACCAAGAATATGTAGTTCCCTGTATAATGCTGCGAGTGCTCTTGTACACGCAGTGCACACTTGGTGCGTTACTCTGAATTAATTCAAACTGCCAGGAGGTGACGCGAAACGGTGGGACCACATCACGCCGAACAACAACGCGGTCCAACCAGAGCGCGCACCGCAAAGATATTGGACGGGACTAAAATTAACCGTCAGGGGACCTTCCACAGTGGAACCGTCACTTTAACGTTGGTGCTGTAATGCCGCTTGGTTGTTACGTGTCTTTTTTTTTTATGGAGTTATTTCGAATGTTTTTGTTGTTGTTTATATCGTTTCTGACTTCATGCAATGCATGAATCCAGACGGCGTGTTTATATTGTCGCACTGTGTAACCTTTCTTACAGTGACGTCTATGGTTTACACTTGGCAGCGCTTGTGGTCGCTCTGTTACGAGGTTATTTGCATTTCTCTTCTTTCTATCGAACGGTGAGGCTCCGGGGGTGTGTGGTAACTTTGGGTTTTGTGTGTTTTTATTCAAACTTCGCATCATTTTGAGCAAAAGCATTGTTGTGGGTATGCACGTTTCTGCGGGCGTTAGCGGATCTGGTCTGTGACTATACGGTAAAGATGTAAATTACTGGAACGAACATTTTAAACGTGACTATCGCCGTGCTCGAAGGATAATTGAGATGGTCTTCGTCGGCATTGGTGGTACTGAGGCAGCGGTTGAAATTTCACATTTTTTCTATGGGGGGAGTGGAGACGGAAGTGTGTTCAAGTTTATTTTTTGTTTGACCAGGTGAGAGATGAGCAGGACGTGTGTCGCCAAACTGACGAGCAAAGCCAACGCAGTACAGCACGGCGATGATGCAAATGGGAGTCGGTGCAAAAAGCAACCGTGTCGCATGCGGAATCGAAAATTCGTCACAAACACGAATCAGTTTTTGAAAAAAATTAAGATATTGGATAATACAGGGTTTTTGTTTGGGGTTAAATCGCGTAACTATATAAATGTGCTGTTAAACTCGCCACCACCCGACACAGCCAATTAGTAAGGTTTGTCACGTAAACAGAACATGCCAATTCGTTAAGAGTACAGCACACCGGTGTGTTGGAGAGAAAATCTCCAACATTTACAATCGGATTGTAAGTACAATGTGCTAGTAACGAATTGGCATGTTCTGTTTACATGACAAACCTTACTAATGGGCTGTGTCGGGTGGTGGCGAGTTTAAGGACACATTTATGCGATCAGACCCGAAAAACCTGTGTTATGGATGATATTGGTCGCGAAAGCCTACACGTTACACTGAAGATATTGGTGATAAATTGACCCTGGGCAGGATTTAAGGCGAGGAGACTTGCTGCTCAGCCAACCGAGCTGTGTCCCAGCGATTGCAATAATTTTATGATTATGTACAGTCCACTGCTGGGCGAGGAGTTGCGGGGGTTGTATGGCCATGCTTCAACTACGCTGGTCAGCGCAGAATTGGTCGAGGTGGAGAGCATAAATGTTGTAGCAACAGGGTACAGGATACAGCAGTTTATTTGGTGTGCTGCCCGGTCCCTCCTTGCTGCCCATCACGTGGCTCCACGGCAGCCTAGAGCACCGATTTTTTTTCACGTTGGTCTCCCATCCGAACCCCTGTTCAGTCCCAACATTGCTTGGCGTCTTGAGATCCGACGAGATATCCGCTGCTGCTTTTTCAGGTGATTTTGGTCAAATGTGTTGAGGTGAGATGTCTAGTGCTTTGAGACGCTTTTATTTAAAAAAAACGTTTTGAATCGTTTCGGTTTCTCTTGCCAAAGCGAGCGGTCGTTTGAAAGGGCGTTTATTTTATGTTAACAGGTGTCAGTCACGCGAGACAAGGTTCATTTGTTTCTACGTGTCGCTTAAACGATCTGTTCACGAGCAAAGGCATCGCACGCGGCACGAACGACTAAATGATGTGCAGCACGCACTGGTGGGGGGGGGGGGGGGGGGTGTCTCGTTTAAACCCTTGAACTTCAAAGTATCCTTTTCCCATGAATGGTTTGTGCCTGTTTTTGTTATTGTTGTTCCAGAAGCCAGGTGATTATCCTAAGTATGCAGAACCCAAAAGGTCAAGATATTGCGCGTTTGTGTAGATAATTAGATTTAAATGTATATTTATATCATAAGTTCAGTCCATACTTAATAATGTGACGCTGCTAATGGTTAGTTGGGTGACGGTACATTGTGTCGCACTGTATTTCTCTCAAATGTGCAACTTACCCGGTCGCGGATGCAGCCTGCTAGACTTGAGCAAGACATAGGAGCAGCTGGTCTACTGCAGAAAAATACATGACAACGTAAATCTGGGTTTACATTTGCATGCGAGACTTGTGTATAGTTTGTTGTCCTTCCCCCAAACCTCCGATTTAGGATGGTTGGCTACTTACGGTGCGAAAGAAGTTCAACATATATATGTTGGCGATAGCGTGTTTACTTTTAAGCAGAGGTCTCAAAACGTTTTGCGTTGTTTCACTTTAAATGTAAGTCAAGCCATTCGTTTTATGTTTATGGTGGGAGCTTAAGGGCGGTAAGGAGGTTTACATGAATGCATGCCCTCTCCGAACATTACAGTTTTGATCCAGGTGTGGTTTTCAGTGATGGGCTACTGGTTGAGAAATTCGTCTTCAGGAGTTGAATCTACAACTAAATTATCGATTTGATTTCTCGAGAGAAAGCATCGCAGGGAGCTCCAACAACATTTTTTTTTCCCTATTGAATCTTCCAACTCCTGTAGGTTGCCGCAGTCGTGCGTGGCAAAAGCCCATCGCAGGAAAAAAAACACACTTTTGGATTCCAAATTACATACGTTGATCATTACTTCTTCCACGTCGTTTTTATTTATTCCATTGTTTGTACAAAAATTTCCTAGTGAAATGCGACACGCGCGCACATTACTACACACGACGGACAACTCGCTACGTGTACGGTGTACTGGAGAGCAGCAACGAGGTCGGTTGGCTCCCAGACGTTGCGACGTTCCGACGTTTCGAGTCAAAGGAAGCCGCCGGCCGGATTCACGGGACGCTTCGCGAATTGGTTTCGATCGTACTGCTCGGCGGCATTGGTGTTTTTGACGTGTGGCAGGTTCACAGAACGCGTGTATTGTATAAATGGTATATGATGTTACAGCAACAAACAAACAAAAAAAACCTTTCCACCCGTGGGTAAAACTTTTGTAATTGTACCTCATAGTTGTATTTAAGACATTCGGCGCACGTTATCGACGCCGTAGTAACAAAATAAAAAATGTTAAGGTGAAAAATGTGAAATTGTGGTTACAGATTGATGCGATGTCCATGGCTGTATTATAAATATCGGTGCCTGGTTTAGCAATTCCTTCATTTGAACTTTATGGCGGGACCCCGGGGTCCCATAAGCCCCCGGCTCAAGCATGAACTGCGTTGCGACGTCATTTTATGTCTGAAGGCGAACGACACGGCGATCTATTCCTCTCGACGAGCTCTACACGATGCGCTAACCAACGTTTCAAAGTTTTAATCTTGATTTGAAGCTTTCGTGACCGCGGGAATCCGTGCATGCTCTTTGGTTCTTTCGGTAAAGTCGCGTAGGTAGAAATATAATAAATCACGACGTTTCGATCGAAACGCAAGCGACCGTCATCAGGCGGAACCGATACAGCAGGACAACTGCTGGTTGAAAGTTGTGTTTATGACTACGGCATTCGTCCTCGCTGCTGCTGTGCTTGGACACGACACAACAGAACGATCCACGCCAGGCGGGTCGCGGCGTTTGCGCACGCGGTGGGACTGAGTCGCCAAATTTTTATTAATTAATTGCGATTTTGACTTCCGTTTATTCGGGCCACCTGGGTCCCGCCATAGGGTTCATTTAGTAATTCCTTCATCTCCGTGTATCACACCAACTTAAGTCTGATCAATGACAACCATTATTAGGGGGGTGGGGGGGGGGGGTGGACAGGCCCACGCACGGTCAGTGACGATGCTTAAGTCATCATCGGCTGTGCAGGGCTCTCCTCCAGCAGACAATGCTGGGGCAGACGAGCAAGGCATTGCCTGCTCTTCAAGGGAGCAATAACCCATCATCACGCGAGCTCCGATCGTCCTCGCAGCGGCTTTTGGCGAGCCATTGAACAAAGACGGGCACTGCATCGCGCGCCACTTTTAAATAATCCAGATTGAAAACTCATTTATTTCGAACTGATTTTTCTGTTTAGTTTTGTTGGCCTTCCGCCGCACATCCCAATCAGCATGGTTGGCTACGTGCAGTGCGAAAGAAGTTCAACGCACATACGTCCAGACACAGTTCGCGTTCAGGGTCATGTGACCCCCCCCCCCCTTCCGCTTACTGAGGTTTGTGTAGCAGCAGCCGGCACCTGAACGTAGGTGGCCAGTCATTCAAATAACGAATGATGTCGAACACAAGATGATGGCAACATTGAAAATAATTGTCTTTGTTGCGATCAAATTGGGAGAAAAAAAACACGGATGGCATTGCCATTACAAACTCACCACATTCGTCATTAGCACTGCCTTGAGACAAATATATACAAGTAGGCTAACATTTGGGACAGTGACCGTTCTTCGAGAGCTATATAGTAAGTTGTGTTCATCGCAGCAACAAAAAAACTCACCACATTCGTCATTAGCACTGCCTTGTGAGACAAATATATACAAGTAGGCTAACATTTGGGACAGTGACCGTTCTTCGAGAGCTATAAAGTAAGTTGTGTTCATCGCAGCAACAACAAAAAACCTTTACCCTACCCATATAGCTCTAAAGAAGTGCATTTTGCCCGACACGTCGTCCTCCAGCATACGCTGTTCTCTTGCGCACAGTGCTAACAGTGAAGTTGGCGATATTTAATTTACGGCACTTGTTGCCATTGGCCCGTGTGGTCACCGTTGAGGAGGAGACGTGGTGCTAGGAGGAGGAGGCTCTGCGGTATCAGTCTGCAGTGGGTGTTGCTTTTGGCACCGTGAGGCCAGACGGCATCAGTGTGTGGAGCTGGCCGTGAAATGACAGGCTGTGTTCAGCAGTGCAGTGTTGGTGCACAGAGACCCTTACAGACCAACAGAACACCTTTGGTCATTAGACGATGTGGTAACACCAGTGATTATATTTATCAAGCGATTTGAAGATGGATCACTTTGAGATGTATAACAAAACAAGTCCATGACATGCTAGGCTGTGAAATGGCCAAAAAAATGGCAAGTGGGTTTGATAACCCATGTATTTGGACCTTTGAGTGTCATCTCTGTGTAGTCGTGTGGGTTTTCTCTGGGCTTTCAATATTCTTCCCATATCCATATTAGAAAAAAAACATGAACTAGACATAAGCTAGTCAAACATCCCAATGCAGAACCGTTTTGAATAAGACTCTCAAGAGTCGATGAGGCGTTCTTGTATCAATGAATGATGCTGTTTTGTAATTTTCCTACAAATGCAAGTGTGTGTGCTCGCGACACTCATCCTGAATTGACCAACAACAAAGAACGATTGTTACTGCTTTTGGCATTTGTGCACAGTTAACAAAAACTCAGCACATTTATCAATGGCACTGTTCAAGAAGGAAACAATGTAATATTAATGACGACTTGACACACACCTCTTGAGATAGCACTTTATTGAAGACACGTTCACTTGACATCGGCTGAGACCCCCCCCCCCCCCCCCCCCCCACTGCAACAGCCTCGAGTCTCCGCTCATCTCCCTTTTATATACCAACACGAGGCGATCATTCTCGCTGACTCTGGACGCTTGCTCCACCGGTAGACTCCACCGTCCTCTTCCGTCACCTGACCACGCTCCCTTCTTCTCGATCATTCCCGTAGCCACCGGTCCCTTCTCACTCACAGCTGACACCCCTGGCATTACCTCCCGTGGCCACGAGTGCACTCGTACCGTAGGCTGACTTCCCTGTCACTACCTCCCGTGGCCACTAGTCCCCTCACACCGCATGCAGGCTCGATTGTCATTACAATAGCACAGACACATCTATGCTATGAAGAAAGGACCACTGCCCGGAACATCACCGATTATATCATCATTAGTAACGCCGTAGGCCCGTTGCGCCAACCAGCGTGTTATATCCAACATATTGTTATAAATTTTTGCCATGATAGGGTAGTCAAATTGACGGAATACGTTGGGTTGGTGTTATTTGCACCCAGTCTGAAGTCGTCGTCCCCTTATCCGCGGCGTCGGTGGCGATACAGATGTTGCTCGCCTCGCCGTGTGAATTCTCAATCGCTGCGACACCAACTGGGGAGGAGGGGGGGGGGGTGTAGAGACACTCGGCCGACAAAGATCGCGACGTCAATGGAACGAGCAGAGATTTTCACGCTCGCAAAAGGAGTGCGCGCGACCACAACATCCGGCAACTCGTTTTTTTGTTGCATCGCCTTTTTTACATAGAGTGCGTGCTCCTCCTTGTTTTCTGTCATCGCGCTGAGCTTGTCATCTCTCTCTACTCTGTCGACGAACAATTTTTTTTTTTACACAACTTGTCATAACTGATTTACCGTCATCACGCGAGTCGATCAAAACACGATCTCCGCCGCAGATCGCGGTACGCCTGTGGTCGACCGGAGGCAGGAGGATATAAAGTCATCATTTTTCGTTTCTTCCTCCTGCGTGGTCGGTCGGTCGCTCGTCGCAAAAGCAAAACAAAAAATAAATGTCTGCTGTCTTTTGAAAAAAAATACTCGTCCCCAACGCCTCCTTTGAATGCCGAGAAAACAAACACAACAGCCGTCGTATTATTGGATCTTTCGGTAAAGTCACGTTGAAGGGAAACAATAAAATAATAAAATATATATTAAACAATAAAATTCTCACGACGTTTCGACTGTAACACAAACAGTCATCATCAGGTGTGAAAACCAACGGCAAGATGATGATGACTGTGTTACAGTCGAAACGTCGTGAGAATTTTATTGTTTTATATATATTTTATTGTTTTATTGTTTCCCTTCAACGTGACTTTACCGAAAGAACCAAGAATATGAATCACTGCAGTCACGAAAGCTTTAAATCAAAATGCAACAGCCATCGTCTGTTCCCCACTGTGCACGTGCAACGTTGGAGCAAGATCCAAGATCGAGCGAGCAATGGTAAACCGACGCTCACACTTTAATAATCGGAATGTGTATTTCTACTGGAGGAATCCGATGAGTTAAAAAGCTATTTTTTCCCATAGATGTCCGGTAGGGGCGGGTCAGAAAGTTACAACGATAAGCAGTACAAAGACGCGATATTAGTCCAAAGTATCGGAAAGGTAGGCAAAACGACGAGTCACATATGAGACACAGGTGAGTGCAGGCTAAAACAAAACGAGTAAAACACGCAAAACGGTGATTTCGAGACTGCAAATGCGGGACATATGAAGCAACCCAAGAAAAACGTGGAACGTTGGGCCCAACGTTTGAGCTAACGGTTCCAACCTCACGGCCGACGTTAACTCGACGTTCCATGTTGACTGCGTTATGTATCAATGCAATCCCTCTCCACCCCCCGCTCTGTTGGTGTGCTGCATACCGAGAAGCGGTTGCGTTTGAAAATGAAAAAACGCTCCGAAAATCCAGACGCGCGCATGGAGAAACGCGGCTCGGTCGCGTTGGTTTCGATGCCCCCTCCCCCCTGTAACCGCGCGTGATTTATTTAGCGCAGTAGGTGGCGCATTGACGCCACAATGCACTACGGTGCTGAGCAGTACTCTGCATAACGCTCGTCCAAAGCCCAAAGTGAATTGGCAGGATATGCACGTACGTGAATGCATAATTTCTCGCGATTGTTTTTTTTTCTCACGGGATCGCTGGCAGACTCGCGCAGGCACACGCAGTGGCGAGATGTTAATTGCCTCGCTCGGTATACAGGAGGTCGTGGGTTCGATCCTGACCCTGACGCCTGCTGTATGCAGGAATACCTTGCACTTTCGTCTGGTTAGGGACCAGAGCATGGACGAATGTCAAAGCAGAGCCTTTATTTAGCTTGCAAATTTCTTTTGGCCGGCGAAAAACGTACATGCAAATAACTACAGTAAATATAAAAAAACGTACATGTAAATAACTACAGTAACTATATAACACATGCGTGCGAAACCTAAATAAACAGAAATAAAAGAAAAATAAACAATATCTACGTGACTTTACCGAAAGGACCAAACTATGGATTCCTGCAGTCACGAAAGCTTCAAATCAAGAAAGAATAAATAACACAAACAAAACTAAATAACCAAATTATACCTTGAAATGTTTGTATTCCTGCGTAAGTGGACGATGAATATATTGGTGATGAGTACAGTATTATTAATATATCAATAAACACAAATATAAGAGATGCTCACTGAACGACTTCTATTCAAAGACTGAACGAAAAAGACGGCGCGTGGCACGAACGTCGTGGAAGGGTTGGGAATGAAATCGGACGAAAGAGGAAAGCGTGTGGACGAAATTTGAAATGTGGTTAAAATTGACAAAGGCCGAAAGAGCGACGTGACGAAAGTCAAGGTATCGCTGTATTTCGAGTTCGCGTGTTTCTCTCTCGCCGTGATCGCGTGGATTTTTCTCCCGAGTCTTTTAGTTTTTCCCCTCCACATTTCGAATCAACAATATGCGTTTAGAGTGTTTGGCTGCGATAAATGCCCACATGACAAGCCACTTCGTTTAGCTATCATTTGTGGCCAGGTCGCTTTAAAAAAAACAAGCTATATATCTCAGTGGGCCTTTCCTGGTATATATTTTTTAAAGTTTAGTTTTAATAGTAGTGAGATGTATACTGTACGTGGTGTATTTGGGCGCGGAAAAATATTTTCGAGGTCTCTGGTACACTGGATTTGGCACTCGACTCGTAGTAGCCTACAGCCTGAGTTGGGGGTTGTGAGTATTGTGAATGTGGTGTGTCGGGCAATACCCGAACACACCCGGCCAAAGCTAAAAACCCTGATGTGCATGCAGTAACACCTGCACTTGATTGTAACAAACCCATCGACTCACACCTCGCGTGTCCCCTATAGTCGTGGACCTTATGCCAGTGAGCGTGGAGTCACGTGTTAATCCCTGCAGAGTTGGGTTGTACGTGGCTCAGTCTTTGAAGCTGCGTTGTAGGATTCTCAGTAAATGCCACGTGCTTGTGTCACCTTACGTAACCCAGTGCGGACCCAGCAGCCTCAGGGCTAACCTATGTTTGTCCTGCAAGCGGTAAGGGGGGGGGGGGGGAAACGCGACTCCACGGCAGCTATTTCTGGATTTTCGTGGGGGTGTTGAACAGAGTGTACCATTTCATTTTTTTTGTCCCCTCTCCTTTGAAGTTCACCGATCTGGTAGATTAGTGGCGTTCATTTTCCTAGCCACCCAGCAGCAACTACCTCAACCGATCGCCACCACGCACCGATAACAACCACCACCAACGGCAATCACCAACGCTAACCACCACCTACAATCGCCACAACACCCTCCTCGACAATAACCACCACCGCCCCCAATATCCTGTACAGCTGCCGTCGTGACGGAACAGATTTGTTGTGTGTTAGTTTGTCGTCCTTCCCCCGCACCTCCGATTTGCACGGTTGGCTACGTGCGGTGCGAAAGAAGTTCAACATACACACACATCGTCATATTCTCCATAAAACCAACAACCTTCACAACCCCTCTCCTCTTGCCCGACAACTACCACCAACATCGCCACAAAAGCCAGATAGACGCATTCGATTAAAACCGGATTTTCAAGTACATAGAAGTTGATAGTCTCAACCCGTTCTGCTTTTTGACTGCACGCAACTACAAAAAAATCAGCGCGTCGCGTTGATAATTCATCAAAATTCGTTTTACTGTCACGCGACAAACATTACTGTCAGTGTGGAAGTGCTGCCCTCTCTCGTGTCGAGCAGGCGTCGCGTGTCGAGACCTCAGCGGTAGCTCTGCGATGTCTGATTCCGTGGGCCATTCACTTCACAAGAGTGAGAGATGCGAATGGATACTTTGTCTCATAACATGCAGTCGACAACGCAGTCGTGTTTCCAGTGAGGGGGGGATTTTTTTGTCAGTGCATGGTTCCCGTCTGGTTCTAGATCTTTCTCCACTGCTTTTATCGTTAAACATCGTTGTGCCAAGGCTATCTATGTCTTCTGCGACTTCTAATCTGCTCCTAGGCCTTTCTCTTTTCTCTCTTCTCAGTGTCTGTTTTCATTGCATCAGTTTCTATAATATGTTCACTGCCTAGCCTGATATACAGGAGGTCATGGGTTCGCCTGTATATTTGGAATTTGCGTGTCTCTCTCCCCATGGTCGCGTGGATTTTTATCCGGCTTCTCCAGTTTTTCCCTCCACATTTAGAATGAACATCACGCGTTTATATTTCCACGTGATGATAAGCCGCTTCGTTGACCTATCATTTGTGGCCAGGTCGCTTCTGAAAAAAAATATCTATAATAGCTCAGTGGGTACTTCCCTGGAAGAAAAAAATGGTTGTTTTAGTTTACTCATGCGTTGTTAATCCTTAGTAGACACCCCACCCATTATGCCCCCAGTCATCTTTTCGTGGAAACGGCGACTTTTTCCACGTCGATTTGTCGTCCGCAACACAAGTTGTAACCTTGCGTGAGACAGAGAGAGAGACGGGTGTGCGGTGCGCGCCTGTTTATTCATAGATAAGGCGGCGGAAACGGCAGGTTAAAGTAATCGACGCGTGAGGTGTTAACCACCGACTCGTAATAAAAAAAAAACCTCGCTGGCAGGCGAGAGAGGGGCGTTGCTGGTTATGTAACGCGCTTCTCCCGTCGTTGTGCAATTCTCAGTCCGTCAACAGAGCGTGGAAGTTGAGTGGGTTTCTCCGCACGCGCCTTATCGCCGTCGGCTCGCGGAGTTTTCTCTACGGCTCGTTGAGTAGGAACGTGTCGGTGACAGCCCGAAAGCCAACCGCCTAAGTTGTGCACCACAAAAAAAAATACCTCGAAATAATCGTGTGTCGTTATGGAGAATATAAATAATAGAAGCGACGTCTCCCCTCGTCAACAGTATCCGTCTTCGTCCCCTTCCACGCGTTTGTCCCACTCGTGTGAGGTCCCCCGCTGTCATTGCGAACCTTCTCCACGCTGCCCTGTCCTGCGCCATCTCTCTTTCTGGGCCACCGTGTCCCAGCGCACCACATCGCCCCACCTCTTCTTCCGCCTTCCTCTTGATCTCTTTCCTTCCACTAGCATCACTTGCACCTTCTGACCCACATAATGTTCCTGCTGTCTCTCCGCATGACCGAACCAGACCGGAGCCTTTTCTCTCTCTCTCCCTCTCGTCTTCTCTGTGATGTCTACCACCTTGAGTCTAACTCTCACTTCTTCATTTCTCACCCCCCTGTCCTTCCTTGGTGAACCCAACATCCACCGCAACATCCTCATCTCTGTGACTGCCATAGCTTGGTCCTCCCTTTTTCTTCTGCCCCAGTACTCGGCCCCATACAGCAGCACCGGTCTCACCACCGTCTTGTACACTTTTCCCTTTGACCAAACTGGGACCCTCTTATCGCACACCACACCAGTCATCCAACCCTTGTTCTCATCCATCCTTCCAGTGATCCATCAGCACCACACCATTGCACCCAGGCACTGAAACTCATTCGTCTTCATTAACTGCTTATTTCCAAATTGCAAACCTCCTTCCGCATAATTTCCACTGAAATTTGCCACAATATACTCAGTCTTTGTCCGACTGATCCTAAACCCATTCCCTTCAATCATTTGCACCCAGATCTTCAAATCGTCTTCCACTACCCCTCTGCTTTCACCGCATAGCACAATGTCGCCGGCAAAGAGCGTACACCACTATCTGTCTCTCCACGTGCAAAAAAAATATCAAATGTATTTTTAGACAAAGCATCAGACCCATATCTTAGAAAGAGGCTCCTTGCCAATAACCTGTGGCAGTTGAGGCTGCCGATGAGACGCTGTTATTTAGAAACCTGGTTCGGAGTTTTACTTTGTCTCGAAGCAACGCTGCTGAAATTCCCCACCCTCAGAAGGCCGTGGCGGGTTGATAGATTGTACAAAATGCTACGAAAAATTACGTGGGGGAGACATCGCTTATTTATTTTGTCATCTATATTCTCCGCAACGTTGCTATAAATAACGTTTTGAGCTACGTACAATATTCCTCGTCTTTACCATTGCATCGTACTGGCGAGGATCCTGGCTTGCAAGCGAGATGTTACAAGTACAAACCGGCCCAGAGATTGTTTGTACTGAATAAACGCTGCTCATCGCATGCCCAGAATAATATGGGAGCGGTGGTTCGTATGTTATTGTTTATGTGGAGAGACAGGTACATCCATAGTACAGGTTTGTTTTTTGGGGTTAGGTCGCGTAAATACATACATGTGTCATTAAACCCGCCACCATCCGACACAGCCAATTAGTAAGGTTTGTCACGTAAACAGAACGTGCCAATTCGTCACTAGCACAGCACACCGGTGTGTTGGAGAGCCATGACCACTACATTTACAATCTGAGTACGACGTTTCGCCAGTAATTACAACTAGCCTCATCAGGCGACAGCCAGGCTTGGCTCTCCAACACACCGGTGTGCTGTACTAGTGACGAATTGGCACGTTCTGTTTACGTGACAACCCTTACTAGTTGGCTGTGTCGGGTGGTAGCGGGTTTAACGACACATTTATATATTTACGCGATCTAACCCAAAAAAAACTGTATTATGGATGACATTGGTCGCGAAAGCCTCCTACGTGTTAAACAGGCAGATGCATATATATCAGCGAGACGTATCACCTACAAGATGAGATTGGCTTGATGCTCATGGTGTGTTGCGTCTTTAAGATTATGCGCTTTTGTCCGCAGGAGTGGAGGCACGCGGTCCATAATGTTAAACTGTTGGACACCAAACCGCTTACAAAGCCTTGCAGCAGCAAGCAGCCTTACAGTGCAGCAAGCAAGACACTCTCTCTCTCTCTTCACGGTCATGGGTCACAGGTCGACTTGAATGAGTGAGTGTGAGAGTGTTCGTGAGAGTGTACGTGTGAGTGTGCGCGCGTGTGGACTTTGTTGATTTTTTTAACGAAAGGAGCCATCGTCGCTTGCAGTTGCGACCGCCCTGTTTAAAATTCGGCATTTCTCATTCGGCTCTTTGAATCGACAGCGCGCAAGAGGTAAAAATGGCTTTCCGTGTCGCTGCTGTGTGTCGCGTGTGAATCTATGCCCTTGCTGTATGCTATGCTGCTGCTTGTCGAAGCGTGCGATGCTAACGCGAGTCTGACATTCCAAGTCGCGTGCAGGCCACCCGGCCACGTGAGTGCGTGTGTGCTGTGCTTTCAGTGCATGATTCGAAGCAGCTTAGTCATGAATGGAAAATTAAAGACGCGAGCCACGGCAGTGCGAGTTGTGGCCATGCATTGCATGCTATGGAATGATTTAGTAAAACCATTGAGACGCAGAGCTCTATAGTAACACAGATATACAAATAGACTCGTAGAGATACGTAGAGATGCATATGAATGCATTTAGATACATGAAAGATGAGCCAAATTAGTGTGATCGTGGCCATGTTATTCAAACTATGGGCCATGTAGTAAACTCAATGAGACACATAGTAACACATAGACTCATAGATATACATATAAACCTAAATAGACACATTATAGATACATAAAGACACATAGAAATGCATTAACGATAGCCTAATTAGTGTGATTTGGCCATGCAACTCCAACCATGGACCATATGGTAAACCGCACCTCCGATTAGCACGGTTGGCAATGTACGGTGTGAAAGAAGTTCAACATGCATACATATTAACCACCATAGTCTCTGCTCCTTCAACGGAAAAAAAAAACTACACGAACTCTCTCCTCTCTCCCGAAGCCCTGTCGTGGCTAGCACACCTCAATATTGGCATGTAGCTGCTAAACATATTTGCATAGGCAAAAATATAATCTGTTATGCGCGTCTGAAATGCTAAAGATTATCTTATAATGCTGCTGCTGTGTTGACAGTGGACGTGCACAAGGACAATAACAACAAAAATATATACAAAAACTCAACACATTCGCTAATAACGCTGTGGCCTGAAGAGGAAAACAATATAATAAGTGACGTTTCAGGCAATGGTCATTCCTCATTTTCTCCCGTTATTTACGTATTCATCTTTTTCGTTTTTGATTTGCTAAGTAGTGGGGTTTTGTTTTTTTATATCATCCGTGTAAGGGACTGGCTCATTCGATGTACAGCGTTGTGGGATGCGATTGCGCGAATTCCGCAAAATAACATGAAATTATTATTATTTCCAACGTTTATTCGGGCAAAATGATGACATCCCCACATGGCGGCAGTGGAAGCAGGGTCAGTGCTGCCTTATGGATCCCAGTTAATTGGGTGTAAAACAAAGTCTGCCCCAGGTTCCTCCCAAACCACCCCGTCCGAGCCACAGTTAACAACACATGCAGGCCGCATGGCTCCTGGCGCACAAGCAGAGCCAACAAAGTGGTCTGAGACGGGCGGGACCGAGAAGTCGGGGACCGATTGCGAGAGTGGCATCTGCCAACTACAGGGGGTGCTTCAAAACAATGTGAACACTTCCGAGAATTTGCAACAGCACCACGTGACATGTGCTGCCACCTCCGGGCTCTGGAGACCGCCTGGAGAAGATTCCAGGCCACGCGTTGACAACGATGGCGAACGAGTGGGTTCCCAGGTAGAATGAGTTGATGGTCTCAGCAGTTGAAACGAGTACACCGCAGTTAGTTGATCGCAATATTACATGTGGTGGAGTAAGTAAAGTGTAGGTAGTCACATGTAGTACTGTATGTAGATGGAGCGATGCAATCATCTCGTGCAGGTGCTAGGTGGATTATTACATCTCAGAGCTGTGAGAGTTGACGATGGCATTGTGGAGGTCTTCAGCCACACGCAGTAGATCGATCGATCGATCATGGCTGATCATTATGATGAACCTCAATCATCAATCAATCTTTATTTTACGTGCCTATGTCGCCCTCAACAAGGCAGGCATCGGCGCAACGCGATCGAGAGGCGAGAAACGCAGCGGAACAAAACGTCACTGCGAGCGCGGGGGGTTCGCGATGCAAGCGCCTGCCAAGGAGCCGGGACGTGTCGAGAAGTCGCAAGCGGCGGAGAAGCTGAACGACGACGGCGGTAACGATGGGGAGGAGACGAGGAGGAGGAGGAGGAGGAATCCCGGGCCGGCCGTGGTGGTCGTGCACGGCGGGGCGTGGGCCATCCCGGACGATCTGGCCGAGGCGAGCGTGGCGGGGGTGAAGCGCGCCGTCGTGCGGGCCCACGAGCTTCTGTCCAGTGGCGGAGGCAGCGCCCTCGATGCCGTGGAGGCGGCCGTGAAAGCGCTGGAGGACGACGTGGCCTTCGACGCGGGTCTGCGGTGCCACCACTCTCCCTCTCTCCCTCTCTGCCCATCGCCGGGGGTATCTGTATTCACGTTGATGACTTAAAGAAAAATGTGTTTTTATTTACCAGGTAAGGCCCACTGAGCTATATAGTTCGTTTTCAGAAGGGACCTGGCCACAAATGATAGCCCAACGCGCAGTGGCTTATCAATTGGAAATGTATCGCAGCCAAATACTATAAACGCATGTTTCTAATTGTGGAGGGGAAAACCGGGAGGACCCGGAGAAAAATCCACGCGACCACGGGAAGAGAGACACGCAAACTCCAATTCCTACAATAAGCGTCAGGGTCGGGATCGAACCGACGACCTGAGGGTTCTATTTTAGTCGAGTGTGAAGGCAAGCCTGCGATTTTTTATGCAGGTCCTTCGGGTGTGGATTTCACGTCGCCATTCGCTTAGTCTCGTCGACTAAACGTTGAGCCTCTTTAGTTATAAATTTCCGATTAGAACAGTTGGCTACGTACGGTGCACAAGAAGTTCAACTAGGTTGGAGCCTCTTATGTCAAGGCCAATATTATAGCAAAAAAATGTTTTCGTTTATGACCGTGCAACTTTCCTCCCAGGCCATGGCTCGGTGCTGACGGAGGCTGGCGAGGTGGAGATGGACGCGCTCATGATGGACGGGAGGACGCTGCGCCTGGGCTCCGTGTCGTGCGTGCAAGGGGTGGCGAACCCGGTCAGCCTGGCCCGCGCGGTCATGGAGAAGGTGCGGTGATGGGCAGGGGACAGCGCTGTGTGTGCGTTCTTGTGCACCCGTTTCAAGAGAGGATCGGGCGGTAACTCGATGGCAGAGCGAGCTGCTCCCAATCTAAACTACACTAAACTGAACTTTTTATTTTATTCAACCAGGTAAAGCCAACTGAACTATATCGCTCTTTTTCAGAAGTGACCCTGCTTACAATTAATAGCTCGACAAAAAGACTTATCATCATGTGGAAATGTATAGCAGCCAAATACTCGAAACGCATGTTGACCCGGAGAAGAATCCACGCGACCACAGGGAGAACATGCAAATTCCAAATACACAACCATCAGGGTCAGGATTGAACCCATGACCTCCCGTATGCCAGGCGAGGTAGTTAACATCTGGGGCACCCAATCAAAATCTTGCGAGATCAAACATTGCTTGTTGGTTGAAAATGTTAGCATCACTTTGTGGGGAAGTCAACAATGGTTTCCCTCGGAATAGACTCGCATCCACCATGGGAATGTGGAACTTCCACCACTGGCTCATCACCCATCCCCTCTTGTGTATTTTCAAGTACTATATGTATGAGTAGTATTAGTCGGTGAGAGTTGACCCGTGTGTAGGTAAGCTTAGGGAAAAAAAGTGTTCCCAGTCCATGGGCAATCAGCTGCAAATGATTTGTAGCAGTGATGTATGTATGTTGAACTTCTTTTGGACCGTATGTAGCCAACCGTGCTAAATAGTGATTTCACCTTGGAGATGCGGGGCTTAGCCTGTAGGATTCCAGCCATTCAACTGCTCCCAAACAACATTTAAGGATTTCTACATGAAAGGCGAAAGCCACATTTTTCAAAATTCAACCTTTAAAAAATACCAAGTGCCGACCATGACCGTCGGTTGCTTGTGTGGGGGAAGAGGGGGAGAGGATTGGGGGTGGGGGGGGATATTCAGGATTTTCAGCTCGGGTTGCTCGGCGATTGAATTCCTCGTCGCCACGTCACCCTGAAGGTCGCGTTAAAGACATTGCCCGGCTCCAAATCGGGCGATCGTAGCACGCGTGACCTCGCGAAGGTCGAATTTAAATTTGAGCCGCCAAGCCCACGCCCAGTTCTCGTGAAGCCCAAAGGATCCTGAGCGACAAACACCGCTCCCAGTTCCCGCAAACCAACAGCCGAGCAGCTTACACACTGCATTACGTTCACACGCCAGCATTCGTAGTAACAATAATAATAATAATATACAGCCCTTTTGTATAATCCATCGCTTGACGAAGGCCTCCCTATGCTATATCATCCATGTCACCGTGCTGGTCAGTGCGGGTTATTTAATTGTGGGGGGGGGGGATATCTCTCGCACCCGATGTTAGCCGTGGTCAGGAATTGAAATCCTTTTGGCGGGTTCACAGTGCAGTGCGCTAACCATTATTGTGCCTTCGCTCCCACCCGTACGTGTGGACATAACGCGCGCCATGCGCAACAACAAAATATGCATTTGTAGATACGTGGGGGAGAGCAAGGAGCAAGCGGATAGCGCTGCACTGCGCTATGGACACGGCAAACATGAGTTCAAATCGTGGCCATGGCTCGCGTAGGTGTAACAACCGAGTGACAACCGAGCCGTCCGCGAGCTTTCCAGCATGGTGAGGTCTGGTTAAACGAATCCCTACAACCCGGGCAGTGTGCGTAGGCCCTCATCCAGCAGTGGATCGAAGCGTACCTCTGTGTGTGAAGAAACCTGTCCTGGTGTAACGGTCAGCAATCCATAGGTCGCCGGTTCGATTCCATCTTCCAGGCGCGGTAGTTGAAACGATGGGCCACCAGCAGTGTAAGAGGGCACGCCACGGTGAGGCAGTCAATCGGCACGTCACGTGCGATGGGGTAAAGCATCGGCAATCCCAAGATGCTTGGCCAGCGTGAAAGAGGAGACCAAATATCCCCCGAGAGCTACACGCGTCTGTCAGGTCTAAATGCGTTTGTATGGTTGCAAATACTGTGGTGCATGTATGTTGAACTTCTTTCGCACCGTACGTAGCCTACCATGTTTTTTACGGAGGTGCAGGGGGAGGACAGCAAGCTAAAGACAAAAAGCAGTTTTGAAGAAATCATTTTTCAATCTAGCTTTAAAAGTGCATAGTTCCAGTGGCTTCCTAATAACGGAAGGAAGAGCGTTCCACATGGCCGCAGAAGCGCATCTGAAATCGCGCGTCGAAGTGACCGTCTTTGTTCGATGGCTAGCCAAAAGCGGCTGCGAGAATGACCGGAGTTTCCGCGATGGTTAACGGTCGGCACCCTGAACTTGCACTCCAGAGGGTCACCAGTTCGCTCTCCCAGCACTGCAGGTGAAACAACGACGCAAGTTTCGTAAATTCCCCCCACTGCCTCTGTTTGCCCAGCTGGATAAATGGGTTCACCCCAGCTAGTCGAGCGACAGCTGACTAGCAGATCGCGCGTGGTGGAGTTTAAAGCGTGGGTACACACGCCACCTCTTCCAACAACTTCCTGACAACGTTGGTGGAATAGGAGACCAAATATACCACTCTCGAGTCCCTCCGGTGGGGGTAGGGCCCTGTCCGCCAGCAAGCGAGCACTTGCAGGGGACCCTCACCGAGTCCTCCTCCGCCTCTCATCGTTCATCATGAAGGTTTTTGTTGGGTTAGATCGCGTAAACATAAATGTGTCGTTAACCCACCACCACCCGACCTCAGCCAATTCTTACAATCGCCTGATGAAGCTGGTTATAATCACAAGCGAAACATCGTACTCGAATTATAAGTGTTGTGGGTTTACTCTCCAACACACCGGTGTGCTGTACGAGTAACGAATTGGCCACGTTTTGTTTAAGTGACAAACCTTACTCATTGGCTGTGTCGGGTGGTGGTGGGTTAACGACACATTTATATTTACGCAATCTAATCCAAAAGTAAATCTTTGCTACACGAATGGCATCGGTTGGCGAAAGCCAACTACACGTTAAACCGACCTCTCATCATCATCATCGTCCCGTGTCGGTGCGAAAAAACCACGCTGCAGACGGAGCACGCCATGCTGACGGCGGCCGGGGCCGCGCGCTTCGCCGAGGCGCAGGGGGTGGCGCGCGTGCCCCAGCACGAGCTCGTGACGGAGGCGGCGCGCTCCGAATGGGAGCGCTACCGGCGCTACCGCCACGCCGTGCGGGCGCTCTTCAGCTCGGAGCGGTGCGTCGCGCGCGGACACACATGGACAACGCCCGCGGACAAACGCAGACGCATGCACGGACACACACGCGGATACACGCGCGGACACACACGCAGACACACACGCAGACACACGCGCGGACACACGCGTGGACACACGCACGGACACGCGCGCGCTGCAGCTACGCCAACTCAGCGAGTTTTGGTCACAGGATTTTAGTTGTTCTGTGTCTTTGAAAGCGCGTGAGGCTTCAATAGACCACGAAGATTGGGTGTCTTGTATGTTACTGTACTTCCCCCGCACCTTCGATTAGCACGTTTGGCAACGTACAGCACGAAAGAAGTTCAACATACATATACATACTTACAATGTGTTTTTATATATATGCGTGTGTTTGTGTGTTTGTAAAGCGTCCGTCTGTCCGCAGGGCCCACGACACCGTGGGTGCGGTGGCCCTGGACGCGCGGGGGGACGTGGCGTGTGCCACCTCCACAGGGGGCATCACCAACAAGATGCCCGGTCGCGTCGGAGACAGCCCCATCGTGGGTACGTACGTATGTTGAGCTTCTTTCGCGCCATACGTAGCCATCCGTGCTAAACGGAGGTGCGGGGGGATGGACAACAAACTAAAGACAAAAAGCAGTTCTAAAAAATATATATTGGTTTCAATCTAGATCAGACATGGGCAAAGTACGGCCCGTTGGGCTTTTTAATCCAGCCCGCCGAACTTGTCCAAATATTATTATTAAATTAAATTTTACCTTTCTCCTGTAATGCCCCCATTTCCCCATTAGATGGCGCACTTTGACCGGGAGTTACGACATGTTTTTGTATTGTTCATGTTCGTGCAATTTGTTAAATTGCCTTGCAAATAAATGCTTTGCTACCTGTTAAAGGCCAAATCCTTTCATGTAATGATTTTTACATGTCATTTATATTAGTTCACACAAACACTCCATCCATCTGTTCCTGGCCCGGCCCCTCTGTCAAATTTTAGAACCCATTGTGGCCCGCGAGTCAAAAAATTTGCCCACCCCTGATCTAGATGATGGTTTAAAAGTGCATAGCTCCTCATGACATCCTAACATCGGAAGGAAGATTGTTCAGGACGGCCGCAGAAGCGCATCTGAAAGCGCACGATGTGGCGACCATCTTTTTTCGATAGGTTAGCCAAGAATGAAATACCGTATAGTAGTACTCTACCGTGCGCATGCAGTGGCGCACCCAGATGCACGTTTCACAGGAGACATTACTGTATTATATACGTATATAAGTTTTGCTGGCTGCGTGTTGTCTATTACTTTTCTGTTACTATCCTATCCCCTGTAACGGTGACGTCCAAAGAACGGTCACGTCCAGAGGAAAGGATGGACGCACGGATGGTTACGTCCAAAGATCGTGCAGGTTGCCAGTAAAACATTAACACCGCTGCTGAGCCACAGGCCGGCAACAAATAGCACTGCCAAGTTAGTAAAAAAAAACGTATTTCCAACTTGGTAGGAAAACAATTGTAACTCTGAACTATTGCAAATCATGTTTCTGTTTCAAAGGAAACACTCCAGTGCCTCAAGTACTGGTTGCTTATTGGGCAATCAATTAGTTCACGCACACTTTTTTATTTATTTTACAATTGAAACGATTATAATTAACGGGCGTCGAAAAATATCAGGGCGCAATAGCCCCTTTTGGAACCCACCACCAATAGATTATGGAGCCGATCTAAATGCTTGTGGAGTTGAGCGGTCCCCAGTACAATACCCTCCACCTCCTACTACTTTGGCCGTCACATGCTACTATTCGGCAATCTATCGCTACCACTGAAGTTAAAGCAATGTAGCACTCCCCCCCCCCCACCCCTCTTAATGTTAGAGGCGCGTCCGTAATAAAGACGACAGAGATTGTCCCCGATTGTGCGCCCACGCGTGGTGAGGATTTCCCCTCGTGTAGTTAGCAACTCACAAGTACTGAAATTAGCTCATTACGTGGGAGACAAGGCTGCCGAATGTTATATTTAAACAAAAATTATACATATCAAGAGAAATTGCCTGCTCAGTTTATTTCAGATGCAATTATCTCTCCGATGTATTTTCCGCCTTTACAGGCTAATTGGGAGGTCTTTTGTCTATGAATACTGTAAGGGCTGTTGCCGTTTATTAAAACACTCTGACACTCGGCATCCTACGCTCACACCAGTGTAGGTGCACTCTATCTCGGTCTTCACCGTAACACTGAATACTATTTGGACCCTACCCTCGGCTATCCCTTTGGCTCTCTCACTCGTCTGCCCGGAGCGGGGGATCAGCCAACACCGCTCTGCGACGAGGATAGGGGCCGTCCATAAATGACGTCACGCACCTAGGCGGGGGGGGGGGGTCAGACATTTGTGACGATGTGTGATGAGAGGGGGAGGGGGGGTTAGAAATGTGATGTCACATCAAAATGCGCAACTTTAAATAAATATTAATTAAATAGAATTGTTATAACAACACTAATTTTGATTAATTTTCATTATTAACTATTTGATTATTTAAATTTACTAAGGTCACCATTTCTTTATTCTGTGAAGGAGCGTTTTGCTTCTCCATGGGAGAATGGAGAAGCATACATTTTGTAAATGTTTTGAATGATTGTTATTAAACATTTTGATTCTAAGTATTCTACCAGGGCTTTTCATTCTGTGACATGAATGTGATTGTAATAATTGTACTCTCCATTTTGCTTCATTCTCCGACAAAGTTTCAAGTATTTTTTAATATTCAAGGTTCTTTCGGTAAAGACTTTACCGAAAGAACCAAGAATATGAATCCCTGCAGTCACGAAAGCTTTAAATCAATATTTTGTTAATAGTTATAATTACTTTTAATATTTTATAATTGTAAGAGAATTTCAATATAATATTCTGAACATCTGCAGTTTTAGACGTTGAATTTTATGCTAAATTTCATCTTTCCAACGCCTCCTTTTTAATACATGTTTTCTCCTATAACATCAGAGTGCAGCACCACATTAAATACGCACTACAATGACAATAGTTTAAAGTGATTTGAAGCATGTTTTATTTTTAAAATGGAAATATGGTTTTGGGGGGGGGGGGGGGCAGAGTTTTATGACGTCATATTTGAGGGGGTCTGACTTTTTGTGACGCGTGATGTCATTTATGGACGGCCCCATAGAGACCCCACTCCAGCCGGTCCTTACCGTGGCTCCCCACGACGACCATGCCGCCGTCACGGGGTCCCCCTTAAGAACCCTTTGGGCGGCTCCTCCCCCAAGCTCGGCCACGCCCATGTTCCCAAAAGTGCTTTACGAAAGCCCCTTACATAACCCGTGACGTTACGTCACCCTTGACCCCGCATGACTCTCAACCCGCTCGAACCTCCTTCCGCTCGCCCCCTCATTGTTTTACTGACACTACTCCTCTACATATATTTACATGTATATATGAGTATCTGTATCTGTGTATCTGTGTGAATATCTGCATGTATATCTGCGTATATTCATCGCTGGGCAGTAATGGCTAACGCACGTGGCCTTTAATCCCATTGCTCTTGGAGGCGAGGGTTGGTGTATCGCACACAGATGTCGTGAAACTTTCTTGCCGTGGGTGTCGAGGAGGTGCCAATCCCTGGCTCGCCAGCAGAAGGCGGTAAAAAAATGTGGACTACTCTCCATCTTTTCCATCTGTATGGGGATAGAGTGTTGACCCCTCACACACGTGGGTTTTTTCTCCAGGTGCGCCGGTTTCCTCGCTCGTGTATAAACACTCATCAATTGGTGGAAAACACAAAAAAATCACCACCACCTCCACCCAAAACAGGGTGCTTCAAAAAAACGTCAACATGGGACTATCGTTTTTAATGGAAGAATAACGGATAATGCACTCTAACATGATAACAAATGTGTAATGACGACTTTACACACTTCTCTTGAGATGGCACTCCATTGAAGACACATTCACTTGACATCAGGCGGAGACCCCCACTTCAACAGCCCCGAGTCTCCCGCGCATCTTCCTTTTATATACCAACACGAGGCCACGCCCCCGTTCTCGATCATTCTCGCTGACTCTGGACGCTCGCTCCACCGGCAGACTCCACCGTCCTCTTCCGTCACCTGACCACGCTCCCTTCTTCTCGATCATTCCCGTAGCCACCAGTCCCTTCGCACTCACAACTGATACCCCTGTCATTACCTCCGGTGGCCACTAGCGCATTCGCACTGTAGGCTGACTCCCCTGTTATTACCTACCGTATGTAGGCTCTATTGTTATTACAAATGTAAATGTTAATAGCTTCAAAAAGTCAAAGAGTCTCCACTCGTTCCCCATCATTATCAACACATGCCTGGAATCTTCTTCAGGTGGTTACCAGAGCCCAGAGGCAGCAGCACATTTATTGTGGTATTGTTGCAAATTCTCCGAAGTGTCAACATTTTTTTGAAGCACCCTATTATAGTTGGCTGCTCCGAATCACTGTCTGGCTGTTGCATTCCAGCTGCGTGGCTTCTCAGCAATTGCAAGAGATGCAATTTGCATGAACAGTATCTGAAACTAAACATTATTATGATATCCGTGTGTGGTGTCTGTGCAAGGGTGCGGTAGTGGGGAGCGGTAGCATTGCGGTGAGCGCACCGCTCTTCGAGCCCGGCGACGCGAGTTCAATTCCCGCCCGACGGCAAACACCAGCAACGATTATCTGAACCAGTTCTGGGCCTCCTCTAGGTCGACTCAGCCTCGAGTGAGAAACTGGTGCCAAACGCAAAACATCGCCACTGGGGAGATAAAGACGGCCGGGCGTAAGGTCGGCCACCCCGTGTGCCGGGCCGGTCTTCATTGGTGCTATTCGCTAACGCCGCTTGCCCCAGTAGTCTGTGTTTGTCTTTGTGCAAGGGTGCGGAGGCTACGCGGATAACGCTGTGGGCGCCGTTTCCACCACCGGGCACGGAGAGTCGATCATGAAGGTCACGCTGGCGCGACTCATCCTGTTCCACATGGAGGCCGGTGCGTGCGCGTGCGTGCGTGCGTGCGACCGCGTGCGAAATTGCGTGTGAGAACGATCGTTTCAGGCCGCCGCTTTATACATTTTAATTATCATTACATTGCACCAGCAACAAATTATTGCCAATTCACTGCATTGCATTACATATGTCGTAATGTGAGTCAATAACGCACTGACGTTTTTGTTACTGTAGGCGGATAACCGAAAATGATATGCGTGGAAAATTACAGTCCGCATGCATGTACGTTTTGAACTTCTTTCAGTGACACAAACGCGTGTACAAATCGGGGCAAACATATAGCGCGAGAGCTGCTTTCGACGTGGGAACCATGCTTTACAGAGTGAAAGTAACGCGAGATTAGGAACACGTGCGTCAGACTTGTGGACGTATTATCGATGGTGAAAGCTGCACCTTGCATAAGCACTGCACTGGGTGTGGGCGGTTAATTGGTCAGGGCGGATATGTGACGGTTGGATCCGCGACATTGCATTTTTAAATCTAAATCTTTTATTACTTTTTTTTTCTAAACTTCTTCGTGTGGTTTAGAAAATATATATTTGTTTAGGTTATTGGCTAAACTAGTGCCGTTCCTTGCCTAGAATTCCACTGTCTGGCAATCTGCTTAGGTTTTGCTTCGAAAGCCTGATGATGCATTGCGTGACCCCGTAGCGGTGACGAGTGACTCCTAGCGGCGCTGGCTGGTACAGCTCACGCCTTGCTATTCTCAAACATTGGCAGCACAAGTTATATTCTTAGCTCTTTCGGTAAAGTCACGTTGAAGGGAAACAATAAAATATATATAAAATAAAAAAATCTCACGACGTTTCGACCATAACACAAACGGTCGTCATCAGGTGTGTCGGTTTGCATAAATGTATTTATTTTTAAACGGTTTATTTATTTATTTAAAAACGTCAGTAGTTGTCCACCAAAAGACGACCAGGGTCGAGTCTCACTTGCGAGAGTGCACCTGGGTCACCAAAAATGATAACGGATAGAAAAAAAAACTTGGGCAATTATGCAAATAAAAAAATCAAGAGCTGAAACGACAGTGTCACATGATGAATAGAAAATAAAGCAGTGGTAATTAATAGATTTCCCGGAGCGTAATCAAAGAGTGCAGGCGGACATCACGAAAGGGAGAATATCCAACGCACGCACACACACACAGAGATCCCAACAAACTTTCCCCGTGTAGCTTCAAGACCGCAGGTGCAAGTTTCCATTCGAGAGCACTTCCTAAAGACGGCGGCGGAACGCCTGATGGGTTGGTGTGGCCAGAAACCACGCCCGGCAGCCTTTGTCTCCCCAAATCCGTGACGTCCAACGTACTGCGTCAGGTACTCATTTGAGACTGAGTTGACCTATGGGAGGGGGGGGGGATATAAGGCTTGCCCGCCACCTCTGATGTACAAGAAACTGGGCAGAATAATATCTCGCAATGCCAGAAGATGGGAGAGCTCGCTTGCACGTGCATTGCCTCGAGTGGCGTGTTGTTATGCGATTGACAACAAAAACCCGGGACTTTTAACGTCACATTTCTCAAAAAAGCTGTCTCAAATTACAGAATGGCCCTGGGGAAAACCTGGACAGATGGTAACTACAGTTGCCTGTGCATCATTGGAAAAGTTTTACAAAGTTGCATGCAAGTTTCTCTGGTGCCTCACCAGTAAACATGCAACGTTGGACCAACGTTGGCATGTAAGTTGGAACCTTTGTTACCCATAACTTCTAAAATAAAAACCCTCAAGTTCAACACTGTTTAGCTTCTGAGGTCTGATAGGATCGGCACATTCCATGTGGTTTTGGACATCAGCCTCCTACAGTACTCGCAAATATTGCTGTGGTCGACTCGAGTTGGCAGTCCATGGAATTTACCGTAATCTCCAGATTTTAAGACACCGCAGAAAATAAGCCGCACCCCAAACGAGTGCCCAAGTGTCAATACGGTTAACCAAATCTGTTCTCACACACACACACACCTACCAGATTATAATACGCATCCCCAAACATTACTTTAAAATACTGGGAGGAACAAAAGTACGACTTATAATCTGGAGAATACGGTAGGTGCAAGTATGAGCGTGGCGCGCTACCTGGATGTAAAGGAGCATGCGCCCAAAGAATCGTCACGCAGTTTCACGTGACTTTTACCGTGGAAAAAAAAATCTACCAAACCGACCACCGCCAGCAGCCCCGAACGCATGCATGCACCCGCGGTATGGCAAGGTCGTCCCAAGGTGCCTCACAAAGACCAAGTACCTCCCCCGCCCCCCACCAACACTTCCCCTGCATGTGATAAAGTGCGTTAGCAAGCGCCTATGAAGGCTGACTCTGCATATGAAGCAAGGAGAAGTAACGCCACTGCCGCCAGCCGCTCACTCGTCCACAACAGTAGATTCCCCTCTTGAGGCGCCGTCGACCGAAGCTAGGCGCCAGCCAGGTTCGCATCGACAATTTGACAGCGGTGCCGTGCATTTGACAGGGTTCGAGCCCATGTCGCGCCACCATTGTGGCATGGAATATAAACGGTTGCACGATAAATGACACACGTCCACGGCATGATGGGGGCTCAGAAAGCCAAGAGGCCAATGGACTAAAAAACTTTTCTTTATTAAAATGTGGAGGCACCGGTGGGAATTATGCTTATTTATGATTTTACGAAATATAACAAAGATCAATTGTTGAGTCTCGCACACCGTTCAGCCAAGAGTTTTGAGTTGAGCTCCTCTTCAGATTGATAAATGCATACGCACAATGACGAAGATTACTCATTTAACCAGGCAGACCATATGGGCCGGTGCTGTTGGTGAACACCTATTAACTATATTCTTAGCTCTTTCGGTAAAGTCACGTTGAAGGGAAACAATAAAATAATAAAATATATATAAAACAATACAAAATAAACCTATTAACTATTTCTATTTTACCAGGTAAGACCCACAGACCTATATAGTTATTTTTTCAGAAGCGACCTGGCCACACATGATAGCTCAACGAAGTGGCTTATCATATGTAAATGTATAGCAGCCAAATACTATAAACGCATGTTTTTAAATGTGGAGGGGAAAACCAGAGGATCCGGAGTAAAAATCCACGCGACCACGGGCAGAGACATGCACACTCCAAATATACAGGCATCAGGGTAGTGAACAAACCCACGACCTCCTGTATCCAGGTGAGGTAGTTAACATCTCGCCACTGTGGCCCTATTATTGTGGGCACGTAAAACAAGGTTGTGCGGTATTCATCATACCCTGCCACCTTTGTCTCCCCAGTATAGTACTGGGGAACGGTTGTTCACACACTTGCGCAACAAACTCAGAAACCCAGGTTCAATCTCCAGCCAGAGTACACGGCATCAGTTGATGAACTATGCACGCTAATCGTGTGAAGTTTTACTAGCATGGAATGCACATCCATGCCAGCGTTGGTGTGCATGCACCCTGTAAATGATTATCAACTATAGAAACTTGAATTATCTTACCCTACTGTAATTCATTTTACTGTACAAAAATAATTCCCGGGTGTCTTAAGTGTGGCTCGCTGAGCTTTGGACACTTCAATGACAATCCTGACGCAGAACTTCTCCTGACCTTCACCTAGGTCAAATCAGCCTTAAATTGTGATTACCTGTAGTGGTGTGTATAAAAAAACCCACACGCACAGATTTACCTGCACAACCCGTAGGGGTACGGCACTGTGCTCATATTTTTCCACTGGCTGTTCTCGGGCCTGATTATCCCCAAGGTCATCTCAGCCTGAAATGATTTACCTGTTACGGTGTGTAGAAAAAAAAACACGCAAAGATCCCCAGGATAACCTTTTGAGGCAAGTGCTATTAGCAAGCACCGATGCAGGCTGAGACGGCACACAATGAGGGTGCCGTGGCCAGGACCACGCCTAGCCACCTTTATCTCCCAGTGGCTATGTTTATACACCTTACCAGGTACTGATTTGAGTCTGAGTTAACCTAGGGGAGACCAAAGACCGGTTAAGATAATCGTCACTGGTGTTGGTCATGAGCAGGAATCGAACTAGGGTCGCCTGGTCCATAGCGCGGTGCGCTAACCACTACACTATCGCTCACCACAGTGCAATAACCACGACGCCACACACACACACACAGAGCTACCTGCATAATCCTGTAGGGTAGAGTACCGAGCATGCAGGTAGCTCATTCCGAATGAGATTTGTTTTTTTTTGTCCTCTGGCTGTTCTTCTTTCAAAAAAAGTTGCAGATGAGAGATTTCTTTTTTTGCCAGAGGCATGCACTCAGCAAATCTTTCAACGATCACATTCGCACCTGTCTCCTGACACAACGCACACAGACCGGGCCGTGCACGATGGAACCTGTCCGCGCAGGGCCCCGGTTGTACGTACAGCACCATACGCAAGCAGCCGTATAGAAACAGACACACGGGGAGAAGTCATTACGCAACAGATGGCCTCAATATTCAAAGAATTGTCGGTGAGGAAAGATCTCAAACAAGACGACGCTGCTCCAACCGTAGTCATTTCATCTGCGGACGTTATCGACAGCCAGTCAGTCACAAGACCTTTCATTTCTGCTAGTCCATGCGCCAGTTTCCCAGTACTAAATACTCATGAGATTTTCCACAATATACCAAGGGTGGGAAAAACCCGATTTTTTTTTGCCCGACAAATCGGGTTATTGGTTTTAATGGAATTAAACCCGATTTTGCCGATTAAAACCCTGGTTTTATTATCGGCGTCTCGTGCACACTTCAATCCTGCTCCTGGTCGTCGTCCGCCGCTACCGCGTCATCTTCGTCGTCGCTCTCGCTGCTGGACTCGGTGTTGTTGTCGCCGTCGTCGGGCGTCGGGTCGTCGTAGAACGCGTTGAGGTTCGACTTAATGAAGACGAGCTTCTCGACTGAACGCCGCTAATGGCCCGAACGCCGCTAATGGGTGCGTGCGACTGAAATCCCAACTTAACTTTAATAAAACCGAATAAAACCGGATTTGGGCAGGATCAAGGTGCTCTGGTTTTATATAAAAACCGATTAAAACCCGAATGAATAAAACCGGGCCGTGCCAGCCTTGAATATACACGTTTTCGTCTTCTGATGTCCTCTTCATCTTCTGCTGTCCTCTTCATCGTGAAAACCTGTAGAAAATCCACATCAACGCCATGCAACGCAACTTGAATTTTTCAAGCACGTAATTATTTGCCGTTGTACATGTGCAACATACGTACGTATGTCGAACTTTTTTCGCACCCTCAGTAACCAACCGTGCTAATCAGAGGTACAGCCCGTTTGTTAATTCACTGCCAGATGGAGGTCTCCCCGTGCCATACGGGCCGTGGAAGGTTATTTGACCATACTTCACCACGCCGGTGCTGCCCTTGCATCTCAAGATGTGCCCCTTGTGCCCCGACCCAAGGGAAGTCCCCGGATGAGGCGACGGCCCTGGCACTGAGCCACATGCGCGACCGGGTCGGAGGTCACGGCGGGGCCGTGGTGCTGGGCCGGGACGGGTGCTGGGGGGTTCGCTGCTCCACCGAGCGCATGGCCTGGGCGGCCGTGGCCGCAGGCTCGCTCTACTACGGCCTTCAGCCTGGGGAAGTCCACATCGAGCCTCTCAAGTAAAGCCACCAAACGGTCCGGTTTGGGCTGGGACAGTTCCCCCGGTAGTTGGCTCAGCGCTTCCCCAAGAAGCTTTTGTGAAAATCCGTATTTTGTCCCAGTTTAACATTTGACGGCTTCATGCCCGATGGCTGTTGCAAACTCCTTGCAGCGGAAAAGTCGCCAAACAGTTCTCCAGAAGTCGGTGAATGGATCTTGTTAGGTTGTTACAAATGTCAATAGACGATTTCCCAAGGACGGTATTACACATAATGCGCTGATACTGGATCTTTAATACCTTTAATACACAGCTGGAATCACGCCACTAGACAATGAACTAGACGTATTACGCAAAGTAAACAATTTAGGATATTTATATGCATACTATCCGTGCTATCGGTTCCCTGCCTCTATTCAAGTCTCATATCCCTTTTTCCTCTTCCTATGACTCTCTGCCTCTGTACAACATTATTTGCCCAGTTCTTGTACGGCATCTTGAAATGCAATATATTAATCCACATCGTCAAGAGTTGTAGGTATTACCTCCTAATAATATATAATTTCCCTAGTTTATAGTCACGAAATGTATTTGCTGATTAAAAACTTGGCAAAAATATTGCTTGCAGTGCTGCAATAGCATAGAGTAAAGAGTTCAGTGCTAACGTACTGTATTTCAAAACTATAATTACCGATTTTCATATCAAATAAAATAACTTGTTACGTTTACAGTTGTTCGTTATGATTTGTTTCGTGTGTTTCCCTGTCAATGGAGTGTTGTGACCATTTCATGGAATCTCGAGAAATATTTACAGACAAATCCAAAGAAATCTGAACACATCCATACATACTGGACCAGGCTCCCAGTGGCATCCACGTGTTTCCCCACTTTTAGGATCAAATTTCGAGTGATAGTGAAGCGACTTGAACTGTGAATGAATTGAATAATGAGACAGATGATTCTTCAGGGTGGGGATTCTTTACTTAATTATGTATTTCATGTGCTATTGAAGAGCAACGTACAAACCATGATAACTGTGTGTTGGGTCTGCTAATCCATTTAGTGGCATCGGGAATTGATTGATGTACCTCCTCCTACGACCCGAGTTAAATTCCCACTTACGGCCACCAACAGCTAATCATCTTAACCGGTCCCAGGTCTTCTCCCCTCGGTCGACTCAGCCTTAAATTAGTACCTGGTGCGGTGTGTAAACATCACCACTTGGGGGCACAAATGCAGCCAGGTGTGGTGCTGGCCACCCTTGTGTGCTGTGCCGGACTTTATAGGTTCTCACTAATAGCACTTGCCCCAATAGTTTGTTAAAGGCTACACGGGGATCTTTGTTTTTAGATTTGTCTGCATGATGCTGTGCTGCTCCTGGGTACAAAGTCCCCATTCGTTCTCTTCACGGGGCGTTTCAGCTACAGCTGCTGCAGTGCTTTGGAGGCATGGGTCACCTGCAGTTATTAGTACATTATTATTATTCTTGCACAGGTCAGACTTGTCACGGGCCAATGTCCAAGTTAATAATCAATCCCTCCAGTAACATATTTTACAAGCCAGGTGGCACTGTGGTCAGAGCACACGGCTTCTCAATCGGAAAAGGTTACCAGTTAAAATCCCGGTCAGAGGTCAAACTCGGCCCTTCCAGTTAAAATCCCGGTTAAAATCCCGGTCAGAGGTCAAACTCGGCCCTTCGTAACTTCATCCCTCAGTGGTCAGTATTAATGAGTGCCAGCGAAGTAGAACTCCTCTTATCAGTGACCATATTATCCGTAACTCCAAGCAACAAAGGGAGCTTTAGGGTCTGCAAGAAAAAAATAAATTGATAACACCTATCTGTGATGTTCGTCTCCCACATTGTCACAGGTAAGAGGAGTTCCGTATAATACCAGAAGTCACCGGTTTTGACTCACACACGCCATAGGGATGTGGAATGCACACCAAATATCTTAGGGCTGTTAACAGGAGAGAAGCACCAGCATGCACTTATTTGCATTGGAGACTATTTTGACGTTCCTTTTTATAAATAGATATTTTTTGTTGTTTACCCACACTTTTATCCTGATTTGGGTTATCCATTTGGATCTCTTGCCAGGCAGTGCAACCTTTTATGTTCGAGAGAACAGCCCACGGAAGTGGTTACCGCAGAGCTACCTCTAAGATACCGTCACGTGGCATCTCATCCTGCATATGATAGGAATGTTTGTCGCATGACAGTCACACCATTACGTTATTGTCAGAACTGGAAATTAGCCAAATTAAGTAAAGAACCAATTTGGTCTTTTACGTAGTGGGTTTTTTGTTGTTACAGTCATTGGTGACCAAGCTTGGATCATCAACTGACTACATTTGAGAACCACGGTTTAATCACAGGCGGTTAAAACCTGGATACGAACCCAGGTTCTCATCAGTGCTCTGACCTCTGAGCAACCTGACCACCTCCTGTTTAGAATGTTCTGACTGGCATTTCTCTCGCATTGCCAAAGGATTTTCGCGGGAGCGTTAGCCGGCACTCAGCTCTGTCATCAGGGCCCTGAGCCCGTGCTGGAAATTCCACATTCACATTGACAGCACCTGTCTTCTACGGGTCGTCTCCAAAATCAATGGCTAATGCTTTGACCGCGCTCCAGCAGCCTGCCAAGATTGTGGTGATTAACTTAGCGTCAGCCCGATCAATATGAGCCATCCGTAGGACGGAAGCCAGTGCAGTTTTCTTCATCTGATTTACTTCAATAGTGTTGACAATAAATATGTACAATTCAGCTTTGCACCCCCCCCCCCCCTTCTCCCACATACATGGTAGGACCTGGAAAATACAAAAAAAAATCCTTCAACAGAGATACATATGAATAGCATGCCACAGTGTAACGCCGTATATCCGGACGTCGCATATTCGCCCTGACCAATAACCTGCCCCCACACATCCAGCGCAGTGTGTGGTATTTGTGCAACGGTGTGGCTGTAATTTCCACATAGATGTTCGCAAAATATGACACCTTCGCACACGCCGTACCGCATTGCGTTCTTAAACTCGCGTACATTTGCCTCCTTTCAAAAGCCCAGGGAAGAATGGTCCCCATGTTTAAGGCATTTTCGTCCAGTCACCAGTTTGTGCGTGGGTGCTGGTGTCATTATGTACATGTTCCTCTCCAGCAAGTTGGATATCCGACGTTCTGTACGTCATTGTATCAACGAATTGGGTTTACAATATACAGGGTTGGTCCAGATGTCTTGTGACCCACCATTTAATTATCCAAAACTTGTTTTTTTTTAAGTAAGATTTACTTCACACAGACATGAATATTTAAAGGAACGAATCTTAGGGGTCACTTCATTGGGGGTCACAAGGCATCTGGCCACCCTGGTGGTCACAGGCATCTGGGTCATTCCCTGCACAGAACCAAGAATGATAAATTACTCATCTTAATCATAGTAGTGTAATGATTTATCTATTCACTGTATCCGAAATGCATTTGAAAGCGACGCCGGTGTTGAGTTTGGATACAATTTGTTGTTGGAAATGATGTATAAATTAGTATCCATGCTATCAGTATATCTAATCCATTTCAGTCGAATTAACAGCACTTACTGAAACAAACAAAAAAATTGTGATATGAAACCTAATCTTTGTCATCGTTTAAGTATTGCGTGTGCACCCACTGTACATTTTTGTATAACCTGTTTGTTCGGGGTGGTTTTGGGGCGCTTGTTTTACAGATTAATATAATTACTTTTGCATAAACCTCGACACACACTCCCATGTACTTGCATGTTCTCCGAATCATCATAATTTGTTTTAATAGCCTCGCATTGCTATGTGTCCATCGGCAACACTGCGAGAGTGACCCATCTTTGTTTAAACAAAGGAACCGATTCACTTTGTACGAGTGCATGTTGAACTTTTTTCGTACCGTACGTTAGCCAACGGCGCTAATCGTCGTCATCATCATCATCAACATGATCAACCCGAGCCACCTCCTTGCGATGTAAAACAATCCACGCAGAACTCCCTGCGCGCCAGCTGATCCCATCGCTCCGTCTCCTCCAGCTTTCGTCCTCTCTCGCGGTTGCGTTCCGTTCCTTCGCCGCCACAGTCATTGTTCGAGATCATCGTCCACCGTCATGCCTTTGCTGTCCCTACTTTTGGGTCGTTTCTGACCACGTCTCTGTGATGCGCGTCACGGCGCTGCTTAAGACCTTTCTTCGTTGAGCACATCGGGCATGTTACGCTTAATGATTAACATTGTTTACGGACGGCAAAGGAATGTTGGTGAATTCTAATCTAGACAATAACTTCTGCAGTGGTGTAAATCCGCGCACAGTATATTGTTGGGCCAACGCCTTAAATTCTCGATTTGCTGTTGGAGCAATTCATATGTCTATGGGCAAGGGCAGAAAAGGGTTCAGCCGATGTGGATGAAAAAAAACCTTAGCACAATAGCACCGGTTTCCTTTAACGACCAACGAAAGTGAATTACCAGGGATTTTTTCGCATATGGAATGGTTGTGGTGGAACGCCCATTTGTGCAGCCATTGCGCTCCCCCCACTCCATGTCAATGCTATTCGAAGTGACTTTCAAAATCTGCTCAGGCAAGGCAGATTTCAGATCTCTTGAGTGCTGCCAAATAGAGCCGAGACGACCCCTGGCCCCTTGAAGGCAGGAACCCCCTCCCCCACCACAAGCCATCCCCAACGTGACGCAGCTGACGATGCCAATGACACCACCAAGCCCAGCCTAGCACCTCCCGTACAGCGGCACACGTGACAATAAAGGTGCGATTTCCACCCCACCCCCCCAAATACTTTAGCGTCATCCGATCGGTTGAGTGATTTAAACTGACCGTCGGTAGATGAATCAATAATGTAAATAATCAGATAGCCCAACTCTGCTGCCTAAGGTCAATTGCACAGGTTTTCGTGAACTGTTCAATGTGCAATGGGCGGGAAACTTTCAGAGAAAGAGGCGGGCCCAGAGGTTTAGCGTGGGTGACATGTGCCCTGGTGCAAGGAATTAAATGCTCCACCTTTCCGTTCTCTTTATAGCCCTGTGCCTGTGTCATTATCCCTGGGCTAATGGGCCCTGCTGCAGTTACACCGCCTGCACACTTGACAGTTATGCCATTGTCCATCACCTCCCTCACCATTCCGGCAAAGAAAATAATAAAAACTATACTGCCAGTAAACATGCAAAGTCGGGCCAACCTTAATCCAATGTCAACCAACAGTGGCCCAACGTTTGCGTGTTTATGGGACTTTACTTTTTAAAATTGTAATGTAAATTAAAATAACTGTTTATGTTATGTAACGTCACTTCTAATCACTGTATCAATATTGTTGTTATACAATAACTGACGTCAAATATTTAAGTTCATATAATTATGACGTGCGTTGAGTTTTAAAATGAAAATGATACCGTATCACGTTGCAGAAATTGTGGTTTTAGCTCTTTGAATGGACTGTATACTGCTGATTACCCCCTTTATGTTACTGTACAGCACTTGAAAATTTAAAATGTTCATCGATAATTATAGGTTTAATTTCTAATATACAACACTGCGGTGTGTTCATTGCTTAGTTGTCAAATGGAACTCCAGGGAAAGGTAATGTTGGTATCAAAGGTGACAAAATGGAGATGCTCAACGTTTTAACGGTAAACATTAGGCCGAAGTGTATTTATTTGTGCAGACAGCAATCCCTTTGCCCCACGTAAGTGGCAGCACGGAGTGAGAATTGTAAAATTGTGATAACCGACTGAAAACTAATTTCACGCGGAGGCTTTCACGACCAAATAATACGGTTCATAATTGCAGGGATTATTTTTTTGGGTCAGATCGTGTTGGGAAGATCGTCAATTCGAGCTGTGCCCCTCCACCAACCGACGCAGACAAACAAGTCAAGTTGTCACATGGCAAAATGTGCCAATTGATTTCGTCTTACAGCAAACGGGTCAGATTTAAAGCAAGGTTAAATGTAACAATAAAAAAAATCTGACTCATTTGAAAAGGATGTTTACAGCATATACAATATACACTGTACGATTCCAGGTCATGGTTAAATTAAGTGCTGAGTGATATTCGAACCGGTACAGCCCAGCTTGCCACCAATTTGTGTACCAACCCACACTGACCAGCGTCGTGAAGTATGACCAAAGACACGATGTGGGGAAGCCTTCGTGCAACCATGGATTGACAAAGGTCTGTAAATATATTTTAATGGCAATATATAATTCAGATATTTGGAACCCTTAATTCGTCCTGTCATCTCAGGTGGCACCAGCAAATAGAGTATCTGGACTTGGCTCATGTATTACAGTACTTTGTTAAAAATGTATGTACGCATGTTGAACTTCTTTCACACCGTACGTAGCCAACCATGCTAATCGGAGGTGCGGAATAGTAATGCAATGCCCTTTCCCTGTAACACAACTATAGGGGCCGAATAGGCAAAGGCATGTAATAAGAGGATAGGTTGTTGGGGCACCGAGGCTCGGAGTGTGAACACGTAAGTACAGGGCCCCTTGGGTGTGGCACCATACACAAAGCCAATGGCCACAGCCGCATGTTTAAAGCCATGTTTAAAGCCACAATTTTATCCATTTTTCATTAGAGCCTTGGGTCCTGGACATGGACTTCCAAGATGTCCGTTGACCCTCCCCATGATATCTCTAAGACTTCATTTTTTAAAAGGTTTATTTAAAACAGAAATGAGTATTAAAAGTAAAAAAAAATGTTAGGGGTAAATTAATTGGGGATCACGATATACATGGGCGACAAAGAACTTGAAGTTCCTTTATTTAAAATTAGATAAGATAAAGTTGACACCAGAAGTATAATTTCCAGTGGAAACCTGGATAATAGCATAGAACTACAGTACAGCATAACCAAACGGCACACTTTATGTGTATTTGCTGTGGATAAAGCACATACGAGCTCTCTTAATTACACCAGACAAATAAAAAACACCATCAAGTTTAAGCATATGAAATTAGTGTCCACGCTGTTGTGATGCTAAACATGCCTTGAAAGAAACATAGTAGACTACGTTTGTATGTACAGGTATTGTATGTATGTTGAACTTCTTTCGCACCGTGCATAGCCAACCATACTAATCGGAGGTGCATAGAATTGGACTCACTGAGTAATTTAACCAAATTCAGCAGTTACTTTAATCGGTCATTCCCAAGTAATCTGCAAATAGGACTATCCTGGTCTCTTCAGTTCTAGCCTGGTTAATTACAATTATCCATATTTTGGTTTGACCACGTTTTGTGCCATGTGCTTGTCATCAAACATTGGACATGCAATGCACCACATTTTACAATTTAACTTTTTAACATACATTATTTATTTCGGAATACTTTTAGATTCCTGAAGGATTTGTCTGTTACCCAATAGCTACTATTAGGTAACTATTCATATGCCTAATTTAAACGCTGGCAAATCATAAAACGATTCTGAAATGTAATTATGATCAGGCCCCCATTGTGTAAACAACTCTTATTATTTAGATTATTTTGCTCCTCTAAATTTCCAAATGATAAGCCAATTTGTTGAGCTATCATTTGTGGCCAGGTCGCTTCTGAAAAATAAGTCAATACCTCAGTGATCTTTGCCTGGTAAGATAAAACATTGTTTAGTTTTATATGTATATATTTCTAAGCGATTTGTTTACATTTCCTTGACTTTGTACTCCTCTCGTATTTTTGTATTGTTTGTTGTTGTAACGTTCTGACGCGCCCCTACTGGACATCTATGAAAAAGAGCTTTATAGCTCATCGGATTCCTCCAGTAAAAATAAAAATGCTGATGATCCACTCTATCTCTCTACTAGCCGGTCTGTTCATGCTTTACGAAGAAGGGCCACTGCCCGAAACGTCGCCTATTGCTGAACTGTTAAGCCCACTTGTTATTGACGAATACGTTGAAGTTTTTTTTAGATAGGGGTAGGGTTAATTTTCGTGCCCTTAGGGGGGGTAATGTTTAGTGTTCCTTAACACTAACCTCAGCCTACCCCCGCCCCTCCCCTCGCCCCGCCCCCTCGCCCCGCCCCCTCCCCCGACCCCGCCCCTCTCCCCCCACCCCACCTCCCCCGCCCTTCTCCCCCCACCCCACCTCCCCCCACCCCCCTGCCCCCCCCGCCTCGCGCCGCGATCGCTTCCCCGGTTGTTGCTGTGCGGGGCGGAGCACGCTCCTATGCGGACTATGACATAAAATTACAATGCGCTGCTTATCGGTGATGGGAAATATAAAGGCGGCATCGGCCAATCAGAGGGCGCCGTCCGCCATCTTGGCTCTCGTAGTGCCGCGGTTAATATAAATCGCGGAAAATAAAGAGGAGTCCGCGATTAAATCTCCGCCGTAAAAGGGTCGCAGTGTCTCGGGAAAAAATCCGTCCGATGGAGTCAAAATCAAGAAGAATTCTCAGCTGATCGACTGGCGTGCGCGGCGTTTCGTTAAAAATCCAAATAACGCAAAGTAGTTAAATTTTTGAGGTATTATTGTTTAGGGCGCGGATTGGTCCGCGTCGTCTAATGGCGACGCGGCTCTCGGCTCCGTTCAAACTCTCCCCGCCTCGCCCACCCAAGCAACTTTTACCTCTTTAACTAATTCCGTTTTACTTTACCTTTAATTTAACAACTGGCGCTTTACATTTTTTTTGTTTTAAACCGAGGAATTTAAACGCGTTCAGACCGAAATTTGTGCGCGCACTATCGCATTGCCCGGGGCCGCGTAGGAACACCGCGGTCTGCGATCCGAGTACTCAGGTCAGAAGCACCCTGGTTAAGTTCTCGCCTAAGAATTGCGTTTATTTTAAATGTTTATTTACATTCGTTTATACTTCATATGAAATGTAACATTGCTTTGAAAGTGTGGTTCGCACGCACGCGCGTTGAACTGAACCCCCGTGTGTCCTGTGCCGATGCATTTGGTAAACCGGCGTCGTTCTAGCGGGATTTTTAAAGTTACAAATATATTTGTTACGATCTTTGTACGTGTATAATTTACCGACCTTTACCAATCCACTGCAGGATGAAGGCCCCCCCCCTTCCGACGCCACACGCTTTGACTATGCGGTACTTTACGCCGGTAAATGTTGCTTTAGTGTACGGCTGATGGGGGGGTGTGAGGGGTCCAGTCCACGCCACTAATGATAACCGTGGCTGGGAATCCAACTGGGATCCGATGGTTTTATAGCGCATTCCGACAAATACCAACCCTGTATTGTACACACATAACACACACACACGTGCGGTGTTATGGTGTACGGCGCGCAGATCTTGCGGCGTGGGGGGGGAGTTCCTTCAGTCTGTGGCACGTGTTAATCCAACACTGTCATCTTGGACGACTTGCCGGTGGGAGATGGAGCGATTGAATGAGTTCGTTTGCAGATTGCTTGTGAGATTTAATGACGGCCACAGGATCGTGATGTGGCTTGGCGTGGCTGGCGGGCGGCCGAGGGGGAACGAGGCCCTTATCCAGCAGTGGATTGGCCATGGATGATGATTTTGTCATTTAAATGCGTACTTATTCTGGCCGTGGGAACGTGGAATTACCAAGGCACTACCTCCTGGGAGGCGTCGATCTGATGAGTACCGCGGGTCCCTTTGCTCGATTGCGTGGGAAACCGCTTGGGCCGTACAGTAGAGTATTGCGTAATGCAAGTCCTCTGTGCCGTGTGTATTGTAGTTGATTATTTCAAAGGTTATAAGCAGCACTAACCAGAGTGGTGAAGTATGGTCGGACAAACCCCCCCCCCACCCACCAGCATGGAGTGCTTTCATCCAGAAGTGGCTTTGTAAAGGGACTGTAAATTGTTGTTTAGGCGTAACATGGACACAGGAATATTTGTATAATATGCATTTCACGTCGCTTTTGGGTGCACGGGCACACACGTGTATAGCCATGGAAATTTACTGTGCATTTATTAATCCACTGTTGGATGAATCCCTCCCCATTCCGTGTCGGACGTGGGTTTTAAAAATGCATGTAATTTGACCACACGGTGAAATTATATCACCACACGGTGAAATTATATACTTTGGGTTGGTGAAGAGGAAACCCAATAACCGGTTCGGATATCGCCACTGATGTGAATGGAACTCGGCTCTGTGGGTTAATAGCGGAGTACGTTAACCACCCTATAAACACTTTACTGTATATAGATATGCGGTTGTACACAATACACGGATGGCAACACGCGCGTACTGTACTGGGAAATGTTAAGGAAGGAGAGTGCATATTTCTATTTTTTTTAGATGCATCAGCGTTTTTATTATTTGGGGAGACATCGGGTTCCAAAAAAAATGCAAAAAGTCAGCTTTCTTAATTGCGATCTCAAAACTGTTGTCATACATCCATCATGTACGGGTTGGCTCGATAGAAGGGCAATTTCCCCGAACGTCAACCTATTGCAAGATAGTGCGGCGTTAATGGTGTTTGTGATAAGTTAATGTTAGCGTGTCTTATCACTGGCGGTCCAATGCCCTAATGTTTTGTCCTCCTAGGTAAGTTATATATATTGAGACATACTGATTAAACGTATAGGGATATATATTCGGTACACGTGTGTAGTTTACGGTTTCTCTATGTAAAGTATGTGCACGTTTATATCCGAATTCACGAATACTGTATTAAACTGATTTGTGTGCATGCCGTATATGCGTGGCACCCATCCTGTATCTACACTTGTGATAATGTGAATGTACTACCCATTGTACACATACATTTATACACCAGCGAGTATTGTGCATGTACAAGATTTAACATAGATTTACACATACAGTAGACGCAAACTGCGGTGTGCGTCCTTGAATATACAGTACACGCGCCCAGGTGTACACCCCCACGGTGTGTACTCAACACGGCTGTTTACATTCAACATTAGTTCAACATGGGTGTGAACCCAGGGTTAATAGAAACATCTCATTTCGGAGCCAGATCCGCCTTTTATTCAATAGGAAACTTGCCTAGCAGTTAGTACTGTCCTTGTAACAATAATAGTGCATTGTGTCAATGAAGTGCCGTCCGACCCGACTTCCCACACGTTTGTTGGGTTAGAGGGTGGGGACGGCCTTTGGTAAGTAGCCTTAAGGAATCCTTAACACACCCCCTCTCTCTCTCTCCATTGTAGAAACCACTCCACGCTTTATCGCAATGAGTAAGCCGGTGAATGAGACGCAAAACGTAAGCCCTCCGTGCATCTTGACACCGATGCAGTTCAGAGTTGGCCTTTGGCTATGTGCTCGCTGACAAACACGCGCACAGCCAGGAGTCGACCCGACTAAGCGTGATAATGTTTAGCAGTAATACAACACCGCGTGGGACTATATAATACTGTGGGCAATGGCATTGTTATCCTCTTAGTATTGTACTGTGCGTATACACTTTGCGATATAAATAGGATTAGGGATAAGGAGCTACGTGCTTAGTACAGTGAACATGAATATGAAAAAAGGAAATGAGCAGCAGGGGCAAAAAAATAATTTTTGTTACGCAATGAAGACAATGGGTGAACAGTTTTGTGAATGAGACTGCCCATGCTGAGTTTCCAAACTCCCCGAGTTTGTGTGCGTCAGTATTTAAGCTAAGATGTTACCAGTGGCCGAGTGTTAAACATCAAAGTCATTTCAGAAATGGGCAACCTTTTTGTAAGTCACTGACATTGGTGGGGTAGCGTCTCTCCCACTTTTAGATTGACTCCCGCCAAATTCGATTTGTTTGACTGGTTCGTGACTGATCTGGTGTTCCTATGTTATCAGCCTCTGCCGGTGGCTATGTTAAAGGCACGGCAATTGTTGGCCTACCAAAATGCCTTGGTCATTGTTTTATTTTGGTATGGATGGCCAATGTATTTGTGTAACACCAAGTGTTGTTGGTGTTACCAAAACATATACAGTATTGGCACCAGCTGGTTTTGCTTTGGTTGATCGTGTTGGTGTGCCTTAGACCGTGTGCGTCGGTGTGCTTGATGCCGTGTACGTGACTACGTCTTGCTTGAAGTGCTTGTGAACGGCGAGTGTGGTGGGAAAACGCGGTGTGCGTGTGACCAGTGCGTGCTGTGTGTATGTATCCACGTAGAGTGCACACACAAGCCTGCCTGTATTTTCATTGGCTGCCCAGCTTATCCCTGCCGTAACTGGACGCTATAATAAGGTCAAACCAAAGGCAAGGCGCACACACACAAAAAACCCGGAATTAATATGGCGGGGTGCTGGACTGGGTTGGGCTTTGGCTAGGGTTGTGGGATGGGGGCGGTGTTATTCGACGACGTAAAATAAAGAATCAAATGGAAACCTCCGCCCCCTTCCCGGCACCGCATGGCACTAGCACCAGTGGGCAAGGGGACAGTGCAAGGGGTAGACCTCAGCCACCGCGGCGGCGTTGGGTGGGGGGGGGAGCCACCATGGCTTGTGGTGCGGCTTTTCGGCGGTGAGTGCGGTGGGTGGTTCGGTGCCTCTGTCTGGGCCGCGGGGTTTGTCGTCGGCGGGTCCTGCGCTGTACGCTGCAGCTTTTTTTTATTTATTACACTGTGTGTGTGTGTGCGCGCGCTCGAATATTGTACGTGCATTGATTTTTAGTACTAATGTCCGTTAGGCTCATGTGCTGTTGGAATAACGTGGATGCTCGTGCACGTTATGTGTGTGCGCATTTTTTTGACCTGGAATGCAGTACAGATGCAGTTATTTTATATTTTGCCTTGTGTATTTTCTTTTTAAAAGGGGGCAGCTTTCGTGCTAACAACCCCCCCCCCCCATTTAAATTGTACAGCACTCCTTTTATGTACATATTTTATATTGATGAGCGTTGTGTTTTGATGTATTCATTTATAAGCTTTATTGAGAGTTGACGATCCACTCGCTCCACTAACTAGCAAGAAGGCGGATATTGTCGTACAATGAACCAAGGACACCGCACGACACGATTTTGTAGCGTAAGAGGCGGCGGTGCAAACGTTTGTGTAACAGCGTCGACGGTGGCGTGTGTTGGTGATCTTTATTTTTACACCCTTGTTTCTACGAAACGTTCTTTTTTGACAAAAAAAAAACCCACCGCAGCGGTAAATGTGTGTAGCAGGAACGAGTGCTGGAAACGAGGAAGAGCGGGGCAGGATGCGGTGTTGGTGAGCGGCGGGTTTGGGGGGGGGGCATGTCTCCTACTGTATGTGTCGTTTATTTTTTACTCCGTGTCCACTGAAGGTCACACACACATGCGCGGCTAGTGGTGGTCGCAAGAACTTAGCCGAGCCGCTGGAACAAAAAGAAACAGCTGACGGGCCAAAAAAATGCGTTGCAGGGTTCAGAATTACCTCGGGGGGGTGGGGGGGCTAGTGTTTTATGAAGAGATGGTGAAGAATATGCTTAGGCCACCCATACATTTTGTGTCTGCGATAGATGTTGTCTTTGCAGTGGTTGAAGAGGTATCGGTCTTATTTGTAGTACTGAGAAAAAAATATGCAGCTTATACAAAACATTGTGAATTCTGTAGCACTGCTTTTTGGAAAGCATAAATGGCAAAGACCGGTGTCTTGCTCACGGGGGGGGGGGTTGGGGCGTTTAGGCGGCACGATTGGCGTTTTTGAAGGGGGCCCCACTTTGCGAGTCACGCACACTTGTGTTGTGGGATGTTTCGTGTTGCATGGCTCAGGCTTGACAACAACGCGCTGGATCGGTAGACGCTCGGTCAATTTGGCATTTTTAAGCATCGGGAGCCGACCACTGCTCCCTTGCACTTTAAACTGCTACTAACCACCAGCACTAAAACAGCGGAGGGTCACATAAAATTATCCTGGCGTTTTGTGGTCGATTTGTTCAAGGTGATTGTATGGGTTGTCTCTGCCAAGATATTTGCCCTTCTACCCTCATGGTTTAATGGACAGATTCACCTTGGACTGGGGTTTTTTTCCCAATTACTGTACACGTATATGAGAAGCAAAGTCAATGGTGGCATGCGTGTATTCCGCCAAAAGGCGGGGGGGGGGGATGTTAAGTGACCTGTGTGCTGCGTATTGCTTTTCAAAGCATCGCCTAATAGGTTTGAGTCTGCAAGTGTCACCTTCAAAATTAATAAACCGTATCAACAAGGCAAGGCACCGTATATAGTATTTCGTACCTGCCACTGCAAGCGATACATTAATACACAGAGTGAACTTGGCCTGCGTCCTTGAATATGCACATGCGTTGCTTGTGATTTTTTTTCGTACGATTAAAGTTTTTAGTGGATGAATTTGTGTGCTTTTTTCCTATTCCTCTGAGCCATGTTCCTAACGAAGTGCGATATGGTACTGTGACACAAGTATGCAGTTTTTCCGGTTGGGTTGGAGGTGACCGGGGTGAACCTTACCTGTATTGTCTTGTTTCGGCTAACGGTTGCTTTACATATTTTAAAACAAAATACGGGTACTTCGCCATCTTTACTAACCGCGATCGTTTCTGTGGAAAATTCCAAGGTCAATGCAAGTAAAGACAGCAAGCGGAGGGGTCCAGTTTTGGTGACTTAACATTATGTTCTCATTGCCAGAAGCTCCTGAACTGTGATTTAGCGTTTTTTTGTTTCTGTAAATGAATGTCACACCCGACGAAGGCCCCCCCATCTGAAGAAAATAATTATTGTGTGGCAGCTCCGTTCGCTTCCCCCCCCCCACCCCCCATTCATGTTTTTAATTCAAATGTTGTTTTTCATCAGCTTATGACAATGGCCTTGTCTTGTGTGTACGTGTGTGTGCGCGCGCCTCAGTGAGGCGAGATGTCCAATTCGTCAGACGCGGCGTACAGCCCCGGAGGAGGGCAGGGCGGCGGCGGAGGCAGCGGCACCGACGCCCACCTCCTCCTGCAGAACTTCTGGCCGCGCGTCATGGAAGAGATCCGAACCATGAACACTGTGAGCCGCGCCAAAGAGGTGGAATTGTTGAGATTGCGATGACACCCACCACAAACTAGATTTCGGCACCGACCTCCTACGGACCCCCACTTGGCTGCGGCCATGAACCCATGGCATGTGTGTGTGGATAAAGGAAGATGCAACTCTAATGACAAAAAGATCGTTTATCTTGTAGATAGGAACTTTAGCTGCATGTTCCAAGCTGTTCCGACATGGGTTTGAAGCATTGTTTGCGAGTTAAAAATGATCGAATTTAACAGTTTTCACTGCAGTGATGAAATACATGGGAGTGATAATGTGTTAACAGCACACTCCTGACAGTCTCTAAATCAAGTCGTTTTTCTCCATGGTTTTGAAACTTTTGCCAGACAGTGTGGGACATTGCAGCCATGGTGCTGCTACAATATAAGAGCTGTTTATTTTTTAAGTTACTTTTATTAAGATCCCGGTTTACCTTGATATTGTGTTCACGTTGTGAATGTTGTCAGATGGTTATTCCACAAACTCCCAACAGACTTTTTTTTTCTTCAGTTTCATTTATTTGGTATAGCTCTGTGAGCCATTCTGCTCTTGAATCGGGTGCAACTACAACAAACAAAAACATAAACAAGAAACATCTTAAAGTGACTACGCGCAAACAGAAAAATCCAGGAAAAAACAGCAAAGTCTTCCAGAAAAAGCACCGTACACCGACGCTGTGTGCAAATATCCCAGTCGGATGCAAGTCAAACGATAACCATAAGACAATTTAGATTAAAGTTATCAGTCGAACTCTTTACTACAACAAACAAATATGGCTAAATCGAAACGTTTTCGAAATCACCAAAATAAAGCTATAAAAGCAATGTAACAGTGATCATAGGAACTGTGACTGAAATTTTACAATAAACGATATAGATAACATGTACTACCAAACTTTGCAGCCATAGCTGACTGCATGAGTCACTCCATAACAGTAGGAGTATCACCATTTTTCAATGCACCTTTAAAGATCAGCACACTAATTGAAACACAAGAGCTCACTTTGCAGCGGTCATCAGAAAGTAATCTTGCTTACCCTTTGCAATGCATATGTTTTTTAATGGAATTGAAGAGACAATAATGATAGGTACTTACTCCTTAATGTCATCTTGATTACGTTCATCTTCACCGACATTTGAGTCCTATTTATGTAAAGTTACGTCGGCCATAGAGATTCAGTCGGCAGATACAGAAGCATTTTTTGCCATACTTCAGGTTTCTCTAAGAAACTTTTATTTCTCGGGAAATTAGAATTTTCAGGAGGCAGAACTTAATGTAGTGGTATTAATCATACCAGCCTCTTACTTTGGACTGCAGATGTATTGTGAATGTAAACACTCAAGTGTTTTGTTATTAACCGAAACAGAAATTTCATTACTTGTACATGAAATGCTACATTTCGATGGCCTGTTAAAATTACCATTTCCCATGTAATCATTATTTACAATTTGCTAAACTAACCGTATTAGAAATAAGATCAAAGGTAACATGGCTAATGTGCCAATAAATGTTTCTTCTGGTACATTGCGTTCTCACCAGATGGTGGTAGTGAACTGTAAAGAAGACCCCTCCACAGAAAAATTATCGGCTTATCGTATAAACTGCAGTGGAAAGTTAAAAGTCTTTTTTTAAACAAACCAAATGTGCTGTTTGCGTCCAGGAAGCTGATAGTGCAGTAATGGGCTGCTGTTTTGATGATACTAACAAGAAATGGTTTTGCCTTTGAGCTTCATGGGCCACCGTAGCTTGTCGGCACTGACTTCCTGTGCCTGCACCACTTCACGCTAATTAATATTCATGAGTGACGTGCCAGCCTTCATATTCATGAGATTAAAAGGTCAGTGGCACAGCATCGTGGAAACATGTCCACATATGTAGTTCACATAAAGGAAAAGTGGAGCCCACCAAAGTTTTAACATGTTACATTTATATTGCTATGCCTTTTTAATCATTGTTTGAATTTTTAGACGTCCATTTTAATGTTTTTGTAATTTTGGGTCATAGGGAAATAGAACTTCGGCTCATTGTCGCTCCATGTTTATATTCATTATTTATTTATTTGAGTGGTTTTGCAGAATAAGGCATAAACAACTGACATCTTGTGCATTTTAATAAAGTGATTTCCTGCTCAAATGAGCCTGACAGCCGTGAACCACTTGTGGAAATCCCCCATTGCTATGTCGGGGGCAAGTCTATCCATGGGACAACTGTTGACATCCCACAGTGGTGCTTGTTTTATCGACCCCCCCCCCCTCCCAATAGGGTGATGAGCTCGGTCAACCCACAACCATGAATGCAGTAACCCAGCATTATGTATAATTTCTCCACATTGCCATGCATGCCAATGCTATTCCCCATTGATAGTCTTAATTGACAGATCTAGTGCACTTTCACGATTGTTGTGTGTGTGTGGGGCTGTTAGCCCCTACATCTCTGCTTTATTGACCTGGTCAAGGCCTATGATACCATCAGTAAGCCTGGGCTCTGGGTTGTTCTTCATGCTTTTGGAGTCCCTGACCCTCTGCTCACGATCATTAAGGACCTTCATGATGGTGAGCGGGCCCGGGTAAAACTACGTGGCCGGGAGTCAGTGCCATTCCCTGTACATCTTGGGGTGCGACAGGGATCCCCTCTGGCTCCCACATTATTTAACATCTATTTTGACCACGTAGTTCGTGAAGCCTTCAATAGCTGTACCGGGGGAATCTCCATTTGGTACAGATATAATGGGAGGCTGATCGATGCCCGGGTGCGGTCAAGGGTTGGCTCCCTATTGCTCAACCACGTTATGTATGCCGATTTGGTAATAGCTGCTCATTCAGAGGAGGAGTTGGAGACGCTGCTGCTGAGACTGGAGCGTGCCACTAAGAGATGGGGCCTTACCATCAGCCCCACCAAAACTAAGCACCTGCTTGGGTATTTTGTACCATCGGACACTCCACCCCCACAACTCCCAATCGGTGATGGGGCAGTTGTGGAGAGAGTGGAGAGTTTCCCATACCTGGGCAGTGTGCTTATGACTGGTTCCAGTTTAACAGCAGAGGTCTCACTCCAAATCAGTCGAGCGGCAATATCTTTTCATCGGTTGCGTAACGCTGTGTGGAAGCTACCTGGTCTGTCGCTCCGCACTAAGCTTCAGGTCTTCTCGGCCACGGTCATTCCCTCCCTTCTCTACGCTTGTGAAACGTGGACCCCCTTAATGGAGCATCTTCGCCGGTTGGAAACATTTAGGCTGGCCTGCCTACGATCCATCCTGGATTTAACCAGGCTGGATTGTGTGAGGAGTTGACAAATCCTTGAAAGATCTGGGCAAGGTCCCATCGGTGAGCAGCTCCGGCAGGCAAGGCTTGGTTGGCTGGGTCATGTAGCCCGCATGCCCAGCCACCGCATGCCGAAACAGCTTCTGTTCGGCCGGATCGAGGGGGCTAAACGGGCGCGGCACAGGCTAGAGAAGAGATGGAGTGATGTGGTACAGGAGGACGTGGAGCTGAGTGGACTTGCCGATGACTGGTACCAGCGGTGTCAAGATTGGCCTCTGTGGAGGAGGCTCGTGAAGGACGCTACTGGGCAGTTGGAGGCAGTCGCCCTCCAACAACAACGGAGGGCGGAGGAGCGACGCTCAGAACAACGAGCGGAGCGCCAGGTGGCTAAAGCACAGCAGGTTGGCACAGTAGGGGCACAGGTGGTGCATCAGCCAGTCATCTCAGTCAGTCGACCCATGGCACCTGGGTCTGCCCCGTGACCTCCTCCCCGCGGGCGTTCGACACTTCACGTGGCCTCAAGGTGCACATGGCCTGGCACAAGCGTCGTGGTGACGTCACCGCCACTTAGTGGCGAATGGCGGTTGTTGTTGTTAGCCCTGCTGTGGAACCCCATGTTACATGACCTGGGGTGACTCATTCGCGTGGATCCTCGTGTTCCCGGGGCTCGCTCATTCCACCCTGGAAGCTACATGCGCGCTATAATATTGTTCCCGAAATGGGCACAAAAATAAATGGGGAAACGCTGCTGAATTTACTGATTTTAGGTACCAATGTTTTGCAGAATGATTTCAAGATCCAGGAGCTGCCATTGGCACGAATTAAGAAAATAATGAAAATGGATGAAGATGTGAAGGTGAGTGCCGATCACAAGTTTGACTGGAGTCCAGCTTAAATATGTATCTCAATTCTGGATGTAATTACCAGTGAAATGTCGTACTCAAATTGTAAATGTTGTGGATTTATTCTCCAACACACCAGTGGTCTGAAGTGGTAACTAATTGACACGTTTTGTTTGTGACAAACCTTACTAATTGGCTGTGTCAGTGGTGGTGGGTTAATTATATTTATGCGATCTAACCCATAAAAAAACCTTTATGATTAATATTGGTCGCGAAAGGCTTACGTGCTAAACTAATATATCAGTGTTGGATGGATACATTTTTTCCCAATCTGCCATGACCTACACAATTCTATAGTCAATAAACTCCTGAATAAATGGGTTACTAATTCACATGCAAAATAAATGAATGGGTTCCATAGTTGAGTAGCATATGCATAACCAGCTTAAAGAAAAGCCACACCTGACGTGAATTTGGCCACATAACAAAGCGGTGGTTTTTACCTATGCAGTAGCAATGGCTCTCCGGACCCATGTGTGCACGTGTGTGTGGTGCACAGATGATTAGCGCTGAGGCGCCGGTGCTGTTCGCCAAGGCGGCGCAAATATTTATCAGCGAGCTCTCCCTCCGCGCCTGGATCCACACAGAGGACAATAAGCGCCGTACCCTGCAGGTGCGATGCAATGGGGGAGGGCCTTTGGCAACGATTTCTTATTTTGGTATCCCACCTTTGTGTGACCAATGACTTTAATTGTGATGATTTATTCCGCATCTTTTGTGTTCTGTTTTTGGAGCTTCCCCCGTAAACGGTTAAACAAACTTTTATTTAAGTCTCTTAAGTTGGCCTGCTGTTGAATAATTCCATTTTGTTATGTTTGTGTTGTGTTTCGCAGAGGAACGACATTGCCATGGCAATAAGCAAGTTTGATCAGTTTGACTTTCTCATTGACATTGTGCCTCGAGACGAGTTAAAGCCGGCCAAGAGACAGGTAATGCAACGAGAGCACACCGGCTAATTAAATTCGCATCCTCTTATGTGCCCCAACACTAATTGTGTCCCGCTGAGTCGATCAGACACTAGAAACAATGTGAGTCGTTGCATCCCACACAGTAGACCTTTCAGTCCATTAAGGACTTGCTTGTCGTGGTGCATACAAGTGCTTGTTTTTCAGCACAGAGTAATAATAACCGACTTGTTCCTGAGCATAAACACAAGTTCACATTTGAGTGGCAATTTGCTGCATTGCTTGTATGCAAAAATTCTCAGAAAAACGTAGCAAAATGGTTTTAATGTTTTTAGTTTTACCCTTGACTGCCGCATACAAACCCTTGATTTACAGGCGCCGATGAAGCTCCCATTTTTGGTAGTGCGAGGGTGATGTAAACATCTCAACTGGAAGCTGTGACGTCAGTAAAGGCTTTCAGTTAGGTGTTCACGTCAGCACGCTACCCAGCTGCAGCCACTGCCGCTCGCTCTCTCCGTAGTCCTGCAACCAGACAATTGTGCGAGGGGTTTTTTTGTCTTTTGTTGTCGGGTCCCTTTTGCGTATTTTCTTTTCCATCGCCAAACAGCTGTTCGAAATCACGTGAAGGTGTATGAGGGTGTGTGTGGGGGGGTTTTCTTTTTACGTTAAAACGGTGCAAAAGGTGAAACATTGACCCTCGTTTTATTGACAAGGATGAGAAATTTCATAGGATTTGTGCGAACAGATTAGTTAGAAAGGAAAGTAAAACACGATATTTTTGCCTTGTGCAATTAATGGCAACATGACATTCAATTTATTGAATTGACGTCTCAGACACTTAAATCTTGAAATCACTGCAGACTCTGCAGTAGGAGTCTATATTAAGGATCGCCAAACAAATAATGTTCTAATTAGCCAAGCAAGCAATTGTATTATCAATATTAATATCGTATAAACTTGGGTTTCCAGGGGAAGGCCAACCAACTATGAAATTTACGAGGCATGATTTAATAAAAAAAAAACAATGTAATTTAATTATCCAGAGCCTTGATGAAACTACTATTTCAGGAGGGCTCCTTAAGTGTGATGTTGCCGCTTATTGCCAAAAGCACTTTGTGTGATTATGCAACCATAAGTATTTGTGCAGCTAGAATGTATACAGTACACACCGACGTTGGACAAGAACTGGCAGTGTGCACATCTGTAAACATCCTCGACTGGAAGCCCGTGCTTTGACAAGTGCTTTTAGTCGGATGTTTGCGTCTGTCTCCTGCTCCTGTGCTTCACTCAACGTGTCCTCGCCTCGTTACCACGTGAGACAACGGAGAAAACAGCCCTAACCTAATCAATGACACTGGACTTCGGGTTACAATTTTGGTCTCTTGTGTGAGAAAGCTGAAAGAAGAGAATACATGGCTAAACAATTTGGGTCTTTGGATTCTAACCAACGTGCGAAGACATCCCGAGTTTCAGGTGGTGTAAACATCCTTCACTCTCAGCTGTGAGATGGAAGCACACTGAGAGGAGGGGTGTTGACACCAGCTGACTCGGACATACCTCCTCCGATCCCAGCTCCCCCATGTTGGTGTGACGGACAGGCATTCGGATTGGTTTATCCCCCCCCCCCCCCATTTGAATTCTTTGAGCTGTCTGCATAAAATTGTCCCCATACATTTTTGCCTATTAGAATGCGTTTCCATGGTCGGTAACACGTGACGTTGCATTTAGGAGTGGACGTGTTCTCGACTTTCGTGCAAATTTGGAAAGTCTGCCAGATATCCTTAAACGTTTCAACATACCATTTTGAGTTATGTTACGCAGTTGCGGACGCCACAGCATGTCGCGAGACGAGCCACTGAAATTTTTAAGAGTAAAAAAAAACTCAATTAAGACGGATTTTTTTTCTAATTATCACCTGGATAATCCATTGTAAATGGAATAATTTTTTGCTCTGTTTTATAGTAAAGCCCTTGCTCGATAGATTCCCCTTTACTGCTAGGCTGCAAACAAATGCTGTTGTATATCAGCAGTTGTAGTCTCATCAGGTGAAGTGTGTTTATTATCTTCTATTTTGATAGTCAAAAGGAAAAATATTAAGTAAGGTGTTTTACTGTGTATCTTTTGGTACGGTGTGTGTGTATTTGTGCCTGTTTTATGTCCAATTGCGTCATCTACATATCGTGTGGTAGGGTTATGTGACGTGTGCGTGTGGTATGTGCATATTGTATGCATGTTGTGTCTCTGGCGTGTCCGTGGCGTGCGTGTGCACGTGTCCGTGGCTTTGTGTGTTTGCGGTGCGTCCGTGCATGGTGTCTGCACATCCCGTGCTCTGCTAAGGAGGAGGTGAGGCAAGCGGTGATGGCGCCCGAGCAGGTGCAGTACTACTTCACGCTGGCGCAGCAGCCCACTGCCGGGCAGCAGGGGGCGCAGCAGGGAGGGCAGCAACAGACGCCAGGGGGTCAGCAAGCCATACAACCTAACATCATTATTGCACAGCAGCCCCAGGGACAGGTAATGATCACTTTGGTGGTATGGTGTCTTTTACGGCTAAATTTTTTTAAAGAGTTTCAAAATGAGCACTTACATTTTCTTTAATCGTTAATTGAGTAAATAAGAGTTTGTCTATGCGAACTATTACATTTACACACGGTTCACTTGCGTACAGGTAATTGGAATGAAAATCTCTAATTAATGAAAAGGTGTACATGAGAATATTGAGTTTATTTCTAATCTATGAGCACTGCTGTTTACAATCACACTGCATATGTTGAATTGTGTGTTAAGACTCGATTTCAAATTCACGTGTTGTATATAAACGGCTGTTGCTGTACAATCTAGATTGTGCTTCCTGGACTGTCCGATATTAGTTTGAAGTTGATCAAGTTGAGACTTAAATTTGCTTACAGCTGCTCTCATGATGTAATTGACATGAATGTCTTTAAAACACAACAACAACACTGCAAGTTTAATGTGTTCTGTACATGTCAGGAGAGTGCCTGAAAATGACAAGTGTTTTTTTTTATGATTCAAACTTGTCTGCCTGGGACAAAGAGCACGGTGACTTATTTGCAAGATAAGAATTACTTATTTGGTTGATGGTTAAATTTTTACTGTAAATGTCACTTTTGGAGGGGCAGGGGTGGGCATTATGCAGTGGTTGGCGCACTGCGCTATGAACCCCGGCTACCAGAGTTTGAATTGGTCGTGGGCCCTCCCTTCACCAACCCACACTAACGAGTGTGGTGAAGTATGGTCAAACAACCCCCATGCCTGACAACGGTGTGGGGAGGTCTTCATCCAGCAATGGATTGACAAAGGACTACATAATGTTTGATGGTTGGTGTTTGGTGTAGGTTGTTCAAGGCGGTGCGCAGCTGCAGGCAATCCAGGCGGTTACACAGGCGCAGGCTGCCACCATCAGCGTAAGTTACGTCTTCAAAAGAATTCCATGAATGTGTACTCCATGCAGAAGTGCGGTTTCATTTGAACTTCTATTAACGGTCGTTTATCAAATCGAAACGAATGTGAACAAGGAGACATGCTTCCCTGACTTAAACAGTGGTGTTTTTCACATTTAAGTTGATCGCAACAATGTGGTAATTTAACGTGGAATTTGTTTACTCGGGGTGTAAATTGAGTCGAATGCAAAACGGTAATGGTTTGAGTTTTTTATTTGTTGAACCAGGTGAGAACTCGAGAGACCAGGATATGGTCGCATTCGCTAGAATTATTTGGATTACCACAATGATAAAAAACAATCTAATAAAGCGAATAGAAATCGGTACAAACAAATGTAAATGAGCTAAAACAACATCACAAAATAAGCAACTTCTCACGAATGTCACTTATCTCTAATTGGTTAGACGAAGTAGGGGATTTCCTTCCTGGTTGTATTTTATCTCTCGCACTACTTAAACCATCATTAAATACCTAGGGACCATGTACCTGACTCACCCTTCTCCGCATTAAAACATAACTGTGGGTTTGGTCAGTGTAGTGGTAATGCCAACCCCACACAGTTTTACCAACTTCTTAAATCATTGCCCATATGGCACTGTAATACAACTGGCCCCTTACCATCCATGTAAATAAAAATAAAACCTAATAACTACTGTACACATACCCAGACTATGTGATCCCAAGTTATCCAATTTATTAAGCTACATTTATGACGAAAGTTGTTTATGTACTCCCAGGCATGCCATCATAGTATTACATTTAAATACACGTTTTTGTCATGATTATAAACAGCATTGGTACATGTGTACAAAACAAGATCTATGGATTATAAAGGGCTCCAGAAAGTAAGACTTTCCAACATTTTGTCCGGTTTCAGTACATCTGAGCTTTCTTGGTCAGAATTTCATTAATACATTGGCACATACAATATGTTTGTAAATTAGACAATCTTGTCACGTGTTATCGAGGGTTAATGCCAATAATTTTGGCATAAAACTGTTGTGGCCTTACCCAAAAGCAAAACAAAAAAAATAAAGTCCTACAAATCTTGTCACACCTACTGGAGTACAAGACGTACCTCAACTTTTGCTTTAAAATAGTGATGAAAGTGAACCTTTAATAAATCTTATTCCAAGACAAAAGCCACTCGTCGATTCTACTGCAAAGATGATGGACTCCGACTTTTGTCCCCGTCACTTCAACTTGCAGAGCACTCCGGTGACGGTGCAAGTTGCAGACGGTCAGCAGCTTCAGATCGTCTCATCGCACCAGGGTCAAGTGGGCACCGGCGGGCAGGTTCAAACAGGCACCGTGGGCCAAGCTGGCACCACCACCACAGCCGCGACTGGCCAGACCATGCAGGTCATGCAGCAGATCATCACCAACACCGGCGAGATCCAGCACATCCCCGTCCAGATCAATACGGGCCAGCTGCAGTACATCCGCCTGGCACAGCCTATGAGTGGGGGCCAGATGGTGCAGGGACAGGTGCAGGCCATCACTACTTCCGCAGGCCAACAGCAGGTGAGGTGGACGGAAAAAAACAACGCCTGTGTTTTGGCTGCTTCATCGTGTTAAGGCTACTCTTAAGTAGTTGTTTTAGGTGGCTGAGTGGTGGCTATTGTTAGTGATTCATCCATTAAAATTGGTTAATGCTCATGTGCATGAATTCGTGCTTGTAAGAATTATTTATAGACGTTATGGAAAACTTACCTTTTTAGGCATGTGACACAAAATGAGAGCTAGACGCAATACAAACGAGATGGTACACGCAAACCGATACAAATGAGACGGGACAGGAAATACAAACAAGATGGTACATGAGATGGACATTGTCAATGAGATGTTACAAAAACAAATGATTTTAGATAAATAATGACTGGATCGTCAATTCATTTCGTCAGAGGGAGGGGAGGGTTACATTGTTTTGGTTGGTTGCCATGTGACAATGTCATAAAGTGTGGATAAGAGGCAATTTCTGAGTCCTTAAGTAGTTTTGTGATTATCAGCTCAGAGGCAGTAGGCTTCGACTGTTGTGATGCACTTATTTACGTGAATCAGAATCTTTATTTTGGCTGGAGGAATCTGGTGAGCGATGAGGCTCTTTTTCACAGATGTCCAGTAAAGATGCGAGTGCCATGCAGAAATATTTTAACTTATCACAGTGAAATGGCACAGTTAAAAAATATTATTTAACAAAAAAATACATAACGTGGCCAAAAAGGAGAGCGCATTTGAATACAAATTCCATTGTTTTTCTTGAAGCATACTGTTCTAAATAATAACCGGTCTAAGGACAATTGATGGATTCTATTTTATTTTCTCAATGCCAGGATTAAGTTGGTGCATGTTTTGTCAAGGGGTCATCACGAAGAATGCTATTAAAAGCCAACACAATGATCATTGCTTGCCGTTTCCTCAAATCCAACTTCATTTCCTCGTGGTTAGATGCACAGTATCGTGCATGAGAATCGTCTGAATGTTGTAGTACAGTCACTTAGAACAGATGCGCCTTTAATGGGACAGTGGCAGCCACAACAGGGTAGTGGGACCACGGGCAAGCCTAGCATTATCATAGGCAGATGAGCCTCCAATAATGACACGTGAGCCTAATGATGTCTTTTCATCCCCCCCCACCCCCCTTCTTGTGCTTGCTGTGTGTCCACAGCTATACCAGATCCAGCAGGTGATCCTCCCATCAGGACCGGAGCAGCAGGTGTTCATCCAGCAGGCTGGCGAGACGCAGCAGGTCGCTGTAGAGCAGGTGCCTCAGTGAGGGCAACCTGCCCCCTCGTCCAGGCTGACGGCCGTGGGGCTGGCAAGCGGCGGTTTGTGGCGGCAGTGAAAAATGGTGGCAACGCGAGGGGAGGCGCAGGTGGGGATGAAATTATCCTTGCAGGGAGCTGCCCCCTAAATAGGGAGGCATGAGCTGAGCGTTCATGCGCAGCATTCGTACCAAGCACAGCTGAGTGGTAAACAAACAGCCTCTACTGAAAGTGCTGCGAAAAACCCCAAAAGGGAATTGCAAACAAAAAGTAAATAAATGGGGTGTTGGGCAATGGTGTGTGTTGTTAGTGTCAGGAGTGTAGGGCGTGTGCCAAGGAATGGTTAGGGTTTACGGTAATGGAAAGTGTGGTTGGTTATTGTGATCCACAACAGTTTGGCCCACCCTAACCCGCATGAATAGGTATGGATTTGTTTAAATTTTTGTTTGCTTTTCCATTTGATGTTTACAATGCACGAGTCGGTTCTTGATATTATTCCTCGGGGCATAAGAACCAAACGCATTTTTTTTTATATATACACGAGATAAGCTGATTAAACACGTCGTGGCGAGTGAATGAGGGTGTTGTTTTTATCATAATTCCAGTTTCATCCACAATGCGTTGGCACCCTTATTTCATACGGTTCGCCAAGCGTGGTGGGTGTTTCATGCAGCCATCATCACGGGCCTGGCACACATCAGGGGTTTCCACCTTAATATGTCTGTGTAGGGTACTTCCAGAGTCTTCAATTTGGACCCGTTATAAAAAAGCAGCTCAAGTTATATATGGTGTCTGGTGCAAAACTTACTCGTTAAAAGTTTTCAAATTATGGGTAAATAGCCACAATTCCCAAAATGTTTTGCAATTATAATAGCCTAGGATTAGGACTTTGCAGCATTGCTACCAGTAAGTAACATTTCTTGATTAGCACAGGTAAGATCAGCCTCTTCCGTGCGGGGTAGTTGTATTTTTTCCAAACGGGCACATAACGATTTCTCCCTCGCAATGTGGTTTCAAATTGTTTAGCTCCTGGTGTTAAACCTCAACCTACTTACTGCATGACCTGGCTGCATACAAACATGACATTTTTGCTAACTCTGCTTCTTTGGGAACTTTTGGAATTGTGCGGCAGTAAAGCTGGCGGAAAGCAGGAGGAAAATCTGCTTATGAGTTGGTTATGCCCACACCATTGTATTCAATTATGGTCTGTCCACTATGACGCAAAGGCTTCACCACTTCGCCTTCACCGTCCTGTGACGTTACAGTCTCGCTCCTGCAAAACTTTTTGCTCCTGTTTACTGGTTGCCCTCCCGACATTTTCCTTAATTTGGCTGCGATTCTGCCACCAGTCTCATCCGTCTGGTGTCATCATGTCTAGCTGTGTCCTGCCCAAGCGAACGTAACTATTCTGAACAGGTCAATATGATTTCTCTAACTTGCATATGTACTCTGATCACGTGTTCCTCTGTCTGTTATATATTCTGAGTCCATCTATTATTATTACTATGCAAGTTTACCCAGGAATGCATCAGTTTTTACCTAGTCCATTGCTTTACCAATGGACTAGGTAAATATCTGATTTTTGTGAACAATTAAAAAATTTGGATCATGACATTATAGCATACTCTTCAAATAAGGTTACGTGATCTTTCACATCGGTAATGAAACAGACGACGCATTTTATGGTTAATGCACTGGCAGTATTCTCGAGGGTGGCTCGCTGGATTTGAACTGCAAATCTCTGCAACAAGTGGCGAACGCGCTTCCACCTGAGCATTTTCCCACCTCCCATTGGTGGCGGCAGATAAATGCTCTGATAACTTTCTTCTTGGGATGTTTGTGGTCTGGTGCTTTTCATTATTCAATTTAATTTTCCAAAAGTACTCCATCTTGCTCTTGCTCAACTCTTTAGTGCATTATTTTGATTTCAGTCCTCCACTAATCGCCCTGGATACTTTATTGTGATTTCCAGCTGTCCCAAGAATTCCTTTTGGTTCAGAAGACATGGTGTATGTGACTTTTTTTTTAAAGCCTACGTGTTAATACTCTTTGGGTCTTTCGGCAAAGTCACGTAGATAGAAAAATAATAAAAAAAATCACAACGTTTCGATTGCAACACAAGCAATCGTCTTCAGGTGAAAAAATATGATTTTATTATTTGCACGATGGGGTAGGTGACCAGCACCACATCTGTCTGTCTCCAGTACTGATGTTTACACACTGCACCAGATATTCATTTGAGGCCAAGTCTATCAAAGCGAGGCCCGAGACTGATCTTGGTCATGAGCTGGAATCGAACTCTGGTCGTTGGGATTTTAGCGAGCGTGCTAACCTCACCGCTCTACCTATATATAGACATGCATTACTTCTAAGTCTTTTGGGGCTCACGTGGTTTTAAGTGTAGGACATCAATGAATAAACAGTTGCCGTCTTTATCACTATTCTGTTTATTGAATCCTGCAGTGATGTTTAGATTGGCCTGAGTTTTCAGATTGACTTCAGGTCAGCTCATCTACAATTTGGAGTTCAAATTGTGGCAATGGGTCGGTCACATTACATTGCCTATGTGAGCGTGTTTACCAAACTTAGAGAACAGTGTTTTTCTTCGTGTAATATTAAGTTGGTTTTAATGTTATCATTATACAGACTAATGGAGGATTATTATTATTACACAACCTCACAGGTTAACGTGACAGTTGTAATGGATTAAATGAGCACCCCCATCTTTTTTTACCCTCCGAATTCCCACTGCTTTGGATCGGCCTTTGTCTTTCAGTTTTTTTGTATTTGTGTACCTGTCCGTGACCTGTGATATTAACTTTTGTGTTTTTGAATTATGTTTATTGGATAAAGAAGAAAAAGCGAAGTGTGTTTTTATTGTTATTATGACTCAATTCCCGGCTCGGTTGTAGGGCCACTTGTGCTCGTATTTAAAATTAGGGTCGTGCTTCTGAGGAAAGAGGGGCAGGGGGGGGGGACACTTCACATTGTACAAACAAAACATCAAAAGTGTGACTTTTGTAAACGTTTCAGCCATATTAATACTTTTCATTGTACGTATTTCCAAATGTTGCTATTAAGTGTTGGTTAAATAAAGTCAAGCTGTTTGTAAACAATCTCTGCACCTCTACATCAGCCTCAATTAACCAAGAAATCTCCTGCTTTCAGGCAGGTGCAACGTTGAAACTTTATTTTGCCATTTTTTTCACGTGGTCTTAGGCTTTAACTGCATGTCACTATATATCCCCCTGCAATTAAAATTCGTCTGGCAACGTTTCTCCATCCTTATAGGTTTTTAATTGATATGTCCCCCATTTTGGTGATTGATCTGAAATATCTTAAAATTTGGCTAAGACATGATGTCAGATCCGAAGGAAGAATATACATTTTCAGGTTTGATCCAGAAGTGCGTTGTTGGGAACGATGACACGTATGACGAGTCGGTGCTTTTCCTGTTAAAAGTGTTGCCTGTTAGCACGGATGGTTTATTATTTATTTTAAAATATCTGGAAAAAAAGATAAAAGTCCTTAATATTCTGAAGGCTTTTCATCTGAGATGTGTAACCTCCCCCCCCCTCCCCTTCATCTTTACCCCATCCAACCTGATACTTAGGCAGGCCATGTCCTTAAATGCATTGGCCAACCTCAAACTTTTCATGCCCCAAATCTGAGGGTTTTTATTTTTTTAATACACGTCCCTGAAAGGTGTAGGGACCGGCCACTTGTGGATTAGTATTGCACACCTTGGTTTTGGTCAAGATTTTTTTTCAAATACCGTAGTTTAATCACAACTACATTGGACATTTTAAGAATGACAAGATTTCCAACTTTAACAAATAAAGTTTTCACTTTTTTATACTGACGTGTCCTTCAGGTGGTCCGGTTTGGTGGTTAATGTGTGGAGTGTCAATGCGAGGCTTGCACATGTTGAGCGTGTTGTGAACTTGTGTGAAGACCGGATCTGTTCCTGCGATATGGTGTCCTTACATTTCCAGTTTCGAAGTTGATGTTTGCGTAGCCTGGTTTGTCTGGTAATGGAAATGCCATCACTCTTAATTTTGTTAAAATTGTAATATCACAAGTAACATTTTAAATCTTCACTTTTTCTGGTTTGTGTTTACCATCCAGTCTCATTCCTTGCATAAGTGCTGAATGGTGTGGGGGGGGCATTGTATTTTTAGGTTCCACTAGACCTTGTGCTACATTGAAGCAACTTCTAGATAGATTATATTCTGATTCATGGAATCTCCTTTGCTAGTACCAAAATATGATAGGTTTTTCCCCTTTTTCTGGCAAAAAAACAAGTGTTAAGATGTTAAACTGTCAAAATTTACCAAAATATGTATTTTATTTCACTTTTATCCTGATTGGGCTATCTTGCAACACCATCCAATTGAATCGCTTGCCGATCGGTGCAACCCTTTGTGTTGGAGATTGGCCGATGGAAGCAGTTATCACAGCTACCTTCGATCCCTTTAAGTGACCTCTCTTCCACGCAACCGGTTGCAAAAAAAACCGTCTGGAATCGCGACCCCATATTGTGATGATTAATCGCGTCGCTTCAAGAACCAATCGTTGTTACGCGTGACCCAATTCGACGGCACATTTTATTAATCCGCATTCATCTTTTGCTAACCCACCTTATGCTCGTGTCCCAGTTAACCTAATCTTGAACTTGGTGTTAGCATTCCCAGGCCTCCCCGTTAAGTACTGTGTGCCAGGCTGTTAATCACACCGCCCGCCTGAAGCTCGTCCCTCCCACCTTCTACATGTTTTCCTCTCCCTAGAGTGCCACTGATTGACAGCCCAAAACGAGCTGGCGATGCCACTTTCCGGAGGTCGTGAAGCGTGTAGTCGCCGTGACCACGACTTGCCGAGTTTCAACGCTGGGCTGCACGATTGGACATGCATAACGCGACAAAACGCGTCGTGTTAATATAGCTTCGTGAACGTTCGTGACCGAGGAGTTTTATTTTGACATGTATCCTTGAAATTGTACTCATTTAATCTTAGCCAACAACATTTGTAGAAAGTGAAGACTACATACGAGTAACAGAAAACCATTCGGATAGGTTTGTGAGTGGGGTCTCGGGGGTAGGGGACACATTGGCGGGAGGGAGAAGAGCAGCGCCGTTAGAAACGACAGGCGTGACCACCAGGGCAGCACCGAGTCCCTGGACATTCACGGGGGACGTGCGGCCCATTCACCAACGTACCAACGAGCCTCACGGAAATGTCCCAAGTTGGGGCTCCACGGTGGCTAGGAGATGTTAACTACCTCGCCTGGTATGCAGGAGGTCGTGCGTGTTCGATCCCAAGCCTGACGCCTGCTGTACATTTGGAGTTTGCGTGTCTTCCCCTGGTCGCGTGGATTTTTCTCCCAGGTTATCCGAGGTTTCCCTTCCACAATTAGAAACGTCCTTAGAGTATTTGGTTATAAATTTCCACAAGATAAGCCACTTCGTTGGGCTATTGTGTGTGACCAAGTCGCTTCTGAAAACGATCTATTTAGCTCTGGGTCTTACCTGGTCAAATGAAAAAAAACTAAACTATAGTTCAGTTTCTTGTTGGTTTTGCTGATGCAACTGGGCCATTCATGATAGCTGAATAAAAAAAATGTCACCTTTCTTTCACACCGCCATGCTCGTCTGCCAAACGCATCGCATGCATTTGTGAAGTTGAATCCTTGAAGCTCGGCAGCGGCTTATTCCCCGGCTCGCAAGCAACTGACCGTAAGTGCCACTTAAGTTAATTGCGCTTAAGGAATGTGGTGTGAATCCAATTTCGGCGATTCGCTCATTACATTTATGCTGCTTCCTTCTCTGCCGTGTCAATCGTCTCTCTCTCTCTCTGCTTTAATAAGCTGTTTGCCTGATCCAGGAAGTGGTCAATACTAAGAGTTTGAAAATAAAAGACTAATGTTGTAGGGAGGCTCCTGGACTCGTGTTTTGTCCGAGCACTGATCCACCACTGAAATCGCAGATTCAAATATTTTCAAGTTTATTTGCTTAACCACGTTGGATTGGATCTCGTAGAATTGAACGAAACCATACAATTAGAAATTCATAAAGTGGTAAAAATGAAACCATCTCAAGATTGGTCTGCGAAAACAGTGGATAAATATTTCTGATTTGAACAGGGAGGTAGGGATATAAATATCGACTTAACTCTTGAGGACTGTCCTTTCGGAATGATCGGCATGCGACGAGCACTCTACCGAGGAGGCCCTTTAAAATATGTGCCACCTCGTGTGGATGAAGTGGAAAGGGGCTTCTCAAAGTCGCCGCATGATGTCATCGCCCGTGGCCGCTGTGACACGAGGCGGCGATGCTGCCGCTGGTTGGCTGACAACTCCCGAGCGAAAATTTTACACAGCGTGAACACGATAGCCCTTGACAAACTGAATGTGCTCGTCACGTCGTCGGAAACGAAAACAAAAATAAATCGTAACCTTCGGTTACAACGACGCCATCGTCGTGCCTCCGTGTGGCGGAATCTGCCCCGGTCGTGTGACCGACCTTGTTTTAAAGTTTAACTCGATTGGTGGTGGTGGTGGTGATGAGGGAGTACGATATCAATCATAGCTGTCAACCCGTACGCTTTGCCCGTATTCTTGTAACGGGGAAATTTAGTTTTCAGGTCCATACGGCATACAGCCGTTTCAATACGGGCAAGAAAAATAAGTCTTTCTCCCTTGTGATGGGACTTTGTAGGATGAACGTTGAGATTGATAAGGGGCACGGAGCTGACCAATAAGTTTAACACGTAGGCTTCCGCGACCAATATCATCCATAATAGATAGAGGCTTGGCTCTCCAACACACCGGTGTGCTGTACTAGTGACGAATTGGCATGTTCTGTTTACGTGACAACCCTTACTAAACCATTTCGGTTCTTGATTGTTATTTTACGGTGACTTTCAGACCGCAGACCATTCGCTGGCACTGCCTCTTAGTACCTTTCACACGACGGTCAATGGTATGGTTTATAGCATGTGGTATAATAATAAATAGTATAACATTGTAATGTTTAACATAATTTATAAGGTAATATATAGTATCGTAATTGTATAGTGAATATACAGCAATGTGGTACACAGTAGGGTTGATAGAATAATACATAGTGTAATATTACAAGTCTAATATTTTTTAGTCTAAAGTATAGGGTAGTGTATAGTAACGCATTGTATAATTCAAGGGTGGGGTTTGTCTATGGCAGTGTATATTACGGTGTATAGTCGTGTAATTTAGAAAAAAGTTTAGTTGGAGGCATATCAATATAATGCATAATGTTAGAGCTTATATTGGGCTGTGTATACGATATTATACAGTGTAGTTTAGATTTGAAGGTATAATATTGTAATGTATAGTAGTCTAGTTTGTAGCATAGTTGTAACGCAGCACAGGACAGAGTAGCGCACCGTGGCTGTTTACCTCTCTCCCCCCTCCTCCGTTCCAAGCATAGATGAACTCGTCCGTCTGAACAAAGCTCGTCGCTTTCCGTGGTGCTAACCAAAGTGTTCTAACCAAAGTGGTGCTAACCAAAGTGGTGCTAACCACAGTCGTGCTAACCAAAGTGGTGCTAACCAAAGTGGTGCTAACCAAAGTGGTGCTAACCAAAGTGGTGCTAACCACAGTGGTGCTAACGTTGTAAAGAAAAAAGAAACCGCCACTTTTTTCCGACATAGTTCCGACATAGTTACATGCTAATCCCTCACGCTAACATCATGCTAATCCCCCAGTTACATGCTAATTTCTGACTTTAACATCATGCCAATCCAACACATTAACATAGCCACTTCAATGCTAAATTCTTCTGTTGATATGTAAACTCCTTGGTCAAGGCGCTCTGCTCCTCCCACCCAGCTTAAAAGACGCGGCCAAAGCTTGGCTGTGTTCACTGAAGCGCTGTCTTCCCGACAGTTCTGTCTCTTCACCTGAAGAAGGCTACTTGTGTTGTGGCCGAAACGTCGTGAGAATTTTTATTTTATGTTTTATTTTATTTCAATTCTACGTGACTTTACCCAGAGAACCAAGAAGATGCACCCTTACTAGTTGGCTGTGTCGGGTGGTGGCGGGTTTTAACGATATTTACGCGATCTAACCCAAAAAACCCTCTTATTATAGTTGACCAATACGATCTGATTTGGTCTGTAATAAGGTAGGCACTGATAAGGGGTTGACAGGTATGATTATAGACAGAGACCCATAGAGAAGGGAGTACTGTACAGTAAGTGGACTCATCACCATCTGTACGGGGATATTGAGTGCTGTCCCCTCGCGCAAGGCGTGGGGTTTTCTCCGGGTGCTCCAGTTTCCTCCCACCAGTATAATAATCACTCATCATTTATCGCCTAAAAACACTTTATTTTAGCAGGTAAGGGCCACTGGGCTCTTTTGCAGAAGCGACCTGGCCACAAATTACAGCTCAACGAAGTGGCCAATAATTTGGAAATTTTTCCGAGCCAAATACTCTCGACTCGCGTTTCTAAATATGGAGGAAAAAAACAGAGCTCCAGGAGAAAAGTCCACGCGGCCACGGTGAGAGAGAGACACCGCAGACTTCAAATATACAGCAGCAGCAGGCGTCAGGGTCGGGATCGAACCCACGAACTCCTGTACACCTGACGTGGCGCCCAATGATTCAGAATCCTCCTGAAAAATAGTTAATCGACTGCGACTTTTCTGGATAGATTAACACGTTTATTATTATTATGAATTAAAAACAAAAATTTCGGACAGTTTGTATATCAACAAACGAAGCTTGTACATTAACATAAGAGCAGCTGAGCCCCCTTTAGCCCCCCCCCCCCCACATTTCCCCTTCCACCCACCGCCAACACACTTAGGCTATGTGGGGTCGAGATTGCGAGGCCAGTTTATCGTGGTAAAAATAAAACACCGGGCAACATGGAACAAACAACGATCTAGCGGCAGGACATTGTGTCATCTGATCCGTTGTGACCTCATCAAAGCCGACTGCCATTAAAACTGGCAGCACTTCGGAATAGCACCACCTCCAACAGCAGCAGCGTGTTAGCAGCACGTGCGTGTTAGCAGCACGTGCGTGTTAGCAGCACGTGCGTGTTAGCAGCACGTGCGTGTTAGCGCAGAGGTGGCGTGTCCTTCGTGGGGAGCGGTCGTGTAGCGATTAGCGCACCGCGCTACGAACCCCGGCGATCCCAGTTCGATTCCCGCTCACGGCCCAACATCAGTGACGATTATCTGAAACGGTCCAGCGCCTCCACCTCTAGGTCGACTCTGCCATCAAATGAGTACCTGGTGCGGTGTGTAAACATCGCCACTGGGAAGACAAAGGCGGTCGGCCGTGGTGCTGGTCACCCACCCCCTCGTGTGCCCTGTCTACCTTCATAGGTGCTCGCTAACAGCACTTTCCCCAACATTTTGTTAAGGTCACCCGGGGGATCTTTGTCTTCGGTGTATCCTTCGCCACGGATCCCTGTGCGTGCTCGGCGAGATTGTAAGCGATGATGAGATTCATCACCGCTTACGAAGGTGCCAATATCCATGGTGGCAGCTTCGAACGTTGTGCCGAGTGTAATGCTTCAATGTGTAGTGGCGTATTCATGCTTGCCGTGGTGTGATGGTGAGCACACTGCGCTTGCAAACCAGACGTTGCCTTATCCATTCCCCAGCATGTCAGTTGTGAAGAAGACGATTTCCTCCTTCACACTCCCAACACTGCTGTCCAAGCCAGCCAGTGTAGTAAGTAGGGTTCACCGCAGGCAAGTTGGTCGGTAGGTCACGTGCGGTGGTGGGCAAACATTGTGGGTTCTTCCAAGACCGTGGAAGAATTGGCAAAATACTTTGGAGAATAGCACCAGCAGTGTTCGTCGCTTTCGCCGATAAGACACCATCGATGTGAGGTTCCGCCACACTGGGTTTTACACCATGATGGGGGGTGTTTTCACAATTGGGTATTGTCGGGGGCAATACACAAATGATGGTTTATGCTCGGGGGCCTTACTAAAGGCTACCAGGAGCAACCGGTGTCCCGAGGGTCTCGCAATGAAGAACGCCGATATGGAGGAGCGCTCTTAAAGCTCCTAGTGTAGGCCCTTCCACCGACAGTGGCCATGAGCGAGTAAACTAATGCAGTGTTGCTCGCCGCTACGCCAACTCACAGCGTCACATTCCAAGTGTATTACGGAGCACTGCATTCGCACGCCTAAACTGAATGGCTGGCCTAGCGCAAGAATCAATATTTGAGCTAAAAACACTGATTTTTAAATCCGCCTCTTGCCTGGTCTCCTCCTACGAGCTTTCCCCCCACCTCCCCATTTCTCATGAACTCTGAAACTCACCCCAAACACCAAACAGTACTTACCCAACCCCTCTCCATTGCAGACATTCAGATTGTGGTACGATGATGATGTTATTCTTACAGAATATGCAAAGTGTGTGATGTCGTGACTAATTTATTTTTATTTTACCAGGTAAGGCCCACCTACAGCTGCTCTTTTTCAGAAGCGATCTGGCCACAAGTGATAGCCCTATGAAGTGGCTCATTATGTGGAAATGTATAGCGGCCAAGTACTTTAAACGCATGGGGATTCTAAATGTGGAACGGAAAACCGGAGAACCCGGAGAAAATACTCACGCGAACACTGGGAGAACATGCAAACTCCAAATATCCAGGCGTGTCAGGGTCGAGATCGAACCCATGAACTCCTGTATATGAGGCGAGGTCGTTAACTTATTTCCACCGTGGCAACCAGGAGTGCAACCCACAAACGTTGCAATTTGAGGGAAACCCTCCAAGCGAATGGTTCCTGGCAGTTACTGGGTAGATTACAGATGGGATCCGTGAAGTTCTCAACCCTGCTGTATGGCGGATAAAGGGGAGTTCTGCTACGCTAAAAATATGTTAAATCTCTGCAGCTACCGGCTAATGACTGAGTACTTAGTCTACGGTTCGTGCGCTGCTGTAGATTTATAAATGTCAGCATAACTTAGCATTTACCTCAGTTCATTGAAGTGAAAATGAAGGCCGACACAAAAATACAATACCATATTTGTCAAAACAATGTTGTGGGCGTCTCTCAGCCACATCTAAACGTGTGAGTCTCTCAGCCACATCTAAACATGTCTCTCAGCCACATCTAAACATATTGGGGGATGTGTGGACACCCATACCAGCTAGCTACATTGCCTGTGCCCCTGGCTAGGAAGATAATGTAGGGTTAGGTGAGGTAAAGGTCTATAGATCAAGTTTTACTTACCAACTCAACAGTGCATCTGGTGTGAGACCGACTTCTTCACGAAACAAGAAAAACTCGAACAAGACAAATTGACCGAACATCCCAACGCGGCACTCCAAACGTTAACATTTACATTTCAATGATATTCCGATAACTCGTTGGAGAAATCACTCCACTTACTGCGATGAAGTAAATAAACAAATATTCCGTCTCATTCCTTGCCTCCCGGTGCTGCCGTGATGCAATTGTGAGCAAAACGCAGAAGTTCCAATCCAGAGGTCGCCGGTTCAAAAACAATTGGCATTTTAATTTTAATCCCCCCAACCCCTAACCCTGTCCACCCAGCAGTGTAAATGGGTTCATCAAAGTGAAAAAGAGCCTCGTTGCTCAACGTATTTATAAATGAAGATTCAAATTCTAATGTTCAGGACATCTGGGCAGTGTGGAAGAATAGGTAAAACCACCCTGTAGAGGAGCTCTCTGGCGCTCCGTCTAGTGGAAGCCCTTCTACCATCAGTGGCATGAGCAGGAAATTGCAGGGCTGTACCTTTACCTTTACCCTAACCCCATTGTATTCTAAAGCAATGTTAATATATAAAATAAACTAAAACTAAAACATTGTTTATATACCAGGTAAGACCCACTGAGCTATATAGCTTTTTTCAGAAGCAACCTGGCTATTAGAAATTATACCCAACGAAGTGGCTTATCATGTGGCCATTTATTGCAGCCAAATATTCTAGATGCACGTTGATTCTAAATGTGGAGGGGAAACCCGGAGGACCTGGAGAAAAATCCGCGCGACCACCACGGGGAGAGAGAGAGAGACACGCAAACTCCAAATATACAGCAGGGGTCAGGGTCGAGATCGAACCCACGACCTCCTGCATACCTGGCGAAGTGGTTAACATCTCACTACCGTGGCGCCCCCTGGTGTTGAGTGGAAACATTTTCTTAAGTGATTTTTAACAATTGTTTATCTAAAATCTTTTTTATATATAAAATAATAAGTTTGATATTTTATCCAGGAAACCCACACTGAGTCGATGGATTCTTCTTCAGGAGTGTCGCGTGAAATTGCGCTTTTATTTGAAGATGTTTTCAGCCAATTGATGATGAGTGTGTATACCGTACAAGTGGGAGGAAACCAGAGCACACGGAGAAAACCCACACGCGCGAGGGGACAACACTCTATCCCCGTACAGATGGAAACAGATGGCGATTAAAACGGCGATTCGTCCACTTGCTGAACCGCCTCCTGCTGTCGAGCCGGTGTATGGCAAACCTCCTCGACACCCACACGAAGGGAGATTCTCAACATTTGTGCGGTGATCCACCCAACCCTCGGGGCTGCCTTCACAGTGCTGGACTCCAGGCAGCCCCGTGCAGCAGCATAGCACAGCCACCACCGCTCGGCTATTTTCGGATTACTTGTTTGAACAAAACAAAAATTGGAAACTTTATGAACAAGACTCGGTATGAACACTTCTCCTGGGTAAACAAACGTGTTCTCACGATGATGCAATTAAATCTTGAATTAAAGCTTTCGTGACTGCAGGAATTTATATTCTTTGGGTCTTTCGGTGAAGTCACGTAGATGGGTTCACAGAAAATAACCTAAAATAACAGAAAAAACTACGACGTTTCGATCACAACACAGGCGATCGTCATCAGGAGGAGAAATCGCTTGTGTTGCGATCGAAACGTCGTAGTTTTTCAACGGTTTTACTTAACTTGATTCCTGTGTCGTGGTCAAATCTTGTAATAAATAATTAGTCTACTTTCTGCTGTCCAATCAATTCCAAATTTTGCACACGGACTCAGATCCGGTGACAATGCATGCCTGTATCAAAAACAATTATTCAATTAATTCGCTACTTTAAAGCAATTTACATTTTGTATGGACGCCTTATTATCCCTAAACTCTCGAACCGCCTGCTCCGTGTGAACGGGTTACGTAAGTAATCTATTAATTCAAGTAAGCGTTGATGTCGGAGCAGGCGCCGCCTCATTGACGTACTTCTCGACCGTGAGTTGTTAATAAAACCGTTGTTTAAAAAAAAAAAAATTAAGGCGTTTTTTGTTATTTTCTTTCAACCGGTCTCCGTAATTCTAGATTTTACCGAAAGACCCAAAGAAGATTATGCCATTGCTTAGCTGTTCACACGGAGTCGGGGGGGGGGCGGTGGCTGACCACGACGAACGATAATTGTCCTCTTCCCGTCACTGCCTGAGATTGTTTGCGGTTCTGACCCAACGCAGGCATCCGCCACGTGGTTGGTAGGGGGTGGGTTGGGAGAGTTATCAAATGACCCGCCCTGCAAACACCGGATTCCAAACCCAGACTCACCAAACACGGCCTGGGATCACAGGATTTGCTATGTGTCTACTTGCCCTTACCATAGGAATGTGGACTTTCCACCACAGGTTCATCAGGACTCTAGGGGACGGTTGGGTTGTCAAATGACCCGCTCTGCAAACACCGGATTCCAAACCGAGGCTCAACAAACACAGCCTGGGATCACAGGATTTGCTATGTGTCTACTTGCCCTCGCCATAGGAATGTGGACTTTCCACCACAGGTTCATCAGGACTCTAAGGGACGGTTGGGTTGTCAAATGACCCGCTCTGCAAACACCGGATTCCAAACCCAGACTCAACAAACACAGCAACCTGGGGTCAGAGGTTGTGCTCCGCGTCTCCTCAACAAAAGTTCAGTCCCGTCAGAAGGCAGTGGTAGGATACCTTCCTCTGATAATAGTAAACTTTTTATACTTACAATTTTCATTTTTAACAAGTGATTTATCTTATATTCACTTTCTTTTAAAGTTGTACGCTTTCATGTTTGCACATGTGTTTGTCTTTCTCTCTGCAGTGCTTTGAGGTGAATTATTGCCACATGAGCCATATAAATATAACGTTTGATTGACTATGCAGTACTCTATTGACTTGGTACAATCAATGTCATCACAAAAAGTATACAGCATAAATGTCCTATTGAAATGAGCAGTGGGAAAAGTGGTTAGTGCACTGCGATACAAATCCGACCATCTGGGTTCGATTCCCAGCCACGGCTAACATCAGTGGCGCGTGATATGACAACGGATCCTTGGTCTCTGATAGGTCGACTCAGTTTTTAATGAACGACTTGGTGCAGTGTCTGATTATCACTGGAGAGACAAAGACAGCCGGCCATGCCTCTGGCCACACCAGCCTCTTGTGCACTGTGTTGACCTTCACAGGGACTTTTTAACAGCACGTGCCCCAACAGTCTGAAAAGACAACGTGGTGTGTGACGAGAGTGTGTGTATCTCTCTATATGTGTGTCTTTGTCTTCTATTTGGGAATCGGTAGTGTACTGGTTAGCGCTGTGCGTTATGAACTCGGCTATCCGGGTTCAATTTTCGCTCGCTGCCACCACCAGTGACGATTATCTGAACCGGTCCTGGGCCTCCCCTAGGTCGACTCAGCATCAAATGAGTACCTGATGCGGTGTGTAAGCATCGCCACTGGGGAGCCAAAGGCTTCCGTGCGTGGTGCTGGCCTCCCACCCCCTCGTGTGCCGTGCGGGCCTTCATAAGTGTTCACTAACAGCACTTGCCGCGAAAAGTCTATATATGGCTATGCAAGGGATCTTTGTGTGTGTGTCCGTTGTAATTGTTGTGCCTGTTTATCGCTCCATATGTTCCGCAGCAACCCTGAATGATGAAGTTCACTGGCATTGTGGTCGGAGGGTGGAGCTCGGGATTTGAAGGTTGTCGATTGAGCCCTTCATCCCTACAGATTCCATTAATTGAGTAGCCGCATGAGAAGTCCGTGAGCTGTGAAGCTCATTTTTTACAAAGATGTCCAGTCGGGGCCCATCGTCCCGTGTAGAAACAGACCCCCACCATAGGAATATTGCACTTTCACCACTGTGCTCACAGCATGAGTGCTCTGATATGCTTGTTTAAGCAAGAAACGACTTTTGACTCTTTTCACAAAATTACTTTCACTTACATTGTAAAGTAAAACATTTACTTTTGGGTCACCCTGTATTTGACTAAGAGGACCTATTAATCTTTAAAAAAAAAGTATATATATTTTACTCAATGACCCCCAAATAACCTTCGGTGAACATTCTGTGGTCATAGCACTGCCTTTATTTCTCGGTCGCGCTGTACAACCCTCCGGTGTGTTTTCCGGTTGAGTTCCTGAAGGAGCACGTGGAGCGAAACGTCGGACACCATGCCAGAACGACATGCGGTACGGAGCCGAAAACACGTCGGGCGTTTTGTGGTCACGTTTTGAAAATGCTAAGTTGACCGTTTCTGTTGATAGGGTCTCCCTTGAAAAATTACACTGTTAGTCTCAATGGCTGTCCTTTGATTCAAGGTCATATTTTCTCTGACTCCAGAAATTATGACGAATATATATAATTACCTCCCCAACAGCAGTTATGGAAATCATTTTTTGTGTTCAGTTTGTTGTCCTTCCCCCGCACCTCCGAATAGCACGGTTGGCTACGTACGGGTTGAAAGAACTTCAACATACATACAGCAGAAAAAAACAGATGCATATCTCTACCCAGCTAGGAAGATTGTTAGAATATTCACAATGTGTAAAAAGGATGATAACTCACCACATCATGAACACAACCTTACATTATAATACATTGGAAGGGCAATGGACCATCTTCAGGTTAGAGAATAACGACAGGAAGAGGAAACGATTCTAATTAGGAGGTTGTACAGCGCACTATGTAATACGGTGCCCTGAGAAAACTGCTAATCGCAAACATGACAAATGAACAGTTTTGAATCGACATGTGGAGCACGTGCTGCTCTGGTGCAATGGGAAGCACGCTGAGCTTGCAACCCAGAGGGTGCCGGTTCAATCCGAGTTCCCGGCGCGGCTGTTGAAACGATGGGTTGGTGCAAGCTCCTAAAATCTGTCACTGCCTTTTTCCCACCCAGCGGTAATAAATGGGTTCAAGCACATTTATTTGATCGGCATTTCGCGTGGTATGTATGTATGTTGAACTTCTTTCACACCATACGTGGCCAACCGTGCTAATCGGAGGTGGGGTAATATTGTGAGCATTCTCAGCCGCGTCAAAGACGTCTTGCCAGCGTGGAAGAGTAGGCCAAATGCCCTCTCGTGGGGCTCTATCTCGTCGTTGGTCACTTCTGCCAGCAGTGGCGTGAAGCAAGCGATTGCAGCGCTGCTTTTACAGTAATCACAGTCAGCGTTGGTGATTTCACATCGCAATCGGTATTTACTGAAATCGTCAGTCAGCATTAGGGGCTGTCCATAAATAACGTCACGCACCTATAGGGCTATGGGGGGGGGGGGGGGTCAGACATTTGTGACGATGTGTGACGATGGGGGGGGGGGCGTTTGAGAAATGTGACGTCACATCGAAATGCGCAACTTTAAATAAATATAGACAACACGTTCTACTTAATTAAATAGACTTTTTAATAAAACAAATTCTCCTACTACATCAGAGTGCAGCGCCACATTAAATACGCACTACAATGACAATAGTTTAAAGCGATTTGAAGCATGTTTGATTTTTTTGGGAGGGGGGGGGGAGCAGAGCTTTGTGACGTCATATTTGAGGGGGGTCTGACTTTTCGTGACGCCGTGTGACGAAGGGGTGGGGGGGGGGGTCAAAAATCGTCCAAAATCGCGTGACGTCATTATGGACGGCCCCTTAGGTAATCATCACGGTCGGCGTGACAGTATCAGTTATCTGTATACGTGCGGCAGTGCGACCCAAAACGCCTCTTGGAGATCACCAATACCCGACCATTCGCCACTAAACGATCGTGGCACCACCACGGCGCCTGTGCCAGCCAAGTGCACTTTGAGGCCACGTGTTGTGTCGAAGGCTCGCTTGCCGAGAGGAGGCTACGCGCTGTGACGTAAGCGACACAGGCGACGATTTGATCTGACGTCAATGCCAAATCGATGCCCTATATATGGCGCCTTTCGCATCCATTATTACCAGTGTAATAATTAGCTTGGACATCGATCCACAATTAGAAATATTCCGGTGTCATGTTTACGTTACGCTCCAATAATGATTAGCGTGTGCGTTATGGGTAGGAGGGCTGGGGTGAGAGCAAGGTTATGATTAGTGGAGGGTTAGGATTTACCGAGTGTTGGGGGAACTTGATTTTAAAATATTAACTGGCCACACTCGACAATCCGAATTCATCGCGGGCGGCCACCCTGATTTCAACCCAAAATCTCAGCTGCGTCGGCTCAGTGGTGTTCAATTTGTGTTCAGTTTCTTGTCCTTCCCCCCTCCCCAACCCAGAGCCTCCGATTAGCAAGGTTGATTACGTACGGTGCGAAAGAAGTTCAACGTACACAGCAGTGGTCCTGACAGTATAAGCCGCTTAAGGCACGGGATCAACCTCAGTGGCCAGGGTTACCGTTAAATGTTCGGTCGGAGGTGAGGAGGGGTAAAGTCCGTTGATCCTTCCCTCCCAGGCGCCCCCGATAAGCACGCTTGGCTGCGTACGGTGCGAAAGAAGTTCGCCGTAACGGTGCCACAGAGTCGAGGCCACGCACTGATCCGTGCGACGTGGTCATCTTGGGGGAAATATTCTTCTAAGCTCCGCACTCGCGGGGGTTTGCCCGTGTGACTCAAAAGCCCGGGACGCAATCCACATCTGATCGGATCAACGTGGTGCACGCGGGTTTGAGCGTGTTCCCTAATTATTATATTAGCAGGCGGCACGGGCTAATTGGTCGGCCTCCTCGCAAAGGGGAGGGAGGGCGAGGCCCCTCCAGGCCCATTACGAGGGTTAGAGGCGAGCACAGCGCCGTGGTGCAGTCGTAGAGGGAGTATCGTTTAACATTCTCAACGCCACCGCTGTTGCCCATTGTTGCGTGGTCATGCACGATGATGGTGTACGCTCATGCTGAATGCGAACGTGCGAAGGAATTATGTCTCTAGCTTTTGTGTGTTCTCCAATCCTCGCGTTTATTGTTAAATTTGAACAACAGTTCCTATGATCACTGTTACATTGTTTTTATAGCTTTATTTTGGTGATTTCGAAAACGTTTTGGTTTAGCCATATTTATTTGCTGTAGTACAGAGTTAGACTGATAACTTTAATTTAAATTGTCTTATGGTTGTTATTGTTTGACTTGTTTGACTTGCACCCCACTGGGATTTTTGTACACAGCGTTGATATACGGTGCTTTTTCTGGAAGACTTTGATGTTTTTTCCTCTATCTTGGCGCTGGTTCCAAGCGTGCAGCTCACCACGCTTCCTTTGCGCACTTTGACTTATTCTATTTTCTTTGGTTCTTTCGGTAAAGTCACGTAGAATGAGAATAAAATAATAAATTGATAAAATAAAATAACACAATAATATTCTTACGACGTTTCGGCCACAACACAAGCGGCCTTCATCAGGTGAAGGGACGAGACTGTCTCGTCCTTCAGACTGTCTCGTCCCTTCACCTGATGAAGGCCGCTTGTGTTGTAGCCGAAACGTCGTGAGAATATTATTGTGTTATTTTATTTTATCAATTTATTATTTTATTCTCATTTCTACGTGACTTTACCGAAAGAACCAAAGAAGATGAATCCTTGCAGTCACGACAACTTTAAATCGAAATTTATTCTATTTTTTTAAATTTCAAAATCAAGCTGCTAAGAAGAGGACGTGGGCTTGGGCAAGACCCGTCTCGCTCGAAGGGTACGACGGTCGATGGCCAAGGGTAGTTAAGGAGTGGCAGCCAAGGGAATGGGACGCATTTCGAGAGAACATGCAAGGAGGCGATTGAGAGACAAGAGCAGTCCGCGTGCAGTTGTTGGGTGAGGTCGTTACATCGCTGGGAGTTGGGGAATGGGAGCGGCTTTGGGGAGGCATTCATTGACCACGGCTGATGATGATACTGTATATAAAATTGTACTAATTCATTATCCTGGGTACAATTTACATTCCGCTGTCTCGGGATGTTGATTAAACGTGAAGTCGATTTTTTTTTGCATTGACTACAATGGAGATGATGGGCAAGTTTTTTTGCCTTGACATAGAGGACAATGGGTGGAGCGGGTGAAGCTGTGTTAGTTTCTCTCAATGCTGTCCATTGAAGTGCAGTGTGTAATTGCCCCATCATCATCATTGTCGTCAATGTCCGAAGGCTTTAATCCCCACCTGATATAACTCTTTGTCTCACGTCACTTCAATGTCAATAGAAAATCACTTTCCCTGCAACAAAAAAAAAACACCATCGCGACACAATCTTCATCATCAACCTTGTGGCCTTAAAAGAAAAAATACAAAATAGGCGATGTTTGGGCAACGGCCCTTCTTCACAACACAGTCTCCAGATATTATCATCCACTCTACCTCTGTGACCTCGAATATGTACAGGGACTCCTCTGCTAACGAACGAGTTAGGTTCCAGAGGTCTGTTCGTAAGTCGATTTGTTCGTAAGTCCAACTTTACTCCTGTCAATTACAAACATGTGGTACGGCGTGTACACTAAACACAGAGAATGACTTTAAAAGTTGTATAATCTCGTGTAGATGTAGATGCCACTGGTTCTTCACATTCTGCAGATGCAGATGCCACCACCATCTATTGCGGGACGGTTTAACGTATGCCTCTCGGTCCAAACAGGCAACTAGACACACAGGCGAGGTTTATCCAATGTTCGTAAGTAAAGGAGTCCCTAAATGTGCTATTCTATTCTTGCGTATGGCAGCGACATGTTCAAGAGCGAAATGACCCAACGTCGAGGAATGCCAAAGCCGACGGTACTACTTCTATGAATAAGTACCATTGCTTGAAACGTCGGCTATTTTATATTGTCTTCAAGGTCACGTCGCAATTGACGAATGTGTTGTTTTTGTTAATTATGCTTGTGTGATTCTTTCGCTGTGCAATCGTATCGAGAGCACCGATAATCTGGGGACTGTTTAGCATAGGATTGCTTAAGATGTGTCCGTATTTTGCAGTATTCTCCATTTCCAGCAAACAAGTTGACTTCAAACAGCGACAAAACTAATTGGCACTCTTGCTGAGAATGTTGACGGCCAAAGTGTTGGAAACACATAAAACTGATACAGGATCCTTCATACGCACCTGGACACATATCTGGCCACAATTCGCCGAGTATCACCCATGGCTTCCCGTCCTACCCAGCAGAGTACAAATGGGTTCACCGCTGTCAGTCGATCGGCGGGTCATGTGTGTGGTGGGGGAAAGTGTGGGTACCACTGACGCGGAAGAATAGGCCAAAACACACCCTGCAGTACTCTGGAGAGGGGCTCCCCCTGGTGGAGGTCGTTCCACAAAACAGTGGCGTGAGATAATTTTCAGGGTTGCACGTTGGCTTAAAGAGGTCTCGATGTTTTTTCAAAGATGACTATTTTGCCCTTCCTTGGAGTACCCCTGTGCTCTGCGAAATACCGCGTGTGGACTTTTCCATCGCAGCTGCCATAAACGAGGGAAAACTTTAGAGTAAAGCATCGGGCCATTGCCAAGCAATTGAGCAAGATGTACATCATACAGTGTATCGCCTTGGGAAATTGTGGTGCAATGTTGGGATTTATGGATGTGTTGAATAGCGATATTCATTTTAGATGGGGGCCTGTACGCGTGAGAGATCTATTTGCATTGCCCAAATAAATAAAAAAACGTAGCTATGATGGCAAGGGAGCAGGCAGGCAGAGCCATCAAGTCATCTGCACACGTGCGTGCATACGGTATATGATCCCGGTGACGTGTTGGGGTTAGTGGAGGAGGTGGGGTGCAAGAGAGGTTGCTGGCTTGGTGTTAGGTGTCTTTGTCTTCCTGCGTGTGTGTATAACTTTGTTTGGCGCGCGGTGGAGCAGTCGTTCGCGCACTCGGCCGACAAACCCGAAAATCTGAGTTCCATTCCGGACCACGGCTAACATCAGTTGTGAGGGATAACCAGTGCCGGATTAAGCTAGTGCGGGGCAGCAGCATGTGTTATAATGGGCCCTAAATAAAATAAAAACATGAATATTAAAACACATTTTTTTCTTTTTTTGTGTTTTTTTCATTTGCTATACAGCCAGATAATACGACAAATCGCTAACCTTAAACACCCAATCGTTCATAAAAGTTGAAGGCGGTATAGCACTATAGTAATAAAGCAAGTGCAGACTCACTGAACTGGAATTGATATCTTGAAAGCATTTAGCGCAGGGCCCTTAAAAGTGCGGAGCCCGTAGCTACATATGTAGTAGCTACTTTTGCTACTAGGATAATCCGGCACTGGTTGTGAGGGTTTAACTGATCCTGTCCCTGGCTTCCCTTAGGTTGATTCGGCCTTAAATGAGTACTCTACAGCAGTGGTGTGTAACATATTTTGTTATGTGTATGTATGTATGTATTTCTGCATTTTTACTTTTTCTATGTTTCTCTGGCTAATGTACAGTATGCCTGTGTGTCTTTGTGAATGTCTATGTCTTTGTAGGTGTCTTTGTTATGTTTGTGTCTATGTATGCCTCTCTATGTCTATGTAAGTCTCTGTTGTGTGTGCGTGTGGGAAACGCATTACGCTAAGAACCCGGTGACCCGAGCACGATTCCCGTTCACTACCAAAACCAGTGGCGAATATTTGAACCGGTCCAGGTCCTGCCGCAGGTCGACTCAGCCTCAAAATTAGTACCTGGTGTGGTGCCTGGTGTGAAAAATATCATAATTAGGGAGACAAAGGCGGCCGGGCATGGGCGCACACACGAGCCCATGTGTGTGCTCGTGCCGACCTTCATAGGACAGATATTCATCGCTGTCAACCCATCACGGTTTACTCCGTATTCTTCTTGTACAGGGGAATTGAGTTTTCAGGTCCATACGGCGTACAGCCGTTTCAATACGCGCAAAACAATGTTTGTGTCTATTTGTTTGTGTTTCTTGTGACGGGACTTTGTAGGATGAACGTCGAGATTTATAAGGTGCACGGGGTGACCAATAAGATCTGAATAGGTCTGATAAGGGGTTATAACAGGTATGCAGATACTCGCTTACACCACTTGCCCCAAATAGTCCGTCAAGGCGATACGAGACGGGGGGGGGGGTCTTTGTACGAACCATGCTGGGTGACCAACGTAGGGCTGTGCAGGGGGGTAAGGAGGTGACGGCGGTGGCCTGCAGCTGAAGAAGCCCCCCACCACCACCCCCCCCCCCCCCCCCGGTCTCCTCGTCACGCGCCACCTCGTGACGAGGACGACGGCGCTCTGCGCGCTCCGTCGGAAGCTCCGCGCTGAACCTCGTCCACGAGCCCCGCCACCACAACGCGCGCGCAGCTCACGCGATAACGTCAACATCGTCTCCAACGTCATCTCACCACAGCGTCTACATCTCCGCTTCGTGATTATTATTATTTTGTATTTGTTATCGGCTGGCTAGAAAGGACGTCGTCACAATCTCATGGCCCAAGGAGGAACGCCGCAGCCGCAGTCGCCGCTGTTGTTTTTTGCGCTCTGCGTGAACGGCGGCGCGTGGGGGTGGTCGTTTGGAATTCACGAGGCAATAAAAGTTGCCGCCGCCGCCGCCGTCTTCGTCGTCGTCTTCGTCGCTGCTGCTGCCGCTGCTGGACGTTCTTTTGTGGCTGGATGATTTCCCAAGACTGATTCAGTCAGCGGCGGCTCCTTCGATCGACGTGGATGTGCCCGTGATAGACGCAGACAGACACAGACGGACGCGACTCAAACGTCAAGCGCCCTCTCTCTCTCCCTTCCGTCGCCAGGTAAGAAGAAGTCGTCGTTGAGTTGTGCGACCACGCCAGGAGCCGGCAACACGCGACTCCGTTAGACGCGTGGGGGGTCCTTTTAAAGGGCTGCTTCGTGACCGTTATCGATTAAGGATCGTCTCTCGTATCCACCACCACCACCACCACGGTGCATTGTCGCTCTTTAAAGATTGACCGAATTCGAAAACAAATTATCTTCTTGTTATTTTAGCTGCCGGGCCCTGTGCTACACTCACAGGCTATGTGTGTGTGTGCTACATATTGTGTGTGATTAGAGTCGTTATTATCCTGAAGGTAATACAGACACGTAATGATGATAATTACAGCAACTTTATTCATCCACTGCTGGGTAAAGACATCCCCCACACCCTATCGGTTATGGATGGGCACGGGGACGGGGGGTAACCATACTTCACCACGCTGGTCAGTACCGGTTCTGATGTTACGTGACCACTGATGTTAGCCGTGACCGGGAATCGAACAGAAAATTAAAATCAAGTTTGAATCGAACAGAGGTTTGCCGAGTTCACAGCGCAGTGCGCTAATCACTGCACCACCGCTCCACTCAACGTGTCCTTTATTTAACCAAGAAAGCCTCAGAGTCTCAAGACTTTTTCACTATTAAAACGCTCACTCACGTTTTGACAAATTAAATCAATGAGCGTTTTTACATCGCCGTACTCCACAATGTGTCACCTTACGTAGGGAGCGGTGGCGTAGTGGTTAGCGCACTTCGGGACGAACTCTCGCCAACTTGAGTTCAATTACCAACCACGGTTGACATCAGTGGCTCGGTGAAAACCAGAACCAGCTCTGTACTTCACCGAGTTCGGTGTAATCGTAAACAAGTAGCTGGTTGCGGTGTGTGTAAAACATCGGCGCCGGGGAGACAAAGGCGGCCGGGCGTGGAGTTTTACCAATCCCTCCCACTCGTGCGCCGTTCCGACTTTTACTTATCGTAATAGGCGCTCGCTAACAACACTTGTCCCAGCAGTCTGTTAAAGGCTACACGCGGCGGGATCTTTAACGTCTCCAGTTCGCTTCCCGTCAAATTTATATGTTCGATTGCCGCTGTAAATCAGCGTCAGAATGTTTGTTTCTACTGCGGGAGGAATCCGATGAGCTATGAAGCGCGTTTCCCCCCCCCCCCCCCCCCCCCATAGATGTCCAGTAGATGGTCTTGCTCAGAACGAATCTCTCTCATGCCCCCGACTCCACTCGTGTTGCTTTAAGTTCACCCTCGCGCAAGTCTTACGCAAACTCTGTGTAAGTTGTTCCATAGTCCAGAAGGCTGTTAAGAACTTATGATCGGAGCGTGTGTTTACCACAACGAATACAGTGCATCCGCATAACGGGAGTTCTCTAGTTCAAGTGCGTCCAGTGATTAAAATCTGATTATCTTATTATACTCGTATTGGCCATGGTATCCCAGAAGAGAACCCTCCTAAAAAAAATCGACCCGTGAGACTCAGTGGGGCTAACCGTATCAAAGGACGTATACCTTTGTTATCTTTGTTATACCTGTGTTATCATCACAGCCATGAGACCAGCACGTGCCCCGGTGCTTAGGGGTTGGATTGTTGCAGTGTAACGAGACGAGGGATTGCTACATCACAAGGGAGGCCTGCATCCAGCAGTGGATAAATGAAGGCTGATGATGAATATTCAGATATACAGTTAGCGGTATGCCGTCAGGATCAGGGGTAGAGCTAGACTTTACTTGTCTCGTGTGGTTTGGGATATGGTTATGGTTAGGATCTGGTTTGCTTAGTATATATAGGGACAGAGTCGATTTGGCTCGTTTGTAATGGTTAGAGGTAGGGCTAGACTTTGCTTGGCTATTGCGGTTTGGAATATGGTTATGGTTAGTATCAGGTTTGCTGAGTATATTTAGGGATAGAGTGGAATTGGCTAGTTTGTTATGGTTAGAGGTAGGGCTAGGCTTTCACTTGTGTTGCTCGCCGAATCGCAACTTGACCTCGGATGAGGCGAATGTTCGCAAATCCTCTCCAGCAACCGATCGCGAACTTAAAATCGATATTTTTTCTCGCTATTGCCGCGGCCTGCTAAAAAGCTCCCCACCAAATGACATCTAATTAAAATCGATTTGCAGAAGCCATTTGGTATTAAAGTACATTGCGATAAATTTATATACATTTCGTATAACACTGTATTGAGAGAGTCATGTCTCACTGAATATTACCTCTGGCCGCATCATGAGGTATCCTGGATGTGGTGTGCCGGATTTATAATTTTTTTTGGGGGTCGCTGACCCAGACAAGACACAGTTGAAATGAATCCCTGACTATATTTTACATCTGCAGTGATGATAGCACGGAGACCCGCGCTCACATACTGGTTCCTAAGCTTAACGTTAGACATGGCGTTTAGTGAATGTTTAGTGAGAGTGAATGTAAACCGCAATACCTTTGCTGTTCTCAAGGAGCATACACCATCATCACGCGAACTCCGGTTATCCTCGCAGCAGCAGTGGCTTTTGGCTCAGTCATCGAACAAAGACGGTCACCGCATCGCGAGATTTCAGATGCACTTCTGCGGCCGTCTGGAACGCTCTTCCTTCCGATATTAGGAAGCCACCGGAGCTGTGCACTTTTAAATAATTCTGATTGAAAACTATTTTTTTTAGAACTGCTTTTTTTGCGTTTAGTTTGTTGTCCTTGCCCGCACATGCAGCACATATGTGGTGACATCGCTGGGTGTCACCATGTTGCGGGTGTAGTACCGGCCCTAGAGGGGCACGGTGTGCGCTGAATAATAGCGCTGGATGGCACCACGCATTAAGTGCAGTGCCGACCCTACAGGACAGGGTATGTGGGTGCCGACCGAAGGATAAGGTCACGTGAGGCCATGGCACTCTGGTTGACCCGGGAGGACACGTGACCGGTTAAGTTGACAGAGGGGCCCCAAGAGGGGGCTAGGGGGGGGGTCACGTGATTGGGACCCAGATCCTTCCCGAGGATTCTGGAAGGGGGACGTGGCCAAGGGCGGAGCCGGCCACGCTACAGAGAATATAAGCCGGGTCCCGAGAGGGACCCAGGGTTGTTGTTGTTGTTGTTCATCCTGGAAGAAGCCCTTCGTCTGCATTCTCCGTTCAACGAGACTCCAACACGTGGTCCCGGGCCGAAGTCGTTGGTCCCGGTCTGTAGTAACAGTTACGTAGTAACTAGTGTAGTAACTAGTGTAGTTACTAGTGTAGTAACTAGTGTAGTTACTAGTGTAGTAACTAGTGTAGCTAGCCTGGTAGTCACCACCTTAGGTTGTTATTCTGTTCAGGGGAAGTTACCCCCGTGTGTTGGAACTGAATAAATGTGTCTACGTCTGTGACTCAGTTGAACCCATTACACATACATAAACTAATTTTAAGAGAGGTTTAATTGGCGCAGAAGGCCCTGTACGGTGTACTGTTATTAACAAGGCAATTGCATGGTGGCCTGAGTTGCATGTTCGTTCCATTATTATATTTCCCGCCTTTAAGCAACAACAACAAAATGCGACGCTGATCTCCTGCCAATCACGCGATGCCTCCCTTGACAGCTTCCGTGCAGAGTGGGGGCGTTGTCGGTGGGTAGCGCAGACATTAAATACGCTGACACGATGCACACAACCCTCCTGCGTTTCCACCACAGTAATAGAACAATGGCTGCTTTCAAACCATTCGTTTGGTTGTTTGATTGCACGTGGCAAAAATAGAAGTTTAACCCCCGGCACGCCAACTCCCCCATCCCCGGCCCGATGGGCATGCGGAGGCGTCGTCGCCTTACGGAGCGCGCAGGTTATTGGTATCAAAGGTATCCGCTTATCTGTGCGTGCTCTCGCATCCAATTGCACATTCGCCCCCTTTCACTGCGCGGGCCTGAGCTGTCACACAAGGGAAATTTAAGAAAATCATCGTCATATTTGTCATCGTCGTCATCATCATTATCATCAGCAGCAGTCGCTGTGTTATTATTGATGGAAAAAAAAGAAGAGGATTTTATCCATTACCGGCATTAATTCAGATGTTAAGACGTTCAAACACCAAATATACGCGTTTTGATAAGAGTCAAGTCTGCAATAAACACACATGCTTATGGTAGAACATTCAAACAAACGTGTTTTGATAATAATGTATGCGTTGTCCTTGGAACTGATTGCTCTACACCACAGACAGCCTCCTTTATGGCCTTGTTTCACCGGTGTCAAACCTGAGAATAACAAAAGGCGAATAGTACAAAGGCAATCCAGATACCAATGCATCAATAGCTCCAGTTGAGTAGTTATTATTATCAGCAGCAGCAGCAGTATCAGTAAAAGCAGACATCAAACCATCATCGACTATGAGCTGTATGCTGCCCTTTGACAATGTGTGCATGTGGAGTGTTTTAAAAGTAAAGCTGTGAACTTAACTGTGATTGGTTAAATGCTTGGTGTTATTCATCATGTGTGACTTTGTTCAAAATTTAGGAGAGGAGGCGTCTGACCAGGGCCTACTGACCGGGACCAAGTCCTGAATATACCTTGCTGATCTCGTCAAGGAGCACTAAGCATCACGTGAACTCCGGTCATCCTCGCAGTGGCTTCTTCCTGGCCATCGAACAAAGACGGTCACTGCATCATGCGCTTTCAGAAGCGCTTCTGTGGTCATGTGGATTGCTTTTCATTAAGATATTAGGAAGCCACTAAGAGCTGCTTTTTTGTGTTTAGTTTGTTGTCCTTCCGCCGCACCTCCTATTAGCACGTTTGGCTACAGACAGTGCAAACGAAGTTCAACATACATACAAAACGAACTCACTCCTTCACTCGCTCAGGATTTCAGCTCTGCCAGCTCAGCGCTCTTAACCCAGAGCCACCTGGCCAACTCAGACACCCACCCACCGACCCCACTACCTGCACACTCACTCCCTTGCTCACCTACCTCCCATCAACGCACCCACGCGCTTGCCCTTCCCCTGCCACAGCTCCTCTCTGCGCTCACAACTCTATAATCACATCACCGATCAAAGACTCGAGGCGCGATGCAAAAGGTACAGGCCCCCATGCATCCCACGGGAAAGAACGCGTGGCTATGCCCTCAGGGCCCACAGAGGCCTCTGAAATCTGCCCTCAAGGCGGCCGAGGGCGACGGAGACGCCAAGGAGCGACCCGCCTTGCGTGTGGGCTTCGACCTTCGCTCCACCGAAGTTCGGTACGTGCCTCGGGTGGTGAACGGCTCGGAGGAGCGGCTGCGCCGGGAGAAGGCGATCATGATGATGAGCAGCAGCAGCAGCAAAGCCGAGGAGGCCCTGCACCAGCTGCACTTGCACCAGCAACCGCCGATGCTGCTGCTGCAGCAGCAACAGCAGGGCAGGAGGCGCGCCCTCTCCACGTCGTCACTCACCGACGAACTGGTGTATCTGCAGCCACCGCACGGCTCCCGCTACGAGCAGCAGCTGCAGCTGTTGCGGGTGCCGCAGCAGCAGCTCCACCGCCGCAAGCGCAGCCTGTCCGTATCGTGCGATGGCACGGAGCGACAGCTGGGCTCGCCCGGCCGTGTGGTGGTCACGATGCCGGTTAAGGCGCAAACGCTTCGCACGCTCAGGGACACGCGGCGGTGGCAGCTACCGTCGTCATCGCTGCAGCAGAGCGAGATGATGGACGGACCCCCGATGCAACTCATGATGGGACGTCGTGCGTCTCACAGCACCCAGGGCACAGAGCAGCACGGACTCCTGCCACGCCGTGCCCTGCGCTCGGGCTCGCTCGACCGCACCACCCTGCGGCTGGTGCCGGATCGGCTGGAGGTGCCGCCCAGCAAGACCGTCCACGAGAGGCGCCGGTCAGCGAGCGTGGCAACGTCCCAGGCCGCAGCCAAACCCCCTGTGGGTCCCGCGGCCGGCGAGGAGAAGAGGAAAAGCAGCGCCAACGTCAAAGGACGAGCGGCGGAGTCGAACTCGTCCGGGAAGGTCGGGGACAGCCCGAACGGCTCGCCGGTCAAAGAGGACCTCGCGCAGGCGGAGGAGAACTCAAAGCCGTCACTCCGCGTAATGCTGCTGGGCATCATGAAGATTAAGAATTCGCGTGGGAAGGACACAACGTAGTTTGTCCTCTAGCTGCTCCGCGTGAACAGCGCCTGGAGGTTTTAGCACAAGATGGCCGGGTGTCACAGGAGACTGATATTGTGTCTCAAGTCTCTGAGCCCCTCAACTGTGAGGTTCGAATCTGGGTTTTGGCCACGCGTGGTTAAACCGAGGTCTCGAGTGTAGTAGGTTGGCGGTTTCAGTTCGGTCGTCACTGACTGCACTGAGAAGACATTAAGTTATACAATTTGGGATTTCACTTCACTCGGTGTATTTAAGTTCTCAGAATTACAAACATGTTTGCTTTGTCATGCGATGAATGCCTCTACAGCAGGGAATATGCGTTGGTGCGCCTCTTAGTGTGGATGAGACAATTGAATGGATTTCAGAAGTAGTTGTTTGCTATCACCTTCCACATGCCATTCTCTAATAAGTTGTGATGTTATTGCACTGCTGTCCAAGAGTTCTGATTAGATAACTCCACCGTGTGACGTAAGCACAATATACCTTGGAGAAAAAAACAAATGCTTTTGCGCTGCTGTCACTAACAGGCACGACCCTGCAATTGGAAACAGTTTAATTAATTTGGGGAGGCAAATACCCCTGGAGTGCGTAGACTTTAACTGGAAGGTCTCGAGTTCACATCTGTATTGGGTAGTCAACTCAGCTACTCATTCCTTCATCCTTCAGGAGTGGATAAAAATGAGTACCACTTTGTGGGAAGCAGACACATGGTTCTATAGGAAATACGGGGGTAAAGTGCAAGTGGCAAAGTTTTTTTAAAGAAGTTTCGTGCGCCAAAGTAGAATAAAGAAATAAAAACTTGGAAGGGCAAAGCGTGAAATGGGTTTAATCATTACAATATATTATGCTTATATAGCAGGGTTTAATCATTACAATATAGTATGCTTATATAGCACATTTCACAAAGTACTGTTGTTCCAAGGCACTCAACAGTCTATCAAAAAGTGCAAAGTCTCCCAGACGACAACTGTCAATTCAACTTGCTCGCACTCGCCGTAGCATTCTGGAATTTTTTTTATTGGCAGCCTATGGCTTTGCCGCAATTGCCCAAAATTGGGGGTGGGCTTGGCGTGGCAGCCATGATAGGCACCCTGTGTTCCTTTGCTCAGGCAATCAACACAGTTGCTCCTCGAAAACACACACACAAGCACACATATGCGTCAGCGGAGCCATAATGCGGCTCGGTGTTTTTCTGTAAACAAGCCTTGCTCACAAAGGTCAGGTTCAAAAGTTGACATCGCCTGGGCGTGCCTTCCTCTGCCCAGAGGTCAGGTCAACGATATTGCTGAAGAGCAAATTGTGGTGGGCCCTGCATTCCTGTAAAAAATCAAAACATGCGTCTTGAGTTCCTGCAGCTGATACAGGCTGAGCCTGTGTCGTGTGTCTGCATGCGTGTGGTATACAGTGATGTGGTGGTTAGCGCACTGCATGATGAAACCGGACCGTCCGAGTTCAATTCCCACTCATGGCCAACACCAGTGACGATTATGTGAACTAGTCCTCGGCTTCCCCTAGGTTGACTCGGCCAGGAATGAGTACCTGGTGCGATGTGTAAACGTCTCCACTAGGGAGACAAAGGGGGCCACTCACCCCCTTGTGTGCCGTGTCTCATTAACAAGGTGATCGCTAACAGCATTTTTTCCCCAACAGTCTGTTAAAGGCTGTACGGGATATCTTTGTCTTGATATACAGACACAGACAAACACAGAGAAACAAAAAAACGAGACATGGAGATCTATGGACACAGAGAAACACAGAAAGACGTGGCGCAGAGACAAACATAGGGACACGAGGCATACAGAGAAACGCAGAAACGTACACGCGTGGCGATTCAGAGACGGGGAAAGAGACGCACAAGGCAAACGGAGAGACGCATCGAGACTCGGCAAAACACATCCACACAAACACCCGCAAACACATTTTGGAGGCGGTCTCCCAATATCAGCGGCCGCGGTATTTAAACCCGTCCACCGGGTCACCAAAGGAACGTGGGCACACAAGGCCAAAGTACAATGCACCAAAATAAACGAGAACGCATTCCCTGCGCTTAGCAAACACGGGCGGAAAAAAGTCCTAAAATAATCTGAGCATGCGCCACCCAATAGATTATAGGCTTACATGACATCACGTCCATGCGGAGCAATGCGTAAAATGTAAAAGTAGCTGGAAGCTGGATAAGAGTACGCCTTATATAAGCACAGCTCCGATATAAGCAACATCCTTCCTGAGAAGATGGATTGGACAAAGGGGGAACACCTGGAAGCAAACTAAGAGACACCGTGTCCTGTGGACACAGTGAGATACGGAGGGAAACCAGACACAGACGCATACACGAAGACAAAGACACAGAGACATGAAGTGATATCGAGAGAGAGACAGATACTGGCAAACGGAGGGAACACGCCGAGACTCAAATAGAGGGGCACTGGCTGTGGAGGGGGCAAACAGTAACTTACAATACAGGCACACTTCAGAAATAAGCACACATGGAGGTCTGTATTTCGTTTCTTCTCCCCAGTGCTCGGTGCAGATGAGGAATGTTGTGTCGTGCTGGCCTTAATCGGGTGCTCGTTAAGAGCACTTATTCCCCATGGCGTGTAAAGCTGAGAGTGGCTCTATGGTTGCTTTGTTGTTCAGTTATATGTATGCGCACTGAATGGACATCCTGTAATCCAAGTGAGTATTTGTATGTTGAAATTGTACGCATCTTGGCGTGGTGTTTATTTATAGCAGGGCTCAGCTTTATTACCGTATTATTGTTATTGCTTATTCGGATATGTTCCGATCGCGATGTGATTGACACAGACACGCAGATCGACGGATGCAGATACACGGCATGGAGAGAGATGTCGGCGAAGGAAGAGTCACATGGAGAGAGACCGACAGACACGTAGAGACGCAGAGATGGCGTTACTGAGATGGGACGGAGAGAGAAGCGTAGACAGTGACTGAGATGGACATCGAGAGAAAAGACATGGAGACGCAGAGAAATGAAGACGGAGATATACGGAGACGATCACTGACAGACACATGTACTGTGGACACTCGTATATGTAGCCACTAATGCAGAATATGCCGTTTGGATTATTGTTGACATTTGAGTACTAAAATTGTATATTGCAGTCATGTACTATACAAAGCGGGACTTTTCATGTCATTGGCACATTATGTTTTCTCTAATTACTAATAGTACTATCACGAACAAACACAACACAATAAAAGCGTTTTGTAACCTTCGGCAGAGAGACAATGACAAAATAAACACGTGTCATCAACCGCCGCCAATGTTGCTGTTATTCATGTGTGGGATTCGGTTTACCTTATCTGAGTTTCAGCAGGTTCAAGTTCAGAGGACAGCAGGGCTGGGCACAGCTGAGAACGCAGATGCTGGATCTGTCAGTCATCTCGGTCAGTTGAGCAATGCCCACCTGGGTCTGTCCCATGACCTCCTTGCCAGCGGCGAGCCTTCCGCACTTGAATATGATTATAGCCTCAAACTGCACGGAGCCTGGCACAAGTGGCCTGTGGCTATGTCAACGCCACTTCGTGGAAGGATGGTGACAGTTATATTCTTAGCTCTTTCGGTAAAGTCACGTTGAAGGGAAACAATAAAATAATAAATTATATATAAAACAATAAAAAAATTCTCACGACGTTTCGACCATAACACAAACGGTCGTCATCAGGTGACCGTTTGTGTTATGGTCGAATATATATTTTATTATTTTATTGTTTCCCTTCAACGTGACTTTACCGAAAGAGCTAAGAATATGAATTCCTGCAGTCACGAAAGCTTTAAATCAAAATTTGATGGTGACAGTTGTTGGTGTTGACTCAACTGAGAAATGGTGCTGTGATTGTAACTGCAGTACATGTAGAGGTGCACCTCGTGAGGGGGAAAGGGGGGCAGTTACCCCCCTTCTCCGAAATGCTTAGCCGCTGTATCTCATGTTTTATATCAGGGGTGGGGAACGTTCGGCCCGCGGGCCGTATGAGGCCCGTGAAATCATTTGTTCTGGCCCTGCCAAGGCAACCGCAGGCGGGACTTGAAATTCAATCAATCTAGGAGCAAACCTGGCAAAGCAGTTGCGAGTAGCAACATCATCAATACCAGCTAACATCATCACACGCCTCACCAAAGAGAAGCAGTTACAGCCATCACATTAGGCGTGAGTTAATGAAAAGTTTGACCGAATATAACGGGCTAATTTTTAAGTTGATCATTTTGTATGGCCCGCGAATGATGTTCTAAATATCCAAATGGCCCTTGGCAGAAAAAAAGGTTCCCCACCCCTGTTTTAGATAAACAATGTCTCCTTCATATATGTCTCGCCAAAGTTTCGAGCAAAACCTTGAATTGCGAGTAACTTGGTCCGCGAGTGTTTTGCAAGACGAGCAAAACTTTTCAATTAATATTAATTTGATAAACGAGCGAGGTCTTGCAATACGAGTAGCACGTATACGCTGTGTCTGCCGAGCGTCACGTGATCACAACTGATATACGAGTGCTTTGATATGCGAGTGCTTTGGATTACAAACACGTTTCCGGAACGAATTATGCTCGTAATCCAAGGTTTTGCTGTATTTCATTACGCGACCCACCAAGTCCAACGTCTGGACTTATCTGCAGCATCATTTAAGTCCGGGGGCACTCGGGCTGGGTTGCAACGTGCGACGCCTACATAGGCAGATGCAGGCGTGCTGGAATCAATGCTCTCGAAGTGTCAGGACCTGGGAGAAAGGGAAAGTGCCTCTTTTAAGATGTGGATCCGCATTATACGTACTTGTTGTGCGTGACAGGGCGTTGTGGAGTTGTTTTAGCCATCAGGGAACGAGAGGGACGGAATATACAAAGACGGAGAGTCAATACGAACGAGGCAGAACAAGACTGAATGAATGAACACGAGCCACCCCGTGTATACGGGCCATGTGTGAAAAAATAGCTTTATAGCTTATCGGATTCCTCCAGTGTAAATATGATTACGTGTAAGCAAGCGGCAGACAGTACCAACAAGTGGTGTATCAACGAGAGAAAAGCCATACTGGCATTATTGACTCGAGTCCTGGCTCAGAATTGAGACAATTTCATCGTTCGTCTGGGAGTGAATTCTAACGAGGATTAGGGGTGTGGTGTGTCGGTGTGGTGTGCGGGGTGTCGGTGTGGTGTGTCGGTGTGGTGTGACGGGGTGTCAGTGTGGTGTGTCGGTGTGGTGTGTCGGTGTGGTGAGACTGGGTGGTGTGTCGGGGTGTCGGTGTGGTGTGTCGGTGTGGTGTGCGGGGTGTCGGTGTGGTGTGTCGGTGTGGTGTGACGGGGTGTCAGTGTGGTGTGTCGGTGTGGTGTGCGGGGTGTCAGTGTGGTGTGTCGGTGTGGTGTGACGGGGTGTCAGTGTGGTGTGTCGGTGTGGTGTGTCGGTGTGGTGTGACTGGGTGGTGTGTCGGGGTGTCGGTGTGGTGTGACGGTGTGGTGTGTCGGTGTGGTGTAACGGTGTGGTGTGTCGGTGTGACGGTGTGGTGTGTCGGTGTGGTGTCTCGATGTGGTGTGACGGTGTGGTGTGTCGGTGTGGTGTGACGGTGTGGTGTGACGGGGTGTCGGTGTGGTGTGACGATGTGATGTGTCGGCGTGGTGTGTCGGGGTGTCAGTGTGGTGTGTTGGGGTGACGGTGTGGTGTGACGGTGTGGTGTGTCGGTGTGACGGTATGGTGTAACGGTGTGGTGTGTCGGGGTGTCGGTGTGGTGTGTCGGTGTGGTGTGACGGTGTGGTGTGATGGTGTGGTGTGTCGGTGTGGTGTGACGGTGTGGTGTGATGGTGTGGTGTGTCGGTGTGGTGTGTCGGTGTGACGGTGTGGTGTAACGGTGTGGTGTGACGGTGTGGTGTCTCGGTGTGGTGTGACGGTGTGTTGTGTCGGTGTGGTGTGTCGGTATGGTGTAACGGTGTGGTGTGTCGGTGTGGTGTGAAGGTGTGGTGTGACGGTGTGGTGTGTCGGTGTGACGGTGTGGTGTGTCGGTGTGTCGGGGTGTCCACGTTGGAGTGGGCATCCACATTCAATCGTTTTGAGCTCTCCACTTTTCAGGCCAAAATATTAAATTTATTATTTCGCCTTTTAAAAACAAAAGTGCGAGCGATATAACTTCAAACGAACCCAACTTTCGTATGTACTGTACGTTGAACTTCATTCGCACCGTACGTAGCCAACCATGCGTACACAACATCCTTCCTCTTGCTGTGTGTTCGCATTCAGTCGTTCATTGAAAGTGCGGAGTCCAAGCAAGGGGCAAGGCAGTCTGAAACCACAAGATAAATAAATACAAACGTGCACCTCCGTTCCCATCACTGTTTCACCGCATGAATGTAAAAGCGTTTGTGTACACATCCCACGTGGCACCCAGTCACACGGCCTTCTCCGAGTGATTTTGTTCAGCAGCATTCGTTCGACCACAAGCGAACGCCGCACCGGTTTCAACATTGAGCGTCTCATCAGCAGGGTCGGACTTGCTCACATTGACGCTGATCATTATTTTGTGTTTATCTACTGCGTAGCTTTCCCTTAGGAGGCCGTTCATAAATGACGTCACGCGTCACGCGATTTTGGACGATTTTTTGACCCCCCCCCCCCGTCGTCACACGGCGTCACAAAAAGTCAGACCCCCCCCCTCAAATATGACGTCACAAAGCTCTGCCCCCCCCAATAAAACATGCTTCAAATCGCTTTAAACTATTGTCATTGTAGTGCGTATTTAATGTGGTGCTGCACTCTGATGTTGTAGGAGAAAACATTTATTACAAAGTCTATTTAATTCAATAGAACGTGTTGTCTTTATTTATTTATAGTTACGCATTTTGATGTGACGTCACATTTCTCAAACCCCCCCTTACCTCGTCACACATCGTCACAAATGTCTGACCCCCCCCAGGTGCGTGACGTCATTTATGGACGGTCCCTTAGAACTCGGACCCATATTTAAGAGAGAGAGAGAGACAGAGCGAGCGGGTCCTTTACGTAGACCGTAGAGTGTAAACATCTGGCAGTTCACCAGCATTGGTTCGAGCAGGAGATGGAGCGATTATTTATTGTATGGGAGGTCCGTGAGAGATGGCGAGGGCTGGGGGTGGGGGGGAGACATTCATCCAGCAGTGGATTGAACGTGGCAAATCGTGTTGAGGCTGCCACACCGCCACGTACGCAGCGAATGAAAATTTCAAATCTCGCCACAATCGAAGCGCGTGTCGAATAACGTTGAGAATCGACTTTAAATCGGTTACACTCAGAGCCAACGACGTCATTTTGCACGGCAGTCGGTCCGCACGCTACGCAATGACGTCATTCGCGCCAAACCGTTTCGCGACCGCACGTGTGAAGAAAAAACACGCGGCGGCGTAGTGACGTCACGCGTTGAGCCACCGCGCGGGTGGTGACATCACGTAAACGTTACGTCATCACGCAGCTGACTGTCTCCATTGTCGGGGTTGGGGGGTAGGGTCAGTATCACGTCGTAGGCGATTTTTTTATCTTTTTGGTTCGTAATTGACGAATTTGTAATCCCTACTACGACTCTCCTAACGACCCTGCAAAGGTAATCTTTTTTTATCTGTTGAGTTGGTGAATGTCACGCGCTTGCGTAGTTGGCTGCCGGCTGTGATGAAACTAGTCGAGACGGGAGTGTGGTTGAGTGCTGTAGGCCGCCACGTGTTGTGCCGACCGTGGATGGGTCTCAGTGTTTTTTTTAAAGTGAGGAATGATTATAATTGGTAACGTTATAATTAACTACACAATCAGAGGCGCTAGGAGTCGTTCATTCTTGTCAGCGTTGCAGCGGTGGGTCAGCAGCAGCAACGATCAATCAATTGCTTGACAAAGGCCTTCCGAAGGCTTCTCTATCCCTCGCGCCTGCACGGCAGTCGATCTCATCTCGCTCCATCTCCGCCGTGGACATCCTCCTTTGCGCGCCACTCAGTTATTCCTGCGTTGTATCACCATCCATTCTTGCCACTGGAGCTATGCACTTCTAAATATAGATTGAAAACTAATTTCTTTGGAACTGCTTTGTGTTTTTAGTGTTGTTGCCCTTCCCCCCCCCACGGTTGTCTACGTACGGTGCGAAGGAAGTTCAACATGCATGCATTGAGCCGTATACTACCCAAACCCACCTACATACTTAACCAGTTAGCATTGCCTCACCTGCATACGTTCCTCTAAACCACGTGTTTCTCGTGTTGGTCGTGTCATCCCCAGTGTGCCTCCTGGCTTCTTGGATCGCTTTTCAACGTTCAATATGTTTCATCAGTCTCGGGGTTCACGTTTCTGATCCAGATTTCTCTCGTAGGTATAACATATACAGTGCCAAGTTGGGGTCGCAAACGAATATCAATATTAAACATAGTTTGCTGTGGCCAATCGTGAGGCGTTGATAATGAGACTCTACACCTTTTGGAAGGCTACTGCTGGATAAGGGATTCTTAGGTAATACAGGCAGACCTTGTTTAGTGCTCAAGATGCGTTCCTGGAGAGGTGAGCGATAATCGACGCAGTGCCATTGTCAGAATCAATATTTATTGTGGAGGAATCAGATGAGCAATAAAGCTCTTTTTCACAGATGACCAGTGGGAGCACGGGGTAAGAACGTTACAACAAACAGTACAAAACATGATAGCTCAAAGTACAAGAAAGGTAAACAAAAATCACCCAAACACCAAAAAATAAAACTAATCCATTCCCATACAAACAGGTGTTAACTTATTTTTCAGAAGCGACCTGGCCAAAAATGATAGCTCAACAAAGTGGCCCATCATTTGGACATTTAATCGTTATGGCGGTGCCCCGGGGTACCAAATAATACAAAATAGCCGAGACAATTAAATATTTTATTTCTGGGACACTTTTTTCCAGGGGTGTAACTTAACTCCGCGACTGGGGTACCATCAATCCAAAATCAATGCTCGCCAAAAAGCATAAAAATCCGTTATCGAAAATTTTAGCTTTGGATAGTGCATCGTGTACAGCTCGTCGAGATGAGTCGATTGCCGCATCGCCGACCATCAACAGACTAAAAATGACTGCATGCGAGAGCCGGGGCAGGTACCCCGGGGTTCCGCCATAAGGTTCATTTATAGAAGCAAAATCATCTAAATCATCTCAATGCATGTTTGTATACGGAGGATGCGTTTCCGACAGCTTTATTTCTCACGTCTGAACATGAGGCCTTCGTTGGGGTATCGGTAGTAGCGCTACTAATAATACATTTGATAAATTATGCATTCGACTGTACTACATTCCTGTTGGACATTTGCGAACACAATAACTTTCTAGCTTATCGGATGCCTCCAGCATAAATAAGAAATAGTAACTCCAGGACCTACGTTATCTTAGTGATTCCCGAGGACAGCATTTGCTGTAGTGAGGTTTCTCTTAGGTGGAGCCTCAGAGTCTATCCCGGTCTCACGAGTTCTCACCTAGCTTTATAATAATATTGTAAAAAAATCGATTTTTTTTTATGTAATCGTGAATCTTGTTAATCCATCGCGCCGGAGTGGCTGAACGAATGGCAGCACAGTTGCCAGCGGATGTGCGAACTTTGGGTTTTCGTCTTCATTCTCGTAAAATAAAAAAAAATCACCAGGGCAGAAAGCGCCTTAACGAATCGACCTTCTGCGGGGTCAACTTGATTTGCTCCTCAAATGAGCGTTAAGGCGATGCTCATCTGTTTATACCGCTTAACCGGTGGTGGAAATTACACATTTGCCCCAAAGGCCACCATACACAGAGAGATCATCAAGTCGGTGTAAGGCACATTTTTCATATTGTGTATTCGTGCGTGCATTGCCGCCGTCAACATTCGCGTCGACGTTCCCTGCACCACGCATTCGAAAATTTCCGCTGCACGGTATCCATGCCGCAGCCTGTGAGCCCCCCCCCCCCACTTCTTCCCCCCCTGTGCAGCGTGAACCACGGGTTGTAAACAACTGCTTGTAAACTCTTCGCCCAAATTGAATGCCGTCATTCAATTCTCTCTTCAAAAAATAGATTTTTAAATCGAGATTTCCCTCTGGAGGCGTTCCGCGTATCAAACTACCGGGCTTGTACGCATGGCAAATTTCCAGTGACGGTAACAAGCCAGAGGGGATAATGCGTTTAGTGGGTGAATACATGAAAATGAATGGGAAATAGGTAACGGATTGCACCGGCTAATCAGGTAAATGCATTAAAGTATACAAACTCATGCATTGCCGTGGGACATTGAGTAGAGATACATATCAGAACTCAGTTTTGTGTCTGCACATGTAAATTCAATGTTTTAGTCCATCGGCCTATTGGTATTCCAGACCGATTTTATAAGGCGACAATTTGTTTAAGCAAGCAAACTCTGAACCAGTTAAGGCCTTCTGTGTCTTGTTTAACAAGTTTGACTCATGATGAAAATTATGATAGTAACAATTGTCATAACGGTCACGACTCTTCATCATAGGCGGTGCAGCTGGGATCATGTCACGGCAGCAAGGCAGGTTGGAGAGAAACTTCGTCTCCAGAGGCTCACGGGACCGCGGGGGCAACCACGCCGTCGGCAGTGGCTCGCGGTTCGCGGGCTCCGTGTCCTCGTACGCCTCCACTCCCGCGTCGTCCTACTTCTCCATGGGCAATGCGGCCGGGGCTCAGCTCATACAGAGTCTCGCCACCAACTCGCTCAACTCGCAGTCCAACGTGCATTTCAGGGTAGGGTGGGTCTCGCGTTATACTGGAGCTGTGCACTTTTAAATTTCGATTGAAAACGTATTGTTTTAGAACTTGCATTTTGTGTTTAGTTTGTAGTCCTTCCCTCCGCCCCTCCCGATTAACATGGTTGGCGACGTACGGTGCAAAAGGTCAACATTCCTGTAATTTTTCACGATACGACGTTTCACTCAGTTTCGCCTAACTTTGCAATTGTATTTTGTTGTCTTGATTGTGTGATGTGATATAGTTCTTAGTAGGAATGAATATCACTTAAAGGTTTTAAAAACTCTCAACATCAGTCTGCCATAAGTGTTCTGATCATGGTAACTTTACAATCTGTAATGCTTACAGCGCACATGCTCTCAGAACCACAAAACATTATTACGGAAATTACATATGCCTATTGTGCGGTCAATTACTCTGGATTTTTTTTACAAAGTACTGATGTAATGGGTAATGGATTTTTTTAAATTATTTTGATGAACTGATTACTTCGTAAGTATTTTGTCAGTTATTTAGGATGTTCACACACGAGAGGGATACCGAAGGAAACAAGTATAAATTTCGATTTAAAGCTTTCGTGACTGCAATGATTCATCTTCTTTGGTTCTTTCGGTAAAGTCAGAATTCTCACCAGAGAGAATATTATTGTGTTATTTTATTTTATCAATTTATTATTTTATTCTCATTCTACGTGACTTTACCGAAAGAACCAAAGAAGATGAAACAAGTATATGCGAGGCGATTGCACTTAGAGGTGTCGTATAATCCAATACGTGTGTGTGCATATGAGACCAGCGTTATATAACTTTATTGACACTGGACACAAGTTTGTGGTGCATAATAGTTTCCGGTTCGTCTCTTAGAATACGGTTACATTAATTATATTTTTCTCTTACAACGTGTACTGTGTTTGTGCATTGTTTACTCCGTGGGTAGCCATCGCAGCTGCTGCCTGATGGCATGCAGTTTGGAAACATTCCCTGGAACACGGACGAGCCGCCGTCTAAGCAAATGAAAAGCAGTAAGTGCGTTTAGGCAACGTGTGCCTGGTGTCCTGTTATGGTTGCGTCAGAGACTGACATCCGATCCAGTTTCCTAATATACGCCTCCTGCAACGTGGCACGAGACAGTCAATGATAAAGAGGTCAGCGTAAACAGATGCCCTCATGAAGACCCCATTGGCACATTTAGATGAATCAGTATAATTATGCTCATGTTTCCTTTATATGAAAAATATGACATGTTTAACCGATTGAAGTTACATTTTCGATTTCCCAGCCTGGCATTTGAAGCTGAGCAATATAAAGTCAATAAAATCTCGCCCCCACCACCTAAGTCCACCCACGAAATGGTTACACCACAGTCTATCGGCAGTTTGCATGTGGTGGAGTAAAGTGTGTGTACTGTCACCTCTTAAGATGTTTCCCAAAATACTCTTTAGAGGGGGCTTGGCTCTCCAGGGCTGCCACTAGTTGAAGGCCCTTCTGTCAGCAGTGGTATGAGCAATGCGTTTCCTGTTTCGCACCGTTTACCATTTACAATTTTAATTGGCCTGTGACCATATATGTCAGCAGTGACGTGCAGTATATGCTGTACTGGTAAACTGTAGGTGTAAAATGCAGTACCTGCTGCAACATTTTACATTTCTGTGCACATTTTACATCAACAACTTAAAATAAGTATATACAAAGCAGAACCAAATAGCTCTTGTTGATACGAAGGTCGTGTACCCTTAACTGTCTGAGATTAGTTTAAAGCACTTGCAAGTCCGTCAGGTGTGCCATGGCGCTGCAGTAATGCAACTCCAATACATTTTAACACATCCATAAAGCGATGTCATTGAAATGCTATGCCTGCACACTTGACCATAACGAGAAAACTTTCAATCAACATTTCAAACTCATGTTGACATGGCCATCCACAAGATTATAACTATTTACGCATTTCATGAAAAACCTCACCTCGATGGGTCCGTCGTCGTGGTGATGAATGGAATGCGAGAGTAACGAGGGAGGATTCCAAAGCGAGGGGCTGATGTGATCATCCCGAGCTATTTCACCCCTCCTACAACCCCCCCGTAGCCAAGGAGCTACAGTCAAAGGCTTCGTGGACAATTGTCAATGGACCAGAGAAATTAGTACATTTTTATACATATGTAGTGACATCGCCGGATGTCACTGTACAGTGCTGGCCCTAGAGAGGCACGGCATGTGATGTAACGACATCGTGGACACCGCGATGATGTGGGTGTAGTACCGGCCCTAGAGGGGCTCGGTGAGCGCTGATTGCTAGCGCGAGGTGGCACCACGCTTGGCGTGCAGTGCCAGCCCCTACAGGACAGGGTGTGGGAGTGCCGGCCGTAGGAATGAGGTGACTAAAGGCCATGGCACTCGGATTGACCCAAGAGGACACGTCACCAGTTAAGTATACAAAGGAGCCCCAAGTGGGGGCTGGGGGGTGGTCACGTGGTCCGGGTCCAGATCCTGCTCGATGATTCTGGAAGGTGGTCGTGGCCACGGGCAGAGCCAGCCACACCAAAGGATATAAGCCGGGTCCCCCAGAGGGACCGGCTGTTGTTGAAACCTTCATCTACGTCTACATTCTACCGAGTCTCCAACACGTGGACCTGGACCCGAGCTGTGGTCCCGGTCCGTAGTAGCTAGTTACGTAGAAATTAGTGTAGTTAGCCTGGTGGTCACCACCATAGGTTGTTATTCTGTTAAGGGGCAGTTACCCCGTGTGTTGGTGTTAAATAAATGTGTTGCATCCAAGAGTACGTCTGCGACTCAGCTGAACTCACTACACAAAAAAATACAAGCAGCTTGCGAAAGTGTTATTTAAATCCTACATGTTTCGTGTCTCCTTTGTCTCAGATCCAACCTGGATGTCAGGGCTGCTGCAGAACCAAAGTGGATCCTCCACCCAGGACAGCTTTGGGCTTGGCCAGAGCAACTCCCTACTAAACCAGCCACCAGCTCAGGGTTTCCCATCGTCCAACCAGAGCGCTCTCAACCAGCAGCTGATCTCAATTCTACTGCAGAAGCAGCAGCCACAGCAGCAGTCACAGCAGCAGCCACAGCACATAACAGCTGTTCCTCCCGTTCGCCTGCTGGGGCCTGGCTTGACTCTGTCCACGCAGCCGAATCAGCAGAAGGGGCTGTTGCCATTGCCGCCGAATTTCCTTTCAACGAGCAGCGCATCCTCGGCCTTCAGCTCGACGCCGTTTATGCAGCTCGCCTCGTCCTCGAGTCTCATGCAGTTCCCCCCGCCCGTGCCTCCCGTTCCACCCACAGCGGGGCTGGCGCCGGGTCTCGGCACAAACGGGATTGGCTCGCCGTTCCCGTCAAATATGTTCTCGTTGCCACCGACGGGCCTGGCCATGAACCAGGCTGCCCAAGCGATGAACCAGGTGGCCCAGCCTCTGTTGCAACATCTCGCACAGCAGGCGCCACCTGGCCATTTCATGATGGGCATGCAGCAGCAGCAACAGCAGCAGCAGCAACAGCAGCAGCAGAATGCGGCGGTGCCGATGATTACTGGTGTGCCGCTAAATGGCATGCTCCAGAACCCTGGTACCGTGGGTCTCCAGCTGCCGCAGATGAAAAAAGAAATGAGGGATGGGAAGATGGAGTTCAGCGATCCTGACCACCCTAAAGGTTAGTTATGTCATCCTATGTACCAACTTCCTGTCCAGTGATTTCACGAGCAACTGAGCAGTAGTTGTGTTTGCAATGACGAAACACATGTTGTGAGAGTGAACCTAAAGTGATGTGAACAAACTTAGGCAGATCAGGAATTGGCAACAGATATCGTCATTGAGGTTATCATTTAGTAAATTGTATCATGTACAGGAAGTATCTTCTTTCGTGATAGAATGCAATTGTGATAAAAGTGTAATGAGTAATATGGTTGTTCATAATTATAACTTTTAAGCATATCTTTTTGTTTTCAACGTTTATCATAATTGCCGTTTTTCAGACCGCTTCGTTATGGCTTGTCATTTGCTTGCTATCGTGTGCAGCTCCTGTTCGTTTTTGTCCCCCATCGACTGACACAATAATTGTCTTGTGTTCCTATTGTATATGTCATAGGTATTGTCTGCCAAGTTTTGTTTGCTCACACTTTCCAAGTAAAGTTGAAAGCGCGTATGCATTCGCTCTGTCTTTCTCGGTCTGTCTGTGTAGGCAGTTCCCGATAACTCCCGTAAAGATGATCCAGTATGAATTACATTTTAGTCAAAAGTTGTGTTGCTATACGAGACTTAATATCTATAAAACTAGCCATATTGATTAAAGGGTTACCCTACGCTTGCCAATAATTTAACCAGATATAATGGGTAAGCCTTTTCGGCCAAGAAGATGACGTGGGCACGATCGCGTCCAGACGACGTGATGTGTGACGTCACCTGGCGATGTAATACTTCGTGTAACATCTCCTTTTGTGTTTTGGAAAGGTAATGTTCACAGTCCTTTGTAAATCCACGGTTATCAATCCACTGCTAGATGAATGCCTGCCCATGCCGTGCCAGTCTAGGGGGTTGTTTGACTATACTTCGCCACACTGGTCAGTGTAAGGTGGTGAAGGTGGTGGCTCAACTCTAGTTAGGATGGCACTTGCCACTGATCTTAGCTGTGGCCGGGAATTGAACCTTTGTTGCCGGGTTTATCGCTTAACGATGTAACCGCTTCGCCACGACTCCCACCACCACGTGAATCATTTTGTAGTATCATTAGGTGTTAGGCCATTCCTATTTGTAGTTTTAAACCGCTTGCTGGAATTATTTTAAAGTAATTTAATAAATAACTATTCATAGTCTTAAATATGTCAAACCCATTGTGAAATGTACAGTTTTTTTAATATTCTGTTTCGTGACCTTTTTATTTTCTCTCAACAGGACATGGACTGCCTGCCACTAAAGAGTAATGTGATTCTGTCCAGTCAGTGTCCCTCATAGTTTATATAGGTCAATCAAGCAGCGTTAGTGCAGCTGTGATACAGCGCAGTAAGTACTGCATAAAACTGTGATTTTGACGGCGGCTCGGAGGAAGAACTTTACATTGATAAGGAAAAGGAAGTCAGTGTCTGTCTGTGATCGGAGCTTGTTTCTGACAGTGAAACAGCCTTGGGTTCCTCAGCGTCCATGGTTCGTCCAGACTCAAGACTCGAAGCCGACGTATTTTTTTTCTCCTATTTCCCACACCCTCTTCCACCTCCCGCCTTCCCCCACCCTCTGCTTTTTAAACCAACACGTGGGTGGCTGCCCGGCGGCCCAGCGAGTGCGATGAGAGCGCGTGTGCTTCCCAGGTTTGAGTGCGGATGAGAAGGAAGGCTCAGCTGTTGGTGACGGTTCCCCATTGGGAGCCCTGGCTGGTCCAACCCCACCCAAGACCCCCCTTGACTCCGACGCATCAAACTCCATCTGCCAGGATCCAAAGTTTTTGTGAAGTGTTAAAAAAATAACTTTGTTGGTGTTATTCCCCCCTCCTCTGTTTTTGTTGTTGTTCCCCCTGGCTGTGTTTGTGTGTCCACTTCTTGCAGAAATGCTGAATGAAATGAACCAGCAACGGCATGACAGAGAGTTCACTGACGTGAAACTTATAGTTCAGGGTGGACTGTCCGTGGATGCTCACCGTAACGTTCTAGCCTCCTGCTCTCCTTATTTCAAGGAACTGATCAAAAGGTTTGCCGAACGCAATCGTTTCTCCCACCACCTCCTTCCCTACCCGCTACTCTCCCGTTCCTTTCGAAAATATAAAAAAAAAACTACCAACAAGTCATCGATCTTCTCCTGTTCATACTACCCTTTCCCAGTTAATCTACATTTGTTTTCCTTCGTTTCTCTCTCATCATTCATTGTGCTATGATTGATTTATAATTTTGCTCCGCAGAGTGTTGTGTGGAATGTCCCGTCCACTTGTCTTTCTTTGACGTCCGTTGTTCACAGGGTATTATTTTTCATTCAGAACAAGTGATACACTGGAAGAAAACAAATCTGCGACGAGATATATTCAAATTACCAATAACATAATTAGTACAGTAGTTGAGTACTTTTCGTCTGATGTTCTGTCGGCTTTTCCATTTTGTCGTCGGGTTTCTCTCTGCCTGTATGTGTTTGCAAGCCTTTCCACTTCCCTGTGCCAAGACATTTGCTTGCAGATCCTTCCAAGGTGGAATTATTCAAAACAGTTTGTTGAGCCGAATAATTATTGATTTTAATTTGCCGATGGCCACCACCACCACCAATCTTGCCCCCTTTCCGCAGAAGCTGGGTTAAGAGTACGGTTCCGAATAAGTCCACAAGACAATAACGATCGCTTTTAATCCCAAGGAAGAACACGGCAACGATGCGAGGTCACCAGATGTGTTTCCGGCAAACTGGGTGCGTTCGTGACATAGCACCTGTCCTAGCAGGTGCTATGGTTTGGCTCCGTTTGTTCGAGATTGTTGATTGACGGTGGCAGTGAATGGATGTTGGTTCTTTATAGGAGAGAGAGCTGGCAGTTGCTGAGTGAATGGAACAATGAACACAGTGATTGTTTGCCTACACTTGTCTGCTGCATTTTAACATTTTATACAGATGCCACGCTGCCCAGGAGACCCAACGTGTACCATGTGCTTTTTTGAGCGTTCATGATTGTAGGTATACGAGCTGCAAACGGACCCCGCATCAGCATTTAAAAGTGTTTGGTTTTGTGTGAATGCGCTTCCGTTCCAACGGTCAGCGGCTACAGCTCGAATTTCCCTGCGTGCCCGTTCAGAACAACACGTGCTAGTGGATGGAGAATGGCCCAGGATGCTAGTAGTGACGATTAGCACGGCGGAATGACGGAGAATCTTGCCTGCCCCGCCATCGTCTCACCGACCGCCACTTAAGCGCGTAACCGTCTTCCCCCTGGCGCTGCTTTGCCAATGCAGAACGCAGCTGGAACAGTCGGGCACCTTCGTCCCGACCAGCGGGACCGGCATGGGCGGTGTCCCCCCCCCCTCTGGTCCAGAGTTGCGGGCCCTCGAGCTGCATGTCGAGGGCGTGAGTGCCCAGGTGATGGAGATGCTGCTGGAGTTTATTTACACGGGCCGCTGCGTGTCGGAGAGCATCGCTCACGCCCGCCCCCTGGCAGAGGCCGCCCGCACGCTGCAGATAGCCTCCTTCTGCCGCGTCTGCACTGCCTACCTAGGTACGACCGCCGTTAGATAAACTTCAACATAGAGTTGTCCTGCTGTTTGGGGCTTCCCGTTTTTAAAACTGTCCAAATTGATCCAAGGGTCACCAAAAACTTGCAGACAAATCGGAGCCAAAAAAGGGCTATATGCAAATATGCAAGTTGCATTTTGCGCCGACAGTTTCACATTAGCATTCATAAAGGGTAAAAGTTCAGCCTTGCAATCACTTGCTCACGTGACTACTGACGGAAGGTGCTTCCACTAGAGAGCGCTCTTAGAAAGTCTTTGTCCCACTCTTCTACGCTGGCCGGATGTCTTATTGGCATCCGTATACGTCTTATTAAAAACATTCTGCGGGTGAAAGCACGTTGGACACTGTCGCATTATCAAGCATGCGTATGCATCGATTTTTTTACTTTTTTGTTTTCACTTCACATCATTGTGAACGACACAGAGAAGCAGCTGAGCGTGAGCAACTGCCTGGGTGTTTACGCCATGGCGGAAGCGCTGGGCAGTGCCGACCTGGAGAGACGGGCGCGTGCCTTCGTTCTCACCAACTTCCCCGAGCTGGCGATGCGCGAGGAGGTGCTGAGCGTATCGTGCGCTCAGCTGGTGTCGCTGCTCGCCAACGACGACCTCAACGCCAAGACGGAGGAGCTCGTGTACGACCTGGCCATCCGTTGGGTGCGCAAGGACATCTGCGCCCGCTTGCAGGTGCCCGCCCGTTTACCCCGTGGTGGAGGCCGCGTTCGGAAGCGTCCGCTCTGTTGTTTTGTGCTCTCGTGCGTATCGTTACCGGCACATGCCGTGATGGGTACTGCAAGATCCGACCGTGTCCGTCCCATGCTCGCCAAGCTGCATTGACTTCCGGTTGCCGAACGAATGCATACGCAGAGCAGGTGCGTGGTAAAATGCTGTCCCCGATTATGTAAATCAAAAGCAGCTTGAAGGGGTCTCAGAGGCATCTCCGTGATATTAACTTCCTTGGGCCATTCTTTCTAACACAAACGGTTACACTGCTCGTGGCACGACGCCGATAAAAAATTCCGAAACTTGACCGCGGCATAAATATCCAGAGACGCCGTGGAGACATTAAGTCCTGGCCTCCTTTGACGCACGTTTTTGCCAAACGACATCACATTTATCCCTCTATTTAACTATGAAACAGGAGGATTTCTCCACAAATATGGCTGTCGCCTGATGATGCTAGTTGTAACTACTGGCGAAACGTCGTACTCGGATTATAAATGTTGTGGCTTTACTCTCCAACACACCTGTGTGCTGTACAAGTAAATTATTGGCATGCTTTGTTTATATGGCCAACCTTACTAATTGGCTGTGTCGGGTGGTGGCGGGTTTAACGACACGTATTTACACGATGTCACCCAAATAAAACTCTAATACGGAACGAAATCTGTGCGCAGCACGCCGCCGAGGTGCTGTCGGTGGTGCGGCTGCCGTTCCTGCACCCGAGCTTCCTGCTGAACACGGTGGACAACGAGGACATTGTGCGCTCCTCCGAGGCTTGCCGCGAGCTCGTAAACGAGGCTAAGCGCTACCACATGTTGCCGAATTCGCGCCAGGACATGCAGACGGCGCGTACACGGCCACGCGCCGCTACGGGTACGGCCTATGTCGCTGCCTCCCCCTCCTTCCCTTCCACGCACCCCCCTCCCCTCCATCGTCACCACCACCCATCCACCACCCCATTGCCCGGCCTTCCCTGTCATCCACTCACGTGCAACTTTATAGGGAGACGCAGCCCAAAACGAGGAAGAAAAATGCATATGTGTTTAATTGGCAAAAATAATGCTCAGGATATTGCAAATAATATGGAGGGGAATCAGTCGCTGGACTGGTAAGCACAGTGCGTGGACCGCTACAGCACCAACCTGCACTAACCAGCAACCGGTAACAACCCGTACGGCCAACACGGTGTGGGGAGGTCGTCATCCAGCCGATCTCTAACACAGCACTGACATTACGCGGGAAATGGCACAATCGTGATAAAAGTCGCCACCTTAGACAACGGTGGTGCCAGTGAGCTCGTTGCTCCTGACGCCCCGACCCATTCGGCTACCTTGCTTGCTCATTCCCTAATCCATTTAATTGGAAAAGTTCAGCGCTTGGGTAATCGGGCAAAGTCACGAAACGGAAGTGCCAGAAACGCTGTGCGTGTGCGCATGTGTGGTAGCGCAGCGGTTAGAGCGCTGCACTACTTACCCGGCAACCCGAGTTTGGTTCCTGCTCACGGCCAACACCAGTGACGATTATCTGAACTGGTCCTGGGCATCCCCGAGGTCGACTCTGGAGACAAAGGCGGTCGGGCGTGGCGCTGGCCAACCACCCCCTCGAGTACCGCTCCGGCCTTCATAGGTGCACACTAACAGCACTTGCCCCAACAGTCTGTGAAGGCTATACATGAGATCTTTGTCTTTGTGCGTTGCAGGCGTGTCGGAGGTGATCGTGCTGGTGGGCGGGCGACGCTTTGACGGCGCCAGCCACCGCAGCCTCACGGCCGTCACCTGCTACAATCCGGCGGTTGACAAGTGGTTCCCGCTCGCCAGCCTGCCCTTCTTTGAGCGCGACCACTACTGCGTCGTCAGCGCCGGCGACAATATCTACCTGACCGGTCAGCATCCTCATGCGTCACCCGTGGCGAACACAACGCTAGTGCCGATGCATCAAGTTGCTCGACCTCTTATGTTCTTTAGGCTGAAAGCCTTGGTCAGGAATTCAACCCAGGTCATTGGGCTTGTTAGCACAGTGCCGTGAACACCTACATCACCAACCCACGCTGACCAGCGTGGTGAAGTATGGTCATACAACCCCCATGACCAACACATCAGCGGGTTGACAAAGGGGCGGTACATCCATTTTTTTAAATGTATTTGTTCTTGTAAAATAATCTCTTATTACAATTAGAATTGATTGTGATGATGCTGATGGAGGTGACAGTGTGGGGAGCGGTGGTGTAGCGGTGAGCGTGCCGCGCTACGAACCTGGTAACCCGAGTTTGATTCCCGCTCATGGCCAACACCAGTGACGAATTTCTGAACCGGTCCTGGGTCTCCGCTAGATCTACTTAGCCTCAAATGAGTACCCGGTGCGGTGTGTAAACATCGCCACTAGGGAGACAAAGGCGGCAGGGTGTAATGCTGGCCACCCACCCCCTCCGACTTTGGAATTCCCTCCCTTGTGCCGTGTCGGCCTTCATAGGTTTGAGGAAGGCAAGGACAAGCAATCTCAAACGCTCCTTCCCTAGGCAAGGCAGGTCCACGGCAAGAGACGTGGACCTGCGAGCGAATAAGTAAGTCTCCTCTTTGTTTGAACGAGTGGAATTGACGTCATTGACAGGCGGCATCGAGAACGGCGTGACGCTGGGCGAGGTATGGTGCTACTCGGTGATGAGCGACAGCTGGGGCCTGGTGTCCCGCATGGCGATGGCTCGAGGTCGGCACAGCGGCCTGGTGTACGATGGCAAGCTCTACTCGCTGGGCGGCGTGGGCAGCTCCAGCACACTCACGCACTGCGAGAGGTCAATGCTCCTTTGTTGTTGTTACAACTACTAAATTTCGATTAAAAGCTTTCATGACTGCAGGGATTCATATTCTTGGTTCTTTCGGTAAAGTCACGTAGAAGGGAAATAATAAAATAAATGTTATTATGTATTTTTATTATTTCCCTTCTTCGTCACTTTACCGAAAGAACCAAGAAGGTTACAACTACTGTTACTACTACTACTGGTTTAATCATCAGGGTTGCCACGATTTAATGTTTCACCATTCGATAGGAAATGATATCGAATTTCTCGATATGACGATCATAATGATATGTTTCCTATAAAATTTTAACAGATTATTTGGTAATACTATGCTGACAGTTATGCACAAGCACAACAAAAAAATAACCTCATGCGCCAGTAAGAAGGACCGTTTCCCAAAACTATTTTCATGAGGCATGTGAAGTTAGTAGTGTTATTGCATTTTTATCATTGGTTCTGTGCTTTCGCTGTACTTCTGGTACGGATACATATTTTCGAAAAGTTAATCGGCTGGTTCACTTGGCCATGACAATGTTTTATTTTTGTTGTTTCGCTTACTCCACCGTCTCCAGGCTGGACACGGTGACGAACCAGTGGGAGGCCTTGTCACCGATGCCCAGGGCCGTCCACTCGGCTGCGGCCGCCACCTACGGGGGGCGACTCTACATGTTCGGCGGCATCAACGACGCGGGCCGCTCGGCCAACGTCATGCAGTCCTTCCTGCCGCACATCAACTCCTGGAGCTTCATTGAGACGCCCATGATTGGTGAGGGACGCGTCCCGAGAACGCGCGGGACGCGACAGCACGCCAAGGGGGTGCTTGCTACTCGCCGCGTCTGACTGTGTTTTTTTTTAACGTATGTACGTACGGAGAACTTGCTTTCGCACCGTACGTAGCTAACCGTGCTAATCGGAGGAGGTGCGGCCAATTGGAGGTGCGATTAGCCTAGCGTATGTAAATTTGTCCCATCCTTACCGCATTCAACCACCGCACGCACTGCAGGTCCAAAACACTTCTGTTACCGCCCGACTTCGGAATCCCCTTCCCGTCATATCGTGCCTCCCACCAAGTTAAAAGGTAAAGTTACACATTTGTCCATACGTGGGAAGCCACCGACGAGTGAAGGCAAGCGCGAACCGACGCTTACAACACATTTTTATTTTCCTTTATATTCATTTAACCTTGCTCAATTCGAGAAATGTATTAACCCTTATCCATTGCAACTTTAATAGTGCTGCGTTTGGACCTTTGAGCCTCTGCTCGGTAACCATAATACAAAGAAAAAAACGTGCACACACGTACAAACTTTTTTTGTCAGTCCACTGTAGGATGAAGGCCTCCCCCACACCCTGTGAGTTATGAGGGTTATTTTGATATCCTTCACCTCGCACGTCAGCATGGGTTGATGAAGGTGGGAAAAGTGATTTGTCTGTACTGTCCTCTGCTGTCCGCAATTGCCGACAACAGCAATTTTTTGTGCATGGTGGGCCCTCATCCAAGTGCTACCAGGCTCAGCGCAGCTTAGCTTCCTGGGGTCTGATTGGATCGGGTGGCATTCTTGGCAATTTTAAAAGGGGCATAAAATGTGTACTTGCTATTAACAAGGTTGCCAATGAAAGGAAAATGTATTATCACATTCTCAATTATATTATATATTTGTTTATTGCGATATTCTTCCTCTGTAACCCAGGTGCGAACCTGATAATACAACCTGTCTTTCGTTAAACGGATGTGTGAATTCACACCCTTATCTGCTCATGCAACGTAACAGGTATTGAACAACATAGCTTAAATTTGAAAAAAAACGCCACTTTTTTCAAATTTTCTTGCTGTGGTTTTCACACCTGATGATGATTGCTTGTGTTGCAGTCGAAACGTCGTGAGAATTGGATTGTTTTATATGTTTTATTTTATTGTTTCCCTTCTACGTGACTTTACCGAAAGAACCAAGAATATAGCTCAAGTTCTTGTCTAGAACTGCTATTTATGTCATTTGTTACCTTAACACTTTCCTTTTCACATCATTATGATTCATAATTCATTTTTGGGTAAAGCCACCGACAACCAAACAAATGTGTCACATGTACAAGCGTTGCATGCACCAATTGTTATTGATTGAGCTCATCAGTAAGTTTGAGCAATATCTTACAACGAATTTTAGCTATAAGGTATGATGTTTCGCTTGAAATTACGTCAAACATCTTCAGGACAAGATCCAGGAATAAAAAAAAAAATAACCACAGCATTATTTGATGTTGAATCCTATTTTAAGTTGTCCGCTCAACCTTCAGCTATTTAAACCCCTAAACCCTTGTGTCCCGTGCAGACAACAAATATGCGCCAGCTGTGGTGTTCAACGGGCTGATTTACATCCTTGGGGGGGCGTTCTCGCGCACCACCACCATCTACGACCCCGAGAAGGAGAACATCAAGTCGGGTCCCACGCTCAACTACACTCGGCAGTGCTGCGGGTACGTTTCCGCGGCAACCACCACCCACGATTCTCGCCGCCCTGACCCGGGAGATGGTCCAGACGGCAGGATTGGTCACCGAAGCGATGGAGTTAGGTGTGAAGGTTTCCCGTCGACAGGGTGGGGCCGCAAGTAGGCTGTCGTCATCTGCCCCCCAAGTGGAAAGTGGGCAGGGGGGGGGGGCTTTGTAGAGTTAGGCTCGGTTGGATGGCTGTTACTATTGGCTGGATGGATAATTGACTAGGTTAAGGGTTCGGTGGTTAAGGTTATTAAGATCATTGGTAGAGCTGGTGATGGTGGCTGGTTGGCTAGTTCATTCGGGTTATAAGCAGGGCAAGCATTTGGTTAGCTTGTGTGTTCCCATCACAAACACTATTTTTCTATGCTCTCCTACCATTGCAATGTGTATGGCCTTTTCAGTTTGTGGCCATTTTTGGTTCCTAACCTGTGGATCATGGGCCACTCACTTGTGTTCCTCCGCAAGGCCTTGGGGAAGTGGTCTCCGGAACTGTTGCAGATACTCTGTTTGATATTTTATAATTTGCCCATTCCACAGCTATTTAGATTAATCGATAAAGAGCAAATTAATACTTTTTACGGCATGTCGTAGTGCTTACGGGTAAGTTTTAATTTTGAAAAACTATGTTTTTTGGTGAATGGAAGTAAGCGAAAAAATGCTGAGCGTTGATAGTGCACCGCGGGTCCAGAAAAGGTTGGGAACCACTGCTGTAGACTGTGTTTGGCCTAGACTTCCACGCTAGCCAGACGTCTTGGAAAAGGCGGCAGTACCCACACTTTACTCCAAAACACACAACCTGCCCACCTGCGGTGTAATCATTTACACTGCCGGGTGGAGAGATGCAGGGAGAGTTCAGAAACTTTGCCCCATTGTTTCAACTGCCACGGTGTGGAGATCAGATCGAACCAGCGACCCGTGTATTGCAAGTCTTGGAGCGTTCACCGCAATGTGATGTTTCTTTTTGTTTATCCCCAGGGCGGTCGTGCGCGGAAACAGGATCTACGCGACGGGGGGCCTCGTGAGCCCCGAGGGCCCCGCGCTGGGCAACCTGGAGGTGCTGGACCTGGAGAAGAACACCTGGACGCTGCAGTCCGGGCTGCCCTGCGCCCTCTACCGCCACGGCTGCGTCCTCATCAAAAAGTCCTTCTCAAACAATTGACGTGCGTTGCCAAACGCACCACGTGCGGCTTCATAGCCCCGGCCTCCCAAGGCTCCCTGACGTTCCGGGACGACGTCGGCGGTGGCACGTTTGCCGCACGAGTTCGCCACCCTGGTTAATTACTGCGGGTGTATTTAACTGTCAAAATATGCGCCGCCTGCTTTCCGTTGGACGTTAAAATATCCCGTCATATTTGGAACGGTAGGCCGTGTTTGCTGAAGTCGTCATCCAAATTGGACAAATTCGATAAATTGCTCGCAGATTCCTTCATTGGGATGCCCACAAAACAACATTGCCCCTCTAATTGCAGACCAATGCCCGCTAACTAGCCGGTGCCTATTTAATGGCTGCATATCAAGCATCAGGAAAATCCGCCCTCATTTATGCCGCCAAATTTTTGGTTCATTCTCTGATCTTCTTAACCATCTGCAATTATCTTTTTCTTAGTATCCCTGCCTCTGCCCCCCACTCACGAATTGAGAATGCTTCTGCACGAGTTGGTCTCAATCTCCCCTTTAACAAGCACACTTCGCCTCTCCTCCAACTCCACTGGCTTTCCCATTCACTACACCGCTGTCTTTTCAAATACCCGATGCTCGTCTTTAAAGCTCTTCTATGGCCTTGCCCCACCTCATCTCGCTGCTCTCATCTCCTTTCACGACCCCTCCTTCTCGTCCCCTTCGTTCACAATCTTCTCTCGGTCTCCTCTTCCTTCTCCCCTGTGCCCAATCCTGTTCTTCGGTCTTTATTCCTCCTTGCACCCCCTCACTGGAATAAACTTCCCCTCTGCATTAAGTTGGTCTGAGCGAAGACGTTAATGGCCTTGGCAGTGGGTTAGGCAGTGTGTGTCACACACACTGGTTGTACAATGTATATTTTTTGTGATTGAAAGCGTCGTGTTCTGCTTTCACGCAGAAACCGTTGATGTTGATATATAATGCACACTGTGAGGAGTGTGCATTTTACACGTGGCCCTATTCTCCAGATTATAATACACTCCGGAAATGAACACGTACTCCAAACTTGTGCCCGGTGTTAATGAAGGTATGCTGGCCTGGTCAAACATGCCTACAGGATTGTAAGACCGCATCCGCTAACTTGCTTTAAAATACAGGGGGCGGTGGCAAGGTGGAAGTGCGTTTTATAATCTGGGAATATGGAAATTGTGCTTTTTGTTTTGTAGTGCCGTATTTACCTAAACTTTAATTTGTTTTCCATAATCCACTCTTATACGGGTATAGATGAATGTTCTGCAAAACTATTATTCAGCCCATAGATATAGTGTTGCATACAATGTGTGTATATATGTACTTCAGCATTTTTGTAGTGTCGCATACCATGTATTTGCATTTCAATTGGAAATCATATTTCGCTTTAATGGCTTTCATCGGACTTTGTTTTAGGCACATGCTTTTAAGGTACAGATGCCTTTTCCACCTGGTATATAATGAGTGTACGCAGTGCAACCACGTTTGTATGTTGAACGGCTTTCGCACTGTACGTAGTCAACCGCGCTAATTGAAGGCTGAATGCATATGTCTGCGTAACTGCCCGAGATCTCGTTTGCGTGGTCCCACCCTGGGGAAGTCAATTACACACAGTGGCACTGCTGGTCCCCCCCGCTAAGGGGAAATTGGGCCAGTGGCACTGGTATGTACACGTACTACCCGCTTGTCAATCCGCTGCTGGATGAGGGCCTCCCCGCACTGTGCGGGCCATGGAAGTAATTTGACCATATTCCACCATGCTGGCCACTGCGGGTTGGTGAAGGCAGGCAGTGGGTGCGGTAGCGGAAAGATTTTCAGTTGTTGGCCAGCTCTCAGAGCATTGAAGTAAAGTACAGCAATGGCTTTTGCTACACTGCCCTCTGCTGCCCACAATGTACCTCTGTAGCTTGTCAACCTGTGTGTGATGGCCACTCATCCAAGTACTTTGTAGGGTCAACCATGATTGGCTTAGATTTTACAAGGCCGGACACATTCTTGGTGAAAATGGCCATAGGCTATTTGGTTTTAGGCAGTTTGATATTAAGAGCTAGAAATTCCTCATTTATACCCCCCTAATAGTCCCATCCCCTACTGGTGCGACGATTTATGTTTGTTACTTGAGTAACGAACAACTGCATTAATCGATTTTGCATTGCTTAAGGGACATATTTGCTGTACAGTTTAAATGAATACACGTGCATGTAGTCTGTAACACAAGCACCAACTTTTGATTTAAAGCTTTCGTGACTGCACGGATTCATATTACTGGTTCTTTCGTGGCAGATCACTGTTATAATTCAGTAGGTTCACGTGACATTGACTTCTCCAAGACAGGTTCTTTGCAAGCCATCTGGCTACCATGAGAGATTCGTTCATGATTGCTTGTGTTGCAGTCGAAACGTCGTGAGAATTGTATTGTTTTATATTTTTATTATTTTATTGTTTCCCTTCTACGTGACTTTACCGAAAGAACCAAGAATACAAGCACCAACGTTCCTAATATTGACGGTATCGAGGGGCACCTGGGCCAGATCCTTTAATTTGCCCGGCTGAGGCAGTGGGTGCGGTAGCGGAAAGATTTTCAATTGTTGGCCAGCTCTCAGATCCAGTTAAGAATGCGGTCTGGTCAGTCCCCCCATACTCAGGTGCCCCTAAATACAAATAAAGACATCTCCCGTTTTTAGTTCAAGGACTTTTGTAAATATTGCTGTTATTGTTTTAATGCACATATTTTGTTCCTGCCGTCAACTGTGTACATGCGTCCCGTTAATAAAATGCAATAATTACACGTCTCATGGCTACTTGTATCAGGGGTATTTAAAAAAAGAGTACTTTGTACGTATTTCTTATTGACGGTATTTATTAAACCAAAGCCATGTAACAGGAATAATTTATACAATTGAAAGGAAGAAGTGCTGTGTAGCTATTCGTAATTTTGCGACGATGCTGCAACAAGTGCAGCTTTAAAGTATAGGCAATGGCCTACCACTGGGTTACCAATGTTGAGCCCTATTTGTTTTTTGGGTGAGACCACGTAGTGACTGTGTTTGCCGAAATTCTTGTCTACTACCTGACAATTGTCACGTCTACAAAGATATTAATACGTGATTTAAAGCTTTCGTGACTGCAGGGATTCATTTTCTTGGTTCTTTCGGTAAAGTCACGTAGAAGGGAAACAATAAAATAATAAAAATATAAAACAATAAAATTATCACGAAGTTTCGACTGCAACACAAGCAATCATCATCAGGTGTGAAACCACAGCAAGAAAATTTGTTTCCCTTCTATGTGACTTTACCGAAAGAACCAAGAATATATATTGATACGTGTCAATGCATTGAGAAAAGTATTATCAATAAAGCTCCACTGGTGGCTTCAGACTTAACGTATGACGATGTTTGATTCAAACCAAGGCTGGCACGGCCCGGTTTTATTCATTCGGGTTTTAATCGTTTTTTATATAAAACCGGAGCACCTGGATCCTGCCCAAATCCGGTTTTATTAAAGTTAAGTCGGGATTTCAGTCGCACCCACCCATTAGCGGCGTTCGGGCCGGGGCCCGGGCTCAGCCGCCATGCACGTGAGTCACGCGGTGCGTTCGGCCCTCGCCCAGACTTTCGTCAGTTCGTCACTCGTCGGAAGCGACTATCCCGCGCTCCAGAAGATCGCCATCAAACTGTTCAGCATGGCCACGTCGATCGCTGCGTCTGAGCGAAACTTCTCGACGATGGGATTCATCCATTCCAAGTTGAGGAACGGCCTGGTGCCCAGCACAGTCGAGAAGCTCGTCTTCATCAAGTCGAACCTCAACGCGTTCCACGACTACCTGACGCCCGACGACGGCGACAACACCGAGTCCAGCAGTGAGAGCGACGACGAAGACGACGTGGTGGCGGCGGACGACGACGAGGAGCAGGATTGAAGTGTGCCCGAGACGCCGATAATAAAACCAGGTTTTAATCGGCAAAATCGGGTTTAATTACATTAAAACCAATAACCCGATTTGTCGGGCAAAAAAATCGGGTTTTTCCCACCCTTGATTCAAACTGATTCGAGCTTCATCGGGTAATGAACTCGGAATTAAAGGATGGGGTTTAACCCAAATGACATGGATCATAATGGCTACGAAAACCTACATTTTAAGTGCTGTCGCTATGGCCATGTGTTTATTGTTATAGATGATGCAATGTGGCGAAGGGTTACCCTTTGTGAGAATGATGGTGCATATGTAGTAGTCGTGTATGGAGACGGAGTCGTAGTAGGAAGCAACACGTTTTATTTATATATTTAACAACACTCACCAGGACTTAACATGAAGGGGTAATGGCCCCTTCCACCCACAACCTGTGGAGGCACAGCCTCCGGGCTATCTATCCTAGCCACTGACCTACTCCTATAGCCCTCCGGCTGGCTGGAGCGAAGGAGGCTGACCCACCGCTGGCACCGGTGGGTCTCTGACCACTGGCTCGTCCAGACCCGGCCCTCGGAAGGACGTCGGGGCTTGGGTTCCAGGGTCTCGTCTCCAGGTGGCTCCTTGACTTCGACTTGAGGCGAACTGAGCTCTGCTCTCAGGAGCCCGCCTTTTATACGATTCCCCACCGAGGGGCGGGGTTCTGAGGGATCACAGATCCCCCACAGCCCCCTCCCCTCAGGAGGGGTTCTGGCCACAGGTAATCCAACCGATCTCTGTTTATCCCGCTTTCTGCCTAGGGGCAGGGTTCTGGGGGATCTTACCCACACTCCACAGCCTCCACCCCTCAGGCGGGGTCTTGGTCAGGGTTATCAATGGCCCCGCTCTGGTAGGTACTGTGTAGCGTGTGTGTGTTTACAGAGTGACCAACACACATACACAGACGAGGGTTGCCACCTGTCCTGGCTTTCCAAGACACCACTCAAGACTGCTTTCACGTGTAGTTTTTCCGATATTCGTGGTCGTCTTCTGCTTCACATTACATGTCCTGGCTTCTTCGTAGCCCAGTTGAGGCGTTCCTTACGCCTCGGAACTCGCGTCCTCTGCGTTGCGTGCCGTGACCTTCCCGTGCCAGACCTGTCTCCTGCCCTCCCGCACCACAACCTCTGCGCCCGGGTCAAAGGTCAGCGGGATTAAATTGTTCTCATCCCCACCAAGGATCATCCACGTCTCGCCTGTTGAATGCGCAGCAAGGGGGGGAGCAGAGTTCCACACGCAAACACAACGGGGTTTGTCGTTGAGTTACTGATGCATTGATTCACCATACGGTACACGTAAAATGTTTGCGTGTTACGATTGTTAGCAGCTCTCGGTTATCCATGTGCAGCTGCCCCCCCCCCCCGCCCTACCCCCCCCCCGAGTTCGGAAAACCGGACTTGCGATAAAAAATTGTTGGGTGGGATCAAATGCATATGTGCTGTATGTATTGAAGTATAAACTATATTAAATTAGACTTTTTATTTTACCAGGTAAGGCCCACTGAGCTATGCAACTCTTTCAGAAGCGACCTGGCCACAAATGATAGCTCAACGAAGTGGCTTATCACGTGGGAATTTATAGCAGCTAAATATTTTTAAACTACAGAGAACTACTCGCAGGTACCTCTAAAGGGTGCTTATCTGCACCTCAATCTGATTTAGGCTGATATGACATGATTTCTGTTTGTACCAGCACCAAGAAGGCATTTTCATCCCAACATGTCACTTCTATTATAGGTAGGCAGTATGTGTTACATATTGAATTTAACATGTTTTTAGTTTTATCCAAGCCATCTATCCTCACCAATTACTACCGGATAATTGAGAGCTGACTTTCACCATTGATGGAAATGTTACATGACGGCTCACGCAAAGACAAAGATCCCCCGTATAGCCTGAACTGACTGGACAATTGCTGTGAGCGAGCACCTATTAGGCCGGCACTGCACACGCGCCCGGTCGCCTTTGTCGAACGAGTGGCTGTGTTTACACACTGCCACCAAGGAACTAATTTAAGGTTGAGTCGACCTAGGGGAGGCCCAGGACCGAGGTCAGATAATCGTCACGAGTGCTGGCGGCCATAGTGCCGTGCAAACCGCTCCCCAAAATAAAGCCACACACGAGGCAAAATTTTTATCCAATTGAACGAAAAATAAATTATATGAAAACTGATTCTTGAATTGTGAGGTCGAATCGTGACAATTGGATCACCGAATGGGGTCATTTATCACGGAGCACCAAGACATGCTGTAAAAAAAACTCCATGCAGTGATTGCATTCTATTTACATGTTCAATACAATACATGTAATTCGCCAAATCCAATTATGGATGAAGGCCTCCTAAACCACGCCTTACAGTCCGTGAGGACTATTTGACCATACTTCACCACGCAGGTCTGTGCGGGTTGATGAAGGTGGGCTGGGAGGGGGGAGGGGTGCATCATAACCACAGTAGATCTTGCTGCGCTGCCCTCAACTACCCACAATGCCCATTGCGCACGGTGGTCAGTTTTGTTGAAATGGTGCGGAGGCCTGGACATTGCTTCAAGCTGAGTTGGACCGGCTGCAGTCCTTCCGCACGCGATGCCTAATACGACGGCCTCCTTGTCATCCGATGGTTCGACTTCATCGGAAATGTCACCGTTGCGTCTGCGACCGGTCTCCTAGCGATTGAGAGCTTAGTTCGAGTTCGAGAGGGATGACGACTGTGGCCGTCGCTTTGTGGACTTTGTGTCGCTGCGTCTCGATGCGCAAACTCCAGCAGCAAATTGCACGCTCGCTTCGGTTGGCGGTCGACGTTTCGAAGTGGACTGCGACCCTCAAAAGAATGGTGCCACTCCCGTGGTCGCCCCCGCCGCCCTCCCCACCCCTCCGTGATCCGTGGATCAAACAAATCACTCGAGACGCCGATGCATGGCAGCAAGAGCGGTTTACGCAAATGCTGTCGCAAGAGGTCACGCGTTGGGCACCGACTGTGCGTGATGAATGAATACATTTTGTTTAACCATTCACACCGAGTAGTGGAGGCACTATCACGGTGGTGCCAAAGTCACCGCACACTCAAGCGATCCCCGCAAATGAGGCATTCTTCAATGGATTTTTTCTTGCTGATTGCAATATATTTCATGGAGATCGTGCCGTATATATGTATGGTGGGTTCACTGAGAGACACACTAACTCATGAGGCAACACGTTTATTCTATGGACCACAAAGGGATAACTATATAAACCGGTTCAGGACAGTCGGCACACTGCCTGACCCACTAATGAAGTCTTTGATAGAAAGCCTTGGCTGCTGGAGAAAATGGTACGTGTATGAGAGGAGAGTGAGATAAGGAATACAATAGATTGTCTCTATAATGATGATTAAGTGCTTGCTAACAATATTTACCCCAGCAGTTTATATGGCATTATGGAAGATCTTCGCAGTATTTCTGAACAATATAAATGAATAAATAATGAAGTGTATTTTCCAGTTCAGTGTCCCTACATCTCAAGAGAATCCCGCATCAGAGTTGCCCAATTATTTTTGATGCATTCGCTCTGCTTGTCTGTAACATGGGGGTCACAGTCACTCTTGAAAAGATTATCGAACATAAATGCAATTTTAGTCGACAATGTTCCTGCTTTTAGGCGACTGCAGAAAACTGGCTAAATTATTAAAAAGTTGCCTAAAGCTTGCCCTAAAATTACTTTGTAAAAAAATATAACGCATTTTGCCCTGACAGCAACGCAGAGGCGGATCTAGAAACTAGCCAAGATGGTCCCGAATTTTCAAGCTTTTTTAAATAGGGCCCTACATGAAGTGACTGTTGTTTGTAACTTGCTGACCCGTCCATACTGGACATCTGTGAAAAACAGCTTCACAGCTCATCGGATTCCTCCCAGTCTAAAGAAAGATTCATATTTTAATTTTTAAATCATTCAATGTATTTTCTTTGGTGAGTATCAATAAAATACCAAATTAATGGGGGTCTCTCAAGGTGGGGGTACCCCCATTTCCCCCGAGCCACTTGCGTCCTCCAGCTACCTGTGTGGGATTACGCATAAACGAAGTCTTTTGACAGCCTCTTTTGCATACAGAGAACTGGATGGTCTAATTTCGGAGAAAGCGCCAGAATTGTAGTGCTTATCGGCTTAGGGGGTTGTGTGGGATCTTGCCCCGGCATGCTGCCGCAGCTGAGCCGAAATTTTAAAGGAAAAATAATCTGAATTTTTTTTAAAGCGTCGTCTTGCATGAAAATTGCATCTCACAATCGCCGAAGGAACCAGTGACACGAGCTAAAATGCTAGAGCCAAGCTATGAGCCGGCGCCACCAACAATTGCTCTGCAGTTCTCAATTTATGAAGATGTTGTCAGCCAATTAGCGGCGAGCGTTTATCATACATGCGGGAGGAAACCGGATCACCTGGAGACACACGCATGCGAGGAGGCAATCAGTCCACACTCTGCTGGACCTCATTCCGCTGGCAAGCCAGGTGATGGAACCCTCTCGATACCCCACGGGAAGGGAGTTTCGCAACATTTGTCCGATCCGTCGATCCACGTCTCCCGCAGTGCTGGATTACAGGCGTGCATAGCCACCACGGGACCGGCTGTCGATTCCTGTTCGCAGGACTCGCCTTGCTGTGCTCACTCGCGAGAGTCGAGTTGCACCGTGCGTGGCACATCCCTGCCTGGGTATGAGCGCCGTCTTGCTCTATGCTCACAGCGCGATCCCTTACGCGTCAAGCCCGCCGCTAATTTGGTCGGCGAGAGTCGCTGTGTTAAGGCGGCTGCAGTCAGAGGTGACCCTGTTGTTGTCACGGGTCAGTGTTGGAACCGGCACTATTGAGGTTTGCTAGGTTTGCATCCAGGCAGCCGCCTATGCTTAAACCAGGTTCTCAAGTCTATTAAGGTCATGGTCCTCAGCCCGCTCACCAATGACTGCACACACAAAAAAGCCATCACTGTATATTATAACAGAAACATATATACGTGAACACGCAGGTTTTTGGCGGCCAATGTTATTATTCATAATCCATTTTTTTCCTCTCGTTCGTACACGGAAACATTCCGGCCAGATTTGTGTCGTTAAAACCCTCCACCACCTCGTAGAGCCGAACAAATCAAATCGTCGAGTGTGCGAGCGTTTAACGCGCGATTTAACATTGTCGCAGGTGACCGGTAACTTGAACACCCATTCCTCACGTCCAGACCGAGCGATTGGAGACATGGTTGAGTTCTTTCCATCGGTTAATTCGTATCGCTTATACACCCACTTATGCAGAATGCGTGAACTATAACGATTTCGAGGCTCATCTCGTTACCTAGAGGTTTCGCATTCATTAAAGGCAGCTTCCGCATGTCCAGTCGAATGGCGGTAATTCCCCCGTCCTGTGCTTAATCAGATAAGAGCATATTAAGATCGCCTTGTGGAAAAGAGACTTGCGTAACCAGTTCATGAGGAATCGTCATTACGTCTACATTTTATGTATTACGTATGTTGAACCTCTTTCGCACCGTACGTAGTCAACCGGGTAAAGGACATTCAAAGTCACGTGTTTTTTTTGTCAGTTGTGTATTCACACTGTAGTTCTCTCCTCTTCGAATATTAATCTTGCCATGATAGGTCACAATTTTTATTGTACCTCAGAGATGGCAATCTTATCTCCTATATGGGCCAACTAATGCAGTCTTAAGTTGAGTACCTGGTACGATTTGTAAACATCGCCACCGGGGAGAGAAATTCGGCCGGGCGTAGTGCTGACCACCCACTAGGGCTGAACGACTAATCGATTTCAAATCGAAATCGCAATTTCAAACAATGCGAGTAGCAAAATCGCAAAGGCTGCAATGTTTTGCGATTTGAAAAGTCCTATTACTTTCTTATTGGAGATGTTTTATTTTTATTACTATAACCTTATTTATTTAACTTAACAATTGTTCTATGTTTGATTATTCTTTTAATTATCATTTTTAAAAATAAATAAATGTTGGAAGCAATTCATATATTTTAAGTTATCATCCTTGCATTGCAATATATAGAGCAGTTCATATGTTGATGGTATCATGTGGTAATGCTCCATCACATGTTTTAAATCTATTACACAGTGAATATTGAACTGAAGCTTGACTTAAAAAAATGTCATCACAAATCAAATCGCAATAAAAAAAATCCCCAAATCGTTCAGCCCTACCACCCACCCGCTCGTGTGCCGCGCCGGCCTTCATAGGTGCTCGCTAACAGCACTCGCCCCAACAGTCTGTAACAGGCTACACGGGGGATCTTTATCTCTGTGTCTGTATGGTGTTCTGTGGCACCCACCGGCTTGAATCTCGACGACACGGAGCGCGAACACTTCCTTGACCACGCCGAAGTGCAGGCGTCCACCAGTGAGGAGGAAAATTCCCGTCTCGTTCCCATCCGATCCGCCCTGCACGCACGCAGATTCAACGTACGGCAATCAGGATAACCGATGATCCAGTAATCAATCTACTCCAGCCACTCGCTCACCAGCGGTTAGTCGCCCCCTTATCACTCTTCTATCGCTGCTACCATGGTTACTGTTCCCACGAACATCACTCATTGATTCGTCCACCCATGTTAACGACTCAGTGTACCAGACACTGACGGGTTTGCGTCACCACACTCCGTGTCACAGCACTTCCCTTTCTGTCTCTGTCCTAGCAGGGAAACTTGCTCAACGGGATAATCCCTGTACCAAACCAAATAAACTTACACTGCTCGATTTTGACATTCCCTCCCACCGTCTCTTTTCTAGAGTTCTTACAACCTTGGGCAATTCAAGAATCCTATTAACTCCTTCAATTCATTTACTCTTCAGTCGTGTCGTTTGTTGCTGGCCGCTTGGCCTCTCCCAATGACATAAGTGACAGGGGTATTGGTGTGTGTGCGCGCGTCAGAGTGTGGAGCGGTTGCGCAGTGGTTATCTCGATGAACCCTGCAACCCGAGTTCGATTCCTGCTCAAGGCCAACACGAGTGACGATTATCTGAACCGACTGCGCCTCAAATGAGTACCTGTTGCAGTGTGTAAACATCGCCACTGGGAAGATAAAGCCGATCGAGAGTGTGCTGGCCACCCACCCCGTCGTGTCAATTGCCGGCCTTCATCGGTGCTCGCTAACAGCACTCGCCCATAAAGACTGTTAAGGTTGTACTTTGTTATAGTGTGGCAAACAGTATGGGGCGCCACGCTCGCGAGATATTATCTACCTTGCCTGGTATGCAGGAGGTCGTGGGTTCTTTCCCGATCCCGACCCTGACGCTTGCTGTATGTTTGGATGTCTCCCTCTCCACGTTTAGAGTCAACGTGCGAGTATTTGGCTGCTATAAATTTCCACGCCATAAGCCACACTTCGTTGAGCTATCATTTGTGGCCAGGTCGCTTCTGAACAAGAACTTTAGCTCAGTGGGCCTTAACCTGGTAAAATAAAAGTTTAGTTTTAGAAAGCGTTCCCCAGCTCAGTGGCGGTGCCAGGAGTTTCAGGTAGGGGGGGGGGGCAACCCCTCCAGCAATGAAAAATGATAGAGGAGTAGTTAGTCAGTAAGGAGTTGTTAGTACGTAAGGACTTGTCCTTTGCTTTTTATTCGACGCGTGTGTGGCGATGGCGCAGCCATCGATCGAGGGTCGAATTCGAACCGCGTTGTGTGATCGGCATCGCGCTCGCTGAAGGTGTCGATGCCTTCAGGGAAGCCGTGTCCTGCTGTATACGCAACTGCGCACAATTCTGAGTAACTTATAACTGCTTTGTCGTTACTTATTGCCAATTATGGACTCAGACGATTGTCCGATCATCTCATAGAGTCTCTGGCACGTAATAATATGCTACACAGTGGCAGTGGGGGTCGCAAAATGCCGATTTATTACTAATAAACCCCAGTGATCCGATCGAAATTAGGAATTTCGATCGGATCATTGGGGGGGCACGTGCCACAGCACACCCCCCCCAACTGTCTCCGCCAGTGGCTCCCCTATCTCTGCATGGCCTTATACGCCACCCACTCCCTGGGTCGCGAGCAAAAACGCGCGTCCAGTCACCTGGCAGGTGACGCGCACCCACTCGGCGCGCTCGGCCACGGGGACCGTGGTCCCGCTCCTCTCGTCCACCAGCCGGGCCCCCTGCGCGGCTCGCACCCCGCTTCGAGGTGACCCGTCAGGACCGCTTCCCCTCGCATCGTCCGCCCCCTTCGCCGCGCAGCCCAGAGGCGAGTTGCGAACAACGGCGCTCGCACGGACTCGAGGCTGCTGCTGCTGCTGCTGGTGCTGATGCTGCTGCTGCTGCGTCGGCCGGTGATGAGGACAACCTGGTGTCGTCAGAGGTGCCGCGGTCGGCGACGTCGGCACCTTGTGCCGATCGGCCAGGTGCACGGTGACCTCGGCGACGCCCGAGTTGAGGCGCTGCACGTTCTGGCGCAGCTGCACGAAGAGGTTGTTGAGGCTCTCACACACGGAGCCGCGCAGGAGCGGGGGGAAGGTGGTGCCGGCGCGGTTGCTATCAGATGCGGGTCCCGTGCGTACGTAGCCATGGGATCCCAGGTCATTGCTGGAGTCGTGGTGAAGCCTGGGATGTGGGCCGAGCGGTCGTGGGCTTGTCACGAACTTGCCTGCCAATTGTAAGTCTGTTACGCACGTGCGCGGCGCGTGTTTGTTTTGTATGTGGATGTGCACGCGTGCGTGATTGCGTAGGTAAGCAAAAAAAATAAGCCAAGTATTAACCGCTAGTTATACTTTGGCACGTGGCTTCAATGCACATCCGGAGGAAGCTCCCACAGAGCGTGGAGCGAAACGTCGGACACCGTGCCTAAGGACACGCGGCATAACCCGAAAAACACATCGGAGAGCTGTACAGCACAACCGCGAAATCCTACGCATTTTAGTTGACTGTATTCATAATACGACGAATAATAACGATAACACGAGAGTAATCAACTCGAAAAAGCAGTAACTCGGGCGTGGATGGAGGTTGGTTCACGCACCGCCGCTGGGCTGCTCGTTGTTCACGAGGAGTCTGGTGAAGTATGTCTGCGAGGTGGCATGCTCTTGGCCATGCCCTTTGCATTCCCCTGTCCTCGCCGAGCGATTGCCACGTGGCAGAGTTGCCTCCGAGTCTCCCGGGGTCGGGGGTTCGGCCTCGACCTCGTCGCCCAGCGGTGCACAGATGTCATCCTCACCTTTGCTGTCCGCGTTCACCTGGATTACGGGACAAGCTCGTGAGCATCATCGTCACCGTTGGCGCCGCCGGCAGTAACAATAATCATCAGAATACAAATCGGAATCCAATTGTATTACGCGCCTCCCATGCAGAACATCACGAGGCACCATCGTTACATGAGATCATCAATTTGGTCGGGGAATGACCCTGGAACAAATGTAATGTATGAAAGCAATGCGGTGTCGATAATGCACACAAACGGGAATTTACAACATGTAAAAGCTTAAATGTCCTCGAAACTATTATACTCTAAATTTGTGTTCGCATAATTGAGTTATATTCGCCGTCTGATAACAATGGCTTTAATTGACAGAAGTTATACGCCGATGTGGATGGATTGTGGGTGCATTGATAAGTGTCATGTAAATATGAGTGTATATTTGATCAATCTTATGGTCATCAATGCTAATCATCAATGTCATATGACGGCCCTTTGTTAATCACCACGACTAATCAACAAGGAATGGCTTAAAGATATCGTATTTAAATACTTGTGCTAGGGGGAGTGAGACTTTCACGGATATATTACAGCTTGGAATGATGTGGCTAAGTGCTTTAGTTTCGCCGTCATAGCAGAATACTGTGTTATAGGATTACTTTATGGGATTTTTACAAATTTGTTTTAGGATTCACAGTGAAGCCAATAGCAACCACACATCTTCACAATTGTCTTCCTGATATATTAGTGGGAATGGTGTTGAATACATGCTTCCTTTGCGACCGTCAAACGAATATCAAACGTCCCAATCAACGTCCCTTCGGTAGAACATGACGCTGTTGTAAATAATAGATCGACTGTGGTTCACCGTGCGGTGATCGAACCCATGTGCCCTTGGCGTTATTAGCATCACGCCTTAACCAGCTGAGTTAACTGACCAAGTACCGGTCGCCATCTGTCACAATTAATCATTATAAGGGCAGTATTATACAAAGGGGAATGGGGCATGATAAACACTTTGTTTTTCAAGTGATACGGGAATGAAAATGACAACAAAAGCTGAATGAGATACATTGAGGCAGGAAGAGGGACACGTGGAATGGAGAACACATTGGAATTTAGAGCCATCGTATTGTCTGTTGATTAAAGTGGGCTTGGGAAGGAGAGGTCAGCTCAAGGGGATGATGGTAGGTGGTCCAGACGAATGATGGAATGACAGACAAATGCGATGCATATGCCAGAGAACGTCCACTGCTGAGATCCACCGGTATATTTACAAAAAGGACTGCGTATGTATATAGTACATGTAGTCTCCAGCCCCACATTACAGTGAATAACATGGTGCATCATTTTGTGTCGGTGGCGAGATGTTAACTACCTCGCGTGGTGTACAGGAGGTTGTGGGTTCGATTCCGACACTGACGCCTGCTGTATATTTAGAGTTGGCGCGTCTCTCTCTCCGTAGTCGTGTGGATTTTTCACCGGGTCCTCCGGTTTTTCCCTCCACATTTAGAAACACGCCTTTAGAGCACAGTATTTGGCTGTTATAAATGTCCACGTGATAAGTTACTTTGTTCAGCTATCATTTGTGGCCAGGTCGCTCCTGAAAAGTCAGTGGGCCTTCTCTGGTAAAATTTAAAGTTTGTATCTTAACAGAGGGTCCTACCTCGCCTCTAAACAACCGGCAGTTCACCACCATTGGTTCAGGTAAAGCATGTGCTCTTCTGGTGAGACACTGAAATATTGAAACCGGTCCAGAGTTTTGCTTGCATTGCACTCATGCTGCCGAAATTGTGCACTGGCAAAGAGGTGCGTGTGGCTGATGGCACGTGAAACAAATACTTTGACAAGCGTGTATACGGAAGGAATGGTATAGAAAGTAGACACTACACGTCGACTTAAACGTTGGAAACCTGTGGCCGGTTAGCTCAGCTGGTTAGAGCGTGGTGCTAATAACGCCAAGGTCGCGGGTTCGATCCCCGTACGGGCCATTGACGTTTTTGTTCATTCACACCGTTGTTGTGTTTTTTAAGCCATGTTGAGCCTCCTTTATCACCGTATGGTTCACGTAAAAAATTATCGTGATATTATTGAATCACATTCCTTGAAGAGGACAGTAGTCATGGCTTCTTTCTAAACCGAAAGGTTTTGCAACATAGTTCTGCGAAGTGGACACATAGACACCAGGTGCGGGTGAACAGAGAGAACAGTGAAATATAATAATATCCCATGCAGGTATTCTTTGGGTCTTTCGGTAAAGTCACGACGTCGTAGTTTTAGTTATTCTTATTTGCTTTGAACCTATCTACGTGACATTACCGAAAGACCCAAAGAATATGAATTCCTGCAGTCACGAAAGCTTTAAATAAAGATTTAATATCCCAGATGTTATAGGCTGAGGGTCTATGTGCAGGAATGCAAAGTGCATGGGCAACAGCATCCGCTGTTGTACTGAACGTCTATGCTCTCACGTCTATATGCCACCCTTCTCCATTCGCTTGTGTTACTCACTTCGACTGTGATCCGTTGCTTTAGGGGTCAAGGGTTGGTGAATCACGAACGTCGTGAAGTATGGTCAAACACACTTTTTTAAGCGATACGGTAATGAAAATGAAAACATAAGCTAAGCTCATAAAGAACGATAAGAGATATGCGTTGGGGCAGGAGGAGGGATACGTATATTGGAGAACACATTGGAAAATTGAGCCATCGTATTGTCTGTTGATAAAAGTGGGCTTGGGAAGGGCAGGTCAGCTCAAAGGGACGATGGTAGGTGGTCGTGACGAATGATGGAATGACAGACAAATGCGATGTATATGCCAGAGAGAGGACGTCCACTGCTGAGATCCACCGGTATATTTACAAAAAGGACTGCGTATGTATATAGTACATGTAGTCTCCAGCCCCACATTACAGTGAATAACATGGTGCGTCATTTTGTGTCGGTGGCGAGATGTTAACTACCGCGCGTGGTGTACAGGAGGTTGTGGGTTCGATTCCGACACTGACGCCTGCTGTATATTTAGAGTTGGCGCGTCTCTCTCCCCGTGGTCGTGTGGATTTTTCACCGGGTCCTCCGGTTTTTCCCTCCACATTTAGAAACACGCCTTTAGAGCACAGTATTTGGCTGTTATAAATGTCCACATGAAAAGCCACTTTGCTCAGCTATCATTTGTGGCCAGGTCGCTCCTGAAAAAGTCGGTGGGCCTTATCTGGTAAAATGTAAATAGTTTGTATCTTAACAGAGGGTCCTACCTCGCCTCTAAACATCCGGCAGTTCACCACCATTGGTTCAGGTCAAGCATGTGCTCTGCTGGTGAGACACTGAAATATTGAAACCGGTCCATAATTTTGCTTGCATTGCACTCATGTTGCCGAAATTGTGCACTGGCAAAGAGGTGCGTGTGGCTGATGGCACGTGAAACAAATACTTTGACAAGCGTGTATACGGAAGGAATGGTATAGAAAGTAGACACTACACGTCGACTTAAACGTTGGGAACATGTGGCCGGTTAGCTCAGCTGGTTAGAACGTGGTGCTAATAACGCCAAGGTCGCGGGTTCGATCCCCGTACGGGCCATTGACGCTTTTGTTCATTCACACCGTTGTTGTGTTTTTTCAGCCATGTTGTGCCTCCTTTATCACCGTATGGTTCACGTAAAAAATTATCGTGATATTATTGAATCACATTCCTTGAAGAGGACAGTAGTCATGGCTGCTTTCTAAACCGAAAGGTTTTGCAACATAGGCTGCGAAGTGGACACACAGACACCACGTGCGGGTGAACAGAGATAACAGTGAAATATAATAATATCCCATGCAGGTATTCTTTGGGTCTTTCGGTAAAGTCACGACGTCGTAGTTTTTGTTGTTGTTATTTTCTTTGAACCTATCTACGTGACTTTACCGAAAGACCCAAAGAATATGAATTCCTGCGTCACGAAAGCTTTAAATCAAGATTTAATATCCCAGGTGTTATAGGCTGGGGGTCTATGTGCAGGAATGCAAAGTGCATGGGCAACAGCATCCGCTGTTGTACTGAACGTCTATGCTCTCACGTCTGTATGCCACCCTTCTCCATTCGCTTGTGTTACTCACTTCGACTGTGATCCGTTGCTTTAGGGGTCAAGGGTTGGTGAATCACGAACGTCGTGAAGTATGGTCAAACATATTTTTTCAAGCAATACGGTAATTAAAATGAAAACAAGCTAAGCTCATAAAGAACAATAAGAGATATGCGTTGGGGCAGGAGGAGGGATACGTATATTGGAGAACACATTGGAATTCGAGCCATCGTATTGTCTGTTGATAAAAGTGGGCTTGGGAAGGGCAGGTCAGCTCAAAGGGACGATGGTAGGTGGTCGAGACGAATGATGGAATGACAGACAAATGCGATGCATATGCCAGAGGACGTCCACTGCTGAGATCCACCGGTATATTTACAAAAAGGACTGTGTATGTATATAGTACATGTAGTCTCCAGCCCCACATTACAGTGAATAACATGGTGCGTCATTTTGTGTCGGTGGCGAGATGTTAACTACCTCGCGTGGTGTACAGGAGGTTGTGGGTTCGATTCCAACACTGACGCCTGCTGTATATTTAGAGTTGGCGTGTCTCTCTCTCTGTGGTCGTGTGGATTTTTCTCCGGGTCCTCCGGTTTTTCCCTCCACATTTAGAAACACGCCTTTAGAGCAAAGTATTTGGCTGCTATAAATGTCCACGTGAAAAGCTACTTTGTTCAGCTATCATTTGTGGCCAGGTCGCTCCTGAAAAGTCAGTGGGCCTTATCTAGTAAAATTTAAATAGTTTGTATCTTAACAGAGGGTCCTACCTCGCCTCTAAACATCCGGCAGTTCACCACCATTGGTTCAGGTCAAGCATGTGCTCTTCTGGTGAGACACTGAAATATTGAAACCGGTCCAGAGTTTTGCTTGCATTGCACTCATGCTGCCGAAATTGTGCACTGGCAAAGAGGTGCGTGTGGCTGATGGCACGTGAAACAAATACTTTGACAAGCGTGTATACGGAAGGAATGGTATAGAAAGTAGACACTACACGTCGACTTAAACGTTTGGAACATGTGGCCGGTTAGCTCAGCTGGTTAGAGCGTGGTGCTAATAACGCCAAGGTCGCGGGTTCGATCCCCGTACGGGCCATTGACGTTTTTGTTCATTCACACCGTTGTTGTGTTTTTTCAGCCATGTTGAGCCTCCTTTATCACCGTATGGTTCACGTAAAAAATTATCGTGATATTATTGAATCACATTCCTTGAAGAGGACAGTAGTCATGGCTGCTTTCTAAACCGAAATGTTTTGCAACATAGGCTGCGAAGTGGACACACAGACACCACGTGCGGGTGAACAGAGAGAACAGTGAAATATAATAATATCCCATGCAGGTATTCTTTGGGTCTTTCGGTAAAGTCACGACGTCGTAGTTTTTGTCGTTGTTATTTTCTTTGAACCTATCTACGTGACTTTACCGAAAGACCCAAAGAATATGAATTCCTGCAGTCACGAAAGCTTTAAATCAAGATTGAATATCCCCGGTGTTATAGGCTGGGGGTCTATGTGCAGGAATGCAAAGTGCATGGGCAACAGCATCCGCTGTTGTACTGAACGTCTATGCTCTCACGTCTGTATGCCACCCTTCTCCATTCGCTTGTGTTACTCACTTCGACTGTGATCCGTTGCTTTAGGGGTCAAGGGTTGGTGAATCACGAACGTCGTGAAGTATGGTCAAACACATTTTTTTAAGCGATACGGTCATGAAAATGAAAACATAAGCTAAGCTCATATAGAACGATAAGAGATATGCGTTGGGGCAGGAGGAAGGATACGTATATTGGAGAACACATTGGAATTCGAGCCATCGTATTGTCTGTTGATTAAAGTGGGCTTGGGAAGGACAGGGCAGCTCAAAGGGACGATGGTAGGTGGTCGAGACGAATGATGGAATGACAGACAAATGCGATGAATATGCCAGAGGACGTCCACTGCTGAGATCCACCGGTATATTTACAAAAAGGACTGTGTATGTATATAGTGCATGTAGTCTACAGCCCCACATTACAGTGAATAACATGGTGCGTCATTTTGTGTCGGTGGCGAGATGTTAACTACCGCGCGTGGTGTACAGGAGGTTGTGGGTTCGATTCCGACACTGACGCCTGCTGTATATTTAGAGTTGGCGCGTCTCTCTCCCCGTGGTCGTGTGGATTTTTCACCGGGTCCTCCGGTTTTTCCCTCCACATTTAGAAACACGCCTTTAGAGCACAGTATTTGGCTGTTATAAATGTCCACATGAAAAGCCACTTTGCTCAGCTATCATTTGTGGCCAGGTCGCTCCTGAAAAAGTCGGTGGGCCTTATCTGGTAAAATGTAAATAGTTTGTATCTTAACAGAGGGTCCTACCTCGCCTCTAAACATCCGGCAGTTCACCACCATTGGTTCAGGTCAAGCATGTGCTCTGCTGGTGAGACACTGAAATATTGAAACCGGTTCAGAGTTTTGCTTGCATTGCACTCATGCTGCCGAAATTGTGCACTGGCAAAGAGGTACGTGTGCCTGATGGCACGTGAAACAAATACTTTGACAAGCGTGTATACGGAAGGAATGGTATAGAAAGTAGACACTACACGTCGACTTAAACGTTGGGAACATGTGGCCGGTTAGCTCAGCTGGTTAGAGCGTGGTGCTAATAACGCCAAGGTCGCGGGTTCGATCCCCGTACGGGCCATTGACGCTTTTGTTCATTCACACCGTTGTTGTGTTTTTTCAGCCATGTTGAGCCTCCTTTATCACCGTATGGTTCACGTAAAAAATTATCGTGATATTATTGAATCACATTCCTTGAAGAGGACAGTAGTCATGGCTGCTTTCTAAACCGAAAGGTTTTGCAACATAGGCTGCGAAGTGGACACACAGACACCACGTGCGGGTGAACAGAGAGAACAGTGAAATATAATAATATCCCATGCAGGTATTCTTTGGGTCTTTCGGTAAAGTCACGACGTCGTAGTTTTTGTCGTTGTTATTTTCTTTGAACCTATCTACGTGACTTTACCGAAAGACCCAAAGAATATGAATTCCTGCAGTCACGAAAGCTTTAAATCAAGATTTAATATCCCAGGTGTTATAGGTTGGGGGTCTATGTGCAGGAATGCAAAGTGCATGGGCAACAGCATCCGCTGTTGTACTGAACGTCTATGCTCTCACGTCTGTATGCCACCCTTCTCCATTCGCTTGTGTTACTCACTTCGACTGTGATCCGTTGCTTTAGGGGTCAAGGGTTGGTGAATCACGAACGTCGTGAAGTATGGTCAAACACATTTTTTTAAGCGATACGGTCATGAAAATGAAAACATAAGCTAAGCTCATATAGAACGATAAGAGATATGCGTTGGGGCAGGAGGAAGGATACGTATATTGGAGAACACATTGGAATTCGAGCCATCGTATTGTCTGTTGATTAAAGTGGGCTTGGGAAGGACAGGGCAGCTCAAAGGGACGATGGTAGGTGGTCGAGACGAATGATGGAATGACAGACAAATGCGATGAATATGCCAGAGGACGTCCACTGCTGAGATCCACCGGTATATTTACAAAAAGGACTGTGTATGTATATAGTGCATGTAGTCTACAGCCCCACATTACAGTGAATAACATGGTGCGTCATTTTGTGTCGGTGGCGAGATGTTAACTACCGCGCGTGGTGTACAGGAGGTTGTGGGTTCGATTCCGACACTGACGCCTGCTGTATATTTAGAGTTGGCGCGTCTCTCTCCCCGTGGTCGTGTGGATTTTTCACCGGGTCCTCCGGTTTTTCCCTCCACATTTAGAAACACGCCTTTAGAGCACAGTATTTGGCTGTTATAAATGTCCACATGAAAAGCCACTTTGCTCAGCTATCATTTGTGGCCAGGTCGCTCCTGAAAAAGTCGGTGGGCCTTATCTGGTAAAATGTAAATAGTTTGTATCTTAACAGAGGGTCCTACCTCGCCTCTAAACATCCGGCAGTTCACCACCATTGGTTCAGGTCAAGCATGTGCTCTGCTGGTGAGACACTGAAATATTGAAACCGGTTCAGAGTTTTGCTTGCATTGCACTCATGCTGCCGAAATTGTGCACTGGCAAAGAGGTACGTGTGCCTGATGGCACGTGAAACAAATACTTTGACAAGCGTGTATACGGAAGGAATGGTATAGAAAGTAGACACTACACGTCGACTTAAACGTTGGGAACATGTGGCCGGTTAGCTCAGCTGGTTAGAGCGTGGTGCTAATAACGCCAAGGTCGCGGGTTCGATCCCCGTACGGGCCATTGACGCTTTTGTTCATTCACACCGTTGTTGTGTTTTTTCAGCCATGTTGAGCCTCCTTTATCACCGTATGGTTCACGTAAAAAATTATCGTGATATTATTGAATCACATTCCTTGAAGAGGACAGTAGTCATGGCTGCTTTCTAAACCGAAAGGTTTTGCAACATAGGCTGCGAAGTGGACACACAGACACCACGTGCGGGTGAACAGAGAGAACAGTGAAATATAATAATATCCCATGCAGGTATTCTTTGGGTCTTTCGGTAAAGTCACGACGTCGTAGTTTTTGTCGTTGTTATTTTCTTTGAACCTATCTACGTGACTTTACCGAAAGACCCAAAGAATATGAATTCCTGCAGTCACGAAAGCTTTAAATCAAGATTTAATATCCCAGGTGTTATAGGTTGGGGGTCTATGTGCAGGAATGCAAAGTGCATGGGCAACAGCATCCGCTGTTGTACTGAACGTCTATGCTCTCACGTCTGTATGCCACCCTTCTCCATTCGTTTGTGTTACTCACTTCGACTGTGATCCGTTGCTTTAGGGGTCAAGGGTTGGTGAATCACGAACGTCGTGAAGTATGGTCAAACACATTTTTTTAAGCGATACGGTCATGAAAATGAAAACATAAGCTAAGCTCATATAGAACGATAAGAGATATGCGTTGGGGCAGGAGGAAGGATACGTATATTGGAGAACACATTGGAATTCGAGCCATCGTATTGTCTGTTGATTAAAGTGGGCTTGGGAAGGACAGGGCAGCTCAAAGGGACGATGGTAGGTGGTCGAGACGAATGATGGAATGACAGACAAATGCGATGAATATGCCAGAGGACGTCCACTGCTGAGATCCACCGGTATATTTACAAAAAGGACTGTGTATGTATATAGTGCATGTAGTCTACAGCCCCACATTACAGTGAATAACATGGTGCGTCATTTTGTGTCGGTGGCGAGATGTTAACTACCGCGCGTGGTGTACAGGAGGTTGTGGGTTCGATTCCGACACTGACGCCTGCTGTATATTTAGAGTTGGCGCGTCTCTCTCCCCGTGGTCGTGTGGATTTTTCACCGGGTCCTCCGGTTTTTCCCTCCACATTTAGAAACACGCCTTTAGAGCACAGTATTTGGCTGTTATAAATGTCCACATGAAAAGCCACTTTGCTCAGCTATCATTTGTGGCCAGGTCGCTCCTGAAAAAGTCGGTGGGCCTTATCTGGTAAAATGTAAATAGTTTGTATCTTAACAGAGGGTCCTACCTCGCCTCTAAACATCCGGCAGTTCACCACCATTGGTTCAGGTCAAGCATGTGCTCTGCTGGTGAGACACTGAAATATTGAAACCGGTTCAGAGTTTTGCTTGCATTGCACTCATGCTGCCGAAATTGTGCACTGGCAAAGAGGTACGTGTGCCTGATGGCACGTGAAACAAATACTTTGACAAGCGTGTATACGGAAGGAATGGTATAGAAAGTAGACACTACACGTCGACTTAAACGTTGGGAACATGTGGCCGGTTAGCTCAGCTGGTTAGAGCGTGGTGCTAATAACGCCAAGGTCGCGGGTTCGATCCCCGTACGGGCCATTGACGTTTTTGTTCATTCACACCGTTGTTGTGTTTTTTTAAGCCATGTTGAGCCTCCTTTATCACCGTATGGTTCACGTAAAAAATTATCGTGATATTATTGAATCAGATTCCTTGAAGAGGACAGTAGTCATGGCTTCTTTCTAAACCGAAAGGTTTTGCAACATAGTTCTGCGAAGTGGACACACAGACACCACGTGCGGGTGAACAGAGAGAACAGTTAAATATAATAATATCCCATGCAGGTATTCTTTGGGTCTTTCGGTAAAGTCACGACGTCGTAGTTTTTGTTGTTGTTATTTTCTTTGAACCTATCTACGTGACTTTACCGAAAGACCCAAAGAATATGAATTCCTGCGTCACGAAAGCTTTAAATCAAGATTTAATATCCCAGGTGTTATAGGCTGGGGGTCTATGTGCAGGAATGCAAAGTGCATGGGCAACAGCATCCGCTGTTGTACTGAACGTCTATGCTCTCACGTCTGTATGCCACCCTTCTCCATTCGTTTGTGTTACTCACTTCGACTGTGATCCGTTGCTTTAGGGGTCAAGGGTTGGTGAATCACGAACGTCGTGAAGTATGGTCAAACACATTTTTTTAAGCGATACGGTCATGAAAATGAAAACATAAGCTAAGCTCATATAGAACGATAAGAGATATGCGTTGGGGCAGGAGGAAGGATACGTATATTGGAGAACACATTGGAATTCGAGCCATCGTATTGTCTGTTGATTAAAGTGGGCTTGGGAAGGACAGGGCAGCTCAAAGGGACGATGGTAGGTGGTCGAGACGAATGATGGAATGACAGACAAATGCGATGCATATGCCAGAGGACGTCCACTGCTGAGATCCACCGGTATATTTACAAAAAGGACTGTGTATGTATATAGTGCATGTAGTCTACAGCCCCACATTACAGTGAATAACATGGTGCGTCATTTTGTGTCGGTGGCGAGATGTTAACTACCGCGCGTGGTGTACAGGAGGTTGTGGGTTCGATTCCGACACTGACGCCTGCTGTATATTTAGAGTTGGCGCGTCTCTCTCCCCGTGGTCGTGTGGATTTTTCACCGGGTCCTCCGGTTTTTCCCTCCACATTTAGAAACACGCCTTTAGAGCACAGTATTTGGCTGTTATAAATGTCCACATGAAAAGCCACTTTGCTCAGCTATCATTTGTGGCCAGGTCGCTCCTGAAAAAGTCGGTGGGCCTTATCTGGTAAAATGTAAATAGTTTGTATCTTAACAGAGGGTCCTACCTCGCCTCTAAACATCCGGCAGTTCACCACCATTGGTTCAGGTCAAGCATGTGCTCTGCTGGTGAGACACTGAAATATTGAAACCGGTTCAGAGTTTTGCTTGCATTGCACTCATGCTGCCGAAATTGTGCACTGGCAAAGAGGTACGTGTGCCTGATGGCACGTGAAACAAATACTTTGACAAGCGTGTATACGGAAGGAATGGTATAGAAAGTAGACACTACACGTCGACTTAAACGTTGGGAACATGTGGCCGGTTAGCTCAGCTGGTTAGAGCGTGGTGCTAATAACGCCAAGGTCGCGGGTTCGATCCCCGTACGGGCCATTGACGTTTTTGTTCATTCACACCGTTGTTGTGTTTTTTTAAGCCATGTTGAGCCTCCTTTATCACCGTATGGTTCACGTAAAAAATTATCGTGATATTATTGAATCAGATTCCTTGAAGAGGACAGTAGTCATGGCTTCTTTCTAAACCGAAAGGTTTTGCAACATAGTTCTGCGAAGTGGACACACAGACACCACGTGCGGGTGAACAGAGAGAACAGTTAAATATAATAATATCCCATGCAGGTATTCTTTGGGTCTTTCGGTAAAGTCACGACGTCGTAGTTTTTGTTGTTGTTATTTTCTTTGAACCTATCTACGTGACTTTACCGAAAGACCCAAAGAATATGAATTCCTGCGTCACGAAAGCTTTAAATCAAGATTTAATATCCCAGGTGTTATAGGCTGGGGGTCTATGTGCAGGAATGCAAAGTGCATGGGCAACAGCATCCGCTGTTGTACTGAACGTCTATGCTCTCACGTCTGTATGCCACTCTTGTCCATTCGCTTGTGTTACTCACTTCGACTGTGATCCGTTGCTTTAGGGGTCAAGGGTTGGTGAATCACGAACGTCGTGAAGTATGGTCAAACACATTTTTTTAAGCGATACTGTAATGAAAATGAAAACATAAGCTAAGCTCATATAGAACGATAAGAGATATGCGTTGGGGCAGGAGGAGGGATACGTATATTGGAGAACACATTGGAATTCGAGCCATCGTATTGTCTGTTGATTAAAGTGGGCTTGGGAAGGACAGGGCAGCTCAAAGGGACGATGGTAGGTGGTCGAGACGTATGATGGAATGACAGACAAATGCGATGCATATGCCAGAGAGAGGACGTCCACTGCTGAGATCCACCGGTATATTTACAAAAAGGACTGCGTATGTATATAGTACATGTAGTCTCCACCCCCACATTACAGTGAATAACATTGTGCGTCATTTGTGTCGTTGGCGAGATGTTAACTACCTCGCCTGGTGTACAGGAGGTTGTGGGTTCGATTCCGACACTGACGCCTGCTGTATATTTAGAGTTAGCGTGTCTCTCTCTCTCTCTCTGTGGTCGTGTGGATTGTTCTCCGGGTCCTCCGGTTTTTCCCTCCACATTTATAAACATGCCTTTAGAGTACAGTATTTGGCTGCTATAAATGTCCACGTGATAAGCCACTTTGTTCAGCTATCATTTGTGGCCAAGTCGCTCCTGAAAAAGTCGGTGGGCCTTATCTGGTAAAATATAAATAGTTTGTACCTTAACAGAGGGTCCTACCTCGCCACTAAACATCCGGCAGTTCACCACCATTGGTTCAGGTCAAGCATGTGCTCTGCTGGTGAGACACTGAAATATTGAAACCGATCCAGAGTTTTGCTTGCATTGCACTCATGCTGCCGAAATTGTGCACTGGCAAAGAGGTACATGTGGCTGATGGCGCGTGAAACAAATACTTTGACAAGCGTGTATACGGAAGGAATGGTATAGAAAGTAGACATTACACGTCGACTCAAACATTGGGAACATGTGGCCGGTTAGCTCAGCTGGTTAGAGCGTGATGCTAATAACGCCAAGGTCGCGGCTTCAATCCCCGTACGGGCCATTGACGCTTTTGTTCATTCACACCATTGTCGTGTTTTATTCAGCCATGTTCAGCCTCATTTATCAGAGTACAGTTCACGTAAAAAGTATCGTGTTTTTCTGGAATTACATTAGAGACCAATTCCTTGAAGAGTACAGAAGTCATGGCTTCTTTCTAAACCGAAACGTTTTGCAACATTGGCTGCTAAGGGGACAGAGACACCGCGTGCGGGTAAACATAGAGAACAGTGAAATATAACAATACCCCAGGTGTTATAGGCTGCAGAGATATGTGCAGGGATGCAAAGGGCATGGGCACCAGCATCCGCTGTTGTACTGAACGTCTATGCTCTAACGTCTGTATGCCACCCTTCTCCATTCACTTTTGTTCCTCACTTCGACTGTGATCCGTTGCTTTGGTCGTCAAGGGTTGGTGGATCACGAACGTGGTGATGTATGGTCAAATAACCACTTTGGCCATCAATCAGGGCGTGGTGAAGTCCTCATCAAGCAGTGGATGGAAAAAGGGGCTGTTCATAACACACTGCGTTGTGGCCTCTGCTGGCAATTATTAGTGATGTCCATGATTTTGAACAGCTTCACACGTTAAATTAAAGATTACTTGTAATTATCGTTAAGCGTCGATGTGGATAATAAGTAATGACATAAACAATCAGACAAAACGCCTCTTATACATATCTGGCATTCAACGTACATCTCCATATTTCTTTTACACATCCTATCTGCAACATGTACGGCCTCCTGGGAATAAAGTGAGTTCCGTATTGCGGGAAGGCCAAGAGAAACCAAAATTAGTACAAAGCAAGGATAAATCAACAACAATTTGCTAAAACATCCTCTTTAAAAGGGTAAGCTTGTGTTTTTGAGAGGGTGTGACATGACCTGCATAGCTAGCAATAAGGTTTAACAAAACTATTGGTAGGTTATAATTGCTGGCGAGTGACAACTATTGATAATGATTGCATTCTAATTTGTATTTTGTAATATATCAGCTTTGATGGATGGTAAATTAAGGTCATACATCTATCGACCTCAACAGTGGCGTAGCATGGTAGGCATTACAGTGAGGGGAAAAAGTATTTGATCCCCTGCTGATTTTGTACGTTTGCCCACTGACAAAGAAATGATCAGTCTAATTTTAATGGTATGTTTATTTGAACAGTGAGAGGCAGAATAACAACAACAAAATCCAGAAAAACGCATGTAAAAAATGTTATAAATTGATTTGCATTTTAATGAGGGAAATAAGTATTTGACCCCCTCTCAATCAGAAAGATTTCTGGCTCCCAGGTGTCTTTTATACAGGTAACGAGCTGAGATTAGGAGCACACTCTTAATGGGAGTGCTCCTAATCTCAGCTTGTTACCTGTATAAAAGACACCTGTCCACAGAAGCAATCAATCAATCAATCAGACTCCAAACTCTCCACCATGGCCAAGACTAAAGAGCTCTCCAAGGATGTAAGGGACAAGATTGTAGACCTACACAAGGCTGGAATGGAATACAAGACCATTGCCAAGCAGCTTGGTGAGAAGGTGACAATAGTTGGTGCGATTATTTGCAAATGGAAGAAACACAAAATAACTGTCAATCTCCCTCGGCCTGGGGCTCCATGCAAGATCTCACCTCGTGGAGTTGCAATGATCATGAGAACGGTGAGGAATCAGCCGAGAACTACACGGGAGGATCTTGTCAATGATCTCAAGGCACCTGGGACCATAGTCACCAAGAAAACAATTGGTAACACACTATGCCGTGAAGGACTGGAATCCTGCAGTGCCCGCAAGGTCCCCCTGCTCAAGAAAGCACATATACATGCCCGTCTAAAGTTTCCCAATGAACATCTGAATGATTCAGAGGACAACTGGGTGAAAGTGTTGTGGTCAGATGAGACCAAAATGGAGCTTTTTGGCATCAACTCAACTCGCCGTGTTTGGAGGAGGAGGAATGCTGCCTATGACCCCAAGAACACCATCCCCACCGTCAAACATGGAGGTGGAAACATTATGCTTTGGGGTTTTTTTCTGCTAAGGGGACAGGACAACTTCACCGCATCAAAGGGACGATGGACGGGGCCATGTACTGTCAAATCTTGGGTGAGAACCTCCTTCCCTCAGCCAGGGCATTGAAAATGGGTTGTGGATGGGTATTCCAGCATGACAATTACCCAAAACACACGGCCAAGGCAACAAAGGAGTGGCTCAAGAAGAAGCACATTAAGGTCCTGGAGTGGCCTAGCGAGTCTCCAGACCTTAATCCCATAGAAAATCTGTGGAGGGAGCTGAAGGTTCGAGTTGCAAAACGTCAGCCTCGAAACCTTAATGAATTGGAGAAGATCTGCAAAGAGGAGTGGGACAAAATCCCTCCTGAGATGTGTGCAAACCTGGTGGCCAACTAAAAGAAACGTCTGACCTCTGTGATTGCCAACAAGGGTTTTGCCACCAAGTACTAAGTCATGTTTTTCAGAGGGGTCAAATACTTATTTCCCTCATTAAAATGCAAATCAATTTATAACATTTTTGACATGCGTTTTTATGGATTTTGTTGTTGTTATTCTGTCTCTCACTGTTCAAATATACCTACCATTAAAATTATAGACTGATCATTTCTTTGTCAGTGGGCTAACGTACAAAATCAGCAGGGGATCAAATACTTTTTTCCTTCACTGTAGGTCCTGGTGCAAACTATGAAATGGGGTCCCCTATCTTACTTCCCCCCCCCCCCCCCCTGCCTAGCCCACCCTATGGACCTCTCCCAGTGAAGTTTCACCACCTAAACACTCGACAGTTCCCGCCGCTGGACCTCGACGTGCCTGCATGTAGTTGAGGCTGGACCTTGAGCTGGACACGGTGCTCTGGATGGAAGTGCTGCGTTCGTCCTCCGCTGCCCGCGGGGTCGGGAGGTCGCGTGCGAGGATGCGCAGGGAGTATTTGCTCGTGTATGAGAACGGCTCCGGTGACGACGTCGATGATGGCGGTGACGACAACACGAGAGGCGCGTCTCCCTGGCAGAGTCTGCCCGACGCCAACAGCAGGGTCCGATCGTCAAAGAAGCAGACGCCTGGAAGAGCGCAGAGTGCAGTGACACAAGCAGGGCGGTGTGTTTGAGTGTGATAAGCCTGGATATTCGGAGTTTGCGTGTCTCTCTCCCCGTGGTCACGTGGATTTTTCTCCTGGTCCTCCGGTTTTTCCCTTCGCATTTGGACTCATGCGTTTAGAGGATTTGGCTGGTATAAAGTTCTCCATGATAAGCCACTTCGTTGAGCTATCATTTGTGGCCAAGTCGCTTCTGAAAAGAGAGCAATATATCTCAGTGGGCCTTCCTGGCAAGACTAAATAAGTTTAGTTGATCGCTTTTAGATTTCTCAACGTGATTTCCTGCTCAATCAAGCATTGAGGCGGTGCTCATCTCCTCTTCATGTAGCCGTGAGCCAGTGGTGGAAGAACTTCCATATTCTCATGTTTGGGCTGAGTCTATCCATAGGATGGCCACTGTTGACGTCCCGGTCGGCGTAATGGTTATCACACTGGATGGTGAACCCATCTACACGGGTGGGTTAGATTCCTGACCACGGCTAACATCAGTGGAAAGTGTTATCTGGACCGGTCTCGAATTGCTTTTGACCTGAGAACTCCAGACTGACGAGAGTCGCATGTTAATTAACGCCTTCACATTAATGTCATAAGTCGTCTTTCATATAGCTAATGTAAATGCAGAACAACCACTTACAATTTCACATTGAGGTGGTCAAGCCATGCAAGCACGTCAGGAGCAGCGGAGTGCATCGCTGTGACGTCTCCTTCGTATTTGTGGATCAGGCATTGCGTCGTTTATACATCGTACGGTCCGTTCCAAATCTCATCGGTGCTTGGCCGGATCGCGCAGGGCGCTGCACCACACGCGCGATTTTGGGCCGCTACCTTTAACCTTCTCTTCCGACGCCAGGCGAACGCTGCCGCTGGCCACGACGGAGCCCAGAGGTCCCAGCGTGAAGAGCAACACGAGGCCTGCGGCGTTGGACGCCAGGGCCAGCGTCGCCGAGCGAGGCTCGAAGGCGACCAAGTCTGGCACGGCGAGGCCCGGCATGAGCACGCGACGGGTGGCACACGTGCCGTGGCTGCTGCCGTCGAACGACACGAGCAGGAGGGTGGAGGGCGGGGGCCCCACGGCCAGAGAGTTCGCGGACTCCACGCAGTGACAAAAGTCCGCTGAGCTCCGGTGCTGCAAGGCATGGGCCGGATGGATTAAAAGGTAAAGAAATATACCGATACGACAATATTATTGTTGTCATCATCACCGGCATTGGGATGCTGCCGTGGGGTAATGATTCACGGTCTATGGTTTGCAATCCAGGGGTTAGCAGTTCAAACCAATCTTTTGGTGCAGCAGTTAAAACAATGGGGCAATTTTCTTGCATCCACCTGCCTCTATCCAAGCAGCCGTATAAATGTGTAACACCACAGTCGATTGACAGTTACAGTTGTCGATCAGGAAAAATTAGAAAAATCTCACCGTGGTCATTTAGCCACTGATGTTAGCGATGGCTGTGAATCGAACTCAGGTGGCATGTGGAGGTCATAATGCAGTGTGCTAACGACCGTGACAACCAATCCCTCTTCACGTACATTGACATAAATGACAAATCAAGGGAAATATTCGCTTAAGTTATATGCATGTAGAAGTAAATATCGCCGTGGCCGTGAATCTCTCACCCTAGGGTGGCCCGGCAGCGCCTTCATCTCTTGAATTCCCGGTTCGACACCGCGTGCGAGGGAGACTTGAGAGCTCGCCAGTCGCCTGCCCGCCGTTTTATTGTGAGGCCACGGAGTTGGCGCTGCCGCCACCGCCGCCAGCCCCGGCGCCTCCAACGCCACCGCCAGGAGCGACCCCCCCACAGGTAGCGCCGCAGAGGCGAACCCTCCCAGGTGGAATATGGGGCAGGTGGCAGAGGGCGACAGGGACCGACGCGCCTCGTCCCACTCGTACAAGAAGATGGAGGCACCCGCGGCAACAACCAGGCGCCTGCCACCGTCGCTCCACGCTGCGCACCGCACGGCTTGCGGGCAGCAGGGATGGCGCAGCTGGTGCGGCCGCTGGTGCTGCTGCTGCTGCTGGCGGTGGTGGTGGTGGTGCGGCAAGGGGACGCGGATCCGCGAGTTGCCCTGGCGGGCAGCGGTCAGCAGCCACGCCTCGCCGTCCGTGAGCACGGCCAGCGCGTCGCTGTTCGGGTGCCACACGCAGCCCTGGGGCAGGATGCGCTGGCGCACCGCCACTTCGCAGGTCTGCGAAACGAGCAGGTTCGCGCAAGGGTCGTACCCTTTGGCCGCCGGGTCCGACGGGAGTTGGCCCACGCGGCGCAGGAGCCACACGGTGGCGTGGCGCTTGTGCTGGACGGCGAGCAGCGCCGCCGAGCCGGGGCAGCAGGAGGCGCCCCAGCAGAGGTCCCACACGTGCTCGAACGTGCCAATGATGGAGCTGTCGAGCAGTGAGCAAGAGGTGGTACTGGCGGGCGGGACAGGCCCGGTTGTGGACGAGGCTCCGACTCCCGCTGCGAACAGGGAAGGGTGCCGTTGTTAATTTCTGTGGCTGGCGTTGAGGTCGTTATGTATGTTAAACTTCTTTCGCACCGTACGTAGATAACCGTGCTAATCTGAGGTGCGGGGGAAGGACAACAAACTGAACACAAAAGCAGCTCTCAAGATATTCGTTTTCAATCAAAATTATTTAAATGTCGATAACTCCAGTGATTTCCTAATATCGGGAGAACGTTCCAGACGGCCGCAGAAGCACACCTGAAAGTGCGCGATGTGGTGACCGTCTTTGTTCGATGGCTGAGCCTAAAGCTGCTGCTGCTGCGAGGATGACCCAGAGTTTACGTGATGATGGTTTACACACCTTGAGATGGCCGGATTTGCAGGGTTTGTGTACAGTGTTTCTTTGTAGACAATAATCATCATCGTTATCGTTCACGAATGCTACTTCCAAATCATGTTGATCTCATGTCATTCATCAAAGTTTGTAATCCTATTGTGTTTTTGTATTGTTTGTTATTGTAACTTCCTGACCCGCAACTACTGGACATCTGTGAAAAAGAGCTTTATAGCTCATCGGATTCCTCCAGTAAAATAAATATTCTGATTCTGAAGTTACTTTCATTTTCAACTTTGTCACAATCATCATTATCATCATTATCATCATTATAAAAATCATCCACCAGTGTTATCTTCACCACCATCATCATCCACAAATGTGATTTCCAAAACATGAATTGCAATTTATCATCCATCAATACAACATTACTTTCATCATCATCGTCTATATTGCTCTCATCATAAACACCATCGTCCACCAAATGTTACCGAGTCATCATCATCATCGTCGTCGTCACAATCACCTGCCGTGTCTGTTCGCCCGCCCTTGTAGGGGGCGGCGCTGCGGAGTCTCAGGCAGGCGAGCATCACGCGGCGCCCGTCTGTCCAGGCGAGGCCGTGCGATGGGTGCACTGCCTGGCGGAGCGCGTTGGCTCCGCACCGCGGCATCTTCGTTCGTCCCAACTCCATCTAAACTACGGAAGAATAAAAAAACAAGCGACCTGCCTATCACGAATGATAGCTCAACGAAGTTTATCATCGTCGCGTGGAAATGTACAGCGGCCAAATGCATCTAATGGCACGTTGATTCTAAACGTGGAGGGGAAAACCGGAGAACCCGGAGAAAAATCCACACGACCGCACGGGGAGAGAGACACGCAAACTCCAAATATACAGCAGCAGGCGTCAGGGTCAGGATCGAACCCACGACCTCCTGTATACCAGATGAGGTAGTTAACATCTCGCAGCTCCCGGTAAAGCGGCGCTGGTCGACAAAATTCGAGATCGAAAGTCAAGGCCAAAGGTTGCACCTCCGATCAACACGGTTGGCCACATACGGTGCGAAAGAAGTTCAACATACAAAGGTGATTTCCTGCTCAAATGAGTATCGAGGCGGTGCTCGTCTTCCCGTTTACAGGCCTGAACGAGTGGCGGATATCCCACGTTCCGATGATGGAGGTCACTATAAACGCCCCATGCACATTCAAGTTTAATTGGTTAGCCGGTTGGGATCTCGGGAGGCGAGGATTGTTCTCGTTTGAAAGAGTGACCTTCGCCACTAAAATGAGCAAACAATAAGATGTGAACTTTTTTTTGCCAAGAGATTTAGCAGAATCTATCTGTGAATATTTGTTTTACATAACCAAGCAGCGATTAGGCATCATTAGCAGCAGCAGCAGCATTATCATCATCATCAATATCATCAAGAAATAACATTAATGCTGTGCATATAATCATATCAGGACAAAACGTCTCACTTGCTCATACCGAACATGCAGTCGTGCTCATCTCAATTGTTGGCCATGAGCCAGTGTAGGAAATTCCACATTGCCCTGACAGGGCCCAGTATATCCATAGGATATCCACTGTGTAGATGTAATGTTGCAATTGTGTGATTATTCACAAAAAAAATTGTTTAATTTCAGATCATATTATCTTTCTTAAATTGTGTTGCCAGCTAATTTATTATCGTGTAGAAAATGCCAAAACTGTATTTTATATAGCATTACATACTGAACTTCTCATAATTATATAACTTCTCTTAGCGCTTGCCACGGAAGCGCTGTTGTATTATCATCAGCAACAGTCAGTGCCGGATTATTCTCATAGCAAAAGTAGCTACACGTGTAGTAGCTACACATTGAGTAGCTACACGTGTAGTAGCTACACATTGAGTAGCTACACATGTAGTAGCTACACATTGAGTAGCTACACATGTAGTAGTTAAGCTACACATGTACACATGTAGTAGTAGCTACACATTGAGTAGCTACTGGCCCCGCACTTTCAAGGGCCCCGCGCTAAATGCTTTCAAGCTACCAATTTCGGTTTCAGTGATTCTGCACTTGCTCTATTACTATAGTGCTATACTGCCTTCAACTTTTATGAACGACTGGGTGTTTAGGGTTAGCGATTTGTCGTATTATCTGGCTGTATAGCAAATGAAAAAATACTATTATTTTACTATGCAAGTAAAAAAGTGAGTGTTTTAATATTTGTGTTTTTTTGTATTTTAGGGCCCCTTAATATTTGTGTTTTTTTGTATTTTAGGGCCCCTTTATAACATGTGCTACAGGCCCTACACTAGCTTAATCCGGCACTGGCAGCAGTAGAAGCAACAGTAGTAGCACCAGTAACATCACCATCAACGTTTGGAACAAACTGGAGCAGTCATAGCAGTAACACCATCATCATAGCCGCTGCAGAAGCTTGTAGTAGAGCCAGCAAGGTCAATCATTAACAGCAGTAGTATTAAATTTTGATTTAAAGCTTTCGTGACTGCAGTAATTCATATTCTTAGCTCTTTCGGTAAAGTCACGTTGAAGGGAAACAATAAAATAATAAAATACATATAAAACAATAAAAATTCTTACGACGTTTCGACCATAACACAAACGGTCGTCATCAGGTGTGTCGGTCTGCATAAATTTATTTATTTTTAAACGGTGTATTTATTTATTTATAGAAAACGTCAGCGCCACGCGCAGCGATTTGGCAGTTTATTTAGAAGGACTAGTCCATCTATGTTCTGAAAAGAGGAGGGGGGAGACGAAAAATTAATGTATGCTGTCTGAAAGCCACTGTAAGCGTGAACAATCAATTAAGACCTGAAATGGTTTATCAAATCTTTCCAATGATTGCTAAGCCAGAATTCATCTTCTCGGTTGAAATTGTCTCTGTGCTTGTATATGTGGATAGCCTCATGAACGAATCTCTCATGGTAGCCAGATGGCTTACAAAGAACCTCTGTCTTGGAAAAGTCAATGTCATGTGAGCCTACTGAATTATAACAATGATCTGCCACGGCCGAGGTGTTGGTCCTACCGTGTTTAAGGTCTGCTTTGTGTTCACGAATGCGGCCCGAGACATGGCGTTTGGTTTCTAGACCAATTCTTCGACCACATCAATTCCATACACCCAGCCATCAGATTTACCATGGAAGTCGAAAAAGATGGCAAGCTACCTTTTTTGGATGTCCTCATTAAAAAGAGAACTGATGGTTCAATGAGCCACTCTGTCTACAGGAAAGCTACCCATACGGATGCTTATCTGAAACCGAATTCCCACCACCATCCATCAGAGAAGAACTCTCTCATCAAGACTCTGTATCATAGAGCCCAATGCATATCCGACCAGGAACACATAGGCAGTGAACTCAAGCACATACACCAAGCTCTTAAGGCTAATGGTTACTCCGACTATACAATCCACAAAGCTATCACTCAAACCATGAAGAAGGACCCTCTTGAGGAGCCTTTCAAAACCATCACTTTACCCTACATTGCGGGGATCACAAAAATATCTCCAAAATCTTGAATAAACACAAGATCCAGGTCCGTTTCAACACATTACATAACATCCGTGATCTGGTTCCGTCTGTAAAAGATGTGATTCCGGACATACAGTATCCTGGTGTCTACAAACTAAGTTGCCTCTGTGGTAGTAGTTACATTGGAGAAACCAAACGCCCTGTCTCGGACCGCATTCGTGAACACAAAGCAGACCTTAAACACGGTAGAACCAACACCTCGGCCGTGGCAGATCATTGTTATAATTCAGTAGGCTCACATGACATTGACTTTTCCAAGACAGAGGTTCTTTGTAAGCCATCTGGCTACCATGAAAGATTCGTTCATGAGGCTATCCACATATACAAGCACAGAGACAATTTCAACCGAGAAGATTGATTCTGGCTTAGCAATCATTGGAAAGATTTGATAAACCATTTCAGGTCTTAATTGATTGTTCACGCTTACAGTGGCTTTCAGACAGCATACATTATTTTTTCGTCTCCCCCCTCCTCTTTTCAGAACATAGATGGACTAGTCCTTCTAAATAAACTGCCAAATCGCTGCGCGTGGCGCTGACGTTTTTTATAAATAAATAAATACACCGTTTAAAAATAAATAAATGTATGCATACCGACACACCTGATGACGACCGTTTGTGTTATGGTCGAAACGTCGTGAGAATTTTTATAGCAGTAGTATTGTTATCATTACCATTATCATGTATGTATGTTGAACTTCTTTCGCGCCGTACGTACCCAACCGTACTAATCGGAGGTGCGGGGACAGACAACAAACTAAACACAAATATTAGTGACAGTCACATCACCGTAATTATCATCCGTAACTTCAACAGCGGAAACGTCATCACAACTAGCAATAGCATCATCAATTATTGTTGTTATTAAGCAACGTTACATTATTCTTACCTGGAGGATTGTGTAGTCGACAGAGATTTTTCCAGATTTCCTGACTCCAAAGGACGTGGTCTATGTCGCAGAACTTTATACAAACGTTGAATCAAGCAATAAAGGAACTCGTATATATTTTTTTATTTGGAATTCTCAACAGCATTACTACATATCCCGAATACAAATACTGTAAATGCCTGCTCAGACATCGTTAAGCTTTACCAGACGCAGGTACTCAGATTGTAAATGTTGTGGCTTTGCTCTGCAACACACCGATGCTGCTGTACTAGTGACGAAATGGCATGTTCTGTTAACGTGACAAAACTTACTAATCGGCTTTGTCGGGTGGTGGCGGGTTTAACGAAACATTTATATGTACGCGACCTAGCTCCCAAAATAACCTGTATTATGGATAAATATACCTCTCGTAATTATATACTTTCATAGCATCATCTCTCGCAGCAGGTGCCATGGCTCTATGGCCAGAGACTTGTGAGCCGCGCACTATTTATAAAACAAAAAGGAAAAAATAACCGTTAGCCAAAATGCTGTAATCCGTGGCCAGATGTCCACCCACACTGCTCATTGGATTACAGTGGGAGGTATTAGAGCAGTGGTTCTTAACCTGGCGTGCACGCAGCCCCTGGGGGTGCGAGATGCCCTTTCTGGGGGGGGGGGTGAGACTTGGCCAGACTTTTTTAGAAGGTAAATAATCGAAAGACAAATTATGCACGGACACGTAAGTACAACTCCTTTGTTTATCAAACCCCCCAGGTATTTATAAACATTATTAAACATGTATTTACGAGTGCGAACCAAAGGCGTGCTCGGCTGCAGTTAAGGTTAAGAACCACTGTATTAGAAAGACCCACCAGGCGCCCGTGTGTCTCTGGGTGTCTAGAGCGGCGGTGGAGCGATGAGCGCGCTTCGCTTCGCAACGAACTCGGCGCACCTGAGTTCCAATCCCGCTCACGGCCACTAACATCAGTGACGAATATTTGAACCGGTCCTGGGCTTCCCTAGAGCCAGCTCAGCCTCAAATTAGTACCCGGTGCTATGTGTAAACATCGCCACTGGGGAGACAAAGGCGGTCGGGCGTGGTGCTGACCACGCACCCCCTCGTGTGTCGTGCCAGCTTTCATCGGTGATCGCTAACAGCACTTGCCCCAACAGTTTGTTCAGGCTATACGTGGAATGTTTGTTTTTGGTTGACCCCCCATGACTCAACCAACGTATCCCATCGCCTCCCAGAGGAGCTCCATCGTAACAACCATCGGTATTGCTGTGAAGACAACATAAACAATGTCCAGATCTTTCATGGATGTGTCAGCTCTATCCACAGTTCAATATGGATTGCACGAAGAGTTCCCAGACAGCATATAGTCTTCATGCCCAATTCCGCCGCATACACAAACAGTTTTATTTTGGTTGGATAGAGGGGGCTAATCGGATGTGGCATGGGATAGAGAAGAGATCGCCTGATGCGGTGCAAGAGGTCCCGGCCTCTCTGGAAGATGTTTGTAACAAGGCGCTACTGGGCAATTGGAGGCAGCCGATTGCAGAGAAGCGACACTCGCAACAATCAGCAGTCCGAAGCAATTCTATTTGTCACTGGCATTGAGTAATTTACCTTTGGATGAGTGGTTAGCACACTGCACTACGAACTCTGGTACCTGAGTTCAATTCCCAGCCACTGCTAATATCAGTGGTAAGTGATTTCAGAACCAATCCATATCTGTAAAATAATCTTTCCGCTGCTGGTTGAAGGCCTCCCCAGGCCGTTGCCATCTCTCACGATCCTGCGTTTTTTAGGTTATGAAAAAGGGGTCATTGCCTGACACGTCGCCTATATTATATGTTCGCTAACCCGTACTGACCAGGGGGCAGGGTTGCCGGGATCAAGATGATTACAAATAAGAGGCTTTAACCTTTCCGGCAATGACACAATGTTCAAACACCAAATATACACTTACTACAAGGCATCAAGTGTGGTTAAGCAGACTTGATGCATTAGAAGAGGCGTATATTTGGTGTTTGAACATCTTAACGTCTCCTGTATTCATGCCGGAAAGGTGTGGTTGAATAACTGCCCTGATTGATGCGACCTGGGGACGTCTCCATCCAGCAGTGAAATGACAAAAGGGCTGTCATTACATTTCTTTGAAAAGATGCTCGCTAACGGAACTTGTCCCAAACAGTCGAGTCAAACAGAAGAGGCGTGAGGTGAGGTTGGATTAGTGGTGGGGACAGAGTGGAGGATGAAAACGGTTGATCTCACATGGAGATTAGAGCACACACACACACACAGGGCATTAATCCCGACCAGGGAATTTATTGGAACGCTGCTTACAATAAGCTTCCACAAATAAATAAAAGAAAACCGTGGCATATATGTGTACTTTTAACTGCACGCTGAAAGTAAAACTTGAAGGGGTTGAGCGTGCTTGGGATACAGGGCATGGAATCTTGTTGAGGGCCCCCCCCCCGACCAACCGCTCTTCCTACTCCCCCCGAAGACTCATCAGCCAGGTCAACATTTTCCTGGGCTCAGGCTGGACAGCTCCGGCTGAAATTCAGCTGTCGTGGGATGCAATTGTGTTCGTTTTATCGTTCAATAATTAATTTTCACCCTTTCGTTAAGATTAGGTGTAGTGGCACGCTTCTGCAATGGAGTGCGTTGCGGGCAAGGGTTGGGGGCCGTCCATAAATGACGTCACGCGATTTTGGACGATTTTTGACCCTCCCCCCCCTCGTCACACGGCGTCACAAAACGTCAGACCGACCCCTCAAATATGACGTCACAAAGCTCTGCCCCCCCCCAAAAAAATATAAAACATGCTTCAAATCGCTTTAAACTATTGTCATTGTAGTGCGTATTTAATGTGGCGCTGCACTCTGATGTTGTAGGAGAAAACATTTATATAAAAAAGTCAATTTCATTAAGTAGAACGTGTTGTCTATATTTATTGAAAGTTGCGTATTTTGATGTGACGTCACATTTCTCAAACACCCCCCCCCCCGCTCGTCACACATCGTCACAAATGTCTGACCCCCCCCCCCCTCCCACGTGACGTCGTGGCACGCTTCTGCAATGGAGTGCGTTGCGGGCAAGGGTTGGTGGATCACACAGGGACATCGGTTTAACTGCCAAACCGACTCGCAGATGTCTCTGAGATGGCAACTACAGCAAGTGGGGTTCACGAGCCCGTTTGTGCCAACTTCCGTGTGTTATTCCTTGTATGGATATTCAACTTCTTTCACACCGCACAAAGCCAACCGTGCTAATCGCGCGGTGTGCATTGTCTGCAATTGAGTCAAATTATATTACAGGAATGATTATTATTATTATTTTAGCAATCTGAGGGGTCCATTAAAATGTGTTTAATCACATAGGGGCCGTCCATAAATGACGTCACGCACCTAGGGGGGGTGGGGGGGGGTCAGACATTTGTGATGATGTGTGACGAGGGGGGGGGGATTTGAGAAATGTGACGTCACATCAAAATACGCAACTTTCAATAAATATAGACACAACACGTTCTACTTAATTAAATCGACTTTTTAATAATGTTTTTCTCCTACAGCATCAGAGTGCAGCGCCACATTAAATACGCACTACAATGACAATAGTTTAAAGCGATTTGAAGAATGTTTTATTTTTTGAGGGGGGAGGGGGGGTTGGCAGAGCTTTGTGACGTCATATTTGAGGGGGGGGGGGTCTGACTTTTTGTGACACCGTGTGACGCAGGGGGGGGGGTCAAAAATCGTTCAAAATCGCGTGACGTCATTTATGGGCGGCCCCTTAAAGAAAAAGATAGTACAATATATGTGACTTAAAGCTTTCGTGACTGCAGGGATTCATATTCTTGGTTCTTTCGGTAAAGTCACGTAGAAGGGAAACAATAAAAAAAACAATATTTATTGTTTTATATTTTTATTATTTTATTGTTTCCCTTCTATGTGACTTTACCGAAAGAACCAAGAATATACTATACGTGACGTTTCGGCTAGCAGTGCTTCTGCATTTGCTGTGATAAAAGGGCCATTGTTCGGCACGTCGTGTATTTCACAGTATTGTATGTGCTGGTGAGTAATATGATGCAATGGGAGTTATTTAAATGTACAATCCATATCTGTAAAATAACCATGAGCCATGATCATTCTACTGCTGGATGAAGACTTCCCCCAAGCCGTTGCCATCTCTCACGACCCTGCGTTTGTGTGTTATGAAACTTCGTGTATACATTATATATTACTACTTCCAGGGCCACAGTGTTGTTCAGGAATGTGTTTCATTGTTATTCGTGGGTTTGTGTACCAATGCTAAAGCAGCATCGCGAGAAAATGAATTTTAAGTAATGAAAGCATGCACAGTAAACAAAGTTGGACTTTTTTTGGCAGTGCCAAAAGTATTTTAAAAAAATAAGAATGTTTTACCCTTTCTTGGCGTTCTCTTGTCTGATACTAGGCCATAAAGAAGGCTGCTGTCTCTGGTGTAGTTTCAAAGACAATGCACTTTAATAAGAGAGCGTGTTTTTTGTTTGGGTAATCAACCACACTTTCTTTTTAAAAAAAAATTACAGCACTTCTATATTTCCCACCATGCATAAGCAAATCCGTCGAGCTTCGTCAATGCTCAATTGTGATTGGGCGAGCGGCGGCGATGGCGTCACGAGCCGCGCTCTTGTCCAATCGCGAGCTCCGCCGAACGGCGGCGCCCGGCGCTTATCGTCGCTGGGAAATGTAAAGTTGGGTGGCGCGTTACCGGGGCAACGGAAACGCCGCGACGAGCTGGCGGTCGCCCCATCAGCGTAGCGATTGTTGAAACCTTTGAAATATTAAAACATATACAAGAGTTGTTGGCGTAATTGCTGACTTCCTCTGCGCCGCGATGTTTGTCTACTTAAGTAAAAAGGTGCGGAGTTGTTGTTGGTGTTGCTTTACCCGCTCGCGCGTCACTTTGGGGCCAAAGGCCTACGGCGGCGAGACCTGTCTGGTGCTAGGGGGATGTTTTGGGGTTTTCAGTGTACGATAAAATACAATATAGTGCATTATTATTATTCTTATATAAAAACTAAACTTGTATTTTGCATTTATGCTCATTGTGTTAGTCGGTGCTGGCGATTATAAAAAAAAGTGCTTGTCTTTAATTCGTTATAATTCGCGACGTGTTACGGAGGCCGATTATCCTTGCAGTAGGGTGATCTTGCAAAGCTGTCAACCCATACGGTTTACCCCATATTCTTGTACAGGATAATTGAGTTTTCAGGTCCATGCGGCGTACAGCCTTTGCGATACGGGCAAAAAACTGTTTTTACCTATTGGTGTTTCTCCCTTGTGATGGGACTTTGTAGATTAACTTTGAGATTTATAAGGGCACGGGGTGACCAATAAGGTCTGAATTGGTCTGTAATAAGGTAGGGGCACTGATAAGGGGTTGACACGTGTGATCTTCGCACGGCTGATGTTAAAATGGAGCAACTATACATTTTACATAATGCACAATGTTATATAATCATCAGTTGATGTTGTCGCACATCGCTACCCCATCCACTGATGATGAATGTCCTGCCATGGGTATGTGTAATTACCACCACTGGTTCAGGGCTGTGCATAGGAGATGAGCGGGAAACCGCTTAAGTTGGAGGGAAGTGACAAAACTGTCAATCGGCAATGTTTGTGTACCAAGGGCGATTATTGAAGGCGTATCGGTATCAAGATGATCGAATATAGCAGGCTGGAGTGCTTTTTCAAAAGTTAATTAGATCATCAAGAAATAAAAAAAAATGTGCCCGAAGAACGAAGGTTTAATTCATTGCATGTTTCCTCATATGGTATCGTAAACATGAACATTGACAAAGAAAATGAGGCACGAGGTAAACAGCTTTGTAAATAATCACGGAGAGATTCGTACTTGGAATTAAACTGAGCGACAGAAAGAGAACTACCTGCTGCATATGAGAGACGCATCGTATTGACTGTTAAAGAAAGTTGATTTAGTCAGGACACTTTGCTCGTAGGGATGGTGACCGATGGACAAGACTGGTGACAATGTCAGCCAAAGCAGAAACACGCCCGAGAGGGCGATCACCAGAGAGATGGCATGACAAGATCAGCTCATGTGTTGCCATGAGATAGATTGGGCCATTGCAAAATAGTGGGGAGGTGGGGAAGGAATTCGTCTAGCAGTGGATAGATCAAGGGCAATGATATTAAATGATAATTTAAACAATACCTTATGGAGTTATCGGAGAATGTATTTGGGAGTGAAGATGATCAGAAGTAGCTTCTTAATGAGGTTAAATCCTCTGTGTATGCTGGATTCCTCAGATCTCTATCCCAAATAGCACCAAGCTGCGTTGTGTCGCCTGGAATAAAGAACTGGGTTACATAGCCTGTGGAGGGGAGGATGGACTGCTTAAGATTCTAAAGTTGGAATCTCAGACAGGTAAGACCAGATCACCAAACATAGCCTTTATTTATCGATAGATTTAGACACATTGATTTCGTTTAAAACTTGCTCATAGTGGCATTGCAAGGGATATTCGCATTAGCAGTGGTATGAGACAAAGTAGGCTTGTAGTGGGAAGACAAACGTGCAATATAATAATAGCTGTACAGCGAATTCTGGTATAATGGAATCAATTGTATGAGAAGAGATGGTTGAATCTAAATACATTTGCTGAAATGTAAAAATAATTTTCTATTATTTTTTTGGTGATCAGAATGTACATGATTTTTCCCCGCAATAATTTCAGTGACAATTAGTTTTACGAGTCGAAATAGTTTTGTTTTAAAATTATTCCAAATATACATGACCTTTTCAGACAGATGTAACATCTGTGTGGATTTAAAATATTCGTAAAAATGTATATATATTTTGCTGTACACAACTCATGAATTCTGAAAATAATCATTTAGATGTTTTATTACCTTTACACAGTAGGGGTGCACCACCCCCCAAGCCTGTATGAGACTGGTGTATGATAGTAAGACTGATATGTTTTTTAAATAGTTGAAATGCCAAATAAAGTGCAAAACTCAATGGAATATTGAGTTTTATCATTGATGAGCAGAATTAAGATGGTCAACTAAATATGTTTGAAAACTCGATTTTAACAAGGTTGGAAGCCCATATTTGAATCCAGGATATCAGAAGTACCCGCTCAGATTTCTATAAGAGTGATTCGGCCACCTTTACCTATGTATCTATTGAACAGGATGGTTTTCAAAATCTTAAATGCAGCATCGTACTATTATGAACACATTTTGCCACCTTCGTGTGTTAAATGGAGATATGTAACACGTAATATGTCAATGGCCATTCACCCATGTTTATAGGTGAAGATGCTAAACTCAAAGGGTTGGCAGCACCAAGCAACCTGTCATTGAACCAAACTATGGAGGGCCACAGTGGTAAGTCAGAATTTTATCGACACTAATAATGCTCTAAATTGTGATGAGACTCGTGGTGACCTAAATTTATTAAATTGAAGCTGTTTTTATGGTTTAATTGATGATGGTAATAATGCAACATTGGTGTTTGTAGGTGCAGTGCAGGTATTAGCGTGGAATGAGCATTATCAGAAGCTCACTAGCAGTGACCAGAATGGCCTCATCATTGTGTGGATGCTTTATAAGGGTGAGTACTTAGAGTAGTTATTTTAACATTTCATGTTTACATTAATGACATGCTAGAGAGCTCAGAAAACAAATTGGTGGCAACCATCCACCTGCAGTATAACGTCATATGTCTGATTGGCACATATCCGCTCTGAACAATTTACCCAGTACAGTATTTGTACATGGTGTAACTGTAATGTTTTATAGATGTTCAGAAATTCGACCATTTCACGTGCAGGAATGTGTTTTTTTTAACTCGCACACATTTGCTAAAGCAGAGTAATGCATTTCCAGTAACCTATTATTTAACTATGTTCGATCGAAGTTTATATATCTGTCCTTTACACAAGAGCCACCTATACTGTATTTCAATCCCCAGTGAATCGGATATTCGACATTGTACATTATTTTAATAATGACTATCTTGACAAACGTAGGCTTATGGTACGAGGAGATGATAAACAACCGAAATAAGTCCATGGTGAGGAGCATGTGCTGGAACCTGGATGGACAGAAGATTTGCATCGTCTATGAGGATGGAGCTGTCATTGTGGGATCGGTGGACGGTGAGAGATTTGCAGGAAATGTCTTTGGCAAAAGGGGAACCTGTATCTGCAAGCCTTATAAGGGCATACATTATAGGCATTTAAGGATTCACCCTGCTCCACCCCATTTTTAATGGGATCAGAACAGAAATAGGTATTGCCTAAGGTAGCAAAACTTTAGTAGTATATGGACAATACGAGTAAATTATTTGATAACCCACTCATTTCAAATGGTTATGTAATTCACTGTTATTGGCCACATAAAAAAAAAAATTGGAACCATAAGAGTGATGCCATCTCAGGCGGTACCAGGAAGTGAAATACGGTATCTGGCCTGGGCTCATGAACGACCTGTGAATTTTGGGGACAATTATTCTCTGTCTTGTTTGTAATGTTTCGTCTGTCTTTGTTCTTTCTCGTTTTCCCTTGTTAATTTCCAAAGCCTGAAGGCAATACTTGCATATAACTTTTCGAAATTGTTAACAGTTCATACTTACACAATTTGCTACATGTATTGTGAGTGTAAGATTAATTTTTATATGCCGAATATGTTACATTCTGACGGTGGTTTTTTTTACATTTTACATGTGTCATAAAAGAACCTTTAAATATGACTTTCCTGCTGCTCACTCTTGAAATAACCAAAAATAAATGTTTTGTGCCATCAAGGAAACCGTATATGGGGGAAGGAACTGAAGGGCATACAGCTTTGTCACGCTGCATGGTCGCCAGATGGACGAACGCTGCTGTTTGGGATGGCCAATGGAGAAGTCCACATCTATGACAACACAGGCAACTTTGTGGTCAGCTTCGCAGCATTGGCAAAGCACCCTGGTTCTGACGGGCATCAAAGCTTGAAAGATTGGGGCTGATGAGCTTTTACATGTCATTGAAATTTCACTTTGCTATCTCAAGCATATATATAAGCAGAACTTCGTTTTATGTCAATGCATACAAATACAAATATGTTTATTCCATGACGTTTTTGGCTTATCAGACCAATATTATCAAGCAGCATATGTTTAGGAAAACTCTGGAATTTTTTTTTACCTGGATCTCATCAGTAGCATCAGGTTTGTTAAACAAATGCTGCTAAATTTTCAGATGTTATTGGTAAGGTTACTCCATATAAACTACAGGAACCCCATACGCATTCAGCAAACCGGTTATTCACGATCTCAATTAAATAACCTGCCAACAATGAACAATTTTTCTTCTATTGGCCAATTTTATCTCCTATTAATCATATAAACTTAACTTGGGGTTTGAGGCCCTCTTGATACCTGTAGTAGTGCCACAGCCAGATTCTCTAGTAGAAGATGCAATTCAACAGATAAATATAGGCCTTATTTTGTGCATGCATACCTTTACTACTTGTCCTGGGCTATATAACACAACTCTGAAATGTCGTGAGAGATATATTTTAAATTAATAATCGTGTCATTATGGTCCTCTTTTTTTCTCCATAACGAAATTTCATATTCATATCAAATAACCTGGGACACACAGCTTAGATGATGTATCTACAAAATTAGGTTAATTTGCTTTTTGTGTTGTTTATTTATTATTTTATGTTGGAGGCAGTTGCTCATTTCAAGGTTGGTGAGATAGTGGACATCTTCAGGAATAGCTTGGTGAATGTTTAAAATGCTGATGGTGAATTGTCAAAGCGGGCAGTGGTGTACTATGTAGCCCGTGGTTTTATATTGGTGACTGCAGTCACACTTTTGGCTAGTCTTAATTTCTGTTGGTGTAAGTAGATATCTGCAACTGCCGTGCAGTGTTCTCAATTCAATACAGACCATTGCCTTGCAAGCTGTTGTTCTGTGCAATCTTCCTTTGAGATTTATTGGCGTGTTTCAATGTTTATAATGGCAATTTGGGCGGTTGTTTCGTTGTCACTTTTTTTCTGGAACTCCTACAGGCCAAGATGTCGCTGCAGTGTCTGGCAGAAGCGACCGGAGTTGTGAGCATCGCCGGGTTGCATTGGTACGATGGGCGGGAGGGCTTCGTGGACCCTGGCTGTCCCTGCCTGGCCATCTGCTTTGATAACGGGCGCTTCCAGATCATGCGCCATGAAAATGACGAAAGTAAGCTTCTCTTTGACACAGATGAACGCTGCTGTCGCCATGGGTTGAATTTGTCCTTCGCTTATTTTATTTGCCTTCCTAGGACGTAATTTATAGGTAACACTCGATTTGAATAAATTTTTGGCTTTTAAAACTCTGTATTACATAACAAATAACGTTGCTGATGTTACAACTGAACAGTGCTCCTGAAAACCTTAATGGGACCTCTGTAGGTAGATCCTTGGTTGAATTTCAGGATGTTTCAGTGATGATTTTACATTGAGAGACAGAAAGCGGTGCACGTGGATTTGAAAAAATATTCAGGTTAGAGACATCATATTGACTGTTAAGAAAAGTAAGTTGACTTGGGAAGGACATGTCACAAGAAGAGATATTGCTGAAACTAACAATAGTTAAGCATCCAATAGAGGGACTATGCCAAGAAGATGGAGCAATGATAAACAGTTCATAGGCAGGTACAATGTGGAGTGTTACTTCACAGGACCGGGAGATGGAGGTGGCTTGTAGAGGCCTTTATATATCAGTGGATTGATCATGACTGATGATCATAATATGCTTTTTGAAAAAGGTTACCGTATTCTCCAGATTAAAACGTGCACTTTTTCCCACTGAAAAGGAAGGCAAAAGTTGGAGGTGCATCTTATTATCCGGTAGGTATTTTTGTTTGACCAAATTTGTATCATTACCGAGCACAAGTTTGCGGTGTGTCTTTTCAGAGCATCTTTTTACCTGGAGAATACGGTAACGTATTGCAGATGTGAGAAAAAATATCACTTTTAAGATTACATGTAAGTTTGCATTCTGGGGTGTTGCTGGGCAGCACGCAACAATGCGGTTATTTATCTCTGCATCTGTGTTGGCACAGAGCCTGTGCTGATAGATGCAGGCATGACGGTGATGAGCATCCAGTGGAACCACTGCGGCAGTGTGCTGGCTGTGGCCGGATCACAGAGAGCCTATGGCCAGGAGAAGGAATTCAACCTGGTGCAGTTTTACACACCATTTGGCGAGGTGAGTGATTCTGAGTGACAAACTCTTACTCAATTCCGTCAAAAATGCAGCTGGTGTTCTACCTAGTAACATTTTTGGCCATAGTTTGGCCTACGACCAAATTACCATGAATGTGCCTGATCTTATCAGATCTCAAAATCTAAGCAGTTCTGAGCCTGGATAGTGCTTTGATCGGTGACCACCAGCGTTATAGGCTCCAAGGCTGCTTGGTGTGCAGCAGAGGATAGTGTGGCAAAATCTGTTGTATTGTGTTTCTATGTTTCCACGTATATACTCCGCACATTCACCAACCCTGCATTGACCAGCATCGTGAAGTATGGTAAATTATCCCCCGCAACTCGCACGGCATTTGGAGACCCTCATCCAGCAATAGATTGACAGGGGGTTGTACATTTATAATGTTGTAATTTTGCCAATTGCTAACTAGCACTCTGTGCATCTAAAATAAATCCAAACTATAATAATGTTGAATATGCTTAATGGCTAGATTGTGTGATCCTCTATCATTAAGGTCGCAAGTTTGAATTTAGACTGCTGTCCCAGGAATGTAAATGAGAAATGACTCTCCCCACGTTATTGTTGAGCAGGAAACCACGTTGACTTTTATTTAGTATGCAGGGTAGTTGCCCGTGGTTTCGCCCTGTGTGAGCGCAGTATGCACATGTCCCTGCAGCACCTGAGAAGTCTGAAGATGCCAGGGAAACACCTGTCTGCCCTAGCCTGGGAGGGGGGCGGCCTACGCATTGCTCTGGGTGTTGACTCCTTCCTTTACTTTGCAAACATCCGCCCAGATTACAAGGTAATCTGATTGCTTTCGCTGGAGCCACACTTACAAGGCTGCCACAAGCCCGTTATGCAGTGCATTGAAATCCACAATCCAACATGCTTGATCTGGATGCTTTCCAACTCAAAAGGAAAATGTTTTAACATTAGCTCTGTCCGTATGTCCATTTGTCTGTAGCATGGAATTAGAGTAACTCATAAATATGTTAATTTATATGTACAATTTTAGTTTCTGTTGTTATTCTGGACTTACCCTGTATAAAATCGGGAAATTCACAAAAATGTTACCAAAAACATGGCAATTAAAAACCCAGAGATAATGGGTGAGGATTTTCCGCCACTGCGACAACGTAGCGCTCCGTGTGTGCACTCGCCTCCCATATAATTACCTGTGACAATCTTACGATGTCACATATATGTTAAACTTCTTTCGCACCGTACGTAGCCAACTTTGCTAATCGGAGGTGCCATGTGACGTGTAACGTCTCATTCTGTGACTCGGAAGTATCGTAACAATCACTAATGCAATTGCTGTGCTTCCGAGGACAAACGCTTGTTGGAAAGCAATGCAGGCTTTCACATAACGTCACTGCCCCCCTCCCTGCATTTTCTTCACAGTGGGGCTACTGCTCCAACACGGTGGTGTATGCGTACACCAAGCCTGAGCGCACGGAATACTGTGTGGTGTTCTGGGACACCAAGCACAGCGAGAAGACGATGAAGTATGTGCGCAGCCTGCTGTCCGTGACGGCGTGTGGTGATTACTGCGTGCTGGCCACACGCGCTGAAGACACTCAGGCACAGGTGACAATGCGCCTCGCTTGGCAGCGGTGCACGCCTTGCTTTGCAATGGTCTTGCCTTAAAAACAGCCTCTCGTTGCTGTTTATAAAGTCACTTCATGATCCTCCATGGATTTGTCCCCTGTATACCGCTTCAGTTTCATCTTCATATTTGCCCCTTTATGTGACCTGTGCTCCTGCAACAATGGATTCATGTCAGTGCCCTTTCAATCTCCATTCAATGGGGGATTACCCCTGTTAGCGTTTCCCCCGTCTAGAATTTTCCTCTCCTTGGGTATGCACACTGCTGAATACCTCATTCTGTTCGAATCCAGGATGAAGAATATCTTAATTGCATCTGCTCGTGACTGTCCCTTTGTGGTGTGTCTTCATAAGCAGCCTTATTGTATCATGTCCTTATTTGTCATGTAGACTTCTTACATTTCTAATGTCTGCAAAATAATCCCAATAAGTACGTTGTTGTTCTACCAGGCCACTCATTGTGCATGCCCCCCCCCCCTTCCTTTACGTCATCTTAAGATACAGTCATGTTTAAACTCTTTGTAAATATAAATTGTATTATGTAATGCATGGCATATTAATTGGGCTGCTTGTGCTGCTGATTGTAGTCTGATGGTACAACTGCATTAATGTTCGTGAATATCTCAGTTCCTAGAAGCAGGATGCATAGCATCATGAGTGTTATATTCCACGTTTAATCACATTAACTCGAACGGGTATTTGCAAAAAAAACTGTTGTAAATTTCCAAGAAATCGTTCAACATGGCATCATGCAGGGCGTCTCAAGTGTGGATTAAAATGTGAATTGAGTTATACCATTTGTTTAGCTAAGTCTTTGTGTAGTGTGTACTAAATATTTAATTGGTGCATTTAATTATGATTCTGTCTTATATTTGCCTTGCAAACAAGGAGGAAGGCGTAACTGATTCTGTGGTTGATATGGTAATTTCCTTATTATATTTTCCATTTCATCATACAGTATATTATGTATAAATCTGAACACTGCCGTGGATGTTTCAAGATAATACTAAAATCCCAATTGTCATAAATAAGAAATGTTCCAAATCAAGCACATTATTCATTGCTGAACATAGACTCCATATTACTTCGACGTTCGTATGTGGTGTTTCATTGTGAGTTCTGACAAAGAGTAGAGCCAGCTTCATATCTTGACTGAAACGTCTTGGTGAATTTTCTTATTATTGGTAGTGGACATATCGGCACTTTTTTGACAAAATCTGAACAAAATGAACATTCCATAATATGTTAATCGTTTTCTATACCTCAATCACCACAACAGACACCACCATGCCAATATCAGTGAGGATAAGGCATTGGTATCTTTAAAGTCTAACTTAAGACATGACCCTAATCAACCTAAGCAGATTGATGTTACATTTTATGAACCACTTTAGATGTCTTTTGTAACTGTCCTCCACAGTACGTCCTGGTGCTGTGCAACTCTATTGGAACTCCACAGGACTCCAAGTACATTGACATTGGTAATTATAATTTCTTATTGGTACAGCCGTGGATTAACGCTTACGAATGAACACCACCAGTGACCAGTTATTGAAGCTGATTTAAAGTTTGTAAGACGAGTATTTGAATGCATGTGTCAAGTTTTCTACGCCCATGGTCTGACCATCTCCCACGTTACAGATGTTACTCTTTATTAAATCTCTCTGACAGAACCTCTGTACGTGGCCATGACACACTCCCACGTCATCGCAGCATCCAAGAACGCTTTCTACGTGTGGCAGTACCGTGTGGCGAAAAAAATAACCGGACTGGAGATCAACCAAGTGGCCCGGTCTCGTCGTGACGGCAAAGAGAAGTAACCAGCTCTATGCCTCTGTATTCATGCTACATTGTTTTACATTCCTGTATTTGTCACGATTTTGGATTCGATTTTTTTAATGTGTCCAACTTTTAATTTTTAATACAGTTTCTGGACACAGGCCCAAAGGCCTAACATGTGAAGCAACCAGCATCAAACACCACTCTCAAAGTTTTAATAGACAAGAGTGAACACATTTCTTGAATTGAGCAAGGCTATAGGAGCTTGGAAAGGAAACGATGAGAAGGAATTCTAAACTTGATACCATTGTTAAAGACAGTGCCCGATTGATGTTTGCGGTAAAATAAATTGCCAATGTCTCGTGTTTTTGGTGGTTGCACATTCAGACCTCTTGTAAAATGCACATAAATGACATTGATGATGATAATAATGAAAATGTTGTTTCCCTTGAAGGATTTTTCACGTGGATGACCAACCTACAGGAGCTGTTGATGGCATGCCGGACATCAGCAAAGCAACAGTTGTATGCTTTTTTTTATTACAGGCTATACTTAATGTAACACATGCTGTTTTATCAACACACTTGGTTGTTGACTTGGTATGTTTTGGTGAATGTGCAGGATAATGCCTCTGTTTTCCTTGCAGGCAACTAAAGACCCAATTTGCTGCATCACAGCTTCCGACAAAACCCTGCTCGTGGTCAGTTCGAACAACCAAAAACACCTCCGAATAGCACGGTTGGCTACGCACGCTACGAAAGAAGTTGAACATACATACATAAAGGATGTTTTTACATTCGACCACAAAGGTTAAATTTCTCTGCCATCACCATTTACCGAGTAGAACTTTTAAAGCAGCAGTGAGTGATTATACAAAACGCTTTTATGTAAAAATAATTTAACGCCTCTCCAGGGAAGTGTAGCTGGAATGCGCATTGTGCCTTTAGATCTACTACCTCCCATCACTGTCATTAACGAGGTGCATCTGTAGTTTTTGTATGTGGTGTTTTAGGCATTAACAATTCACCTAGCTTTCTGTCATGAAGGATTTGCGTGATTTGTGTATATGAAGAATTCACATGTGCTCTGTCTTGTGTGCTATTAGCCTAAAAGCAGCAACAACGTATGACGTGCATATCAATTTGCAAAAGTCACAAATAATCGATTCTTACGAGCACAATTCAAAGTTTACTGTGAGTATAAAAGTATATTTGAATCGATTAATTACTACATTGTTACATGTTACTATATTGCGTCTTATATATTTTTTCGTGGCAGGCAAGAGAGTCAGGCACCCTGCAGCGCTACACTCTGCCCAACGTGGGCTTAGTGCAGAACTATGTTGCCTCTGCCCGGCCATACCGCCTCTCCCTCAACTGCAACTCCACGTAAGTGCACAAAGAAGCATGGAGAGACACGTGCTTGGAATTACATGTAGAGATAGAGAAACACATGAATTAGTGTATGTGCACGTATGTATGTTGAACTTCTTTCGCACTCTACGCAGTCAACCATGCTAATCGGAGGTGCGGGGGAAAGACAAAAAAAATAAACACAAAAACACACAGGTTCATGACATCATTCAAACTATTAATAAAAGTAAGTGAGCTTGGGAAGGACACGTCGCTGGAAGGAATAGTGGATGATAGTCACGAGTATTGATGGAGTGGCAGCCGACAAACACAATGCATCCAACAGGACATCCATCAAGAAAACTGAGTGATGAATCGGCTTGTGCTTATCTCGCAAGATTGTGAGAGATGGTGGTGGATTGGGAAGGCCTTTATCCAGCATTTCGATTGACCATGGTTGATGATTGCTATGAAGTAAGTGCCTGCACCTCTACCTGGTGGCATTGTATGCCCATATAGGCTAGAATGACAAGTGTATAAACTGCCGTTATGCACAAAGTTTCAATGATCCGCATTATATTTAATATTTGGCTTTGCGAAGACTATTGAAAATAATAATTGAGAGATGCATGTTTATGCGAGAATAGTAATTGAAAGATGCAAGAATAATTGAGAGATGCATGTTTGAAATTAAACGTCGAGAAAGAGAAGTACATGGATCTGGATAAAAAAATAATGCAAATCAGAGACATTGACTTACTAAATGTCAGAGAGTTTGAGCAGCGTACATTGCGAGAGGGTATGATTTCTGGGGTGGACAAGACTATTTACGAACTGGCAGCCAAAGGAGAGATTGTGCCCACCGTTGAGATGGAGCAATGAGATACGTTCAAGTGTAGGAGTGACGTGGATTGTGGCATTGCAGGACCATGAGTGGTGGTGATTAGATGGCTAGGTCTTCCTCTGACAATGTATAGACACGATGGTGATAATGATGCTGTTGCAGTTGTTGACGATAACTTTAGAATCGTGCTTTTATAATATTTGGCTGCTATAAAGTTCCTTGTGATAATCCACTTAATTAAGCAAAAATTTGTGGCCAGGTCGCTTCTGAAAAAAGAGGTATATAGCTCAGTGGGCCTTGGTAAAATAAAAAATAGTTGAGTTATTTTCTATTTCTGTCGTCAGCCGTCTGGCAGTGGTGGACATCTCAGGCGTGCTTACCATCCTCGACTTGGAGGCTGGCGGCTCACTGATGGGCTCCGAATCCGGCTCGGATGCGGGAGATGGTGCAAGGGCAACGGGGGCAGCCCCAGGGCAACCGCGGGACCCCATAGGGTTCGAGCGCAAGGACGTGTGGGATGTGCGCTGGGCGGCCGATAACCCTGACCTGTTCGCGATGATGGAGAAGACGCGCATGTATGTGTTCCGCAACCTCGACCCTGAGGTAAGCTGGACAGCGCTATCGTGTTGCTGTTTCCGGTTTAACTGTCCGAGTTGCTGGAGGCGTTTAGACAAATCTAGAATGGTACTACTATGTAGGTTTTCGCCATCGTGCTGTATAAATCTATAATAGTTTTAAAGCTGGTCTGATTGCTCTGTGTAACTATTATGTATTTTATGTAAAATCATGGAATATTTTTTTTCTAGACACTCAGAAAGTATATTATGGAGATCCTTACTAAAAATATATTTGCTAATTATGGCAGTTGGAACACAAAGATTTTATTTGCAAGAATAACATACATTCGCCTGAATTATGTCCACTGCAATGTATTAGATTATTTTTAATTTGTAACTCATCCTTCCTAACAGGAGCCCATCCAAACATCTGGATACATTTGCAGCTTTGAGGATCTGGAGATCAAATCTGTACTCATGGATGAGATCTTAAGAGTGAGAAACCTTGATTATATTTGACAGGCAATCACAACATTATAATGAGATAACACTTGTTTGAGAAGTTTGTGACCATGCATCATTATGAATGTTGTATTCTGGAATAGTGTTACCGTGATAATTTTTGTGACGAGTTAAGTGGCTAGTCCTGAATAGGCTTTCATTATGTAATATTTTCAAAGCCCTGCTTTTCATATTGCACACTACTGCATTTGTAAAAAAAAAAACATTCCAAACAGCTTATAAGAGAAACCTTGATTGATTTGGTGAGAATTTCATGCATCACCACATACGTGCGTTTTGCTACTGCCACACAGGACCCAGAGCACCCGAACAAGGAGTGCGTGGCAAACTTTGAGGTGCGCTCATTGAGAGACAGCCGGGCCCTGGTGGAGAATGTGGGCATAGAGGAGGCCTCGCAGTTCATAGAGGACAACCCTCACCCTCGCCTCTGGTGGGTTGCAAATGGCACCCGTGCACTGCACTAAACATTAGCATTGTTTTATCTGGGCTTAATTTCAGCCAGGGTCTGTGGATCAGCAACCCACAATATATAAATAAATATTGCCATTTTGATTCTGACATATATCCACTATACTACATCCAGTATACCGCTATAAGTGACTGGATACTAGTCACGCACGTATTACAACATCGACCTAGAATAAAGACCTGCGGCCAGTTGCAGAACATTTCTTCACTGAACTTTGCCCTTGACACCCATTTACATTGCAAACTAAGGCAGAATATAACTTAAGATATTGTATGTAACTGCCCACTATCTCCTGGAAACATACTTGATTTGCTTTACTTTAGATCACTGCTCACTACATTGTTCTTTATTTCTTCGCATAATTTATTTATCCAGGAAATGGGTCATGTTTTGGGTTGTTTGGCATGCTCATTTCTAAGGATGTTTTTTTTTTTTTAATATGGGAGGAAACAGGAGTATCCAGAGAAAAACAATACATGGGGAGATAACACCACAAAGTCTCCACAGATGGGCTAAACCCATTTAATGTGCCGCCATCTCATAGTCACCTTACAGCCCAACAGGTTTGGTTGTTTCACAAACCTGTGTGGTCCACCAACTATTGCCTACAGGTAGCAGCGTTACAGGTTTGCACTACACATTATGTATTGCAAATATGCAGAGGCTATCTGCTTAGTGAGTAAACCTGCTTACATAACACATCTAGTGTCCATCATTGAAGATCTACGATATCTGTGGAGGAGATTTGATAAGCACGGGGACAATAACTGTAAATAGGTTGGAGGTAATTTTAATATTTAGCTTTTGGGTTATGGCACCCCAGAGCATGAAATCAGTATTTCAGGTAAAAGCCTGCTTGTAAAATGTTGTGATAAATTCATCTTTTACTCCTTGCATTTTCAATTACTAAACTTTACATGTAATTGAATGTATTTTTGTGCGTTGGTTAATATTATGGCCATGTTTACTGTTGTTTTGAACATTTATCACATGTACTGTAATGATTTTATAACCTAGATCTCGTTTGAAAATGACATTTCGTCTCATCGGGCTCTCACTTGGTTTTAAGCAAAGGTGCCAATTAATTTGTTGAATGTATTTTAAACCTGTGCTAATACACCACCACCACCATCATAGCCTCTTATATTTTATTGTTTCCATTAGCTTCAACAGTACTATGCTTGGCACAGCTCTAAGCACAGTACTGCGTCAGTTTTTGTGTGGTAGTGCTGTATAGCTCTGCTATGTTTTTTTCGGGTTGCACCATGAGTTATGCTGCTTGATGTCCCGACGTTTTGAATCCACGGTGCTGGGAACTAACTATAATTCCTGAAGAACCTACCAGGTTTGGCTCCAAACGCTAAGAAGAAACCTCCAGGTACGTGGAGCAAAACGTCAGACAACATGCCAAACAACACGTAGCACAACCTGAAAACACATCAAGAGAGCTCCAAGCACAGTATTTCCCACTTGTCCACTCGGCTCGGATGTAGGCGTCTCCTGGCAGAGGCTGCGTTGAAGCAGCTGAACCTGGAGATGGCGGAGCGTGCGTGCGTGCGCTGCAAGGACTTCCAGGGCCTCGAGTTTGTCAAGCGGCTGGGCAGCCTCCAAAGCCAGGCCATGAAGCAGGCGGAGGTGGCGGCGTACTTCAGCCGCTTTGAGGAGGCTGAGCGCATGTACCTGGACATGGACCGCCGGTGTGTGGCTCGCACAGCTTCATTGTTTATCATTACACGTCAAATTTAGGTACAAAAATACCAGGTTATGTCATGAAGAATATCTCAACATTAACATTGTCTTGAGTAGTTTTATTATGCAGCTGATACAAACTTGGATTTTTATGTCTTGTTTTGACTGCCAGTCATTGCCCGTTTTTACTTTAAAAAATGTAATAATTTTGACCAAGTTATGTAAAAAATATAAACAACCTCTTGGAAAGGAGTAAAAATGTGAAAAGTTGTGACAAACCCTTTTTACCCACTTTTACATGCTTTAGTCATAATTGGTTTAATGAAGCTCGTTTATTTTATTTCATGTTAACAGGGCTGTTAAGCTCGTCGTCATGAAGCTCATCTTTGTTAAAATAAAAAAATCTAGACTGTGTATACAGTGAGGGAAAAAAGTATTTGATCCCCTGCTGATTTAGTACGTTTGCCCACTGACAAGAAATGATCAGTCTATAATTTTTAATGGTAGGTTTATTTGAACAGTGAGAGACAGAATAACAATTAAAAAATCCAGAAAAACGCATGTCAAAAATGTTATAAATTTATTTGAATGAGGGAAATAAGTATTTGACCCCTCTGCAAAACATGACAGTACTTGGTGGCAAAACCCTTGTTGGCAATCACAGAGGTCAGACGTTTCTTGTAGTTGGCCACCAGGTTTGCAAACATCTCAGGTTGGATTTTGTCCCACTCCTCTTTGCAGATCTTCTCCAAGTCATTAAGGTTTCGAGGCTGACGTTTGGCAACTCGAACCTTCAGCTCCCTCCACAGATTTTCTATGGGATTAAGGTCTGGAGACTGGCTAGGCCACTCCAGGACCTTAATGTGTTTCTTCTTGAGCCACTCCTTTGTTGCCTTGGCCGTGTGTTTTGGGTCATTGTCATGCTGGAATACCCATCCACGACCCATTTTCAATGCCCTGGCTGAGGGAAGGAGGTTCTCACCCAAGATTTGACGGTACTTGGCCCCGTCCATCATCCCTTTGATGCGGTGAAGTTGTCCTGTCCCCTTAGCAGAAAAACACCCCCAAAGCATAATGTTTCCACCTCCATGTTTGACGGTGGGGATGGTGTTCTTGGGGTCATAGGCAGCATTCCTCCTCCTCCAAACACGGCGAATTGAGTTGATGCCAAAGAGCTCCATTTTGGTCTCATCTGACCACAACACTTTGACCCAGTTGTCCTGTGAATCATTCATATGTTCATTGGCAAACTTCAGACGGGCATGTATATGTGCTTTCTTGAGCAGGGGGACCTTGCTTGGTGACTATGGTCCCAGCTGCCTTGAGATAATTGCCAAGATCCTCCCGTGTAGTTCTGGGCTGATTCCTCACCGTTCTCATGATCATTGTAACTCCACGAGGTGAGATCTTGCATGGAGCCCCAGGCCGAGGGAGATTGACAGTTCTTTTGTGTTTCTTCCATTTGCGAATAATCGCACCAACTGTTGTCACCTTCTCACCAAGCTGCTTGGCAATGGTCTTGTAGCCCATTCCAGCCTTGTGTAGGTCTACAATCTTGTCCCTGACATCCTTGGAGAGCTCTTTGGTCTTGGCCATGGTGGAGAGTTTGGAATCTGATTGATTGATTGCTTCTGTGGACAGGTGTCTTTTATACAGGTAACAAGCTGATATTAGGAGCACTCCCTTTAAGAGTGTGCTCCTAATCTCAGCTCGTTACCTGTATATAAGACACCTGGAGAGCCAGAAATCTTTCTGATCGAGAGGGGATAAAGAATTAAAGCTTTCGTGACTGCATAAATTACTCATTGTTTTTTTCGGTAAAGTCACGTATGTTGTTGGCCTGACTGGTTTTGCATCACATAATTTTTTCTTAGGTTTGTTGAATTCTCATCTCTCATCTTCTTGTTGTATTTACCTCCGTGCAGTTTGGCACTCTCTATGTGTTGCGTTGGTGTCGCCCTATATGCTCCCTCGCTATTTGTTTTTTACACCTGATGAAGATCTCTTGTGTTGCGGTCGAAACGTCGTGATTGATTTATTTTAATATAATTTTATGGTATTTCTACATACGTGACTTTACCGAAAAAAAACAATGAGTGATTGAGAGGGGGTCAAATACTTAATTCCCTCATTAAAATGTAAATCAATTTATAACATTTTTGACATGCGTTTTTCTGGATTTTTTTGTTGTTTTTCTGTCTCTCACTGTTCAAATAAACCTACCATTAAAATTATAGACTGATCATTTCTTTGTCAGTGGGCAAACGTACAAAATCAGCAGGGGATCAAATACTTTTTTCCCTCACTGTACATAGTCGGACATCTCTGGTTTCTAACTTTCTTACATATCCTTCGTAACTTATCACGGCCTCCAGTGACCTGGCAGTGAATCTGAGGATAAAGCTGGGAGACTGGTTCCGAGTCCTGCAGCTCTTGAAGACGGGCTCAGGCGACGCAGACGACACCTTGCTGGAGCTCGCGTACAACGCCATCGGCGACTACTTTGCTGACCGGCACAAGTGGTACCCCCCCCCCCCCCACCCCAGTGGTGTGGTACACATTACTATACATGTTGCCTATGAAGACAGTGACCATTGTGCTGTACTCACCAGTAACGAGATGCTACTCACTTGGAGAAAATCTTTTAAGATGGATTTTTAGTTCATCCTGATCATCATCATCATCGCCACCGATGATAAGTCCAATCCTTATCCCCTGTTCTTCACTGGGTGACTCTGTGATGTCCCCTCACCTTTGTCCCCCTGTCACTCCCTTCCTGCAACCATTTATTCATTCCAGTAAAGTTGGATATATGCACATCTTACAGGAGCAAAGTTCTAACAAATGCAATACATCCTTACATTACACTGTTGGGGGGAAGACGAGGGGGAAAATTCGAATGCAAAAGCACACTTTGGATATAAGCATAGTTGGCCTTATTCCGCAGGGATGTGCTTAGCTTCTGCTTTATCTGTGCCAGTCATCCCAAATATATATTCTTTCTCCAAAATGCAATATTCGCCACAATATACGGCGTATACTGAGTACAAATTGACTGGCTTGTCGAACGCTAGTAAAAGCGACGCTGTGAGAATAGGCTGCTGTTAACAGTCATATCAAAGTCCCCAACGCGCCCCTATCGAAATGCAGGTCCCACGCGGTGCAGTACTACGTGCAGGGGCGGAACCAGGAGAGGCTCGCCGAGTGCTACTACATGCTGGAGGACTATGACGGGTTGGAGAGGCTGGCTACGTCTCTCCCCGAGAACCACAAGCTGCTGACGGTACCGGCATGAAAAACAACTACGTTGTTCGCTTTAGTTTGTTACTTAGCCAGGGAAAACCTGCCGAGATGTGGCATGTCCTTATGCAGATAAATGTAGAAGGGAGAAGTCATTGGACTACTCCAAACATTATTTTGGTAAAACTTTCCCAAGCAGGGCCCTCATTAAAAGGCTTGACACACGGGGTTTTTTTCCTATGTAAATAAGATTGAATTCATATTTACTGGTGGCTAAATCCAGGTGTGGTAGTGTATACCTTTAAAGCAAAGGGTGGTGGGTCATGCGTATTGGTAAGACTGACAACCCTCTGAGCTGTGAGTTGGTCTGGAGATGGCAGTACAGAAATGTGGGATAATCCCTCCCATGCATGGGGTTTCTCTCGACATCCTCCTATTTTCAAAATACTCATTAAAAGGTTTATTGGTCATATATTCCAAGCATGATCCTCCTGAAAGAGCGTTAAAACGTAATGATGTTTTTCTGGACAATGGCATTGTTAGAATTTTAAACATTTCTTTTGACACAACACACAATGGTCTCCTCTTTTTAACAGGTGAAGTGACAAGGAGTCATCCATTTGCAACAGAATTAACTTCTGAGTACAAACAATCTGGTGATTCTACTGACCACTTTGCCGTTCTAATTCATGGCGTGTGTCTTGTGCCCGTGTGGCCACAGAACGTTGCGCACATGTTTGTGACGGTGGGAATGTGCGAGCAGGCCGTTGGAGCCTACCTGAAGTGCAACCAGCCCAAGATGGCAGTTGACACATGTGTGCAACTCAACCAGGTGAAATCATCCCACCTTGTCACGTGGTTCTATTTGCCGAAAATATACGAGAATTGTAATCCAGCGCTTTGGAGCTTAGAGTTGGTAGATCATACAATTTTGTTATGCTGCCAAATCTGCTGGGCTGAGGTGTCCACGAGATTGTAAGAAATACATTTTTCATGGACATATCGTTGTGTATCTTGATTGTGTGTGTGTGTGTGTGGACCTTTGAAGTTGGATTTTTTGAAGATCTTTGATTGTATGCACGATATTTTCTCGGGCTCCTTCGGTTTACTCACGTGCAAAATATTCCTTAAAAATATATATTACTAAACCTCCCGAGACAGGACTTGGTGAAAAAGTGTTTAGAGACTCCATGACACCCATGTGGACAAATACATTACATTATTAGTACTATTTAATATTGAAAGTGGTATTTACAATTTGACTTTTGTACCATTTGCCATCACTGCCTCCCCCGCCCCACCCACAGTGGAACCAGGCGGTGGATCTGGCTCAAACACACAACATGAAGGAAATTGGCTCTCTCTTGGCCAAGTACGCGGGCCATCTGCTGGAAACGGGCAAGCGTCTGGATGCCGTAGAACTCTACCGCAAGGCCAATCGCTTCCTGGACGCTGCCAAACTCATGTTCCAGGCAAGGTTGCACATCTTCAGCCTTGCCGACCGTTATTATTATTGTCGAGTGTTGCTGGTTCCATTATTATTCACGTGCCTTCGAATGAAACAGTTTGGCGACATTTTGACATGCTTATTTATTTTAACACGTACGCTTTCGCGACCAATATCAATAATATAGGTTTTTTTTTGGGTTAGATCGCTTATATATGAATGTGTCGTTGGCATGTTCTGTTTATGTGACAAACCTTACTTATTGGCTGTGTCGGGTGGTGGCGGGTTTAACAACACATTTATATTTACGTGATCTAACTCAAAAAAACCTATATTATGAATACTTATATATCCCAGAGTGATTGTTTCAGCTGTATAACAGACTTAAGTCTATGACCAAATCACGCGGAATACACCCGATCTCGTTAGGTCTGGGAAGCTAAACTTAGTGAAGTGTGGCCAGGATAGTACTTGCTTGGAGGTAACCATGCACATCTGGTTGTTAGGGCTGCTGTGGGGCTGCGTTGTGGGCACCATAAAATGGTATAGCACACTCCATTGTGTTACTCTACTATACTCTAACATCGATGTTCCCTACCTTTACCAACCCACGCTGATTAGCGTGGTGATGTACGGTCAAATAACCCCTGATGACCCACGGGGTGTGTGGGGAGGCCATCGTCTAGAACAGTGGATTGAAAAAAGTACTGTACATGTACAGCTTACTCAATGAGAATACAGTCATGCTACACGTAGTTGCATGTATGTTGAACTTCTTTTGCACCGTACGTAGGCAGCCGTCCTTATCAGAGGTGCGGTGCAATATTTGAGGTGGTCAGGAGATGGCAGTAGAGAAATCTGGATTGGGGCTTACAGTATTGCCACCTCATATTAGTGCTAGATTTCTCTCCAGGTACTCCAGTTTGCTTCCACTTGAAGGCATCCCAATGCTGGACCCTCCGGAATAATAGTGTTGAGGCTCAGTGAGATGATTAACAAAGGGTGTTATTTGGTACAGGTCGCAGATGAGGAGGCAAAGAAACGCACAAAGCCCCTGCGCGTGAAGAAGCTGTACGTGCTGGCCGCACTGCTTGTAGAAAACTACCACGAGCAGGTAAAGAACGGCCAGAGGGAGAAGATCAAGGGCAAGCGTGTGGAGGTGAGTGAGGGCAGCATGTGCCATTAAAAGCCCCTACCTGAATGTCAAACCTTCACGCTTAAGATTGTTAATTTGTCTTGCTTCACGTAGTAAGTTTGATCCTTACCTTGTATCGATAGTTTAATTTTCATGTGCCATTTTATTGAGGGACTACTCTGTGTTATCTTGGTGTGGTCTGGGACTGATTTGTTATTGCTTTTGCTGCCGTGCCTTAGCTTGAACAGGTCCCTGCAGGGTGGGCTGGTAGGAACATTGGAATTTTGCGCAATTTTATTTTTACACCCCAACAGCACGAGATTTCACTTCGTTAAAGTATTGAAAGGGGATGGACGGACGGACGGACACATTAATGTATTGCAGGCTGGTACACTCAGTTTACAACTTCGTTCCTACCAGTATAAATTGGACTTATATCATGAAAGTACAGTATTTAATACGTATTTATATTTAGTAACTTGTTTACCATTTTCTCTATGTTTCACTCCTATCGTTTTTTGTATTGTTGTTGTAACTTGCTGATCCGCCCATACTGGACATCTGCAAAAAGAGCTTCATAGCTCATAAGATTCCTCCAGTCTTCATAAAGATTGTGATTCTGAACTGAGATATGTTTTCTCTCCCAATTCTAAGATTGCTTATGGTATTATGTCATGAGGTGGAGAAATCTACATTCAGTATTCTCCCAGAAAGCAGTCATATCAACCCACATTCGAGCCTCTGGAAACCGATATCCCAGAACTACCGGTACTTCTGAAGTAACTTTAATTTCCTCGTATAATAACCAGGGTTACTCCACCTTCTCACATGCCCTGCTATAGAGATGTTTGCCACATGTCAACGAACAGAAAAACATTATCTTCAAAACTAAAAGTATGCTGAATTGCGTGAAAAACTGAATTTAAGCCAATGGGGTTTATTTTGTCGGCATTAGTGACCAAGCAGTAACCATCAAGTCGGTTACAATGGAGAACCTGGTTTAATCACGTGCTCAGTGCTCTGACAAGGTGTTTGCCACCTGATCCACCTGGCCACCTCAGCCGAGACAGCTTTTAATATTGTGCGTTTAATTTTATTGGCAGGCATCTTCGGCTTTGGCAGGGCTCCTGGAAGAGGACGCGGCGCTAGATGACAGTCGGCTGATTGATGGGGCATGGCGGGGCGCCGAGGCCTACCACTTCTACCTGCTGGCACAGCGACAGCTGTGCTCCGGACAGGCCGAGAGCGCTACCCGCACCGGTACACGCGTGTGGGGCAAATGGTGGGCACAGCGGTGGGCACAGCGGTGGGCACAGTGGTGGGCACAGCGGTGGATACCCGTCGGGGCTCATTGCGTTGAGCACAAGAATGGTGGCGATCACTCGGTCATCTTTTTGAAAAAAGGAATACATTTAGTGCAACTGTCGTGACCAACACGTTTAATATAGGAAGAAGCTGAGAGCTTCTTCGGCAATTGAATAGTTTAAATTCGGCATACAGTACAATACGTACTGCAACCCTCAAAACATATCAGAGAGCTATAAAGCACAACTGAAAAAAAACTACGAAGTAGTTCATAAACCACCTCGTGATCATTAGGCAAGACAGTACAGCATATATTTCACCAATCATACATATTTCACCAATTAACTCATAAAACCCACCTGCAAATGTTTTATATTTTATAAATTCCTGGTCTCCAGTACTTTTTGTTGTTGCTAAAATTGGTGGTTTTACGTCATGAAAACGGTTTAGAAAGTTGATAAGACAAAGTAGAAATTAAAGTTTCTTTATTGAAGTATCCCGCTTGAGACCAACATATATTTTACCATCTTCAACAGCCATGATCTATTCACTGCTAGATGATGGTCTCTCTCCCTCATCGTCTTGGAATGTCAGAATCCATCTTGCCCCTGCACATGAGCCAATCTCATCAGTTCAACTTCATGTGTAGACATCCTTTGGCTTGTGTTCCTTCCTTTGGCTGCCATTCCATAGCAGGTCTCACCCGATGGCCATATCCCTTCTAGCAATTTTTCCTGCTCTTAGCTCACTTGGGCAGGATGATTAATGTATTAAGTTGATTAATTAATAAAAAAAAATGCGTGGTCGGTTAATCGGGCCCCTTTAAAAGTGGAAAACTCCCCCAGTCTGCCTCACGAAGGCATCAACTCCCGAAAAACTGTGCCCAATGTGATGTGGATGATCCTATTGATGTCACCAAACCCTGCCCATCACCTCCCATCCAGCAGCACACATGGAAACAGAGGTGGAAACCACTGGAAGCGATGAGCCCAACTATTTTCTTTCTGCTATCCAATTGTATAATCAGTCGAGTAATCAATTACTTATGTCGTTGGATGGCTCAGCTCTAATACGATGAATGTCTCTGACAATCCATTATTTCTCCGCCCCTCTGGCAGCACTGCTACTGTGCGACTACGAGGACGTCCTGCCACCGAGCGACGCCTACTCGCTGCTGGCGCTGTGCGCCGTGGCGAGCCGTTCGTTCGCCACGTGCTCGCGCGCCTTTCTCCGCCTCGAGGCCCTGGAGGGATTCTCAGAGGAGCAGCTGCGGCCGTACCGCGAGCTAGCAGTGGAGATCTTCACGAGGCACGCGCCCAAGGACCCGCCAGCACGCGGCCAATCTGACCCCAGTGCTGCCGCGGCATCGCTCGAACTGTAAGGCATTTGCGCGCGCACGCAAGCACCGTGTTCGGACCATCCACCTGGTAGTTTTGTTCATCATTCATTGTCAAGAGACCCCATCATAGACAGGTGCTGGGAAAGCATTCCACACTGCACACAGGCCACCTTATTACATACTGGCTGGCGATTGTCATCTGCTGCATTTGTTTTCTACAATAGGTATGTAACAGTGCATCAAGTAATCCATGACAACCAGTTCTCAATCTGGTTTCTGAAGATTCATGTATCTGTAAGAAATGACAAAGTTAGACATTTGAGGTGATAATATGCAGACTTGGGCTTGTTAAACAGATGCTGCTGGATAATATTGGTCGGGCAAGCCAATAGTCCGATGACTAAAAATATATTTCATTTGTATGTGGAGACAGAACAGAGGTCTGTTTATAAATGTTAAAAGCCATGATGCTCCACAATAACCCAAAACGATGTTGTGTACTTATTATATTGTGTTGCGACCCTTCCTGAATCCACAGAGGCGAGGATAAGCTGCCCTTGTGCGTGGCTACGGGACGGCGCATCTTCGACTTCCAGTTCTGGATGTGCGGCGTGTGCAAGCACTGCGCCGCCGAACGAGACATTGCGGCGCGTGCCGTCTGCCCACTCTGCCACAGCCCCGTCGCCTGACCGCCCCCCAGCTCACAGTATTACACACAGTACTTGTCAACCCTAGTAAGTTAAGTGGCAGGCCGCCGATGTTTAAACCCTTTGAAGGCATGCTCGAAGCAAAAATTGTATCCAGAAAAAAAAGTTTGGTTACATTTTTTTGGTTTGCAAAGTGTTACGATTACCTTTACAAATAGCAAAGCAGCAAGAGAGTTCAAAAATCGGTAGCCTACCGCTTAAATCGATAGTGTTGGAAAGTACACAGCAATGACACCAGAGCTTCATGACTAACTCTCAGGATCCACAGAAACTCACAGAAGCACTTAACACTTGACTCATTCAGTGGCAATTCTGTATGGGTTTTCAAAATCTGAATGCCCTTTGTATGGAAGGTGGAAGGGCATTCTGAAGTGTGTCTCGTGTTTTTGTGACTATTGCGCATTTGGCGATTGCTGCAGTGTACAGTTATAATTTCATACATTTACTGTTTGTTTTCTTGTAGTCTAAAGGCAAATTGTCTCATGCTTGAAAAATGTGCAGATTTATAGACGTGTATTTTAAAAAAGTGTACATAATGATATTTTCTCTTTTTAAATAACAATAAATATCTTTATTGTGCTGTCTTGTATTCACTTACAATAAAAATGTAAAAGCCGTTTGTGACTAATATGCGAATAAGTGCCAGTTTATGGCTCTGCAGGTATTCCCTTTATGCTGTTAATACGTACACACAGTTTGCCTCGATGTAAATACAATGTTTCGGAGCTACGTGGAAGAGATGGTGTTTGAGTAGGACTCCGGAAATGGAAAGATGAGTAAGACGCAGCACATGACGCGGTCGCTAGCATGTTTGTGACTGTACTCACCACTAGCTTATGTCATCATAGCCAGCATCAGACTGTGGAGCATGCTGATGGACGTCCTCTGTGCTTGCATCACATATTCTTTCTAACAGCTCCTCTCCCTGGCAGTCCCTCGCAGGTTCATTTTCCTCATTAGATTCAACTTCGCGGTCGGACTCGTCGGAATCCGGTGTGACGAGGTGAGCGTAGCGAGTCAGTCTCCCTACCGGTGGTCCCCACACGAACTCATCTTCCGGCCTACAAGTATTGCACGCAAAAAAAAAGATCACCTGCTTTACAACAACTGAAAACGTGAAAGGAATTGTTAGTGAGCTGATTGGATGGCCCTACCATGAAACCTAACTCCAACCACACAGATGTATAAAAGATGATTTCAGTTAGTCACATTCTTCTGCAAAGGATGGTTAACGAACACTCAACCGTCAGAAAGGTAGAAGGCCACGATCTGACTGGTTGTTGAATATCACACCATTGGATGGGATGGAAACTATCTCGGTCGAAAGACACAGCGATGAACAGGGACGTGGAGGGAGCACTGCAAGTAGATATCGGTGAAGGAAACGGTCACGTCCCACTGGCCCAAAAGGCCAAGGGACAAGAAGAGGAGAAGTCTTCAATGGACTTACGTCACTAAATTACAATCCTTTAAAACGTTACTGTTACAATGAAACGCTGCCCTTCTCTCTTTTGTTTATCTCGCTTTAATCTTACTAATCTATGCCTTAAATGTTTTATTTAAAGCTTTCGTGACTGCAGGGATTCATAGTCTTGGTTCTTTCGGTAAAGTCACGTAGAAGGGAAACAATAAAATAATAAAAATATAAAACAATTAAATTCTCACGACGTTTCGACTGCAACACAAGCAATTATCATCAGGTGTGAAAACCACAGCAAGAAAATGTTCTTGTTTTATATTTTTGTTATGTTATTGTTTCCCTTCAACGTGACTTTACCGAAAGAACCAAGAATATAATCTATCCCTCTTCCATTGGCACATGCAAACCAGGACAGTGTGGTGCCTTCACGGTACCGGTGGTTTTTCCACTGGCTATTTGCCGAGCCGAGCCAGAACCAAACATCGTCTCCATGTCACCTACGTGCGACTCGACTCGTTCATTGTGTGCGATGTAGGCGGCACGCTTTGGCTTCTACAGTGAAAAAAAACCCAACCTGGCACCTCCAAACAGGCGCCAAACTGGCTCTGCTTTGAAGAAGGCCCTGCTACGTATTGTGTTGATGTGGCTTTCAAAAAACGCACCTCCGATTAGCACGTTTGGCTATATACGGTGCGAAAGTTCTGCACACATGCGAACGTGCCTGTACTTGGCCTGTGCATAGAGCAGCAGGCGTCGGCGCTCTCCTCGGTCTCGCACGGTGAACACAAAGTAGTCGAGGGCGCTGCGTCGCATGTGGGCGGCGGCCTGCGGGCACGCGGGCGACAGTGCAATTCGCAGCAGCGCTCGCACCAGCGGCGCCTTGTAGTGCTCCAAGCCCAGCTCGCCGAGGCTCTTGAGCACCCGCGTGAGCCGCATGTTGTGGTGTTGCGACGTCTCGTCCCTGCGTGGGTGAGACGTGTCCGCACAGTCTGCATGCAATCCTCGGCAGGAAACCGTTCAATCACTTCCACGAGAAGCAATTCGATGCATTAGGCACAATTAGACCTGGGACGATGAAATATTTTTTCGTCATCTGATTAGTTGAGTAATCAATGCAATCATCTCGAGAGAATTTGTTTGCTTAAATAATCGGATCGCTCGGTTATAGTCATACATTGAGGGTAACAATTCTATTCAAGAATGTATTTTTGTTCTAATTTTAATTGTCATATTTGCATTCTGGTTTAATTGTTCGTTTTAGTTAACTTCATTAAAATAAATGTAATGCCATATCATTTGCAGATAATTTGCATGAATGTATTACTCATGGTTTCCCCCACGGACAATTTTCTGCATGTATCTTGAGCGTAAGAATATTTTTTGATGAATCAGTGCATCATGAGTTGCGTAAAGCATGGACAAACGCACATGCACTCACATGCCCGAAACGTGCACATGAATTAAACATGACAGTAAATGGTGCAATCGTCCTGCAATAATGTTTCTCGTAACATTCTCATTGACCACTTTGCACCATTTACCAAGGGCTTCAACACGAGATAACCTACGTTACATGTTTGTTCACAACAAGCAAATTTGTTCCAAGTAATTTGTACTTTTTAAAACATTGACTGGAACAGGACCGCGATTGCATGACAAGTTAATTGGGCTTAGCATGGCAAGGGTAGGGCAGGTCTGGAGATTTTTTTTTATAAGAAACATTATCTCCAATTACAATAAAAAATTCACCTTCGTTCTTTCACACACATGATTTATTTAAATATTTATCCAAAATGCTTTAATTTATTTTCATAGCCCAAACAAAAACATTCAATAAATTCTTCATGATTTTGAGTGCAGTGGACAGAGGAGCAGCAAAGAAGCGGGTGACAAAAGGGACAGAGATGGCCGTTTGTACATTAAAGACCATTTTTAAGAAAATATTGTCAGATATGTAAAATTGTAAAACTCTTATTAGGCGTTCCTTGATGTGTATTTCATGTTCGATTTTAAATGTTTGCCTTCTCTGAAATGGCACCCGCTCCGAACAAACGGCACCCGCTGATGCATCCTATCTCACTTGAAGACGTCGCGCAGACGCTGATGGAAGTGATCGGCGCGGCGAATGGTGCCGCGCTCGCGGTCGTCCAGACGCAGCCCGTACGTGTCCAGCATCATCTCGTACGCGCGCATCAGCCGATTCTGCACCGTGGGGGACTCGCGCATCTTCTGTTGAGTGGTGGGGGTCAGAGGCACTCGTGAGTGAACAAGTATAAAACACTCATACAAATAACTATGTGTGGACATCGTTTACCTGTAAGTGGCCTCTAGTCTTGTCTGCAACTTATTTTTCTTTAACGATGCTATGTTTTGCTCGGTGCAATGTTGTTTTTGATTGATGGCGCATTTTTATATATTTTTTATTGGAGATTAAAATGTAGTGTTTCTCGGGAAACGGTGTGTTTTACCACTGGCACTTGTTATGCCCAATCTTGCACTTGTTTTATTCCTTAATTGGCTAAAACTTTTAAAATAGAAATTTTATATTTGAAATTGTTTTGTTACATTTGTTTTTTCATTTGCATTATTATTAAATTTTACTCTGATGTGCTATGTCCGTCACAGAAACGGTGTGTTTTTATTGATGAAACCCGACTTATGTGCTTCTTAGCTCACAGAGTACTTCAAAATAAACTGAACATTTTTACTGAAACTAAGAATTCGAAGAGAATGGTTGCGGAAGAGCAGAAGGGAGATAAATAATTGACAATGGATGACGGGTGTGATCAGGATTGTTTGTATATATCAATTGTGCGGTGTCTCTTTCCCACACCTCAGATTAGCACGGTTGGCCACGTACACTGAAAAAGAAGTTCAACATACATCACCGTTGCTGAGTCGGGGGTTCCAAAGCTCACCGTATTGGATGGGTCGCAGCATTAAACCTGAAGGACCGTGACCTGTTGTGCCCCGTAATATACTTAATTGGGCCCTCTTGACCATTCACATTGGACCCCAATACCATGGCTATTCCTTTATTGCCATTTTGTGCTAAGTGTATATATATATTTTTCCCCCAAATGTTATCAAGATTGTGCTATCTGTATCATCTCTTCAGAATAATTACCCAGTCAGACCTCTCGCAGAGCAGGGCGACCATTTGTGTTCTCGAACGATCCACGGAAGCAGATATCACAGAGCTATCCCCTAACCAGGTCTACACGGAGAGGGCAGCACCCTCTCTGCCATACGAGAGAAATATTGCTTGCATGACATTGATATCTTTAACTCTCAGAGTTAGAACTTAGCCCTATGAAGTGCAGAACCATATTAATCTGACGTTTCTTTGTGTCCAATCGTTGGTGATCCAGCTGTGACCTCACGACTTGAGAACATGGTTTAATCACAAACAACTGCCTGGATTTGAACCCAGGATTTTAGTAGTGGTAGCTCAGCACTCTGACCTCCAAATCACTTCTCTAAATGGCATTTAATGTGTATCTTAATGTAATGATGAAGTCAGTCGGTAATTCTATGTGGGGTAAGGGCTATTTAGCAAAGACTCAATATACCTTGATCTCTGGCAAGGTCAGTTCCATAGCGTACCAGTTCAGACCCATTTCACGTAGCGGAAACAGCCTGTGTGACGAACGTAAGTGAAAATTAATTTCCAGTTAAGAAATGCATTGTTATCCATTAATAGATGTCCCAATAACAATTGTGAGAAATTACATAAAACATTCAAAGCCTCTAAACTTCTCCCACTAATCTTAATACACATTACAATATTCTTTGGATTACAATAAGCATTTCCCCCTCTCTTTTAAAGCAACAGATGGGATGCATCTGACGGTCCGGAGCATCTTACAATATGGAGACTACGGTATGAAATCTTTTAATGCCCTCTGTAAAATTTGGAGCCATCTTTTTAACAATATTCAATCACCGTTTGATAGGAAATTAAGGTTTGTCTATGTGTGTCAAAAAATACATTCTAAATATGAAGGCAAAAATCAGTGTTGAACTACAGTTCAATGGATATACAGTGAGGGAAAAAAGTATTTGATCCCCTGCTGATTTTGTACGTTTGCCCACTGACAACGAAATGATCAGTCTATAATTTTAATGGTAGGTATATTTGAACAGTGAGAGACAGAATAACAACAAAAAAATACACAAAACGTATGTCAAAAATGTTATAAATTGATTTGTATTTTAATGAGGAAAATAAGTATTTGACCCCTCTGCAAAACATGCCTTAGTACTTGGTGGCAAAAGCCTTGTTGGCAATCACAGAGGTCAGACGTTTTTTGTAGTTGGCCACCAGGTTTGCACATATCTCAGGAGGGATTTTGTCCCACTCCTCTTTGCAGATCTTCTCCAAGTCATTAAGGTTTCGAGGCTGACGTTTGGCAACTCGAACCTTCAGCTCCCTCCACAGATTTTCTATGGGATTAAGGTCTGGAGACTGGCTAGGCCACTCCAGGACCTTAATGTGCTTCTTGAGCCACTCCTTTGTTGCCTTGGCCGTGTGTTTTGGGTCATTGTCATGCTGGAATACCCATCCACGACCCATTTTCAATGGCCTGGCTGTGGGAAGGAGGTTCTCACCCAAGATTTGATGGTACATGGCCCCGTCCATCATCCCTTTGATGCGGTGAAGTTGTCCTGTCCCCTTAGCAGAAAAACACCCCCAAAGCATAATGTTTCCACCTCCATGTTTGACGGTGGGGATGGTATTCTTGGGGTCATAGGCAGCATTCCTCCTCCTCCAAACACGGCGAATTGAGTTGATGCCAAAGAACTCCATTTTGGTCTCATCTGACCACAACACTTTCACCCAGTTGTCCTCTCAATCATTCATATGTTCATTGGCAAACTTCAGACGGGCATGTGTATGTGCTTTCTTGAGCAGGAGGACCTTGCGGGCGCTGCAGGATTTCAGTCCTTCACGGCGTAGTGTGTTACCAATTGTTTTCTTGGTGACTATGGTCCCAGCTGCCTTGAGATCATTGACAAGATCCTCCCGTGTAGTTCTGGGCTGATTCCTCACCGTTCTCATGATCATTGCAACTCCACGAGGTGAGATCTTGCATGGAGCTCCAGGCCGAGGGAGATTGACGGTTCTTTTGTGTTTCTTCCATTTGCGAATAATCGCACCAACTGTTGTCACCTTCTCACCAAGCTGCTTGGCAATGGTCTTGTAGCCCATTCCAGCCTTGTGTAGGTCTACATTCTTGTCCCTGACATCCTTGGAGAGCTGGCCATGGTGGAGAGTTTGGAATCTGATTGATTGATTGCTTCTGTGGACAAGTGTCTTTTATACAGGTAACGAGCTGAGATTAGGAGCACTCCCTTTAAGAGTGTGCTCCTAATCTCAGCTCGTTACCTGTATAAAAGACACCTGAGAGCCAGAAATCTTTCTAAGAGGGGGTCAAATACTTATTTCCCTCATTAAAATGCAAATCAATTTATAAAAATTTTGACATGCGTTTTTCTGGATTTTTTTGTTGTTATTCTGTCTCTCACTGTTCAAATAAACCTACCATTAAAATTATAGACTGATCATTTCTTTGTCAGTGGGCAAACGTACAAAATCAGCAGGGGATCAAATATTTTTTTCCCTCACTGTGTGTGGGCAGATTTGTAAATAATCTAACACATTACTGTACTTTTCTCTTAATCTTTATTTTGCAGGAGAAGCATGCGATATACTTGAATAATTGTAGTGTAAATGCTCAGTGCTTTCTTGTGGATATTGAAATCCTGTTGTGTACCATTGAATGTAGCTGTGGTTCTGATCCAGGATGGAATAGTTTCCCTTCCACTTGAGGACATCCTCTATTAACACACCTGCATGGTGGACATTCGCAACATCGTCATCGTAATCATTACCAATCAATGTTACATGGCAGAAAATATTTATGCATTTTCCCCCACCCATCGCTTTTGTTAAAATACATACCGTTTGGTTCGAAGCAGATCCGATTCTGGTAGAACTTCAGGTTTGGCATGTCACTCTTGCGCTCTTTCTTCTTCTAAAATCAACAAACGAGCTACTACTAAATAGTATTCCTTTTTTTGTCATTGCATCGTTAAAAAATAAATTACCACCACACATCAAGGAAGCAGCATCGTCAATTAAAGCAAGCCACGGGACTGAGCAAAGAAAATGATTGACGTACCGGGTAGCCGTGTCTGTACTGGTGCATGTCACGGGCAGCGTAGAGGCTTCGTTTGGGTCGTGTGGAGAGGACGGAAACAGCCGAGGTAGCAGCAGGGGCAGCATGAGGGGCAGCATTGTCATCGGCCACCGCTCTTGACAGCCTGCTCCCCGCCGAATCTCCTTCACCCCTCACCCCGCTCTTCTCATCCCTTGGTTGGGACTCAGTCTCGGACTCGCTTTCCCAGGTTGTATCATAGTCAGTGATGGTGAGAGTCCTCGCCTGGCCGTTCCTGCCGTCCGATGGTGCATTCCCCATTTGCACAATGTCAGTGGCGTTACCTGCACCGTCAGATGGTCTGAAGCTGTGAACACCAGATAGGAAGCCCTTGCATTGTAGCAAGGGAGGATGAACAGCGGTTTGGGCGTGGAGAGCACTAACCAACTATACTAGTCTACCGCAATACTAAGAAAATAGCCAGCCAGCCACTAGTTACTGTCCTATCACTAACACGACCCAACCAACTCTAATCATTCCCCAACACAAAGCAACTAGCCATTAGTTATAGCCCTGTCATTACTACTCGTCAACGAGCCTTGCCTCTAACACTAGCAAAGTAGTCAACCAGCCACTATTACTGGCTATACCTCTCACCGACTAACCAATCAGCCACAAATAGTAGACCTCTCTCTAACAGTAAGAAAAATGTAAACCAACCAGCCTTACCTCTCTACTAGTCACCTCGCCAAGATTTCGCCAGGGCCGCCTTTTTATTTTTCGTTTGCTTTTCCGTTTTGGTGTTCACGGCACATTGCCCCAAGACATGAATTATCTCCTGGATCAAAGAGGTTCGAAACTCTTTAAGTTACGTAATATTCACTTTCCCTCTTGCCCTCACGCCGGCTACTAACTAGTCTGCACAACAGAATGTCAACAAGCCGTTGAAGACAAAACTATCTGTGCCTCTGTGTCACAGCGCGCTGCATGCTTTCACCGATGGCATTTGAAAAATGTAGCTTTTCTTTTTGAAACATCTGCGCGTCCGCTTTTTCCTCCGGCTTCAAGGGAGGCTCCGTTTGGACTAGAGAGGAAGTGGGCGGGATGTGGGTCATTTTACATTATTTTTTTGTGGGTGTATTTGTGGCTGCGGTTGGAATTTCCCCCCCGTCGCTGTGGTGACTCTGAGCTGGGTTTTCCCGTGCTGGGGCAGAACAACAGTTCTCGTTAATGATTAACGGAGGGCAAAGTTTGTTTACCGGCGCAGGCCAACTTGTTCTGCGTCGATGCCTCCTCATTGGGGGCCCTCAGATTATTATTTTTGCGGAGCGGGGAGTCTAGGCTCAAGCAGTGGAACTTGTTGGATGAAAGTGTGCAAGTCGCCGATCAGAGGAAGCGTCACCAACCTTTTTGCAGCTTCTTCACCCGTCAAGATGGGCTCTGCTTCTGCCACAATGTGACCAGTCTGTGTTAAAGGCAATCGGAATCGCCCGTAACCCGAATGAGTGACTCCTCTTCATTGGCAGCTCATCCAGGAGCCTCAAAGCAGTGCTGCTCCATAATGGTAACACGTACCCGTTTCTACCCCTGGCTCACTCGGTGCACCTTGCTGTTGTAACAGCATCAAGACCTTGCTGGACGCCTTGAAGTATGATGAGCACGGCTGGGAGGTCATCGGAGACTTCAAAATGGTGGCATTCCTGATGGGTCTCCAAGGCGGGTTTACCAAGTTTCCCTGCTATCTTTGCCTTTGGGGCAGCAGGGACACCAAGGCGCACTACGACAGGCGGGACAGGCCACAGCGGACCGAGTTCTCTGTGAGGAACAACAACATATTCTTGGTTCTTTCGGTAAAGTCACGTAGAAAGGAAACAATAAAATAATAAAAATATAAAACAATAAAATTCTCACGACGTTTCGACTGCAGCACAAGCAATCATCATCAGGTGAGAAAACCACAACAAGAAAATTTTTAAAAAGTGGCGGTTTTTTTAACGTTAGCACCACGGAGAGCGATTTGACAGTTTGTTCAGATGGACGAGTCCATCTATGTTCAGAAAAGAGGAGGGGGGAGAAGAAAAATATTGGATGCGGTCTGAAAGCCACCTTAAGCGTGATCAATCAATTAAGACCCTAAATGGTTTATCAAATCCTTCCAATGATTGCTAAGCCAGAATCCATCTTCTCGGTTGAAATTGTCTCTGTGTTTGTACATGTGGATAGCCTCATGAACGAATCTCTCATGGTAGCCAGATGGCTTGCAAATAACCTCTGTCTTGGAGAAGTCAATGTCATGTGAACCTACTGAATTATAACAGTGCTCTGCCACGGCCGAGGTGTTGGTCCTACCGTGTTTCAGGTCTGCTTTGTTTTCACGAATGCGATCTGAGACATGTCGTTTGGTTTCTCCAATGTAACTACTACCACAGAGGCAACTTAGTTTGTAGACGCCAGGGTACTGTATGTCCGGAATCACATCTTTTACAAACGGAACCAGATCACGGATTTTATGGACCCCCTTCAGTTTGCCTACAGAGCCAACAGGTCTGTGGACGACGCAGTTAACATGGCCCTCCACTTCACCCTACAGCATCTGGACGCCCCAGCATCCTACGCTAGGATCCTGTTTGTGGACTTCAGCTCTGCCTTCAACACCATCATCCCTGCCCTGCTTCAGGACAAGCTCTTCCAGCTGAACGTGCCCTACTCCACCTGCAGGTGATTCACAGACTTCCTGTATGACAGGAAGCAGTGCGTTAAGCTGGGAACACAAGTCTCTGACTCCAGGTCCATCAGCACTGGAACTCCTCAGGGCTGCGTCCTTTCCCCACTGCCCTTTTCCCTGTATACCAACAGCTGCACCTCCAATCATCTGTCCGTCAAACTCTTGAAGTTTGCGGACGACACCACCCTCATTGGGCTGATCTCTGGTGGGGATGAGTCTGACTATAGGTGGGAAGCTGACAACCTGGTGACCTGGTGTAGCCAGAACAACTTAGAGCTAAATGCTCTAAAGACAGTTGAGATGGTTGTGGACTTCAGTAAGAATACAGCCCCCCTCACCCCCATCACCCTGTTAGACTCCCCTGTCAAAATTGTAGAGTCCTTCCGCTTCCTGGGCACTATTCTCTCCCGGGACCTCAAGTGGGAACTGAACATCAGCTCCCTCACCAAGAGAGCTCAACAGAGGATGTACTTTATACGGCAGCTGAAGACATTCAACCTGCCAAAGACAATGATGGTGCAATTCTATACAGCAATCATTGAATCCATCCTCACCTCCTCCATAACCGTCTGGTACGCTGCTGCCACTGCCAAGGACAAGAGCAGACTGCAGCGTATCATCCACACTGCTGAGAAGGTAATTGCCTGCAATCTACCAACCCTCGAGGACCTGTACACGACAAGGACCATGAGGCGAGCGAGGAAGATTATGGCCGATTCCTCCCACCCTGGACACTCTCTGTTTCAGCTACTCCCCTCCGGCAGAAGGCTTCGGTCCATCAGGACCAAAACCTCATGCCATAAAAACAGTTTCTTCCCATCTGCTGCTGGCCTGTTAAACAAGGCCAAGGGCTTACACTGATTTTAACATTTTATCTACATAATGACACCTTGCCGATATTAACTATGTTAATCTATTTGTATTTTTTATTTTTAAACTATATCTTAAAGCTATTTTATATTCGATATTTATTCAATTTTATATACTTCAGTCCCTTGGTGTTAGTTAGACTTTTTAAAACTTATTTAAGATTTTAGATTCCTATATGTTGAATGTATGCACCATCCTGCCAAAGTAAATTCCGTGTTGGTGTGAACTTTCATGGCAAATGAAACCCTTTCTGATTCTGATTCTGATGTAATGTGTTGAATCGGACCTGGATCTTGTGTTTATTCAATATTTTGGAGATATTTTTTGTGATCCCCGCAATGTAGGGTAAAGTGATGGTTTTGAAAGGCTCCTCAAGAGGGTCCTTCGTCATGGCTGGAGTGATAGTTTTGCGAATCATGTAGTCGGAATAACCATTAGCCTTAAGAGCTTGGTGTACGTGCTTGAGTTCACTGGCTATGTGTTCCTGGTCGGATATGCATTGGGCTCTATGGTGCAGAGTCTTGATGAGGCAATTCTTCTGGGATGGATGGTGATGGGAATCCGGTTTCAGGTAAGCATCCGTATGGGTAGCTTTCCTGTAGTCAGAGTGGCTCATTGAACTATCAGGTCTCTTTTTTATTAAGACATCCAAAAAAGGTAGCTTGCCATCTTTTTCGACTTCCATGGTAAATCTGATGGCTGGGTGTATGGAATTGATGTGGTCGAAGAATTGGTCTAGAGCAGACCGGCCATGTGACCAGGAACAACAACGTCAAGTAGGAGCCACTGGTGGACCCCCAGAAGGTGCTGATGCCACCACTGCACATCAAATTGGGCCTTATGAAACAATTTGTCAGAGCTGTAGATAAGGAGTCGGCAGCCTTCAAGTACCTTCAATACTTCTTCCCTAAGCTGTCTGAGGCAAAGGTCAAAGCCGGTGTCTTCGTCGGACCACGGATAAAGAAGATCCTGGAGTGCAATTAATTCCCCAAGAAGCTCACTCGTAAGGAGAAAGTGGCTTGGAACAGCTTTGTCGTAGTGGTTCGTGGCTTCCTGGGCAATGAAAAGGTCGAAAACTATGTTGAGCTGGTTGAGACTCTGGTGAAGAACTATGGCACAATGGGCTGTAGGATGTCCCTCAAAGTCAATATGCTTATCTTGATAAATTCAAGGAGAACATGGGGGCGTATTCGGAGGAGCAAGGCGAGCGCTTCTACCAGGATATACTGGACTTTGAACGCCGCTACCAAGGACAGTATAACGAGAACATGATGGGAGACTACATTTGGGAGCTGATTCGTGCAAGTGATTTACAGTATAATCGTAAATCTCGAAAAACTACTCACTTCTAAATCTTTTGTAGTCATCTTTGTATTACTTTAGTATAAATACATGTTAATTTTGATTCATGTTGTTTTTTCTGACTTTATGTGAACGAAAAGACAATAATTCGCCCGTTTTGTCATGGAAAATAGGTAAATTTCAAAATATCACTGTCCTGGTCACAAAAGCAAAGTTTGTGGGGAATAATAGCCATTTTTTCTTACTTTTTAGGCATTAGAAATTAGGAAATAACACTTACTACCCAGGAACAAAAATTGTGTGACAAAGTGTTTTCATCATCGTCATCAGCCATGATCTATCCACTGATGTACGAAAGCATGCCCACGCCGTCGCCACCCTCCACGTGGCCCAGTGCTGCGACCATCCATCTCACTCGTGGCACATGAACTGATCTCAGGGCTCCGTCTATGCGGTGGCCGTCCTCTTGAACGTGTTACTGGGGACTTGCTCTTTTGAAAAGCGGCCAAATTTATCCATCCAAGGGGGTTGCCCAAAACGTGGAGGCCCAAGCCAGAGCAAAACGAACGACTCTGCTTAAAAATATGTAAATGGGGCTTTGCCCTTGACAGCTTTCATACTGGTAATTAAATACTGCTGAGGACAAACGCTTGTTGGAAAGCGTTGCATACGCCATGCCTAATGCATGTTTTTTTTTCTTAACTTGTTTCTGCACGAGCGTACTGCCCAGCCTCGAGCTCCCTCGATCCCACCCCCTTCATCTCACGACACTCCACTCGGGTTCTTTTTTGTTGTTGCTCACAGTTGCCGAAAGGCAGTTCCAAAACGTCAAGCGGCAAGAAAACTAACAGCACTATCAGAGTTGTGAAGTTCACAGGAACAGTAACCGTTCTAGTAGAGTTAAAAGAGTGATACGGAAGCCACTGACCGCGGGGAGGGAGTGACTGCAGTGAATTAAACTATGTTAATTCCCGCTGTAAGATATGCTATTAATGCATGAATTTCAGTGAGTTCTGGATCACCAGTCTACTCGACAGCTTTTCGTTGAATTACATCAAGTGCAGTGAGGCAGGAACTGAGTGCTTCACCGCAGATATGACAAGTGTAGCAATTCCCTATGCTCCGATGTGTAAAGGGAGATTCTGTATGAACACTCATGAATTGGTTGAAAGCATCTCCATATATAGAGGACCGCAAAGCTTGGGCAATTATTGGTAGTGCAGGCTCGCCACCTGGCTGCTGCCTGCAATTTACATGCACGACGACATATCAATAACTAAGCATTACAATATTAACATTTCCAAGGCTCATTTCTGTCAAGGGAGGATTTTAACTTGAGGGGTCTTCACGCCTGCTAGCCACTGAATTCCATTAATGGGACAGGCAGGATATTTGAGGTGGTTCTCCCCATTTTCCTTCCTTCAAACAATGCCTCTTTAAGCGACACCATCGCCCAATATAGTTGAATGCCACAGCAAGTGCAATGTTTTGTGTTCGACTCGCTGGGGACTGAGGAGGTATAGGCGAATGTACGCGAAATTGGGGTTTGCCATCTGTTTGAGAGGGTCGGAATTGTGAACACACCCAAACTATGGAACGCCTTGCAATCCTGAAATCAGGCAGAGTCGGTCGATATATTTAAGTCAGCTTTGACGTCATATCTCTTTAAAAGTGGCACTGCCTCTTTAGTTTGGTCGGTTGCCCCGGTTCTGTTTTTGTTTCTTGCTCTTCATGCATTGCGCATCGGGATCCTAGGATGGAATGCGCATTATACATTTGAATTATTATTACAATGACCAGTTACACCATGCACGCAGTACATATGTAGTGAGCGACTTCCGACACGCGTTTAAGTAGAAGGCTTCTTATTTATTAAGAGCACACAGGGCGATACACTTCGTAACGCGGCTACACCGAGGCTGCTCTAAACACGCAGCCCCTCTCCGTCCTGCTCTACGCTGGCTGGTCGACGAGCTTAGCGGCGAAGACGGAGCGGGTCCCGCAGAAGAACAGCCACGTGGTCGAAGACGACGACGAGCAGCAACGCAACCAGGACCCAGACCCCACACTAACAGCCCCGAAGCTCTGGTTCGGTGCTCCTTGTATCCGCCTGACGTGGCCAAGCTCCACCTCTGGCCACGCCCCCTTTCTAGAACCTACTAAGACCCTTCGGGATGGTTCCCGGAGCTTCTCGACTGACACCGCCCTTAACCTTAACCCCAGATACGCCTCTTCATAATAAGGCATTATGTAATGCAGCAATAGCCGTAATTACCCCTTGAGGCCTGCAGGTGTCACCCTGTCATTACACATACATACACACCGCACTGGGTTGTGACGGTCGGATATGCTGCGTATTATGAAACACATTGTGACTCGCCTATATTTGGGGATGGGCGGGGGGCAGTGTAGCAAAATCCATGGGGAGCGGTGGCGACGCGTTGGTTCCTGCGCACCGCATTGCGAACCCGGCGACCCGAGTTTAATTCCCGCTTGCTGCCACCAGCGACGAATATTTCAACCGGTCGCGAGCACCCCCCCCCCCCCACTAGGTCAACTCAACCTTAAATGGGTGCAGTAAGCGTAAGCAACGTCAGCTCTGGGGGATACAAAGGCATCCGCGCATGGTAATGGCCACCCGCCCCCTCGTGTGCCGGCCTTCGTAGGTGCTGCTCGCCGACAGCACTTGCCCCAGCAGCACGCATCGGCTATGAAGGTTTTGGCGAAGGGGGCACGACTCTCGACGCGGTAGCGTAGAAGTGCAGCACAACGCTGCCGATTGTTATTTGTCTCTGCACTGCCCTGTGCTGGCCGCCTTGCCTGGGTTGCAAGCCTTCGCGTAAATGGTAAACTCGCGTGGGCCATTGACGCCTTGCCCTAGGTGCGTTCGGGGCCGTCCATAAATGACGTCACGCGATTTTGGACGATTTTTTGACCCCCCCCCCCCCACCCTTTCGTCACACGGCGTCACAAAAGGTCAGACCCCCCCCCCCCTCAAATATGACGTCACAAAGCTCTACCCCCCTCCCCCCCAAAAAAACATGCTTCAAATCGCTTTAAACTATTGTCATTGTAGTGCGTATTTAATGTGGTGCTGCACTCTGACGTTGTAGGAGAAAACATTTATTAAAAATTCTATTTAATTAAGTAGAACGTGTTGTCTCTATTTATTTAAAGTTGCGCATTTTGATGTGACGTCACATTTCTCAAACCCCCCATCCCCCCTCGTCACACATCGTCACAAATGTCTCACACCCTCCCCCCCCCAGGTGCGTGACGTCATTTATGGACGGCCCCTTATATAAAAATTTACAACAACAAAAAACTATTTGCCGGCGACCGGTGACACGCAGACCAACATTGACGAAACCCGAGCGGCCTCAGCAAATCGGATCGCTCGCCGACGCCCACACCGATGTGCACTAGCGAATACAAACGTGGCGAGTCACGCCTGCCCATGCGCACTGGAAAATGCAATTGCTTGGCCGCACCTGCCTGGGTACACACACATGCACGCACGCATTTAAAATGCGCAATTTAAAATCACACTTGCATGCCTGCCAATGCGCACTAACAAGTGTGTTTGTGCAACACACACACATATATATAACCAAATGTAAATCGCACTGTCAAGTCCTATTGCATTATCACATCGCTCCCATCTGTGTGCACTGTACACTCGCACGATGCCCAACCATGAATTCAAGTGTAGCTGTGCTCGCGCATACACATTATATCTAATACGTACGGTGCGACAGAAGTTCAACATACACAGACACGTCCGCCTATGTAAATTAGCAAATACAAATATAATGCCGCTCCTATATTTATTCTAACCCCCCGCCCCCCCTCTATATGCACTGGCAAATACAATAGGAGTGCCGCATTGGCCAATGTGCACTAACAAATACAATCACATTATCGCGCACTTATATACTCTACCAAATACAATACATTGCCCACCCCGCGTCAAACACAGGACTGACGTGCCTACCTATATGCGTTACCAAATCTAATCGCATTGTCACGCATACCTTTATACATTACCAAATACAATGGCACTGCCGCACCTAATTACATGCACGACTAAATACAAACCCTTACCGACTCCCACCCAATGTGTAAAACTAATTGTCTGGTAAGGGGCTGCTGATAACATTGGCACGGGTGCACAACGCGCAATTAATAACGACAACACAAACCCTCGGGGAATTCGTACAGACATCACACGTGTGTGTATGTGGCCTTAATAGGAGATATGAAATGGGAAAAAAGCCCTTCATGGCACGTACATTTGCGTGTTGTTATTATTTTACGGCAGTTTTATTGACGAATATTTATATTTTGTTAAATATGATGCCATGTAATACAATTACACTGCCACGCCTACCTACCAGCATGCATTACCAGATCTAATCGCGATGCCTGGCCAACACAATGTTGCATTACAACATCTATTGACATTGCCACCGCCGACACGATGCACACTACCAAATCTAACCGCAATGCCTCGCCTCCCCACCTACACTACCAAGTCTGAAAAGTGCTGCCACGCCCGCCTGTGTGCACTGCCAAATACAAACGCGCTGCGGCGTGCACGAGTGGAGCCGCAGTGGACGAGGCGGGGAGAGGGTGGGGAGAGCGGGGAGAGAGCGGGGAGAGAGGGGAGAGGGAGGGGAAAGAGAGGGGAGAGGGAGGGGAGAGAGGGGAGAGAGAGGGGAGAGAGAGAGGGGAGAGGGTGGGGAGAGAGCGGGGAGAGGGAGGGGAGAGAGAGAGGGGAGAGGGTGGGGAGAGAGAGAGAGAGGGGAGAGAGAGAGGGGAGAGGGAGGGGAGAGAGAGGGGAGAGAGCGGGGAGAGGGAGGCGAGAGGGAGGGGAGAGGGAGGGGAGAGAGAGGAGTGGGGAGAGGGAGGGGAGAGAGAGCGGGGAGAGGGAGGGGAGAGAGCGGGGAGAGAGCGGGGAGAGGGAGGGGAGAGAGCGGGGAGAGAGCGGAGAGAGAGGGGAGAGAGAGGGGAGAGGAGAGGCAGAGAGGGGGGTAGAGAGAGAGGGAAGGGAAAACATTTTTTGGGTCTTTCATTTAAAAGGGGGGGGGGGGGTTACATAAAGCAAAGCATTAAAAAAACAAAAAAAACGAAATGATGAACGGAGCAAAGTGCCGACTACACCGAGCATCTTCTTGTTTCTTCTGATCGTAAAAAAAGAGAGGGGAGAGAGAGAGGGGAGAGAGAGCGAGGAGAGGGCGGGGAGAGGGAGGGGAGGAGAGAGAGCGGGGAGAGAGAGGAGAGAGCGGGGAGAGAGAGGAGAGCGCGGGGAGAGAGAGGAGAGCGCGGGGAGAGAGAGGAGAGAGCGGGGAGAGAGAGGAGAGAGCGGGGAGAGGGAGGGGAGAGGAGGTGAGAGGGGATACGGGAGGTGAGAGGGGATACGGGAGGTGAGAGGGGATACGGGAGGGGAGAGGGGATACGGGAGGGGAGAGGGGATACGGGAGGGGAGAGGGGATACGGGAGGGGAGAGGGGATACGGGAGGTGAGAGGGGATACGGGAGGGGAGAGGGGATACGGGAGGGGAGAGGGGATACGGGAGGGGAGCCGCGCTCTCTCGCTCTCTCCCAGGGCCGCGACGAGGGCATGAGAGACGCGAGCCCCGGAGAGGAGGAGGAGGAGGCAGCGGCGGCGGCGGCGGTGAAGAAGAAGGAGGAGGTGGAGGAGGTGGTGGTGTTGTTGGAGGCTCCGACGCCGCGATGTCGTCTCGTGCCAAGGCGCAGGAGACGGTGCGAGTCGTGGTCCGCTGCCGACCGCTGAGCCGCCGCGAGGCGTCCGCGGGTTGCTGCGGCGCCGTGGACCTCGACGTGAAGCTGGGGCAGGTGACCGTGAGGAACCCGCGGGCCGGACCCTCGGAGCTGCCCAAGAGCTTCACCTTCGACGCCGTCTACGACTGGAACTCGAAGCAGGCCGACCTCTACGACGAGACCTTCCGCCCGCTGGTGGAGTCCGTGCTGCTGGGTTTCAACGGCACCATCTTCGCCTACGGCCAGACGGGCACGGGCAAGACGTACACCATGGAAGGTCCTGGCCGGGCCTGCGGCGACCCGGAGCGCCGTGGCGTGATCCCCAGCTCCTTCGAGCAGATCTTCACCCACATCTCGCGCTCGCAGAACCAGCAGTACCTGGTGCGCGCCTCCTACCTGGAGATCTATCAGGAGGAGATCAGGGACCTCCTCTGCAAGGATCAGAGCCAGCGGCTGGAGCTCAAGGAGCGTCCCGACGTCGGCGTCTACGTGAAGGAGCTGTCGTCCTTCGTGACCAAGAGCGTCAAGGAGATCGAGCACGTCATGAACGTGGGGGGTCAGAATCGCGCCGTGGGCGCCACCAACATGAACGAGCGCAGTTCGCGCTCGCACGCCATCTTCGTGGTGACGGTGGAGAGCAGCGAGCGCGGCGTGGACGGGCAAGCGCGCATCCGAGCCGGGAAGCTCAACCTCGTGGACCTGGCGGGCAGCGAGCGGCAGGCCAAGACGGGAGCGCAGGGCGAGCGACTCAAGGAGGCCACCAAGATCAACCTGTCCCTGTCGGCGCTCGGCAACGTCATCTCGGCCCTGGTGGACGGCCGCAGTAGCCACGTCCCGTACCGCGACTCGAAGCTCACGCGCCTCCTGCAAGACTCCCTGGGAGGGAATGCCAAGACCATCATGGTGGCCACGGTGGGTCCCGCCGACTGCAACTACGACGAGTCCCTGACGACGCTGCGCTACGCCAGCCGGGCAAAGAACATCAAGAACAAGCCGCGCATCAACGAGGACCCCAAGGACGCGTTGCTGCGCGAGTTCCAGGAGGAGATCTCCAGGCTGAGGGCACAGCTGGAGAAGCGCAGCCTCTGCAGGGAGCGGCGGAGGAGTCGGACAAGCAGGAGGAAGTCTCGCGCGGGCGGTGACGGCGAGAACAACGACAAAGATGACGATGGCGGCGACGACGACGACGATGATGATGAGGTGGACGATGACGGTTTCGCCGTGGACTCGGCGGGCGGAGAGAAGCGGGATGAGGCGGAGGTGCGTAGCTGCGGCAAGAAGCAGGAGAAGCGAGAAGGAGCCACGGAGGAGGAGGAAGAGGAGGAGGAGGAGCTGCTCATGGCCGAGAAGGACAAAGTGGTGTGGGATCTGTCCAAGGAGCAGGACGCCAAGGACGCGCTCATGTCCAAGATCAAGGTGTGGATGATTACGCACGCACCGCTCATTCAATCCCTTTCCATTGCCCCCCCCCGCCCCTACTCGGCGCCGAGCAGGGATCGAGCCCTGGTTCGTGCTTGGATGAGGTGGCCGCCACGATTGCTGTCCACATGTTGTTGGGCATCGGGGAGTGGCCAGCAGATGGCATCACTGAGTGTCACCCCCGTCGTTTGCTTTTGGTGACTTTTCTCTGGGTCCTCGAGTCTGCTCCCACATGCCACAACGCGCACCAGTGGAATTTGGCTAAACATTCCAATGTAGAGCCCCTTCCTGAATCAAAAGTATCGAGATTCGCTTGAGGCGTAGTTATTGTTATGATTGTTTGGGGGATTATTTGTGGGGGGGAAGTGGGGGGGGGGGTGATCTGGTTCGGGTGAATTATCTGCCTTTCTCTTGATTGGGAGACTCGATCTCCTGGGGAGAGGAAGATCCTTTGTGAGTCACGCTGCCCCCATGTCTTTCCTCCTCACCTCTTCTGTCAACACAGTCGAGGCTTGGCTTGGCTTGCCGCCTCGACAGGCTTAATGGAGTTCCTGTCACTGAGCTCTCGAAGGGACCCCAGCAGAATGAACCATGCCACACGGGGTGCGGGGTCTACGGGATTAGAGGTGTGTAGGGTCCAACCCCAAGGGCATCCCCCGTCGGATCGACACGAACAGCACCAGACGAATGCTTAGCGTTTCTCCTCCTATGGCCACTGCCCGGCAGTGTATCAAATTCCCACTGCACCACCTCTCTTGCTGCTGCTGTTGCACAGTACAGTATTACTGATAGCAACACTGTAAATTAATTTATTAACCCAAGGCATTCTCCACACGCACACGTCGGTTAGGTCTTTAACCATAACCTCATGACGTTGGTAAGTGCGGGTTGGTGGAGAAGTGAGCAAAGATGGAGCGGGGAACGCTTGTCATGTCCGACTTTAGCCGTGACTGGGAATTTAACTCGGCTATCAGGGTGCATAGCGGGCTTAGACCTCTGCTCCAAGCCTGCACGGCAATAGGGTTTCTCTCAAGCTGCCCTGCAGAAATCCGCCCGTTTGTTGCATACTTAGCGGGGTTCCGAAAACAGCTGCTGCACAGCAAGCAATAGGGTTTCGCAAACTATGCTTAACTTGACGGCGCAACTGTGTTTAAATTCAGCACCATGGCCAGCAGCCTCCGTGTCCCAGGGCCCTGCCTTCGAAGCGATCCCTGAAGCCGTGTGGAGAAGCCTCGCATGATTATAGCAACTCTCGTGCCAATGATTCACCTGCGAAAGCCTCTTTGAGTCTGAAGACTATTTTTTTCAAGAGGGTCCTGCACTGGCATATTTGGCCATTTCCGAGTGGAAACCGGAGTACCGTACCTGGAGAAAAACACACTGTGCGTACGTGAGAGATTACACTATATGCGTCGCTGTACTGCCATCTCCTGGCCAGCTCGCAGCCTGTTGTTTTTCCTAGGCAGCGTCCTAGCCGAGTTCCAGCCGGACTCTCGCATGCTTAACTTGTGAGATTTGGCAATAGGAGGCATATACATTAGTTTGGTTGCAGCCTTGAATACAATGCAATCTGGATGCACATGGATATTAGTGGCTAAATATTTCGTAATGCGAATGAAGCATATGTTTTTATGTTCTATTTCTGTAAATTAAGATAAACTAATTCGACGAAACAGTGTGTGCAGGCTGGGAACAAATGAGAGTTATAATATTTGGTGATTATAGACGGCATGAAATCGGTCGTTCCAGCATTCCTTGCATGTCACGTGACATCAACGCACTGTGTATAATGCACACAGCGGTCGAGTGAGTGACCGGTTTGCAGTCGCAGCATTTCCAGTTACAATGCCCATTATCCCTCCGGTGGATCGATACAATTGCTACCACGTTGCGGGGGAAATCACAACAGTGGATGCAACTTTACAGAGACCAGCCCTTGCCATAGGAATGTGGAATTTTCACCCCTGGCTCAAGGCTGTGAACAGGAGATGAGCACCGCCTCAATGCTCAGTCGAGCAGGAAATCACTAAACGTTGGCCTTTTTGTTTTAGCCAGCAACAGGACAAGAAGACAACTATTCCGGTTTCTTAATTATTTAGGAATCATCAGTACACTATGGCCAATAAAACCAGTGTCAGCACCAGCTCTCAAACTCTTCAGCTACGAGCATCTGCAGTGATGGCACCGTGGGGGCACAGAATTCAGCCTTTTAGCTGTTCTTTATTCAGGGCCTCGCTTGGCGTTTTGCAGCCCCATGCGGAATTTTTGTTGTCAAAATGGCAGTGCATCATGAGCAGAGCGGATCTCTGCTTCGGTGCAGGGCACGAAGAGTGAAAATCAATAAGAAGCGGCCTCGCAGCAGCTGGCTTGGTGGGGAGGCTGAGAGTCGGGCCGGGTGGGTTAGGGGAGGAGTCGGGGTGCCTTTCTGAGAGGAGATGGGGAAAGCGGGGCTTTTGGGAAATCAACATCCGGCCATTTAACACGCGTAGGCTTTCGCGACCATGATTATATTCTTATACGATTTTTTTGGGGGGGGGATTGGATCGCTTAAGTAGATTGTGTGTCGTACACCCTCCTCTACCCGACGCAGCTAAATAAAAGGGTCCCATGGAAATGCATAGTTGTCACGTGAACAAACGCGCCAATGTACTACTGCTCGAGCAGCACCAACGGGATTGTTCCTGGAGAACGATCCACGCTGGGTGTGGACGCTTCGCTCGTGGCTACGACCAACATCATCGTGCAGCTGCCAAAATTCTGGCAATTGTGTCGGGTGGACGAGGGCGGAACGGCGTCAATCTTATTTGCGAGATCTGTCCCCAAAGAAAACTACCGTGCAACATCCACCTGTGTTCACACGTGGTAGCTACCCTACGTTCCTTGTCGCCGGAAGAGACTAAGACGAATGCCGGGCGAACGGAATTCCCATAGACCGGCGTTATTGTTTGTTACGGAAAAGGGAATGCCCAGAGACGAACGGGGCTTCCCGTTTCCCATCACACTCTGTTGCGCATTCCTTCCCCCCGACATTTGCTTCAGGCTGTTGTCCCCCTCGCTGTCGGGGTCCTTTGGGCGACCGCGTGCCGGTGACTCCCAACGCAGCGACTCCCCGATGACGATTCGTACCTTTCGTGCGTTTCAGACGCTTCGGTCTGGGCTTTAGATTATAAACACCCCCTCCTACTGCACCCCCACAACACCACATCCCCACGGTACCCCCAAGGCACCCTCTGTGACACCGCGACTTCAACCCCAATGCTTTTCAAATGCACCCCAGCACCCCCTCAAGACCCATATGACAAAGACTGCTGGAGCAAGTGCTGTTAGCGAGCAGCACCTATGAAAGGCCGCCATGGCACACGAGGCAGTGGGTGGCCAGCACCACGCCCGATTCGACCTAGGGGAGGCCCAGGACCGGTTCAGATAATCGTCACTGATGTTGGCCATGAGCGGGCAATCGAACTCGGGTCGCCGAGTTCGTAGCGCAGCGCGCTAACCGCTACCCTACTGCCGTCAACCCCCTTTAACACCTTCACTGCTCTTCCAAAGCATCCTAACGATACACCCACAGCAATCCTACGGCACACTCATAATGTACAATTTTATTCATTATTCTTGAGCGCCTTGGATAAAGGCGCTTTATAAATCTATATAAAATTAAATAAGTCCCCACCCCCCCCCCCCCCACTGCACACTCGCAGCATTGATGTGACGGGCGTGCAGTGAGCCGTTTAAACAGCGCAGCGAGTGGGGAACGCACGCGTTGTGACTGGGTCGAAACGCGGTCAGCCCTGACGCACGCACACACGGAATGGAATGGATGGCGGCGGCGGAGGAGGAAGCGGGAGGCTTGTAAAGAGCGGCGTTGTTCTGCGAGCGCTGTGCTAATTGCTCGCGCGTGCGCGTGCCTCTGTGTCCCTGCCCTCGGCGGGGGGTGGGGGGGTCGACTAACGATGGCTCCGCTATAGATGGCCCGGCCACAGACATTCCGTCGCGCCGTCCTTAATCGCAGGCGGGTAACACAGCGCTATTGTGTCCCCTCTCGTGGGAGAGATAATTGATGCTTTATATTCTGGGGGGCGGTGGTGGGGGGGGGGGGTAGTGGTCAACCGCTCGGCCGTGTGTGGCTGGGATGCCTCCTCCTCCTTGTGGATGCCTGTGGTTGGCGTTTGCCTCCAGCGGGGAGCTCATCTCTGATGCGCTGCACACACATTACATCACTCGTGCAGAATACTCATCCGTCAATGATAGAGGGTGCACGTCGCTCCCTGACGCAGTGTGTGCATGGCTGGCACGGTGACGTGTGTGTGTGTACATGAAGGCGGGGTGCATAGCCAGACGTGGGACACACGTCTGGCTGTGGCTCTCTCTGACAGCACAGATAGAGAGGTAGAGAGTGTGCTGTGCAGAAGGCCCATTGCCCGAATCGTCACCTATTACAATATTTTTCTACTCATTTTAAGAAAATAATAAGCAGACGATACACCCCCTTCACGCCTCCGTCTCTCAACAAACGGCGGAAGTGTTTCTCACGCGACCCATCAGGACACCACAGCCTTGTGGGAGAGTGCATTGTTTCGGGAGAATTGCTTCAAGGCAAGCTAACTCTGGACCGGTTTTCGACATCATCATCAGCCATGCTTTATCCGTTGCCGGATGAAGGCCTCCCCTAAGTCGTCACCTTCCCTCGTGGTCTAATCTCGCCGTTGCACGTGAGCGGATCTCATTGCTCGGTCTCTGCGAGGTGGACGTGCTCGACAGGCCTCTCTATCCTCCCTTGACCACCGCTTGTTTGTCAGTCTTGACCCTCGGCTTTCGTCCACGCCAAGCCCCCACTTACTTTTCTTAACAGCCTATAGGGTGTGTTTAAATAGGGGGAACGGTAGTATTGCATACGTCTGTGCGGAGTGTCGAGTGTCATTCCCTCCATAATACAGTTTTTTTTTGTTAAATCGCGTAATATATATTTACGCGAACAAACCAAAAAAAAAACCTGTATTTTGGATGATATTGGTCACGAAAGCCTACGTGCTAAACTGTCATTCCCCCGTATGCACGATGGGTCTTCTCTGGGCATTCCGGTTCCTTCCCACATGCCAAACAATTATTAGCGGAATTGGCCACAAACATCGCAGCATAGCAGGACCCTCCTGACAAATTAGTCTCAGGACTCGCTGAAATTTTCCTGGATAAAGAGAGGGCATTATTAGTCTTATTGGTGCAGTCTGTTCTGCTATAACGCGTGTTGTTTTCATACCGCGAATTTTATACAACGCGATGAATGTATTCAGGAACACATTTATTATAACGCAGATGAACGGAACTACGTCACGCAAGTAGGAATAAGCGGTCGTACGGCTGCCTCGGCGTAGCACTACACAAGGCGGGATGCTGCTGGATGCTTCCAGATGCTACCCACGCGCCTCAGTCTTTGCTCGGCCTGGGTCACGCATCTCACTGTGTTATCGCGGACTGTGCCTCGCCCTATCTTATATATTATTAATGAAACGCGATTTTTCGACAACGCGGTGTTGTTCCGGAATGCAACTACCGCATCATAGGAGCACAGACTTTATTGCCTTTAGCTTTTCCTTGCTTTGGTAACGTTTGCTCGATGCAACCCGTGGGGTCCACGGTGGCGCGGTCTCTGCAGGCCATGGAGAGCAAGCTGCTCGTCGGAGGCAAGAATATCATGGACCACACCAACGAGCAGCAGAAGATGCTGGAGCAGCGGAGACAGGAGATCGCAGAGCAGGTCCGAGTCTCCCCGCAACGTTGGGGTTGGAACTATGGTTGGCGCACGGATAGCGGTACCTTCAAACTTGTATATATATATCACGATCGCTGAACGCAGGCCTAAAGATGCAAAACGCCAAGCGACCAGCAACACACGGCATGATTAAAGCTGTAATAGCAAAGAGTTTGTACATGTCTTAGATTGAACAAGATCATAAAAACTAGAGGGTGGGGGGGAATGGGACGATAATGGAAGTTGCATAATCAGTTGGGTTGTGTTGGCGGGGAGTACCATGTTGTGTTCTCTTGCGTTGCCGTATATAAAACTAAAACAAAGCAATTTCTTTCTTATTTTAGCACGTGGCTTATCATGTGGAGGTTTATAGCAGCCAAATACTCTAAATGTAGAGGGAAAAACCGGTGGACCCGGAGAAAAAAAAACCATGGGGATAGAGAGACACACAAACTCTAAATATACAGCAGGCATCAGGGTCGGGATCGTACCCGTGACCTCCTGTATACAGGCGAGGTAGTTAACATCTCCTAGGCACCGTGATAATGATGAGAGAGAGAGAGAGACACACAAACTCTAAATATACAGCAGGCATCAGGGTCGGGATCGTACACCCGTGACCTCCTGCATACCAGGCGAGGTAGTTAACATCTCGCCACAACGTTGCGTGGTCATATGTTGGCGTGGTGTCGGCGCGTCGTTTCGCGTCACCGCTGTCGTGTGTTCGGCGCGTCATCGCGCTGCGTCGCCGTGGCCCATCGCGGTTCCAGAAATGGCGCGAGCGGGAGATGCAGCAGCAGGTGGAGCGTCGCGACGAGGAAACGCTGGAGCTGAGGGACACGTTCACCTCGCTGCGCCAGGAGGTCGAGCTCAAGACCAAGAAACTCAAAAAGGTTCCGTGCCCGGACGCAAACGCCGTTGCCTGTCGTCACTGTTGCCACGCCGCCGGCGGAGCGCCCAGTTCGTGCCTCGCTGCGGCCGCAATCGCAAAGCAGAGAAGTCCGGTTGAGTCGATGATCCCACACGCGCCGCCGCCGCCGCTGCCGCCGCTGCTTGCCACGCCACCGCTTCGTGCGCTGTGCCGGCTTTTCGTGGGCGCTCGCCAAAGGCGCTTGCTCGTCGACACTGCACGGACGGCGGACCTTTGTCTTTGTGCTGTGCGTGTTATTTGTTTCCAGCCTGAGTGCACTTGTCCGTTTTTTTTAATAATTTACCAAAAGAAGTGGAACAGAAAACATACGATTCGTTTGTGCCGACGTGCATGTAAATTAAAATAGTTTTGCATTAGAACCTGCGACCAAACCAACCTGAATGTGTCCGATCGTCAGATCTCACGTTTTGGGCCTGGCAGGAAGCTGCCTGGGATAGTAACAGGCATTGTAAGGCGTGCGGCTGCGATTTGGCCAAGGAGGTGGCAGTAGAATGACGGATTTCTTGAATCTATCCGTGTGGCGCAGCTGTTTGCGAAGCTGCAGTCGGTGAAGGCGGAGACGCAGGACGTGCAGGATGAGCACGTGAAGGAGCGGCAGGAGCTGGAGCAGACGCAGAATGAGCTCACGCGCGAGCTCAAGCTCAAGTACGTGCAGGGACATCCAGCCACCCACTTAGCCAACCGCCCAAGCACCCCAGCCACCCACCCATACATCCACCTGTCCAAGCACCCAGCCACCTAGCCGCCAACCCACCCATCCACTCAATCAGCCACCCAGCCAGCTACCAACCCACATAGCCACCTGCCCACTAAGCCACCCATTCACTCTCAGCCACCCATCCATCTCAGCCACCCATCCAATATTCACCCAGCCACATATTTACTCAGCCACTCACTCAGCCACCTGCCCAGTCACCTAAAGCAGTAAAAAATTTAGTCAAACATTTATTCGATGTTGGTGTTAGAGGCGTGACATTTTGTCGACTACCACATATTATAAGTCGGTCAATCGATGAACACGCCAACCATCTTTTCATACCCTGACAATTACCAAGGTTAATCTTACAGACTGCATCACCAATCACGTTTTTAAATCTTGTCATTCATTCAGACTTGGTTAATTTCGTTTGTCTCATCCGAGTCGGTCAGGCTTTGGCGAGGAGGCGTTGTCAGCATCGTCGCGCTTGACGATTTTCATCCGTTCTCAGTCATCGTTGACGCAAATAAGAGGCGCTCCGTTGACTAACAATTTCTCCGCTCGTTTCGTTAAACTCAATTGGTATTGGTGCCCGTCCCAACCCACACCCCACCCCACCCCCCTTCCCAGGTACCTGACCATGGAGAACTTCATTCCTCCGGAGGTCAGGAGCAGGTTGATGGAGCGAGCGTACTTTGACGAGGAGGAGGAGCAGTGGAGGCTGCAGCCGATCGTTCGCAACCCTGGGTAGATCTGTCCTCCACCGCCCCCCCCCCCCCCCTGGGGACCCCCCTTGCGTAACAGCCTCGGCGGCCGCAGATTCCTGGTTGGGCTCTTCCTGCTCGGATAAACACGTCTTGATCCACGCCTGGCTGTGCTTCGTCACCTTATCCTGTTGTATTTTACATTCACAGAGCGCCTTAAATCAAGGTGGCGTAACATAATAATAATAATAACAGTACAAGCAGTGGCCACGCGAGAGATGAGGAATGTGTGACTGCGATAGAGGGGTGCGTAGGGGTTGAGCAAGGGAGGGGAAGGAGTGGAGGGGCGAGGGAAGAGCAAGAGAATGGGCGATGGAGAAGAGGTGGACCTTTAAGAGTGGAACGGAAGGAAGTCAAGGAAGGGAGACCTGCTCAATGTACAAGGGAAGTTTATTCCAGTGGAAGGGTGCAAGGACATAGATAATTGATATCACGGCAACACGAGATGGAGCCGGATCCCAGGGGGTGCTCCTGGGCTGCCCGTCTCTCTTTAATTCCACCCGGGTCAGTCCAGCTCGACGACCAGGAAAATATTTTCCACGCCCGGCACACCGCATCCACGAGCTGCCACGGGCCACATCTCGCTGTGGCCCGTGGCGGCTCGTCAACGTGCCTGCCGCACCGGTCTGCCGGCGACCCGGGGGAAATATTCGGAGACCGAACGTCTTAACGCTTGCGTGGTCGCCGCTCTCGTTGACTGCGACTTGGCAGAGCCCAGCAGCTGAAGAGGCCGGTGTCGGCCGTGGGGTACAAGCGACCCGTGAGCCAGACGGCCTGTGCCACCGTGCGCTGCTGGGGCAACCCACGCTTCCGGGTGAGGCCTTCCCCAGTGACTCGATCGTCGAAGTTCCGGCTCGCGATTTGATTTAAGTAATGGCGTTTTTTGTTGATGTTGTTGTTGATTACCTCTGCTTATGTTTTCCAGCTAAGGTTAAAATCATTCATGTGGGTGGGGGGGGGGGGGCGGCGGGGGTGGTGGGGGGGGGGGCAGGAAGGTTGAGAGAGAAACCCGTCGTGAGATCATCGACGGCAAATCGTCGCCGTTTTTGTTCCCCGCGTAACCATGTCCACGCCGCTCGTTGCGCTTGCGCGGGGGTGAGAGCAGGCGGAGAACGTGATGTTCGTCGAGCTGGAGCTGTCGTCGCGGACGACGCGGGATTACGTCGCGCCACGCGGACGTCGCTCCGCCCCCTGCGCGCGAGATTCTCCGGGGCAAGGGGCCTCGCAGCAGCAGCAGCAGCAGCCCCATGCCGCTTCTAGGGGCGGCAGCAGCAGCAGCAGCAACGGCAGCGGCAGCAGCAGCAGCAGCAGCGGCGCAGCCGGAGCGTCTGAGAGCTCCGAGTGGGAGATGAGGAGAAGCAAATCCAGGTGAGGCCTGTCGGCTCTCGGCACTCGCTCTCGGCCATGGCACCCACACGCACCTCCGCACGCACTTCATCGTTGTTCTTATTTATTTATTCCTGTGGTCGTCGTGCAGAACGGCTCTGCAAGTTGTAGAGGAGCCGTGCCGCTCTCCGACGTGTATTGGGGTCGTACCGCGTGTGTTTTTCGGCGTGACGTCCAACGTTTCGCCCCGCGAGCCGTCAACACCTCCTTCAGGTCTTCAGTTCCCCGAAGAAGCTGTCACGGCGCAGCCGCAAAAAACCCACGCAGCGGATCCAGCGCTCGATCAATTGTGCGGTAAATTACACCGCAACATGGACACGTCTCTAACATTTGCATTTTTTGTATTTTGGTGCTCAACAAACAGGACCAAGCACAGCCGAAGACCCGTGTCTGCGATGTCCTTGTTGCCGATTCCGATCTCCGCTCTTGGCGTGCGCTCTCGCCACTCGCAAATCTACCCTTCGTCGGCTTCCGCCATCGCCTACCAACAGTCCTCGTCTGCTTCTCAAAGCTACCCGCAGCCCTCCGCCGTCCTTCAGGGCTACCCACAGTTCTCCGCTCTGCAGGGGTACCCGCAATCCTCTGCTATTCCGGCCTACTCTCAATCTCCGGCCTCCCAGGGCTTCTCGTCGCCCTTGCTCCCGCACGCACACCTCCCCACGTAGCGGCGGCGGCCGCGGCGGTGGACTCGGGACGGGCGGCCGCGTCGGGAAGCTTGGCCGACCCGGTGGCGCTTGCGCGGATGCTTAGTGGCCTGCGCGACGTTCGTCAAGAGTTCAATTTGCCCGCTCGGCAGCCAACCGTTGAGCGTGCGTGGGTGCCACCGAGAGTTCGTGCGGGTACGGGTCCCGACGGGCAGGTCGGGGTGGCACGTGCGCCGCACAAAACAAAAACCCCCGCGGCCTCGTTTGGCGCGCGCAGAGTGGCTGCGCCGGGGAGCCGTACGCAGAACGCTCGCGCGTCCGGCTTCTCCGGAGGCGGCGGCGTCGTTGTCTGCCGTCGTGATTCCTCGAAGGCCGCCGTTCCGTGGGTCGTCCACGGTTCCGTGGGTCGTCCATGGTCGCGCGCGTTCGCGCGACACAACGACAACGGAGGGGTTTGGCTGCGTTATCGCTCAGGCCGGCAATCTCGGCCCGGTGATATTGTGCCAAGGTGTTTTCCCTTGGGCCCCGTTTTTTTTTCTTATCTCGTATTTTTAAGATGCAGCGGCATAGCTGCCAACCGCGCAGGCGGTGCAACTGGGCCAGGGATGGCCGCGTATAGCGTTTCCACCTGTTCCCGGGATCGTCTTCTTTTTGAAGTGGCCTGTTCTGGGAAATCCGTGCATTTTCCCAGGATGTTTAGGCGTCCTGGATTTTGTCAGTTGCGTAATTAAAAATAGTAATACAGGACACATAATGGTAATGCACCGCGTAAAACGATGCGTTCGCACGTAAATCTCCCCTCTGCCAGTGTTGTGAAGTATCTTTCTGCTTCCTCTCATTGACATGCTCCGGTTTTTTTTTTATTGTAACCTCCAGAAGTGGCAACCGTAGCTACAGGGCGGTTGGGGGATGTGGGTATTTAATCCCTTTACACCAGGGCCCCAATGCCAACCAGGCTGGGCCACTGCTCCCACGTCACCTGCACCGTTGCCTTTGGGTGCGGCTTACGTGGTGGACGGGAGAAGACGTGAGCGCCACGCGTGGTCGTACCCAAGCAGGGTGATGGTCAGAGCGCCACGTGCGGCGATTCCAGCCCGGATGACGTTGCCGTTCCGGATACGGATGCAAGTGACGGTCTCGTGGCTCCACCTTGGGTTGTTGTTGTGGGGGGAGGGGTGGAGGGGGGGCGCGGGGGGTGGAGGGGGGGCGCGGGGGGTGGGGGGGGGAGGGGCCCTGCAAACCCCGCGGTGGCGTTTTTAAGTCGTGGGCGTCACGTGCAGCACGTTTTCAACGAGGAATCGTGAAGTGCCGGTCGTGCCGTGCGTATGGGAGTCGCGGATTTCTCATCCGTCGTAGCATCGGGTCTTCCAGCTGGCGCTGCACGCGGCGCGTGAAGAATCGTTTGCCGTTTAACATCGCCGCCGCGTCACCGTGGCCGAAGCCGTTGATGCGGCCGCCGCGACCGCTCGCCGCCACCGCTCGCGGCCGGATCCCGCCGCGGCCGCCGCACAGCAGGCACGCAGTGGTGGGGTTTTTTCGTGCGCGTGTCAAAACGAGTTCCTCCGACCACTGGAGCCCTCCGCATTCGCAGCGGCGTTACAACAGCGAAGGAATCTACGGCCGTTCTCCGCGTCGATCCGCGAAGCTGGCCTGTGACGAGCCACTGCATTGCCGACGACAAAATTCGAGCACTCGACGCTCGACGTCGAAGTGCAGAGGTCCTCGCGGTAGGGCACCCATTGGTCCCGCTGCCGCCCATGTTACGCACGGTTGGCAACGTGCAGTGCGAAAGAAGTTCAACGTACATACGTACGTACATGTTCGCTGCCATTCCATCCTCTGCGGTAACGACGCATCTTCGGAATGGGAGCCGTGTTGAATGGTGCCCGTGAACAGGTATTTGGTGTTGTGAGAAGTGCCGTGGGTGTGGCGTAAACCGTCGTATAGCGGCGACATTCCCACCACCGGTTACACCCCGCATATTATGCTCCCGTGCTGCCCTGGCCCCAGGCCAGACCTCTGGTGAAGCTGCGCCCACTTTCCACGACTGAAAAGCCCCCAGGAGCAGATTTTGCCACCGTCTTGAGCGGGAGTCACTAGACGGGCTGTGAACATGACGGCACGAGTGTGTGTTTGTGGGTGGGATGTGTGTGTGTGTGCCTGCGTGCACTCTTGCTGTGTGTTGCGTGTGCCCTGCTAACAGCACTGCTGACCGTTAATGACGGTTAAAAGTGGGTCAAGTGGAAATGCCACGTGCATCTGGATGCGGCAGCGAAATTGGTTTCTCACATTCTCAAATCCCGTGACAACTTTCAATTTCATTTTGTTTAACCAGGTGAGAACTCGAGAAACTAGGATTCGTCTTATTTCCAAGAGTGGCCTGGGGCGTTCGTCTGCTAGTGCCGGGGCGTTGATTGCTTCTGCCGCTGCTGTGTGAAACCCCAAGCGAGTTATTTGCGGGGGGAATTAAAACATTTGCCAAATTCGGACCCTGACGCCGGCACACGGCTGCCCACTCTTGTGCGTGACGTCAGGGGAATCTTCAACGTGCACTGCGAAGCAGGACGGGCGCGTGCTATTTTTGGATGCCGTCCCACCGCAGTATTAACTGGGGTGGCCGTTGGATTCGAACCACGAGCCTCTGCGAACGCGCGCTACCTGCCGCTGGGCAGCGTCACCGCCGCGCATCCTCGGCCGAGGGTCGTTGTTCGCGACAACGTGCTTCACAATTAGCCTCGCATTTATTAATCAAACCCGTATCGCTGTGCTCGGTGTTTAGAGATCGTGGTCGTCCTTGTACTTGGATTTATGCTGTGTCGTGCCTAGCTTATTAACCCTGCTGTTGTGTAAACAGGCAGTCGGGAGTTTTAAAGCATATTGCTTCAATTTAATTTAAATATTGCAACAAAATAAAGTTTGCGCCCGCTATCATTTACCCAATTTTAACCGCGCGTCACGACGCCCAGAGTGGTCGCATGTGAACGGCGAGGGAGCGCAGCCCACTCTGAACTTCTGCAGTAGCATCTGTACGAACGGTACCCTTGCAGGAGACTCAACATCGCCTGCTCGCATCGCTGCCCTTGTTTCTCAAGTCCAGGTGCAGCCCTGCAATTGCTTGCTCACGCCGATGCTGACAGAAGGGGCCTCCGCTCGAGGCCTCCATGGAGAGGCCACTCTTTACGGTATTTTTTTCGTGTTTTTTCCAAGAGAGTCGCTGAGCTCCAAGGCCCTTTTTTCAGGAGGGCCTTGCCAATTTTTTGCAGCAGAGGGGGCGACATTGATGTCATGCCATTTGAGTGATTTTGCTAGTCATGTGTCAGTATTGGAATGTGGTTTGGCCAATACAAGTTGCATTTTATGGGTTTTTTTTGTTAGCTATGGGAGGAAACCGAGAAGAACCCGGAGGCTCCACGCAGAACAGGAAGAGAACACACAAACTCCACACAGAACAGAGGGAGAACATACAAACTCCACGCAGAACAGAGGGAGAACATACAAACTCCACGCAGAACAGGAAGAGACCATACAAACTCCACGCAGAACAGAAGGAGAACACACAAACTCCACGCAGAACAGAGGGAGAACATACAAACTCCACGCAGAACAGAGGGAGAACACAAACTCCACGCAGAACAGAGTGAGAATATACAAACTCCACGCAGAACAGAGGGAGAACACAAACTCCACGCAGAACAGAGTGAGAATATGCAAACTCCACGCAGAACAGGGGGAGAACATACAAACTACACGCAGAACAGGGGGAGAACACAAACTCCACGCAGAACAGAGTGAGAATATACAAACTCCACGCAGAACAGAGGGAGAACATACAAACTCCACACAGAACAGGGGGAGAACACAAACTCCACGCAGAACAGAGGGAAAACACACAAACTCCACGCAGAACAGAGGGAGAACACACAAACTCCACGCAGAACAGGGGGAGAACACAAACTCCACGCAGAACAGAGGGAGAACATACAAACTCCACGCATAACAGGGGGAGAACATACAAACTCCACGCAGAACAGAAGGAGAACACACAAACTCCACGCAGAACAGGGGGAGAACACAAACTCCACGCAGAACAGAGGGAGAACACACAAACTCCACGTAGAACAGAGGGAGAACACAAACTCCACGCAGAACAGGGGGAGAACACACAAACTCCACGTAGAACAGAGGGAGAACACAAACTCCACGCAGAACAGGGGGAGAACACACAAACTCCACGCAGAACAGGGGGAGAACACACAAACTCCACGCAGAACAGAGGGAGAACACACAAACCCCACGCAGAACAGAGGGAGAACACAAACTCCACGCAGAACAGAGGGAGAACACACAAACTCCACGCAGAACAGAGGGAGAACACAAACTCCACGCAGAACAGAGGGAGAACACAAACCCCACGCAGAACAGAGGGAGAATATACAAACTCCACGCAGAAAAGCGCCCACGTCGGGAATCGAACCCAGGAATTTGTTTTCCTGCGAGGCGCGAGTATTGCCACCGCACCTCCCTACCGCCTACTCTTCGTCGCCAGTCAGATGTCTTGGTAGAGGTGTGAGTACCCACACTTTACCCCACCACACGCGAACTGCCATTGGACGAAACTGTGGTTCTAACCCTTTGCACTGCCGGGTGAACAAAGACGGCGGCTTGAGGGTGGAATTAATAAAACTCCCCACCCCCCCCACCCCCGTTTCAACTTCCGTTGCGGGAGATGGAATCTAACTGGCGACATCTAGGTTGTAAGTCCTTTGTGCTGACCATTACACCGATGTGGCAGCATCCCGGATAAGTGGTGGGGGTCACAACTTGGCAGCATTGTGGCTTCGTGGACTGAATGAATTCCCCCCTCCCTCCATCAGGTCTCCACGCTTGTTCGCCAAGGCCTAATTACGTACTTCCTAGTTTCACCGCAGTCTCCCCAAAAGAAGCTGTGGCTTCCTCCCGTCTCCGAATGCCGATCATTTGAATGCGAGATTAGTTATTTATTTTAAGGAAAGGTGTGTGCGGTGTGTGTGTGAGGGGGGGGGGGGGGGTATTTGTGATTGGGGGATTGGTGGTGTAGCGGTTAGCACGCTGTGCTAGGAACCTGACGACCTGAGTTCGATTCCTGCTAACGGCAAACACCGATGACGGTTATCTGAATAAATCCTGCTCCCACCACGCCAGGTTCTCATTTGATTCGGCCTCAAATGAGTCACCTGGTGCTGTGTGTAAACATCGTCACTGGAGAGACAAAAGCGGCCGGGCGCGGTGCTGGCCACCCACCCCCTCGTGCGCCGTGCGGGCCTTCATAGGTGCTGCTTGCTAACAGCACCTGCCCCAAAAGTCTGCTATAAGGGGGGGGGACCCTTTGTATTTGGGATGGAGGCTACACATGGGGTAACTTAGGCAGATTGGCATGCAGTCCCCCTCCTCGTTAATGCCCTGTGCATCCAGTCTGAGTGCGGTGATGTGCAACTCCAGTCTTGTGAAGGGCGACTGGTCCCGTGAACTTATTGAGAACCTGTAATAAAGTAGATTTGCGCATTACGTGCCATGATGTTTATTCGATTCGCCCCGTTAATGGTCTAAAATGTGATATCGTCAGCATTTTAAATGTTATTGGCAGTTTAACGCAACACTTTCAAGCAATCGGATTTATGTATTCTCATTTGAGGCGTAAGTGATGCATTGATTCGACAATTCTCAAGCTTGCGATCACAAGTGTAAGAGTAGACGCTTTTATATTCGTAGCATCGTCTCATCATCCATGGTCAATCCACTGCTGGATAAAGGCCTTCCCAATCCGACCGCCATCCCTCACTATCCTGTGACGTAACAATTGTATGCAATGGCTTCACGTGACCCCTGCAGCCACTCGTGGCCGCTGCATTCACCACAATGTACAAATAAAATGACTTGATTTTTATAAATCCAACCGCAACCCTCCATTGCTACAATTCATCGACTTGCCAGGGAGAGGGCTGGATCATTACTCCTCTGTAACGCATGTTGGCAGAGCTCTGCTTTAAGCGTTGATAAGAGAGGCCTATGGAACATGGATACACGGGGTGGTGGTGCTGCGTTGTGGTCCAGTGTCCCTGGTTTCCCAAGGAAGATGTGAAGCTTGAATTGCCATGCACTTTCTAAAAAAAACAAATTCTGGGATCTGGAACTCGGGTGCTGTGTAACCCAGCGCTACAGGGTATAACATTAAAAGCCTCCCAGAAGCATCCAGTGTCATACAAATGAGGCGGACGTGTGTATTCAAGATGTGGGGACTGGTTTTGTGTTGAGTGGTCTTGAATTCTTAAATGAATTGGGGCAGGCATTGCAACACGCCAAGTTGTGCTGGCCCGGATTTAATTAACGCTTTGGCAGTGCAGTATTTATTTAGACGAGTGTTATTTTGCTGCGATTTGGCTCTTCTTTCAGCATGCATATGTGGAGGAGTAGCGCACCTCCCATTAGCATGGCTGGCTTGCAGTACGGTGGCGAAAAGAAGTTCAACATGCATGGCGCATCGCGCTACGAACCCAGAAATCCGAGTTCGATTCCTGGCCACTGTTAACATCGATTGGCGAGTGACATCTGCGCCAGCCCTGGGGCCCATCGCACGTCATCAACCCGATCTGACCGGCGTGGTGAAGTATGGTCAAACAAAAACCTCCATAACTAACAAGTGTGTGGGGGGAGGGCGGGGGGGGGGACATCATCCAGCAGTGGATGGACAAACGGGTTGAAGTAACACATGGGCCTTCAATTCCGTAATGCGTGAATGTACAAGTGAAGAAAAAATAAGATTCCAACACACACATGCATCCACCCTCATCACACACAACGGAGCAAATGCAGTACAAATAACGCGAGGCGAACTTATGGCTGGGACGAAACAAGGCGGCCCCGAGGAACTTGACGCCGTGCCAGCGGGACACGTACCGGTTAGGCTGGGGACTCTGGCGGCGAGTGCGAGGGGGTTGCATTGCGAGGGCGCTTTCCAACCAGCGAAGCAAATTGTGAACCAAAACGTGAAGATTTTTTTTGGGGGGGGGGGGGGCAGGCGCCTGAAAACCAGCTGACAATTGGTAAAAGCAACGCGGGCGTTGGCGGCTCAACGAGCTACGCGCGTACACTGCGGCGCTCTGTGCTTGTTGCATCCCAAGAGCTTGAACCGTTTTGACAGCATTATGCACACCCACGTGCACAAACACAGAGGCGCGCGCACAAAGACAAAGATTCCTCCTCCCCGCCCCACCGCTGCCGCCCCTCCGTATAGCCTTGAACGGACTGTTGGGGCAAGTGCTGGGCCGGCAACGGCACACGAAAGTGGGTTGGGGGTGCGGGGGGTGGAAATGCCACGCCGGGGCCGCCTTTGTCTCCCCAGTGGCGATGTTTAAGACGCCGCACCAGGTACACACGTGGCTGGGCGGTGGTCGCTATGCACACCTGTTATCCATCATCACTCCAGAGGCAGTGGGGGTTGGTGGATCGCACGCAGATGGTGTGAAACGTCCCTTCCCGTGGGCGTCGAGGGAGCGCCATACCCTGGCTCGCCAGGAGAATGCGGTACAGCGAAGTTTGGACTGACATAATCTGTCCCTTCCTCCCACGTGTACAATAAACACTCACTAATTGGCTGAAAGCATCTTAATATGTAGGGAACTGCAGAGCAATGTTTGGCGCCGGCTATCGCCTGGAAGCATTCCACTTTGTCTGCGGTTCCTCAGCGATTGTGAGATGCAAGTTGCACGAATGACGCTAAATAAAAGGAATGATTAAGATGTAATTTCAAGGTACTGTACTCATTTAGGGCTGACTCTACCTAGGGGTGGCCCATGACTGGTTCAGACGTTCGCCATCGTTGTTTGGTCGTGAGCGGGGGAATCGAACTGGGGTCGTCAGATTCGTAGTGCAGTGCACGAGGCTTCTACCAACACTCGCACCCATCATCAAAGCCCTATCCAAACAAACTCCCACCGGACCAACACACGTGTGCAACATTGATAATTGTAGGGCGCTGTCCAAGTAATGCCCTGTACTTGTACACAGTGTGGTGAACAGGCTGGTGGCGATTGCAATTGTCCTGGTATGTCCTGTCGCAGGCTGCACGCTGTGGCAGAATTCAGGCGCCCGCCGTTTAAAAAGCCTCATTAGACTTCGAAAATAAATAAAGTCTGACACTATTGCAGATATCACTTCGTGTTGTTTTTATTCACGCGTACACATGGCTACCACCGGGTAAACATGCCATTGGCCCAACGTCGGCATGTGGTCTGAACCATTGCCCCAACGTTGGCATGTTATCGGAACAATTGGCCCAACGTTGGCATGGTATCGGAACCATTGGCCCAACTTTGGCATGTGGTCAGAACCATTGGCAGGTTCCATTTTTACTCCATAAGAATCTAACAATCCATATCTGTGGATTGATGAATGCATTCTGTCTTACATTTGCTTCCATTACTATTACACCTACGCTTGTTTACCCAGGGAAAGCGCCGAGTCTCAACTCTTTTTCAGAATCTTGCCAAGTTTCCGCAGTCGGGGGGTGATGTTGCTACTTGTCCTATACTGTACTCTAATCCAAATAGAGTAATTTGCAGGTACAGTTATTAATTTGTTTCACCATTGGGATGTTATGGGGAAGACGTAGGGCAGCAGTTATGCAATCATTTTGTTTTTTACCAAATGTAGCCAGAGTCACACATTGTTTTATTTTTAAATGTCATCAGCAGTGTTCCATTATAATTATTATCGCTTAGCTGTCACTAGTAGACAAGACACTGGCTTCGAAAATGTTCCTTACAGATTGTGTCCAGATTCTGCAAATGCGTAAGAGTTGCTGGTGTTTGTCATTCTGCCCTGTCTCTTTATTAACAGCATGATTACCGGGACGATACTGTACCCCTTTAAAAACTAGTTTGCTCTGATATACTGTAACCCAATTGATAACCAATTTACAATTACAATACTACGTTTCACCCCGTTCAATAATACCGTTATAATCACTGACAATGCTGTGCACACGTGTTTATGAATGCATGTTTCCTGGTTACTGCCGTGGCTTTTGTCTTATACGCTGTTTCATAAGTAAACAAATTTTCAAAAAAATCTATACATTTTTATCATATATCCTACACGATATGTCACTTGTAATATCATACATTACATGTTATCATTCGTTTATCATCATTACAATATATTAATACTACTCACACAGTTATTAAGAATCCATGGTTATATTCTATATGACGGGATGGCTAATGTATGAACATTCGTCATTTACTGTGGAACAGTTGTGTGGAACAAACTGCATTGATTGGGTCAAACGATGCGAGGAGACCTGGGACGATTATGACGGATCAACTAAAAATAATAATCAACTACCTTTTGTCTTCAAAGTTAAACAAATTAGTTTGCTGATACTAGCTTCTCTGGCCTACCTATGGTGCTGTGAAGAAGGGTCATGCCCAAAAACGTCGCCTATTACATTATAATAGGCGCCACGATGACGAGATGTTAACTACCTCGTCTGGTATACAGGATGTCGTGGGTTCGATCCCGACCTTGACTCCTGTATATTTGGAATTTGCATGCTGTCCCCCTGGTCGTGTGGCTTTTTCTCCAGGGCCTCCGATTTTCCCCCTCCACATTTGGACATGCATTGAGAGTATTTGGCTGCTGTACATTTCCACATTATACGCCACTTCGTTAGGCGATCATTTGTAGTCAGATCGCTTCTGAAAAGGAGCAGCTCATTGGGCCTTACCTGGTAAAACAAAAATGTTTAGCAGTTACACACTTGTCAAAAGATATGGTTTATCCCGTATTCCTGTGCAGGGAAATTAAGTTTTCAATACCATATGGCGTACAGCCGTTTAAATACGGGGGAAAAACAATTTTTTGCCTATTTATTTGTGTTTCTCCCTTGTGATGGGACTTTGTCGGATGAACGTTGAGATTTATAAGGGCACGGGGTGACCAATAAGGTCTGGATTGGTCTGTAATAAGGTAGGCACTGATAAGGAGTTGACAGCGATGGAGTCAGCGTGAGTGGTGTCACGTGTCCCGAGTGGCGTCGAGGACTCTGCGTTGCTGCCCTCTGCTGGCGACGTTTCGTGCTCAGCCGTGATGAAAACACGTTCCACCGAGTCCCGGCTCTCATCAGGAGCTCTCAAGAACTCGACGACCCTCTTCAGAGCCTCCTCTACATCCCCCTGCAAACAACAGTGAACAAAACCTCCTCTACCGACACCGCTTCACACTCCACACTTGACGTCGCAAGCGGGGTTTGGGCAGGACGTGTCGTGGCTAGGATGGACAATGGCTGATGGTCAAGAATAGCGATGGAGCGGCAGCCGGGGTATGGGATGCGTCCGAGAGGAGATGGAGTTATAGAATCAGCTGGTTATGCAGGCGGATTATTGCTTCGCCGGATCGTAATGGTGGCAGCATAGTGCACAGCAGAGCTTTCCAAACTACACTCCACAGATATTGAGTCAAGGAATCTAAGGGAGAGGTTTGCAGTTCTTCCCTTAAGAAACAAACAAAAAAAGTTTAATATGGGCCCATCGTATTGATTTCAGCACTAACAAGGCATCGATCGTGCCTCTTCTGGAGCCACATGGAATAAGAACCCATGACCAAAATGGCCCAGAACGATGCTGAGAGATCCAGTGGCCAAGGTGATGGTGATAGATGAGGTATACCAAGGTATACTCCAACACGAGTACGACGCAAAAAAAAACTCCACACATTAGTCAATAACATTGCCTACAAAAGGAAGGATATATAATTGTCTCGTTTTCATGAGTCGAATATCGTCAGACCTGGGAGGCTTTGCAGACTTGGGCCTGGATAGTTCGTGGATAGGCAGCTACTGTGGATAAAATAGGATATCGTAGACTGCTGCAGAAGCTACATCGTGGACATCAGAAGGCAGCAAAATACATTCTTCTGTGTTCCCCAATCTTGTACTCGACTGTGGTGGGGTAAAGTGTGGGTACTCCCACCTCTTTAAAGACGTCTGGCCAGTGTGGAAGACTCGTCAAGAATACTCTCTACAGGGGCCTCTCCAGATTGCTCTCTCGTGGACGCCTTTCCGCCAGAATCAGAATATGTATTTGTACTGGAGGAATCTGATGTGCTATAAAGCATTTTTTTCACAGATGTCCGGTTGGGGCAGGTCAGAACGTTACAACAGAAAATAATACAAAACACGATAGGAGTACAAAGTATAGGAAAGGCAAACAAATCACTTAAAAATATATTCAAATAAAACTAAACAATTTGTTTATCTTAGCAGGTAAAGGCCACTGAGCTTTTGGCTTCTCTTTCAGAAGCGACCTGGCCATCACAGATGATAGCTCAACGAAGTGGCTTATCACCATGTGGACAATTTATAGCAGCAAGCAATTGCAGGGCTGCACCTTTACCTCTCCCTACGCTCCCGCATTTATACTCCCCAACTTCACCGACCGGCTGTGACCAGCGCGGTGAAGTACGATGAAACAATGCCCACGGCCCCGCACGGCGCAGCAAGGCCCTCATCCAGCAGTGGATTGGCACACAGGGGGCTGTGGCACGTGCTAGGTGGTCAGCTTGCGTTCTCCTACCTGAATCTCCACCACCTGCTGTGCATCGTTCCAGGACTGGGCCTGGAGCTCGTCGAGGCTGGCCTGACCACACAAGCCTCTGTGGCGGAGGTAGCGCATCAGCAACGCCTGCATGCGGGCCTGCAGTAGCTGGAGCTGAAATTGGGTTTGAGAGGAGAGAGACGTCAGTGAAAGCACAACCTTTTCATTATTTTGTTGTTGTCCCTGCGCCAAATTTATTTTGTGCCGATTATGCTCTTGGCGTCATCGCACAAGACAAATAATTCATTTGGAGCTCTCGCACAGCAGTGATAATATAATAATTAAAGTAGCTCCACAAAAATAGACACGACACATCTGAGATCCCTTTAAGTGACCTCTGGTCCTAACAGTAGAAGGCAGCACTTCCCTGCCGACCATGTCACTGACAGTAATGGTCACGGAATGACAGTATAAACAACATTTTTAATTCTCAGAGCTGGATATTCAGACACGATTATTGAGCTGTCGCGATGATGTCATGAAATCAAGTATCCATTTGGATCTCTCGCGGAGTAGTTTAGTCCTTCATGTTATGAATGGCCCACGAAAGTGGCTTTCAAAGAGCCACATCTGAGATCCCATTCAGTTGACCTCCGGCCCACGCAGTAGAGGGCACCACTTTTCCACACGCCACATCACTGACGGTAATGTTTGAGCAAATCAGTAAACCGATATATATTTATTAATTACCAACAGCGGGAATTTAGTAAAATAAGCACAGAACCAAATAAAACGCAATAGGTTTTTTTTTTTTTTTAACGTGCAGTCATCTGTGACTGCGCTGAAACCATCAACTCACTTCACTTGAATCCACAGTTTAATCACAGGTGGCTGAAACCTGGATTCAACTTCTGAGCCACCCGGCCGGCTCAGTGGCGGCGTTTTCCAAACACAGCCTTGCCTTTAAAACGGACGTCCTCCCTTTTGTGTAGCACCAATGGTCAATGTCCATGCGCAGGATGGACACAACGTTCCCAGCAACGGTGGCATTGCCTCTCCCGTCACCGCTGCCACGAGGGACGGTCACGATGGGGGGAGGGGCTTCACCTGCTCGTGGTCTTGGACGGCGGACTCCAGCCTCAGTCGCTGTTCACAGAGGGCGGCGGTTCGAGCTTTTGTCTCCAAGTGCTTCTCTTGCAATTCCCGATATTGGCAGGCCAGCGTCGAGTTACTCCGCAATTCTGCCTCCAGTTCAGCCTGCGAAACGCAACCAGCGGCCGGATGTCGTGAAAAATTCGCCCCCCTCCACCCCCCCCCCCCCGTTAACGGCAGCAATGCGAGGCGCGTGAAAATTGCCCGCGCTCTTGGCCGTATGGAATGAGCCTGCCCGTTTACAACGTACGCGGTGCTTAATGCGTTTAGGTGGCTCCATCAACCGCTTCGATAGCGGCGACTGGTCACTGCTGCGCACACCTCTTCCATAATAGGGAAATTAAAGATGACCCCCCTCCCCCACCACACAGTGCGGTGACTGCGGCCACCCGAACCAAACAATGGGCCACATCGTGAACCGCAACCGCATCGTTCTACGCCCACTCTCCTGCGGACTGGACATGAGTCGCGCTACTCCCGAAGCTATTATCGCAAACTTAAACCTGGGCGTATAATTTACACGTACCTTCCATACGCTGGAAGAAGAACACTATCGTTGGAGACTGTAAATAAAAACCAAAACATCGCTGACTAAGATAACGCCGGAGCCCACTGCCCGTCACCTCGGCGTCGCCGAGGACGCGGGCGCGCGAGGCGACGAGCGCGGCGTGCGCGGTCCGCGAGCCGCGACTCCGTGCGACGCACGCGCTCAGCTCGTCCCGCAGGGCCGTCAGCACGGCGCGCCTGTCCTCGCAGCGGCCACGCAGCTCCCCGGTCTCGATCCTGACACGCCGCGGCACCCGAGGGGGGCGGCGGGGGGGGGGGGTGGGGAGGGGGGGGGCGAGAGGCGAACGAGGCAATCGGCGACGGTCGCTCGCCGTTGCTAACCGGAACGGAGAAAGAGAGATCGCTCGCGGCTTCGCCGACGGCGAGCCCGAGCCAGCGAGACGGAGCCATCGTTCGAAGTGGCGCGTGCACGTTCGGGGATCAAACGCGTTCAAGCGTTATTTTGTTGAGCCAGGGGAGGGCTGAAGATACCAGAAGGAAACTCTCGGCAATGTCACTGTGGCCCTTTGGAGAGAAAAAAATCAAATAGGCACTCTTTGGCCAATGGCTCCTTCTTCAGACCATGAAGGGCCATTAAGAAGGGAGGGCCATTTGCCTGTAATGTCACCTGTTATTTGTTTCTGTTGGCGAACGTGTTTTAAGTTTTTTGTTTTGTTCCTTAATTGTGCTTTGTGCACCGCTGCTAACTCAGCAGCATCACCAGATAAACATTTGCATTGTTTCTGAAGAGACCAGGATGAGTCTCAAATTTTGCAAGAGTGACTTGCGTCGCCAACAGCGGCCACATCGCATTGGGGAAAATAAAATATTGCAAACAGAATTCCCTGCGGTGCAAATCGGCTCGGGCAGATTATCTCAAGGTTGAATGCACGACCGAAGATAAAGTCACGACTGATAGATAACGGTGACAAATACAGGTAACGGTGGTAATGCTGCCCCTGCGGCCTCAATATCACAGGCAGTGTCTACGAGTGATCGACTTAAAAGCTTAGAATTTGAGTGGTAGGATGAGGTGGCCATGCTTGTTCGTTCAGAGGTCACAGCGTTGAGCTGGCATGGCCGAGAACCTGGGTTCGAACCCAAGTGTGACCTGTGATTAAACCGGATTCTCAAGCGCAGCGAGTTTATGGTCTCAGCTCGGTCACAAGTGACTGCACAACAACAAACCCTCATTACGTTAAATTTGACTCCGCATTTAATATGGTGCTATTCGAGTTCTGTCATGCGACAAACATTGCTCTCCATGGCAGGGCGGGTGGGAAAGTGCTGCCTCATACTGCGTGGATCAGACATCAGTTGAAGGAATCACAGAGGTAGCTCCATGACATCCGTTTCTGTGGGCAGCTGCTTTGTGTCGAGAGCGTAACTGAGATAAAATTGGGGAAAATGAAAGCAGGCAACCGCAGTGACTTAGCAGTCGGGGATTGATGTCCCGCTGGGTCTGTCCGAGTTGGTGAGCCGGGATATAGTTCTGTACCCAGCGTCCCTCTCACTGTGGCTGGGGCTACAAGTCACGTGCTCGATGCACCGGTCCACTGTGACACAACGCCGATAGTACAATTCAGACACAATTTGAGGGGTGAAAATACAAAAGAAAAAGTTTCAGGGATGGAACAGCCCTTGCTAATGAGCTACAAGCAGTGATGACGCATCGATTCATAGATTATTATCGATTCTCAAGCTCCCAATATACAACTTATCAAACCGTACGTGAGAATCTATATTTTCACATTCACACGTGTTGTATGTGATGGGTCGGTGTGGCCCTTGCAGCCTCCAGTGGTCGCTATATTTTCCACAATATCAACAGATAGACAAGATAAAAATGCGTCGAAAAAGACAAAGAGCGCGAGCGATGAGAGAAAATTTTTAGGTTGGAACGGCGGAACGGCAGAAAAATGGTGGAACAACGGTGCAACGGAACTGTAAGTGGTTCAGGGCCTCCTCCGTGTTGGTGCGGAGTTTGTCGAAGATGAGCAGCGAAGGGCGCAGGCGGGCGAGCTCCTCGCGCAGCACGAGCGCTGTCTCCTGCATGTGCTGTGCTTGTGGGACCGCCTCGTCCCTCCGCTCCTAGGCGCACCGCGCGCAGTGCACGTGTGTGATTAGAACTTCGTGAAATCAAGAATGAACCGTCCAAGTTGCGATTTTTTCGGGTTGGACCGCACGCTGACCGTTTCTCCTCTCGGTCTTGCGCCACGCGCTGCCGCCGCTGGCCTCCACAACTCCTGAAGATGCCCCACACAGTAGCGCGTGGTAAAGGCTTCCGGGGAAGAAGCAATCACAACACGTAGTCCATCCCAGAAAACGGAATGTGGATTACAAGGGGCTGTAAATAATGCGAGTTAAATTGACGATTAGAACGCGTTCCACGAAAATTTAACAAAAATATTAAACAGTTCCCGCGAGATTCCAACTACAGCCACTTTTAATTCACACAAGAGTAGTCTCGGGGCATAGACGGGCAGGAAATAAAAAGGAATCAAAGGGAAATGGCAATGGCACTCAAGCAACAGAGTAACAATCTTCAAACTAATCAATCCATCAACCGCTCATCGACTGTCACCACCATTCCCTTTAGTCTCACCAAACCGTCTCTCGAAAAGTTCACGAACGCACGCCACACAGTCTGACACCGATAGAGTTGAGGACCGAGGCCAGGAAGCGACGATGTTTTTTTATGCAAGGAGCGGCGGAACGGGCTGCCTACAGCGCACACGGTGGAAGCCGATTCACTCGGGACTCTTCTTCAAGAGACGCCTCGATCATATCCTGGAATCGATCCGCTACTCACAGCGGTGGGCCGAATGGACCTCTCCACTCGATTGTAGCCTTATATCCTTAAAAGCGGACGATATTTTTACGTGGAGCGGAAAAACCTTTCACGAAGGAGCAAGCCTTACATTCGTTTCCGCATCGTATTTGTACGACGTCATTTCAAGGGAAGGGTGATTCCCTTGCTGCCTCACCTTTGCGGCTCGCAGTGCGACCTCAATCCCCGCCGTCTGCTCCTTGAGCTCCCGTTCCATGGTCGCCTTCTTGAGGGACACGTCCCCGAGCTGCTGCTGGAGTGACTCCAGCATCTGCCGTCAGAGCAAAGGAGACCTTCGCGACAGCGTCTTCGGTGGCCGAGTGTAGTTCTCACAGAGCTTCCGCTGGACTTCAGTGGACAGTCATCAACGATACGCGCGACAATCGTTTGCACGGTGCCATGTCATGAAGGCCGTGGTTAAAAGGGAGTATGGGGCGAGTTCAGGTGTCAAATTGTTGAGGCCGGGTGAGAATTAAAAAAGAGACCAGGATGGTTTCATTTTGTAAGAGTGACGGACCTGGGTCACCGGAATGAAGAAAGCGATCAGATAAAAATGAAGAGCAACAGTGAAGCACAAAAACGACCGTGTTGCGGATGACAGCTAAACATGCGCAGAAACAAAAATAATTTCCTGGAACGAAAGATGGCTCGGAAAATCTACATTTAAAAAGCATTTGTAGTAAAAATTAAAATGAAGTTAAAGACACGTTTAAATGTATTCGGGGATATTATTGCACACGTATGGGCAGGGAGACTACCTTGCAACAGCAGACAAGCAGCACTAACTGGGCATGCAACGACACAAGCATCTCGCGGCGCTCGCTGTCCGTGCTGCCCTGCATCTGGTATCCCGCGGCCATCCCTACCTGCTGGCTGTGCGCGTGCTGCTGGCGCTCGCTGTCCGTGCTGCCCTCCATCTGCAGGCGGCGCTCGGCCGCGTGGGCGGCGCGGGCCTGCGCAGCGCGGCACTCCCCCTCCACCTCGGCGCGGCTCCGCTGCAGCTCCGCTCGCCCCCTGTCCAGCGCGGCCTGAAACGCGCGAACACGCACGGACGGGGGCAGCTCGCTCGCGCTCCGCCGCCAGAAAAGCACGGTCACGTCGATACGTCCAGATCGGCTGAAGCCTCCCATATATCACGTGGCTTCTGTGTGGCCAACCGCACTCTGTGAAAACGGACGCCGCTTCGTGTAGCAGCGTGTGAGGCCCTTGCGTAGCTTCTTCTTCCCCTATCCTCATCTTTCCCGACCCTTTGCTCCCGTTTTTCCGTTCCTTTTACATCATTTCCCCCCTATTCCCTTTCCCATTTATTTTCCTTCACTTACCCATTCTCAGAATAGAGACAATTGTAAGGTTTAGCTTCTACATTCAGGGCAGTGGCGGATCCAAGAAGGAGGGGGAGAAGGGGGGTTTGTTCTCCCCCACCCTTCCCCCTTGAGACTCTGAATATTAGTATGTCAGTGATATTTACCAGACAAAATAAATAGATTTTTGTATAATGTTTAGATGGGCCCTGTTTAAAAGCTTTGCATTTCGCGAGTTGGGGGAGATCTGTGTTGTATCCCAACCTCAGCTCTCTCCTTGCTCTTCACCTCTCGCGCCAGGTCTCTCTTCATTGTCTCCACAGTATTCTGCAACACAAACATAGAACAAGGTCCACTTTGACGTCGTGCGCAGGGAAAAGCGACGTTTAATGGAGATGTGATCATGAATTATGTCAGAGGTGATTCTGGGAAATGAGTAACAGTGGACAGCCGTCCAATCAGATGTTCCATTGTCTTGAAGGTAAACAAATAGTTTTTGGTGATCATTAAATATCTATTGAAAACTAATTTTTTAAGAGCTGCTTTTTGTATTAAGTTTCTTGTCCTTCTGCCGCACCTCCGATTAGCACGGCCGGCTACGTACGGTGCGAAAGACGTTCAACATACATACACATGTACGTGCATGCAACACATCCTGCAGCATTAACCAGGACGGCTGCCGGGCTCAAACAAACGAAGCTACGCAACGAGCGGCAAACGCCCTGCCGCTCCACCACGTCTAAACAAAGTGCGTGGCTTATTGGCCGTGACATTATCTAGCCAGCAGTTATAATGAACGGCGCCGGGCGGCCCGCGTCGCTGAGGCACGTGGACAGATCCACGTCTGGACTTCCTCACCTTGAGGTTGGCCTCCTTCATCCGCGCGACCTTCTCAGCCTGCTGGAGGGCGGCCTCGACGCGCGACCTCTTGGCCTGCACGGAGGCAAGCGTGACCGGCAGCTGCTCCTGCTGCGCGGCCATCTTGGCCACGTCGCCAAGGAAACGCTGCGTCTCTGTCAGCACCGACTCCGTCGCCAGCTCACTGTGGTGGACATTCGCCCGTCATTCAACGTATCGACAATGTGAAGCGACGTCCTTCGTGACTACTTTATTTATGCCATTGGATGTCACAGTGGAACTCGCTAATCGGTATATATTACAAGCGTAGCAAGGTGACTATTTTCTTTCGGTTGCTTTTTCTTTCTTACAGTTGTTATTGACGTCGTGCAATGGCATGAAGCATCTACTCAGAATGCTGTTCAGAGCAGTGAAACCCTTGTGTGGTATTTTTGCATTGGTTCTCATAGTTTAGATGGAGTGCTCTTGCCAATCAAGCACTATTTGTGTAACGATCCCCAACTCTGCTGACGAGACCCAGAATATCCCAAATAAGGTCCAGAGTTTGCTGGTTTGCTTGCCTGAACAAATACTGCTTGGACTATTTTGGTCCGGAATGTCAAAAACGCCGATAGATTTGAAATATATTTTGAATTGAATTACATGTGAATACACGGTGAGGCTTTTAACCACAGTGAAACAGTGCTATACCTTTTGGTGGCCTGGCCTCTCAAGTTCTTAAGTTCCAAAGCGGAAGCCTTGTTCTCTTCATGCAGGTGATGCAGCTGCTTGGTGTACACCTGCTCTTTGCTCTGAAGTGCTTTGATCTCCATCTCCAGGTGAAGTCTCTAGCAAAACATCGCCGCGTGGTATTAATTTTGCCGCGAGACCCTTTTCAGCGATGCGATCTGCACAATCAAAGCGGTTCCGGGTGCGGAAGTGGCCACGATCCGTCAATCTTACCAGGTTCTGTTTTTGTTCTTGCAGGACGTTGCAGTCTTGAATAAGTTTATTGTGCTTGCGTTCCTGCTTCCTGAGTATATTCTCGATCTTCTTCACCTGTGTGCATAACCACGTGCAGATGATGAACAAATAAAAGTTGAACATATCCACTGAATGCACTTCTACAAGTTTGAAACAACCGACTTTTCCAACATGCGTTTGTTCTCGGAAGTATTTCATTTTTTTTGGAGAACATTCACAGGCTAACGACATCAGACCAAACTGTAACGTAGTCATATATCGAAGTATATCGTCATCGTTTTTACGCTTGTTTACCCGGGAAAAGTCTCGAGACTCTTTTTTAGGAGGGTCCTACCAAATCTTTGGAGCAGGGCGTGACGTCGCTTTAGTATAATCCCAGCCGAGTAACTTTCATGTCATTTCTCAGCATTGGAATGTTTGGCCAATACCATTGTTTAGGTTTTTTTTTCATCTATGGGAAGGAAACTGGAGAACCCAGAAGGAAAACCCATGCAGAACAAGGGTAAAACAGAAAGATGCCTGAGTCGAGAATCTAGCCCACGCCCTCTTTGCTGTGTGGCAGAATCAGTCTCTTAGAACCAAACGCTGCATTCTCGGGTTAAGCTTTGGGGTTCCCAACATCAGCCACCCTTAGACACCGGCAAGGCATTTTCATTTCCTGCAGTTTTGTTGGTCGTGTGTAGTCACAGTGAGGGGGACAGCGGCCGTGCAGCGATTAGCGTGCTGCGTGATGAACCTGCCAACTCGAGTTTTGATTCCGTGGTGAAGTATGCATAACAAGCCATCAAACAAAGGCGGTTACCGCATCGCGCGCTTTCAGATGCGCTTCTGCGGCCCGTCTGGAACGCTCTTCCTTCCGATATTAGGAAACCACTGGAGCTATGCACTTTTAAATCTAGATTGAAAACCCATTTCTTTCGAACTGCTTTTTGCGTTTAGGTTGTTCTTCCCCGGCACCTCCTATAAGCACGGTCGGCCTACGTACGGTGCGAAATAAGTTCAACATATATGCATATACATACGCAAAGGCCAACATTTCTTAATTGGCAAACGTGACTGTGCGCTGCTGGCTTGTAGGTCGAGAATACCTCCATCTGCTGCTCTGCCTCTTCCGCGTTCAGCTCCTTACATTGCTCCTGCATGGCCTTGTGAATCTTCTCAATCTCCTCAATTTTAATCTTCGATTCGGCAATTTTCCGATCGTACGCGGTGAACAGACTCCGTGCCTGCGAGACCTCCGTCCTGTCGCCCCACACAAAGTAGGCACGCGGCGCGGGTGTGAAATGTGGTGGCGTGTGAACAAGGGTCCTAAGAGATGCGGAAATATTACGGTATTATCCCTCGTCAGAACGAACAACCATGCTTGTATCCCCCCCTCCTCCGCCCCGTTATTAATGAACATGTCCTCTTGTGTTGACTTGGCTCCATACAGCGATAACATTACTGCTGTGCAATGTGTTTATTTTTGCATCTGGCTAGGAGACGAGTGCAAATATGCATCTGCATACATTCGGTACGTTGCTGCCAAACACACAATCCTCGTTCGTTTTGTTTACAGTCAATACTGTACAAGGTGTATTAGTGTGTAAATGCATACATTTTTGCACGTGACTAGGAGACCTGAGCAGATACAAATAAAAAAATATATAGGCGGCGATGCGTTCATGTCTTCGCGGGTTTCTTAAAAGACCCAGCTCACAGTGCCATTAAACCTGGGTCTAGTGAGCCACCCCTGATAAGGGTAGTCAACTTTCCGCCGGTTCCACACGTGGTCCCATTATAACGGGGTACCACCCATGTAGAAAAGAGCCATTTCTTTAAGTGGCCAGCAATTCGGTCCCTCATTGATTACTGGAACATTTCTCAACAACAACGTTCAAAGGCGGTGGAAGCAGTGGCACAGTGGTTAGCGCACTGGAACACAAGTCTAGCGACTCAAGTTCGATCCTCGGCCGCTGCTACCACCGGGGTGAAGTACGGTCAAACAACCCCTATGACTGACAGGGAGCGGGAAGGCCTTCATCCGGCAGTGGATTAACAGAGGATTACACCGCTACGTGACACGAATGCTCACAGCAGCACCATAAAACACTTTTTCGTCTCATCCACGCTGCGTTCAACCACCATACAGCAGGTGAAAAACGCTTCTCTAGCTGCTCGAGTTTGGAATTGCCTCCTCCCATCATCGTCCCTTTTCCCCAAGCACTTACAGCAATAACCACACCTGATTCTACAAACGCGTTACACTGAAATCTGTTATAACTTTAACAGTTGTTATAGTCAACTTTGACAGTGGTTCTAGTTTGCCGGAGCCGTAACACCTTGGGGATTTTGGCCCCGGGCTTGGCAAGGGCCCAAAGAAAAAATAATGAACGAGCACACAGGTGCGTGATGCGTTTTTTTATCTTAACTGCAGCTCTCGCAACGATTGCTGCAGAGCGCCAGTCTCCTCGCTTGTGCAGCGTCGCTGGCGATCGGCGTCCTGACACACGGCGTGGTGCCGCGCCTCCGTCTTTTGAAGCTGGGCCAGCACGGAGCTCAGCACCGCGGAGGCCTGCGTCTCGATCGTAGAGAAAACCGGTGGTTAAAACGACGCCAAAGCGAGCACCTCAATGGGCACCTGCCAATACAATATTGCATTGAAGAAGTAAAATGGACAGCAATATTCCTTTTGGCTGCCACGCTCGCGAGATGTGAACTACCTCGCCTGGTATACAGGAGGTCGTGGGTTCGATCCCAACCTTTACTCCTGTATATTTGGAGTTTGCATGTTTATCTCCCCGTGGTCACATGGATTTTTCTCCGGGTCCTCTGGTTTTTCCCTCCACATTTATAAACATGTGTTGAAGAGTATTTGGCTGGTATTTGGTTTCTGAAAAGGAGGTATATAGCTCAGTGGGCCTTACCTGGTAAAATAGAAATAGTTTATAGGTTATTTTTCCACTGGCACACCACCCGAGCCGAGCCAGCGCGGGGGGCACTCATGGCGAGGGTGATTTTCCACTGGCTATTTGCCGTGCCGAGCCACAACAAACCCATAATGTGCTGGCCTCACAAGACACCTGAATCTAACTTGGGCCAGGCAGGGCTGGGGGTGTGGCTAGCAATGCGTACGATGTCAGTCCGTACACTGTGAGGACACAGCATCACCGAGTCCCCGACACGCGAATCGACGTCAGTGGCACAGCTCGGCTCAGCTTCTGCAGTGGAAAAACAACTTGGCGCCTCCCAAGCCTGAAGCCGCTTGGGTTAATCCGGCCCCCCGTTTCGTGACGCACAACAAAAGATGTCACCTGCGCCTGCGAATGGCGAACGTCTTCCACGGCCGCGGCCTCTGCGCGCATCTTGCCCTCGACGAGCGGGCACTGCCTCCGCACGGCCTCCAGCTCGTCGCGGAAGCGGCCGCCGCGGTCGGCGGCGCGAGCGACCGCGTCGCGCCGCGCCCGCGCCTCTCGTTCCGCCTGCTGGAGCCGAGGGAGCAGCTCGCACAGCTCGGGGGCGCTCCGGTCGTGCTCTGCGCGAGACGCGGCGCGGTTAGTCGCTCGTGCACCGCGCGGAGTGCAAACGTTCGCATCTCGCACGCTCCCTGTGGCTGAGCGCGCCAACTGGTGGCTGTGCGCGTGCCTGTAAAGCAGCGCTGTGTGGAGGCAGTGAGGTTTGGTGGATCACGCAATTTTTGTGAAACTCCCTCCCTACTTGTGGGTGTCGGGGTCGTCATGAACATCTGTGAAAAAGAGCTTTATAGCTCATCGGATTCCTCCAGTATAAATATTCTGATTCTGATGTCCTCGCTTGCTAGGGTTTGATAGCAGTACAGTAAGTGAGTTCATTTCTATCTGTATTCCATCTGTATTCTTTTTTCCGGGTTATCCAGTTTCCTTCCACATGTATAAAGACTCGTTAATGGAGTTGGCCAAACATCCAAAGATAGGACCACAGAGCTTCGGCAATTTCTGGTGCTGGTTCTGGCTGCCTTTCTGCTCGTCTGTGTTTTCCCACACCTCTGATGCATCATTCTCGCTCTCTCTCTCAGAGAGTGAATGAAAACCGTGGCCGTTACACATTCCAGGTTATTCTTTCAGAAACAGATCATCGCCAGTTTATTCGGTACACTTCGCGTCAAAACACGGTGCCTTTTAATATTTCGCGCAAATTTGTTTCACTTTTATCTTTTATTCCAACGTATCACGGTTGCAATGTCAAGAACGTTATGGCTATACGATTGTGTTATATTTGCTGTCTCGAGGACTTTATGGAGCACTCGGTAAAATACATTGCCTGCCTGTGCTCAACAGCGACACCATCACAGGTTTGGATTTACAAATGGGAATGAATGAGAAAAAACGACTTTAACAAAAGGGGAAAACAATACGTGCATTCTGCAATGCCATACAATACGCCTCTGTCCTGGTAACAATGACGATACGTCCCAAGCTGAATCATGAGATGAAGTCACACGGCACATGACGACGCGAGATGATGTCACACACGACCACGTAATCGAAAGGAGAGGCACGCGCATGACTTGTGATGATGTCACACGTCATGAAGAAATAGCAGCAATTTCACTCACTACATTACCTTTACAAAATCTTATCATGCCGCCCCCCCCTACCCACGTGAAAACAAACCGAGACAGGCAGACAGATGGATGGAACTAATGCGTTCACACATTCAACCGTAGTTAAAAAGTTAAAATGCATTCAAGAACCAACAGAGACACACGGAGCTTTGCTCCCTCTCCACCCCAGCGACGTCACCTTTCTGCACATCGGCCGGAGCGTCCCGCAGGCTCGCAAGCACCAGCTGCTCGACGGAGAGGCCCAGCCGGCGGCAGCGCCTGCTCTGCTGCTCCAGCGAGTGCTCCAGCCGGCGCAGCTCGCGCTCCATGGAGCTCAGCAGCGCGGCCGCCTCGTCCAGGCGCAGGTGAGCGTGGCCGCAGGGCTCTGTGCCGGCTCCGTCGCCTTCACTCAACACGGCCGGGACACCAAACACACGCCACGCGTTCAAGTCTTCGACTCCACCGCCACCCATTCTCTCGAAACCTCTCTAGGACTCGCGTGCGAGCATCGACGCCGCGTAGCTAACGGTTCACCATTTCACCCGTTCGTTATTACGTTTATGACGCGCACACGTTGAATCCAAAAAGGGCATTCGGAGGCGTGGGAGAATTCATTAAAAAAAAGACAGAGAAGCCTTAACGGTCGAACGATGAAAGGTCAATGCCAATGTGCAGCACGGTGACAGAGGAGGAGGTGAATTCCAGACGACCACCGCCACGACAGAGAAGCGACATTCACCTCGTCCGGAGGCCGATGGAAGGTTGCTTCACCGATGCCATTATTGTGTTAAACAACTCTTTTTTATATTCTTAGTTTTTTCGGTAAAGTCACGTTGAAGAGAAACAACAAAATAATAAAATATATATAAAACAATAAAAAATTCTCACGACGTTTCGACCATAACTCAAACGGTCATCTTCAGGTGTGTTGGTTTGCATAAATTTATTTTTAAATGGCGCATTGTTCACGCTTACAGTGGCTTTCAGACAGCATACATTATAAAAAATTTCGGCTCCCCCCTCCTCTTTCCAAAATATAGATGGACTAGTCTTGGGTAAACTGCCAAATCGCTGCGCGTGGCGCTAACGTTTTTTATAAATAAATAAATGCGCCGTTTAAAAATAAATTTATGCAAACCAACACACCTGAAGATGACCGTTTGAGTTATGGTCGAAACGTCGTGAGAATTTTTTTATTGGTTTATATATATTTTATTATTTTGTTGTTTCTCTTCAACGTGACTTTACCGAAAAAACTAAGAATATGAATTACTGCAGTCACGAAAGCTTTAAATCAAAATTTAACTCTTTTTTAGTTGTAAATGCCACTTAACTGCTACCAGACTAATGTATATGGTGCTATTGGTTACACAATGGCAGTGACGTGTTTACAATCAAATCATTGTTAGACGTGGTTACAAAATTAAGATAAGGCAGCATTGTTAATTGACAAATAATTAATATATTTTAATCATGCTAAACTCCAGCTTACATATGCATGGGTTATTATTCAGGAAGAGCGGGAGATCGTGGAGCCTTAACAGTCGTGGAGACTATTAGTCTATTGATGCAAGAAATGTTTTTTTTCAGGAAGCCAATTTTTTTTACTTTATCATAATATAATAATGATTTGGATTGTTGGATCTCGAAGCTGTATGTCAACAACAATTTATGTTAAATAATGCGGATTAAAGATTGCATTACCTTAGATTCTATCAATAGGGACCAAGCACACGTAACCGGAGAATATAAAATGACATTGAGTGAAAATGTATAAATTATATAAAATCAAAACGCACTATCGTATAGGATACCATCCTATGAGGTGTAACCTATTTAACATATGGACACGATCTCGCATCAATAGTCATAGGAAGCGTAGCTACAAACGAGTTCAGGATACATTTCTGGGGAAAGGCGGTTAACGCAGTGCGCTATGAACCCACCGAACCCGACTTTGAATCCCGCACGTGGCTAACGCCCGTGGTGGCGAGGGATATCCCAACCGGTCCTGGGTACCTTCCCTCCCACCTTCACTAACCTGCACTGACCGGCGCGGAGAAGTATGATCAAACAACCCGACCACCGACACGACACTTTCGTCCAGCAGTGGATTAACAAAGGGCTGTACATTATTTTTGCATGGTGTAAACGCCGCAGAAATCGGTAAATCGATAGCGTCTCCCTGGCGAAAGCAACTGGAGAACTCGTGTCAATATTGCCTGAACTACAAAGCGTTTCTCATTTTTGACAAAAACACCAGTGGCCAATAAACCCGCTGTCGATACAAACATAGCCGCTCAATGTAGCAACAGCACGGAGCTATTGAAGAAAACATTCCACTTCTAAAAAAACAAGTGTTGACAAAACCCATCACTTATCAGGTTCGAATGGACATTTCCTTCCCCCAGGTAGTAGTAATAAATAATAATAACAGAGTAATGATGCCAATTAGCAAAGGGTCCCTTGAAGTGTCAAGCATATATTCCCTTTAAGCGAGCAGCCATCCGTTCAAGTGCCTCACAAGAGATTACCGCTGTAACGCACTCTGCGCGGTGCTTCCACTAAGCACGTGATCAGTAAAGCACGCGTGCAGCATTCACTTGGGCAAGAAGCCACGAGCGTTTCGTAAAGACACCGGGGTGAGACTATCACTACCCCTTTCTAAGTGCGCGTCTGTGCCAAGACAGCAAGGGGGCCAGCATGGCACCGGTGTTTTTCCACTGGCTATTTGCCGAGTCGGAGAGGAGAGTGGAGGGAGCCCATATGCAAATGGTCATGGAGCAGCTGTTTCTTTCAGAATTGCAGAAAACTATCTGTAGGTAAAACAATAATGTTGTACTCTAAAGTAATAATTAAACATGCCCGCAGTGATATTTGCATTTGTGTGTATTGGTTTCAATGCTTTAAAGCTCCCGTGTGTGTGTTGATGAAGCAGAAACTCTATTGTTTAGCAACCTTTACTTGAATTGTCGTTTTTTCTGCACCTCGGCTGTAAATTCTATGAAAAAATCACCCTACCAAAATAATGTCTCTCATTGCGTCTCTTTATCTCATACTAGCTTCACTACCCGGCTTCGCCCGAGACTTGGATTCTTGTCTTGGATTCATAGACGGCCTACGCGGAGGGTTGGGGGGGGATGACGTCAGCAGGCACAATGCGTCACGCTGCCGCGCGCGGGTGACATGACAGAAGTGTGACGTCACAGCTCACTTGCCGTGTAAAATATATACATAATTGCGCACCCCCGCCCCCCCAAAAAAATACAAAAGTCTATTTTTATAATTTTTGCATGGTGTACAGTCTGGAAAGTACCCACATGGCAAATTTCAAGTTTGTTGCATGTCGGGAAGTATGCTAAACATTTTGAACAGACACACATTCACAAATTTCCCTTTTATATATAGATATATCTCTCTCTCCGTCTGTTTACTACCACTGCGTATACATCTCCCCGTCTCTCTCTCCCGTTTAGTTCAATTGCAGCATGTGATTTTAACTGTAGTTCAGCTGGCAAGCAAAAGCCCTTGGCAATCGTGCGTGCTGTGACGATCATACCTTTTGCGTACATTTCTTTGCCTTCTACACGAAGGTCCATTTGGTCCAAAACATTGTGTTGTTCACCTTCACGATTACGTCTGAAACATAAATATAAGAATGTAGAAACCCTCTTCGGTTAGATGCACATGTGTTTCTATTTTTTATGACATCTTAATTTATACGTACGAAGCATCATGAGTTTGTTGTCCTTCCCCCGCACCTCCGATTAGCATCACCGCATAATGTATGCGTATGGGTTTTTATGATGTAAAGGCAAAGCTATAGACGAAAGTGATTACATACCTGGGCATTATTGGACGTGGAGAGTCGCATGAGATGTTTTTGGAGGTCTGTGAAGCACATACGTGAAAAAGACACATTCAGCATGAGGGCTGTTATGTTTATTGTGTAAAACTGTCACAATCTTCTCACATTTGTGGCGAGTAACACATGACCTGGTACCTAGGCCAGACCCCCTTCGCCAACCCACACTGACCAGCATGGTTAAGTATGAAAGAAACCCCCATAACTGACAAGGCATAGGAAAATCCTTCAGCAGTAGATTGACAAACAGCTGTGAACTATTATCATAATTATTATTTCTTATTAAACTGGCCGATGGTCAAGAATAATAAAAGAGTAGCAACGAAGTAATGGGACGCTGGAGGAGATGCAGTGATGAAATCGGCTCATGTGCATGTTTTAGATGGATTATAACATCGGTAGATCGCGAGAGGTGGTGGCAGCTTTTGGGAGCCTTTCATCCAGCAGTAGATTGACCATGGCCTATGATGCTGATGATGGTTGTGAAGGGCACCTGCTGAGACCACCCATCTGTACCTTTATCTGCAGATGCTGGATGAGTTGCAGGACTCTCTTGGCGAGAGGAGATGGCTCAGGCTCGGGTAGAGCCTCCTGCACAGCTTCTGGCTGTGGGTCGGTGTGCAGGCCCCTCTCTGGCTCGCCTGCACACGCGTATACGCAACGGGGACCACCGCATGAGAAGAGGCAGCAGGAGCAGCATTAGAGCTGAGGCAATTAATCCATTAAGCAGGCTAATCGACAAAAAATTGTAAACGACTTATTTTGCTTTGGTGGATTACTCAGACCCCTTTAAAAATGGTGGCTGCCCCAAATCAGTTTGCCTCCAGAAGGAGGGAAACCCCCTAGAAGCCACTGACATTACCAAGCCCCACCCATCATCTCCCATCCAGCAGCACACGTGGGAAAATAGATATTTCTTTTTTCTCCCCATAGAATTGAGATTCTACTGCTTAACTTTTTGTGGTTGTAAAGGTCCCAACACGCGGAGTGAAAAGTCGAATATGCCGAATGGCATGCGACACAACGCGAAAACACATCGGAGATTTATGCAACACAACTGCAAAATACATACGCTGTAGAGGCACTGATAGACTGGAGTACGCATGTGACTGGCAGCCACGGATGTCGCGAGAGGTTTACAGGATGTGTTGTGCTGGGGAGCGACAATATATTTCTTGGTTCGACGACCCACAGACCCTCTTGAAATTAAGCCCTGATTTCGATAGAGTTTTGTAATCTCCTACGGGGGACATCTTACCATCACATTCAGTGAGCACATCTCTAGATGCAGAGCTCTTATCTTGTCGAGGGCCAATAGAGTCTTGATCGGCGCTCTCTGCTTTTACGATAAAAGGGCAGCCACGAGTCAAGTGAACGCAGCGTCCCACATACATCACCGTACGGAGTTAATCACACAGAGTGGTGCACCCTGGCCAAACCTGCGGTCTGCTGGTGCCCAGCCCATCTTGTGGTGAGGGCTGAGTGCTCCGTGTCTGGCATCACCGCAAAATCTGTGGGAGGCAAAGCGCACGACAATAACAACAACAGCAGAGTATAGTGATGGCGTTTGTCACAAGATGTAGCAACGCCTGTGGCCAAGTCATCTGAAATGTGCCAGATATAATCAGATATCTCGCACAAAGGTACTGTATTATTTTATGTTCATAAAGTGTCCAAATTCAGTTGCATCTCGAGTCGGTGTATTATTTATTATGACAGTATTATTACACTTGTTTACCCAGAAAAGCCTGGCTTGAGGCTCAATACTCTTGTCGGAGGGTTCCTGTTTCGTTTTCGCAGCAGGGGGCGATGTTGCTACGTTCACTGCAATCCCCATCGAGTCGTTTGCGGGGTGGTTTTTCAGCATTGAGATGTTAATTACAGTATTTGGAGATGTTAATTACAGTATTTGGCGATACTGTACTGCCATTGGCGGTCGTGCACGAGCACAAATAACAACACATTCGTCAATAACATTGCCTGAAGAAAAAAACATAGAATAGTTGACGTTTCGGGCATTGGTCTTTCACAGCACAGAGAGTTCGCTCTACCTTGCCCAAAAAAACATCGTTTATTTACTTTTTCAAGGCGGCGTTATTGCCAAATGTGTTGAGTTTCTCCGCTACATTGTACGTGAGTTTTCATTCGCTGAACATAAATGTTTTAATCCATACTTTCGTGCAGAAGGCTTAGTTTTGTATGTACCGTACAACCTGGCTCCTGTATTTTAAATACGTTTTTTTATGAAAACAGGTGCATCATGGAAAGAAAGGAGGCAAATACTGCACAATACAGGACTTGTTATTTATTTGTGAAGGCACAAAGTCACTCGCAGATGAGTGGGCCCTGAACGAGGCAGGGAGTTGGCAGCACGGATGGCATTGATGGTGGAGTTGAGAGTCGAGTTGAGATGGAGTTAAGGGTGGATTTGAGATGGAGTAGGGTGGAGTTGAGATGGAGTTGAGGGTGGAGTTGAGATAAAGTTTAGATGGAGTTGAGGGTGGAGTTTTAGGTTTGAGATGGGGTTGATGGTGGAGTTGAGGGTGGAGTTGAGATGGAGTTGAGATGGAGTTGAGGGTGGAGTTGAGGGCGGAGTTGAGATGGAGTTGAGGGTGGAGTTGAGATGGAGTTGAGGGTGGAGTTGAGATGGAGTTGAGGGTGGAGTTGAGGGTGGAGTTGAGATGGAGTTGAGATGGAGTTGAGGGTGGAGTTGAGGGTGGAGTTGAGATGGAGTTGAGGGTGGAGTTGAGATGGAGTTGAGGGTGGAGTTGAGATGGAGTTGAGGGTGGAGTTGAGATGGAGTTGAGATGGAGTTGAGGGTGGAGTTGAGATGGAGTTGAGGGTGGAGTTGAGGGTGGAGTTGAGGGTGGAGTTGAGATGGAGTTGAGGGTGGAGTTGAGATGGAGTTGAGATGGAGTTGAGGGTGGAGTTGAGATGGAGTTGAGGGTGGAGTTGAGGGTGGAGTTGAGATGGAGTTGAGGGTGGAGTTGAGATGGAGTTGAGGGTGGAGTTGAGATGGAGTTGAGGGTGGAGTTGAGATGGAGTTGAAGGTGAAGTTGAGATGGAGTTGAGATGGAGTTGAGATGGAGTTAAGGGTGGAGTTGAGGGTGGAGTTGAGGGTGGAGTTGAGATGGAGTTGAGGGTGGAGTTGAAGGAACAACGAAGGCAGCAGAGGAGAAGGGGCCTCTCTTACAGAGTGACGACCGACCTGACGTTTTGACAGGGCAAACACACATCGCTCAAGAATAAGATAAGGGCCGTCCATAAATGACGTCACGCGATTTTGAACGATTTTTGAGCCCCCCCCCTTCGTCACCCTCTCAAATATGACGTCACAAAGCTCTGCCCCCACCCCCAAAAAATATATTAAACATGCTTCAAATCGCTTTAAACTATTGTCATTGTAGTGCGTATTTAATGTGGCACTGCACTCTGATGTTGTAGGAGAAAACATTTATTAAAAAGTATTTAATTAAGTAGAACGTGTTGTCTATATTTATTTAAAGTTGCGCATTTTTATGTGACGTCACATTTCTCAACCCCCCCCCCCCTTGTCACACATCATTACAAATGTCTGACCCCCCCCCACCCCTAGGTGCGTGAGGTCATTTATGGACGGCCCCTAATCCGGCGAATATGGTCACTTGCGGCGGCTGCCTCAACTTTACAACGCATTCAAACACATTCCTGCGGAGAGAGCTAGTAGGAACGTTGGGTTGCTCGGTCAATGGCCAGGGTCAATGGCCAGGGTCCACGGCACCTCGTGGTGTATTCCGCAAATATGCCCGACTGTGAGGGCGGGCACAAGCCGGTGTGAGTAGGTTAAACGTTGAGTTTTATAAGGGCACCACGGGGTGACCAGCCCCTCCCTCCCACCCCCCACCCAGCCCCACCCCTTCCACCCCCCATCCAGCCCCACCCTCCCCACCCAGCCCCTCCCCACCCAGCCCCTCCCCACCCTCCCCTCCCCACCCAGCCCCACCCTCCCCACCCAGCCCCTCCCCAACCAGCCCCTCCCCACCCAGCCCCACCCTCCCCACCCAGCCCCTCCCCAACCAGCCCCTCCCCACCCAGCCCCTCCCTCCCCACCCTCCCCTCCCCACCCAGCCCCTCCCCACCCTCCCCTCCCCACCCAGCCCCTCTCCACCCAGCCCCTCCCCACCCAACCCCTCCCTCCCCACCCAGCCCCTCCCTCCCCACCCAGCCCCTCCCTCCCCACTCTCCCCACCCTCCCCCACCCAGCCCCTCCCTCCCCACCCAGCCCCTCCCTCTCCACCCTCCCTCTCCACCCTCCCCACCCAGCCCCTCCCTCTCCACCCTCCCCTCCCCACCCTCCCCTCCCCACCCTCCCCACCCCTCCCTCCCCACCCTCCCCTCCCCACCCAGCCCCTCCCTCCCCACCCAGCCCCTCCCTCCCTACCCAGCCCCTCCCTCTCCACCCTCCCCTCCCCACCCAGCCCCTCCCTCCCCTCCCCACCCAGCCCCTCCCTCCCCACCCTCCCCTCCCCACCCAGCCCCTCCCTCCCCACCCAGCCCCTCCCTCCCCACCCAGCCCCTCCCTCTCCACCCTCCCCTCCCCACCCAGCCCCTCCCTCCCCACCCTCCCCTCCCCACCCAGCCCCTCCCTCCCCACCCAGCCCCTCCCTCCCCACCCTCCCCTCCCCACCCAGCCCCTCCCTCTCCACCCAGCCCCTCCCTCCCCACCCAGCCCCTCCCTCTCCACCCTCCCCACCCAGCCCCTCCCTCCCCACCCTCCCCTCCCCACCCAGCCCCTCCCCACCCTCCCCTCCCCACCCAGCCCCTCCCCACCCAGCCCCTCCCTCCCCACCCTCCCCTCCCCACCCTCCCCTCCCCACCCAGCCCCTCCCTCCCCACCCAGCCCCTCCCTCTCCACCCAACCCCTCCCTCCCCACCCAGCCCCTCCCCAACCCTCCCCTCCCCACCCAGCCCCACCCATCCCATTTTTGTATGCACGACGGACACAATAATCCCCTGTGCCCGGGCTGGTGGTGTGTAACCAGGAGGTTCCTACCAGTAGTATAGCCGTCTTGTAAACTCAACTCGCGCGGGCAAAAAATAAATAAATCCTTCGTCCCCACACCGCACCTCCGGGGGTTGAGCACGGCCGTCAACGTAGGGTGCGAAAGAAGTTCAACGTGCGTGCGTGCGTTACAGTAGGAGTACCTGATGGGGGTGGGTGGTTGTTGAGAGAGGCGCTGTCAACTGCGCGTGATCGACTCGCCGGCTCCCGCGAAATCGCGACGGCGTCGCTGAGGTAAAAGCGCCTCGTCGCTAAAGCCTGTCGCCGTGAAGTCTGCTGGCGACCACCTCGCCCGAAGAGTTGAGGACGGGGAACAGTCGGTACAGCGGCGGCGGCGTCCCCGCGACTCCTCCGTTGCCCTCCCCGCGACCCCCCGATCACCGCACGCCGCCCTCACCACCTCCCGCCGTCACCACTTGAGCGGGGCGCGTTGCTAGGGGGCGGGGGAGGGGGAGGGGACTCGGAGCCTCTGGCACGCATCGCTCCACCCCCCCCCCCCCACGGACCAATCAGCACGGCGCTCAGAGCTCCTCCTCCTGCCTCCTCCTCCTACTCGCACCGTGCGCCTGCGTGAGCCAATGGGGCTCCGGCGAGCAGTCACAAACAAAGCAAAATACACAAACAAGCTCAGCAAAATACACAAAGCAAAATACACAAACAAGCTCAGCAAAATACACAAACAAGCTCAGCAAAATACACAAACAAAGCAAAATACACAAACAAGCTCAGCAAAATACACAAACAAGCTCAGCAAAATACACAAACAAAGCAAAATACACAAACAAGCTCAGCAAAATACACAAGCTCAGCAAAATACACAAACAAAGCAAAATACACAAACAAGCTCAGCAAAATACACAAACAAAGCAAAATACACAAACAAGCTCAGCAAAATACACAAACAAGCTCAGCAAAATACACAAACAAGCTCAGAAAAATGCACAAACAAACAAAGCAAAATACACAAACAAGCTCAGCAAAATACACAAACTAACAAAGCAAAATACACAAACAAGCTCAGCAAAATACACAAACAAAGCAAAATACACAAGCTCAGCAAAATACACAAACAAGCTCAGCAAAATACACAAACAAGCTCAGCAAAATACACAAACAAGCTCAGCAAAATACACAAACAAACTAAGCAAAATACACAAACAAGCTCAGCAAAATACACAAACAAAGCAAAATACACAAACAAGCTCAGCAAAATACACAAACAAGCTCAGCAAAATACACAAACAAGCTCAGCAAAATACACAAACAAAGCAAAATACACAAACAAGCTCAGCAAAATACACAAACATAGCAAAATACACAAACAAACAAAGCAAAATACACAAACAAGCTCAGCAAAATACACAAACAAGCTCAGCAAAATACACAAACAAACTAAGCAAAATACACAAACAAGCTCAGCAAAATACACAAACAAAGCAAAATACACAAACAAACAAAGCAAAATACACAAACAAGCTCAGCAAAATACACAAACAAACTAAGCAAAATACACAAACAAGCTCAGCAAAATACACAAACAAAGCAAAATACACAAACAAACAAAGCAAAATACACAAACAAGCTCAGCAAAATACACAAACAAAGCAAAATACACAAACAAGCTCAGCAAAATACACAAACAAGCTCAGCAAAAATACACAAAGCAAAATACACAAACAAGCTCAGCAAAATACACAAACAAGCTCAGCAAAATGCACACACAAACAAAGCAAAATACACAAACAAGCTCAGCAAAATACACAAACAAGCTCAGCAAAATACACAAACAAGCTCAGCAAAATACGCACACAAACAAAGCAAAATACACAAACAAGCTCAGCAAAATACACAAACTAACAAAGCAAAATACACAAACAAGCTCAGCAAAATACACAAAGCAAAATACACACGCTCAGCAAAATACACAAACTAGCAAAGCAAAATACACAAACAAGCTCAGCAAAATACACAAACAAAGCAAAATACACAAGCTCAGCAAAATACACAAACATAGCAAAATACACAAACAAGCTCAGCAAAATACACAAACAAAGCAAAACACACAAGCTCAGCAAAATACACAAACATAGCAAAATACACAAACAAACAAAGCAAAATACACAAACAAGCTCAGCAAAATACACAAACAAAGCAAAATACACAACCAAACTAAGCAAAATACACAAACAAGCGCAGCAAAATACACAAACAAAGCAAAATACACAAACAAGCTCAGCAAAATACACAAACTAACAAAGCAAAATACACAAACAAGCTCAGCAAAATACACAAACAAGATCAGCAGAGTCGCCGCAAGTTAGCGTGCTACCGGCGGGGAGGTGGTGGTGGTGGTGGGGAGGGCAACGTTGTCTGGTTCGAATGTGATTGTGACAACTTTGGGCCGGTCGCCGTGTGGTTGGACCAACGTTGGGCTGACGTTGGGTCAACGTTAGGCCACTTTTACCGGGACGAATGATGTTGTGATGCTGCTGCTGCTGCGTGGGCAGCGGTGCACAGGCACTAATACTGTGACGCCAAAAGTCAACACGTTTGTTCACAATACCGGTCTTATAGGGAAATATATACAGATAATATGCAACGGACCTTGAATGTGTTTATATTGGTCTCGCAAGGCCACTCGATTGACGAATGTGTTGCGGCCGATTTGGGATGCGTAAATTAAATTTATTTATCCGTGGAGGAGCAGACATCGGGAGAGGTGGGTCACTGTAGAGGTGGAGTCGTGGTTTTTGAGGAGGAGGGGGGAGCATGAATCATTGTCGAGAAGTTGGAGTTGAGGATAAGGAGAAGCTATGGGATCGGGTGGACGCACACACAAGGAGGATGATTCATCCTGGAGGAGGAATGGTGGAAGAGTGAGGCGGAGCTGAGATGATCTGGAGGGGTCAAGAGTGGAGGATGAGAAGAAGAGGAGGATCAGGAGTGAGCCAGCATTAGAAGGAGGAGCCGTTGCATTGGAGGATACATGATCGTGAAAGAGGAGGGGGGGAGAGACTCGGTTTAGACAAATAAGTTGTGGAGGATAAATTTTGATTTAAAGCTTTCGTGACTGCAGTAATTCATATTCTTAGCTCTTTCGGTAAAGTCACGTTGAAGAAGAGCTAAGAATTTGTGGAGGATAGTTATGAGTCATTGCAGAGGCGGAGCCGTGCAGCACGATGAGTCATTGAGGAGTTGTGGAGGATGATGATGAGTCATTGAGGAGGAGGAATAATTTTGGAGAGGGAGGCGTTGGTGGTGGAATAAGGGCCATTGCCCGAAACGTCGCCTATTACCGCGTTGTCTTTTAAGGCCATGTTATTGGCGAACGTGTTCAGTTGTGTTTTTGTTTTTATACATTGCGCATGTGATGAAGTGTTTCGGTTTGGAGGATGATGAGTCATTGTAGAGGAGGAGGGGTTGTGGTGGATGAGGATCGGGAGGAGTGAGCCAGGAGGAGGAGTCGTTGTAGAGGAGGGGTTGGAGAAGAGGAGGAGGGGTTGGAGAGGAGGAGGAGGGGTTGAGGAGGAGGAGGGGTTGAGGAGGAGGAGGGGTTGAGGAGGAGGGGTTGGAGAGGAGGAGGGGTTGGAGAGGAGGAGGAGGGGTTGAGCAGGAGGGGTTGGAGAGGAGGAGGAGGGGTTGAGGAGGAGGGGTTGGAGAGGAGGAGGAGGGGTTGGAGAGGAGGAGGAGGGGTTGGAGAGGAGGAGGGGTTGGAGAGGAGGAGGAAGAGGAGGGGTTGGAGAGGCGGAGGAGGGGTTGGAGAGGAGGGGTTGGAGAGGAGGAGGAAGAGGAGGGGTTGGAGAGGAGGAGGAGGGGTTGGAGAGGAGCAGGAGGGGGTTGAGGAGAAAGGAGGGGTTGTAGAGGTGAAAGGAGGGGTTGTAGAGGAGGAGGGGTTAGAGAGGAGGAGGAGGGGTTGTTATGGTAGTGGAGGAGGGGTTGTGGAGGAGGAGGAGGGGTTGTTGTGGTGGAGGAGGATCGGGAGGAGTGAGCCAGCAGCACCAGGAGCAGGAGGAGGGGTCGGCACGCAGCAGCAGCAGCGTTGGCTCGGAGTGGCATCGCGCGCGGGTCTCCCCGCCATGATGATGATGATGCGGCCCGGGCCCTCGTCCCTGGCGGACGGCGCGGCCTGGGCGGCCCGGGCCCTGCGCTGAGACGAGGACGAGGAGGAAGAGGAGAAGGACGAGTAGGAGGAGGAATGAGGGAGTCGCCGCGGAGGACGGGCCGTACCTGGCTGGAGGCCGCCCGGGTGGTACGTGTGGCGCAAAAGTTGGGTAGGCTGACCCGGGGGAGTGAGGCCCATCGATGGGGACCCCTGTTAAGGGACCCCCTCCCCCGACTGTAGAACGGAACCCCGTGGAGGGGATCGCCGTGGTAAAGGGATCTCTGGGGTCGTGAATGTGGAGGGATCCTTGCCGAAGGGTGGGGGGGGGGAACCACCGCTTTGGAGTCTCGGCTGTAGAGGGGCCCCCGGAATGATCGCTGCTGTGCAGGGGGGCCCCTGTGGAGTTACTCCCTGCCCCCCCCCCCGTGACGATGGGATCACCGGGGTCCCGGATAGAGGAACCCGGTGAAGCTGACCCCTGTAGAGGGACTCGGTGGAGGGGGGACCCCCGTGGAGATAGCGCCGAGTGAGGGGCGGTGGGAAGAGGGAGTCCAGGGACCCCGTGAAGGCTCCTCTGGGGTCCAGACTGTAGAGCGACCCCCGTGGAGTAATCCCCTGCGTGAAAGGGGCCCCGTAATGAAGTGACCCCCTTTGGGGAGAGGTCTGTCGGGGTCCCGGCTGTAGAATGGGGACCCGCGTGAAGTTAAACGGGACCCCCCCCTCCCCCCCCCCCCGTGAAACGAGACCCCGGCATCCTGACAGTGGAGGGGGTTGGGGATGAGTGGGGAAGGGGGGAGGTATCCCTGCGATGAAGGGGGGAGTCGGGGGGGGCTGTGGAGGGATCTGTGGGGTGGGGGGTGTCCCGGGCTGATGGGGAAGAGATGGCGCAGCGCGGGTGACACGGTGCCGCCTCGGCCTTGTTGTTTGTGTCGCCTGCGCGGCGTGGAGCCACCAGATGTCTCTCGCGTGTTGTAACACTCCCTGTGCCACCACCACTCCGTATGGTTCACGTGTGTGCTCCTTGCGTAACACGTGTGTGCTCCATGCGTAACACGTGTGTGCTCCTTGCGTAACACGTGTGTGCTCCATGCGTAACACGTGTGTGCTCCATGCGTAACACGTGTGTGCTCCATGCGTAACACGTGTGCGAGAGTGTGTGTATATATACGTGTGTCTATACACACGTATATATACTCACACACGTGTCCGTGTGTACGTACACACATCGACACGTGTGTGTGTGTGTGTACACACACATACACACGTGTTGATGTGCGTGTTGTAGACGATACAAAGACAGAGATCCCTCCGTATAGCCTGTAACAGACTGTTGGGGCAAGTGCCTTTAGCGAGTAGCACCTATGGAGCCCGGCACGGCACACGAGGGTGGTGGGTGACCAGCACCACGCCCGGACGCCTTTGTCTCCCCGGTGGCGATGTTTACTACGCACCGCACCAGGTAATCATTTGAGGCCGAGTCGACCTAGGTGATGCCCACGACCGGTTCGAGATAATCGTCACACCGGTGTTGGCCGTGAGCGGGAATCGAACTCGGGTGGCCGGGTTCGTAGGGCAGCGTATCGCTAACAGCTACACACACTTAGCCGTGCATGTGTACAGGTGTGTTGCTGGTCTGGTGTTTGTGTGTGTGTAAACACAACGTGTGTCCCTTGTGTGTTCACGTGTCGCTGTGTACAGACGCGCGTAGTCATGTTTACACGCGGCGCGCTGAGTGTGTGCGTGTGCACACGTGCGGCGCTGGTGAGTCATTGTGTACCCATGTGACCCTTGTGTTCACGTGTGCCGGTGTGTAATATACACGTGTCGCTGTGTTCAAACGCGTGGATGTACATGTTGTACAGATGTGTCCGTGCGTGGTCATGTTTACACACGCGTGTGTTTAGTGTGTGCGTGCGTGCGTACTGTGGGTAGCGGTAGTGTAGCGGTTAGCGCTGCGCTGACAACCTGGGATCGCAGAGTTAGATTCCCGCACACGGCCAACACCAGTGTGACGATGATCAGAACCGGTCCTGGGCCTCCCCTATCTCGACGCAGCCTCAAATGAGTACCTGGTTCGGTTTGTAGTAAACATCGCCACTAGGGAAACAAAGGCGGCCGTGCGTGGTGCCGGCCTTAATAGGTGCTGCTCCCTAGCAGCACTTGCCCCAACAGTCTGTTCAGGCTATTGGGGGGGGGGGATCTTTATCTTTGTGTACACCTGTGTCGGTGTGAAGTCGTGTGCCCCCCCCGTGGCTGTGTGAACTCGCTCGTGCGTCCACGTGGACTTGCGCGGCCGTCTTTATTCGTGTCACTCTGCACGCACCTTTGTTTACTACTTATCCCAAGTACATTTATGCACGTGTGCTGGTGTGTCCTCGTGCCCGTGTGTACACACAATGTGTACTCACGTGTCCATCTGCCAATGTGTACGTGCCCACGTGCGCGCATATTCCGCGTGTCTAAATAATCGCTAAACGAACTGAATGCTGTCAACCCATAACATGGGGTGAACCGTATGGGTTGACAGGTACGACACGCGCACTCGTTGACGCATGTGTACACAAAGGTGTGTGTGTCCACGTGTTACAGACTCGGGTCTGTCGTGTGTATTTATGTACACACGTTTGTCCCCCATGTTTCCATGGCGCTCATTATCATTCGGCTTGTTTACTTACCCGAGGAAGCCTACCGAGTCTCATGATTTCGAGGAGGGTGCCAAGTTTATTCGCAGCAGGGGGCAACTATTGCTATGTACATCGCGATTGAGCAATATGGTATACAAACACCGGTGTGTGTACGTGTCCCCCCCCCCCCACTTGTACACACACACACGCTATCTTGTGTTTAAGATTTCTGTGCTTATTTGGCGTACACACGCGTGTTTAAACCCCGTACGTGAAACACTGGCAGCTGTTGATAACCGCACGGGTGGAGCGTTTGCGATTACGCACTCACAAACCTCGGCGCTCCAAGCCCTCTTCTAGCTGTGACCGCTGCTGATCAAGAATTTGGTTTTCTCGTGCGTTCCTCTGATCGGCAGATATGTTGGCTTCGTGAACGCGTTTTCTCGCGCGCTGAAAACGGCACCGCCATCAGAATCGGCACAACAGCTGCCGCCGCTCCCCACAAAGCGGAAACTATCGATTAACATTTTTTTACATGGTCATTGCTGGGTTTTTTTTCTCCGAAAATTTTTTCTCGAGGTTTCTCCCCCCCCCCCCCCCCCCCCCCCCGATTGGCAGTGGAATGGTCATAAAGGGTTCCACGGTGGTGACATGTTAACTACCTCGCGTGGTATACAGGAGGTCGTGGGTCCGATCCTGACTTCCGACTCCTATATATATGGAGTTTGCATGTTTTCTCCATGGAGGTGTGGATTTTTCTCCGGGCCCTCTAGAAACATGCGTTTAGAGTATTTGGCTACGATAAATTTCCATGCGAAAAGCCACTTCGTTAAGCTATCATTTGTTTCTGAAAAAGAGCTCAGTGGGCCTTGGTAAAATAAAAAAAATTTAAGTCCGTGATTTCTTGCTCAAATGAGCATTGAAGTGGTGTTCATTTGCCGTTTACGGCCCAGAGATCCAGTGGTGGAAATTCCCCGTTCCTGTGGCGGTAGTGAGTTTTTACAAAGGACGACCACTGTTAACTTCCCCATTAAGTGGTTCTTACTTTCTATCAACCCCAGAGGGGGATGATGGGCTGTATGAACCTCCCAAGCAGGATTTTGAATTCGCAAACCTTTCAGATCGTAGACCGCTCGCCCCGACCGCTGAGCCACCTGGCCCAATTCTCCTCGAAAACTCGACTACGCACCCCGATTGGCCGTTTAAAGGTGATGGCGAATGAGTGCTGTCGGCTGGCCAGCTGACGTGATTTGTGTGTGCGGTGGCTTGTTAGGCTGCTCTTACAGTGGAGTGAGTGGCCATGCACTGTTGGCTGGGCAACGTGCCCAGCCGCTTGTATTTTTTCTTCTTCTGGGAGGCAGTTTGTTGTTGTTTTGGGATTTTTGTATTTAATCTCGCTGAGCACAGGCCCAAAGGTGCACCAAAATGCCAAACGGCCAGCAACTAGGGGCAACTGTGAACGTCGTAACAAATAGAGCATTTGATTAATTTCCGGAATTGAGTGAGGTTATCACGAGACCTTGGGAAAAGAAACGACGGGAGGGAATTCCAAAGTCGAGCAGTGCTCAGAAAGAATCCAGAAAGGAGAGTTGTTTTGACCGGCTGTAAGATGCTTTTAACGCATTGTGAATGAGATTAAGTGGTCAAAGTGCGATAGACCGAGTCCTCGGCATAGGCGAAGGAATCAATGAGAGAAGTTCACGGTTGGAAGGAGGAGGTGGAGGTAGAGAAGGGGGGTGGGTGATGCTCTCATTTTCTTGCTGCAGGTCCTGGAGAGCCACCACAACACACCGATGAGCAGGAATGACATCCTCAAAGTCATCCTCAAGGAAAAGCTCAAGGACATCAGGTATGTGGCTTTTTCTTATCATTTACATTTTCAAGGAGGAATCCACTGGACTTTTATGTCTTGTTAACTTTTCCAGAACGAATGATGACCTCATGTCAGTTTCATGATTAAATTAACCTGCTCACTTGTTAATATTCTGCATTTGTTGTTGACCGCATTCCTCGTTAAGCAGATTGTTTGGCAGACTTGATTTAATTAGTCTCACACAAGCGTTGCAAATACACAGAAGATCCCAGGGTGCTTACATCGCCACAGTGAACCTAATGTGTCATTGCTCCTTTGTAAAGCCGTCAGAGTGCTCGCACTGCACGTGTGCACACAACGTGTGCAGCCCGTGTGTCAATCCACTTCGGGGGTGAAGGACCGCCCACACCGCGCAAGCGGCGAGGCTTATTTGACCGTACTTCACCAGCCTGGTCAGTGTGGGTTCGTGAATGTGCAGGAAGTACAGAATGACGGAAGCTCACGTATTGCTATTAGGCTTCCTCGAAAACGGTTAACCTGGTAAAAAATCCTCCCTATAGAACGTTTACACGTCAGGCTATCAAAGCAGACCAGGCGAGTGTGGCCGATGAGGGAAGGTGAACGCCTACGTGGGGAGATGGGAAATGGTATTGTCTTTGCGAGCGTTGCGTAACCTCTGCCCTGCTCTGATTTTTTAACGTCTCACCGTTGTTGTTGTTGTTGCCTTTTGCTCGGAACATTCCAGTGGAAATTCCCAGTCATCTCTGAATACGTTGAGTGCAATGCTTTACTCAAACTCGCGGACCCTGGGTGGCATTTTCTACAAACTCCCAGGCAGACCCGGAGTCTACAAACTGAAGGCACGTTGCTGTCACTGCACTTTATGTAATTTAATTTTCTTCCAGATCATACCGTGTGCGCATGTGTGATGACCACAACGCTGCAGTAGTTTCCTTTGCATTTCGGGTGTGTGATGTACTGACATCACCTGATACACGTCATGATAGTATGTTGTATTATGTTGGCGCATAACACGTCTTTTGGATGGACTCGCCGCCCACAATAGGAATCTGGAATTTCCACTCCCGGCTGAGGGCTGTAAATAGGATATTAGGGCTGCCTCAATGGGTCATTTGAGTAAGGAATAACTTTGAACTAGTGCATCCTTGGCACACACTGTTGCGTGTCCTTGCATTGTGCCAAGGGTGGGTGTCTTTGCCAGCACCATTTATACATTACGTGTGATTAAGCAAGAGGAAGATGATGATGTTGATTGAGTTGAAGGGAAGGATGATATGATGAGGATATGAAGACATGCGAAAAAGATGCGGAAAGTTTAAGACGGACTTCACCCATTGGTGCACTCGAGCATGAGGCACTGAATGGGAAGACCAGTCCAGAGTTTTGCTCGCATTGAACCAACGCTGCCCAAATTATGCGCTACCAGAAGGCCATGTGGCTGATGGGTTGTTTAAAAAAATACTTTTCTTTTTCTTTATATGGATGGACAGATATGTGAAGGAGACTTATTGACTGCTTATTTATTTTATGACTTACATGCTTCACAATGATACCAAACGATTTTATGGTATGCTAGGACCTGGCAGTATCGACCGAACACAAGTAGGAAACCATGGAACTGTGCAAACTGTTTTGTCATTCGTATTGGCTTATTATTTTTTTATGGTTTGCAGAAATTTGCGCCTCACAGGCGCAGAGGTAAGAGCGAGGGCCACGGAACTCGGGAGACACTGCTGACCAGAAGGAGCAAGTTCTCTCCCGCAAGGTCTCCTGGCGGCCAGAGCTCGACGCCTTTCCAGCGACACCGCGCGGGAGCGAGGACTCTTCCAGCGAGACAAGGTGATCGACGACTCGTCCCCCGCTCCCTCCTCGTTTATTTCGTCAGTGCTGTTGTTGTTGAAGTCTACGTGTAGCTTCTCACCGCTTGGGAGAGGCCTCCCCCCAGTTTTCTTCCAATTCCTTGCGGGGTGATTCTGGGAAAATACCGTATTCTCTGGATTATATGTTGCGGAAAGTACTCGGTGTCAATAAAGTTACACAAATGTAGTCTGTTACACGCACACTGACTGGTTTATAAGATGCACTCAAACTTTAGCTTTAAATTAAGAACGAGAGGAGAGGCCTATTCGGCCCATTCGATTCGTTTGGTTGTGAGTAGCGGATAGATTCTAGGATATGGTCGAGGCGTCTGTTGACAAAGAGTCTCAAGTCAATCCGCTTCCACTGCGTGTTGTGTGGACAGTCCTTTCCAGGCTCCGACTGCTCTTTGTGTAAATCATCGCCTCCTCGCCTCGGTCCTGAATTTTAGCCGTACGCAGCTTCAGGGGAAAAAAAATAATCGCGTGTTATACAGTCCCGAGAAGACAGTCTTTGGCATCATTATCATCATCATACTACAAATAATTGGCATTGTTATTAAGGCGCAGGCTCATCTGTGAAAAGGCACCAAGGGAATGGAGAGGTGGAAGGAGGGGTGAGTCACCCTCTCGCTTGTTTTGCTCGGCTGCTGGTGAGGGCCCAGTGCTCTAGTGCGCATGCGTTGGCCAGGGAGTGGACACGTGCCGTAGATGTTTACAAGCCCTTTCTCGCCACTGACCTCTCGGTGACGTCACTGCAAAGAAACGCAAGGGAGTTGCGCGTGACGCGTGCTCGCTGCTGCCATCTGATGTTGCGTTTGGTTGAGCGCAGCAGGGGGGGGGGCGAGGGCCTTGTAAGCCGTAGCTTCTGTAGGGGGCAGTGGCAGGATTGCACTGAAATGTGAAGCAGATATTTTTCAATGCTTATTTTTCTTTATTCGGGTATATATTTAACCTCGGGGGTGGGGGGGGGGGGTGGAGAATACAAAAAAATAGAAAATAAACTGGATATGCTGATGGAAAAAAATGTAAGATTACAACAAGAACTATTCTGATTATTTGCCCATGAATGCCTCGGAGAGTGTCAGGAATAATTATTCAAGACGGTTCTGCATTGGGATCAGGGGCGTCCCTAGACGAGCTGCTGCCAGCAACTGGCGCCGTAGGGCAAACCACGCAATTGACGCCCCCAACCCCCAAACCCCAAGGGCAGATCTCGGCTGACGTTTTTTGGAAAACTGGGAAACATTTTGCCCTTATTTTCCATTTAATGTTTTTTAAAGCATATTTCTTATAAATAGGCTTAATTATTTGGTTTGTCCGTCCAATACATTCTCAGAAATGTTGAGAAATAAATTATAATTCATATTCCCTCTAAGCGCACGGAAATTGAAATAATGACATCTTTGTTATTTTATTGTCTTTTATTGCCTCGAATTTGCCCCCCCCCCCCTTAACTTGGCGCCCTAGGCGACTGCCTAGTTCGCCAATATCGACCGGCCACCCCTGATGGGATGTTTCATCAATACTATGTATGAGTGTTTGTTTGATTGGCTTCATTTCACCAGGTGAGAACCTACTGAGGCAACAAGTTTTCTTTTTGCAACATTGACCTTGGTCAACGGCTTCTCCACAGTATGGTTACATTTTTGACAAAAACACACGGAGCTGAGAGATCTGCAAGAGAGGTTCGGTCACATCACCAAAATGGATGTGCAAGTGGCATATTTGTCATCCCTACCGATTTAAGCGGTAGGCTTCCAATATTTAGACCCTGTGACTGCAAACCGATTTTTCTAAAGCCGGTATGCTTACCTTTGAAATTCGGCATGCGGTAAGCAGGTTGTCGGTAGGGTTGGCAAACCTGACGTGGGGGAAAACTTGAAATCCCGGAGAAAATCCACTCGCACGAGGGGATGACGCTCGGCACTTCCAACTCCTGGCCACCTCAAAACCCCCACACCTAAACACCTGGCAAGCCCCGGTGGTCACCCATCCAAGCTTAGCTTCTGAAATCTGATGAGGTCAGGCGCATTGATGGTGACTTGGTCGTGGACGTGTTTGTGTCCGCTACCTCGCTTCTCTGTGGGGTGTTCAAACTTTGCGCTACTGTACAAAGCCACAAGTTTTTGTCAAAAGGGCTTGGTCTATCGTCAGATCTGGGGTGGAGCACCCAGTTTCCACCTTTTATGGAATTGAAAATAAAGCAGTCGGGTTGAGTGATGATCCAGAAATTACCAATTCAGAAACTGCCAGTCACTCGCTCGCCGCAGGTGAGTCACCTCCTCGCCTCTCGTCAATTGCTGCTACTATGTTGGGTTGACCCAGCCCATCGTCTGTCTGGGATCGATAAAATGTGTATCGCTTTGCGGGGGAAGTCAAAAGTAGTTGTCCCTATGGAGATGGCTCGCCTCCCCTTAGCTGGGTTCCCGGAGCTCAAGAGCTCACGAGTGCGGCCGTGCGTGCGTGCGTGCGTGCGTGCGTTCGTGCGTGCTTCTGCGAATGTGCAGCAGGTTCCCTGCGCCTCGTATTGCGGAGGGGGGGCTCGCGGGCCCGGAGCCCCCCTGCCCACGGCGCCAAGACTGCGCCGCCAGCCCGCGCCGCTTCCGCCAGCCAGCAGCACTGCAGGAGGGCCCTCAAGCAGGTGAGCAGCCGCAGGGGGAGGCTCGGTACGGAGCTTGGGACGGTGACGTCGATGAGTCCGCTCAAAAATAAAAAATAAAGTTAACTGATTACTCGGGCCCCTTGAAAAATGCTGGTTGCCTGGACACCCTGCGCCAAGTGCGACGTCAGTGGCGAAGCCGAGGACGTCATCAAGCTCCGTCCATCGCCTCCCGTGCAGCGGCACGCGTGCTAACAGACAAGATATTTTTTTTTCCCCCCCCAGGCTATTTTCATGTTATCCGATTACTTGAATAATGGAACTGATAAATATAATCAGCAGAGTAATCAATTAGTTAAGTAATTACAGAGACCAACTCTATACTTCACTGTTATTCACATATTTCTGAAAAGTGGTTGGGACGTTACTCCGTCTCGGTTACAGCGGGGGAAATATTATTAGGTTAAATGTATATTCAGGTGTTTTAATGTGCTTGTATGTGTGTTTGCTGCTGATGCGGTGGTGTAGTGGTTAGCGCACTGCGCTTGGAACCTGGCGTCCCGAGTTCAATTCCCGCTCGCAGCCAATAACAGTGGCGATTATCTGAATGGGTCCTGGGCCTCCCATAGGTCGACTCAGTTTCAAATGAGTACAGTACCTGGTGCGGTGTGTAGTAAACATGAGCACTGGGAGGCCAGGGGTGGTGTGTTGGCCACCCACCCACCCACCCCCTTGTGCACCGTTTCGGCTTTCTGCGGCAGTGCTCACTAACCACCACTTGCCCCAACAGTCTGCTAAAGGCTATATGGAGGGGGGTTGGGTGATCTTTGTTTACTGCTAATGTTGCACGCAGGCTCTAAAACAGCAGAGGGGAACGCAGAGCCGGAGGCTGTCTGCGAAAACGCTCGTCTTGCAGTACTCCCTCAAGAAATCCCTCGACGTTCAAGCAACCCAACCCGGTAAGGGATCGGCTGTCCCCAGTTCTCAGGAGGCCAAGTCTCCTGCTTCCTAATGGAAGTTTCCCTACGAACATGATCTGTTTTTTGTCTTGGGTTGTAAAGAAACTCGGACTTTGCTGTGTAGTTATGTAACACGCGAGCTTGGAGGTAGAGTGCAATGGTCTAATATCCAACTCGCGTGGGGGCTGAGGTGTAGGCGGATATGTGAACATGTACACAAAGTTACCGTTACACCGTGCATGCAGCAGTAGGTTACTGGACACAAATAAAGCACTGCTTTTAACTTGGGAAATTGCTTTACTGGGCTTTAACAGTAACCAAATGTGTGTGAGATTTGTGACTGTGTGTTTGAGAGAAGGTCTGAGTTGTGAACATCCAGGGGACACGGCAATTACACCATGCACAACCACTGAACTGAGTGTGGACGGTTAATTGGTAATTGTTCAGGGTGGTTGTGTGACGGTCGGATATGAGATGCGACATTGTGGCACTCGTGCGGTAATGGAACTGCACGTGTGCAAATGGTTTACATTGCGTCGGTCACGTAACGTCAATTGGTCGTTCGTTCGTTCGTTTCTCAGTCCGCTGGTCCTGGTGAGGGTCGCGGCGGCAGCGTGTTGAGTAGGGGCGGTCCACACCTCCCTTGCCCTGGCGTCAGACTCTAGCTCTTCCTGGGGAATTCCCAGGCGTTCCCAGGCCAGCCGAGCGACATAGTCCCTTTAGCGTGTCCTCGACCTGCCCCGGGGTATTCGCCCAGTGTATTTTGTCGAGGGGACTGCGATGTGAACCTGGCAACGCGAGTTGAGAGCCCCTTCGGAGGCCATTATTATTTGGCCCATTTCCCACTGGCTAGACGAAGAGGAGAGAGTGTACCCTCACTTTACCCCACGCACACTTTACCTACCGATGGACCAACAATACTGTTCGGTGGATTGGTGGTGGTTAACAAACTTGCATTGTTGCTCCATCTCTGCCGTGCCGGTGAGACGGAACCGCGGCCGGCGACCTCTTGGATCGCGAGTCCGGTGCGCTCACAGTCACAACAGCGCGGCTCGAGGCGGTAGAAACCTGTGAACCCTTCGCCGCAGGCGATCGATCGCGCCCCGAGGAGGACAGCATGGACGTGGACACCCCGCACTCGCTGCTCGTGAACACGGAGCTGAAGGCCCTGATCAACGTGCACACCTTCGCGGCCCTGCCAGCCGACTTCCGGAAGAAACTTCTGTCTCAGCTGCCTCCCCTCGACAAGGAGGTGCGCACGCGAGTGTTAATTGCGGCCAACAAGTTACATTTTTACTTTATTCAAGTATTTTTTAACACGTCACCTTCAGCCACGTGGGCTTTTTGTGGGATTGGCACAATTTTAGCAGCATTGGGTTGGTCGACACAAGCAAAACCCTGGGCCAGCGTTGATATTCACTGTGTCACCAGCAGAGTCAAGCTTGAATGAATGCTGTTGAACTGTCAGGTGGCTTATAGGCAAGGAGACCTGTCTGTGTTCGTTGTTGGTCCTAGTTCGACGCAAAACTGTGTAACTCGTAACGTTAAATAATCATTTAGCGTCGTTGTGGAGAATATAAGCCTTCCAGAAGGCCGCATGGTTGATGAGATGTGTAAAAAAATATATTTTTATTTTATGTGGCGGCATATCACCTCCTTATTAATTTTGTTACATCGTGTACAAAATGACGCGAGTAATTATTTTGTACTGTGCAGGCCCATCTTCATCTGTCTTCTCCGCGTTCTTAGCACGTTTCTCCACCTTCGCCCTTTCACTGCTGCTGCCGCTAATCTTCGTCGGCCTGGTTCTCTCTCCAAAAGCACTGCAGCGTAACGAACACCGTAATTTAACCGTGTTCCGCACCCCCACTCGTATTGATTAAGGGATCCTAAAATCCTTCCTTTAAAATGACCGCTCAGTCCGACAATCCGTATGCGCCCTCGATTTTTTTTTATAATAAACCAAAATGACTCGCACCAAGCCTTGAGAAAATGAACCAGTTGGATGCCGTGGCCTTAATTTAATTATGTCAATTATATTAACTTGGTATTCATCCCATTCTTTTAGCACAGGGGTCGGCAAACGTAAAAAAATAACAAGAAGATAAAAACATTTAAAAATTCGGTTTCAAAACTCGATATTTCAAGAGCCCGCGATGCATGTGAATAGGTGACGGCCCTCAACAAATAACGTGTCACGAAGGAGTCCTTAAAGAGTCGCACGCGGCTGCCGAGCTGCAGGTTGCCGACCCCTGTTGTAGTGCAAGGCTATTACGAAGGTACTATGTTTCGGAAATCTAAAAAATCGAATTATTAATTGTTATACAGCAAATTCTCGCAGTCGCTTAGGGAACCACAGACTAAGCTGGAAGGCTGCCAGCCAACAATTGCTCTGCATTTCTCTATTTATTAAGATGTGTTCAGCCAATTGGTGAGTCTTTGTACATGTGGGAGGAAACCGAGGCACCTGAAGAAAACCTACCCATGCGAGGGGGCAACACTCTATCCCATACAGAACGGTCGGCCGGTATCAATTCACACTTTGCTGTACTGCATTCTGCTGGAGAGCCAGGGTAATGCACCTTGATACCCACGTGAACGGGAGTCCGGCAACATTATGTAATCTTTATCCGACCCACCAAAGCCTCTCCTCCACGGTGCTGGATTGCGGGCATGCATAGCCACCGATCTTGGAAGGGCGATGTTGCTGTGTATCATTCCAGTTGAATAAATTTGTAGGCAATGTTTTTCAAATTTTGCAAATTTGGAGCCAATGCCACATCACGACATTGTGGCCCCCTCTCTTTTTGCAGCGACGTCACTGAATCTTTTAACGTCCACCGTAAGCGTGCAGCAAAAGCAGCTTAAGGTCAATGCACCTGAAGTGATAGCCAGGGCGGCATGCCGGGATCGATCCACGAACTTTTGCACCATGCGGGGAGAGAAATTAAAACCGCTGGGTCACGCCAACGCTCAATTTCTGGGTGACGACGGGAAACCTTGGGCAAAAATATATTTATCCTTGATGGTATCCCCTTCTCCAGCTGTACAAAGGATATCGTGTCTGTGCCTCTACGACTTTTTTCCAGGGATACCGGTCAAAATTGGATGTTGGTGCAAGCGGAGGTCACCACGCAGAAAGGGGCTTATCTCGCCCGGCTCACAAATGCTCGTGTTCCCCCCACCCGTCAGGTGAAGGCCGGCGTCGAGCAGCCGAGCAGCACTGCCTTAAACAACGAGTTCATCAACGTCGCTCTTGCGGAGTGGACCCACCGGCTGGCCGAAGGTACGGCACGACACTGGGGACCCACTGACGGGAAAATTGGCGCAGCATTGGTTCTTTCTTGAAATGGAGTGGGTGTGATTGGAGGCAGGTGCGGGTGTGAGTGGAGCAGGTGCGGGTGTGAGTGGAGCAGGTGCGGGTGTGAGTGGAGGCGGGTGTGGGTGGAGGCGGGTGTGAGTGGAGCGGGTGTGGGTGTGAGTGGAGGCGGGTGTGGGTGTGAGTGGAGGCGGGTGTGGGTGTGAGTAGAGGTGGGTGTGGGTGTGAGTGGACGCGGGTGTGGGTGTGAGTGGAGGCGGGTGTGAGTGGAGCGGGTGTGGGTGTGAGTAGAGGCGGATGTGGGTGTGAGTGGACGCAGGTGTGGGTGTGAGTAGAGGTGGGTGTGGGTGTGAGTAGAGGTGGGTGTGGGTGTGAGTGGAAGCAGGTGTGAGTGGAGCGGCCGTCGGTGTGAGGATATGAGTGGAGCGGCCGTCATTGATGGTGTGAGTGGAGCGAGTGTGAGTGGAGCGAGTGTGAGTGGAGCGAGTGTGAGTGGAGCGAGTGTGAGTGGAGCGAGTGTGAGTGGAGCGAGTGTGAGTGGAGCGAGTGTGAGTGGAGCGAGTGTGAGTGGAGCGAGTGTGAGTGGAGCGAGTGTGAGTGGAGCGAGTGTGAGTGGAGCGAGTGTGAGTGGAGCGAGTGTGAGTGGAGCGAGTGTGAGTGGAGCGAGTGTGAGTGGAGCGAGTGTTGTGTGCGCCCTTGTTTGAGATGTGGGTGTCGTGGCACTGGTCAGGTGCATTCACAGCGGAGATGCAGCTACGCTTGAAGCAAGAGAAGGAGAGGAAGGTGGAGGCGTGGAAGGAGGAGTTCTTTGAGGATTACTACGGACAGAAGTAGGAAACTCGCACTACCTGGAGTGCCACCTGCCTTTTGTTCGGGCCGTGTACAACACCCCCGTATGTTAATAGATACATCATGGTTATGTATAACAAAGGTGTGCATGGTAATGTAACGTGTAATGTTTTTATGCTTTTAAGGTCTGGGTTTTCTGAAGAAGAAGTGGCCTTGCTGATGGAGAAAGATGATCGAGGTTAGTGCGATTTTTTTTAATAGGGAAAGATAATTCATTCATACGTGTGGGTTAAGTGACTACTTTAGCACAACGGTGTGTTGGAGGGCAAACCCACAACATTTACAATTGAGTAAATTTGTCAATGTTGTGAGGTTGAATACAATTGTCAATGTTGTAAATGTTGTGGAATTTCTCTCTAACACACCAGTGTGCCGAAATAGTAATTTATTGGCACGTTCTGTTCACGTGACAAATTTGCCGTGTCAGGTGGGTGTACGACACATTGACATTTACGCAATCTAACCCACATTTTTTTATCGCAAGCAGTAATGGCACTTTGGGGGTGAGATGTTAACTACCTCGCCTGGTATACAGGAGATCGTGGATTCAATCCCGACCTTGACGCCTGCATATTTGGAGCTTGCATTATCACCCTGTGGTGGCGTGAATTTCTCTGTGGGTTCTCCGGTGTTTTCCTTCAAATAAAAAAACACATACGTCAGGAGTATTCGGCAACGATACATTTCCACACGATGATAAGCCACTTCGTTGAGCTATCATTTGTGGCCAGGCCGCTTCTGGAAAAGAGCAATGTCAGTCAGTGGGCTTTACCTGATTAAAATAAAAAATAGTAAAAAAATATTTTAGTTGTAGCATTTGCTTTGCGTGCTACGTTCTCGTCCCCGCAAAGCACCGTCTTCACTGTTCGCGTTGCCATCGTTTGTTGTGCTCCGCTCAGATCCGTCCGGGGTCGGGAGCGTCGCAGCTCTGCGCAGCGCTGCCGTCCCTGCCGTCCCTGCCGCCGCCGAAACGTCCGGCCCGGACAAAGGCGCGGCGACTGCCGCTGCACGGCCCCAGTCTTCCAGACCGTCGGCCGTTTGCTCCAGGAGACGAACGCTCGCCAGGGGGGCCCCCGCGGCCGAACCGTGCCCGCCGTTGTCCCCTGCCGTCAGAGTGGCCGCTCCACGCGAGAAGAAGCAGGCGAAACAGCTTGGCGCGGGAAAGGGGGGCGGCAGTGGCGGCGGCGGCGGAGTGGAGTGCGACGGCGTGGACGCCGCGCCGCTCAGCCAAGCGTCGCCTTCCCAGGCCTGCCGTCTGGGCGGCGAGGATTGCGCCTCGGAGAAAACCCGGGCTGGATCGGCGGGAGGGCCGCCGTGCATCAAATCGAGGGATCTGCCGTGGCAGAAGGCGGGCGTCCAGAGCGCGAAGAGCGGCCCGTCGGGAAAGAGGGAGAATTCCGAAGAGGGGAGAATCTCGCGGTGCTGCGCGGAGAATACGGACAGCGACGAGGCTGCAGCCGCGCAGGGAAATCAGCACCGCGTGCCATTCGCTGCCGATGCTTCCGCCAATTCCCAGCCGCTGACTCCCTCCGCAGCAATGCAGAAGGGCGCTTCCAGCGAGAGCCTGTTAAAGTGCGCCGCTCCTGCAGCCATCAGAGCGGAGGTGTCGCCCGCCGTGAAGAAGCAAGGGCAGGGCAGGTGCACGAGGAAGTGCAAGGCCAGGCGCAGCAGCCAGAGCAAGAGGAAGCGCTTGCGCAGCGAGGCAGACCTCGTGCCCGAGGAAGGAGACAACTCGGACGTTGCGGACGACGCGGAACCCGCCGGCGCCTACGCCGGCCAGGCCTTCTTCCGGCTCTGGGAGCCTTTGCACAGCATCCCCGTCGTCTACTTTTCCCCGTATTATTTTGGCGAGCAGCTACTGCCGCTCGTGCACGAAAGGGAGTCGTGCCCGACGAGGGTAGGCCATCACAAGGACTGGTGTTGCCGGAAGAACCAGAGCGATCCCTGTCTTTTTCCCGACAAAGGCAAGGTGGGTTGGTTCGGAAACCAAGGCAGCGCCATTCATGAGCACACCTTTGGGAAGCTTCCTTGGTCAGGTCTTTTGCAAGAACCTGAGCTGAGCACCGTGAAGAAATCCGCACTCTCTTCCCCCGGCCATAGAAACTCCGCGGTGATGACGGGCAATGAGAACAGCAAGAGTTTCCCCGCGCCCAAGCCAGACACGTCACACTGTCCCTCCGGTGGCGGTGGCGGCCAGCCTTGTGAGTCTTTCACCCAGCCCAGGGACAAACGATTCCCCGAATGCAACTTCTTCCAAGCACTTTTACAGGTCGACCTGAAGATCAACGACAAATCTCCGTCGCCGACGAGGAGAGCCTCGGCGAACGCGAGGCACGTGTGCGATCCCGCGACGTGCGGCAACGACGGCGGCTTTGAAGCCGCGGGGTACCGCGGGGGACCGAGCGCGAGGCAGCGAGGAGCGGCCGCGGCGATGGCCGTGGTCGGCGAACACCGCAAGCCCGTCGAGTCCTCCCCGCCGTTCTGGCTGCAGCACGGCGGCAGGTCGCCGGACGGCACCGCGGCGGCACACGGCGACGACACGGCCTGGTGCGCCACCGTCACGTCCATCCCCATCTGCGGCTCTCCGCTGAGCGACCCCCGCATGGCGCTGTCCGTGGGCGGCCTCCCGCTGGCCTGCGTCGCCGCCACCGCGGGCCGCTCGCCTCCTCCGGCCGCGCAAACGCCCGGGCGCCAACTTCCCGGCCGCTGCTTGGCCCGGGCGGCCGTGGGAGGCGGCGGCTCGGTGGCCCGTGTCCCCTGCCCGCCGGCGGGCTCCACGAAGGCCTTGGCGGTGGCGGCACAGCCGGACGTGGGCCACACGGCCGCCTGTCGCGAAAAGTGCGGCACCAGAGGCGCCAAGCTGTTTGTGGGCTGCCCCGTCTCCCAATAGCGTCTTGACTCTTGACGCGCGACCGTTTGCCAGATGTGTAGCGAGAGAGCGAGCCGCATTTGAAACTATTGTCCACATCAGCGTTCTCTTTTTTTATATATATACATGCATAAACCTAATTATATCTTGAATATGTTTTTCTATAATATGGTTATCGTGTGTTAGCTCATTGTACAGTACATGAAGGCTTCAGTAGTAAGTAAATAGACGTGATTGGTCTGTGTAAGATCGGTCAGCGAGTGGCAGTGTGTGTGTGTGTGTGCGCGCATCCCTTGCCTTCCCAACTTGCACTGTGCTGTGTCCTGCTATCAGCACAAGGCCTGAGGTTTTAATAAGAGAATATTGCACTTTCATTGTTCATGCTGGTTTGTGTAAGTAAATGTTTTTTCTTTTTTGACACTAGGGTTGAAGTGCTGTAATCTGCACCGAGCCGATGTAAACGCGCGCCCGCCCGCGCCTCGCGTCTGCGCTGCCTCCAGTGTTCAGCAAAAACACGAGAGGTGCGGGACCGCGCCGCGCAAACCGCATGAAACCCCCGACGCAGTCGAGCGTTCGCAACGGCAGAAACGGGGGGCAACGTTTTCCCACGGCTTCTCTCGGGGGCGGCGCAGCTCTCTCAAAACGGAGGCGAGAGTCGGTGAGGGTGGGAGAGAAATTGGAAAGGTCGGGGGAACGTAGTAGGAGTGGAAAGCGGAGCGAGACGGTTGGGCCCCGACGGCGAAAGAGCGAGCGGCCGCGGTTTGACAAGGGCTTGGATGCCAGCGTTGGTGCCCTCCGTTCCCGTTAAGTCTCCCGCGCGTTTCCTTCTTCCACTTGACGTCTTGTTTACGCGTGTCCCCTACGTAACCCTGCCCCCGTCACTGCCAGTGTCGCGCGCCCTGCCCATCGTTAGTTTAGGGCTAATCGACTATAGTTTTAACGAAACTAAAAAAAAAAACTGAAAAAAAAAGTACGTGTATGAAATACATATGGTTACAGAGTTTACGTAAACGTGTGATTTTAGTCGTCAAAATGTTAAGGTAACGAAATGCAATATAACACAAAAAAAGGATGAAGATGCAAAACGTGCTTCCACGGAGCATCTGGCTGATTTTAAATGCTGCAGATAAAAAGAATGTAAAGAATGTATGTTTCTTTTGTATGCGGTGCGCATGCCTTTATGTGGCTGAGCTGGAGTATTAGCCGAAAGGGAGTTTGCCAAAGCTTACCACGAGGTTGCCTAAAAGGAGCCGAGTTGAATGTACTGATGATTAAGCAGATACTTGATGGCGGGTGGATTGTGAGTGATGAACGAGTCAATCAAAGGAGGGGGGGGGGGTGGGGGGCGCTTGTGGAGCCCCCTAGCGAGGTGATGACGCCGGTGAGATGCGGCGGTGGTGGATGGTGGGGGGGGGGTCCTGTTTGGCGTAGGGTTGCCGCAATATGGCTTTCGGCAAAACGTTTTCTGGAGTCGGTGATGGCGGGGGCATTTTTAATGGCTGCGTCTTTTCCGCCGTTCCTCTAATCGCCGAGCTTTTTTTTCGTGTGACCGATATCCGTGTGCGCCGTAAGCGTTGCAGAATTGTCGGGTTACAATGATTATAAGTAAAGTCCAGACATTTGTCAATAATACCACCTTAAAAGGAAAAATATGTAAAAGGTTACATTTTGGCCGATAATTATAAGACGTAAGAAGACATTGCTTTTGGGAGATCTATAACTGTTCAAAGACTTGTGGCAGGATTGTGTCGATTTTACTGCAGTTGAACTTTCAAGTAGATCTTTACTTGTGCTGAAAATAATCGATCATAAAAGCACAAACACCATAAAATATACGAAAATACACGTGTCTACGATAATCTATCCCCACGAACGTCGTCGTGTCGTGATCCTTTGCAATCATCTCACTGCGAAAAAATTACATCGCGGCAACCCTACAGGAGGAGAGGGAGGGAGCGCCGGATGCTTCTGCGCTGCGTTGAGACGGGCGCTGAACTTTGGCCCCACGTTTGCCACCGCTCCCGCGACATCGCCCCGAGTCCTGGACAAAAGTGGGAAGAGAGAGAGAGAGAAGGGGGGCCGCGGCTGTCCCCTGTTGCCTCCCGGCGAAGTGGCACCTGCCGGACCTGTCGCCGCCTGCCCCAAAGCGAGAGACCCATCCCCTACGTGAACGACGTCGACGCCCCGTTTGTTTTTTTTGGCACGAGTTTGCCTTTTTTTTTAAGTCCTTCCCATGCCAGAACAGCACTTTGGGCAACGCGCCGGCTTCTCCGCAACTTGCCATCTCGCCAACTGATGACTTGAAGCAACAACTAAACACCACACCCGTTCAGAGGCGCGTGCGCGCCTGTGTCTGGGGTGGTGTTGGCTGACGGTTCACTCGCGGAGTGGCTACTCGTGATGCACTTAACGTCAACTCCGTTTGCTATTGGCATTACAGTCGACGATTGGCTCTTGGGCGACTCAGAAGACAAAACTCACCGCCGGAGACCATGTGTCTGGGGTGGGTGGAGCACCGACCCTGGTACAAATGCCGTGGTGGTGTCACCGTCACTTCGTGGCAAATTATGTTGGCAGCCGGTACATTAGCAGAGTGAACGGCCACTTGCAGACGCCAGGCTAGACGGCTTTTGTCAATTGCCAGATAAGGAACCGCAACTTCCTTGTGCTCGCTCAACAACAACAGCAAGTAGGAGAATTGCTGCTTAAATGAGCACTGAGCACTGAGCCAGTGATGGTATTCCACCTATGGCAGGGGCGAGTCTGTCCATAAGACAACCACTGTTGACTACCCCGCAGAGTGGTAGTCGTTTTATCGACCACGGAGAAGGATGATGGGCCGAGTCAACCCCAACCCCCCAACCAGGATGTGAACTCGCAACCTTCCTATTGCGAGCCGCTCGCCCTGCCGCTGAGCCACCTGGCCATGTTAACTCGCACAAACCTGAAGTGAGAGTGAGCCACGTGTGTTAACCTGTCTCTAGGGTTGGGGGTGCGTCTAGGTTGGCATTGGTGGTTCTGAGCATCCGAGAAAGGGGCGGCCGGGGCCTAGCCCCACTGTGGGTGGGGCTGTGTGGGGGGCAGCCCGGGCCTAGCCCCACTGTGGGTGGGGCTGTGTGGGGGGCAGCCCGGGCCTGGCCCCACTGTGAGTGGCGCTGTGTGGGGGGCAGCCCGGGCCTGGCCCACTGCGAATGGCGCTGTGTGGGGGGCAGCCCGGGCCTGGCCCCACTGTGGGTGGCGCTGTGTGGGGGGCAGCCCAGGCCTGGCCCCACTGAGTGGCGCTGTGTGGGGGGCAGCCCGGGCCTGGCCCCACCGTGTGTGTGTGTGTGGGGGGGGGGCAGCCCGGGCCTAGCCCCACTGTGAGTGGTGTGTGTGTGTCAATCCGCCCGGCGCTGTTGGGGCAGCCTGAAATTCAGGGGCTGGGATTTGAAAAATGTGTTGTTGTTGTGGATAACTCTTATTGTGTAAAATTGTTGGTCTGGTGGGAGACCCAATGTGATTGCACTTGCCTCTTAAAAACCGCTGCGTGTAGAGAAACTATATTTTAAAGCTTGCTTGCACGATTTGCTTTTTTTATTTTTGCCCAAGAGTTTTATGTTTTAAGATTAAAAAAAAAATATATGGAAACAAATTACCAAGTAACTGTTACGATGTAATAGGAATTAAAAATGTATCTGTATATTCTACAAGTAGACGGTCAGTTCACCTCATGATATCTGTGTTGCACATTTACTGTTTAAAGGAAACAAGGAGTGCAGTATATATTAAAGCGTCTGGTCCCAGTGTCCCTTGCTCTTCGCGTGTCCCTCCTGCTGATGTCTTGAGCCACGTGTGTCCCCCCCCCCCCCACGAGAACCACAGGTGATGGTGACGGTCAAACTGGGGGCCCCTAGAACTTGTGTCCCTTCTTCTCTCCCTAACCCCCCACCCCCTCCTCCCGTTGTATAAAATCCTCGTGAGATGATTGAGGATGTAAACCAGAGGTAGAGCCCCGGAGCGCGATAAGAAATGTAAGACACAATAGAGCTGTAGCGAGATGATAAAAGAGAGATTAATGCACTGTTATACGTGCATTCTTTTGTTAAGAGTTTCAATTTCAGAGATGCTATTTGACTCGCCCATAATTTTCATTTTCTTTCACGAATCCGGAGGGGGGCGGGGGGGGGGGTGACCCCTTGCGCGACTTGGTGCCATTCGATTTTTGCTTGGTTGGCTTCATGCCATGTGCCGCGAACAGCAGAAAAAAAAGCGACATTCTGGGTTCTCCCACCTCTTACAAATGGAAAAGTAGGCCAAAATACCCCCGCGGGGGGGGGGGGGGGGATCTCTTCAAATCTCGATCTGGAGGAGGCCCTTCCACCAGCAGTGGCCTGAGCAGGAAATTGCAGGGCTGCACCCAGTACCCTAACGAGCGTGGGGGCAGGGGGTGCCTTGCCCCCCCCCCCCCCCCTCCGTGTGCGGCCAAAGCTTCGAGTTGGGGCCCTCTTGACGATCACCATGAGAGACGTTTTCAGCAACAGCGTGTAAAAGAACGCAAACACGGATTTAAATCGGAGCGCCCCGAGACACCGTGAAATGTTGAAGACCGTGAGCGTACCGATGATGCGATTCGGCAAGGCGTGGCTGCGATAGAGAATAGCCTGGGTGCGACTGCGCGAGACAAATCGCAGAATTCGGGGCCTCCACCTGGGCTGATTGCCGTACCACCTGTGCGCCTTTACCTTAAAAAAACCCTTTTTTAAATGTAGATTGTGATTCGAGCGACAACGCACAACGGGTTTTGACCACGCGGGTTTTTTTTTTATTGGCGCCGTTCAGCCACGGTGTGTATGATATGGACATCTTCAGACTTTTTTGAGGTCTCTTTTTTAACAACATCACAAGGAGCAAATCACAGGCAAAACCGACACTGTGCAAACTGCAGGGAGGGTGGGGGGCACGGTGGAATACCCCCCCACGACACGGCCATAACAGCAGTTACACCCCACCGTCCCTCAAACAGTGATATGTTTTGAAAGGTTAACGGTGTCAACAGAGCCCCCCCCCCCCTCCTCTCTCTCGGATGCTTCTAAACACTTTTTTTCGTCCCTTGGGAGGATCAGAAGGAACAACCCATCTCTTATGAAGCGGGGGACGTGCTCATTGACGATTTTTTCCCCCTAGAAGCTGGCACATTCAGTTATTTGGGGGGAGGGGTCTGGGTCGGAGGTTATTGTAATGCGAGTCCATTATCTCCGTCGTGCCCGGGGTAAGGACATGCTGGCGATGTCACGCGGAGGTCCGGGGGAATAGGTGGTGGGCAACCCGGGACATTTTTTAGTTCCACCTTTCCGCTCACCGTGCCGTGATGACGATGACGCGTGACCAAACGGTAACACCGAACACGATCCCAAACCGCAGTCGCTGTACGTGTGTGCGTGGGTTTGTGGTGTGCGTGGGTTTGTGGTGCGCGTGGGTTTGTGGTGCGCGTGGGGTTGTGTGCGCTGGTTTGTGGTGCGCGTGGGTTTGTGGTGCGCGTGGGGTTGTGTGCGCTGGTTTGTGGTGTGCGTGGGTTTGTGGTGTGCGCGTGGGTTTGTGGTGCGCGTGGGGTTGTGTGCGCTGGTTTGTGGTGTGCGTGGGTTTGTGGTGTGCGCGTGGGTTTGTGTTTTTTTTTGTTTTGAGCCCTTTGTTATTGTTTCTGCCGTACACAAGCGGCCGCAGCTGTTATCCCCCCAGGAGTTGTCGTGACGCACACACTCTCTCGTTTTGTTGTTGTTTGTGAGCGGCGCTATAATTCCGCCGGCTGGTGTTTGCCTGTCGTGGTGGACAGCGCGCGCACACACCGAATGGGAGAAGCAAGTTGGTTTTCCATTGGCGGAGAAGTCGAGGGTTTGTCGTGAAATTTTCTTTGAGATTTCACTTGACATTTCCCCCCACCCCCCTGTTCAGCAACGCGCTGTTGACACGCGAGTTGGAAACCTATTGGGAGCTATGCACATTTAAATCTAGATCGAAAACTCATTTATTTTGCGTTTTAGTTTGTTGTCCTTCCCCCGCACCTCCGATTAGCACGGTTGGCTACGTACGGTGCGAAAGAAGTTCAACATTTGATGAGGTGTAATTATCAAGCGTTTTTTTTTACGTAAATAAATGCATCGTGCCGTCAACACAACACAGGAATTGCATTCCGCAGAAATGTGCAAATTCAACATATATTATCTTTGTAAGAATACAGTTACTTGAGCGAACGCACTTCTCGCCAGGCATGCCTTTGCTATTGCACATTTTTTGGATATCGCAAACTCTTAAACAATCTTAAGATGAAATAAAAATAAATTCTCTTTGTTTTTACTTTATTCGGGAATGACCACTTGTGTGGTGGCATACCCAGATCAAGTTTTAAAATAAATTGTAATCAAGGCTGCGGAAAACCTAAAATCTAAAGAGCAGTAAAATGCGCCTTTAAAGACGTTACAGTGTTCACTTCAGCAAAACATCTGAGTGGCCAAGATTCGATTAAATCAAAGGTGCGGTGGTTGTGATGGCGGTGGTATCTGTGCTGGTGGTGATGTCAGAGGGCCCACTATCAGTGGAGGAACTTGCCGGTGACGCTGCCGGTTCGCGACGATGGTGCTTTGCGAGTGTTAGTAGTGCCGAGCTGGTGGTGAAGATGCTATTGCCAAGGTGTCGGTGGTGGCATATCTAAGTGTTGGTACGAGTGCTGAGGGATGACGGTGCTGTGGTGAGGAAGGCGTTGGTGGCGGTGTATGGTGTTGGTCTACCACTGCTGATGAGTGTTGTTGGTACTCGGCTGCTGCCGTCGGTGGTGGAGCCGCCGGCGGTATATGTCGCTATGGTACCAGTCCCCGGCAACATTGTGCATGTGCTGAGCTAGTGCGGGTCGCGATGACGGGGCCAGTGGTGCTGGCAGTCCCGGCTGGCAGCAATCTCCCGTGCTCATTTTGGCAGCGCCGGCGTTTGGGGCACGGAGATTTTAAAAAACCAATCCAAATGCAGGCATTTCCTGGACAGATAGGAAATGTGGTGGCACGCCGAGAGAGATGACTTTTTTTTTAAGTGGCCGCGATTTCACATCGTGAACGGCTGCCCCCGCCGTCTGGGTGAAATGAGGACAAACATCGTGCCCAGATGTTAATAGAGCGCGGGTTCGTTGAGTGTTGACACGGGCCCGGAGAAAAGCTGCTCAAATATGAACAGAAACAAAAAGAACACGACATAGGAATGCTCGTGCACTTTACAGAAGGGAAGCTGTTAAAGCCGCTCGGTGACACCGAAAGTAAAGTACAAAAAAACAATCCGTTTGCAAGGAACGTGGGAGGGACTGTGAGTGGATGAGTGAACAAACGACCGAGCAGGGTGGATGAGATGGGAGCGAGGCAGACGCTGCTGCCCGGTCGCTTGAACCTGAGACGTGCGTGGAGCAGAGCCCGTGGCATCGTGGAGCGATGGCAGGCTGACCCTACTACGGTTGGCTGAGTATGGTGGCCGTGGCGGATGGGGTTAGTGGAGCGGTTGAACGATTGAGAATGGCGAGTGGCCGAGTGTGGCGAGTGGGTAGGTGCGATGGATGCCCCAGGTGTGCCGAGTGACTAAAGCACGTAGACGTGGGTGAGCGGTGGGTGTGTCCGAAGGTGAGTGAGAGTGGTGGGTTGATGTGGTGAGTGTGGCGAGTCAGCAGCGGGTAGGTGACTGTGGTGAGCGTGAAAGCAGTGGGTAGACGAGCGAAGCCCCATGGTGGATAGTTGGAGAGTTGGGGCGATAGGAGGGGTGGGTCTGCGAATGGGCATCACATGCAGGCAGCGACAACACACGCTTGGGACACACTCTGAGAAGCCTGCGCTCCCAACACCACCGCCGCTGAGCCGTGTCGACAGCCCACAAGCACCGTCTGCACGTGCCATCGTGCCGCGAGCGTCCCTCGCCTCCCGGTGTCGCGGTGGCAGTCGCGGTGACATCCGAAGCCGGGCGCTCGCGGTCGAAGCTCTCCCCGAGTCCTCCACGCTCTGGTGAGCCGCAGCAAGAGCGGCAAACCCGGCTGGAGCGCTCATCCTCCCTTCCACGCGTTGTCGTGTTTTGGCGCGGTATTCCACGCGCGGTCGCCTGCTCGGGACGCTGGGAGCCATCGCGCCCCCCCACCGCCCCCCGTGTCTCCGCACCGCCACGGCAGCGGTTCCCGCTCAGCACGTGAGGATCGCTCCCTCGGACTTGGCGTTCGTTTTCGATTTGGCATCGTTTCTGGGAGTCGATCGCAGTTCTCGTTGGCTGACGGGGGGTGGGGGGGGAAGCACCGACGGTTTTACTCAAAAGTGGCTTGCAGCACTTCCATTTCGCTGCGCTACGGCCTTTCGAAAGTGGACTCGGGGAGCAATGAGATGACTCGGCTGAGTGCTGCAGCATCAGGTGACCGTCTCTCGCCGACGCGACCCCAGTGACCTCTGAAAGCGGACTCACAATCTCCACCACGAAGCCCTGGGGAAATCTTCGGACACGGCCGCTTCGCAACCACATGAAGCGAGGTGGGTTTGGGTGCAGCGGTAAGCCACGTGACTTGATCACTGTTAGGGTTGCCACCTGTTCTGGGTTTTTTTTTCTCCCCCAGGGTCATCCTCGTTTGGTGGCAGCTGTCCAGGGAAACGTGTAATCTCTAACTTAAGCACTCCTGGGTTTTGTCAGTTGCGTAACCATTCGCCACTCGGGACTATACGTGAACACGTTCTGCCCTCCTCCGGTATTGTGAGATGTCCATCTTCCCAATGACAACGTCCCGCTGTTTTCGGAGGTGGCAACCCGAATGAATGAGCACGCCCAATCTCTTGAGCAACAACGGTGGAATTTACAATTGTAGCGTTTCGTGATTTTTTTGTTACTTTCTCCAAAACAACAAAAAGCCACCGCAGCGCAGTCACGCACAGAGAGAAACGGCTTCCCAGTTGGCACCAGGGTTCGAGCGGGAATCTGTCCGCGGCCGTCGCGCCAACCGACCGCGGCGTGTTTCCGAACTCTTCACGAAGTCGTTTCGTTTTTGATCACACAAGCTGCCCCCCCACCCTGCCCCCCCCCCCCCCGCCGGTCATTTTTGCCGCTTACGGTTTTTGTCGTGAATCCGGGTTCACAAATCGTTGATCGCTTTCCACTTTCTTTTTCGTCGACCTCCGTTATGTTGCCGCTACGGCCACTTGGCACGGAGAGCCAAGCCCGAGGCTCCATGTTCGTGGGGGGGTGGGGGGGTGGCGGAGGTTATTTTAAGCAACAAGTCTCCGGTTCCATGTTGCGACTTCGAAGTGCTGTCCAACAGTTGTTCCACACTCCGCGCGTATTTCACGTTTGCCGAACTTCAAAACGGGTCGAGTGCGTAATCCGCGAGCCGTGAAGGAGGAGGCGGGGGGGGGGGGTCCCCCTTTCCTCCCGCGGCGACTGCCGAGACGGCACGGGCCGTCGCTGTCGCGCTAACGCGGTGCGCCGCGCCGTCATGCGGGGATTCGGCGCCTGCAGGTGGGCCGCCTGGCAGAGTTTTGGTTCCCGTGGTGCCGACAGAAGGGGAGTACGGTCCCGTGAGCAGTGTCCCTAACCGAGACCCCGATGTCTACTGCGACCAATGTCCCTCCGGGGAAGCCCCCGGGGTCCTCGCGCAAAGACGAAAGCAGTGGCGCTGGCAGGAGTCTCTTCCCCTGTGCCTCCATCCGCGTCGCGGAAACGAGGTCACGGATCGCCGTGCCGCGCCGGGGGGGGGGGGGGCGGGGTGGGGGGGGGGTGCGGAGAGGCTCCGGGGTTTGTGGCTTCTGCTCGGGCGACGGCGCTTTCAAAGCTGTCGCGAGGAGGAGAAGTAGGTCAGTGGCGAGCGGAGAGGAAGTTGCCCGAGAAGCCCCGGCACGATTCCGCAGAGATGGGCGCCGCGCTCGAGTCGACATCCCATCGGTCCACTGCTCTGTTTCCCACAATCCCCAGCATCGCGCAGTGGAGGCTCAGGGAATGGGTGGGCATTGGGGGGGGGGGGCACCTTAACGGTTGTGTGAGGCGCCCTTGGAGTTGTGGGGGGTGGGTGCCTTGAATGTTGCGCGCGAGTGTGTGTGAAAGCGTGGATGGAATGTCTGTATGTTGAACTTTTATCGCACCGTGCGAAGCCAACCGCGCTAAATCGGAGGTGCGGAATGGTGGTGCAGTGGTTGGTGCAGTGTTACAAACCCGGTAAACTGAATTTGATTTCCAGCCATGGCCAACATGAGTCACGATTATCTAAACCGGTCACGGCCATCCTCTGTGTTGACTCAGCCTTAAATGATGACCTCGTGCACTGTGTAAACATCAGCACTGTGGAGACAAAGGCAGTCAGGCGTGGTGCTGGCTACCCACCCACTCATGTGCCATGCCGGCCTTAATAGGTGCTCGTTAACAGCACTTAAAACATATGCGCATGTGTGGGCGTACATGTGCAGTTTGGCGAGTAGGTGTGTGTGTGGTCGTGTGTATGTATGTGGGGAGCGGTGGTGTAGCAGTTAGCGCCCTGCGCTACGAACCTGGCGACCGGGGTTCGATTCCCGCTCACGGCCAACACCAGTGACGATTTTCTGAACCGGTCCTGGGCCTCCCCTAGGTCGACTCAGCCCCAAGTGAGTACCTGGTGCGATGTGAAAACATCGTCACTGGGGAGACAAAGGCTGCCGGGCGTGGTGCTGGCCACCCACCTCCTCGTGTGCCGTTCCGGCCTTTATAGGGGCTCGCTAACAACACTTGCCCCTACAGTCTGTTCAGGCTATACGGGGGATCTTTGTCTTTTTGTGTGTGCGAGAGGCTCATGAAGGATGCTACTGGGCAGTTGAAGGCAACTGCCTTCGAACAACCGCGGAGGGGACGGAGAGCGACTCCCACAGAAATGAGCAAAGCAACCAGGTCGCTGCAACACAACAAGTTGGCACAGTAGGGAGCACAGGCAAAGTGCGTCTGCCAGTCAAGTCGGTTAACCCGTAACACCTGGTTCTGTCCCGTGACTTCCTGCCAGCGAGCCTTCGACACAGTCACGTGCCCTATAAGTTCACCTAGTCTGGCACAAGCACCGCGGTGATATTACAGCCGTTTGGTGATTGGCGGTTGTTGTATATGCGTGTATATATGTGCGTGTTTGTGTGCACGTCCGTGGGCATGCATACACGCGCACGCGTGCGCGCTTGGGATCTGCGTGCTCATCAGTGGCGAAGTCAGGGCTTAATATCAGCTGGGTCCGTCCGGGTCGCTGACCCAAGAGAATACTTCCGTGCCCAGAAAACCACATCCATCATTCTTCATTCCTCTCGCTATGGCTGTGACTGACAGTCACGTGCCTCATCCAGTCTACCAGGGACACGGAAAATGTTCGACGAGAAATTAAGCCCCGGGCGTAAATGTCGAGCGTGTGGACGTGGACGGTGCAGCAGCAACCAGGGAGGGCTCACGGGCTGGAGGAGAGCCAAGCCGAAGGCTCTGAAGAGAAGGGGTAGGGGCGTGAGAATTTGGACAGGGGTGAGGGCACCCCCCCTCCCTTCTCCCCTCCCACATTTAATCCCTGCACCAGTTTGCCATGCCAACCAACCCTCTAACACCACTGGTGCCCCTAGGGATCTAACGATGCCACCTGTCCTGGATTTCCCAGGATCCTCCTCTTTTTTTTTTGACAGAGCCGTCCTGGGAAAATGTGCGAGTCTTCAAGTCCGCTCAAGACGACGCATTTACCGCGCAGTTCTCCCGTCTCCGGGTACTGCGAAGATATTCTTTGTCCCGCGGCCAGTCGCGGTTTCCTTTCTTTTTCGTTGTGTACCTGAACAGGTGGCAACACCCCCCCCCCCCCTCCCCGAGACGTTTTGGCGCCCGAAGGGCAAAGGTCAAAGGTGCCATGTCCGCTCGCCGCCACCGCAAGCTCGAACCACCAGCCGCCACACGCTCGCGTTGTCTCCAGAAAATTCGGCCCACGCAGCCGGCCGGTGCCCACCGCCCCCACGGGAGGGGCAGCCACCCTGCCCCCCGCCCGGTTGCCCCTCCCGCCCACCCCCACCCTCGGCGATTCCCTCCACTCTCAGTTCTGCTGGAGGATGAGGTTCTCGAGTTCGTCGGCCGATCGCAGGAGGAAGGCGGCCGACTCGCGGTACCCGGCGATGAGCTGCCTCACGGCCGACACCTCCACGGGGCTCAGCTGCTGCTGCTGCTGCTGCAGGGAGCCCGAGGTGGGGCACCCCACCGAGCCGGGGGTCAGCGGCGGGTGGGGACCCTTGGCCCCACCGGCGGCGGAGCCCCCCTCCGGGACCCCAGCGTCTCCGTTCACCGGCCTCTTCACGCTCAGGTCGGTGGGGCCTGTGGGTGGCAGGGGTGCGGGCAAACCTGTAGCGTGGCCTTGCTTTTAAGTGTTGAAGGGGTGGGCCCGGCGGTGGGGGGGGGGCATACAAAAACCTAGGGGGGCCACGAAACATTCAATGTTAAACTCTAAATAAATGGCAAACGTATAAACAGTGGGGGTGCACGGGGACCCTCACCATTGGGGATGCTTGGGGGCGGCAGTGCGGACACGTGTGGGGGTGGGAGCCCCGCGTACGCGTGGCGGCCGTAGCGTGCCGCCCCGTTCACCAGGCCGCTCGGGTCCGGGAGGAACGTGGCCGGAGATGGGGACGGAGCGGCCGGAAACGGCGGGTGGCCCCCTCCTCCGCCCCCGACGCCCCCCGCCACCGCCGCGTGCAGAACGTCCAGCGGTTGCAAGGCATGCTGGGAGTGCATGTCCGCCGCCTCGTCCTGAGGGAGAGGGGGAAGGTGGGCGAGCGGCGGCCTCCGTTAGCTTCTGTGCCGCTTCGCGTCGCCACTCTATTTTGGGTTTTGCTGTCGTAATTTTAAAACCACGAATTTACGCCGGTCGCTCCATTGGCGTCTTGTCGCACAACAAGGTATCCTTTTTGGGTTTCGACTTGCTGGGTCTCATCAGCAGAGTCGGGGCTTGTTAAACGAATTCTGCTGGCTGGGTTTTTTCGCAGAGCAGCGCAAGCACCTTTCGTTGTTGTTGGAGAACGCTCCACGGAAGCGGACGTCACAGAGCTACCTCTGAGAGATCCCTTCGCGTAACCTACCTCTGGACCACATGTATGTATGTTGAACTTAATTCGCACCGTACGTAGCCAACCGTGCTCATCTGATGAGAATGCAGCACCACCCAGGCTCACCACGTGATGGGCAAAACGGATATTTTCATTCTCGGAGCTGAAATCTTGCCAAAATTAAGTGCGGAACCAAATTTAACGCGATTGTCATTTGTGGCCAGGATGCTATTTTTTTAAAATAATATCACCATTGCTGAGCACAGGTCCGAAGACCCAACATACCGAGCAGGCAGGCAAACTTAACTGCACTTTTGAAAGGGTAAATCGTTTTTATGGAGTGCTATTCCTAAAAAAACATCTGGTAATTAATCCAGCAGCATTATTTTAACAACCTGGCTGATGAGACCCAAAAGGTCGCTACTGGTCCAGAGTTTGCTTGCTTAAAACAAAACACTGCTTGGGTAATACTGGTATAAAAAGACAATTTGAATCCATCTGAATACACATACACAACTAGCGAGGCTTCACCACAGTGGATGAGTGCTGTACCTTTTACTGGCGCTGGCCTCTCAAGTTATCAACCAGAAGCCTTGTTCTCTATGTTGTAATCATTAAGCGGAGACACAGATCAGCATCCCGGTAAGCACGGAGCGCCGGGCCAACGCTGCTCCAACGGTTCAACGTTTGGCCCCCGCATTGCACGATTACCGGGATTCTTCTACGTCCTGTTGTCCTTTTTCTTTTTTACTTGGAGCTTGGGAAAACGATGGCACCGATGAGAACGAGGAGGATGAGAAGGAGGAGCGGCGCCCGTACCTGCAGCTGGCTCTCGATGCGCATTCGCTTGGCCGCGTTGCGACTCTCGCTCTCGCACGCCGCCGCCAGGATCGTCTCGGCGAGCGCCGACGTGAGGTGGGCCGGCGGCGGGCGGGACTGCAGGTGCCGGCAAAAATCACGGGGTCACCGCGACGCTCACCCCACACCCCTGTGCCCCCCTCGCCACCCCCCACTGCCTGGGCGGGTGGGGCGGCTGCCCTGGGCACCTCTCCCAAGGCCGCGTGGGGTGCGGGGGCTTCGCATCGATGGGTAGCTACAAAATAGTTTCGAAATGAAGCGAGGAGTGGCAGCTGGTGTCTCACTAAGTTTTTGGTGAGGGAAGTTTTTTCTGTGTGGGTCTGGGCAGGGGGGGCGGCGTGGAAGGGGGGTGCGAGGTGTGTGCTGCTGCGGCGGCGAGATGTTATCTCCCTCGCCTGGTGTGCAGGAGGTCACGGGTTAGACCCCGCACCCTGATGATGCCCGTTGCATGTTTGGAATTTTCGTGTTCCCTGTCCCCGTGGTGGGCTCATGCGTCATTCTCCGAGTTCCTCAGGGTTTTTCCCTCCACATTAAAAAAAAACACGCGTTCATATTATTTGGCGGCTGTTATCAATTCCCACGTGTGATGATGATCCTTTGTATGTATGTTGAACTTCCTTCGCACCGTACGTAGCCAGCCTTGCTCGTCGGAGGTGCGAGGAACGGAATGATATAAGCCACTTCGATGAGCCAGGTAGCCAGGTGGCCACGTCGCCTTTGAAAAAGAGCTTATAGCTCAGTGGGCTTTACCTGGTAAATAAAATAGTTTAGTGTGCACGTGATGAATGTGTGTATGGGGAGTGATAGTGTAGCGGTTAGCGCGTTGCGCTACAAACCTGGCAATCCGGGTTCGATTCTCACTCACGGCCAACACCAGTGACGACTATCCAAACTCGTCCAGGGCCTCCCCTAGGTCGGCTCAGCCTCAAATTAGTACCCGGTGAGGTGTGTCAACATCACCACTGGGGAGACAAAGACGGCCGGGCGTGGTGCTGGCCACCCACACCCTCATGTGCCATGCCGGCCTTCATAGGTGCTCGCTAACAGCACTTGCCCCAACAGCCTGTCGAGGCTGCGCGAGGGATCTTTGTCTGTGTGCTGACAGTGTAAATACGTGCGGTGCGCGTGCCGACGATGTGTGTGCGATTGTGCTCGCTAACCATAGGCTTAGGCGCGCGTGCGCCGACCGAGCACAGCGTGCACCCACGCGCGAGTCAGCGAGCTCGCTCGCGGCACCTGCCCCGCAAGACTGTCGAGGCTACGCACGGGGGGGTCTTCGTCGCCGAGCAGAGGGGGCCGGCCGGCGGCCTACGCCGCGGGTTTCTCTCGGGCCGCATCGCGGAATGTTTTGTGGCGCGGGGGTTGGTGGGTCGGGTGAGGGGTGGGTGGGGTGGGGGGGGTGGGGGGGGTGGGGGGGGTGGGTGTTCGGACGCGCACGGCACTCACGGTGGCTGCGCACTTGCGGCGCGTGCCCTCCTCGGCCGCCCCCACCTGCTCGGAGCCGTGCTTGCGCGTGCGCCGGCAGGACTTGAGGTAGGTGCGGATGCGCTTGCGGGCTCGCTCCTGGAACTCGGGGAACTGGCGGTGGCACGACTCGATGATGGCCTGCACCTTCTCCTTGGGCTGCTTCGAGATGGGCACCATCCGGTCCAGGTTCTCGTCCACGAATAGTCGCACGAACATCTGCGCGGCACCGGCAGCGGCGTCAGCGTCACCGTCAGCGTCACCGTCAGCGTCACCGTCGTCCCAAGGGCCTCTCCCAAAAAAACAAAATAAATCTTCAAGTGGCATTCTTATTGCGCAGTGATATCGTCGCATTACCGTCGAACTGGTCAATTTTATCTTGATTTTAAGCTTTCGTGACTGCAGGAATCCATACTCTTTGGTGACGGACGCTTGTGTTGCGCCCGAAACGTCATGATTTATTTTATTTTATACCTACGCGACTTTACCAAAAGAACCAAAGAGTATGGTCAATTTAAATTGTCAGAAAATGCAATGAAGCCCAAATTAAGATCGAAATTTAACTTGTTGTGACCGGGGCTAAGACGAACCCAGGATCTTAATGGTGATAGCTCGGAGCTCTGACCTCTGAGCCACCCGATGACCTTCGACCGTGAGAGGAGATCAAGATTCTCTCAACGGTTTGGGACAACTGGGTCCGACTCTCCCCTAGGACAACGTGCCAATTGCTACATTACAGATATTGCAACGCAACTCCAAGGCAGTGACTTCTACGCTCTGTGCTGAGATTTATATCAATACCAGTGAAGGAAATAATTTAACTGGTTCAGCAAAAGGGGCTTTTTTTGTTTTATGGACAAGAGTGATGGACTCACTCTTGTCTTTCTCTCATCTCACTCCACTCCCTTCCACGCACTCTCTCCGCTCCAGCAGCTGAGGCTTTTTGTGCAAACACTCAGTCACACGCCACACCGAGGGTGAGGGGGTTATGAGTTATGAGTCCACACGGTAGCGGAATTGTCCCCTCTCAGCAGCGAGTGAGAGAACGAGAGAACCGAGACGTGCACGGGCGTGAGCGTGAGCGCGACGCGAGTCTACGGGAACTCGCGTCGCCCTCCGGGTTCCCGGCATCTCGCGATCTGCGCTTCATTTCGTGCCTGATCTGTCTGCGTGGGCGACCACGGGGAACTCGTTTCCACGCCGTGGTTCAAGATCACCTCGAGCAGCCCGAGGCTGCATCATCTCTGGGCTGTCAAGTGTGCACAAGGACGTCTGTGTGAGTGATGGTCAGTGTGAGGGTCAATCCGAGGGTCAGTGTTGAAGCCCATCCAAGGCGTCAGTCCCAGGGTAAAGTTTGAGGGTCTGAAGGTTAGTGTGAGGGTCCAAGGGTCAGGGAGGGCCAGTCTGGGGGTCAGTCTGGGGGTCAGTCTGGGGGTCAGAGGGATAGTCTTGAGGGTCAATGTGAGGATCAAGCATCTGTGTGAGGATGAGTGTGGCGGTCTGTCGGTCAATCTGAGGGTCAGCCTGTGGGTCAGTTTGAGTGAACCGTGTGGCGAAGCCAGCGCGGCCGTACTCACGTTGAAGGCCTTGAGCCTCTCCTGGTCGACGCCGTCGCTCTCCGCCAGCCTCTCCCCGTCGTCGCCGTCGTCGTGATCGTCCTCGTCATCGTCGGCCCGGCCCCCCACAAAGGAACCTTCGCGAACGCCACCCCCACCGCCGCCGCCGCCACCACCGGGTCCCGGGGGGCCGCTCGGTCGAACACAGCCCCGAGCTCCCCCAAGCTGCCGCGTAGGAGAGGAGAGACAAGCCGAGCGAGGAAAGATCCCCCGTGTAGCCTCTAACAGGCTGTCGGGGCAAGTGCTGTTCGCGAGCAGCACCCGTGAAAGTCGGCACTGCGGCACACGAGGGGGTGGGTGGCCAGCACCACGCCCGGCCGCCTTTGTCTCCCCAGTGGTGATGTTTGACACACCGCACCACGTACTCATTTGAGGCTGAGTCGACCTAGGCGAGGCTCAGGACCGGTTCAGATAATCTGGTTCGTAGTGCGGCGTGCTGACTGCTGCACGACCACTCCAAAGGCACACACACGCACATAAAGATCAAAGATAAAGACAAAGATCCCCCGTATAGCCTGAACAGACTGTTGGGGCAAGTGCTGTTAACAAGCACCTATGAAGGCCGGCACGGCACACTAGGGGGTGGGTGGCCAACACCACGCCCGGCCGCCTTTGTCTCCCCAGTGGTGATGTTGACACACCTCACTGGGTACTCATTTGAGGCTGAGCCGACCTAGGGGAGGCCCAGGACCGGTTCAGATAATCGTCACCGGTGTTGGCCGTGAGTGGGAATCGAACCCGGGTCGCCGGGTTCGTAGTGCTGCGTAGCGCTACACACTACACCGCCGCTCCCACATACACATGTGCGCGCACACCAGACGGCGCGTGGCATGCGGCAGAAGCACGCACCTCCCGTGGCGCCGCGCGGGAAAACTTGAACCGGCCGCGCGGGGCCTCATCGTCGTCGTCGTCCTCCTCCTCCTCGGGGGGGGCCCCGTGCCCCGTGAGCCCCGGCCCCCGACCCGGGCCCCGACCCACGCTCGGGGCCGTGGCGACCCCGCGCTGCGCTAGCGGCGCCAACGCCGTGAAGGCCGGCGCGGGGCTCCCGTAGCCGTTGGTGGCCCCGGGGCCGCGAACTCCGGCCCCCGGCGCGACCCCTCCCTCCGCGGGGTCAGAGGTCAGGGTGGAAGACTCGCTGTCGCTGAACCTCTCGCCTGGTGACGCTGCGACCAGACAGCGAGGCGGCCCGTAGTCATCATCTCCCCGTGTTGGGTAAAACGCGTACAATTTTGTGGGATGTAAAATTGTTGATAAGTTGTCCTGGGGAGAGAAAACTCACCCTGCCCAGCCATAGTAATGTGGAATTTCCGCCCGTGGCTTGGGCCTGTGGGCTCTGAACTTGAGATTAAGTACTACCCCATTTGCCCAATGCTCATCCGAGTAGAAAAAAATCCCACTGGGATCTAAATACTTGTAGGAAGACTCTCCAACCACCAATACTCCGTGCAGGTTAATACAACACTCACCAACCCACTCATTTACTCACTAATCTACTCACTCAATTATCCACCCTCTCGCCCAGCCACCCATCCACTCACCCAATCACTTACTCACCCACTCACTCGCCCACTCGCCCACTCGCCCACTCGCTCACCCACTCACTCAACCACCATGCTGCAGGTCACAATGCTTCTCTTTCTGATTCTTCCTGCGCACCGCTCCACTTTGGAAAGTTCCCTCCCATCATCGCCTCCCCCCCCACCCCACAAGCTCCTACAATAATAACCTCGCTCGATTTAAAAGTGCCCTTTGCTTTCCGCTTGACAAGTTGGGCCTCTGGGCTTGTGGTCTGTGGTTTTATATGGAACTCAATTAAGGCTGAAGTGGATGCCACGTGACTTAGGAGTCAAAATCATCTCTGGGTTTCTTTGTATGAGATTTCCCAGAGTCCGGTGATCGCAGGTAGACTAAGTTGCATCGTTGTTCACTCAGGCGCTGTTATCTTAAGGTGTTTTGAAACAGTGCGCAAAGAAGTGTGGAGAAACGCACGCTCGTAATTCATCGAGAGACACAAAGACGGACACGTGGGATGAAAGAACGTACACTGGGCTAACGTCCAAATTTAAATCTTGAAGAAAGGTCAGCGAGGCCTAGGGCAGGATGCGTCACGGCCAGAAGAGACGACCGCCAAGGGTTGCGAATAATGACGGAGCCGAAGCCGAGGGATGGAATGCGTCCGAGAAGCCGTCCACCGAAGAGAGATGGGAGCGATGAAGTCGGCTCATGCCGGGTGGATGATTAGATTATAGATCACAGGATCACGATATAAGCGCTAGGTGGATGAACTGACCTCCATGCGTGCAATGGGTGCCACAGGCCTGCTGTGCACCTACATCGTCAGCTGAGGACAGAGCAAAAAAAATAAGTTGTACTGTACTCCGTTTCAACATCTATGCCCCCCTTCCTCGCACTAAGCGTGGTGTAGTGTGGTGAAATATCACCTACTACCCGCGCAGCGTGGGGGGGGGGGGGAGACACTCATGCAGCAGTGGATTGACCATGGCTGCTGCTGATGATGCTGATGGTGAATGAATGCAAATTGGACGCAGCTGCGTTGGTGCACTTGGGACGAGAGCCACAGCTGGAGGAGCTGTTGTTCGGCCGCTCGGCCGGGTGACTCGGGGTTAAGGGGTTGGGGGGGGGAGACAGCGTGCAGTGTCGTGAGAGCCGACGCATGGATGGCAAAGTGCCACTCCGAGCCCTCCAAGACAAATTTTCTGGTCGGCTTGTTTGCCCAGGAAAAGGCCTCTCTCTCCCCTCTCTCTCGCCGAGTCTCGGGAAGGAGGGCCCTGGCAAGTTCGTCACAGGAGGGGGCGATGTCGCCTCCGTGCGTGATCACAGTTTGAGTCATGTGCGCGTGTAAGTTGTCATCACTGGGCTGTTTGGCGAAAACAAGTTACATTGTGTTATATTTGTTATTTTAGCTATGGGAGGAAACTGAAACAGAACAGGGGGAGAAACGTAAAAATTACAAACACAGAAAGGTGCACGAGTTGGGAATCGAACCCAGGATCCTTGCTGTAAGGGGAGCGGAGTGAGACGAGAGGTAGGAGAGTGTGTGGAGGGGCAAGTGGAGTGAGATGAGAGGGGGGAGAGTGTGTGGAGGGGCGGGTTGAGTGAGATGAGAGGGGTAGAGGTAGGAGAGTGTGTGCAGAGGCAAGTCCATGTACTCATCGCGGCCGTTGTTCCTCGCCTCCCACAACAGTTCGAGGCCCCAGTCGCCCACCGTTCTCCCCCTTCGGTCCCTATTGTTTATTTGGCAATTGGGCGATAAATCGGCGCAGCCATCAGCGATCGCATCTGCTTACCGCGTGATTTACGCGGTGCGCCCCCATTGGACGGACAGGCAATGCCCGAGTTTATCTGTCTGGGGAGCGGTGGTGGAACGGTGAGCGCTATGCTGCGCAACGAACCCGGCGTCCCGTGTCCGATGCCCGCTCACGGCCACCAACACAAGTTGCGATGATCTAAAACCGGTCTTGCGCCTCCCCTAGGTCGACTCTGCCTCAAATGAGTACCTCGATGCGGTGGGTAAAAACATCGCCACTGGGGAGACAAAGACGGCCGGGCGTGGTGCTGGCCACCCACCTCCTCGTGCGCCGTGCCGGCCTTCTTAGGTGCTCGCTAACAGCACTTGCCCCGACAGTCTGTTAAGGCTACACGGGGCAACATTGCCTTGTCCGTCTGTGTATCTGCCGCGCAAGCAAAAGCCGAGCCCGAAGGATTCCTCGGCGTCACCGAGAGGCTTCGAGACGCCGTCGTCACCACCGTTAAGAAGAATCTCAATATGAAATCCGTGGCGCAGCCACCCCACCAACCCCCCATCCCGGTGCTGCTGCAAGATTGTGGCAATAAATAAATATCATCCCGGCACACCACATTCATCATGATCCCCCACCTCTCTCTGTCTCGCTAAGGGAACCGTGGGCTACTAAGGCATGTGCCACCTACTCTCGTCTAGCGGCGGCGACGACCAGGAAAATATGCCGTGGGAAATGAAGCCAGGCACGTCGGGGATGTTGGGGAGGGGAATGGCGTGCCGTGTGGGGGGGTGGCAGGCGGCTGGGCGATGGGGTTTGGTGGAGGGGGGGGACCCCTTCGCCCCACATCGCCCTTGAGCCTGAGCTCATCTGCCAGCCAGGGCACATCCTCCCCTTGCGCGCACGCGTGCGTGTGTGTGTGTGAGCAAATGCTTCCTCCTCCTATTCCTCCTCTTTACCCACTCGTGCGCCCTGCCCTCTCATCCGCCTGCATCCCCCCGCCCACCCCTGCTCTACCCCACCCCACCCCTGCTCTACCCCCCCAACCCACCTCTGCTCTACCCCTCCCACCCCTGCTTTACCCCCCCACCCCACCCCTGCTCTACCCCACCCCACCCCTACCACCCCCCTCCCCACCGCCATTCGTGGCGGACACTGAGTCATAGCGGAGGAGACGGAGCTGCACTTTGACTCTGCAGCTCATTCCGCAAGAGAGAGGGAGGGGGAGGAGGCAACGGAGAGGAGTCGGGGAGGTCGAAGGGGAGTGGGAGGGAGGGGGAGTGGGAGGGAGGGGGGAGAGAGGCGGAGTGGGAGGGAGGGGGAGTGGGAGGGAGGGGGGAGTGGGAGGGAGTGGAAGGGAGGAGGAGTTGGAGGGAGGAGGAGTAGGATGGAGAAGTGGGAGGGAGTGGGGGTGGGAGGAGGAGTGGGAGGGAGGGGAGTGGGAGGGAGGGTGGGAGGGCAGGGGAGTGGGAGGGAGGGTGGGAGGGCGGGGGAGTGGGAGGGAGGGTGGGAGGGCGGGGGAGTGGGACGGAGTGTGGGAATGAGGGGGGAGTGGGAGGGAGGGGGAGGGGGGAGTGGGAGGGAGGGGGAGTGGGAGGGAGGGAGGGGGAGTGGGAGGGAGTGGGAGGGAGGGGGAGGGGGGAGTGGGAGGGAGGGGGAGTGGGAGGGAGGGGAGGGAGGGGGAGTGGGAGGGAGGGGAGGGAGGGGGGAGTGGGAGGGAAGCGGGAGTGGGAGGGAGGGGGGAGTGGAAGGGAGGAGGAGTGGGAGGGAGGGAGGGAGGGAGGGAGGGGGGTGGGAGGGGGGATAGGAGGAGTGGGAGGAAGGGAGGGGGGGTGAGAGGAGGAGTGGGAGGGAGGGAGGGGGAGTGGGAGGGAGGGGGTGGGGGGGAGTGAGAGGGAGGGAGGGAGGGGGGTGGGAGGGAGGGGGGAGGAGGAGTGGGCGGGAGGGGGGTGGGGGGGAGTTGGAGGGAGTGGGAGTAGGAGGGAGGGGGAGTGGGAGGGAGGGGGAGGCACGTAATCTCCGCTCCTGGGCTTAGTGGCAACAATCGGCTTCCGTGGGAGCGTGCAGAGGGATATTGTGAGAGGAGTCCAGGGGATACTGTGACAGGGGACACAGTATCCCCCCCTAACAGTATCCCCCCCGAGCAGTATCCCATGCTCCCCCTCGCAATCTCACAGTATCCCCTCTCAATCGTGGGGGAGCCGGCGCAGGGGATAATGTAAGTGTGTGACACAGACGTTGCCAAAGACAAAGATACCTATAGTCCTAGCAGGCTGTAGGGAGGTAAGTGATGTTGGGGAGCGCCCAACAGCACACGCCACTCTCCTCTCAAGCACATGCACGCAAGATGTGTCACGCAGTTGCGCACAATCTCACGAGCAAACAGTCAAAGGCACACTCAGAAAGGCAAAGATTCCCCGCATAGACTGGAGGGACGAGTGCTGTTATGTCAACCACCTATGAAGAACGGCACGGCACACGAAGGGGCTGGTGTGGCCAGAACCACGCCCGGCCGCCTCTCTCTCCCCCCAGTGCTGATGTTTTAGACGACGCACCTGGTACTCATTTGAGGCTGGGTCGACCTAAGGGAGGCCCAAGGCAAGTTTTGATAATTGTCCCTGGTGTTGGCCGTGAGCGGGAATCAAACTCGGGACTGCGGATTCATAGCGCGACGTGCTAACCGCTGCCAAACACATTCACCCAGTCACAGCACCTATGAAGGCCAAAACGTGCACTAACACATACTACACACCGAGAGGCACACATGTGTACGCACACGGTGACACATTCAAACAAACGAATTCAGACACGTACACACGCACACATTCACACACTCACAGACACATTCACACATGCACATATTCACGACGAAAAGTCACACATTCACACAAAAATTCCGTTTGCCACGATGTAGCGCTTACATCACCATGCCGCTTGTGCCAGGCTAGGTGCACGTTGTGGCCACGTGAAGTATCGAAGGCTCACTGGCAAGACACAAGTCACAGGACAGACCCAGGTGCCATAGCTTGACTAAGATGACAGAATTTGCACCCCACTGTGCCAACTTGCTGATATTCAGCCGCTCGTTGTTGTGAGCATCGCTCCTCTGCCCTCCGTTGTTGCTGGAGGGCGACTGCCTACAACTGCCCAACAACAGCGTCCTTCACGAGCCTCCTCGACAGACGCCGATTTTGACACCGCTGGTGCCAGTCATTGGCAAGTACAGCCAACTTCTGTATAGCATCAGTCAGTTTGATCTTTAGCCCTGCAGCGCGTGTTTAGCCCGCTCTTTCCAGCCAAACAGAAGCTGCTTGGGCATGCGGTGGCTGGGCATGCGGGCTACGTGACCCACCCAACGCAGCCTCGCCTTGCCGGAGTAGCTCACCGCAGGAACTGGGTCCAGATCTTTCAAGTATATGTGAGCTCCTCACACTGTCCAGTTTGGTTAATCCCAGGATGGATCGTCGGAAGGCCAGCCTTTATATTTCAAACCAGCACAGATGATCCTTTAGCGGACACCGCGCGTTGCAAGCACAGAGAACGAAGGGAATACCCACAGCTTCATACGGAGCATGAGGCCAGGTAGCTTCCACACAGCGTTACGCAGCTGATAAAAATAAAATGCCACTCAGCTGATCCGGAGCGAGACCTCCGCTGCCATTCACACACGAAAACATTCAACAAAGACACATTCACACATCAAGACACGTGTGCGCGCACACACACATCAGGTGGGTGCGTGCAATCGTCCACCATAAAATAACCGAGGGCAGCGTGGGCGAGCGTGAGCGAACGTGCGATGGGGGGTGGGGGGGGGGGGTAGAGGTGGACTCACCTTGACCGTGCGAAAAGGCCATGCCATTGTCCTCCCCGGAGCTGGGCTCGGAGGAGGTGAGGTGGCCGGGCGATGCCGTGCCAGGGTCGCTCATCTCAGGGCCCCCTCCGCGTCCTCGTCGTCGTCTTCCTGCTGCCACTGCCACCGCCACCGCTCACTGCTGAAGCAGCATCGCTGTGGCCGACGAGACGGGCGCAGGGTCAAGAGAAGGGACCGCCGGTCCCGCGTCACTCCCCTCGTCTCCCCCTCGCACCACTCCCATGGATACAGCAGTGCAGAACTGGACTCTAATCCGATTATTATTTGAGCTATCGATTTCTCTATCGAATTCGGTTCGATTACTCGACCGCAATCGGATAACAGGAAAATAATTGGTGGGGGGCGGGGAGGAAGTCCCACCTCCGTTCCCACGTGTGCCGCTGGACGGGAGGTGATCGGGCGGGGCTTTGTGGGTGATGTCACACTGGGCGTGTCTTGTAGGGGGGTTTCCCGTCTTCGGGAGGCCGGATTGGCGGGGCGGGGGGTGATGCCATTTTTCAAGGTGCCCGAGTAATCGACCGTCGATCAAAAAAAATCGATTACGATCCCCCATAGCTTACTCGACAATCGATAAATTGTCCATAGATCTGCAGCAGCAACTCGGATTGCCCCCAAACCAATAATTGGAATATAATTGTTTAATTGTTATACATTGTTAACACGGTACTAAATTATTGTTGAATTGGCAGGGACCCTCCTGAGTCTCGAGACTCGATGAGGATCTCCAGGGCGAAGAGGCGTAATAATATTAATAGACACACCACTCACTCGCGCACAAAAATCCCCCGTATAGCCTTCAACAAACTTTTGGGGCAAGTGCTGTTAGCGAGCACCTACTTATGACCGGCACAGCATGCGAGCGGGTGGATAGGTGTCCAACACCACGCCCGGCCGCCTTTGTCTCCCCCAGTTCATTACACACTGCACCAAAGTACTAATTTGAGACTGAGTCGACCTAGGGGGGGGGGTGGCTGTGAGCGGGAATCGAACACGGGTCGCGGGCGGTGATTTTGTAGCGCAGTGCACCACCAAAGACAAAGATCCCCCGCGTAGCCACAACAACCTGTCGGGGCAAGTTCTGTCCGTGAGCAGCACCTATGAAGGTCGCCCGGCCGCCTTTGTCTCCCCAGTGGCGATGTTTACACACCGCACCGGGTACTCATTTGAGGCCGAGTCGACCTAGCGGAGGCCCAAGTTACCCGGTTCAGATAATCGTCACCGGTGCTGGTGGCCGTGAGCGGGAATCGAACTCGGGACGCTGGGTTCGAAGCGCGGCGCAGCGCTAACCGCTGCACCACCGCTCGCACTCACACAGACTTGTGCCGACCCCTCTCGGGCAGTGATACTCAACATTGTGTTGGCTACTTCCTACCTCCCCCCACACCTCTTGTTGAATTTCGTTACAACCGAGTGTCCCCCTTTCCTGACACCCCCCCCCACCCCGCCCCCAACGTGGTTCTGAGAAATATATGTACGAATTAATGATCGTCAATGTTTTTAACCAAGAGTCCAACTTGTGAGCGTGGACACTGACTCGCTGTTCACTGCAAGCGAATAAAAACGAAATCGACGGACGTTCTGCAGTTAGTTCCCGCTCGCCGGTTACCCTTGGAACCCGGCATTGTTTACGCGATCGATGAGTTTATCAAGGTCTTTGATATCGCTCCAGGTCACCATATGGATGAAATGGTTAGCGTACTTATTTTAGATTGGCATATTCGCACCTGATTATTCACCAGTGACAAATTTTCACACATTCATGAAGCCACCTCACGTACCCCGGGGGGGGGCGGGGGGCTCCACGTACCCCCCCACCCCTCCCCCGGTTGAGAACCCACTGCTCTTGGGGTTTCCCGAGAAGGGTTACATTAGCAACGTTGCCCGTGCGCGGGCGTTGGACAGGTTTGCCAGGCTTGAACGGGTGTGTGTGTGTGTGAGCGGGCAGGCACGCAGGTGTGTGTGTGAGCGGGCAGGCACGCAGGTGTGTGTGTGTGAGCGGGCAGGCACGCAGGTGTGTGTGTGTGAGCGGGCAGGCACGCAGGTGTGTGTGTGTGTGCCTCCACAGGTGAATTGTGGGGAGTGGTGGCGCAGAGGTTACCGCACTGCGCTACTCACCCGGCGTCGAGCCGAGTTCGATTTCCGCTCGTGACCAACACCAGTGACGATTGTCTGAACCGATCCTGGGCCTTCCCCCGGGACGACTCGGCCTGAATTGAGTACCTGGTGCGGTGGCCACCCACCCCCTCGCGTGCCGTGCCACGGGGCCTTCATAGGTGCTCGCCAACAGCACTTGCCCCAACAGTCTGTTAGGGCTACAACGGGGGATATTTGTCTTTTTTATTGGTGTACAAGTATGAATGTATATGTGCAGGTGTGTTGATACACAGGTGTGCAAGTGGATAGATATGTATGTATGCCAGTTTGCAGGTGTGTTGATGTTTAGGTGTTCAGGTGTGCATGTGTGTCCTAGATATGAGTGTTGCGTAGGTGTGTGGGTGAATAGATAAGAAAGGATGCAGGTACACGTGCAGGTGTGAGTCGACGCGCAGGGGTGAGTCGACGTGCAGGTGTGAGTCGACGTGCAGGTGTGAGTCGATGTGCAGGTGTGAGTCGATGTGCAGGTGTGAGTCGACACGTAGGTGTGATTCGACGTGCAGGTGTGAGTCGATGCGCAGGTGTGAGTAATTGCAAGGGATTTTGAATGAGCCAGGGGCTCGAGAATGCATGGAGGCGTGAATAGGTAAGATACGAACACTCCCTACCCGGTACCTGTGAAAAAAGGAGCTTTATAGCTCATCGGATTCCTCCAGTATAAATACATTGATTCTGAACTCGCCTGGCTCACCCCCTTCCCTGGCACTAACATCTGTACACACACACACACCCTGTATCACCCACAGACAGCAAAAACGCAGTCACGCTCAATTACTTATTATATATACACACAAGACAAAAAAAAATCCCCCATATAGCCGACTCAGGCTGCTGGGGCAAGTCCGGTTAGCGAAAAATCTACACATGCCCAACGCACCACACCAGGCTGCCTTTGTCTCCCCAATCCTGACGCTTGCACGCCGCGCCAGAGAGGAGGCCCAGGGCTGGTTCAGACAGCGACCTCCGATTAGCACGGTTGGCTACGTACGGTGCGCGAGAAGTCCAACGTGGGCACGTACACCACTGGTATTGGCCGTGAGTGGGAATCGAACTCGGATTTCGTAGTGCGGCGCGCTGACCGCTACCGGTCCCGCACGCGCTTACATACAACGACAGATATCCCCACATGGCCTTTAATTCCAGTGTTCTACATTGCAAGTCTCGCGGGCCACTGCGGCCCCTGGTGACCTTTAGTGCGACCCCTGACGTGCGGGCCCCCGACACAATACACAGCACGTGACAACACCGCCCCAACTTCATCATCATCATCGTGCCGCTGTCAAACCACCCCCCCCCCCCCCCAGTGGTTTCAAGTGTGTGGCGGCCCTCACGCACTGATGAACAATATGGCTTTAAAGAGAGCGTTGGGGGCAAAGTGCCTTTCGCGAGCACCTATTTGCACGTACACCCTAATCCACTTAAACACACGCGCACCTTACCGACAGACACGCGTAACATCGCATAACACCCCCCACCCCCACCTCTCATTCCCATCCCTTTCTCGTCCTTGTCGCACAGTTGAGTTGACCAACAAGCCACGTGCCCCGTCGAAGCCAAGTTGCACGCGGTCGCACACTCGACCACGCGCTCCTCTGGCCTACCCGATCGCCAAAAGATCTCGGAAGCTGGGCGATTGGGAGAGGGGGGGGGGTGAGCCTCGATAGTTGCTTGGAAGGATCGGTGGGTGGGTGACCCGTTCACAAAAAAGACAGGCTTTCATAGCGTCCCGTGGGGCTACGTGAAAGTGGCAGCAAAAGCCACACTGGCTGTACTCCACCGCGAAGCTTCTATTCTCAATTCGCAAATGTTGCGACCGGTGAGTTGAAGTACGGTCCATCCTCACGACTCGCAGGCATGTCTACAAGCGTAGCAAGTGCTGTTAGCGGGAAATGTGGAAGCACACCACGCCACACAGCCGCCTTTGTCTCCCCAGTGCTGATATTTACGCATCGCTCCAGTTACTCACTTTGAGACTGGATCGACGATAGGTGTGATGTTAATCGCCGCTGATGGTAGTTCGATTTCCAGCCGTGGTCTGAAATCGAACTCGTGCAGCTGAGTTCCCAAAACGTGACACACACGCAAACTATATCACTCAGTCAAATACAAATACAAAGATCCACCGTATAGCCTTAACAGACTGTAGGGACAAGTGTTGCTAGGGAGCACCTATAAAGGCTTGCACGGCACACAGGGGGTAGGTGGCCAGCAACACGCCCGGTCGCCTTTGTCTCCCCGGTGGCGATATTTACACATCGCACCAGATACTCATTTAAGGCTGAGTCGACCTAGGGGAGGCCCAGGTACTGGTTCAGATAATCGTCACACTGGTGTTGGCCGTGAGCGGGAATCGAACCCGGGTCGCCGGGCTCCTAGCGCAGCGCGCTAACCGCTACACTACCGCTCCCCACAACTCATAACAAACTCTTTGACACACACGCATGCATTCACACGCACGGCAACAGCACACCGCTCTCATGCACAGTCTCTCTCTCTCACACACACACGCGCTCTCTCATACTCACATCCCCTTGTAACAAACACGTGGCTTTGTGGTGTGGACAGCACCACGCCCAGTTCCTCCGAAGTGCGGGCCACTGTTGACACACCGCACTGGGTACGAACTAATTTTTTTTTTAGGGCTTAAGGCAGGGCGAGGGTTCCGGTTAAGTTATCACTAGCCACCCATGTTAGCTCTGGCCGGGATTCCAACTCAGGTTTGCTGAGGTCGTAGCGCGGTGCGCTTACCACTTGCACTACGGGCTCCCTGAAACACCAGCCGCGCGCGTGCGAGTACAGACACACACACAAGACAAATGTCCCCCGTATAGGCTTAACAAGACTGCTGGGGCAAGAGCCGCTAAGTACCAGGCACTTATTTGAGGTTGTATCAACCCAGGGGGGAGGGCCAGGACCGGTTCAAATATTCACCACTGTTGTTGATTGCGAGCGGGGATTCAAACTCGGGTCGCTGGGTCTCTCGTAGCGCAGTAATGCGAACCGTAGCGCTACCGCTCCCCGCACACAAAGGACACACACAGGTGCAGACACCCTCCACATCCATGACCACCCACGTAACCACAATCGTGGCAGGCCACCTCCGTGGCCATGACCTGCAACTCGGATGCGAACTCACTCCACCCAACTGTGAGCTCTGCCTGGTGTCTCAGCACTGGGAGGAGATCGAGAGAAGGACCAGGAGCAAGAGGGAGCCGCGGGGAGAAGAGGGTGCAGGGGAGAGCAGGGGAAAGCCGAAGGCAGAGCAGGGAGAAGAGAGCATGGAGAACAATGGAGAGCAGAAAGAACAATGGAGAGCAGGAACAATTGAGAGCAGGGAGAACAATGGAAAGCAGGGGACACAAGGGAGAGCATGGAGAACAATGGAGAACAGCGGGAACAAGAGATAGCAGGGGGAACAAGGGAGATCAGGGGAAACAATGGAGAGCAGGGAGAACATTGGAGAACAGGGAGAACATTGGAGAACAGGGGGAACAAGGGAGAGCAGGGAGAACAAGGGGGAGCAGGGGGAACAATGGAGAGCAGGGGCACCAATGTATAGCAGGGGGAACAATGGAGAGCAGGGAAAACAATGGAGAGCAGGGGAAACAATGGAGAGCAGGGGGAATAAGGGGGAGCAGGAGAATACGGGGGGAGCAAGGAGATTAGGGGGCAGCAGAGGGGGCTAAAGCATGAGGTGGGGGGGGGAGCAAGGGACCAGGGGGAGTAGAGGAAGCGATGGGAGCAGGCAGGTTCCCTTCGCGGCCCGATTCGTTCCTCCTCCCCATTCGCTTTGCACTCAACAACAACAGCGGCGGCGGGCGGGGCGAGCACATGCGCGGGTGTTCACGTGCGGGAGTGTGTACGTGTGGGGTGTGTGAACGTGTCAGTGTGTGTGTGTAGGGGAGCGGTGGTGTAGGGGGTTAGCGCGCGTTGCGCTACGAACCTGGCGACCCGAGTTCGATTCCCGCTCACGGCCACCAACACCAGTGACGATTATATCTGAACCGGTCCTGGGTCTCCCCTAGGTCGACTCGGCCTCAAATGAGTAGCTGCCGGGCGTAGTGTTGGCCACCCACCCCCTCGTGTGCCGTGCCACGGGGCCTTCATAGGTGCTCGCTAACAGCACTTGCCCCAACAGTCTGTTTAGGCTACACAGGGGATCTTTGTCTTTGTGTATACGTGTAAGCGCGTATAAGCGTATACGTGTAAGCGCGTATAAGCGTATAAGCGTATAAGTGTGTACGTGTGTGTGTATGCGCGAGTTTTAACCTGTACATGTATGTGCGCACGTGTATGTGGGGTACACGTGTGTTACTGTATTACACACTGCGGTGAGAGGGAGGTGTGGGAGGGACATGGAGTAGGCGAGGGGAGAGGAGGGGTGGGTGGGAAGAGACACGGGGAGGGAGGAGGTGACGGACAGAGGCACAGAGGGAGGGGAGAGACACTGAGACACGGGTCTAGGGGCCGGCTGGTCCCTCCCGGGAGCCACGACGAGGGAGCGGACCACGCGAGACGCAAGAGACAAATGGAGCAGACACGATCGTGGGCAGACACCGAGGGGCAGACACGGCGACACGAAGGGGGTGGCCTCCGAGAGACGCTGAAGGATTTGCCCAGACCTCCTCCCCAAACCACCCCCCATCCCCATCTCTCCCTCCCGCCCCTCTCCTCCCCCGGGCGCACATCACCGCGGCAGCATGGAGGGGGGCCGCAGCGAGGATCGAGGGGTGGGGTTAGGGGTGTGGGGATGGAGGGTGCGGGTAAGCGTAGGGGCGGGGGAGGGATAGGGGCTTGGGGGTAGGGGTAGCGGTGAGAGGGAGTAAGGGCGCAAGGCCTCTCTGCACCAGGATTCGCGCTTCGCCGTGCCCCAGTCCGTGTCTCCCACTGTCTCACCCATGTCTCCGTCTCTCCCCCTGTCTCACCCATGTCTCCGTGTCTCCCACTGTCTCACCCATGTCTCCCCCTGTCTCACTCCTGTCTCCTCCTGTCCGTTGTCCGCGTCTCTCTCCCCCTGTCTCACACCCCCGTCTTTCTCTGTCTCTCTGTCTCACCCTGCTCGTGTTTCACCCCACACCACCCCACCCCCATGTTCCCGTCTCGCTGTGTCCCATCCTGTCTCGCCGCTGTCTGTCTCTCTGTCTCCCCCTGCCCTCGCCGCCAGAAACCACGCACGTCTAAAGTCTGCGGTGCTCTGGGCTCCTTGGCCGCTGTCCCCCTCTCTCTCCGCGTATCTTCCCTCCCATCATCAGCAACAGCATCATCGGCATCATCGCATCTCGTGTCCTCATCTCGCTGGCCATCATCGTCGGCAACATCATCAGCAGCAGCAGCAGCAACATCATCGCTATGGTGCCCTCGTCTCGCTCACACAGCAACAGCATCAATCGTCAGCATCAGCAGCAGCAACAACATCAGCAGCAGCATCAGCAGTAGCAACATTATCATTCGCACGGCCCTCGTGGCCCCGTCTCGCCACTCCGCGCCCCCCTGGAGAGAGAGAGAGAGAGAGGCGGAGGGGGGGGGGGTGCATCACGCACACGTACCACCTCCTCCTCCTCCTGCTTCTCCTCCCGCGGATACTCGGGGCTTCATCTGGAGCCACGGGCGGCGCGAGAAGGCGACGCTGTGGAGCTTCTAGGAGCGAGGCGGCGGCGAGGAGACGTTGAGAGGTAGAGAGAGTAGGAGGAGGTAGTGGAGGAGGAGGAGCGCTGAGCGGAGCTCGGAGGAGCGCAGAGCGGAGCCTCTGACGTCAGCGCGCGGGGACTTCCGACTCCCTCCGAGGGAGCGAGCGGGGGCCCCGTGCCACCCTGCACGGGAGAGAGCGAGAGGGAGGGAGAGAGAGACGGGGGCGGCGGGCGGGGTGTCGGCGGCGATACGCGGGGACAGGGAGACGTGGGGAGAGGGAGAGATACAGAGAGGAAGGGGGGGGGGGGTGTACGCGGAGAGAGAAAGAGAGCGGTACATGGGGAGGGAGAGAGAGTGGGAGGGAGAGAGAGGGAGATACATAGGGATGGGGAGACATGGGGAGAGGGAGAGCTAAAGAGGGGTACACGCGGGAGAGAGGGGGGGGGGGGAGAAACACATGGGGATGGTGAGACACAGAGAGAGGAAGAGATACAGAGAAAGGGGTAACATGGGAGAGAGAGTGGGAGGGAGGGAGGGAGAAACACATGGGGATGAGCAGACATGGGGAGAGGCAGAGATGGGGACACTCGGAGAGAGAGGGAGAGAGATACGTGGGATGGGGGCACAGCAGGAGATATGCAGAGAGATACACGGGAAAGAGAGGGACGGAGAGGGAGAGAGATGCATGGGGATGGGAATACATCGAGAGAGGGAGAGACAGAGAGAGAGATATATAGAGAGAGACTTGTAGAGAGAGGGGTACACAGAGAGAGATACATGGGGAGTCATCGAGGCATACCGCGGATATTCGGAGAGAGAGAGAGGGGGAGACAGACAGAGAGGGGTACAATAATAATAAGAGAGATATACGGGGAGAGAGAGGGGCACAGGTACAGTGAGGGGGTACATATGGGAGGGAGAGAGCTACACGGGGAGAGAGAGCGAGGAGCGAGAGGGATAGAAGGGTGCACAGGGAGAAATACACGGAAGGGAGATGTTGGGATGTACATGGGGAGAGAGATACACACAAGCACATACAGCACACAGAGACACACAGACACATACTGTGTATCGTTAGATATATAGAGATGCAACACATAGATTCGAACATATACTGAGATTAACATGCAGATATGCCGGTTCACGTACACACTACTGATTACACATCGAGGCACGCGTAGACTGAAACAAAGATACGTTCGTATTGATATTTGCATATGTATAGACTGGACATACACAAACGTGCATACCCACATAGAGACAAGGACGAAAATCCCCCGTGTAGCCTTTAACAACCTGTTCGGGGCAAGTGCTGTTAGCGAGCATCTATGAAGGCCGGCATGGCACACGTGGCGTTGCAGTGGTTAGCGCACCGCGCTACGAACTCGGCAATCAAAGTTACATTGCTGGACAGGAACGATGACAATGCGAATAACCTTTCGCAGTGTCTAATACATCGGTACGGGGAAGACAAAGGCGTTCGTGCGTGGGATTGCCCGCACCAACTAGTGTGCCGTGGTACTCACATGGGTACAGACGCGCACAAAGGCAAATGCCACCCGTGTAGCCTTAACAGACTGCTGGGGCAAGTGCTGTTAGCGAGCACCTATGAAGGCCGGCACGGCACACGAGGGGGTGGGTGGCCAGCACCATGCCCGGCTGCCTTTGCCTCCCGAGTGGCGATGTTTACACACACTGCTCCAGAACGTACTCATTTAAGGCTGAATCGTCCCAGGGGAGGCCCAGAAAGGGTTCAAATATTCGCTGTCACGGCCATCGCGTCGTGAGCGCGAATCTAACTCGAAACGGGCTTCTCGCTCCGCGGCGCGGCGCGCTAACCGCTGTGCCACCGCTCCTGAACACACTCGTTGCTTTAGCGCAGACACGCACCACGGTGGGCGATGGAGAATGCCCACGTGTGCCCAGGCTAAATGACCCGACACGAACCCAACCTCGTCAGCTCTCGGAAGCTAAGCGGGGTTTGATCCTGGATAGCGCGTGGATGGGCAAACACCCAAGCGCGGCAGCAGTGAGAGCCGGCGGGCGGAGCGGAGCGGGCGGAGCGGAGCGGGCGGGCGTTCGGCGCAGTTCTGCACTCTGCGCGCCCTTCACCCAGCAGCACTGACCAGCGCGGTGAAGTATGGTCAAAATACCCACCACGCCCTGCCCCCCACGGCACGGCGTGGGGAGGCGCTACTCATCCAGCAGCGGATTGACACACGGGACTCTACAAAAGTATCCACAGGTATTCACACATACCGCCACCCCCCCCCCCCCCTGCGCGCCCCCTCCACCCTGCCCCCACCGCCCAGGTGAAGTAGACACCCAGGTAGGCGCAGACACCCCCACCCCGCCCCCTCACCCCCCCTCCCAACTACCTGGGGGGGGGGGGGGATGAGGGGGGTCATCCAACCAGGGGGTCACCTATCTAGCGGTGCATCCAAACGAGTGGTTCGGGGTCTATCAAAACCAAAGGGGTCATCTAGGTAGTCGTGCGGTAATCCAGCTAGACGGTCATAGGTCACACAAGGGGTCAGCGGGTCACGGGGTCATCCAACCGAAGCTAAGGGGGGGGGGGGGTGGAGCGTGAAGGACATATAGCGGCGGAGAGAGGGGCGGGGAGGGGTCACCAGGTGTCAAGGGGGTGGATTTACGAGGACTGTGAGGGTCACCGGGTGTGGGCACCAGGTATATGGGTCGGGAGGTCACCAGGTGTAGGTGTTGCCTGGGGTGTCTGACCGCCAGCTGTAGTGTGGGAGGAATGGGATCGCCGGGTGAAAGGAGGGAGAATTGCGGCAAGATGTAAGGTCGCCAGGTGTAAGCCAATGAGTGCGGGGATCACCAGTACATACGCGTCCTCTGCACGCTGCTCGAAAAATCCCTGGAAGACGCGGCGATGAGGGAGTCGCGAGATCTCGAGGAATCGTGAGAGAGCTCAACACTGGAGCCTCGCTGCCTTGGATTTGTGTGTGTGAGACCCGGGCTGTGTGTGTGTGTGAGACCCGGGCTGTGTGTGTCTGAGACCCGGGCTGTGTGTGTGTGAGACACGGGCTGTGTGTGTGTGTGACCCGGTGTGTGTGTGAGACTCGGGCTGTGTACGTGTGTGTGACCCGGGTTGTGTGTGTGAGAGACTCGGGCTGTGTATGTGTGTGAGACCCTGGCTCTGTGTGTATGTGACCCGGGCTCTGTGTGTGTGAGACCCGGGCTGTGTGTGTGTGACCTGTGCTGCGTGTGTGTGTGAGACCCGGGTTGTGTGTGTAAGACCCGGGTTGTGTGTGTGTGAGACCCGGGCTGTGTGTGTGTGAGACCCGGGCTGTGTGTGTGTGAGACCCGGGTTGTGTGTGTGTGAGAGCCGGGCTGTGTGTGAGACCCGGGCTGTGTGTGTCAGACCCGGGCTGTGTGTGTGTGAGAAACCGAGCTGTGTGTGTGTGAGACCCGGGCTGTGTGTGTGTGAGACCCGGGCTGTGTGTGTGTGAGACCCGGGCTGTGTGTGTGTGAGACCCGGGCTGTGTGTGTGAGACTCGGGCTGTGTGTGTGTGTGAGACCCGGGCTGTGTGTGTGTGAGACCCGGGCTCTGTGTGTGTGTGAGCCCGGGCTGTGTTTGTGAGACTGGGGCTGTGTGTGTGTGAGACCCGGGCTGTGTGTGTGTGAGACCCGGGCTGTGTGTGTGAGACCTGGGCTGTGTGTGTGTGAGACCCGGGCTCTGTGTGTGTGTGTGTGACCTGTGCTGCGTGTGTGTGTGAGACCCGGGTTGTGTGTGTGAGACCCGGGCTGTGTGTGTGCGAGTCCCAGGCTGTGTGTGTGTGTGAAACCCGTGCTGTATGCGTGTTTGACCCGGGCTGTGTGTGTGTGTGTGAGACTCGGGCTGTGTGTGTGAGACTCGGGCTGTGTGTGTGAGACCCGGGCTGTGTGTGTGAGACCCGGGCTGTGTCTGTGAGACTCGGGCTGTGTTTGTAAGACTCGGGCTGTGTGTGTGTGTGACCCGGGCCGTGTGTGAGACCCGGGCTGTGTGTGTGTGAGACCCGGGCTGTGTGTAAGACACGGGCTGTGTGTGTGAGACCTGTGCTGCGTGTGTGTGTGAGACCCCGGCCTGTGTGTGTCAGACCCGGGCTGTGTGTGTGTGAGACCCGGGCTGTGTGTGTGTGAGACCCGGGCTGTGTGTGTGAGACCTGTGCTGCGTGTGTGTGTGAGACCCGGGCTGTGTGTGTCAGACCCGGGCTGTGTGTGTATGAGAAACCGGGCTGTGTGTGTGTGAGACCCGGGCTGTGTGTGTGTGAGACCCGGGCTGTGTGTGTGTGAGACCCGGGCTGTGTGTGTGTGAGACCTGTGCTGCGTGTGTGTGTGAGACCAGGGCTGTGTGTGTCAGACCCGGGCTGTGTGTGTATGAGAAACCGGGCTGTGTGTGTGTGAGACCCGGGCTGTGTGTGTGTGTGAGACCCGGGCTGTGTGTGTGTGAGACCCGGGCTGTGTGTGTGTGAGACCTGTGCTGCGTGTGTGTGTGAGACCAGGGCTGTGTGTGTGTGAGACCCGGGCTGTGTGTGTCAGACCCGGGCTGTGTGTGAGACCCGGGCTGTGTGTGTCAGACCCGGGCTGTGTGTGTGTGAGACCCGGGCTGTGTGTGTCAGACCCGGGCTGTGTGTGTGTGAGACCCGGGCTGTGTTTGTGAGACTGGGGCTGTGTGTGAGACCCGGGCTGTGTGTGTGTGAGACCCGGGCTGTGTGTGTGTGAGACCTGTGCTGCGTGTGTGTGTGAGACCAGGGCTGTGTGTGTGTGAGACCCGGGCTGTGTGTGTCAGACCCGGGCTGTGTGTGAGACCCGGGCTGTGTGTGTCAGACCCGGGCTGTGTGTGTGTGAGACCCGGGCTGTGTGTGTGTGAGACCCGGGCTGTGTGTGTGAGACCTGTGCTGCGTGTGTGTGTGAGACCAGGGCTGTGTGTGTCAGACCCGGGCTGTGTGTGTATGAGAAACCGGGCTGTGTGTGTGTGAGACCCGGGCTGTGTGTGTGTGTGAGACCCGGGCTGTGTGTGTGTGAGACCCGGGCTGTGTGTGTGTGAGACCTGTGCTGCGTGTGTGTGTGAGACCAGGGCTGTGTGTGTGTGAGACCCGGGCTGTGTGTGTCAGACCCGGGCTGTGTGTGAGACCCGGGCTGTGTGTGTCAGACCCGGGCTGTGTGTGTGTGAGACCCGGGCTGTGTTTGTGAGACTGGGGCTGTGTGTGAGACCCGGGCTGTGTGTGTGTGAGACCCGGGCTGTGTGTGTGTGAGACCTGTGCTGCGTGTGTGTGTGAGACCAGGGCTGTGTGTGTGTGAGACCCGGGCTGTGTGTGTCAGACCCGGGCTGTGTGTGAGACCCGGGCTGTGTGTGTCAGACCCGGGCTGTGTGTATGTGAGACCCGGGCTGTGTTTGTGAGACTGGGGCTGTGTGTGAGGCAGGGCTGTGTGTGTGTGAGACCCGGGCTGTGTGTGTGTGAGAGACCCGAGCCTCTGGCATCTCCGTCGCAGACGGCTGTTGCACAGCGAGTGTGAACACTTGTTACCGCGCACTTTCGTGAGTCCCTTCCATCACGAATGCGCACTGATCGCACGCAAGTACGCTCTTTGGCACGACCCTCTTTGAAGTCTGTTGCAAAATTGGAGCGCGCGCGTCCCCACGACCGTTTTTCAGCCGCTGTCCTTGGTGCTGAAAACGTCCGGGCTGAGCCATCCTTTGCCCCCCCCCCCACCCCCCATACAATGCTTACCTGTAGGCTCACCTATGAACTGCTTCACCTGTAGACTCCGACCAAAATCTCAGCATCTCACCACATCAGGTTCCTCGCAGCTCCATTGAAATGACCACGAGAAGTGCACATCACGTTGCTGGTTGCAGTAAAGCCCGGGACATGCAATTTCAAGTGGCAGGCGATGAACTATTAATGAAACTGCTGCTCCTATGCGAAGCCACCCACCGCACGCACGGCCCTGCACGTGGCTGGCGATGCACGTGTGGCAACCCGATTTGTCCATCCACTACTGGATAACGTCCTCCCCCATGCCGAGCGTGGCACCCAGGGATACTTGACCATACTTCACCACGCTGGTCAGTGCTGATTGGCGAAGGCGACGACGATAGACGTTGGAAGCAAATAAGTGCAGAACAACAATGGATTCTGCTGCAATGGATGTTGCCCACAAAGTCTACAGTATCTGGCCTTTGACCATGATGGTTACTCATTTATCCAGGATCAAAAGTCCTGTTTTAGCTTCCGAGTTTGTGGCGAGATCGGGCGCATCCCGGGTGATCAGGTCAACTGACGGTGGCACACCTTTGTGTATAACAGTTGACACTCCACTGAGGCTCTTCAGCTCTTTGTTATGTGGACATTCCCACACACAGGTAAAATGATGATCCGAGATCTACTCTCCTGCTCCAGATGTCTTGTGACCCCCCCCCCCCCATTTAAATATCTAAAACACGTTTTTTTAAAGTAAGGTTTATTTGAAACATAAATGAATATGTCAAGGAAATACTTATCAGGGGTCAATTAATTAGGGTTCACAAGACATCTGGACCATCCTATACATCTTCGGGCTCTCACTTATCATCCAAACCAGCGGTCGTTCCCAAGTCACGTTGATTTTGTCCAACCAGGTGAAACATATATAAACTAGGATGAGTCTATTTGGTAAGAGTGAGTGGGTAGGTAGGGTGAGTGGGTGATTAGGTGAGTGGGTGGGTGGGTGAGCGAGATGGTGAGTGAGATGGTGGGTGAGTGGTTGAACAAGTGTCTTGAGTGAGACGGTGAGTGAATGAGTGAGCTCAATTTTGATTTAAAATCGCTCTCCGTGGTGCTAACGTTATAAAAAAACGCCACTTTTTTCAAATTTTCTTGCTGTAGTTTCACACCTGATGATGATTGCTTGTGTTGCAGTCGAAACGTCGTGAAAATGTTATTGTTTTATATTTTTATTATTTTATTGTTTCCCTTCTACGTGACTTTACCGAAAGAACCAAGAATATGAGTGAGTTCAAGTTTATTTTGTTTTACCAGGTGAAAACTCAAGAAGGCAATAGTATCGAGTCGTCGTATTTGCAACAGTTACGCGGGTCACCAAAATGACGAAAGCAAATAAAATAAAGTATAGCAATGAAGCAAATATAAATCGGAGCACAATCAAGTGCTCTGCCGAATAAAAAAAATATAAAATATTACGCCAACATAAATCAACGTTAAATCATACATTCCCTGCAGCATAAGAGTTGGCTCGGGCAGATGATTGTTAGACCGATCATAGTACAATTACACATTAAGTTACACAAACATTTTACAGATATATTGTGACTATGTAGTGATATGTAAACAGACGAGGATGTATGTCGAAGGCAATTGCAAGTGGGGTATTTGTGTGCTACGTGCGTGCTGTGTGTGTAGGGTGTAAGCTATGTGCAAACAGTGAGTGTGGTACATCTATATACTGTGGCGTGTAACGTCTGTAGGATGTGTGTATGCAATGTGCAAGGTGCAGTGTGTATGGTACACTACAGCGTATGACTTGTGCAGGCTATGTGTATTATATGTGCATGCTGTGTGTACAATCATTGTTTAAATATACTATGTGGATACTTTGATTTAAAGCTTTCGTGACTGCAGGGATTCATATTCTTGGTTATTTCGGTAAAGTCACGTAGAAGGGAAACAATACAATAAAAATATAAAACAATAACATTCTCACGACGTTTCTACTGCAACACAAGCAATCATCATCAGGTGTGAAAACCACAGCAAGAAAATTTGAAAAAAGTGGCGGTTTTTTTTAACGTTAGCACCACGGAGAGCGATTTGGCAGTTATTCAGATAGACGAGTCCATCTATGTTCGAAAAAGAGGAGGGGGGAGACGAAAATAATGGATGCGGTCTGAATGCCACCGTAAGCGTGAACAATCAAGACCCGAAATGGTTTATCAAAACCTTCCAATGATTGCTAAGCCAGAATCCATCTTCTCGGTTGAAATTGTCTCTGTGTTTGTATATGTGGATAGCCTCATGAACGAATATTTCATGGTAGCCAGATGGCTTGCAAAGAACCTCTGTCTTGGAGAAGTAAATGTCATGTGAGCCTGCTGAATTATAACAGTGATCTGCCACGGCCGAGGTGTTGGTCCTACCGTGTTTTAGGTCTGCTTTGTGTTTCCCTTCTACGTGACTTTACCGAAAGAACCAATAATATGTGGATACTGTTATGGTGTGTGTGTGCGTATGTTAAGCGCAGGCTGTGTGCATGATCGTTGTTTCTGTTTGCTATGTGGACTCTGTGCATGCTACGCGCAGGCTGTGTGCATGATCGTTGTTTTTGTTTGATATGTAGACACTGTGCATGCTTTGCGCAGGCTGTGTGCATGATCGTTGTTTCTGTTTGCGATGTGGATACTGTGCATGCTATGCGCAGGCTGTGTGCATGATCGTTGTTTCTGTTTGCGATGTGGATACTGTGCATGCTATGCGCAGGCTGTGTGCTTGATCGTTGTTTATATAAGCTACGTGCACACTGTTTATGCCATGCGTGTGTGTATGCTATGTGTAGGCTGTGTGTGTGCTGCTGCTGCTGCTGATTCACGCACGCACATGCAGAGGGAACTCGGAGCGCGGACTGCATTGACTCCGCGTGGAGATGCGGAGAACATCTCCCCCTCCCAGTTACCATCGCTGCCCCCACTCTCCCCCAGCCCTCTACCCCACTACCCCTATCCCCCATACCCCACCCCCACCTGCCTCCCCCCCCCCAAAAAAAAATAGAGCGACTCGAGGCTCTGATCCCACGGATCCGGGAGCCGCTACGGGGTACCACGGGGCGAGGGATGCGTAGTGAGCGGTGCACGAGTGGCCACAGAGGAAGAGGAGGAGAAACATGGTGGGTCGGGGGGTGTGGTGGAGGGTGGGTGGGTGGGGGGCACACATTGTCTCCGGGTAGCGCAAGGAGGTGGGGAGGGATGGATACAGGGGTGCACGGGGCCCTATTGAGGAAGGGAGGGGTAGGGTGAGGGAGGGGAAGATCGCCCTCCCTCCCCCGCTCGATCCCGCACGCACGCGCGCGCGATCAATCAGGCGCCGCTGCCGCTGCTGCTGCCGCGTAGGGAGAAGGAGGAGGAGGCGCCGCTCATTCCAATGCGCGGCGCGGCTCGGCCCTGCGAGCGCCAGGTGGTAGGGACCGAGGAGGGCCCGCGTGCGGTGGCCCAGCTTTGGGAACCAAGATCATCCATGGGTCGAAGTGTCAAAGTGCTGGGTCATGGGCACAGAGTTCAGCCCCCCCCACCCACCCCGCGGGCACAGTGTCCGTGGAGTAGGTTCACGGTCAGGTGTTCAGAGACCCGAAATCGGTTCTTGAGGTCAGGTTTATCGGGTTTCGCTGAGCAGAGTTCCTGAGCAGGGGTCGGAAAACTGGAGGTCAATAACCAGAGTCTGGCTTCACAGTTAAGGGTCCGGGGGTACAGGGTCTGGTGTTCACGAATCTCACGCAGGACGCGATCCGAGGTACAGAAATCAGGGGTTGGTGTCCGTGATGAGGGCTCCTGGGTCAGAGTCCAGTGTTCGGAGTAGAGAGGGAGTTTAGCGTCCAGCTCACCAGGATTTGGTGACAGGGGTCAGGAATGTTGGTGTTCGATTGCTCCCGGAAACTCAAAGAGCCGGGAGCCACAGCCTCACGCACGAGGACACGGGGGCATGAGGGACATGGGGACACGGGGGACAAAATGGGACAAGAGGGAAATGGGAACACGAGGGACATAGGGATACGGGGGACAAACGTGACGTGGGGCCACGAGGAACACGGAGACACGAGGAACAATGGGACACAAGGGACCTGGGGACACTAGGGACGGGAGTGACATGGGGACACGTGGTGCACGAAGGCACGAGGGACAGGGGGCCCCGCGAGACACGGGGACACAGGGGACGCGAGGGGCACGGGGAATAGCAAGCTTGCCAACTCCGTGCTCCCTACACCAGCACGCGTTGGCATCGCGTGGCGCAGCTGCAGAGTTCCACGCCAGTATTGCCCCCCTTGCGCGTGTGTGGGGGGGGGGTGTGGACTCTGAGCTTAATTTCCATTCGATTGGTATTCGTCCGTTCCTCCCCTCCGAATGGGCGCTGGCGACACCAGTGCCTCGCTTCCTCTGCCACGCGGGGGGCACGGGGGGGGGAGGTGGGGGGGATAGAGGGGGGGGCGTTTCTCTACTGGGGGGGGGGGGGGGAGAGGGGTCGTGTGTCCATAGCGACCACCGGGGTCCGTATTAGGCACGGCAAATTAGAGAGTGATTGCCCTCCACCCCGCCCGCCCGCCCGCCGCTGCTGCTGCTGCTGCACCCCTCTCTCCTCCAGCACCCCCTCGCCCAGCCCGCCCCGCCCGCCCAGCCGGGTCCTCCTCTCGCGACGCGAACAGCGATCCGTCTGTTACCATAGCGACGGTGTCAATCTACTTATCATTGCCCCTATGAGGGGTGGGCGAGGAGGAGGAGGAGGAGAGGGGTGGGAGACAAGGGGTTGGGGCAGGAGGAGGAGGGGGGGGGGGTGCTTGAGGGAGGAGGCGTGGAAGGAGCTGCAGAGAGAGAGTGAAGAAGGGAGAGTGGAGAGAGACGGGATGCGGCGCCGAGGCAGGAGCAGGAAGAGGAGGAGGAGGAGGCGATAGAAGCGAGCGACACCCGAGACGGGGGGGATTAGCCGAGTCCATTAGCCAAATGGTCACCATGGAAACCGTGGCCTCGCTGTAAAGCGGAGGGGAACAGGGGGGAACCTCCCCCCCACCCAAACCGCCCCCCCTCCAGGGCACCCACCCCCCCCCCCTAATCTCACGTCGCCTTACTCATCACGTAGGACGTGAGTAGCTTTCAGTGAGCACCTCAGGGTCACAGGCGAGGCCGCGTTAGGGCACGGGGATCCGTGACCCCCAGAGATGAGGGGTCATCTGGGGGCCCCATCCTCTCTACATCCCCTCACGGCCCGTGCCCCTTCACCCTCTTCTCATGCCATGCTGCTGCCCTCCTCCACCTTGATTGGGCCCTCGGGACGCAGGTTAGGGTTAGATTCCAGACGCAGGACCATCGTGGTCATACCCTGGGACTGGGGCAGAGATGATGGCAGAGAGTGGCCGGTGGGAATAAGGCCCTAGCCACCATTACCGGGGTCAATTTGTCATTGGCACGACTTGTGAATGTCAATGGACGTCGGTGTGGTTTGCCAGTGTAATTATCAGTGTGTCACCCTGTGTCACTGCGTGTCAATGTCACTGTGCCAGTGTCACGGTGTGTTGCCGTCATTATTAGTGTGCGTTAACCGCCTCGCCTGGCATACAAGAAGGCCGTGGGTTCGACCCCGACTCCGACGCCCGCTCTATATTTGAAGTTTGCGTGTCTCTCTCCCCGTGGTCACGTGGATTTTTCTCCGGGTCCTATGTTTTTTTTCGTCCACATTTAGAAACATGCGTTTAGAGTACCGTACATATTTGGCTGCTATAAATTTCCACGTGATCATAAGCCACTTCGTTAAACTATCATTTGTGGCCAGGTCGTTTCTAAAAAAGAGAGCTACGTGGCTCAGTGGGCCTTACCTGGTAAAAGAAAAATGTTTATAGTTTTTAGTTATCACAATGTTTGCCCGTCACTGTGTCATTGCCAGTATCTATGTCGTGGCTTTACGTCAGTGAGGTTATCACTACGTGTGGTAGTGTCGGTGTGTTAGCGTGACCGCGTGTTATTGCCAGTGTTTGTTCATTGTCAAGGGGTGATGATGGTATGTCACCGACAGAACCACTCGGCGTGTCACTGCGTTATTAACAATGGCACTGTGCCATTGGCGGGGGCTCAGTGTCAAAGTCACCATCAGTGTGTCAGTGTCAATGTGAGTGTCACTTTCTGTTTCAGTTTGTGTCCGTCTCACCGTGTGTCAGCGTCACTGCGTCAATGTTACCGTTTCACTTGATCGCTATGTGTGTGGTGTTATTAGTGTCACTGTGTGAGTGTCGCAGTATCGCAATGCGTGTTTGTCACTGTGCTTGAGTCAGTGTCACGTGGCATAAGTGTCCACTGATCACAGTATTAGTACATACGTATCAGTGTTAATGTGTATCAGTGTTAGTGTTGCTCTGCATCTACATCAGCCGCTGTGTCAGTGTTGAGCACAGCCTGGAGTCTCTATTATGTCCGGCAGGGGGCGCTAGAGGCTCTAAAGTCACAGATTGCCAAGAGGGGACCTGGGTACACATTCCTGCGGAGGGAGCTGGTAGGAACGTTGCTCGGTCAATGTCCAGGGTCAACGGCGGCGTGGTGGATTCCGCAAATATGCCCGACTGTGAGGGCGGGCACAAGCCGGCGTGAGTAGCACGGGGTGACCAGCCCCTCCCCACCCTCCCCACCCAGCCCCTCCCCACCCTCCCCACCCAGCTCCTCCCCACCCTCCCCACCCAGCCCCTCCCCACCCTCCCCACCCTGCCCCTCCCCACCCTCCCCTCTCCACCCAGCCCCACCCCTCCCATTTTTGGATGCACGACGGACGGACGGACACAATAATCCCCTGTGGGCTTGTGTAACCAGAGGTTCCTACTAGTAAAATGAAGTACAGCAGTGTATGTACCCGTATGTTGAACTTCTTTCGTACCGTACGCCGTCAACCGTGCTCATTAGATATGCGGGGGAAGGACAACGAGCTAAACACAAAAAAGCAGTTCTAAAGAAATTCGTTTTCAGTCTAGATATAAAAGTGCACAACTCCAGTGGCTTCCTGTTATCGGAAGGAAGAGCGTTCCAGACAGCCGCAGAAGTGCATCTGAAAGTGCACGATGGAGTGACCGCTGCACGGATGACCGGAGTTCGCGTGCTTGCTTCATTACACGAAGTGGCAAGCACTTTGTGGAATGAAGCAATGAAAACCGCGGGAACTAAACCTAAACTGTGATAAATCATCGAGAAACCCTTGAGTGAGACCTTGGCCATACGAATGTGGAAATCTCACGGCCTGGCTTATAGGGGTACCTAAAGGAAGGAGGCGTTTGAGATTTGGTAATTTTAGGAGGATGTTTAAAGTAGAGGATTGACAGAACATTTATTCACAAGGAATAATAGTTAAATATACTGGGATGCCAAAAATGAGATGCTAGATTTCGTCATACGGAAGTCACAGGTAATCACACACACAAAGACAAATATTCCCAGCACAACCTTAACAGACTGTCATAGGGCAAGTGTTATTAGCGACCACTTATGAAGCTGGCACGGCACACGAGGGGGTACATGACCAACATCACACCAGGCCGTATTGGTCTCCCGAGTCGCCAGGTTTACATATCGCACTAGGCACTTATTTTAGGCTGAATCGACCTAGTGGATGCCCAGAACTGGTTCAGTCACTGCCGTTGATGACCCTGAACGAGAATCGTCACACACGTGACGCGCATGACGCCCGGCCTTCTCCCCGCCTCTACCCACCCAATGACGCACGTCACAGACCCCACGGGACCGTTACTGTGACGCGGGTGCTGGCGTCACAGATGGCCACGCTGCTTATCAAAGGCGAACGTGACTCGCTCGCTCGCAGATGCTGCTCCTGGACGACGCCACGACCTCCGCTGCTGTGAAGTTAAGTATGGGATGTGTCCTAATTTCTTTGTTGTTGTTGTTGTTTGTTTGTGCTTTTCTTTTCGGTGTCATTTCTTTATTTGTTTCACCATTTGTGATGTTGCTCGGCACTTGGTATCTATATGCGTGTGTGTGTTGGGCTTCTTTCGCGCCGTACGTAGTAACCAACCGCGTATATGGCATTTGGTCATTGTACATAATTAATGTGCAGCGTTGTGGGATGCTGTTGGCGTGAATGACGCCGCTATATCAAATGAAAGTATTATTGTGGAGGGCCTTGGGCTTGCATACCACCTCACGCGCCCTTTTGTGGTACCGACCGAATGTTCCTTACGGCGCGGGGACAGAATGTATCCTCAAACTGGCTGGTGAAGTCAAGTACGTGTGACGCCCTACCACCAACCACCACCACATCTGACCAATCCAGACATGGCTGTCCACCCCACCAACCCTGCCGAGCAAAAGGCCTCCGCGTCGCTTGGTCGAGAGGGCACACCGCCTCAAGCTGCTTCCTTTCCTGGCCAAGGAAATGTCAGCTCTGCAACGTGGTCGAGCCTGAGGGAGATGCTGCCGGATCAGAACGGGCTGGACGCCTTCGAGGAGGGAATTCTCGATGAAGAATCCACTGCTCAGAAGTGAGTGTTGTTCTGGCTTCACTGTCACGTCGAGCATCAGTATGACACCACACCAGACACAAGCGACACCACGCGCGGAAACACACCGCATCTACTACTATAGTGAGCCAAGAATGTCTATGTGTCCCGCGCGTGACGTCACTCCACGTCGACCAGCCCCCCCTGATTAATAATCGTGAACAGGTTACGTCCTCCACGTGGACCCCCCCCCGCCCTCATTAATAATCATGAGCAGGTGACGTCACTCCGCATGGGGGGGGGGGCGAGGCGCCTCCTCCCCCCTCCTCGGCGTCAACTTACAACCCTCACTACAAAGGCAGAACCCTCACGTCACGTGATCTCCGTAACGCTGTTGAGACATCAAAGTAAAAAGGACATCATGATGAACAAGGGATTATAATCTTTAAATTAAATAAGTCTGTGTCACCGCGCCCTACAAACTGCACACGAATTGATGCAATTAATATCACGTCGCGGTCTGCTTTTCGCTTGCAAGTTTAAGATTTACTGCAATACACCCGTCCTTGGACGGGCAAAAGGCTAGTGTATCATAGAATCATGCACCCAAATATAAATCTCTCACGCATCCGTCACACATATAACACATTCACACACATTCGCACCGCCGATTTAGCACGGTTGGCTACGTACGGTGCGAAAGAAGTTCAACATACGTAATGCATTCATCCGAGACAAATATCACCCGTGTGGCCAACACAGGCTCTTCAGCAAGTGCTCTGCACTTAGTATTCGTTTAAGGGGGAGTCAACTTCGAGGAAGCCCAGGACTGGCAGGTCAGCAGCATTTAAGCAGACAGGCTGGCGAGACACTGAATATAGAAACCGGTCCAGAGGTTTGTGTTGATGCGTGTACGTTGAACTTCTTTCGCACCGTACGTAGCCAACCGTGCTAAATCGGTAGGTGCGGGAACCAATGCTGTCGAGGTTGCAGCTGATGTAATGCGTATATAATAAATACATTTTTCGTGAAAATAGAAGTGCGTTTTCTGATTATGTTGTTACCCAATTGAACGTGAATCACTGTAAGAGATACCCCCCGTTCGGATAACGAAGCAACGTTCACTTCTATAATCATACTACTACTACAAAATAATCTATGCATACCTCTTCAATTGATGTCCTCAATAGTCAAGACTGACACGGTTTATTTAAAAGTACTCTGTTAAATTTGTGTGCCTATTGTCATTCTTTCGCCAGAATGTTATTGAAATCCTAGAATTTGTTTAAACCTCTCACAATACATATTTTAGTTATTTTTAAATGATTACGTTTAGTGCTCCTAGTACAAGATTTTGAGAATAGTATTAAAATCACAGCTGTCTTTTATTTTTCGTTGCAGATCAACGGGTTTTGCGACTCTAAATCATCACAACACATTATAATTTGCTCTGCCAGTAGGGGGCGATAATTGCAGTTTGCCTTACATAATAATCAAAATTTAATGATTTGCAGGTACAATATCTACATGTTACATCAGCACACAATGGATTTCTCGTTTCGAATGACATCCAGGGGCTCTTTAACGTCCACTGTTAAGCATACAGCGTGTATATATCGTCAACATTCCTCCGCATTGGCAAGCCCCGCACTATTTGGCGTTATATTTCAGTGTTACTTAAATGCTGGACGACTTTAATGATCATTAGACCTCCTTTGCCAGTACCAAAATATAATAATAGGGTTTTCCCCCTTTTTTTCTGGCAACAAAACTGAAACCTTTTTACAAGGATTAATGTTTGCATTAACCACAATACCTGCAGTCAGTTTTGTTACCAGAAAAAAGGGGAAAAACCCTATTTGTATATGTTGGTACTAGCAAAGGAGGTCTAATGATGTAGATGCTCACCCCGAGCCCTCATTACTTTGATCGTGTATTGTCTTTGAGCTGTACGCCTTCTGGCGTCATCTGGTCGAGCACCAATTGGGTCGAGGCTCAAGAGAAAGCCGTCCCTTGGTGTGGACCAATCAGTTTCAAGGACAATGCATATATTATCATAGTATGTTTTTTGTTTGCATTTTGACTGCAGGTATTGTGGTTAATGCAAACATTAAACCATAGTAAAAAGGTTTCAGTTTTGTTGCCAGAAAAATATGGGAACAAACCTATTATTAGACGTTAATGATGTTTTCATCGAACGCAATTTTATGCTTCATTCGCTGTCACTTACTTTTTTTTATCAGCAAGGCCCTCCGTGGGTCATTGTTGTAAATCAGCTTAAGGCTGCATGTATTTTTTCCCTTACCAGCTAAAAACAAATGCAAACCAAAACAATCCAATCTATCAACTTACAACATCGCAGCATTAACCAGGACGACCTCTGGAATTTGAACCGCGAGTGCCCGCCTCTCTCACGCCCCTCACGCCCTACCCCCCCTCCCCTTAATCCGTTTCTCGTGACGCGATTGGCTGGAACGAGCGCGCGACGCGCCGTAACTCGGCCTGCAATTGGCTGAGATTCGGCGTCACGAGTCACGGCGTGCGAGTGGGGGTGGGGGCCAGGGCAGGGGGTGGGGACAAGGGGGCGGGGGGGTGGGAAGGGGCTGTGCCTATCCGCGCTGGGAAATCAAAGGGGCGAGAGGTAAAGGGGGAGAGGGGTAGGAGAGGTAAGAGGAGGAGAGCGGCGGGGAGAGCGGCAGACGGGCAAGGGAAGAGGTGAAAGAGAAGAGCGTGGAGAAGCAAAGGAGGAGAGAAGCGAAAGTCTCGCGGGGGGTGGGGGAGCGGCGAGAGAGAGAGAGCGCGGCGCGGCGTTGGGAGCGCGGTTCACGCGGCAGACGCCGGTCCCGACCCCGGCTCCCGGCCCAGCGAGGAGACCTCGGCCCGGCCCGGCCCAGATTCTCAAGCCCTGGACCCTGCGACTACACGGTGAGCAGAACCTAACCCTGTCCCAGAGCCCCCTTAACCCCTTCCCCGAGACCCCCTAACCTAGTCCCTTAGCCCCCGTTAACTCCTTCCCCGGGACCCCCTAACCCAGACCCAGAGCCCCCTTAACCCCTTCCCCGGGACCCCCTAACCCAGTCCCTGAGCCCCCTTAACCCCTTCCCCGAGACCCCCTAACCCAGTCCCTGAGCCCCCTTAACCCCTTCCCTGAGACCCCCTAACCCAGTCCCTGAACCCCCTTCACCCCTTCCCCGAGACCCCCTAACCCAGTCCCTGAGCCCCCTTAACTCCTTCCCCGAGACCCCTTAACCCAGTCCCTGAGCCCCCTTAACTCCTTCCCCGAGACCCTCTAACCCAGTCCCTGAACCCCCTTAACTCCTTCCCCGAGACCCCCTAACCCAGTCCCTGAGCCCCCTTAACTCCTTCCCCGAGACCCCCTAACCCAGTCCCTGAGCCCCCTTAACTCCTTCCCCGAGACCCTCTAACCCAGTCCCTGAGCCCCCTTAACCCCTTCCCCGAGACCCCCTAACCCAGTCCCTGAGCCCCCTTAACACCTTCCCTGAGACCCCCTAACCCAGTCCCTGAACCCCCTTCACCCCTTCCCCGAGACCCCCTAACCCAGTCCCTGAGCCCCCATAACCCCTTCCCCGAGACCCCCTAACCCAGTCCCTGAGCCCCCTTCACCCCTTCCCCGAGACCCCCTAACCCAGTCCCTGAGCCCCCTTAACTCCTTCCCCGAGGCCCCCTAACCCAGTCCCTGAGCCCCCTTAACTCCTTCCCCGAGACCCCCTAACCCAGTCCCTGAGCCCCCTTAACTCCTTCCCCGAGACCCTCTAACCCAGTCCCTGAACCCCCTTCACCCCTTCCCCGAGACCCCCTAACCCAGTCCCTGAGCCCCCTTAACTCCTTCCCCGAGGCCCCCTAACCCAGTCCCTGAACCCTCTTAACTCCTTCCCTGATACCCCCTAACCCAGTCCCTGAGCCCCCTTAACTCCTTCCCCGAGACCCCCTAACCCAGTCCCTGAGCCCCCTTAACTCCTTCCCCGAGACCCCCTAACCCAGTCCCTAAGCTCCCTAACTTCGTTCCTTAGCCCCCCTCTCCCCTTCTCTGAGACCCCCTCACCCAGTCCCTGAGAGCTACCCCCACGCCGCCTAACTAGAACCCTGAGACCCCCTAACCCAGTCCCTGAGCGCTACCCCCACGCCGCTTAACTAGATCCCTGAGACCCCCTAACCCAGTCCCTGTGAGCCACCCCCACGCCGCCTAACTAGATCCCTGAGACCCCCTAACCCAGTCCCTGAAAGCCACCCCCACGCCGCCTAACTAGAACCCTGAGACCCCCTCACCCAGTCCCTGAAAGCCACCCCCACGCCGCCTAACTAGATCCCTGAGACCCCCTAACCCAGTCCCTGAAAGCCACCCCCACGCCGCCTAACTAGAACCCTGAGACCCCCTCACCCAGTCCCTGAAAGCCACCCCCACGCCGCCTAACTAGATCCCTGAGACCCCCTAACCCAGTCCCTGAGCGCTACCCCCACGCCGCTTAACTAGAACCCTGAAACCCCCTAACCCAGTCCCTGAAAGCCACCCCCACGCCGCCTAACTAGAACCCTGAGACCCCCTAACCCAGTCCTCATTGCCTGGGCCTCTCCATAGCAGCGACCGAGCAACACGAGCCATTGACAGGCGTGGTGAGAGTGTATTTTATTGTGTGCGCCGGGGTTTGGTGTTGAACCTATGGGGCCCTCGCACCCATCGTCCCTGGCACAGAGTTGTCTCTTGTCACCCGTGTGGCACTGTCGTTAAATGTAACGGCAAAAAGAGAAACTCTTCCTTTTCGGAGGCGACCTGGTCACAAATGACAGCTCACGGAAGTGGCTCGTATCGTGTGGGGGATTTATACAGTGAGGGAAAAAAGTATTTGATCCCCTGCTGATTTTGTACGTTTGCCCACTGACAAAGAAATGATCAGCCTATAATTTTAATGGTAGATTTTTTTGAACAGTGAGAGACAGAATAACAACATAAAAATCCAGGAAAACGCATGTCAAAAATGTTATAAATTGATTTGCATTTAAATGAGGGAATAAGAATTTGACCCCCTCTCAATCAGAAAGATTTCTGGCTCCCAGGTGTTTTTTTATACAGGTAACGAGCTGAGATTAGGAGCACACTCTTAAAGGGAGTTCTCCTAATCTCAGCTTGTTACCTGTATAAAAGACACCTGTCCACAGAAGCAATCAATCAATCAGACTCCAAACTCTCCACGATGGCCAAGACCAAAGAGCTCTCCAAGTATGTCAGGGACAAAATTGTAGACCTACACAAGGCTGGAATGGGCTACAAGACCATTGACAAGCAGCTTGGTGAGAAGGTGACAACAGTTGGTGCGATTATTCGCAAATGGAAGAAACACAAAAGAACTGTCAATCTCCCTCGGCCTGGGGCTCCATGCAAGATCTCACCTCGTGGAGTTCCAATGATCATGAGAACGGTGAGGAATCAGCCCAGAACTACACGGGAGGATCTTGTCAATGATCTCAAGGCAGCTGGGACCATAGTCACCAAGAAAACAATTGTTAACGCACAACGCCGTGAAGGACTGAAATCCTGCAGCGCCCGCAAGGTCCCCTTGCTCAAGAAAACACATATACATGCCCGTCTGAAGTTTGCCAATGAACATCCGAATGATTCAGAGGACAACTGGGTGAAAGTGTTGTGGTCAGATGAGACCAAAATGGAGCTCTTTGGCATCAACTCAACTCGCCGTTTTTGGAGGAGGAGGAGGAATGCTGCCTATGACCCCAAGAACACCATCCCCACTGTCAAATATGGAGGTGGAAACATTATGCTTTGGGGGTGTTTTTCTGCTAAGGGGACAGGACAACTTCACCGCATCAAAGGGACGATGGACGGGGCCATGTACCGTCAAATCTTGGTGAGAACCTCCTTCTCTCAGCCACGGCATTGAAAATGGGTCGTGGATGGGTATTCCAGCATGACAATGACCCAAAACAAACAGCCAAGGCAACAAAGGAGTGGCTCAAGAAGAAGCACATTAAGGTCCTGGAGTGACCTAGCCAGTCTCCAGACCTTAATCCCATAGAAAATCTGTGGAGGGAGCTGAAGGTTCGAGTTACCAAACGTCAGCCTCGAATCCTTAATGACTTGGAGAAGATCTGCAAAGAGGAGTGGGACAAAATCCCTCCTGAGATGTGTGCAAACCTGGTGGCCAACTACAAGAAACGTCTGACCTCTGTGATTGCCAACAAGGGTGTTGCCACCAAGTACTAAGTCATGTTTTGCAGAGGGGTCAAATACTTATTTCCCTCATTAAAATGCAAATCAATTTATAACATTTTTGACATGCGTTTTTACGGATTTTTTTGTTGTTATTCTGTCTCTCACTGTTCAAATAAACCTACCATTAAAATTATAGACTGATAATTTCTTTGTCAGTGGGCAAACGTACAAAATCAGCAGGGGATCAAATACTGTTTTCCCTCACTGTATTAGCAGCCCAAAAATAAATAAATCTTAAAGCATGTTTCTTAATGTGGAGGGGCAAAACCGGAGGACAAGGAGAAAAATCACCATGGGAGAGAGAAGCACGCAAACTCCAAATATACAGGCGTCAGGATCTGGACCGAACCCATGACCCCTGCATACCAGGCGAGGGAGATAACATCTCTATCATCCAGTGTCTCTGTCATCCAGTGTCTCTGTCATCCGGTGTCTCTGTCATTCGGTGTCTCTGTCATCCAGTGTCACTGTCATCCAGTGTCACTGTCATCCAGTGTCACTGTCATCCAGTGTCACTGTCATCCAGTGTCACTGTCATCCAGTGTCTCTGTCATCCAGTGTCACTGTCATCCAGTGTCTCTGTCGTCCAGTGTCTCTGTCGTCCAGTGTCTCTGTCATCCGGTGTCTCTGTCATTCGGTGTCTCTGTCATCCAGTGTCACTGTCATCCAGTATCACTGTCATCCAGTGTCTTTGTCATCCAGTGTCTTTGTCATCCAGTGTCTCTGTCATCCAGTGTCACTGTCGTCCAGTGTCTCTGTCATCCAGTGTCTCTGTCATCTAGTGTCACTGTCATCCAGTGTCTCTGTCATCCAGTGTCACTGTCATCCAGTGTCTTTGTCATCCAGTGTCACTGTCATCCAGTGTCTCTGTCATCCAGTGTCTCTGTCATCCAGTGTCACTGTCATCCAGTGTCTTTGTCATCCAGTGTCTCTGTCATCCAGTGTCTCTGTCGTCCAGTGTCACTGTCGTCCAGTGTCACTGTCATCCAGTGTCACTGTCATCCAGTGTCTCTGTCATCCAGTGTCACTGTCATCCAGTGTCTCTGTCATCCAGTGTCTCTGTCATCCAGTGTCACCGTCATCCAGTGTTGCTGTCATCCAGTGTCACTGTCATCTGTCTCCTCGATAAATGTTCTATCAGGCGCATTCACGCTGGCTTCCACTCCAGTGCGAGTCTCGACTGCTGGCCATCATCCTTCCCAGCGACGTGTGTCCTGCCTGAGCCCACTTTTCTAAATGGCCCTATACATTTAACCTGCATATGTTCTCAGATCCCAGTGTTGTACTTCTGTCACTCATTGTAATTCGAAGCGTTCCCCTCTCTGCGCACTTTTGAGCTCTTGAGCGTCACGGAGTGCCTCCGACATCTGGCGTCTCTGACGTCGTCGATACTGTGGCAGGCTGATGTGACACTGCCGCTCTTGTGTTTGTCTTGATGGGACACCTCTGTCCAAACACTCCGAACTGCGCGGGTCTCCTCGCTCGCTTGCCACCCGCCCGACCCCATGTTTGCCGTAGCCATGGGTTTGTGTTCAGCTTGTTTTTCTCTGCTGGCTGTTGCGCTAACACTTAAGACTCTGTTCAGTTTGAGTTGGGGAGCATCCTGCACTTCTCGCCACAGCAGAATCAAACTGACGAAGCATGAGCGATGATCAGTAAGTAACTTTGGAGATTGCGGGTGTAAGGCGGGCTGTGAGGAATAGCAAAACCGCACTCAAATGCTACTACACTGGGTGGTGTGGACGCTTTATTGGTTGGGTTGAATACGTGACGGTCGGATGTGAAGCTCCGTTGTACTGAAGGAGTGAAACGCAGCGTGTGCACGCGTGACTTTAGTTTGTGTTGGCAAGCGTTATTGGGCCGCTGTTAATCGGAGGGTGCTGTGCCCAGGGGCTGTTGTGGCGGTCTCCTTGCGGCAGTGGAGGTCATTGTGTCTGGAGGGGACCCGTGGAGAGTACTCGAGTTTGCTTTTCTGCTTTACGAAAAACTCGCGCATAATGAGAGGGCATTTGTCTGCGCCCCCCACCTCCCCCGCGGACGGCGTGGCAGCTCGTGTGAGCTTGAGGTCGTCAAACCAGGAGACAACTGCGCGGTGTGAGTCGGCGGTAATTTGCACTTGGAGGCTTTAACGGCACATCGATTCATTCATTGATATCGACCTGTCGAGCCGCCCTAGTTTGTCGCGCCGCGGGATTGTGAGGGATGGCAGCGGCGGGTTAAAGACGTTACGTTCACTGTTAAGGCCGGTAAGTGGGCTTGGGCAGGACTTGACACTGCCAGGGGATGGTGCCCCGTGGTTAAGACTGTCAGCAGAGTGGCCAACCGGGGGGATGGAACGCGCCAAAGAGAGGAACGTCAAGCGAAGAGATTGACCAATGAGTTCAGCTCGTGGGCAGGTCTCAGGATTGTGAGAGTTGCAGAGTTTTAGGGAGGGCCTTCACCCAGCAGTAGTTTGGTGATGGCCGGTGGTGATGATTAAAGTCACGATACAGGCACCGAGTCGCGTAAGAGTTCGTGTGTGGAGGTGCTAGGCGCATTATTACATCGCAGGACCGTAAGAGATGGAGGCGACTTGGGGAGTTCTTCGTCCAGCAGTGGATTGACCATGACTGTCGACGATTATGTTTTATGTATAATGGATTTCATACAGATGCTCCCAAATCTAACCTTTTCACATCGAGCAACGTATTGTTTACCTTGTGTACATTCGCTTACTTGTATAGCATGTTCCCACGACTAAAAGCGGCTTGCACTTTAGTTGTGTCCTGTCACCTATTTGTGCACGCTTTGTGGTGCTGTCATTGTCTATCGATGCTCACAATATCTGTCCTTTTCACACACCCCCCCCCCACTGCACCTCAAGACCACGGCAAGTCTGATATGTGGCACGTACTGTATTTCCAAATCAACCTGGCAACGGCTTTGTTGAGCTGACAGATGTTTGCGAGTTTGCCAAGCCGCCGCATTTTGTATAAATTGGCAGTTTTTGCGCCAGTCTGCCAGTGGGATTTCACCCCGATTCGTTTTGGAAATTCCCTCCTCAGTTAAGACTCCGTGGCTATTTGAGGCAGCAAAAAATGTTATTTTGTGATGCTGATGACATGCATGAAAACTGCCAAAGCCTCTGTTTATGAGCACGCGGGATGCAGTGATTCACAACCCCGCTTACTCCCCCCCCCCGGGCCATTCGATGAATGATCACGATGCGGGTAAATTTTCAGTGCCTCCAGCGGCTGCGGGGGCGGGGGGGTCACGGAGCGCCTGACGACGAGTCTCTGTAACATTGGTGATTGAAACGCCTTGGCCAGTCTGTCGCCGTTGGAAAGCCTCTCCGCGGCACGACGATGACGCGGGTTTTCGGGAACACTTCAGGCCGATTATATCTGGTTTGTTTAAAGTGGGGGGGAGGCCATAGGTGGAGTTTGACTTGTATATTTGGGGGGGGGGGGGTGGTGCAGGGCTTCGCTCTGTTCCTCGCATTAGGAATTGCCGGTGCATATTATTGCATTTTTAATCTTAATTGAAAATTATTCAAGGTGTCCAGTTTGCGGGTGGAGGGCCTTGGCCACCCGTGCCGCCCCCCCCACCCCCCAAAACTCCGCCAATGGAGGAGGCCCAAGACTGGGTCAGAATGACCACACGCCACCTTATGCTAAGCCGAAACCAGGAATCGGCACGTTCGAAGCGCGGTGCTTGAACCGCTCTGCCCCCGCCCCTGCCCCACGAATAAGACAATATGTATATGTGAGTTAAAAACTTTCATTCTTACACAACGTTATTCGATTGCGTGTATCATGATTTTAAAATCGATGTTACTCTTATCGATTCGTTATTTGGTGATACTGCATCTGCAGTGGTGCACACGCACAACAACAACCCAATGCATGCATCAATAACACTCCCCTAAAATTAAAAATATATAATTGGGGGACCATTCGGGGAAATCGGCCTTCTTCATAGCAGAGACATCAACAAGAGCCATTACCTAAACCGCTGCCTATTATATATTTCCTTTTAGGGCAGTGTTGTTGACAATTGTGTTTCAGGTTCTTTGTTTTGTCACTGTAATTGATGGATGGCTGGGTGCCTCCTCGTTCTGTCTCTAATATCTGCTCTTCACGGGCGCTTGTGGTATGCCAGTTACGAGTTGTGGTGGTTGTTGTTGTTGTTGTTTTTTCCCCATCCAGACACTGTCCATTTGGCTTTTGTTGAAGTTAGAGGGAGCAAGGTCACAGCAGCAGTCGATACGGCATGAATAATTCACTAAACCCGTAGGTAAAATGCAAACACCTGTCTGGCTTATTGCCAGGGGAGAGGAGAGAGGGTGGTGCTGGTCGATGTCCATTCACAAATTCACAGGCAGGGCACTGTACGCTGATTTAAAGCTCGACCCCATTCATTGTTCGTGTCACTGGGTCACTTGTCACATGTCCTGTTTGCCCACATTGTGAGAAGCGTATTTGTCTGCCTGCCAGTCTAAAAAAAAATACATTCGTCAATAAAACGACTGCCCGCAATGGCAAAAAAATAATATAAATAAGGTGACATTTCAGGCCATAACCCTTTTTGGTCTCTCACTGCAATGAGTAAGGCCCATTTGCCTCAAGGGTCGCCTATTATATATATTTCTCCCATTAAGGCGGTGTTATTGATGGTGGTTGTGTTGACTTTTTTTTTCCACTGCGCGGGCTTTGTGCACTTCTGCCAATGCAGTATCGCGCGGTGCCTTTTTTTTACGGCTGCAGGTCAGACTGTCGCCACGGCGCTAACTTGAGTCGTTTTCTTTCCCATGCAAAGTCGAGTCGGTGCTCATTCCTGCTCGGAGGGAGCCTAGGATGTACGGCACTCATGATGAGCTTTGTGTCCAACGTATAAACTCTGACCTACGTCAAATGAAACCTTTGTTCGGGTATTTTCCCCGTGGTTTTTTTTATACGTAAAAATGCGTCCATGTCGGTCACTGGAAAAGTTGAGGCGGTGAGCAACGCGAGATAGACTTTGTTGCATTTAAAAAAAAAGTTATTAAATGTCATCGCAACAAATTAACAAATTGGTTTATTGTTAAATGTAGAAGTTTAGCAAGAAAATATCCTTGCCAAATAATGGGAGCACCAGCTTCGTCGTGATTTATTTAATTTTATACCGAAAAAGCCAAAGAGTATGGATTCCTGCAGTCACGAAAGCTTCAAATCAAGATAGCACCAGCTTATTTAAATATAGTTTGTCACTATGCCAGTTTTAGAGGAACACACGGATTAGGAAACATAACATTTATTTTATTTTATTATGTTTAATTTTTATCATTTTATTTCCATTCTACTTGACTTTACCGAAAGAACCAAGAAGATGAATCCTTGCAGTCACGAAAGCTTTTAATCGAAAATTAAAACATAAGCAAGTTAATAGCCAACTTGTTGCCCATTCAGGAAAGTAAGTGGACTCGTGGAAGACACTTCGCCTGTTGGGATGATGGCTGGTGGTTGAGACTGAGGAACACGTCCCTAATGAGGACGGGCACTGTGGAGACGGAGCGATTTTACATCGGGTGCTGGATGGATTGTTACAGAGATATGGTGGCGGCTTGAAGGGGCCTTCAACCAGCAGTGGTTCGATCGTGCCTGACGATGATGATGACAAGTGCACTTTTACATTCATTCATATGTCAGCTTATAGTGTGTCTGGCAGACCTGTACAGGTCACCTGGACGCAGGTGTGCAGCCTACCCTGCCGAATGGGCGACAGTGAGAATCTTATGTGTTTGCCCGTTGGAACGTGAGCACACGAGTGCGGCATAAATAATCCAAGCGTTCACCGCTCTGCTCTGCTTGAGCAGGGAGGACACAGACTTCCTGTGAACTTCTTTACTCATCGATTCCTCCACTCGGTTATACAGACTGACTGTTTTGTCTCGTCCACACTGTTCAACCGCTCCGCTGCTCGTCACAGTAACACTCGCTCGCCCACTTACTCGCCACAGCGCCGGTTACAATAACACGCAGGCACTCCGCCACACTGCAGGTCACAAAACACTCGCCCACACAGCTGGTCACAGGAATACTCACTCCCCCTTGAACTCACCACACTGCAGGTCACCATAACACGCACTCACCCACTCATTCACCACACTGCAGGTCACAATACACTCACTCACCCACCCAGCACACAGCTGGTCACAGGAATACTCACTCCCCCTTGAACTCACCACACAGCAGGTCACAATGACACGCACTCACCCACTCATTCACCACACTGCAGGTCACAATACACTCACTCACCCACCCAGCACACAGCTGGTCACAGGAATACTCACCCTTGAACTCACCACACTGCAGGTCACAATGACACGCACTCACCCACTCATTCACCACACTGCAGGTTCCAACATTTCTCTATCTGCTGCTTCCTCTCGCACTGCTCGACTTTGGAATTCCCTCCCACATCTCATTTACCATGCTGCTACAATAACCTTTCTCAATTCACAAAATGTGTTTATGTTATCTATTACAACCGAAATTCCTTGTGTATTGCTGGCTGAATTTCGATTTAAAGCTTTCGTGACTGCAATGATTCATCTTCTTTGGTTCTTTCGGTAAAGTCACGTAGAATGAGAATAAAATAATAAATTGATAAAATAAAATAACACTATAATATTCTCACGACGTTTCGGCCACAACACAAGCGGCCTTCATCAGGTGAAGGGACGAGACTGTCTGGTAGGACAGCGCTGGAGTGAAAGAGCCACGTTCAGATCACGGCCTTTAAGCTGTGCGAGAGGAACAAAGCGCCTTGACAAAGGAATTAGCATATAATTTAGCATTGAAATGGCTGAATGATTAGCTTGTGACTGGTCACAGAAATAGCTATGTTAAAAGTTAAAGCATACACATCCGCAGAGGCACCCCTTCATAAAGGAATTAGCATAGAATTTAGCATTGAAATAGCTAAGTTAAAGCATACACATCCGCAGAGGCACCCCTTGACAAAGGAATTAGCATAGAATTTAGCATTGAAATAGCTGAGTGATTAGCTTGTAACTGGTCACAGAAATAGCTACGTTAAAGTCAGAGCATACACATTCACCGAGGCACTTAGTACAAATCAAACAGGAGAATTTAGCATTGAAATAACTAGGCGAATTTAGCATTGAAATAACTGAGTGATTAGCTAGTGACTGGTCACAGAAATGACTATGTTGAAGTCAAGGCCTACACATCTGAGCTATTCACAGTACTATATAGTGAACCAATAAAAACACTAAAATATAAATTACCTTAATGTTATCAATAAACTCTATATTCTCCAATCCGAAAGAACCAAAGAATTTTGCTGGCTGCTTTGTGTTTTTGGACCTTTGGGCCTGTACTCAATAACCGTTATATATATTAAAAAAACTGCTACGTTACTGTATGGCTTGTATACACGTTATCAACATCAGCCATGATCAATCCACTGCTGGATGAAGGCCTCCACAAGCTGTTGCCATCTCTCACAGTTGTGCAATGTCATAAGCCATTCAGCACCTGTACAAGAGCTGATTTAATCGCTCCATCTCCGCAGGGGCACGTACACTCAGCCATGTTTCGTCCGTCGGCTTCAACTCAACCGTTTGTCTTGCCCACTGGCCATTCATGAAATGCAGAGTACAAATTCATAATACGGTACTATAATAATAACATATGTTCTCTAAACCACAAATGATCCTTATGGCGGTACCCCGGGGTACCAAATAATACAAAATGGCCAAGGCAATTAAATATTTTATTTCTGGGACACTATTTTTGTCCAGGGGTGTACTTCACTCCGCGACTGGGGTACTAATCAATGCGAAATCAGTGCCACACTCCGCGATGTCGAAACGCAGCGAGGACGATTCCGCTGAAACCCTGAACGCTCGCACGCACCGTAGTGGTGCATCGTGAGTACAGCTCGTCGAGATGAGTCGATTGCCGCATCGCCGACCATCAACAGACTAAAAATGACTGCATCACGGACATTGTGCGAGAGCCGGGCTACTATGGTACCCCAGGGTACCGCCAAGAGGTTCATTTCTGGAAGGGGTTAATCTTTTTCTAAACACATCCCCACCCACAGACAAAGTCTAAGATTCCCCATATAGCCTTCACCAGACTGTAGGGGCAAGTGCTGTTAGCGAGCACCTATTAAGACTGGTACGGCACATGAGGGGTTGGGTGGTCAGCACCACACCTGGCTGCCTTTGTCTCCCCAGCGCTGATGTTCACACACCGCACCAGGTCCACATTTAGGGCTGAGATGACCTAAGGGAGGCCCAGGACTGGTTTCGATATTCGTCACCCCAATGTTGGCCATGAGCGGCAGTCGAACTCTGCTCGCCGGGTTTGTAGCGCGATGCACCAGCCACTGCGCAAAACGTGATTCTCATAGGAACCTCTTGAGTGCCGATTATAACACCGTCTCTGTCACTGGACTACGTGCCTCGTGCATAGTTCTCGACTTCTGTTGGTTTAATATGATGAAACACTGCCGAGATGATGTTTTGGTTTAGGAATGAAGTTTTTCTGGTCTCTTTGCACCGATTAAAACAAAGTAATCTAGATTATCTCCAAATATATAAAAGGAAAAGTTGTGATTATGTGTGTCTTTTAAAAATATTGAGCGTACTTCCCGATATGCAACAAACTTTAAATTTGCCATGGGGGTACTTTCCAGACTGTACACCATGCAAAAATTATAAAAATACACTTTTGTGTTTTTTTTGGGGGGGGGGGAGCTCAATAATGCATATTGTTTTTGCACGGCAAGTGAGCTGTGACGTCAAATCTGTCACCTGACCCGCGCATGTGGAAGCGTAACGCATTGTAGTGTAGTGATTAGCGCGCCGCGCTACGAACCCGGCGACCCGAGTTCCATTCCTGCTCGCGGCCACCACCGGTGACGATATTTGAACCGGTCCTGGGCCTCCCCGAGGTCGACTCGGCCTCAAACGAGTAACTGGTGTGGTGTGTGAACATCGCCACTGGTGAGACAAAGGCGGTCGGGCGTGGTGAATCCAAATCCCGGGCGCAGCCGGGTAGCAAAGCTAGTACAGTATAATATATCGTGTGTCACGGTCTTCCTCCGGATCATAAGATACTCCGCAAAGTAAGACGCATCCCAAACTGGTGCCCTGTGTCAATAAAGTTATACGTTTATGGTCACAAAGGCAAAGGTCCCTCGTATTATAGGCGTTAAGAGGCTGTTTGGGCGAGTGCTGTTTAGAGAGCGCCTCTGGAGGCCAGCACGGTGCACGAGGGAGAGGGTGGCCAGCGCCACGTCCGGCCACCTTTGTCTCCCCATTCGTGATGTTTACACACTGTAGCAGGTACTCGTTTAAGACTAGGGGAGACCCAGGATCGGTTAAGATATTCGTCACCGATGTTGACAGTGAGCGTGACTCAAACTCGGGCCGCATAGCGAAATGCGCTAACAGGCACACTCCATCTCCCCAATCTCATCTGGCCGCACGGACAAACGGACCGTATTATGAGACACACTCCCAACTTATGCTTTAAAATGCAGGGGGGAAAAAGTCCGTCTTATCAACTCGGTAATACAGTATATGTCGGGGGACTATTTTCATTGCAGCGAAATCCATCGTTGTACTGTATCATGCATCAATGTCTATGCTCCCTGCCTTGACGCAACTGCATTGAGCAGCGTGGTGAAAGCAGGTCAAATAACCCTCAGCAGGGTGGGGAGACTTGACTCGTTAAACGTGTACATGTGTTGCAACTAAACCGCCCTGTAGAATTAACACGTAACCTAGGAATCGGTGCGGGACAACGTAAAGAATTCGGCATGAGCAATGCTGCGGATGTCAACACAGCATCCACTTCGCTTCCTCCTGCAAGACCCCTGGAGTCGACGCAAAGTTGACCCTTTCGTTTCACACGGACCACTCGGATGGCATCCCACCATCTCTGGCTTCTCGTCATTCGCTGACCTCTGAGTGCCACTTTGCGTTGCCCGTCTCCGTGAACCTGCCCCGCTCCGATCCTCCTTCACGTGCCTCACCCACCGTCGCAACCTCCTGTTTATGATTTGCATCTGCAATACATTCTTGGCACAATCTGTTAACATCTTCCAAGTTGCTTACCCTACCCTATGAAATGAAAACGGGCTTATAAGGCGAACACGTGTTTTACAGAGGCACTGTGTCGTACCTCTCGGTTTGTAGCCAGGTATTATTTCCACGTAGACAATACTTTATGATACTTATTTTTAAACACGGTTACTGAGCATGGGCCCGAAGGCCCTCAAACGTTGAGTGGCCGAACAGGACTATCACAGTTTTAACTGATAAGCATTGTCACGTTTCTTGAATTGGTGCAAGGCTATTGTTGTTTAGTATAAGAGCTGGGGAGGAAAGACGATGGGAGAGGGGATTCCCAAGTGAAGCAGTTGATGGAAGAAGCAGAAAGAAAAGTGGTGTGACCAGTGGTGTGGTGCAAGTCATCTACCTGTCTGGCCTCTCTCTTTATGTGCTATAAAGAAAGGCCTTTTCCTGAAATGTCACCAATTATGTTTTTCTTTTAAATGCAGTCGTATTTACATTTGTGTTTAATTTTTTGTTGTTTCCTGTGCTTGTGCACCACTGCCGACGCAGCAGCAGCAGCAGCAGGCAATCGCCAGATAATTTATTTCATTTTGCAGTGTTGGTGGTTGAGCACAGTGTGGATAAGAAATCGATGAGTTAACATCACAGGAACAGTCTGTGTCCTCCCTGCGCAACTCAAGCAGAGCGGGAACACTTGGATTATTAATGCCTTGTCGTGTGATCGCGTTCCAGTCGCCAAGTGCATAACATTTTCCCTGTCGCCCATTCGACAGGGTTGGCTGCACACCTATATCCAGGTGAGCCGTCCAGGTCTACTAGACACATTCTAATCTGGATTATTCCCACCGTTTCATGTGCTCGCTTTCCAGCGGCAAAACACGTAAGACGCCGCTCCTCGACTTGTCGACGTGGGTGGAGGAACTTATGAACCGTTTGCGAATGTTTTTTTTAAAGATAACTCGGGTGAACGCGTGGCTTTTCAACACGAAGCTGAAAGCGTGATTTTTCGCGTGTACTGAGCCACTCAAGAGGCTGCAAAGGATGCTCCTCAGCTGCTCCCACGCGGCAGGTTCTTGCAGCCCGAGGGGTTGGCCCTTGACAAAATAAAGAGACGAAGTGCCCTTGAAACCTTCAGCCACTCCCCCACGTGTACATTTATACTTGTGGGACAGTATATATTGTCCACATCATCCGTAGTTTGTGTGAGTAACTTTGCGGATTTGAATTGTGTTAGATTGTTCCACTTGTACTTACATAATGGCTATCTTGGTGACATCACCCTACCTAGCAGGTCTATGTGCTGTGAAGATGGGCCATTGCTTGAAATGTCACCTATTATTTAGTTTTTTTTATTTTCAAGGCCACAGTGTTATTGACATGTACTCGTGCAGTTCTGCCAATGCAGTGTCATCAGAATAATTTGTTCAATCTCGTCTCAAATAGATTTTGGGAGTCCCCACCGAATCGGTTAAACAACCGTTTTTTGGTTGGGTGGCGAGGCGTTCATCACCAATATGTATTCGTTCATGTGGAGGTTGGGTAGTGAACCAGTGAGCGGCTTCAGGAATAGCCATATGGTGAACATCCAGAAACGGCACCAGTGAATAATCGAAGCTATGTGGGTCCACGCTCTGAGATTGGTGACCACAGTCACACTGCGGGCTATTCTTATTTTTCTATCCGTGTCGGAGATAGCCGTGTCTGTCACGCGACGTTTGGATGCAGTTCAGTCCAGGCGATTGTTTTGTGGGGTAAATTGAAACCGGGATGTTTTTCTGTGGGGCGGGCACTGCATAGATGGCTGGTGAAGACTCTAGATGGGCAGAGCATAAGTTCGTCGTGTCTGTCAACATGGTCCAGAATGAGTTATAGTGCTCGAGTTGCCGACGACACAGTAAGTCATGTGAATTCAATGGAAATCGGTCTTTGACTCCACAAACAAAAGTTGAACACACGGAATGCCATGCTTTGTTGTGGTTTTGGGTGAAGGTTTATTTTGGCGCAGGTAAAAACCCATTGGGCAAGAAACGTTCATTTTCGATGGGGACCTGCTTATAGCAACAATAACAACAACAACTAAAAAGAACACGCGAACAAAACAATCCAAAAACCACTTATGTGGTCAAGGCTTCTGAATGGCAGAGCCGTGCATTGGTGGTGGACGTGGCCTTTGCCCAAGAGCCCATTGCCCCCACAGCAGCTTGGCCCAGCTGAACCGAATTCCTCCCAGACCAAATAAAATCATCATGAAATAATTTCTGCGTTTAGTATTCGTGCCGTTGTTAAAACTGCAAAGGTTTTCCCGCACCTCCGATTGGCATGGTTGGCTACATACGGTGCGAAAGAAGTTCAACATACATATATATGCCGACGATCTGGATTTTGTGGTAGCGGTGATGTTGCTTTGTAGCTTTTACCCATGCAGGTAATTTGCGGGTAAATTTCAAATTTGTCTAATTTGCACTGTGACAGCGGCATACGTTGCCAACTCGTTTTTTTTTATTCAAATATTGTTGCGGGATCTTCTTCAACGGTCCACCGCGACGCAAACGCCAAGTGTCCTCACGGTGGGCACGCCCACAGTGTGGGCCAGGGCGGCTCGCTATGCTCGCATGGTGAACTGCTGCAACAGGCAGCAGAGCGGTGCTACGGCTCGCCCATGTCGCCACCCCAAGACTGTGAGGGCCACCCCCAGACCTCCTTCCGAAACCGAGCCAGATGCTTGGTCGAAGCCTGGCGCACCGTGGAATCGTTCGCGGCGACACGGGGGGGGGTCACTGTGGAAGAGAGACACGCGTGGCATGACATCACTCGCTTGGTTTAACCTCCCGGCTGTGTTAGTTTTAAAAACCCACGGAGGAAAATTATTTAAACTACAATAGGTTAAATTAGTCTGAGCTAATAAGTACCTGCTTTATTTGTGCACCCCTCTGTCAATCCATTGCTGTATGTGAAGCCTTCCCACACGACATCTCTATTGCTGGGTGAGAGTTGGGAGATTGGGGGGTGCGGACTGGTTCAGATATCACTCGGTACTGATGCTAGCCATGGCCGGGAATCGAGCCCAGTTCAGCAGGTTTCGTAACGAAGTGCCTCCTAATCACTGCGCCACTGCGCCACTGCGCCATGCCATGCGCGCTCACGGATTATGTAACACTTTCCAACATGCGTTGTCTCCTGAAGTATTGCATTTTAAAGTGCGACAGCTCTCGGTGCAATGTGCGTTTGCAAATGGTCCTTTTTTCTCCTGATGACGATTGCTTGTGTTGCGATCGAAACGTCGTAGCTTTTTGTTATTTTTGTTATTTTCTTTGAACCTATCTTACGTGACTTTACCGAAAGTCCCAAGAATATGGTCCTTTTTTGCTCGGGTTTTTCTCTCCAAGTTTTGGGCAACCGTTGGCTTTATCCATTAGTGTGGCCTGTTTTCAATAGGCTAAGTGTGTTATAGCAACTCCGCTGAAAACTAAAAAGTTTCATTTGTATCGGATCATCCGTTACGGATGGACGGACAGAGCTAATGTATAAGCGCCTTCAGCCTAATGCTGGAAAGCATTGGGGTAAATTTTGAATCCCCACTCCCTGGCTGACGAGGGTAAGAGGTGGAAGATGGATGGGGTAAAGTGGTGAAAGAGGGTTTATGGAGCTTTGGGACACAGAGCCAGGCTCTGGTGCTCTCCCCGGGCCAATCCCCGGCCAATCTTGGGCCACAATATCCCTTGTTCCCACGAGGCATCAATCAATTGGAGTAAACACCGCCGCTTCTTCTCATCAACGATTTCTCACGTGACGCGGTTGTCTTTTCCCCCAGATTTATGTTTTCCTCCGTGACCGTCCATACATTTTGTTTGGTTTGTTTTGTGTCATTTTGGTGACCCAACCTCGCTATCAAATTCCATTATCCTCGTCTCTCTTGAGTTCTCACCTGGTTAAACTAAATCAATTTGAAACTTGTGTGAAGCTGATTTTACTTCGTCTTCAGCTAAATTCTTTTTAAATATCACGGTTGTTTGAGCACAGGCCCAAAAAGGGGCCAGCCTGTTCAACGGCAAACAACAAACAGATATTTTGGGGCTATAATTGATAAGACTTCATACGTTTCTTAAATTGCACGGAGCTGTTAGAGTTTGGGAAGAGAGATTATACGAGTGAGAGTTTCAGAGTCGAGCAGTGTGAGCGAAGAAGCAGCACTAGGTGTGTGTGTGTGTGTTAAACCGCAGTGCGGCGGTTGAACATGGTACGGACGAGACTAAACAGTAGTCTTACAGACCGAGTCCTCAACGTGGATGGATGAATCGGCGAGTGAAGTTCCGAACCATGATTGTTGCGGAAGAAGAGTGACCAGGAGGCAACTGACCGCTGGCGAGCAAGTGCCGGAACGGCAAGTCTGACTTAGCGCCGGAGTTCCGTGAGATTGTTGTGGTCCAGTCATTGGCACCAGAGCGTGTGCTTGCTTATTTGTTTTGCTCTTCTATTTTCGGAAGTTTTACGTCCCCCCCCACCCCCACCTTGCACGCATGGTCCGCTGTTCGCACGTTCTCCCTGTGCTGCACCCTTGCTTCTACTTTTGGGCATGCGTAAAGTGAAGGCCGTGCCTCCCGTGTTATTCCAAGTCCTCCCTCTGGGCGAGCGTGTTCCGCGCAGAGCGGTCGCTGCCCCCGTCCTCCAATCGCTTTCGGCGAGAGAAATATTCTCTCGGAGAGATCCGGTCCCGTTACCTGGTCCCGGCCGTGCGAGTAGCGGGAACGGAATGTCCCCCGGAGATGACGAGGGGCGTGCGTCTGTTTTTCTTTTTTTGGCCTGTGCTGCTTACTGTCCGTTTGTTTACATCGGTGTCGTCGGATGAAGAAATGTTCGCTTGGAAATCTGCGGCGAGCAGTGCATCATCCTTGTGTCACCTTAAAAGTTATATCTTGGAACTTTTTATTTTGAAGTTGTTCCAGTCGGCCTCTGTCTACACCAGAGGGCACACCTTTTAGAAGCCCCCGCAAAAAGTGTCCGTCGCGTAACAATCAAACCGATATTTGTTAAGTCTTGGGAGCTGGAATGTAGGCAAAATAAGTGGGATACTTATTTATCATTTGGATTTGAGACTGGTAGAGTTGGAGCTCGCACAATTATGTCTGTTGATTGGAGGGTCAGGGAGGGGCGGGGCGAGTTCTGACGAGGTACGAGATGTGGACACCGATCCATTGTACTTCAAACAGCCTCTGGTATCCTGGGGCTGAGACCGACAAAGTCACTTCACTTCACTCGTGAAAACCTGGCTCGTGATTGAATCCCAGACTCGAACTCAGGACCCCGTCGGTGCCAGCTCTGCTCTGACCTCTGGGTCACCCGGCCGCACGTTACCAGGGGTTTGCTGTCTCTCTGATATTGTCCGATGATAGGTCGGCGTGCCTGAGTTCCCATGCCGGATGGGACCACAGGGCAGCTGTTTTACAGCTCTTGTAAACAACAATGACAAAAAAACTAACACATTCGTCCATGACACTGGTGAGCAGCCTTTAAAGGAAAACTATACAATAGGTGACGTTTTGGGCAATGTCCCTTCTTCATAGCACACAAGGTTCGCACAACAGGTGGCATGACCACCCACATGGCCCTCTGCTGCTCACCAGAACCCCACCCATGCCAATTCTGACCAACCAAAGAGCCTCCCAAGTTTAACTTGCCGGCGACGAGGCTTTGTGTTTTGAATTACATGGCTGTACGCCAGCGGCGATTCTCGGCATAGCTTGTCGATTATAAAGCCAAATTTACTTACAAATACCTACGGGGGGGGGCGGAGAGTGCGTATTTTGCTATGTGTGTGTGTTTGTCAATAATCTGCCCTTCACATTCACTCACAAACCACCCGTGGCAGCCGACTCGTATTGTTGCGCTTCGGATTCCCGCCGAGGAGCGCAACGATATTTCACCTCGATGACATTTTCATCGCTGCGTCGGTATTTTTTACAAAAGCGACGTCATTAAGCGGTCGAGTGGCGTCTCTGATTGATGCTGCCATTTCATATGGTTCTCGTGATAGCGCTCGTTGTCATTAAGGAGCTGCTGCGGGGAACGAAAATAAAACAAACCAAATGTTTTGCGCGCACCGGTGGTGAGCCGCACCGGCCGTGTGCGCCTGGCAGTGCTCAGCGTTCGCGTCTCCTCGAAGACATTGGTATGCATCGCAAAATCTCGCAGCACCATCGAGATGGGCACAAGCTCAGGCTTCCCCCCCACCCCATGTGACCTGACCAATGCATGTAATGGGAATTGGTTGAGGATTCATTTAATTCCGTGCAAGAAGCCGGCCCGGCGTTTAAGTTGCATTCTTATCGTGCCATGGCTCCGGTCGTCAGTAGTTAGTTATCTCGTTGAGCCACGGCCGTTCCTGTGCGCAGCCAAATTTATGGTGTCGGGGGAATGGATGATGTTGTTCATTGGAGTGTGTGTCCGTGCTGCATGTATTGTATCGGTCGCGTCCTTGACAATGAATTGTCACAAATGTATATTATAAATCTTGCGCAAATTCCGGTAGGCATCGAGCAAATTGTTTTTTTCGAGGTGAGCATGTATTGAACTGGCCTGCTTTCATATTAGTGGGCCTCTGTGGTTCACCGCCATCGATGGTCAACTTCCTTTTGGCACCCTCCCACTATAAACTGCTAGAAACCAACGCATTATAGTTCCGCTCATGATAAACGCACCTGAGTGAAAACTGCCGCCCAGTCCCATTCCATAAAGAGACGTCCTCTGACGCGTTTGAGAAGGCTCGCTCAATGGAATGGAGCAAGCCGTCTAGTTTATGGCTGGCTGCCGCCCCGTGCCGTGTGGCCGTCGCTTGCTGGGGCTATGGATAGTGCTGCCCGTTGCCTCCGGGGGACTATGTCTGCCATATACGGTGCGCGGCATGCGTGTCCAGGACAGCTGGTGCGGCTATACTGGGAGAGGGGGGCCCACCTAAATTTGGGCCCCCCTTGTAGTAATTAATACCTCCCGAAGTTCCGGGGCGAGGAGATTTGTGTGTTGTGACCAGCGCTTCCAGCGACGTCGCCGACGAAGGGGGAAGATTGCCAGTTGTTTTGTGAGCCGCGTGCCAGTTTGCGGCCGATCATGGCCTCTCTGTGTCCTCGCCGCGTGTTCTGTGGGCAGATCTCCCATGTGCTGCTGGCGCGGCACGTGACAATTGATGACGAACGTCCGCAGCGATTCGGATGGACGTGTGGCGGTAACTGATAGCCGGATTTTGCAGTGTTACCCGCCGCTACCGCCGTCACCGCCGTCTGTCAGTATCCCCGATGTTAAATAACTTAACGGTGAATGGAGCCGCGCGGGTGCACTGTACCCAGCGGGTTGCGCTGAATACGATTCCCCCATCGTGCGGAACACGCGCGTCACGCGCTGCGCTCGGCTGCCGAGTCAATTGGCAGCGCAATAGACGTTCTTATTAATCTCGAACACCGCTATTTAATCCCCGGATCGGTTGCCATTGTCAACTGGCGCGCACGCTCTAGACGGCGGCGGAGGCTGGGGCTCGCACGCTGCCGCTCCGTTCGTTATCTCGCCGTTGTTGTTGCGTGAATTCAAATGGGCGGCTGCCACGCTGGAATGCTCTTGCCGGCCTCACCTGCTTTTACTGTATGGCTGGGCACAGCAGTACAGGCACCCTTTTTACCCGCTGCATTAGCATTTCGAGTTTGCCCGCCTTGTGCTTAGCTGTTAATTTCCAGGCATTTATGTGGGGTGGACGGAAATTTTATGGTTGATAAGGCTCATTGGTAGTGAGCTTGTTTAAAAAAAAATAGCCACATGCACAATTGAACAAAAAAGTTAGTCACATCGCGGTATTGGCTAGTGGACGTCTCTCGCACGCTTTCTCAACTTCTTGATAACGCTCTCTACCAGCGAGACCGCCCATAATCGACTACCTCTGTGTGTTGTGCTCTGTGTGTTTCTCCCGCAGAATGATTGACGATCGGGCGCAACCCTCAAAGGTCATGGCAGACCGTCGGCAGCTCTTCCTCGAAATGCGTACGTCTTGCACGCAGCGGGCGCGTGCAATGGGGTTCGCGCACACGGGGGCGGCGGTGAGCGCGGAAATAGCTCCATGAGAGCTCCGCCTGAGCTCCACGGTAGTTCCATGGGAGCTCCATAAGAGCTCCACGAGAGCTCTGCGGGAGTTCCATGGAGCTCCATGGCCGCTCCACGGGAGCTCCAGAGAGCTCCACGAGAGCTCCATGGGAGCTCTACAGGAGCTCTGCGGGAGCTCTACGGGAGCTCTACGGGAGCTCCAGGGAGCTCCGGGGAGCTCCAGGGAGCTCCAGGGAGCTCTGCGGGAGCTCTGCGGGAGCTCCAGGGAGCTCCAGGGAGCTCTACGGGAGCTCTACGGGAGCTCTTCGGGAGCTCTGCGGGAGCTCTGCGGGAGCTCTGCGGGAGCTCCGCGGGAGTTCTACGGGAGCTCCATGGAGCTCTACGGGAGCTCCAGGGAGCTCTACAGGAGCTCCAGGGAGCTCTACGGGAGCTCTAGGGAGCTCTGCGAGAGCTCTACAGGAGTGCGTCGACATTCTGAAGGCGCACCGCCGCTGTGGATGTAAAGGCGCTTGACTAACCTTCGTTGCTGGGAAAACTGAGCAGGCAACAGTGACGCTCAGTGATGTTTTGCCGCAATGCGCCCTCCGCTTCTTGAGATGCCGTACAAGTTACGCGTGTAGCGATTCATCAGATTAATCGATTTCGATTTATTGTGTAAGTGTTTTAAGTTAATGTAGCGAACAAAACTGTACAACCAAGACGGAAAATAATGAGGAACAGAAGCAGTGAATTATACGATTAAAATAGGATGAAATTAAATGTATTATTGAATCGTGCGCAGGGATTCATTTCAGCTCTGTCCACCTGGGTTGGCGACCAGCAAAACAATTCTGCGCCGGGCACACCGCATCCGTTATACCGCTCGCCATGTGCTGTGTGACTGCCGCTCGCCACGTTTATTTTTCTCCGCGCGAAATTAAGCACCTGATCGTATAAACCCCGGCGCCCTCCCTCCGCCCCCCACAATCGCGACGACTCGTCAAATCTTGCTGGGTTTTTTTTGGGTGAGGGTGGTGGGGCGGCGAAAATCTCTACGTGTCAACCGAACGGGCGACGCGATTGTGAGCGTTGCACGACCAACGGGTGCTTCTGCGGGGGGGGGCACTTGCGATTGCGGTGTGCACCGGAGCATTGCAGCGGCGGATATTAGTGGATGTTTTCCAAATGTCAGCTTTTATGTGCGCATCTCCGGCAAATGGGCGATGACAGGCTAGCGGCGACGGATAATGCCAGAAGTGGCCGCTAATTGCCTTTGCCTTCATGGTCGTGATTGCCTGACGGGGCCACGTGGGGCCAGCTAATAAGAGCGGCCACTTTTGGACAATATTCGTGTCCATTATTTGGAATTGTGAATCTGAATATTTTCCAGGCGGGTGGCTGGTAGATGTGGGGTTAGGTGGCACGTGGCTAAGTGAAGCACGGTCCTTGCGAAGGGGTGTTCTGGATGTGGTGTGCCAGGTGCAGACGTTATCTTCCTGGTCGCCGACCTGGACAGGCCCGAGACCAGCCGTGCACGCAACGGCCTCTGTCTTTCATTTTGGTGCCTCGAAATGTTGAAGAACCCTTCATAGTAATTGTAAATTTAACTTGTAAAGCGCCGCACAACATTTGCTCGCACTTGAAGTGGGAGAGAACAACTCGGAAACGCGAGGAGGGAACCACAGACAAGTGGGAAGGCGGCAGCCAGGCGGTAATTCGGTGCCAACAATTGCCCAAGCTCTGCAGTTGTCTATACATTAAGATGTTTTCAGTCAGTTAATGAGTGCTTACGTGTAAGAGGAAGCCGGTGCACCCGGGGAAACCATACAGACTTAACAGGTAATTTTGCCGTACCAACTTTTTCCTGGAGAGCCAAGGTACGGTTCCTCCTCGACGCCCACTGGGGGGAGGGGAGTTTTCTCCACAACGTCCGTGTGCGATCCACCAACCTTCGCCTTCAGTGTCTGATTGCAGGCCACGTGCATCGCCGCCGCCACGTACCCCTGTCGTGAGGATGCTCGATGTGGCTCACCGGAGTGTCGTGCTTGAGCCACGCCCGCGCGTTCACCGGCCAGCCGACCAGGCTGGCGGACGAGAGCGCATGCCGCGCTGCACCGCGTCTTTCTCGCCGCTGCCATCCATGTGACTCCTGCCTTTTTTTGTTGTTTGCAGGGGCTCAGAATTTCGACGCCATTCGGCTGTCCACGTACCGCACGGCTTGCAAGCTTCGCTTCGTTCAAAAGAAATGCAACCGTGAGTTGGCTGGTTGCTGTGAAAAGAGTTTGTTTGTTTTTTTGCTTGCGTGGATGCCGTCGTGAACTTTGCTTTGATCGTAAAGAGCTGTAGACCTCGGAAGCCGGGTAAATTTATTTTTTGTCGTCTAAGTCGTGCTTTCGGTGAACTTATGACACGTGTAAAAGAGTTACTTCTTTGTGTGAAGCCAGTTATGAATGGGCTTCGCATAGTGTTATTGACTGTTTATGGATTACCGTTGATTATAGCAGTGGTACCCTACCTTTCTGGGACCCGCCTTCAATAAATGTTCACAGAGCTCCGTGCTCCAATGACATTATACTGAAATTAAAACTACTCCACAATGTAGTGTCTGCCGCGGTTCTGTGGACCTCTTCCCTTCAGCCTTGCAGACCCACAGTGACCCAAAGGCCCATAGGTTTGGAACCAGCTTTCAAGTTTATTTCGTTTAACTGGGTGGTAATTCGAGGGTCCAGGATCGGTCTAATTTGCAAGAAAGGCCTGGGAGCATCAAAGTGACAAGAGCAAAACAAGTAAAATATCGTACAGAAATTAAGCAAATAGTAGTCACAGCGGAAACCACTGTGTCACAGGTGAAATCGAAAATATTGCACAAACACAAGTCATCGTTAAATAATAACTTCCCTGCAACGCAAGGCGACCCTAGCTGAATTATTGTAAGACTCATCATAGTACAATTATAAGTTAAGTTATGTAAGTATTAAACAGGTTACAGTGTGACTTTTTGTACTCGTATGTAAGTCGACAAGGATTATATGTAAAAATGCCGCTCCATTCCAGACCAGATTTTGCCTGCCAAATCAAATGTTTTTGAAAGACATTGATCTAGGACACCTGAAGCATGAAGGACCAAAACAATATTTTATTTTTACTTGGTCAAACAAAACCTCGTGTTTTTTTTGTGTTAATGATCCATGGGGCAGCCCATCCAACAGACGGCGTGACCCAAGGCACGCGCACAGCAACTTTACCTGACCCTTGTCAGACATTCACCGCCCACCTGACATTGACCACTCGCCAGTTGACCCTCACCACTCACAAGTCGTGATATACATAGATAGGTACGTACATTCCTACAGAGATGCATGCACACAGATGAAGTGCAAATGATACAAAACAAAACTATTTTGTGATGCTGCTGCTGCGTTGGCTGGAGTGCACAGGCACTAATAACAGTAACAATAGTTCGACACGTTTGTCAATACCACTGTGGCCTTAAAAGGGAAAATACATGATAGCCGACGTTTCGGGCCGTGGTCCTTATTCATAGCACATAAAAATAATTTCCTCTTCAGGCAGTGGTATTGATGACTGTTGATTGTGCTCATTGATATAGACTTGATTACGCACAGTCCAGAAATATTGTACGTAGTAGATTAGTACGAGAATGCCAATTCGGTTTCTTTACACGCGTGGCCTGAAGTTGATCCTTTTTTATTTTTCCTTTCCAAAAGTATTTTATTGAACAAACGATTCCGGTACACGCACACAGGGCATGTATGGGAGATTACACCAGTATTATAGAAACAATGCGAAGTACAATGATAATTATTAGCCGACGTTTAAAATGTTGTACACGTCTGTGTGTGTCAATAAACTGTACATCCCTCGTGCCTACTTCCCTAACTCGGATAACCCACCCGGGGAAGGACGCGTAGGGGTGGGGGGCAGGGAGAGGAAAACGACAAGGGGGACGTGGAGTTGGTGGTGTGCGCGCCGCTGTTCCCGCAGTCCACCTGGTGGACATCTGGAACATGATCGAGGCGTTCCGCGAGAACGGCCTCAACGCCTTGGACGCGGGCGCGGAGGTGAGCGTGGCGCGGCTGGAGAACCTCATCGCCTCCGTGTACTACCAGCTGAACAAGCGGCTGCCCACCACCCACCAGATCCACGTGGAGCAGTCAATCAACCTGCTGCTCAACTTCATGCTCGCCGCCTACAACGGGTAGGGCGTGCTTCCTGGGCTTGTAGATCTTGTGTCAGAGGTACGATGGAAATGTACTCCTTACTATAGATCTATCTTTCGTTTAACATCTATCCATATTATTAGGAAGCCACTGGAGCTATGCAATTTTAAATCTGGATTGGAAACTAATTTCTTTAGAACTGATTTTTGTGTTTAGTTGTTCTTCTCTCCGCACCACCGATTAGCACGGTTGGTTATGTTCAGTGTGGAATAAGTTGAACATGCATCCATCCTCACCGTTAACCTGTGTCCAGCCTACATTCAAAACCAATCCTAACCACAACCTGGACCCAGCCACCATTCAGATCCATCCTCACCCTAACCTGGACCCAATCGCCATTCAAACACCATCTTATCCCCAACTCAAACACAGCTACCAATCAGGCTCCATCCTGGCCCAGCCACGATTCAATTCCTATCCTCGCCCTAGCTAGACCTAAACTCGTGTTTAGACTCTAGCCCGCTTCTAATGTGGCCACGGCCACAAATCAGACGCCATACTAACCCAAACCCAGACCCAGCCACCAATCCGACCCCATACTAACCCTGCCCTTGACCCATCCACCACTCAGACGGCTTCCCTGCAGCACCGTCGTGATGCGTGAACCCCGCTGTGTCGGCAGGGAAGGCTGCGGCAAGATGACGGTGTTTGGGGTGAAGGTGGCGCTGGCCACCATGTGTGGAGGCAAGGTCGTGGACAAGCTGCGATGTGAGTGCACACACGCACGGGCGCACGCACGGGCGCACGCACGGGCGGGGCTTGCGGTCGGGGAATTCTGCTCGAGATGGGCCCCGGGTTTCCCTTCGTGGGCGATGCTGGCGAGGGTCATTTAAGAAAAGTCGTGTCGCTGCTTGCTCTGGCTTGATGTCAAGTTGCCCGAAGCGGAGGTTGGGTTCTGCTTCGTTAATCAGTCTCTTGAGTGTTCGACCAGTAGCAGTGGATGCACCGTGCTTGTTTGTGACGCAACGCTCGCTTACGATTGACGCTCACCTTTGATCTTTGCTCACCCACGATTCACGCTCGCCTGTGTCTGCGTGCCACGTCCTCTGCATACCCCCCCGCCCCCCCACCATCACTTGCCCACCGCAGATATTTTCTCCCAGATCTCAGACTCAAATGGAGTCATGGTCCTGAACAAGTTCGATCAGTACCTGCATGAGGTCCTCAAGCTGCCCACGGCCGTCTTCGAAGGGCCTTCCTTCGGCTACACGGAGCAGGCTGCCCGCTCGTGCTTCCCACACCAGGCAGGCCCGCACACTGCGACAGCCTCTCCAGCACCGGCCTGCACAGCGATCACCTCTACACAACCAGTCTGCACTGTGACAGCCTCTCATCCAGCTTGCACACAGACAACCTGTCTTGTACAGCATACGCACTGGCACCCTGTCTCTTACAGCTTGCACCCTGACAACCTGTCTTGTACAGCATACACACTGGCACCCTGTCTCTTACAACATGCACCCTGACAACCTGTCTTGTACAGCATACACACTGGCACCCTGTCTCTTACAACATGCGCCCTGACAGCCTGTCTCTTACAACATACACACTGGCATCCTGCTTCTTAGAGAGCCTGCACACTGACAGAGTTTCTTCGAATACAAAGACAAAGAGCCTCCGTATAGCCTGAACAGACTGTTGGGGAAAGTACGGCTAGTGAGCACCTAATGAAGCTGGGAACGGCACACGAAGGGGTGGGTGGCCAACACTATGCACGGCCGCCTTTGTCTCTCCAGTGGTGATGTTTACACACCACACCAGGTACTCAATTGAGGCTGAGTCGACCTAGGGTAGGCCCGGGACCGCATCAGATAATCGTCACTGGTGTTGGCCGTGAGCGAGAATGGAACCCGGGTCGCCGGGTTCGTAGCGCAGCGCTAACCGCTAGACTGGCGCACACCACACACTCGCACATGCAGTGAAATGTTTATCTTACAGCTGTAACAGATAGTTTGTAGCTTGGTTGTTATTTCTTTCAAGTTTACTTTTTGTGATGTACAAAGATGTGTTGCTAACGCGGCTCGCGGTCGAGTGCGCCGACTGCCGCTGTTGTGCGGCACCGGTTCTCCGCCTTTTAAACAACACGTGTGTGAATCTCCTGGACAGCCACAGGGAGGCAGTGTTGTTTTCAGAATGGTTCCTGTTGGAAGCTCAATATTAAAAAAAAAAGTTTCTTCCCAGCCGCTGCTGGCCTCTTGAACAAGGCCAAGGGCTTACACTGACTTGAACATTTTATCTACAAAATGACACCTTGCCATATTTACACTATGTTACCCTATTTGTATTTTTTGTAGTTTTAGATTGTATCTTATAGCTACTTTACATTAAGATTTAAGATTCCTATATGTTGAATGTATGCACCTTCCTGCCAAAGTAAATTCCTTGTCTGTGCGAACTTTCATGGCGAATAAAACCCTTTCTGATTCTGATTAATAGACTGGTGGTTCCCAGCGTTTCTGGACCCCGCATAATCACTGTCAAGCCTCAAAACAGTTTTTCCTGCGCCGCTATGCAAATGTTTTATGATATGTATGTTGAACTTCTTTCTCGCCGCCCTTCTCGACCGCACCACCCACCCCCCGCCGGGTTTTTTTTTCCACTGCAGAAGAAAGTGACGCTCAACGTGTTTCTGGACGCGCTCATGTCGGACCCGCCGCCGCAGATCCTCATCTGGCTGCCTCTCATGCACCGCCTGGCCAACGTGGAGAACGGTGCGTTGTGGAGTCCCCTGGGGTGCTACACCCCCCCCTCCCCCCCCCCCCCCCCCACCTTGCGCTCGGGTGAAATGTGCAACTGTGCATGGAGTGGCACGAAGGAGATGGCGGCTGTGAAAAAGAGCTTAACAGCTCATGGGATTCCTCCAGTATGAATAAAGATTCTGATTTGTCGAAACGGTGATATGGCCACGTTCTGGGCACTCATGTGAGTCGCTTGTCTGGACAAGGCTGGGAGTACGACATGCACGCACACCATGATGGGAGTCCTTCCTGTTTGTGAGCAGCACACCTTTGTGTCCTGTTAAATCTAAATATGTTTTTCAGTCTACACAAATCTTCCTGTTGCGATGGGTTATTTCGAAATGTGGAGTAGTAAAACGACGCATCGATTCTTAATGGCAATTACTCAGTTCAGTGGAATGCTGCCATGATGTAACGGTTAGCGCACCGCAGAATAACCCAGCAGTATAAATGGCTACGACACAGATCAGTCGATCGCCAGGTTGCGTATGGTGGGGTAAAGTGTGGGCACTCCCACCTCTTCCAAGACGTCCAACCAGCGTGGAAGAGTAGGCCAAATATACCTTCTAGACGAGGAGCTCTCTAGAGCATTCTCAAGTGGGCAGGATTTTCATTCAGCAGTGGCGAGACAAAACCACTTCGCCGGACAGCAGTGGCTATGCACGTGGCCTGTAATCCAGCACTGTGGAGGCAGCGAGGGTTCGTGGATTGCACAAATGTTGTGAAACCCTCCCGTGGGCATATGAGGCGTCAGTATCCTGGCTCGCCAGGAGAAGGATGTAAAGAAAGTGAACTAATCGCCATTTGTTTCCATCCGTATGGGGATAGCGGTGTCCCCCTCGCACATACGGGTTTACCCGGGCACTTCGTTTCCCTCCCAGGTGTATAAACACTTATTTATTCGCTGATAACATCTTGAAAAAAAACATTTGTAGGACCCTCCTAAAAAAGTGTCTTTCCTGGATAAATAAGTAACGATTACAATATTTTTGTTATAACGTTATTTACCGTGGTCACACAAAGTCGACTGAGCGGGGGTTCGTGTCGTGCGGGCGCGCAGTGTTCCACCCGGTGGAGTGCTCGTTCTGCCACAGCGAGAGCATGCTGGGCTTCCGCTACCGCTGCCAGCAGTGCCACAGCTACCAGCTGTGCCAGGACTGCTTCTGGAGGGGCCAGGCGAGCAGCACCCACTCGAACCAGCACCAGATGAAGGAGTACACCTCGTGGGTATGTGCAGCCAGCGCCAACGCACACACACACACACACACGTGTGGTGTTTTCACACGCGTGTAAAAGACAAAGATCCCCTGCATAGCCTGAACAGACTGTTTTGGCAAGTGCTGTTAGCGAGCACCAGGTGAGGGGTGGGTCGCCAACACCACACCGGGCCGCCTTTGTCTCCCGGGCGCTGATGTTTTACACACTGCACCAGGTGCTCATTTAAGGCTAAGCAGACCTACCTAGGGGAAGGGCTCGGACCGGTTCTAATATTCTCTGCTGTTATTGGTCATAGGCAGGAATAAGACTCGGGTCGCCGGGTTCGCAGTGCAGTGCGCCAACCGCTACACCACGCACACACGCGCACATGCGCATGCATTCCACAAGCACCACGTGAAGGAGGAGTACAGGTGACTCATACGAGCACACACACACGCACACTGATGTGTTGAGCAGTGTTCGATGTGTGCATGGGTTGGCCCATTTATAGATGGCCCACTAAAATAGTGCCGATAAATTATAGAGAGCTTAGCGTCCTATACGAAAGTCTCTGTGTCTCTCGCCAATTTTAATGCAACTTATTAAACCTTTTATATAAAAAAAAAACTCTCCTGTAAGATATAGAGCCAGCGCTCGTACAATATTCAGTCACCTGCAGAGAAGAAAGTTACAGGGACAGCGTGAATCATCATTGTGGCGGTGATACGGCCCAGCGGTAGCGCGTTCGCTGCTCGTTGCAGGTGTTCGCGATTTGAATCCGGCAGGTCGTCCTGGTTACTACTGCCGGTGTATTGACCGTAAAATACTGCCCGCCGTTTGCTGCACAGCGGACGTTAAATATACCGTGACAACGTCCGAAATGAGTAGGCCATTGTGTGCCATGCGTCATGGTCAAAATTTGCCCCAGTTTGAAAAATTACAACAGCACATTACTCAGATTTGCACTCTCGCAGCATTAAAGCGAGCACCACATAAATGCAAAGGTTGTTATTACATTTAACTCGTAGATTTTCACATTCAATATAACGATCTGAAAAGTACTTTTTGGGTTTGGCCATGGAATTATTATTATTATTATATTTGATGATTATTATCTATAAATGGATTGCACTGTATTTTTGTTATGTGCTCCCGGACCCACGCTAACCTTTCCTCGCTTCCTCCTCCTTCCACCTCCCATCTCGCCCCCTTCCCCACCACGTCCCCGTAGAAATCCCCGGCGAAGAAACTGACTCGTGCTCTGAGTAAATCTTTGGGCTGCGTGCCGAGCCGCGAGCCCGCACACCCCATGTACCCCGACCAGCCCGAGAAGCCCCTTGACCTCTCCCACATCGTGTGAGTATAGCCGGACTTGACACACCCCCCCCCTCCTCTCTTCCTGACACCGGGGGGCCGCCAAGGGTTGCCGCGATATTGTTCTTCACGACGATGCCAGATATCACGGTTCACAATGGCATTATCAGATTGTTAACAGTGATGAGTTTCGTACTTGAAAATTTTGCAATTTGTATTATTAAGGAGGGTTTTTAATCTTTTTGTTGCGTTTTACAAATTGTATTTGTCGTAATATTTAGCTTTACATATGCTTGTCATTCAGTCACATTGCATCTCACAAACGCTGTGGAATCACAGACAAGCCGGAAGGCAACCGGGCAGTGAACCGGTGTCAACAATTGCCCAAGCCCTGCAGCCCTCTATATTGTAGGAAGGTGTTTTTAGCCATTTATTGAGTGATTATACATTATGTACATGACGTGTATTCGTACTAATAATAGTGATGTCACCCACTGCCACATGGACACCACTTTTATTGGGAAAGCGCGGAGTGACGTATCATCTTAAGTGACGTCATACTTTCACATTGACCCAAGCCAACCTTTTTTTCCGATCGGAAATTCATATCTAGGCCCAATTTTGATATTTTTCAGATTAATATAAAATCAGGAACATCCCTAGCTTGTAATTGTATTTCATGTTTTTAAAGAATATTTTTTTCTGCTTTCGCTGTACATCCAGCACTGAATAATTTGCTTAAAAGTTATTCAACTACAGTCCACTCAACTCCAGCCTTCCATATGTCTTGCAAATAATTACCATTTCTCGGACTTAGAATGCACACGCTGCCAGTAACACTGAATATAAATAAATAACTTGTTAAATGACCCACGGCAATTATGGCGTTACACAATAGCCACGCAGTCAATGAGTCAGAAACACATTTTGCCGAGCGATAATTTAATCGACAATAGCTGTCTCATTCACAACTGTAATCATTGCATTTGTTATTTCGTATATAATTTGCCACGAATAAAACATTAAAGAAAAAGAAAATGAACAACAAAAATTGCGGTTCACGACGGTATTTTGCAAAACGGACGGTGCATCTCCCTGGATCTTATGCCGTACGATGTATCGGGAGTATCGCTGTTTCGTGGCACCCTGGAAACCAGCCACCTACTCCTCTCCCTCCTGGATCTCACGGTTGTTTTTCTCACATCTGTCTGTTACCATTCCTGTTGAGAGATTTTCGGTGATTGTGTTGCCCGTGACTGACATGCTGCCCTGTGTGGTGGTGGTGTGATGCGTACCGGCAAGGTCATGCCAAATATCGCAATGTAGCTGGAGGGTGTTACTCTATGTATGTATGCACGTTGAACTTCTTTTGCACTGTACCTACCCAACCGTGCTAATCTGAGGTGCGGAAATACATTACTGTACAGTGATGATGTTGCCACAGCGGTGATGATAGGTGTGTTTTGTGAGGCTTCGATTCTCTTGATGCTTTCGATATATAGTTGCTATATACATCAGAGATGTTCACACTGGATAATCCCCGTTGCACAAGGCCATTGTGGAAAACAGAAGTAGATTTCATCCTTGTTACGGGATCATGCAATCCTAAATAATGACAGGTTTCTTACCAAGCCACTGCTATTATCTAATCATTTCCTATATCGATGTATATAGTGCCTTAGCGCAAGGCCCTTTACAATAACAATAAAATTGTACATTAGATGACAATGGTTAAAATAAAGAGTGGGATTATTAAACACGGTGGTGTAGCTGTGGTGACATTAAGGAGCACAGGTGGGAGTGGTTAAGTGATGGGTTGGGGTAGGGGGTAGTGCTTGATGAAGACCACCTACGGAGTGTAAGTCATGTGGGTAGTTTGACCATTCTTCACCGTGCTGATTAGTGCGGGTCGATAAAGGGGATGATGCTCAGGACCGGTTCATACATCACTCGCCATGAACCCAGGAGCGCCGGGTTTGTTGCGCAATGCACCAACCAACTGCCACCACCAGCCCCGGCTATCTTGGCAATACCTGCTGGTAATCACGTGAGCAAATTGGCTGGCACTGTGGTCAAGACTTCTCCATGGGCTTCCACATTTCACATGGCCCAATGAATTTCAGGCCCTTCCCCCCCCCCCCCCCGAAACAAGGATGGGGAATATTTTCATTCCCAGGTGGGGACTGGGGTTATTAAGCGAGATTTGACTCGCCCGAGTGCAAAACAGTTTACAGAAAGAATCGACGTAATTTTTTTCAAGGTGAAATGGTTGAAACACGCGGACGTTGCTCATTTCGCATGTGGGCGAGCGCGGGAAAAATCGTCTTTCCTGTCCTCCTTTTTCTTCTTCTCCTTCTTCGCATGAATAATTTGCCTTTGTTGCTGCAGTTGAGACAGAGAGGTCGGTCCGTGGCTGTCCGTCGTGTGGCTAAATGCAGATGGGCACAATCCGGTTCACTGCTTAATTTGCGAACTGTAGAACCTTCGCGATGCTTTGTGCATCAGCATTCGCATTCGTGCTGCGCCCGCAACCCCCTTTGCGCGCTTGAGTACGAGCGATATCAAATCAGAATTCCTTCTTGCCAAACAACACAATACAAACACAATACAAACAGCACGATTCTGTTTGTTTCTTTGTTTACAGGGTGATTCGATCAATCGCTGTGATTCTGGATCACGATTCGATGAAAGATTATATTCGTTTTTACACGCTTTCCAACAAACGTTAAAAGTGTCCGTTGCATGAGCTCTCTCCGTCGGTCTGTAACGAGGGCGCACGAATAACTCCCGTGCAGATGATCCAATGTGAGCTAAAACTGTAGCATTACTGGTGTTGTGTCGTTGCTCTTTGGGGGAGGTACCCAGTTAATAACGATTAAAACCGATGGAATAGTTGCCTAAAGCTTGGAGGCACAAAGCAGCAAACATTTTTACGATTTGTAAAATGTGCAAACGTTTGTCTGGCCCTGACAGCTCTGCATCCCCGCCTTCATACTGCTAATAAAATGCTTCCAAAGACGAACTCGATTTGGACTAGTGTCACACGGACCCATGGCGTATACACGATTTTTCATTGCTTGTTTTGCCATAATAGTGCGGCGAATGGTAGCGCCTCCGGTGACTGCAACGGTGACTCAAACCGATTACGAACAGCATACACAACTCTAAATGCATTCATTTTCACGCACACACTATTTCAGCCGGGCCAGGTTTATGTCACGTTGGCACTGTGGATGACCGGCCCTCTGTCCACCTGGCATGTTGCCTCGTGCATGTCATTGCCTGCGGCTGTTTAAACAGATCCAGGGCTGAATTAGGGCTTTGTTTGTTTTGGAGCGGTTGGGCACAGCGGTTCGCCCGCTGCACGCTACGGAAGGCGGCAATCCGAGTTCGATTCCCGGCCATCGCTAACGTGCAAGTAATAATAATCATGGTAATTTTAACTTGCCAAGCGCCGCACAGCATTCGCTCTCGACGAGAGAGAATGACTCGAGAGGATCGAGGAGGAACCACAGATGAGCGGGAAGGCGGCGGCCACACAGTCAGCCGGTGCTAGCCATTGCCCAAGCTCCGCTGTCCTCTGTATATTAAGATGTTATTGGCCAATGAATGATGAGTGTTTTACACGTGGGAGGAAACCGGAGCAGCCTCAGGAATCCCACACGTGCCAGGAGGAAACACTGTAGTCTATCCAGGACAGTCCACATTTTTGCTGAACTGTCTTCTCCTGACCAGCCAGGGTATGGCACTACCTCGACACCTACGGGAAGGGAATTTCACAACATGTTGTGCGGTGATCCATCAACCCTTACTGCCACCAGGGTGCTCAATTTCAGGCGTGTTCCACCATTGCTGCAGTGTGGTGAAGTATGGTAATCGCCATGGCGTGGATAGGCATTCATCCATTGGTGGATTGAGAATGGATGTAATGTATTGTATTATGTTTTGTGCTTTGCTTGTAACCAAATCACCCAGAATGCCCTCCGTCTCATCAGTCTTCTCAGAAGTGAAGCATGGTTGAGCCCGGATAGCGTTTGGATGGGCGACCTCCGTGCTGTAGGATGGCCCTCCCTTTCTTCACTAACTTGTACTCACCAGTGTGGGAAAGTGTGGTCTTATAACCTCCATGACCCGCACGATGTGGGGAGGCCCCATCCAGCAGTGGATTGGCAGAAATGGCTGTACATGTACCTGCTGTACGTGTGCTATTGCGTAGTTCCCTATGGCTGTGGTGTTAGGTGCAGTGCCCTCCAACAGGTAAACATTTGAACCAACATTTATATAGATAAAGGTAAAAGTGGAGTCCTGCGATTGCTTGCTCACGCCATTGCTGGCAGCCAGGCCTCCTATCTTGGGAGTTCCTCCGAGCCTCTCTAGAGCCCGACTCTTCTCTGCTGGAAGAGCTGGGAGTACCGACGCTGTACCCCACCACACGTGAGCTGCCAATCAACTGCCGAGTGGACAGAGGTGGCAGTGGTGGATTTAAGAGACTTGCCCCATTGTTGCAACTGTCGCACCGGGAACATTATTTTTATTCCTATTCATCTATAACTGACGGCTTAATCTGCATGCTGCTGCTGTCGGCTGCGGTTAATTTAGACAATAGGTTGCCATGTGCACAAGGGGTTAATGAAGGTTGCGAAACGGATGGCCATGTGACCGGCAGGGATGTTGAGCGTGCTCCTTGAAATGGCGAAATGTCAGCAGCCATGTGGTCGCCCACCACTCATGCCCTGGCGCCTACGTGACCGCGGATCCGCTGCTTCCTGCACGCTTCCTCGATTTAAAGCAGCAAGCAGCAGCAGCAGCAGCCGCCACCGTCTGTGTCCTGGAGTGCTGCAGCGATTGTTCTCTTTTTGTGAACGAAATGTTTTCAAATTCATGGTGATTTCATTAATCAAATGAGCACTGTGGGGGTGCTCATCTCCTCTTTTAATAGCTCCCGAGCCAGTGGTGGAAATCCCACATTCCTTTGGTGGGGTCGAGTCTCCCCATAGGGGACAGGCACTGTCGGCTTCCCCACAAAGTGCTACACATTTGTCGACCCCCGGAGGGATGATGGGGCTGAGTCAAACCCCCAACCAGGATTTGGACTCGCAACCCTTCCGGTCGCGAACCGCTCGCTCGACCGCCGAGCCACCTGGGCAGATACAAAATTAGCGCCGATAATATTCATAGACGAAGTGTTTAGTTATTTTATATATTTCGGTCGACGTTCATCGTCAGTGGACGAATATCACCAACGTGATGATGACTACGACTTCAGCCTACCAAAGATCCAAGCACGCGACTGGCAATGACAAGATGAAATTAACGAGCCTGAATGAAGATGGCGATTAAGACAATTTAGAAACGTTATTAGAGACTGCAGTGCACTGAGGCAAACCAAAAATGGTAATTGGCTATATATGTTATAAAAAAGATTTATTGAGCTCACCGATTGTTTTTGCCTGATATTGTACGGGTGTCGGGCATCTTACTGATTTTCCACTGCAAGCTATTTCCCTTCTTCTCACACATGCCAGGCTGGGTACGTACCGACAAGGCTTTAGAATAAACCCTCCTGTTCAGTACGGTGGTTCTTGGTGCACTACGCCATTACCATGGTGACCCGAGTTCGATTCCTGGCCACGGCTAACATCAGTGGGGAACGCCGTCTGAATGGGTGACGGGGTGTTACCCTCTTCCACAATCCCGCACCGACCAAAGTAAGTGAAGTATGGTCAAATGACTCCCGTGACCGAGATGGCATGGAGAGGCCCTCATCCAAGAATGGATTGACAAAAGACTGAATAGTCACAAGTAGAGGAGGCCCGTAAAGGATCCTAATGGGCAGTTGGAGGCAGTCGCCCCCTCCAAAAACAACGGAGGGCAGAGGAGTAATGCTCACAATAACGAGCAGAGCGCCGGGCGGCTAAAACAGAGCATGTTTGCACAGTAGGGAGCACAGGTGGTGCATCTGCCAGTCATCTTAGTCAATCAACCCATAAACACCTGGGTTTGTCCTTTGACCTCCTGCAAGCGAGCCTTTGTGACTTCACATGGCCTCAAAGTTTCCTTAGCTTGGCATAAGCGCTGTGGTGATGTCACCGCCACTAAGTGACGTATGGCGGTATGTCGTCGTGAATATTTGGGAGCACCTGGCGCTCGCTAACAACACTTTTCCCTGCAGCCTGTGTAGCTACATGGTAGCAGGGGGATCCTTGTCTTAGTTGCCATCGCACCCCGAGTGGAGTTGTAACGACCGGTCTCCCACGCCGCCGCCGCTGTGTGGCACCGCCGCGCCGTCCGCTCCTGGCGCTCCCGGCTGCCACCATTTCCGCGCGTCACTTATTTCAGCGCCGAGATTGGTTATCCTCTGGCTATGGCCTTGCGTTTGACGAGATCGTGCAGGACCCCGTGCGAGAACAAAGTGGGGGCGTGGGGTGGGGGGCGGATTGCATCGCCGGGGTCGGCGCTAACACGGCACTGCTTGCGCGCCGCTGGGCGCGAGAGAGACGGAGCAGCGTTTTACGCTCGGCGTGTCGCTCACATCGACTCTTGCTTTCGCCCAACACGCGCGTCGAGCCGCGGCGCTTGGCAATGGATTGTTAACGGTGAAGGAAATTGACGAGCAAAATTGTGTTTTAGTGCTACCTTGAGGTCAATGGGGCGGACGAACCTGCACATAAGAACGAGTAAAAAAAAAAATCAACAATACAAATGAAGAACACGACGGCCAGTCAGGACGGCCAGTTTTATTATCCCACTACCTTGAGGATATTCGATTTATACTGAATTGTATCGACTTTGGTTATTAAATGCGTTGGTTGTGATTGTGTTTTTACACTTTCTTTCAATATTATTGTTACATTCGTAATCACAGCATAATTAAAATTCTCGCGTCTCGGCACTGATCGCTTCCCGCTTGCCACGGCCGTGCAGTGCTCCCCCACGGCAGACTCTCTCCCCTTAAACAAAAAAACGTTTCACGCCCGTTTTTTTCTTAACCATATGTGCCGGCGATTAGAATTTTCACGTACAACAACCAGGAGTCAGGAGCTTTCACGCGATAAGTTCTATTTGTGGATAATAATGTGTGGGCGACAGAGATCGGGGTACAGACAAATAGGTTCCCCGAGCGAATATATAATTTGTCTCGCTGCGAGGGACAACTTGACCGAGACAATTTCAACCGAGAAGATGGATTCTGGCTTAGCAATCGTTGGAAGGATTTGATAAACCATTTCGGGTCTTAATTGATTGTTCACGCTTACGGTGGCTTTCAGGCCGCATCCATTATTTTCGTCTCCCCCCTCCTCTTTTCTGGACATAGATGGACTCGTCCATCTGAATAACTACCAAATCTCTCTCCGTGGTGCTAACGTAAAAAAAAAAACGCCACTTTTTTCAAACTTTCTTGCTGTGGTTTTCACACCTAATGATGATTGCTTGTGTTGCAGTCGAAACGTCGTGAGAATTTTATTGTTTTATATTTGTATTATTTTATATTGTTTCCCTTCTACGTGACTTTACCGAAAGAACCAAGATACAAGATAGTATTGATGTGATTATTTGAATTGGATCGTGAGCCCGACTTGCTGCTCCGTGCCACTGCGTAGCTTTTCGCGGTTTTGCTGCTGCAACAGCCCTCCGACGCGCCACCGCCTCTTACCCGCGCGTGCCGCGGAGTTGTTCGGTGCAACGTTTTCGCTGCCCGTGCTTCCGCCACGTGGAGCGAAACGTCGGACAACGCGCCGAACCAACGCCGCGGCGCGACCCAGAGAAACGCGTCGGGAGAGCTACGTGGATCGTGCGTCATGCGCAGCCTTACTCCGGCTTGCTGAGCCTCAGTGGGCGCATGTGAATCAAGGCTTCGTTCATTTCTGCCGCTTTGCATGCGGCTCTGGGGAGCAATGGCTTTAACATCATCTTAGTTTAGCCGTTTGACCTTGGGCAGTACCGTAATTTGTACGAGCGGTTATTTGGTACACTTGTAACGACATGCCGTTGGCTATTAGAACAAAACGGGTTTTAATCGTTCTTACCTTTCCTTGTGCTGAATCGGTGTGTTCTTGTTCATTTGTTATAGGAACAACCTGATATCAAACAAAGAGAGGACCACAGCGAATTAATTATTTGCAGATTGCCTGTCCAACAGAAAAAGAAACCGGCATGGAGTCGGGATACAGACTAAAATGCAGCCGACAAAAGTCGTAAACGAAGAATCGCAGGGGACGTGGGAAGAAAGTGAGTTGCGATTGTTGTGATGGGAGAAGAGGTGGTGGTGGTGGTGGCGGCGTGATTGTTCAGAGCTCTCCCGGCAGCAAATCCTGCAAGCCCTGGGGATTGTATTTAAAATATTTATTTACGTGAGACACGCAGCTGAGATGTCACATCGGGTTTTCTCAGTGGTCCCGGAGAGCTCTCAAAGGTCAATGTGGAAGTGGTGTCGTTTGCGGTGATTTAATAGGACAAGGACTGAATAATAAATCTCGCTCTTCGTGTTCGGCAACAGCGCAGGCGACGGAGCTGTTTGAAATTTTAATTATTTTGTGTTTGGAAAAAATGCACGGCAACATCGAGCCCACTGTATAAAGGTCAAAGGCTCGGGCTGCAAAGTTATCACAATTAACAACACGTTCATTTAAATGTTTTGTTGCCGCTGGGATTTTATTTTATCCGTAAACGCTTTCCGCTATTAGCGGCCGCTGCTCCGCTGCTTTTTTGCGTAGCGGCGCGATGAGCGGCCCGCGGAGCGGCAAGGGGGGCAGCGAGTTGAGGTCCGGCAGTCGCCCGGTGTCGCCTCCGCCTCCTCCGCCTCCTCCGCCTCTTCCTCCTCTCCCGCTCGCATGTCCCGTCGCCATGGTGACGGGGGCCAGGCGTGAAACGCGCGCGCTGGGCTGCGCTCACGCCCAAGGATCCTCCGCGTCCTTACAGACGCGGGGGAGAGAGCAGGGCCGAGCCAGAACAGGCAGGGAGAGGAGGAGGAGGAGGAGAAGGAGAGAGGCAGAGCGAGAGAGAGAGAGAGTCGAGTGGGGAGCGTGAACGGGGGAGAGCGCGCAGTGAGAGCGCGACACATCACGTGACTTTATCACTATTCCAGAGCCAAAACCTCCTGCTCGCTCGCCGAAGCTGGCTTTTCCACGGGGGCTATCGCCATCGTCACCGACACTCCACATCCTCTCGGCCCAGCTGCGTTTATTCTCTCCCGCCGTTTAAACCTTTACATTTATTTTCCTCGATGCCGCTCCTTTGTGGCGCCCGTGCCGTCTAGCGAACGCTTTGCGTCCAAGTGGCGGACCACGCGGAGGAGCGATTTGCGTCATACCTGATCGAGCGCGGTGCGCTCTATGCCAAAACTGCTCCTCGCCTTTGTACCGAGGTCGCTGGAGCAGAGAGGTACCACGTCGCGTTTCTCGCTGCGCGCGTAACCGTTGGGAGCCTGTGAGTGGCGGCGGCGGCGGCGGCGGCGGTGCCGTGGATTTAGCAGTGAAGCGTGCTCGTCCCTTTTGATTCTGGCGCTGCCGTCACCGAGCCTGCCTGAGCGCAGTCGTGTTTGCGGCAGGGTCGCGTCGGGACGGAAATGATGGCAAAGGCTGAGCTCTCAGTAAGCTAATTGGCAATTAGCTCTTCATCATCATCGCTATTCATGGTTTTGTATGTACAGGCTCGAGCGCTGGGGGATTTCCTCATTAAAGCACAGTACGGTTGTGGGTTGTTTTTTTTTTTCCCTGTAAAATTTATGTCGGGCACCACGTGAGCTCCGCAACCAAAACTTAGTAGCAGCGCTCTGTACATTGCTGGCATTTGTCATGGCAGACGATCATCCTGCAGAGACTGGGTGCAGGGCGCGGGAAGGGTCGCAGTGCCGTTTGTACGGGGGCTGTTTTAGCTGCTGTGCTGTGCGGGTAGAGGATGACGCACGGTGCCCGCGATGCTTGAAGTGGCAGGGGCCACGGCAACTCTTTGCGTACAGCATCCCGTATGAAGTTCCTCTTAACCCTTCCCTCCGATTCCGTTCAGATGATGGACGTGCGCGTAGTCGTACGTTTTCGGAACAGAATTGCCAAAGGCAGTGCGGGAGGGCGTGTGGCACAGTTTGGCGGCAGCTGTAATAGAGTGCGGTCGCGTCGCTACGGTTCCCTGCGGTGAGTACAGTGTCTTCAAACACAGCGGCGCTGCTACGCCTCTCAATACAATTAACACTGACTGGTTGCGCGTTCTGGGATTCGGCGGCGAATGGGACCCCAACCCTGCAACTTGCAGATGTCTCGGAACGGGAAAGTGTGAAGGTGCTATTCGTAACTTCGCGGTCAACGGCACGACCGCAACCACGCTCGGCAGGCGAATAGCAGCCCACGCGTTCTCGTAATAGCGGCACACGTGACTGGCTTTCTCATTCAGTTCGGCAAAGTTTCTCGTTGGGCAGAACGCCAAGATGCAGTCGAGCAACTGGACGCGCGCCGTCTTGCAGCGGGGCGCGCGCTCGCGAGGTCGTTCCGTGATTGAATTAGCAAAGAGCTACGTGGCCCCTTGAGCCATTTGAAGAAACCTAAATTGAAGGGCAACCTTCAGGGTGGCAGAAGACTTGGGGGCGATTGGCTGAGGCGGCGACGAGGCCGCTGACGGTCGTTGAGGCCGCTTTTGGCCCTCGCTTTCCTTCGCGTGGCCGTGAACGGGCCGAGAGGTGCAAGCACGCGTCGCTCACGCCGCTCTGTGCAATCCCGCAGGCCGGCACGTCCGCTGCCAAACAACATGAACGACAGCACCCTGGTGTCGCCCTCCATGCTGTCCTCCGGGAGCCCCACGCCCACGAAGAGGTGAGCTTCGCGATTCCCAATTCCCAGGCCCAGGAATTCTTTTTGTGCGAACGCTATCCCAGCCGTTTGGCACCCGCTTGCCACGGGCGATGGATCGCGCCTTGCTCGCGACGTTTCCGGCAGATCCGTTGGTGCGCGTTCGCTTGTGCTGTGGATTGTAGAGAGCCTTGGTGTTTTGTAGCTGTGGTGACCAGCAGCCTGATGGATTGCTGCAGTGGCCAGCCCTGACTTGACGACGTTGGTTTCAGAGGTGGACGGAGACATCACCGCCATCGCCTGTGAAACCGGAGGAGGTGTGATTGCAGGTGCAAAAGTCGGTGCCTCTGAACCCGCCAACAGCTTTGTCGGGTGGTCGTAGTTGGTGGTGGTGGCAGCCCTGACAGTTGCATTCTCCGTACTTTTTTAAATTTCAGATGCCTCTGTGGACACGAAGAGTGTCGTCACGTCTGTCTCTGTGATGCGCGTGGCCCGTGTGTCTGGAGAAGGGCCTCCATGCGAGCGGTTGGCGTTGAACGAATGCGATGGCTTTGTCCCGCGGGGCAGCGATACGAGCGAATGGTACAGATGTGGTAGGCGATGCTGTTGCTGCCACTGCCAAACACTGATATTCTCCCTCGATTCATTACACCGGTAGTGCGATTTGCTTGTGGTGTATGCCAGTGGTGGCCAAACCCCATGGCTTAAAAAGTCGCGCAGTTCATATTCGTGGAAGCAGGAGCGGCTCAGGGCACTCGCAACCTGGCGGCGGAGCCAGGCATGACTACTCCCGCACATTTTTTTTATTGAAAACTTCACAGCCAACCAGTGCCAGCGAACGAGCCGCGCGACCACCCCGCGCGACCACCCCGCGCGACCACCCCGCGCGACCACCCCACACGACCACCCCACGCGACCACACCAGTTAACTTACGTGACCCGTGCAGTGTCTTGGAACCTTCAGCCACATTCATATTTTTGCCATGTGGCTCGCAGGGTCAGGGAAATTTGGCTTCCCCTGCTGTACGCGGTACTCCCATAGTAAATTACGTTTTTTCTAAAACCTATCATTGGGAATAATCAATGATTATTGGCAGCAGCAGCTTCGTAGCACATGGGCGACGCTGTGAGGGGGCGATGCTTGCGAAAAACGGGATGCCGAGCTTCGCGATCGGCACCGCTCGGCAGCGGGAAAAAAACCCCGGCGACGGTCGAGAGCGGCCCGACGGCGCTGGGATTTCGGCGGCGTTCGTTTCCGTTCCGGCGGCTGCGCCGTCAATTCTCTCCGTGGCAGGGGGGGGCCTGGTGCTCCTGAGCGCCGAGACGACCGAGGCGACCTTCGATCGAGCGCGTAGCTCGAGGAGCTGGTCCTCGCCCAGTCGGAGGCGCATCTAACCGGGGCGGCTATCGTCAAAGATTGATGAACGAAGTGTGCGCCGCGAAAAGCCCCGCATTAATCAAACACAGCTACGGGGAAGCCCCGGCAATGTGAACACTGAGCGCATGCTCGTTCGAATCAATCACTGCCCTCTGTTGTGATTAATCCTCTACATCCCCCCCCCCCCCCCCCGATCGCTCCTGATGTGAAAGCTTCCGGACACGCAAACGCTTCGGGGAAACGCCTCGCGTTGCTCTACAGCGTGATGTGCAACCGAGGCGACGATACGATTTTCCGCACCGGCCATTTTCCCTCCGCTGCCGAGTGACGCCGACTTTAAAAAACGTTGACGGTATTTTTTGTTCCGTGGGAGCTGTCGCGACAAGAGGCCCGGGATACCGGCACGACCCACGTTATAAACGACCGCACGCTCGTCACCGCGCTCTCCGCTCGTGCGCGACCGTCGCAAATCACCATCAGCGCCGAATTTGGCAAATGTAAGCATGTGCTAATTATGGATGGAACGATTCATCACCCTTGGACCCGCTCCCCCCACCTCACTGCCCCCCCCCCCCAACCCCCACCGTGACGATTCAATGAATTGTCGCGATTCAAGAATCAATAGTTCGTTGAACGTTACAGTGAACGGCGGCACCTCTGGCGGCTGTAGAGGTCACGGAACCCATTACACCCACCGTAACCACATTGAAAGGCATTAGTTCACACGCACACACACACCCTTTGATGCATGTACGAGCGTAAGAATCAATATCAATCGATGAACTGATGCATCTTTGAAACCCGACTATCTATTCATAAATATAATAATGATCATTTACAGCCCCTTTGTCAATTCACTGCTGGACGATGGCCTCTCCATGCCGTTGTCAGTAATGGGAGATTCATTGGCCATACTTCACCACGCTGGTCAATACGGGTTGGTGATGGTGGAGAGCCCAGCACTGGGAATCAAACTTGGGCCATCGTCGTGCTCTGAACCACCATTACATTCTAACACGTACAGCCTGCGAATTATAAATTCACACGTTCAAAGTGCCGTGCGCATTATGTGAATCACGTGCACAGGCACTGTGTTGCATGTTCATTAACGATAATCGCTTCTGCATTGCACGTGGGCAGAATGATGAGAAATGAAATTCATGACAAAAGTAGTTCACGCAGCACAGCTTCTTAACAGCAGCGGTTGGGATGGAGCGATGTCATTAATTAATATAGATTCTGAAGCTCATGATGCACACATCGAATCCTGACCCGGTGTTCATTCTTATTACAAACACAGCAGCAGCTGCAGCGGTGCTCTCAGCCGCAATTATAATTACACCGTGCTTTGAAATAAATTCCGAAAGACACAACTGCAATATTCATTTATCCTCCCCCGTCCCCAGGTGTGACGGAATCGCACGTGCATGAATCGCCGTGTTTCCCCGCTTTAACACCAGAATTCGTGTGATCGGTTCCCGTCACACCCCTGCAGCAACGAGAGGCGCTACCAGTCGCGCGGTAAAAAAAAAAACTATCGGGTCAAATTTTGATTGAAAGCTTTCGTGACTGCAGGGATTCATATTCTTGGTTCTCTCGGTAAAGTCACGTAGAAGGGAAACAATAAAATAATGATAATAAAAAATAATAAAAATATAAAACAATAAAATTCTCACGACGTTTCGACTGCAACACAAGCAATCATCATCAGGTGTGAAAACCACAGCAAGCAAATTTGTGGTTTTCACACCTGATGATGATTGCTTGTGTTGCAGTCGAAACGTCGTGAGAATTCTATTGTTTTATATTTTTATTATTTTCCCTTCTACGTGACTTTACCGAAAGAACCAAGAATATAACTATCGGATCATCGTGACCCTCAATCGGTGGGCACCTTCGATTAGCACGGTTGGCTATGCACGGTGCAAAACAAGTTCTACATACACACGTACATACAAATCATCGAATCGCCACGTGGCAGGCGGGGCGAGCCGTGAATCGTTCCGTCCATAATCGGCGCGTGCGCTTAACGCCCCCCGCCGAACTCGGGCGGTGCTGGTAATTTGCGATAGTCACGCGCGAGTGGACAGTGGTGGCGGGCGCGGTTGTTTATGATATTGGTTGCGGCGTTGTTCCAGCCTCTGCGCGTGGAGTGTGGCGGGGGTGGGTGGGGGGGGTCCCCGACTCATTCTGGTCACGACTTAAGCGACGCTCGCGTTCAGTGATGCCTGCAAATGCCTTGTCCCTTTTATTGGCCGACTCTCCCCTCCTCTCCAAGGTCAGACACGTGCAGGCGAGACCTTGGAACGGACGGCAAGGCTTTCCCGGAGCTCGCCCGGCTGCGTTGCAGAGATTCACAGCACCCCCCCCCCCCCCCCACAACTTCATGTCTCTTTACCTTAATTTGCAGTTTGGACCCCGTACTGAAGACTTAATTGGTTTTCGTGTCGCGGTGTAATCAAGTGCAGGCAGTATTCCCGCAATGTTTACCTTCAGTAATTTAGAGCTGCTAATTTAGGTTATTGGTGCGCGTGTGTAAACACCACGTTATAGGTCATTTTCTTGGGTTCGGCATTTCGAGCCTCGTGTTTGGCGCACCAAAAATAAGCGCCGTCTAAAAAGAGAAGAACAACCTTTGCGTGCGCAATTTGTTCTGCACGCGCGCGCGCAAGTGTGCGCGAGCGCCTCGGACGTGCCGCAGTAGTGCCCTGGCTTAACAGCAAGGTGTGGGAGGGCTCAGGACTGTACAGACGTCGGGCTCCGGGAGGGGGTGCGGGGTTGGCTCTGGGTGATGTGGCAACAATGCGGCGAGTTGACACGGTGCGTGCCAGGTGGACGGTGCGGTGAGACGGATTGCCCTGTCATTGCTGTGCCCAGAGTGGCCGAGGTGGTGCTGACTCAGAGAGCCAGCGAGCTAGAGCAAAGCAAGGTGCTGAGTAGGGAGACCCCTCGCATGCTCAAGGGCAAGGGGTGAGTAAGCGTGACCTCTGCTGCCGCTTGCCGCCGCCTCTCCCCACCCGCCCAGCAGGGAGGTCGCTGCAGAATTTGCACGCAAGCGGTTCCCGCCGTTTTTGGGATTGCTCTTTATTTTATGGTTAACACACCTGCGGTATTAATGCACCTGCTGTCTTGAATGCGCCTGTGGTATTAACCAGGGCGGCCGCTTGGGTCTTAAACCGCGAGCCTCCGCAACGAGCGGTGAACGCGTGCCACCGCTCGGCCGAGTCGCCGCCCCAAATCGACGACCCAACGCATCGATCCAACCCTGCACTCCACGCCCCCACCCAGGAGTCGTTACTTCTTCATTAATCATCCTCCTCCATTCGATAACGGAGGGGTTCCCGCAGAGCTCGGTGGGGTTAGTTGGGCCGAGGACTCGTCCGTCGCGAGGCTGCAGGGGACCGATGCCAAACACACCTTCCTGTATTGGAGGTCGCCCCTCGAGTGTGCGCACCTGGCTGCGACTTGACGTGTTCGCGCTTGGCTCTGCACCTGTGGCTGCTGCGGCGTGCTTCCCTTGGGGGCGCTCTGTCCACCCACTTGGCTTCACCGCACGGACACCGCCGTGCCCCACGTGACTGCGTCGAGCAGCGGAGACTCGCTGGGCGTGTTGGCTGCGACTAAACCCAGCTCCGCTGGTGGTCGTCGCCGGTCATGTTCAGCTAAACCGCATCGCCCCCAGATAAACCGTGTCACTCGCAACTAAACCGCGTCACCCGCGGCTAAACCGCGTCACCCGCAACTAAACCACGTCACCCGCAACTAAACCACGTCACCCGCAACTAAACCGCATCACCCGTAACTAAACCGCGTCATCCGCTGCTAAACCGCGTCACCCGCAGCTAAACAGCGTCACCCGCTGCTAAACCGCATCACCCGCGGCTAAACCGCGTCACCCGCAGCTAAACAGCGTCGCCCGCGGCTAAACCGCGTCACCCGCGGCTAAACCGCGTCACCCATGGATAAACCGCGTCACCCGCAGCTAAACCGCGTCACCCGCAGCTAAACCGCGTCACCGGCAGATGAACCGCGTCACCCGCAGCTAAACCACATCACCCGCAGATAAACCGCGTCACTGCGACTCACTAGACACTACCAGTTTTACACCGCTACCCCGTGACTAAGCCACTGTGATGCAGGCCGTGCGTTACGGCTGCAGTCTGCGGCGCCGTCTGGCTGCCTGAGCTTTGGTGACCGCTCCGGCCTGTGTTCGCCCCCCCACCTTCCCCGGGCCCACTTCCGAGTGTGCTTGCGTGTATGTGCGCGTGTGCGTGCATGGGTCTGTGCTGCTCACTCTGCTTCTTCGCTTCCTTCTCACTTTGCATGCACGCGATAAAAATTTGGACTTATAATTTTTTTTCTACACGTTCCCCTCCCCGCACCGAACTTAATCTTTTTTTTTTGCACAAATTAGAACGTTTCTCTTTTGTTTGTCATTTTTGTGCGTTTCATTTGTTGTTCTGTGCGTTCACGAGCACGTGCGCGCGTGTGCGTGCGTCTTTGTGTTTTCATTTTTCTTTGCCCCCCCCCCTCCCCCCCCTGTCTGTCAGAATACAGTACAGTTTGGACATGGCCAATCGAATGGCTGACGAGCATGTGCTAATTGCCCTGTACGTTGATCGTCTGCTGCACGGCGACCGGTACGCAGGGCGCCCCGCGTGCGTCCCATCGCGGCTTCGATCGCCATCACCGCTATGATCGCCATCACTACCCACGATCGCCATCACCGCCACCACCACCACGATCGCCATCACCGCCCACGATCGCCATCATTGCCCGCGATCGCCATCCCCGCCACAATTGCGATCGCTACCAACGCTACGATCGCCATCCGGCAGCGTCCCCATCATTCGCAAGAGAGAAAATGCGGGACGCAGTGGTCATCGATCGTCATCGACAACATGCCTGCAAAAATAAAAAAATAAACAGAAGCGAGGCCAGTAATTACATCGGACAGTAATTCAGGTTACTTAAATGGAATAACAGCAGTTAGCATTAAAGGTGTCATTCCCAGCTGCGCTACGATATGTGCACATTTAATTTTCAATATCGCCGCTCGTCCGGCAGATCACGAAGGTGCCGTAACGAGCTTGGCCTCATTGATGTCCCTTGTCGAGTCCCTCCCGCGCTTTGTGCCACCCTCTACTCTGCGCAACCCAATCGTATCCCACCTGCCAAACCCGCGCGCTCTCCCTTTGGTTTGCTTCCCGTGATTCGCGTCTCCTCTGTGCGTGAAATCAAAACGACTTTTCTTGATTCCGTCTGCCGCTACCGCCGCCGCCGCTGCTGCGTCCCTACTCGTATGAATGCGCTGCCCTCCCATACACGCTGCCCTCTCATTTGGGCAGCCCCTTCACACACGAGCTGCCCCTTCCCCCCCCCCCCATCGACCCACAGTAGCTCGTCATTGGGAGCCGCTGCGGCCAGGCCCCCACGGGTAAATACTTGCCTGCTCATTATAAAGATTATAAACTGCATATACCCCCCGTCCCACCCACCATAACTCCCTCTCCAACTGCCCACTGCCCCCCACCCATTTCCCCCCACCCTCGCGGACGTCCCTGCTCCCACCAATATATTTACCACTGCCATCGGCACAGGCACTGGGCTTCACTCTGCCTCCTTAATCAGCGATCGTCAAAATGCCGAGCCGTGGTGAAAGAAATACGCTTCTAACAGGTCTCGGGCTCGTCTTCAATATCTTAGAGCCCATGGCTGTAGGCGGTCATGGACCTGCCCTGGAGGGTTGTGTATAGCCCCTAGCCCACCAGCATCAAGGAAAACCTACACGACGTCCTTGGCCAGAGATATTCTTTCACGCTTCAAAGTAGACGTCCGTAAACCTGGTACTTTTTACATCGCAGTGCCGCGGGATGGAAACGACCTGTTCGTCAGGACGTGTGGTGCACGCCGTGTGGCGCCGTATTCTCTGAATGAAAAAGACGCTCCGGTAAATAAGACGCACTCCAAAGTTTGTGCCGGTGCCGATGAAGTCGTTCATTCCGGTGTCGCGCACATGAGCCCAACGAACTACGGATTATGGCAGGATGGCAGTGGTAGTGGTAACGCGCGCATGCCTCGCAGCAAGTAGGTGCCTGGGTTCGATTCCCGACGTGGGTGGCTCTCTGCATGGAGCTTGTGTGTTCTCCCCCTGTTTTACGTTTGATTTCATCCGAGTCCTTCAGTTTCTTCCCAGAGCTAAAACGTACAATGTCACCGGTACTGGGCAAAACATAACCAATGCTGAATAATTACCGGCACTTCCAATTAGCAGGGTTGGCTACCTACGTACGGTGCAAAAGAAGTTCAACATACATCCATGCAAATGACTCGAGTGAGATTACACACCAGCAGCAACATCACCTCCTTGTCCGACAAGTTGGCACAGGACCCTCCTAAAAAGAGTTTTGAGACTCGGTGAGGCTCTTCCTGGACAATGAAGGGCATTCCAACAAGACCACACTCCCCGCGTCTCGCTTTAAAACGCAGTGCAACAAAAGTGCGTCCTATAATCTGGAGAATACGGCAGCGCACGGTCTACCCAGGGGGCTTGTTATGTGGACAGGCAAGGGTACGCAGCTCGGCATCTCTCCTTCACTGGCGGTTTACACATTTGCACGGATGATTCGCATGTCAGGGTGACTCACGCGTCCCCACGGAGCTGGCTGGATCGTCAGGCTGTCTGAGCTGCCGCGATGAAGGGAACCGGCATTTGGCCTGGCAGTCGTGTACCCTGCACGCCGCGTGAACATCCACACCCCATATTTTTTGGTTTTGTTCATCCGCTGTTGGATGAGAGTCTGCCCCCGTGCCGTGCGGGTCGTTGGGGGCTTATGTGTGTTACCCTTCTTCGCCACACGCTGGTCAGTGCGAGTTGGTGAAGGGACACGAGTCAAAGATGTCCAGCGGAGGAGCGCAGGACAGTGGCGGATGTTGCTGCACTGCCCATGACACAATCCTGCCCAGCTTATTTTGTGCATGGCAGTCGCCCATCCAAGCAATAATCGAGCTCGATTCCGCTCGGCTTCCGAGATCTGACAAGATGGGATGCATTCCGACTGAATTGGCCAGAGACATCGTGGTCCACGTGCGAGCTCCAACCAATCAGTCCTTCTTGGGGACACCGCGTTGGCGAGGAGGGTGTCATCTACCTTGCCTGGATTTTAGGAGGTCATGGTTCGATCCCGACCCTGCCGATGCCCGTGTATGTGGACTTCGTATGCCCTCGTTGTGGATTTTTCTCGGGGTTCCTCCGGTTTTACCATCCACGTTTTAGAGACCTACGTTTAGAATATTTGGTCCCCACGTACGTCCAGTCGCGTGTGTCCAGGTAGCCTATGAAAATAAGCTAAGGGATCAGAAGGCTTTGCCTGGTAGATAAATTAGTTTTGTTCCGTGTATATGCCCGTGCCCCCTGAATGCAATTAGTGGTAACCCCCTCGTTAGGGTTCTAGGACGGCAGGTTGCGTGGACAGTCGTTGAGTTGTCAGAGCGCGGCTGTCGATCGGTCACGGCGTTGCACAAAGAGCCCTGCGTGCAATCGACAGCGCGAGCATTCAGACCGCTCCCCCCCCCCGCTCCCCATTTAAGTACCTGGCATCGTTTTAAATGCCGCTGTGTGGTGCAGCGCGAAGAGCGGCGTCGTCGTCGTCGTCGTTAATCTGGCGCGCCGGACGTGTGGCCGCCAACGAGCGGGGCTTGTCCACTACCAGACTTCCCTGCCGAGCGGTGCCACTAGCTGCCACAAACATCCGATATGTTGCTGTTCAACTTTGGGTTGCGGACGGTGCCAGCGGTATCAGGAGCACGCTTTGTGTGTGCGAGCGTGTGCGTGCGTGTGTGTGCACGTGTGTGCGCGTGTGTGCGTGTGTGTGGAGCGGTGGCGCAATGGTTAGCACGGGGCCCTACGAACCCAGCAAACCCGAGTTCGTTTCCCGCTCACGGCCAACACCAGGGACGATCATCCGAACCGGTCCTGGGCCTCCCCTAGGTCGACTCGACCTCTATTGAGTACCTGGTGCGGTGTGTAAAACATTGCCACTGGGGAGACAAAGGCGGCCGGGCGTGGGGTTGGCCACCCACCCCCCCAGTGTACCCCGCCGGCCTTTGTAGGTGCTCGCTAACAACACTTGCTCCTAAAGTCTGTTAAGGCTACACGGGGATCTTTGTTTTGTACCAGCTGTGCCGCGTGTGTGTGTGAGCGTGATTATGATCGTGCGTGTGTTTGTGTGAAGCTCAAACAGCGGGCTCGACAGCCCCGGCCGTCTGGATGAGGAACACCGTCTCATCGCTCGCTATGCTGCCAGACTCGCTGCCGAGGCCAGTACCACGGTGCACACTGTACACGTACGGCAAACTGCACACCGCACGCACCACGAATCATTAACCACAACATACATACACACCGCAGAGGGGCACCCTCCGCGGTATACTGCACACCACACGCACCGCACCGGGGAACGTGCTTACACCTTCACCACGCGTCATACACCTCGCAGCACTTGCCACGTATACATCTGAACTGGTCCTGGGGCCGGTGTGTAAACATCGGAATCGGCGGGAGAAAGAGGTGGTCACGTGTGTCGTACTGGCACTCCACACCCTCGTGTGCCCTACAGGCCTAAATAGGTGCTCACTAACAACACTTGTCCCAAAGGCTATATCGGGTGTGGGAGGGATCTTTGCCTTTGTTTTGCGTGCACGTGCCGGCACTTTTGCAGGTCGTGGCGTGTGCGTGATATTTTGAAATCGCATCTCTTTACTTCGTGGGTAACTCTCCAGTTTTGTGCGACTGAGCCGTCACCTTAACCAGCTAATGCCCTCCGGGCCGGTCGAATCGCAATATGATTTGCTCGTTGCGTCTTCGTAAAATAACCGTCGGACGAGATGCATCGTCTCGCTCGCTGTGCGATGGTGGGGCACGCGAGCCATTACGGGAAGCCATCAGCGTCGACTGCTTGCCCTCTGAGCTGCGATCGAGAAAGAAAGAGATATATATACGTGTGAAGCATTTCCTGTTTGAATTCTCCGCACGTTCCGACACTGAAATTGTTTCCCTTGTTGAAGGTGAGTTTCCATCGGATTGTCCAACAAGCGCTGGGAGCATAGAATCCGTTTTTTATATATATATAGCCAGGTTCAGTTCATTGATTTGGTTGCTCTTGGCTATAAAAAAAAACAAAATCCTCTCAAAATCCCATGACTGGAGATCAACAAAATCCCTGAAACGACAAGAAAAAGCTCATCGGCGGTCATTACAACAGAGCTTTCGTCTCTTTAGATTATTTGATGGTACATCTTTTGTTGCGTGCGTGTGCGGGCGCGCGCGCGTGTAATTTCTCCACGTCGTCACCTTCGTCACCTCGGACGAGGTGATGAAAGTAAGCGTCCCGGATCTCTCCCAGGGCGGTGCCGAGCGTTCGTGTCCCAGACCGGAAGCGGACGCCACGGAGCTATCTCTTGAGATCACTGCAGGCGGCCTCGGTGGACGGCACTTTCCCACCTGATGTTGCGCACGAGAGTCACGTTCGTCGTCGCATTGCGGTCAAAACAATATTTCGATTTTAGCCAAATTAAGCGCAGAACCGTTTCGTGGTGATTCGTCGCCGTAGGTATTGGTCACCGAACTGAGACCATGAACTCGACCGATGGTACATTCTAGTTATTTGCCTAACTAATTCGCCTGGTATTCAGGAGGGTCGTGGGTTCGATCCTGACCCTGGCGCCTATACATTTGGAGTTTTCATGTTCTCTCCCGTCGTGGTCACATGGAATTTTTTTTCCACGTCCTCCTGGTTTTTCCCTCCACATTTAGAAACAACGTGCCTTTAGAGTATTCGGCTGCTTTAAATTGACACGTGATAAGCCACTTCCTTGTGACAAATTCTGTAGGCCGGTGTGTCATGCTGTCAAGTATCACTCCGTGCTCAGTGTGTCGTATTAGTTGGTGTGACATTAGTGTTTGAATTTTCCGGTGTTTAAATTGTGTTGATGGTGTGACCATTATCTGAACCGGTGCTGGCCGCCCACTCCCTTGTGTGCCGTGCCGGCCTTCATAGGTGCTCGCGAACAGCACTTGCCCTATTAAGGCTATACGGGGGATTGTTGTATTTGTTGCACTGTAGAGTGTATGTCCGTATGTTGAACTTCTTTTGCACCATACGTAGCCAACCGTGATAATCGAAGATGCGGCACACTCAATGTCACATTGTTCACTGTGACATTCCATAAAGTGTGTGTGCGTGTCACATTGTTTAGTATCCCTCTATGATCGTGTCAAGTTATCAAAGGTCACATTCTCAGCCGAGAGTGTGATTGTATTATTCAGTGTAACGTTGCGTTGAGACGGTGTCACGTTGCTGAGGTTTACACTATGATGGGCATGCCGTATTAGTTTCAGGTTCCCATCTCAAGTTGATTTTTATTGACCTGGTGATAATTCGCAAGAGACCCTGATAAGTCTGATTTGCAAGAGTGACTTGGGTCACCAACATGACAAAGGCGAAACAAGCAACGGTGATGAAGCACAATAGGATTGTTCAGTGCAGCGTTGTGTGTGTGTGTGTCGCGTCAATGCGCTCTGTGCCGTTGCCTTAATAGTGAAAGGATTGGAGCCATCACCGGCTCACTGAATGTTGTCCGCTTGCACCTCTTACATTGTGAATGGTGCAGCAGCCTTAACATTTCGTTAAAAAAAAAAAAACGAATGGTCATTATTGTTACGGACAATGAGATGTCTCACTATGAAATCAGATACAATTGTGTAGAGGAGGCAGTAGTAGCCTTCTAAATGTGCTTGTGTGTCTGCTTGTGTGCACTTGAATGTCTGTGCACGTGTCCCGTGTCTTTTTTTTTCCTTGTGCACGTGTCTGCCTGTGTGCATGTGCGTGTCTGCGTGCCTGAGGCGTACGCGCGATGTCCGTGTGTGTTGTGCGTGCACACATCTCCTTGGTGTCCGCGTATGTTGCGTGCCCGTTCATGTGCATGCGTGTCTCTTTTCTGTGTGCGTGTGTGCGTGCGTCGTGATGTACGACTGTCGTGTTGTGTTTGTAGCAGCGAACGCCCACCGAGTTGGCGTTCAACTCCGACACAAACAAGCAGCAGCGGCAGCTCATCGCCGAGCTGGAAAATAAAAACCGGTAACGGCCGCATCGTCTGCCTCGTTTTACTTCCCCTCTTGGTTCCATTCTCCCCTTCTGATCTCTTGCTCCCAGAGCGTCCGTGTGTAGCATCTGTCTACGTGTTTCCGGTTGTCACCAAATTCTGTTTTGCGTTTATCTCGCGGTTCCATTGGTCTGTGGCTCCACTTCGTGATTGTCTCGTGCCATCGCGTCGCTGTGCTACAGTGAGATAATGCAAGAGATCCAGCGGTTGAGGCTGGAGCATGAGCAGGCATCGCAGACGTCCCCCGAGAAGGACCAGCAGAACCCCACGCTGCTCGCTGAGCTCAAGCTGTTACGGTACGGACCCCTGCCACTCGCAGGCCTCCCCCACGGCCCACGTCACGACCTCTCCCACTCACAGGCCTCCCCCACGGCTCGTAACACGGCAGCTCCCACACCTATCCAAAACTTACGTGAGTACCTGGCGTGGTGTGTAAACGTCACCACTGGGGAGACGCAGTGGCGGCCGGGCGTATGGCTGTCCGCACCATCCCCTTCCACGTGCCGCGCCGACCTTCGTAGGGTGCCTCCTTACAGCACGTCCCCCAAGAGGCCATTCAAGGCTATACATATTCTGTCTGCCTCTTCGTCATTTCTAGCGGTTAGACAAAATAACCGTGAGCCCGTTTGCTTGCCGTATGTGTTTTGCGCGCGTGCGTTGCAGGCAGCGCAAGGACGAGCTGGAGCAGCGCATGTCGGCGCTGCAGGAGAGTCGACGCGAGCTCATGGTGCAGCTGGAGGGGCTCATGAAGCTGCTCAAGGTGACCCTCGTCTGCCGCCGGCGCTGTTGCCCGTTCCGTCGCGTTATTTGCGGCTCTTGAGACGTAATTACAGAGCTGCGGCAAGCCGTGAAGAATTTACTAAAAAAAAAAACTTGGAGTGGATGGGGCTGGGCAGTGGGGGAGGGGAATTGGGCGGGGGGGGGTGGGGACGAAAACGCAAAGACGGAAATAAATCACATGCCGGGTTCCCAGGTCACGTCCGAGCCGTGCGGCATTAGTTAGATTCACAATTTGATGGTGTGACGGTCGCTTTTACAAATTTGATGATTGTCGTAATTATGATTATAGACGTGTCCCGCTGCCTACTGCAACGTGACGCCCCCACCTCTCCCCGCACCCACCCCCCTTGCCCGATTGCCTCTGCCCCAGCGCTAGCGCCGTCTCTAGATTATCGACGATCTGGGAGCCGACTCTAGATTGATAAGAAACTGGGCGCTGGGCTATCCAGTTGTTAAAGTCATCCGTGTATTCTGCTGATCATCGGGTCGATTTCTCGACGCATTGCATTTTTTGGGGAAAAAAAAGTGTCACCTTTATTCCCAGCCGTACTACTCGACGCCATTGGCTTCATCATGTGCGGCACCCTGGGCTGGGGTTTGTGGGGGTTTCCCACCTTCGGGAGGCAGGAAGTGGGGGGGGGGCACCAATTTTAAAGGGGCCTGAGTAATTGACCGCAAAAAAATTGTCGATTATAATTTTTGGTCAATTAACGAGCTTTATCGGTTAATTGTCCCAGCTCTAGTGCTGACTCTAGATGACGAGGATGCGGGGGCGATGATGAGCATGATGAGGAGCTGTAGGTCACATGGGCCCGAGAGGCTGCTTCAGTGCGGTCGACAGAGTCGCCCCAATTGGCTCTGCTGGTGCTCCAGCCGGGGCTGCCACCACCGCTCGACTCGTGCTGCGGTTGAGTTCAATTATTTCCAGCGACTAAGAGTGCCATATGGTCCCAGAATTTTCCTCCTTCCTCTCCCCTTCCTTCTGGCTCTCCTCCTTCCGACGCCTTCCCTTCTTCTTCCTCCTCATCCTCGCTCTTCCTCCTCCCTCTCCTGTCCTCCCTCTGCCCTCTCTCTTCATACTCCTTGGCTAATTCTTCTGTGATGCTCTGTGTTCTGCCTCCTGTTGTAGGAAGAGGAACAGAAACAGGCAGTAAGTGTCTCCTCCTTCAGCTGCACTCCTGTTGCTCCTGCTGCTGTTGCTTTGCGTGGGTGCCTCCATGCCACTTGCTCTTCACAGGCTGTTGAGATTACGCACACGTAATTCTGCAAGGTTTCAATGATCGTGTTTTATCCCAAAGAAACAACAAAAAAAAACGACCTCCCGTTTCTATTTACGCAAGGAAAAAAATACGTTTTGAGTTTTGGCCTGCAATAATAAGTTAAGCAGCATCATTTATTAAAGTAAAACAAACTCTGAACTCCTTTCGACCTTGACGGTGTTGTGAAAGCATTCAGCCTAAACTATGTACCAGTTAAATCCGGTACAGAGTTCGGTTAAACAAATGTTGTTGGTTAGTGCCAGGTTTAGACGAATCACGATACGATATATATTAACGATGTTGTCAACACATATATTTTATTGGAATGCAGAACAGAAGGTCGACTTAATGTTTGATAACCCAGAATGTGGAATGAGTTTGAAACTAAATATATTTAGTGGGAGTGTTCTTGGTGTTTTTGACCCTGAACTTTTGCATGAATGACCCTGGGCAACTCTTCTCTTTTTAGCACAAGGAGACCCAGTACAGTGAATTATTGTCATCATCATCTCCATTCCTTGATATCGCACCTTCACATCGGGTAAATTCAAGTCCCCAAGCAGTGAGTTGGAATTTGGTGCTGCCCTTGAGCCGAATTCTCTCTGCCCCGTTCGCAACCCCTGACTCGTAAAGAAGTGATTATCTAGCAGAGACGTGTGCCGCTCCTGTGTTGTGTAACAAAAAAAATAGAAAGGTGCAGCCCTGCAATTGCTTGCTCAAGCCACTCCTGGCGAAAGGGCTCCAGAGCTCAAGAGAGCCAGTGCAAAGAGAGGTGTTCCGGCCAGCCACACTGTCCAGTCGTCTTGCAAGAGGTTGGAGTTACCCACACTTTACCCCACCGCTCGTGACCTGCCAATCATAGACTAACTGCGTGGCATTCCCATTTATTCTGCTGGGTGGACATAGGCGGTGGCGGTGGGTGGAAGTGGTGTAGGGCGGGGGGGGTTGGTGATTTAATAAACTTTGCCCCGTTGTTTCAACCGCCGCGCTGGGAGATCGATCTGGAACTGGCGACCTCTGCATTGCCAGTCCAGTGGGCTGCTGCTGCTGCTGCTAGCTGTTACAGCACTGTGGCAGCAGCCCTGCTAGGTAAATCATTATCTGGTGTGCTAACCCGTGGCAAACGCCTCAACGTGCAGGAAAATAAATTGCATGGTTTTGCCGGGGAGACTGCTGCCGCTGCTGTTGCTGCCGCCGCCGCCGCTGCTGCTGCTACGATGAAGGCCGCTTAGAGTTCACCCGTACGCGGCGTGCCGTGGCGACATGAGAAAATGCCGTGTGCAGCGACGCGCTTCGCCGAAGAACGCGCCGCGCGGCGCAGTGGCGAGAGCGGGGAGAAAAAAACACGCCGCAAGCGAGGACCACGGCAGACTTCATTTGTCTTCCGTCCTAGATCTGTGAAGCCTCTCGTCGCTTATAAACCTCTCGGGAAGGCACACTCTCACGTGTGTGCGTCTGCGGCTAAAAACGCAGCGAGTTGGCCCAGTAGGGAGCACATGTGGCGCATCTGCCGGCCATCTCAGGCAGTCAACCCGCGGCACCTGGGTCTGTCGCATCACTCTTTGACACTTCACGTGGCCTCAAAGTGGAACCTAGCCTGGCGCAAGCGCTGTGGTGACGTCAACACCACTTAGTGGCGAATGGTGGCTGTTGTTGTTGCTGCTGCTATGGGGAGCGGTGGTGCAGTGGTGAGTGCACTGCCCTATGAACCGGCCAAACTGTGTTCGATTCCAGCTCACGGTTAAGACTGGTGACAAATATCTCAACTGGTTCGGGGATTCTCCTAAATCGGCTCAGCCTTTATATAAGTACCTGGTGCGGTGTGTAAAAATCATCGCTGTTGGCCAATCGCCCTCACGTGCGCCGTGCCATTAGCAGGTTGCTTCCGTAACAGCACCTGCCGGAACAGTGTGCGTAGCCTATACAGGGGATATTTGCCTTTGTTCCTTGACCTTGAAAGTGACCAAGCTTGGCAAATGCATGGACTGCGTTTTGTATGTGAATGCAAAACATGCTTCGGGGACATCGCCTTTGTGAACAACTCGTGCAAATGTGCACGGGCGTGAAGTGTTTGTACAAAGAGCGGCGATGTCACAGTGGCCTCGTTGTGAACGACGCCGCGTGGCAGCTCTCCCAGAATGTGGCGACGCTGCCGTGTGTTGCGCGTGCGAGCGCGTGTGCATGGGCGAGCGCGTGTGCATGGGCGTGCGTGTTTATATGTGGGGGAGCGGTAGTGTGGTGGTAAGCGCATTGCGCTACGAACCCGTTGAGCAGAGTTCGATTCCCGCTCACGGCCAACACCGGTGACGATTATCTGAACCGGTCCTGGGCCTCCCCTAGATCGACTCACCGTTAAATGAGTTCCTGGTGCAGTGTGCAAACAACATGCGCACTGGGGAGCCAAAGGTGGCCGGGCGTGGTACTGTTCATACCCACTCCCTCGTGTGCCGTGTTGGCCTTCATAGGTGCTGCTCGCTAACAGCACTTGCCCCAAGAGTCTGTTGAGGCTATACGGGGGATCTTTGTTTACGATGCGTGCTATGTGGGCGAGTATGGTGTGCTTTGTTTGATGTGCAGTGAGCTGCCATGTGCCATGGCCTTCATAGGTGGCCGCTAACGGCACACAGCCCATTATCCAGTTTAAGGCTGCACTGGGGATTTTTGTCTTTGTTGTCTCGTGTTCTTTGTTACCCGTGTGTTGTGTCGTGTACCCTTGTGCCAAATGTTACGTACCATGTGATGCCTGTTGCGTGCTGTGTATCCTACTACTGCTACTCCCTGCCCACCCCGCTCGGCTATGACCAGGCCTACCCCAACCCCTGTCACTACCCTCTACCCCTCCTTAACCACTCGCATTTGTTCTCCTAACCCGTCAGCATGATGACACCACTTTTAATAACCCTCCCCCCCCCCACTCTTTGTCTCAACCACGATCATCTTCTGTACAATTTTATTTTTTTATAATCTTTCTAAAGCGCCTTTGGAGTTAAGTCGCGATGTAAATCTTCGTAAGTTGAGATTGCGCGGCCGCTCGCCCGCCGCTCTGCCCGGTACTGCTCGCGCACGCGTCCGCCGGTCACCGTGTCCGCCGGTCACCGTGTCCGCCGTTCACTCGTGTCCGCCGTTCACTCGTGTCCGCCGTTCACTCGTGTCCGCCGTTCACTCGTGTCCGCCGTTCACCGTGTCCGCCGTTCACCGTGTCCGCCGTTCACCGTGTCCGCCGTTCACTCGTGTCCGCCGTTCACTCGTGTCCGCCGTTCACCGTGTCCGCCGTTCACCGTGTCCACCGTTCACTCGTGTCCGCCGTTCACCGTGTCCGCCGTTCACCGCGTCCGCCGTTCACCGCGTCCGCCGTTCACCGCGTCCGCCGTTCACCGCGTCCGCCGTTCACCGCGTCCGCCGTTCACTCGTGTCCGCCGTTCACCGTGTCCGCCGTTCACCGTGTCCGCCGTTCACCATGTCTGCCGTTCACCGTGTCCGCCGTTCACTCGTGTCCGCCGTTCACCGTGTCCGCCGTTCACCGTGTCCGCCGTTCACCGCGTCCGCCGTTCACCACGTCCGCCGTTCACCGTGTCCGCCGTTCACCGTGTCCGCCGTTCACCGTGTCCGCCGTTCACCGTGTCCGCCGTTCACCGTGTCCGCCGTTCACCGCGACCGCCGTTCACCGCGACCGCCGTTCACCGTGTCCGCCGTGCACCACGTCCGCCGTTCACCGTGTCCGCCGTTCAGCGTGTCCGCCGTTCACCGTGTCCGCCGTTCACCGTGTCCGCCGTTCACCGTGTCCGCCGTTCACCGCGACCGCCGTTCACCGCGACCGCCGTTGACTCCCCCGCAGACGCAGAGCTCCCCGCGGTCGTCTCCGAGCCACACGATGGCGCGACCGATGCCCATGCCGATCCGGTCGACGTCGGCCGGCTCCACGCCGACGCACACGCCGCAGGACTCGCTGACCGGCGTCGGCGGTGATGTGCAGGAGGCCTTCGCGCAAGGTGATGACGATCGCACGGCCCGGGTTGGTGGTGGGGTAGGCGCTACCCGGCCAACGCCGTGGGGGCCAGTGGCCTCCACTCTGCCCCCTTGTCCCCGTGTTCACCGTAAACTAAACCTGAACAATTTTTTTTTTACTTTTACCAAGTAAGGCCCTGCGGAGCTGCTATGAAGCCTTTTCACAAGCGACCTGGCTATCGCGTATCACAGCTCAACGAAGTGGCTTATCATCACGTAGAAATTATAGCAACCAAATACTCTCACACATTGTTTCTAAATGCGGAGAAAAATCCATACGACCAGCACCGGGAAAATATATGCCAACTCCGAATGTACAGGCGTCAGGGTTGGCATCGAACTCACAACCTCCTGCATACCAGGCGAGGTAGTTCACATCCCGCCAGCGTGGGGCCCCCCACGTAGCGGCGTTGCGCCTCTGTCTGTGCCAATGGAAGGAATTCGGACTGAAGCAGCAGGATAATAAGTGGTACGGGATTCCATGTGCGTGCGTGCGTGTGTCTGCGCACGAACGCACCCGCGTGTGTGAGGGTGGAGTGGTGGCGCGGTGGTTGGCTCACTTTGCCGACGGGCACAATGGCCTTAGTTGGATTTTCGGCCACGGTCAACGTCGTTGGCGATTATATAAACTGGTCCTGGGCCTTGCCGAGGTTTGAAACGGCCATAAATATGTACGTTGTATGGAGACAAAGGCGATGAGCCATGTTGCTCACCACACCGCCCCATTGTGGGCTGTAAGGTGCTTGATAACAGCACTTGCCCCAAATGTCCGTTAAGGCTGTAAGGGGGATTTTTGTCCTTTATACGTGTACACCTAGCCTGGCACAAAGTGCCGTGGTGACGTCTCTCCGCCCCACAGTGGCGAACGGCGGTTGTTGTCGTTGTGCGCGTGTCGTGCCCAGGCGCCCGCAGGAATCTTCGTAACGACCTGCTCGTCGCGGCCGACTCGATCACCAACACCATGTCGTCGCTGGTGCGGGAGCTCAACTCAGGTGGGCGAGGGCGGCGGCCGGCGTGGCAGGGGTTACGTGGGTCCTTCGGTCCCCGCGCACTGGAGGGGGCGTGCGGCCCCCCGTGGTCTTCGTTGGCCCTCGGTGTTCCGTTAAGAGTGCTCCCGAGATGGCCCGGCATACAGGACGCTCAAAAAAACTAATGATTCTGGTTATGTCACAGAACCTTTTTGCGAGTATCAAAGTCTTAAAATGAAGGTGTTAAGATGTTCAAACACCAATTAGATACCTTTTGCGAGGAATCAAGTCTGCATTAAGGCACACACAGAGTACTTATGGTGAACATGCAAACAAACACGGCTCTGATAAGAGATGGGCATTGTCTTGGAAACTGATTGGCCTGTACCAGAGACAGCAGCCTTGGTTATGGCCTAGTCTCACCACCAGTGTCAGACCAGAGAACGCCAAAAGGCGAACAGTGCAAGGACAATGCACCCTGAGCTATAAATGTACTAGATTTGAAGTTTTCGTGACTGCAAGGATCCATACTCTTTGATTCTTTCGGTAAAGTCACGTAGGTAGAAAAATAAATACAAATTTAAATGAAATAAAACAAAAATTGAAAACAACTAAATTAAATCACCGATTTAATTATTTCTTACCTACGTGACTGTACCGAAAGAACCAAAGAGTATAAATGTACTTGTTCGCCTGTTGCCATTCTCTCGTCGGACACTGGTGACACTGGGCCATAAGAAGGCTCTCTCTGATGTTGGCCAATCGGTTTCAATTCTCGTTATTCCCTGCCGGCCTCCTGTTGAGCACACCCACCCAAATCGCCTCCCGTTCGGTCCCAGCGCGACGCTAATCGTGTGCCGCTGAAACTTTCTCCGCAGACAACGGACGAGGAGATGAAGAAGGCGTCGGCAACGACCCAGACAGAGGTACGTGGGAGACGTGGCAGACCTCGCCGTGACGGCCTGGCAGCGGTGACTGCCGTTGACGTAGGTGGATCAACGCTGACGGCGCGCCGTGTGCTTACGCAGATGCTCCTCTTGTGAGCGCTGGGCGAGTGGTGTCATGTGTCGGGTGTGCCTACTTGCTGGCCCGCCCGACGGCGCGCGTGCGCGCTTGTTTGGCAAGCTTGATTCGGGATCAGCTTGCGCTAGACGCACAGGTAAAACTGTTACGGGATTCTTCATGTGAATCGGGGATTGTTCTTAAATCCGCATCATGTCCCCTCGTCCCTGAGAGTCGCTAGATTGTTGTCAATAGTCGCTCAGACAAAAAATGTTGTCCCTGGGAAATCCAAAAAGGGTCGCCAAGTTGGCAGCACTGGCCAAGCGATAGCCGGGTGAAACCATCGCTTTCGAGCCGCCGATTAACCGTCACGGCACAACCCCCTCTAACGTCAGCCGCTAATACCGGAACCCCGAGGCCCAAGCGCTGCGGCTGTGGGGGACCTGCACGGGGCGTAGGTGCACGTATGTTGAACCTCTTTCGCACCGCACGTAGCCAACCCTGCTCATCGGAGGTGCGTGTGACCGGATGCGGATTAACGGCGCTGGGTGGGTGGGGGGGGGGTAACCTTTGTGTGCGTGTGTACGTTGTGTTTTTCATAATAAAGGTTTGTGGGTTAGATCAGTAAAACAAATGTTTCATGTTAACCAAATGCAAATCAGTGACTTCTTTAGCCCACCGGTGTGTTTGAAGGGTGAATCCACAACATTTAGAATTTGAGTAGTACGACGTTTCGCTGGTAATTACATCCAGCATCTTCGGGCGATTTGCCTGAAGAGTGAAGCCATCCACCTGCTTGGGGTGTCAAATAGTGCAGGACGAAGTCATCACTGAACCCCATCAGGTTTCTAGATCAGAGGCGGAGGTTGGAGGGGGGGGTATTGTAATTATATAATAGATTAGTGATCAGTTCATTAGTAATTACAATTCCTTTATAGAGGAATCAATGTATTGTGTATTACTTAATACGCTTCCAGGCTGTGCTAAGTCTGTAGCTATCGGAGCGGTTAAAGTTATTGGTATTTCCCTCAATTTCGATGGATTCTCTAATTAGTCTTGGCCAGTAATAATTAGTTTTGCATAATACTTCAACGTTAAAAAAATAAATTGAGTGTCCTTGTTGGCAAGCATGTTCTGCCACTGCCGACAGTTGTGTTTGAGAGAATTTCATGTTCTTTTGGTGTTCTTTTAGTCTTACGCTAATGTTACGTCCCGTCTGTCCAATATAACACTTACCGCACAAGCAATTTATCTGATATACACCTGCTGTTGATAACTTGGGTAATTCATCTTTAGTACAAGACACTAGTTTTTGAATTGTGTGTACCGTACCAAATCTTACTTTAATGTTTTGCTTTTGCAAAACGCGGGCTAATTTGTCAGTTACTCCTGAGATATATGGTATTTTAATTGTTTTGACAATCTGATCACTTTCAGCAGTTTTGTTGTTCGGTCTTGGTTTGGCATTCAATGCTCTGTTAATTTGAGCATTATTGTAGCCATTCAGTCGTAGTGCTTCTTTAACATGTTTAATCCCTCTCTCCTTAGACTTTCACCATCTGACACTGTTTTTGCCCGACGCATCTTGACGAGAGAGGATTTCTGCGCTGGGTGATGATGCGAATCTGTGTTTGTTCGTTGGTTGGCCGTGTGCCCCGCAAGTGGGCACCGGACCCGAGCAGGGAGGGCTGGACTCTGAGCTGCTGAGAGCCCAGCTGGAGGAGATGATGGCCTTCTCCCCGACGGTCGCCCCCGAGCGCAGCTACGGCGTTCGCAGAGCAGGGCCGTCCTCGTGAGTCACGTCCCCACGCTGCCCCCACCTCGCTTCCTCGCACTCCCCGCGGCCCGTGCTGCTGCCGCCGCTGAAATGAACGTTGGCGCAACGTGCGGGGGTACGAGCGTTGCTGCTGGGGCAGAGAGAATGTGAAGGGGGTGGGGGGGTGGGGGGGCACGTGTGGGGGCGAGAGTGAGATGAGACGGGGAGAGATAGGAGAACGCTTCATAGTTGATTTTCTTTGGATTAGGTCGTGTAGGTTATAATGTCGTTTTTTTTTTTACGATAACCCTTCACCACCCAACACAGCCAAACTGTGTGCCATGGGCAAATGTGCCAAATTGATTCTGCTTTGAAGAAAACCGGTTACGTTGGAAGAGCAAGAAAAAGTCTTGTTAATTTCGTACAACAACATCTCGCTGGAGAGTTTATCCAGCATCGTCAGGCATTGACAAAAGCTCAGCTCTTGCGTGAAAGAGCTTCCTGATCCAATTTTAAAACAAAACGTAGAGACATTATACCCACGCAACGATCTAAAAAGTAAACCAATGCACCGAATCGTGATATTCGCCGTGAAAGCCTAAGTTAGGGGAGCGCGTTTAGAGGAATAGTTTTAGACGAGAGGGGAGTAGGAGGTAGACAGGGGGGCGAGTTCACGGAGAATCTTAAACATTGCAAAGGGTCATCTTGGAGTTGACGATGCGAGACTGGATTGGGCGGCGGGGGGGGGCGCTGGAGGGAATGCTACGCGTCGCGGGGTGACGTGGTCACGTTTCAATGATGCGGGCGTGAAATCTGACAACGGGATTCGAATCCGGGCTCCTGCATGTCAAACCATGATTGGGATTCCGGAAGGGGAACATCTAGCTGCTTTGTATTACCTTACGGCGTTGTCACTTAAGGCTTTTAATCTGAAATGGAAGTAATAATAATAATGCCCCTTTTTTAACCAGGAGAGCCTCAAGCCTGCTTTTCAGAAGGGTCCTGCATTATTGGGATGTTTGGCCAATTACATCAGTGGGTGTTTTTTGCTTGTGGAAGAAAACCGGCAGTACCCGGAGAAAACTCACCCACGCAAGAGGGGGGTGGGGGGTAACGCTCAAAGATCCACACGGCATGCAGAATCTGTCGCTGTGTACTACTACCTCCTGATCACCCTCTCAACCCACACCTACAACACCTGGCATTCCCCAGACAGTCTCCCATCCAACTACTCGGCAGGCTCCAACTTGCTTCACGTGCGAGATCTGACGAGGTCAGGTGCAGCGTGCGTGCGTGCGTGCGCGTGTCATTCTGTTACACCTCTTGACGCACAGCCCGCAATGCCCTGGGTCGTCTCGTTGTCATCGTGTTGTCCCAGGTTCCCGGTTGGGGCCGAGTTTGGGTTCCAGGGAGAGGCTGCCCGCGCTGATCCCCCCAAGCGGAAGATGGTGGAGGACGAGGCCTGCCAGGGTGAGGCGCGAGCTTGGCCCACAGCCCAGAGTCCGCGTCTGCGCTAGCGTCTTAACCTGTTCTGTACCTCCACCCTCGCTGAGGAGCCCAGAGCCCAGTTGTTCATACGGTGGTCACCGGCACGCTCTGACTGATCACCATTGAGCTCCATCCTGTGCCCAGGGGACTTCAGAAAGCAAATAAATATATTTAGAAATATGTTTCACAGTTTTATTTTGTTTTAGCGCTTGCCAACTCACGTTGGATGTGTTGACACGTTAGCTCTGCCCCGTCGGAACCTCACGTCCTGAACAGCAGGGGGAGGGCACAATAACGCTCGTGAAGGTGACACAATGCGGGACAAACTTTAGGATAAAGTTGTACTGTCGTTCGGGACTTACCCGAAGAAAATTAACCATTTTGATCAAACCCCATTGATGTGCCATGAAGAATTAGCCATTGCCTGAAATGTTACCCATTATATACATATTAAGTTTTGTTTTAAAGCCACAAAGTATTATTTGCAAATGTGTTGAGTTTATGTTTGCTAATTGTGCTTGTGCAAAGTTTGTTTAACGCTGATCAAAGGGTTACTGCCCAAAATTTGGAGATACAAAAGGAGAGTAAAAAAAATTGCTGCCCGCCGGCATCCGTACCGCTTATCAAATGCTTCCACAAAGGCACAAACGCGTGCGAGAGAGCGTTACGTAGTCCATGCCTGTGCATGATTTATTTACTGACTTGTTTACCTTAAACTTGTATTGGGGTTTAAAAGCCTCCGAGTGAACGCGATGCACACGAACCTCGTCAGATCTCATCGGATGTCAGAAGCTGAGGCAGGATAGTGCCCCGGATAGAGTGCGCGGTGTAACAAGCTCCGTGGCTATGTTGCGGAAAACGAAGGGGGCCGTGGCGAATTCCATTGTTGTACTGCACTTCTGTGCTCCCACGTCTATGCTCTCCGCCTTCGCTAAACGACGCTGCCCAGGTTGATGACGGAAATGCGCTTAAATAATCCACACTGGCAGTGGACCAACAAAACAGGCAGTGTCTGGCGCTTGTAAAGGGTGTGTTTAAGCGTTTTTGCCAATGTGGAATCTCGCAGCGGTAGCGCGTTCGCCGCTCGTTGCAGAGGTTCACGGTTCGAACCAGCGGTCCCTCCCGTGTGCAATAACCACCTTAATAATAATAATAGCATGCGCCGTCTGCTTCACAGTGGACGTTAAAGATCCCCTGACGTCGCTCGCAAGAGTAGGCCGTTCTGTGCCTGGCGTCGGGGTCCGAATTTGCCAAGTTGTAAAATTACCAGCAAATGACTCGTTGGAATTACACATGGCAGCAAACACTGCCCCCACCCCCCTAGTGGCAGACAACTGGCCGTTTGTAGGCCAGGTGCTGAGTCATCTTGTGCCACACAGGGATAGCTGCCGGCGGGGGGCGGGGGTACCCTTTAAAGATACAGTAAAACCTTGGATTGCGAGTAACTTGGTCTGCGAGTGTTTTGCAAGACGAACACATTTTTTAATACATTTTTATTTGATAAACGAGCGAGGTCTTGCAATACGAGCAGTACGTATACGCATGGTCTGCCGAGCGTCACGTGATCACAACTGATATACGAGTGCTTTGATATTACGAGTGCTTTGGATTACAAACATGTTTCCGGAAAGAATTATGCTCGCAATCCCAGGTTTTACTGTACGTTGCAATTCGATGTGTTGTCAAGTTGCTCTTGGACGCTCCGGTATGTCAGTGGACGCTCTGTAATCCTTGCCGTTCATGACTTCGCATTTTTGTTTTGCTTCAGGCTGAATTACGTTCTCCGGCACCCAAGAGGCAACAACCTCCTCGCTCAAGCAAGAAAGCCTTCACTCGAATCATCATCATCATCATCAGCAGCCCCTGTATATTAATGATTTGCTAAGAATGTCGCCGTGTGTTGTGGATTGTACTGAGCGATGATTGTGAATGTCCACATGCCTGCAACCTGCATGAGGCGCTGTGTAAAAACGCTTTCCTTATAGAGTGTGTGACTCGTGGCCGTGTGTGGCCCATCCATCTGCGTGGTGCTCCAAGTGAATCGTAGGGCCTCTCTGCGACCCCTGGCTCGAATGGGGTTCCCTGTGTACCGCACGGTGGCGCAGGGTGGTGTACGCGCTTGGGTTGGTACCTGGGAGCTCGCTTCTCTCTGTGCAGCGATGAATCGCGCATCGGGCCACAGATGGAGAGGAGCGTTGCGTCACACGGGACCGGTCCTCGCCACTGTTGTAAGCCACCAGCGCTCACTGCTGTCTTCATGGACCCACGGTGGAGAGAGGGGGGAACCTCTCGTTCGGTTCCTAAGGAGGCTGCGTGTCACTCCCGTGGCCCCTCCCGTCCTCCTTCAGCACCAGGCACGACAAGAGACGCACCGAGCACCCCCTTGTGTTGTGCGTTCAAGGTTTCACTGCAGGGGAAACGGCAACGCAAGCTCCGCCTCGCGAAGCTCTCGGCTGCGTGAGCGAGCGTGCGAGCGTGCGAGCGTGCGTATGCATTGGGAGGTCGCTGCGTCTCACACTTGACCAACGTGCCTCTCCGTTGCCAGGGTTGAGTGAAGATGGGCATGGTTGCGCGCTCCGTGAGGTCGGGAATGGTTTCACATGCAAGCGACGGAGCATTATGGACCTGTGCCCCAGGGATGTAACAATTCCCCCCCCCCACCCACGAATTGATTAGCTATGCACGCATTCAGTTCTGTGCGTGTATTGTGAGCATTCAAACCCACGTTAATGTATGTCTCCTTGTACCACCAACTGCTTATTGGAGATGGGATATCCATTCCAGTATCGCTTTATTATCGGTTCGATTATGCGACTAATCGGATAACAGGGAAATAGTTTTGAAAAAAAAAGTCGTTGACTTCTGTTCCCACGTGTGCCGCTGGACGGGAAGCGTTTGTCGCGGCAATGGTGACGTCGTCGGCATCGGGCAGGGGCGTGCCTCCTGGGGGGCGGGAGGAGGGGGGGGTTTCCCGCCTTCGCGGGACAATATATCAGAGCAGCCGCTGTGATACCTTGTCTCGTTCAAGGGGCCTGAGTAATGACGAATAAAAGTAGTCTGTTACTATCCGTCGTCGCTGAATCGGCTCTACGAAACTCATGGACCCGGCCCTCCTGCTTGCCGACACCGCCTGTAGCAGGGCTGGGCGGTGAGAAGCCCTCTTTACTGCGCCAGGTGAGCCGCGTTGCCAAAAAAAACTCATGGCTACAGAAAAGTTCATGTTCCACAAAAAAAAATCAACCATCGTGATTGTCCCGGGAGTTGGGTTGCTTCCTCAATGTAGCGGCCCGGTCGTGTGCGTGCGTGCGGTTTTTTTCTTTCGAGTTGTCACTGTCGTGCATGCGGAGTGCCTGGTTAATCGTGTCCGTTCGTCTGTAGTACCCGTCGGGGTCTGTGCTCCTTGTAGAAGGGATCGTGCCTAGGGTGCGCTGCTGCTGCTGCTGCGAATAACCGACGGAAGCCACGAAACGTTTCTAAAGCAAGGCGTCCGTTGTGCGCACGAGGCAAGCAAGCGATACGCGGCTTCAATGCCGTGGCGTTTCACCGACGGTGCAGGAAGGTGCGGAGAGCGATAGGCGCTAGGGGTGGGTGGTACGTGTGGTCATTGGGAGCCGTGGTTGGTGGGGGGAGGGCACTCAAGTTTATCGGGACTAATCCTCTATTTTGTGGCGTCATAATCCGTGGCTTTAACCGCGGTTAGGGAGCAGCGGGGGTCATGGACTTCTATGAATCATACTGTCCATGGCAAACGCACGTGCCGATCGGTAGATCGGACGGTAGACCAGGCGGCGGAACAGCTGGTGGACTAGTTGGCAGATCAGCTGGTGGACTAGGTGGTAAATGAGATGGCAGATCATATGGTGGACTGACTGGTAGACCAAGTTGTAGATGAGGTGGTGGTCTAGGTGGTAGAGCAAGTGATAGATCAGCTGGTGGATTAGGTGGTAGGTCAGGCGATAGAATCGGCAGGGGAACAGGAGGTTCCACTGCCCTTGGTGTGAACCGGCTTTCTTTGCCGGCCAAGGTAAACACCGCTGAGAAAGAGCGGATACAACTTGAAGAGGTCACGAATTGCAATGAGAATGAGTGGAGCATGCTGGCTGGCCGGCCAAGCCAACCCCCATAGACCTAACACGAACGAGGAAACCAAATGCTCGCCCGAGTCTTCTTCAGCGAACCCAGCAGCCACAAGGATTAGGCCTCTCAACTGAACCAGCCGGAGAAATAGCCCCAAACCTGTCAAACCAGCTACTACTCACTAACCTTAACCTACTTTTGTCTAAATTGGCTCAAGCCTCCGGTAAACCACGTGACTAGGTGATAGTGCCAGCCCTATCACTGAAGCTACCCATAACTCCACTGCCGCCACAAAGTCTACCACCCATGTGGTGCTTACTGCTGTGGCTCCTGTACTGTCCACACAGCCATGCCCCGCACGGGTCTGCACGTGTCAAGTCCTCGCTCTGTGAACGTGCCAATCTACGAGTGAGTGATGCTCTCCCCCACACGGTCTTGATCATGGGAGTCTGACTATACATCACCACGCTTGTCAGTGCGGGAGGTGAGGGGGGGTGGGTGGACCCAGGACTTCTTCAGATATCGCTCGTCACCAATGTTAGCCGTGACCTGGGATCGGACTCGTAGCATCTCGGATGTGAGAGGGCCGTCTGGACACACACCGCTAAGGAGAGAAATTGTGGGTGAGCAGCCAAAGGTACATTTGGTGGTGCAGGGCCCATCCCAGCACCTCCCTGTCGCCGGCTGTCGAGCACAATCCGCTCACCACTTTGCCACCGCTACACCTTCACTGTGGTCGTGAGTCGAGACTGTGCGTGGTCTCTGCTGCGTGGCGAGTCCCAACAGTAGCAGCAAGCGGCCTCGCGTTGTGAGCCACGTCTTGAAGGCGGCCTTGGTGTCTCGCTGTGTCATCACCACTGCTGTTGACGAGACGTTTGATGGAATGTGCAGTAACTAAGTGTAGTCGGTTTGTAAAGCCGATCCCTTAACTATAGATTATATGATTTGGTTTTATATTGCGTCAAAGATACGGAGGCGTCTAGACGTGTAATATATTGCAACCTGTAAATGCGCAACGTTGTCGAACCACTGGGGGCTTCGCCGTGAGGCCTGGCCTGGGAGTTCAACTCATCTCCCATGGCATTGCAGGCTCCGCAAGCAGCGCGCACTCTCATACGCACCTTTGCTGCAGCCGACCTGCCTGCAGACGTCGGCACGTTACAGGGAGTAATACTCTGCTGAAGATTGAGTGCACTGAATAGGATATAATGTGGGACATGAGAGTCGACATAGGAGGAGCTGCGTGATGATATGGGGATGGAGGGTATGCAAGGAGATGCGGGGAGATATTGAAGCGAGGCGCTGTGAGAGTTGGTGTGAAGACTGTATTTGAGAGACGGTACAGGAGTTGGTGTAGGGCAGTGTGATAAGGAGGCGGTGTGCTATAGAATAGTTATGGCTGAAGGTAAGGAGTTGTGGGCGTCTGGGGCATGGGACAAGAAGGGGGGGGCGGGGGGGGGGTGATGTTTAGGATATGCGGGGAGACCCCCGCACGAGGAGTGGGCGTGTGGTGACCGCGCTTCACCACCGTCGCGTTTCGCTGGCTCCGACGTTTAATTGTTAAATTCATTGACGAGTGTAAAAGAATGGTTCCTCGTCCTCCCGACCCCTGGAGGTTGGCGTGTATGAAAGAAGAGTCGCGTAGGAGTCTGTACACGACTCGAGTCGTCCGTGTCTTCGTGGGTTAGGCAGAGAGGAGCGGGCTGTCCTCAGCTTTCACCTGCCGAGTTGTAACGTGCATCGACAGGCCTTGCTCACGCTCTGCTGTAAGTTCGCCTCCACGTGTGTCAGTTCCCACCTGCCTTGCGCTTTTGGAGTGAATGCGTCGATTAAAACTGCCGACATTTTGCGATGTCACGATGCCTCCTGCTTTATTCTCTCCGTTGGCGGGGGCGCTTCCCTCCCCTCACTGCGGTCGCACTTCCACGCGTGTCCCCGCGATCTTTGCCTGCGTGGCTTCCTCACCCAGACGCGTTAAGCTTGTCGTGAGAGTTGTGCTTTAATGTGCATCTTCGTTTCTGTGGGAATGCCTGCGATCAATGGGGATCACGGTTACGCACGAGGTGTTTAGCAAAAGCGGGCCGTCATGATCCGAAGTGGTGGCGAGCCCGGGAGAGATTTATCGGAACATAAAACAAAAAGGTGTAATCTTACCACATCGGAGAGTCAACACTTCTGCAGGAACGCACGTGCGTGAGATCAGCACCAAAGAGTGCTTTTGTCAGTGGGACTCAGCACCACGGACAGCGCCTCTCAATCTTGAATCAGGACCACGGACAGCGCTTCTCAATGTGGACTCAGCACCACGGACAGCGCCTCTCAATATGGAATCAGGACCACGGACAGCGCTTCTCAATGTGGAATCAGAACCACGGACAGCGCCTCTCAAATGTGGAATCGGCACCACGGACAGCGCCTCAATGTGGACTCAGCACCACGGACAGCGCCTCCCAATGTGGAATCAGAACCACTGACAGCGCCTCTCAATGTGGACTCAGCACCACGGACAGCGCCTATCAATGTGGCTTCCTTACGTCGCGAATTTCCTCGAGAGAGCCCATCTCGACGTGATGACACGTATCGGTTGTGGCAATAACCGGCTGGCTATAGAACCTGACGCGTGTGAATGCACGTTCTGGCTCCCGTGGGCTGTTACAATGTCACGATTCGCTTATAGAAGAGCAAAACTCACGAATGGAATTGGCCAAACATCGCAATGCAGGGTCCTCCTGAATAAAAGAGTTGAGATTCAGTGAGGTTTTCCCGGGTGATTACACGGCTCTGTCATCATTGTCCGACAGCGGCCAGTGCCCCGTTTTGACGAGTGGATCTGCCCCTGTAATCGATGGCCGTGACAAGGGCTTCATTTCTCACTCGACATTTTCCGGAAGACTGGCTGGCTTGGATTATGGACGTACGGCACTGCCACGAGAGGACAAGGTGCGCCTATCTATAATAATTCTATAATAATTATAATAATTCCTATATTATCGCGCCCAGTATTCCTTGGATCCTATGGACAGATGTGTTAAGAAGGAAAAAAAAACCCGTGACTTCCAGCTGAAATTCAGCAGTGGTCGTAATCGACATTTAAACACCACAGGGACCCTCTCGCGTCCCCTGGCTTCCCATCGCCTCTCGTCACTGTCTCAAAGGGCCTGGGGCCTTCCCATGAGTGGATGAATGAGACGCTGGTTCGTGAGGATCGTGCGTCACGATCGCCGTTTACGGTAAAATCGTATACATGAGCAGACGTTTCGGACCATGGACCTTCGTCACGTATGAAGTTATTGTTTTATGCATGTGCTTTATCGACTTCATTTGAAGATTGAGCATTGTCTGAGACGACACCTATTTTCAGTGTTGTCACTTTTAAGCCATGCGGTGTTAATTACGAATCGTGTGCTGAGGTTTTGTCCGTTGATTGTGCTTGTTGCACCACTGCCAACGCAGCAGCAGCGTTGGCATCTGCGCTATTTACAGTCTCGCCGGGCCAATCGTCTGGCCTTCGACCTTCATGCACAGTCGTGTTTGTTGCATCCACTCCGACAAGGGCGTAACGAGTCGGGGTGTTGTGGCCACCGTGCAACCGCCCGATACACGGAGCAACGGTGGACGGAACCCGGCATCGATTGGCCCAGAGTGTGCCTGGTTCGGGTTAGAGTCTAGTCGGCCTTTTACCGGTTGATGAACCGAGTTGTGTTCGTGCTGGATATCTGTGGTATTGATTTACAACACCCGCGGTCCTCCGCGATGGCAACGACGACTGCTAACAACCCAAATCGTGAGTGCGACCTTGCTTCGAGAACGGTGCGGTGGGATGCATCCGAGAGGGTTCAGACGCTCGTCGTGCGAGACTGCTCTGTGTCCTGTGCTGTCAAGAGCAGGACGTGCGGTGAGGGGGTTTGGGGAAGCTGTGGTCCGCGCGCCCGCATCTTGGTCCGCGACTTGGTGTCATCCGCTCCCGACCACCACTGCCAAGTCGGAACAGCGCCGCGCGCGATATTTTTTCCCGTCACTGCAAGCAACGCGGGGTAGAGGGAGCTCGAGTCACGCAGATCCGCAGAGGAGAGAAGCGGGTGGAGGCGGAGAGAGGGAGGAGAAGAGGAGGAGGGAGTAACGGGGTACGGAGAGACGAGGGAAGGGAATGGACGGATGGAGGGAGGGGGGGTAGAGGGAGGCGGGGAGAGAGAGAGTGGGAAAAGGGAGGGGGAGAGGATAGAGAGGAGGGAGAGAGTGGGAAAGGGAGGGGGAGAGGAGAGAGAGAGAGGAGGGAGAGCGCATGAGAGAGGGAGGCTGGACGCCTCGGCTTCGCCACCGGGTGAGTTCGCTTCGCCCCGTGCGGCTCCCGAGAACGGGGCTCGCTCAAAGGGGACCCCGGCCTGGGGGACTCGGACCTGGGTGACCTGGAGCTGGGAACCCTGGGACCGGGTCCTGGGAGCGGGACCCGAGTCAATTGTAGCCGAGCAAGTTTCACGCGGAGACGCGGGCAGGGCGAGCGAGGGCTGTTACGTAACTCATTGTATAATGCAGCAGTCACTCGGCCACGGTGCGCGTAACCACAGGGTACGTGTACCACGGTTCGCCTACCACGGTGGGTGTAGCGGTGCGTGTGCCACGGTGGATATAGCCGTCACGCGTACCAACAGGGTACGTGCAGCACGGTTGTGCGTAACCACGGTACGTGTGCTACGGTGCGCGTACCACGGTGGGTGTGCCATGGCACGAGTACATGGCGTGTACCACGGTGGGTGTGCCATGGCACGTGTACATGGCGTGTACCACGGTGGGTAAAGGGTTACATGTACCACGTTACGTGTACCACACCTGCGCATGGGGTAGTGATGATATGATGATGATGATGATTATGATGGTATTGATGTTGGTGATGGAGCTGATGGTGATATAGGAGGTGATGACGGTGTTCCTGAGGATTATGGTGTTGGCGAGGGTGATGGTGATGATGGTGATTATGACGGTGTCGGTGATGATGATTATGTTGGTTATGGTGATGATGGTGATGATGTTGGTGATGATGTTGGTGATGGTGATGATGTTGGTGATGGTGATGATGGCGGTTGAGGCCACGGCTCCGCGCGAGTAGCGAGCGGGGGGAGGGGGCTCTGTGTGGGTTCTGTGGGGGCTCTGTGGGGGCTCTGTGTGGGAGTCTGCAGGGAGACGGAGACCGAGAGAGATGGGCAGAGAAGAGACAGGGATAGAGAGACGGGGGGGGGGGGGGCAGAGAAGAGAGAGGGAGAGAGATGGGCAGAGAAGAGAGAGAGAGAGACGGGAGCAGATAAAAGAGAGGGTGAGAGAGGGACGGGGGGCAGAGAGAGAGAGAGAGACGGGAGGCAGAGAAGAGAGAGAGAGAGACGGGGGGCAGAGAAGAGAGAGAGACGGGGGGCAGAGAAGATCGAGGGTGAGAGGGAGAGAGACGGGCAGAGGAGAGAGATGGGCAGAGGAGAGAGAGGGTGAGAGAGACGGGAGGGGGGAGAGCGTATGGACGAGAGGGCGGGAAGTCGAGTGGGGGGGGGGGTAGAATGCAACAGACAGTGAGACGGGAGAGAGGGGGAGGGTATAATGAGGGGGAGAGAGAGAGGGGGGGGTATCAGACATAGAGATGGGAGCGAGGGTGGAGTCGTTTATGCGAGACTCATTCCTGGGCTTCTCGAGCTGTCAACCCTCGGGGGAGGAGTGGGCCAAGTCGCTCCTCTCTGCGCTCCGTGGCGCTCGCAAGTTTCCACGCCTCCTCCTCCCTCCCCTTCACCCTCCCCCCTCCGCCGCTTCCCCTCCTGCTCCCCTAACCTCCAACCCTCCTCCCCTCTGGCTCCCACCTCTCCTCTTATCGCCCACTCCCCTCCTCTCCCTCGCCTCCCCTACTCCTATCCTTCCCTCCAATCTCTTCCGCCCCCACCACCCCCTCCCTCCATCCTCCTCCCTCCCTCTCATATCCCTCACATCCTACTCTCCCTCCCCTCCAGTCCCCCCTCCCCCCATTGGTCATTGGAGACGCGGGCGCGAGTCACGTGATCCCGGCTCCTCTCGTGCCGCTTCACGGGTCCCAGTGTAGGAGAGAGAATGATTACGATCATCCATCAGCAACATCATCATCATCAACACCATCATCATCTACATCATCCATCATCAACATCTACATCATCCATCATCATCTACATCATCCATCATCATCAACATCTACATCATCCATCATCATCAACATCTACATCATCCATCATCATCAGCATCTACATCATCCATCATCATCAACATCATCTACATCATCATCATCATTTTCATCATCCATCAGCAACATCATCTACATCAGCAACATCATCTACATCATCTACATCATCCATCATCATCTACATCATCTACATCATCTACATCATCTACATCATCAACATCATCTACATCATCCATCATCATTTACATCATCAACATCATCTACATCATCCATCATCATCTACATCATCCATCATCATCAGCAACATCATCTACATCATCGTCGTTTCCATCAGCAACATAATTACCATCGTCTCCATCATCATCAGCAACATCATCAACATCATCAACATCATCTATCAGCAACATCATCTACATCATTGTGGTCTCCATCAGCAACATCATCACCATCGTCTCCATCATCAACACCATCATCATCATCTACATCATCAGCAACACCATTAACATCGTCTACATCATTTTCATCAAGACCATCATCATCGTCTCCATCAGCAATACCATCATCATCGTCTACATCATTTTCATCAACACCATCATCATCATCAACACCATCATCATGAGCGACAATGCGACATCACCATCAGCAACATCATGATCATAGGCAATATTACCAACAGCAACAGTACCATCATCAATCATCACTATTATTACCATGATCATCAGCCACACACCATTATCATGATCAACATCATAATGATCATCACAATAAGCATTACTTTTGTTATCATCGTAAACAACATCACCGTCATGATTTAACATCAGCAATACCATCGGCATCACTCATCATCATCGTTGTTATCATCAGCATCACCACCACCACCACCGCCGCTACAGTCGCGATCATCGTAACCATTGACATCATCATCAGCATCATCGACATCATCACCTTACACTTCACCACTTGGCTACAATCTCACCGTCCAATCATCACTGTCATCACCACCACCATCATCATCACTGTCATCACCACAACCATCATCACTGTCACCACAACCATCATCACTGTCACCACCATCATCATCACTGTCATCACCACCACCATCTTCTGGTGTCTATATCTCAGTGTCTCTGCTGTATCTGCGTCCTCAATGTCTCCATTCCCCGTGTCTCTGTGTCCCCCGTGTCGTCGTATCCCGGTGTCTCTGTATTCCTGGTGTCTCTGTATCTCTGTCCCCGTGTCTCCGTGTCCCTGTGTCTGCGTGTCGCCCGTGTCTCCGTGTCTCCGTGTCTATGTTGTGCCCCGTGTCCCCCGTGTCTCCGTGTCTTTGTTGTGCCCCGTGTCTCCGTGTCTATGTTGTGCCCCGTGTCCCCCGTGTCTCCGTGTCTATGTTGTGCCCCGTGTCCCCCGTGTCTCCGTGTCTTTGTTGTGCCCCGTGTCCCCCGTGTCTATGTTGTGCCCCGTGTCTCCGTGTCTATGTTGTGCCCCGTGTCTCCGTGTCTATGTTGTGCCCCGTGTCCCCCGTGTCTCCGTGTCTTTGTTGTGCCCCGTGTCTCCGTGTCTCAGATATTCCAAGAAGTCGGCGCGTGCGCGGTGAGGTCGCGATGCGGAGAAGAGGCGGACAAATAATTAAATAAACATCCCCACTCGCCTCGTAGACGCTGAGAGCCACGGGGAGGGAGAGAGCGACACGGCGAGAGATACACGGGGAGAGAGATACACGGGGAGAGAGATGCACGGAGAGAGATACACGGGGGGAGAGATACACGGAGAGATACACTGAGAGATGCACGCGGAGAGAGATACACGGGGGGAGAGATATACGGGGAGAGATATACGGGGAGAGAGATACACGGGGGAGATATACACGGGGAGAGAAATACACAGGGGGAGAGATACACGGGGAGAGAGATACACTGGGAGGGAGATACACGGGGAGAGAGATACACGGAGAGATACACTCGCAGAGAGAGATACACGGGGAGAGAGATACACGTGGAGAGATACACGGGGAGAGAGATACACGGGGAGAGATACACGGAGAGATACACGGGGAGAGAGATACACGGGGGGAGAGATACACGGGGAGAGGGATACAAGGGGAGAGAGATACACGGAGTAAGATACACGGGGAGAGAGATACACGGAGAGAGATACACGGAGAGAGATATACACTGGGAGAGAGACATGAGGGAGAGAAATACACGGGGAGAGAGATACACGGGGATAGAGATGCACGGAGAGATACACGGGGAGAGAGACATGAGGGAGATAGATACACGGGGAGAGAGAGACATGGGGAGAGAGATACACGGGGAGAGAGATACACGGGGAGAGAGATACACGGGGAGATAGATACACGGGGAGAGAGATACATGGGGAGAGAGATACACGGGGAGAGAGAGACATGGGGAGAGAGATACACGGGGAGAGAGATACACGGGGAGAGAGATACACGAGGAGAGAGATACACGAGGAGAGAGATACACGGGGAGAGAGATACACGGGGATAGAGATGCACGGAGAGATACACGGGGAGAGAGAGAGACATGAGGGAGATAGATACACGGGGAGAGAGAGACACGGGGAGAGAGAGACACGGGGAGAGAGATACACGGGGAGAGAGATACACGGGGAGAGAGATACACGGGGAGAGAGATACACGGGGAGAGAGATACACGAGGAGAGAGATACACGGGGAGAGAGATACACGGGGATAGAGATGCACGGAGAGATACACGGGGAGAGAGAGAGACATGAGGGAGATAGATACACGGGGAGAGAGAGACACGGGGAGAGAGAGACACGGGGAGAGAGATACACGGGGAGAGAGATACACGGGGAGAGAGATACACGGGGAGAGAGATACACGGGGAGAGAGATACACGGGGAGAGAAATACACGGGGAGAGAAATACACGTGGAGAGATACACGGAGAGAGATACACGGGGAGAGATACACGGGGATAGATATACACGGGGAGAGATACACGGGGAACGAGATACACGGGGAGAGAAAGATACAGTGAGGGAAAAAAGTATTTGATCCCCTGCTGATTTTGTACGTTTGCCCACTGACAAAGAAATGATCAGTCTATAATTTTAATGGTAGGTTTATTTGAACAGTGGGAGACAGAATAACAAAAAAAATCCAGAAAAACGCATGTCAAACATGTTATAAATTGATTTGCATTTTAACGAGGGAAATAAGTATTTGACCCCCTCTCAATCAGAAATATTTCTGGCTCCCAGGTGTCTTTTATACAGGTAACGAGCTGAGATTAGGAGCACACTCTTAACGGGAGTGTTCCTAATCTCAGCTTGTTACCTGTATAAAAGACACCTGTCCACAGAAGCAATCAATCAACCAGATTCCAAACTCTCCTCGATGGCCAAGACCAAAGAGCTCTCCAAGGATGTCAGGGACAAGATTGTAGACCTACACAAGGCTGGAATGGGCTACAAGACCATTGCCAAGCAGCTTGGTGAGAAGGTGACAACAGTTGGTGCGATTATTTGCAAATGGAAGAAACACAAAAGAACTGTCAATCTCCCTCGGCCTGGGGCTCCATGCAAAATCTCACCTCGTGGAGTTGCAATGATCATGAGAACGGTGAGGAATCAGCCCAGAACTACACGGGAGGATCTTGTCAATGATCTCAAGGCAGCTGGGACCATAGTCACCAAGAAAACAATTGGTAACACACAACGCCGTGAAGGACTGAAATCCTGCAGCGCCCGCAAGGTCCCCCTGCTCAAGAAAGCACATATACATGCCCGTCTGAAGTTTACCAATGAACATCTGAATGATTCAGAGGACAACTGGGTGAAAGTGTTGTGGTGTGATGAGACCAAAATGGAGCTCTTTGGCATCTACTCAACTCGCCGTGTTTGGAGGAGGAGGAATGCTGCCTATGACCCCAAGAATACCATCCCCACCGTCAAACATGGAGGTGGAACATTATGCTTTGGGGGTGTTTTTCTGCTAAGGGGACAGGGCAACTTCACCGCATCAAAGGGACGATGGACGGGGCCATGTACCGTCAAATCTTGGGTAAGAACCTCCTTCCCTCAGCCAGGGCATTGAAAATGGGTCATGGATGGGTATTCCAGCATGACAATGACTCAAAACACACAGCCAAGGCAACAAAGGAGTGGCTCAAGAAGAAGCACATTAAGGTCCTGGAGTGGCCTAGCCAGTCTCCAGACCTTAATCCCATAGAAAATCTGTGGAGGGAGCTGAAGGTTCGAGTTGCCAAACGTCAGCCTCGAAACCTTAATGACTTGGAGAAGATCTGCAAAGAGGAGTGGGACAAAATCCCTCCTAAGATGTGTGCAAAACTGGTGGCCAACTACAAGAAACGTCTGACCTCTGTGATTGCCAACAAGGGTTTTGCCACCAAGTACTAAGTCATGTTTTGCAGAGGGGACAAATACTTATTTCCCTCATTAAAATGCAAATCAATTAATAACATTTTTGACATGCGTTTTTCTGGATTTTGTTGTTGTTATTCTGTCTCTCACTGTTCAAATAAACCTATCATTAAAATTATAGACCGATCATTTCTTTGTCAGTGGGCAAACGTACAAAATCAGCAGGGGATCAAATACTTTTTCCCCTCACTGCACATGGGGAGAGAGATACACGGGGAAAGAGAGATACACGGGGAAAGAGAGATACATGGGGAGAGAGATCCACGGGGAGAGATACATGGGGAGAGAGATGCATGGGGAGAGAGATACACGGGGTGAGAGATACACGGGGAGAGATACACAGGAAGAAAGTGCGCGCACACGGTTGGTGGGGGTGGGATGCGGTGTTGCACACCGAGCTAAGGAACCACGAATTCGATTCCGGGCCATGGTCAACATGATTCGCGATTCATTAGAACCGGTCCAGGGACTCATCTATGGCAACTCAGCCTTAAAAAATGAGTACAGTACACCGATGCGATGTGTAAATCTTAGTAGGGGGGATACAAAGGCGGCCGGGCGTGGTGATAGAAACACACACCCCATCCCTTCGTTCCTTCCACGTTAGCCTTCATAGGTTGTAACAAGCACTTGACCCATCAGTCTGTGTAACCCTACACAAGGGGACCTTTGTCTTTGTACACCCAACGTGTCGATGTTTAAGCACAAAGATCGATTCCCGTTCATTTCCATTCCACGCACAACACCCTCCAGCGAGCCATGTCAAGTGGCGGTGGTGGTTGTTGTACCACGTGTGGTGGTGGTTGTTGTTGTACCACGTGTGGTGGTGGTTGTTGTACACGTGTGGCGGTGATGGTTGTTGTACACGTGTGGTGGTGGTTGTTGTTGTACACGTGTGATGGTGGTGGTCGTGTGAACACGTTGGGGACCTTTTGCGGTACCGTGTGTGGTGGGGGGGGAGGGGATCTGTGAAGGGGGCTGAAGTAATTGGGCGATGAGCGGGATCGTGGTGAGAGATGATGCAGGGGGTGCTTCAAAAAAATGTGAACACTTTGGAAAATTTGCAACAATACCACAAGGAATGTGCTGCCTCCTCCGGCCTCTGGAGACCATCTGGAGAAGATTCTAGGCACGCGTTGACTACGATGGCGAACGAGTGGAGACTCTGACTTTTAAAGCTATTAACGTTACATTTGTTATTACGTTACAGTGTATTATTCGTTCTTTTTCCATTAAAAACGATAGTCCCATGTGAGTGTTAACATGTTTTTGAAGCACCCTGTGTAAATATATATACAACTAAACTATTGTTATTTGACAAGGTAAGGCCTACTGAGCTATGTAGCTCAGAAGCGATCTGGCTATCACGAATGATAAGCTCAACAAAGTGGCTTATCATTATCGTGTGGACATTTATAGCAGCCAACATACTCTAAAACGCGTGATGATGATTCTAAATGTGGAGGGAAAACCCGGAGGACCCGGAGAAAAATCCATGCGACAACGGGGAGAGAGACAACGCAAACTCCGAATATACAGCAGGCATCAGGGTCGGTATCGAACCAACGACCTCCTGCATACCAGGCGAGGTAGTTAACATCTCCTAGCCACCGTGATAATGATGAGAGAGAGACACGTAGACTCCAAATATACAGCAGGCATCAGGGTCGGGATCGAACCCACGACCTCCTGCATACCAGGCGAGGTAGTTAACATCTCCTAGCCACCGTGATGATGATGGGAGAGAGAGACACGTAGACTCCAAATATACAGCAGGCATCAGGGTCGTGATCGAACCCACGACCTCCTGCATACCAGGCGAGGTAGTTAACATCTCCTAGCCACCGTGATGATGATGAGAGAGAGAGACACGTAGACTCCAAATATACAGCAGACATCAGGGTCGGGATCGAACCCCCAACGCCTCATGCATACCAGGCGAGGTAGTTAACATCTCCTAGGCACCGTGGCGCCCATCCAATGGAGCCTGATGGTGGGGGGCGGGGAGTGTACGCTATCTGACACTGCCCCCTGCTCGGTGGTGGTGGTGTGATTAGCAGGTCGGAAAGGCTGGGCCATGCCTGGCCGCACGGGGGCCGCCCTGGGGAGCCAGGCGAGGGCCCCCGCGGCGGGGCCAAAGGGGGCCCAACCTGGAGGGGTCCGGGTGGGGGGCGTCACGGGGGCCCGGTCCGGGGCGGAGCCCGGGGGGGCCCCCAAGCAAGAGACGGGGGCGCCAAGACTTCAGCCAACGATGCAGCAGGTGAGACACCTGGCGCCCATGTTGCGCCGGAAAAAAACATGCCAACGTTGGTTCAACGTTGACCAAACGTTGGGTCAGCTGCTCCAACAACATGCGAACGTTGGCCCAACGTTGGGTCTACGTTGGGTCAGCTGCTCCAAAAACATGCCAACAACGTTAGTCCAACGTTGTTGGCAAGTTTAATGGGTGATTGATGATCAGGCCACTCGTCGATTTCCTCCAGTCGCTCGCTCACTCGTCGGTGGTCAGTGGCCTCCCTGTCGCTCTGCTATAGCTGCTGCCTCCACGGTCATTGTTCACTTTGTTGATGCGTCCACCAACGTGGAGGACCCGGGTCTAACAGGCGCTGTTTCGTCTCGTCCACCACACCGTTCAACCACCACCACCACCAACCACACTGCAGGTCACAACAACAACACACACACTCAACCACTCAATCTTGATTTGAAGCTTTCGTTACTGCAGGAATCTTTGGTGCTTTCGCAACACAAGCGTCCATCATTAGGTGGGCTTTCTCACCTGATTACGGACGCTTGTGTTGCGAACGAAACATCGTGATTTATTTCATTTTATACTCAGCCACTCATTCACTCACCCGCCCTCTCACCCACCCACTTGTTCAATTAGTGAGTGTGCTATGGGTGAGCATGCTATGTGAGAGTGTGCTATGTGAGAGTGAGTGCTGTGTGTGTGCTGTGTGAGAGTGTGCTATGTGTGTGCTATGTGAGAGTGTGCTATGTGAGAGAGAGTGCTATGTGAGAGTGTGCTGTGTGAGAGAGTGCTATGTGAGTGAGTGCTATGTGAGAGTGAGTGCTATGTGAGAGTGAGTGCTATGTGAGAGAGAGAGAGAGTGCTATGTGAGAGTGTGCTATGTGAGGGTGTGCTATGTGAGAGAGAGAGTGCTATCTGAGAGAGTGCTATGTGAGAGTGAGTGCTATGTGAGAGTGAGTGCTATGTGAGAGAGAGAGTGCTATGTGAGAGTGTGCTATGTGAGAGAGAGAGTGCTGTGTGAGAGAGTGCTGTGTGAGAGAGTGCTATGTGAGAGAGTGCTATGAGAGTGAGAGTGCTATGTGAGAGAGAGTGCTATGTTTAGAGAGTGCTATGTGAGAGTGAGTGCTATGTGAGAGAGAGTGCTATGTGAGAGAGTGCTATGTGAGAGTGAGTGCTATGTTTAGAGAGTGCTATGTGAGAGTGAGTGCTATGTGAGAGAGTGCTATGTGAGAGAGTGCTATGTGAGTGAGTGCTGTGTGAGTGAGTGCTATGTGTGAGTGAGTGCTATGTGTGAGAGTGCTATGAGAGTGCGAGTGCTATGTGAGTGAGTGCTATGTGAGAGAGTGAGTGCTATGTGAGTGAGTGCTGTGTGAGAGTGTGCTGTGTGAGTGGAATTCTCGCGTCTCCGCGTCATGGAAACTCCTCTCTCTCTCTTTCTCTCTCCGTGCAGCACGCTCAGGATTTTTAAAATCTGCTGTGTACAGTAGCGGTGTACAGTGGCTGATGCTACTTGGCATTGGGCAGAGGGAGCGCAGCTGCTCGCGAACTCAAACCAGGGATCCCTAAACCCACCAGAACCCTAAACCCACCAGAACCCTAAACCCACCAGAACCATAAACCCACCTTAACTCTAAACCCACATTAACCCTAAACTCACCTTAACTCTAAACCCACCTTAACTCTAAACCCACCAGAACCCTAAACCCACCTTAACTCTAAACCCACCAGAACCCTAAACTCACCATAACTCTAAACCCACCAGAACCCTAAACCCGCCAGAACCCTAAACCCACCAGAACCCTAAACCCACTTTAACCCTAAACCCACCTTAACTCTAAACCCACCAGAACCCTAACCGAACCTTAACTCTAAACCCACCAGAACCCTAAACCCACATTAACTCTAAACCCACCTAACCCTATTCCTACCTTAACTGTAAACCCACCTTAACTCTAAACCCACCTTAACCCTAAACCCACCTTAACTCTAAACCCACCTTAACTCTAAACCCACCTTAACTCTAAACCCACCAAAACCCTAAACCCACCTTAACTCTAAACCCACCTTAACTCTAAATCCACCTTAACTTTAAACCCACCAGAACTCTAAACCCACCTTAACTCTAAACCCACATTAACCCTAAAGACACTTTAACTCTAAACACACCAGAAGCCTAAACCCACCTTAACTCTAAACCCACCTTAACCCTAAACCCACCTGAACCCTAAACCCACCAGAACCCTAAACCCACCTTAACCCTAAACCCACCTTAACTCTAAACCCACCTTAACCCTAAACTTGCCTTAACCTTAACCCCACTTTAACTCTAAACGCACCTTAACCCTAACCCCACATTAACTCTAAACCCACCTTAACCCTATTCCTACCTTAACTCTAAACCTCACCTTAACCCTTACCCCACCTTAACTCTAAACCCACCTTAACCCTAAACCCACCTTAACTCTAAACCCACCTTAACTCTAAACCCGCCTTAACTCTAACCCCACCATAACTCTAAACTCACCTTAACTCTAAACTCACCTTAACCCTAAACCCACCTTAACCCTAAACCCACCAGAACCCTAAACCCACCTTAACTCTTATCCCACCTTAACCCTAAACCCACCTGAACCCTAAACCCACCAGAACCCTAAACCCACCTTAACTCTAAACCCACCTTAAGCCTAAACCCACCTTAACTCTAAACCCACCTTAACTCTAAACCCACCTTAACCCTAACCCCACCTTAAACCTAAACCCACCTTAACCCTAAACCCACCTTAACCCTAAACCCACCTTAACTCTAATCCCACCTTAACTCTAAACCCACCTTAACCCTTACCCCACCTTAACCCTAACCCCACCTTAACCCAAACCCCACCTTAACTCTAAACCCACCTTAACCCTTAACCCGCCTTAACGCTAACCCCACCTTAACTCTAAACCCACCTTAACCCTAACCCCACCTTAACTCTAAACCCACCTTATCCCTAACCTCACCTTAACTCTAAACCCACGTTAACTCTAAACCCACCTGAACCCTAAACCCACGTTAACTCTAAACCCACCTTAACCCTAACCCCACCTTAACTCTAAACCCACCTTAACCCTAAACCCACCTGAACTCTAAACACACCTTAACTCTAAACCCACCTTAACCATAAACCCACCTTAACTCTAAACCCACCTTAACCCTTAACCCGCCTTAATGCTAACCCCACCTTAACTTTAAACCCACCTTAACTCTAAACCCACCTTAACCCTAACCTCACCTTAACCCAAAACCCACCTTAACTCTAAACCCACCTTAACCCTTAACCCGCCTTAACGCTAACCCCACCTTAACTCTAAACCCACCTTAACCCTAACCCCACCTTAACTCTAAACCCACCTTATCCCTAACCTCACCTTAACTCTAAACCCAACTTAACCCTAACCCCACCTTAACTCTAAACCCACCTTAACTCTAAACCCACCTTAACTCTAAACCCACCTTAACCCTAAACCCACCTTAACCATAAACCCACCTTAACCCTAAACCCACCTTAACTCTAAACCCACCTTCACCTTAACCCCACCTTATCTACCAACAAACCTTCACGATAACCCCACCTGAACCCTAAACCGACCCTAACCCCAATGTAACTCTAACCCCCCTTAACCGTAACCCCACCTTAACCCTACTCTGATCCTACCCTAAGTTGGACTACACGTTAACCCTTCCCCAACCGCGGTCGTTTCCCCCAACTCCCACAATTAAGTTGACCTTACCCTGATAACGAATATCTAACCCTCACCGTACCCTCACCATGACCCGAACCCTATGCTAATTATTCATAAGGGTTATTTTTTGTGTTAGATTGCGTTAACATAAACACGTCGTTAAACCCGCCACCACCCGACCAAAGCCAATTAGTATGGTTTTGTCACGTGAACAGAACGTGGTCAATTCGTGACGAGTACAGCACCACCGGTTGCGTGTTGGAGAGTCAACCCACAACACTTACAATTCGAGTGCCGCCTTATCCCCCAAACCTTTTACTTTGACTCGGCACAACGATCCTAGCCCACATCGTACCAGTATCCCCCCAAACAATGATCCCCAATCTCCTAACCCCCTGACCCCTGTACACTATATCCGTCAGCGCTATCCTCTCACCCTATAACATTATCTATGAAAAGCACGAGACGAGACCCCCCCCCCACTCCCCCCCCCCCCCCGAGCTCGCTTGGATCATCGGGGCATTCATTTATTTATTTCCCAGCCGGAGCGAGGACAGACAAACTGATGTCACCGCTTCTGAGAGAAATATAGAAATATATATGTAAGTGATCGAGCGTTTTTTGTCGACCAGTCGAGCATTTGTGCGATACTGCGTTACGGGGGGTGGAGTTGCTGTAAAAAATTTGAAAATAAACACGCAGAAACGACAGCTTTCACAAGTGCCGTTGGAACGTGTACCACCAAAAATCCACCGATATCTGCGCCGGCAAGCCTAAAACGAGGTCACCGCAGCCGCTGTGGCGCTTTGGCCCTGTGTTCTACCGGCGCTTTGGCCCTGTGTTCTACTGGCCCTTTGGCCCTGTGTTCTACTGGCGCTTTGGCCCTGTGTTGTACTGGCGCTTTGGCCCTGTGTTCTACCGGCGCTTTGGCCCTGTGTTCTACCGGCTCTTTGGCCCTGTGTTCTACCGGCCCTTTGGCCCTGTGTTCTACCGGCCCTTTGGCCCTGTGTTCTACCGGCCCTTTGGCCCTGTGTTCTACCGGCCCTTTGGCCCTGTGTTCTAGCGGCCCTTTGGCCCTGTGTTCTACCGGCGCTTTGGCCCTGTGTTCTACCGGCCCTTTGGCCCTGTGTTCTACTGGCGCTTTGGCCCTGTGTTCTACTGGCGCTTTGGCCCTGTGTTCTACCAGCGCTTTGGCCCTGTGTTCTACCGGCCCTTTGGCCCTGTGTTCTACTGGCGCTTTGGCCCTGTGTTCTACTGGCCCTTTGGCCCTGTGTTCTACCGGCCCATAGTTGGAGGTCGTTGGAGGTCAAGCCCTCGCGAGTGAGGAGCAATGGTTTTCGTCGTGGACACCGCTCAGTCCAGCGTTTTCTTTTTTTTGTCGGCGGGGTTTTGGCGACCGTTTCGTTGTTTTTTTCCCACCGAAGTGACGAAATTTTGGGTCAGAGTGACCGGCGGCAAAATCTGGCGACTTTCTGCGATGAGGAGTCGACGCAGACTTAGGAAGGATCGATCCCAGGATTGTGTTAACGACCCCGCACGAGTTAACTTGCACGTAAAAAAAAAACGCCGTATTCTATTTTGGATTTATAAAGCGCCTTTCGCCACGGCGCTTGACAATGCTTGCCGGCGGCGGTAAAAAATGGCAAAATAAGGGAAAGATGGGCAGGGGGGGGCGGGGTAGTGCGGCCGTTGGTGAACGGGTTTGGAAAAGGAATGAGATGCGGGCAGCAGGGGGAGGAGGTGATGGTGCAGGGGGTTGAAGGAGGAATGGGTGGAGTGTGATAGTGGACGAGGCTGGTAGAAAGGGGGTAGCGTGAAGGTGGATGGTATAGTATGAAGTGAGTGTACGATAGGGTCAGCGTAGATGCGAGTGGATTTGTTGAGTTTGTGGCGTTTTTTTTTTGGGCAGCCTGCGACGTTTTGAGCTTCGTTTGGCAACCTTCCGCTTTCAGGAGTTCACAATGAGCCCGGGTCTTTTTTGTTTTGTTTTCACGCAAGCGACATTCGTGACTGCGAGTCGGAGGCATGGAGTTGGCGACGCTGCTCTTTGGCTCTGCGCGTTGCGTGCGTTGCGTGCATTGTGTGAGTTGTGTGCGTTGCGTCGCCCACGACGTGCCCCCCCCCCCACATGCAGAACGGCGGTGGAGTCGGGCCCTGGCTTGATGAGGAGGACGATGACGACGAGGAGGAGGAGGAGCTCCTGAAAAAGAAGAAGAGGAGGAAGCAGATTGGGCAGAAGCAGGCGAAAGAGGTGGGGGGCACGGAAAACAGAGCAGCTCCCTGCCAGATCCCTTATGAGACCCCTGTTATACCCCTAAAAGATCCCTGTGAGGCCCCTGTGATATCCTCTGATATCCCATGAGATTCCACCCCTCTCAGAACCACCCCCACCCCCCCGTGAAATCCTGCAGTTACCACCCGCATCTCCGATTAACACGGTCGGCTATGTGCGGTGCGAAAGAAGTTCGACGTACATATATAAGACACCCTGTGAGACCTTTTGGAAATTCTCATGGGAGCCCTATGGGTCTCTCTGATAAACCCCGTGAGTCCCCTGTTAGACTCCTTGAGACCCCACTGTTTGCATGGAGAAGCTGTAATCACGAGCCGTGTCAGGTAATGACTACTCCAGTTCAGATGATGTTGAATAATTATTATGTTAATGATGGTGATTACGATAATGATGATGACGACTTGGATTCCCTGTGATAGGTGTGTCAATGTGCGTCAATGCACGCATGCTGGTAGGCGCACAAAGACAAAGATCCCCCGTATAGCCTGTAACAGACTGTCGGGGCAAGTGCTGTTAGCGAGCACCTATGAAGGCCGGCACGGCACACGAGGGGGTGGGTGGCCAGCACCACGCCCGGCCGCCTTTGTCTCCCCAGTGGCGATTTTTATACATAGCACCAAGTAATAATTTGATGCTGAGTCGACCTACGGGAGGTACAGGACCGGTTCAGGTAATCGTCACCGATGTTGGCCATGAGCGGGAATCAAACTCGGGTTGCTAAGTTTGTAGCACGGCGCGCTAACCAATACACCACCGCTCCCCACCCTACCGCACATGCACACGCGTTCACTATTGCGCCACACTGAACCTTTCCAGGGCCGGAAGGAACGGGAGGGCATCGCTGGGGCTGTGCGACCGGCTCCCACGTGGCCACGGTTATATCGGCACGGGGACCTCTACCTCGCCGTCACATTGGTGGCAATCGTCGCTGGTGCTTAGCTGCTGCTCATCGCGGTGACATCATCGGCCGGCGGCGCCACTGGAGGCCGCTGACGGCAACTGTGCCCGGCGTTTATTATTATTATTTATATAGCCACGCCGAGCTTCGCAAGAAACGCGCGAGGGGGGGGGGGGGTGGCCGATGGCGGCGATAGGCAGGGTGCCAGGCGGGTGGGGGAACGCCACCGGTCTGGACGACGTTCGGAATCGAGCGAGCGGACGGAGCGGAACGTCTTGACGCGTGCTTGAGCCTTCTGTCGTGTCGCCCTCGGCCACTGTGCAACCCCCCACCTTCCACCAGCCCCACCACTCCCAACAGAAAACAAGGACCGACCCGAGAAACTGGAAGACGCCGGGGGGTGCGGACCACCCTCGGGCCAACTCTTCCTCGTCCTCCTCCTCCTCCTCGCCATCGTCGGGCAGCAGAGCCCCGACCACCGGCGCTCAGGATGGGCCCAGCAGCACCAAATCCAGGGGCAAAGACAAGCGGAGCAAGCAGGGAGGCGACGGGGACAAGGATCTGGGCAAGGCCACGATCAAGAAGATGAGGAAGCAGGATGCCGGGGGGGATGGCAGGAAGGCCGCGGCGTCTCGTGAAGCCAAGAAGTTGGGTCCCCCACCAACGCAGCACTCCAGAGGAGACGCCGAGGTCCCGCCTCGCGGCAGCGGCGGCGGTGATGGTGGCGGTGGGGCCGGCCACCACGGTCAGGCCGATGTCAACGACGGTGGTCGCGCGGGTGCCCCCGACGCGCGGAAGACCTCCGGAGACTCTCGCGAAGCGGTGGGATCCTCAATGGCGTCGGCGGCGGGGAAGAGCAGAAAACAAGACAAGGAGACGAACAAGAAGCCGAAGAGGAATCAAGACGTCGGCAAGAAGCCGCAGAAGCCAAGGGCTCAGAGCGGCAGCGCGGGAGGCACCCAGGGCGGGGATAAAATAACCGAGAAGGCGACGGCGGCGGCGGTGACGGCGGCGGCAGTCAAGGAAGGGGGTTACGGGCCGGATGGGAAAGCCAAGAGGGAGCGCCCGCACGACGGCGCGAGGCCCTCCGTGTCGGGTAAGTCGAGCGAGACGGACGGCGCGGCCAGGGGCCCGCCGGCCAGGGCCTCGAGGAGCAAGGGCGGGAGGGTCGCCGGGCCACCGGAGAAGACGGGCGGGAAGAGGAGCGCCGAGGAACTGGGGCCCGAGGCCGCCGAGGGCGACGCCGGCGGGGGGGGCGACGGCAATGCCGGGAAGCGCAGGAAGAAGGCGGCGGAACTGCGGCTGCGACTGGAGCCGGAGGCTGGAGGAGGAGGTGGTGGAAGAGGTGGCGGAACAGGCGGAGGAGGTGGAGGAGGTGGCGGAAGAGGTGGCGGAGGAGGTGGAGGAGTCGTTGGAGGCGGAGGAGTTGGCAGAGGAGGTGGAGGAGGCGTTGGAGGAGGTGGCAGAAGAGGTGGCGGAGGAGGAGACGTTGGAGGTGGAGGAGGTGGCAGAGGAGGTGGAGGAGGAGGCGTTGGAGGAGGTGGAGGAGGTGGTGGAAGAGGTGGCGGAGGAGGTGGAGGAGACGTTGGAGGCGGAGGAGTTGGCAGAGGAGGTGGAGGAGGAGGTGTTGGAGGAGGTGGTGGAAGAGGTGGCAGAGGAGGTGGAGGGGACGTTGGAGGCGGAGGAGGTGGCAGAAGAGGTGGAGGCGTTGGAGGGGGTGGAGGAAACGGCGGTGGCTGCAGGAGAATCGACGTCAAACGCACGTCGCTCCCTGGTGAGATCCCCGCCCTCTCCTCACACTTCTTGATTAATTTAGGTTTTATTTTAGTACAAACACCGAGGGGTAAGATTCTGCTGTTTTATTTTCATCCGGTTTTGTGTGGTGGTGGTGGTGGTGGTGGGAATGTGCTGATGTCCCCATCACGGATAGCCAGGCAAATCGCCAAAGCCATGGGGTTCATCCGCTCTCGTTGAGATGTGAATAAGGCCCTAAAACCCCAGAGTTTGAAACAATTTCTGAAACGTTAATTGTCCGATATGGGTGTCCAATTTGAACTCCGGTAGCGATCAGCGCGCCAACCCTGTGTGTCAAAGAAAGGCCTCGCCGAAGGAGATGTCGCAAAGCTACCTCTGAGATCCCTTCAGTTTGACGCCTCATGCACATGCGGCAGCGGTGGTGGTGGTGGGGCAGCACTTTCGAACAAGCCCTGCTGCAACACGAGATGCTTTCTGCGTGGCCGTCGATCCGACATCGCTGTTAACGCTCCCGCCTGGGATTTTTGTTTGCCAAAAATTCAGTGAAATACAAAAATTTCAGTAAAAAAATTTTTTTCCATAGTTTATTGGTCAAAACCCTCCCCTTCCCTCCCTCCCTCACGCCTACTGGAATCCTTTTTATTTTGAGAGTTTAAAAACGGGGAGCACGGGTCTCGCTCGTTTTGATTAAATAAAACCCAAGCAGAGCCGAGAGATATCGGGAAGCCACTGAGGGCTGTGCGCTTTAAAATCTAGACTTAAAAACTAATTTCTTTAACACTGCTTTTTGTGTTTTTAGTTTGTCGTCCTTCCCCCGCACCTCCGGTGAGCACGGTTGGCTATGTACGGTGCGAAATAAGTTCAAGTTTCGTACATACGAGCGGGCGGCATTTGATGTAGACCCACGGCTATTTGGCTCGGAGATCAAAAACCGCCATGACTTTGCTCCCCATCGCTGCCTCCCACTTATTTTGGATGATTAATTTGGCTGAATGCAGCGACAAATGCTTGCCTGTTCCATAAAGCTTAGCAACAGTTAGTTACCGAGCTGCAGGCCGCAAGGGGAGCGGCCCGCGGAACTTCTTCTGACGCTGCTATTTAGGGGAGTTTACAGATTCTATTTTAAATGGTTCGTGTTTACGGGTGCACGGTGATCCGCTCACGTTCTTTTGAGGATTTGGCGAGGTCGGGATGTGCGACGTTGCACCGACCTGTGATTTACACGTCGTCCTTCACAGCAGGTAGCCTTCGTGGTTAGAGCTGTCCGTGATTGGATGAAAGTTATTTTTTTTATTTTTTTTGCAGAAATAATATTCTTCGTGAATTGCGAATTGGTGATTGAGCTCGGTTTTGAAGATTGTTACGGGAATTGCTCTTCAACTCACCGGTGAGCTGCGATAATAATGATCAGGGTGATTATAATAATCATCTGTGCGTTGTTAAACGCCTATACACCACGTGACAATTTAATCTGTTTAGCTGTGTTGGGTGGCGGAGGGTTATTAATGACCCATCATCGTTGACTAACTCACAAAATCTATCATGGTGTGTCACCCGATGTAGCTTCATGTCCTTGTATTGCAATCACGGCCCTCTTAATGTGTTTTTATTTCTAAACATGCAAATCATATATGAACAATTTCCTCTGTAGTGAGTAGGGTAGGTGTTTTGAAGGATGTGTATCATTCGGAGCTTGCACATCGTGGGTTGGTGCATCACTTACACAGATTTGCATAACTCCCAAACTCTTTGGGCAGCACAGCGGCCAAGTAAGGACAGTACAACAAGTGGGATCATGTCACCATCCGTGTGGATCTCTTGTATGTATGTATTTTGAACTTCTTTCGCACCGTATGTAGCCAACCGTGCTCATCGGAAGCGCGGGGGAAGGGCAGCAAACTACGCCTGGCGGGTTTTCTCTGGGTAGTCCGGATCCCATCCGCGCGAAACGAGACGCTCATTAAAGACGGCATTGGCCAAACTTCCTCAGCAGCAGGGCTCGCCGGGACTCGGCGAGTGAATGAAATTGCGCCGTCAATAATCTGACATTGTTCAGACTGCCGTGCGACGTGGGCCGTGGTGGGCAGGGCGCGTCGCTAGCAGGGGCGATGGCCGGCGGCGGTCGAGAATAATCACGGAGCGGCAGCCAAAGGGAAGTGAGCGCTTCGCAGAGCGCGTCCAACCGAGGAGACGGAGCGTTTGAACTCGGCTCGCGTGCAGATTCTGGGTGGATCGTCACGTCGCAGGCTCGTGGGAAGTGGCAGCGGCTTGGGGGGGAGGGGAGGCCTTCATCCAGCAGTGGATTGACCATGGCTGCTGCTGTTGATGATGATGATGACTATTGATTTCACAAAGGCCATTTTTTTATCGAATAAACAAAAGTCAACGCGAAAGCTGGTGGCAGGAAGGGGTTAAGTTGGCACAAGCGGGCGCCATGGTGACGGGCTCTGGGAGCGAGCTCCCTGCCTGCTCACCGCTCCCTCACCGCTCGCTCGTCTGCCCTGTGAGCCACGCCGCCACGTGATGCAGCCGGTCGTGGGGGGCGGGGGGGGAGGGGTTGAACCCCCCCCCCCCTCCCATCGTGTTGGGGGGGGGGGGGTGCGGTGGCTGTGGTCGTCACGGTAACCGCGTCTCTCAGAGCGAGAGGGAGGTTCACTGTGAAGCGGTTGTCATGGCAATGCTTAGGGGTGGAGGTGGTATCTCCTCACCCTCATCATCTCCATCGTGCTCCTCCTTAGCCTCATCCCTGCTCCTTCCCTGCCCCCCCCCCCCCTACGCTTCAACCCTCATTATTCTCCTTATCCTCACCATCTTCTTGCTGTTCTTCATCCTCATTCTCCTCCAGACCTTCAACCCTCCTTCCTCCATCTCCTGCCCCACTCATCCACCCCCATTAAACCCTCCTCCTCTTTCAACACCTCCTCACTGTTGCCGCTCTCTCGGCTCGCTGACGACGTTCAGCTCAAAGTCTCTCGCTGTGCTCTATCCTCCGCGGGGTCACAGTAAAAAAAACAAAGACCCCCCGTATAGCCTTAAATACTATAGGGGCAAGTGCTGTTAGCGAGCACCTATGAAGCCCGACACGGCACACGAGGGGGTGGGTGGCCAGCACCACGCCCCGCCGCCTTTGTCTCCCCAGTGGCGATGTTTACACACCACACCGGGTACTCATTTGAGGCTGAGTCGACCTAGGGGAGGCCCAGAACCGGTTCAGATAATCGTCACCGGTGTTGGCCGTGAGCGGGAATCGAACCGGGGCCGTCAGGTTCGATGCGCAGCGCGCTAACCGCTACACCGCCGCTCCGCGGGGGTCACAGTGCACGGACACACACACGTGGGGTACATGGGAGGATCGGTGCAGCATGGTGACCGTCACGAGAGTTAACCGAGCAGGGCTCTGGCAAGGCGGCCGGGCACGGCAAGGCGAGCGGGCGGGCAGACTGCGGTTAGCCACGGTGGTTGGTGGGGGGCAGTCAGTTGGAACAGCGAGCAGATGGGGCAATGCGCTGTCAGGAGCAGGGGTAGGCAGATGGGGCAATGGGCAGTCAGATGGGGCAGTGGGCAGTCAGTTCGGTGAGTGGGCAGTTGGGAGAGCTGACTTTTATTGCATCTATCTGAATTGGCAATGGTTTGGATATTTAATTCAATATTAAACCTACCTAAAGAACGGTTACTCGCGAGCACAGGATGCGCGCGTGTCGAGTGGCGGAACGCCGCGGAGGGAACGGGCTCGTGCATTGCGATCGCGTAAGGGGAACGGCTCTTGACTTCGTCCGGGAGCTGCGTGGGTGATGGGTTCTGCGCCACCGCGGTCTGACCCCGGTTTGCTACTCCTCTCGATTACCACGGTTGGCTACGTGCGGGTGCGAAAGAAGTTCAACACACGTGCGTGCGTACCTTAATTTACCACCACGATCGAGCGATTTGAGTTGCTGGCCTCGGCAATTAAACGAGGGGTGCAGGGGCGTGGGGTCGTGGGGGCATGCGCGGAGAAGAAGGCGAGAAGCCCGTGCCTCGTGTGTGCCAGGGTTGCCACCCTTCTGACATACAATAAGAAAAGACCAGGACGTGTCCTGGGAAGCCGAAGGAGAGGATTCGCTCGCGATACCGGAGAAGGGGGAGAACGCGTCGTCGTGAGTTGGTGTCTTATTACGCCATCCGACAAAAATAACCGGGGCTGACGATGGCCCCGGGAAGACTTTACAGATTTCCTCAGGACTCCGGCTGCCTCACTCAACAAGAGGGCGATCCTGGGGGGGAACAAAGAGAAATTCCAGGACAGGTGGTGACCCTCGTTCGTGTGTGTGTGTGTGTGGAGACAGCGAGGCTGGTGCGTGTGGATTGCTCGCAGCGCCGACGCTCGTGTGGCCGTGTGCGCGTCAAGTCGTGAGATCAGAGCTAAAACCGTTGTTGTTGTTGTGAACCCTCAGATGGCAGCAGCGGCAGCAGCGGCAGCAGCGGCAGCAGCGGCAGCAGCGACGAGGCCCAGGCCGGGCCCAAAGCCAAGAGAGCGGCGGTGGTTTTTGGGAGCGGCGACCGCCCCCTTATGAAGGAGGAAAAGGATTCTGGGAAAACTGCAAGGGCTTGTGGGATGGAGGACGTCGGGACGGCCTCCGGTAGTGATTGCGGCCTGGGCCGGAGCGGGGCCGGAAACCGCAGCAGCAGCAGCAGCGGTGGCGGTGGTGGTGGTGGTGCTCGCTTGAAGCAGGAGGACACAGAGACTCTCCAGGAGGGTGGTGACGCACCAGACCAGGTGCTCAAAACTTCACCTGCTATACATACAAATATTATTGGTCAATATTTTATACTGGTAGGAACCTCCTGGTTACACCACCAGCCCACAGGGGATTATTGTGTCCGTCCGTCGTGCATCCAGAAATGGGAGGGGTGGGGCTGGGTGGAGAGGGGAGGGTGGGGCTGGGTGGGGAGGGTGGGGCTGGGTGGGGAGGGGCTGGTCACCCCGTGGTGCCCTTATAAAGCTCAACGTTTAACCTACTCACGCCGGCTTGTGCCCGCCCTCACAGTCGGGAATATTTGCGGAATACACCACGTGGTGCCGCCATTGACCCTGGCCATTGACCGAGCAACCCAACGTTCCTACCAGCTCCCTCCGCAGAAATGTGTGTTCCTTTTAAAGCGGTGCTATTGACGGACGTGTTGAGTTGTTTAGCTTTACTTCCCATGGACAGCCGGACATGTGGCTCGGCGATAGAGCGAGCGGCTCGCAGTGGAAAGGTTGCAAGAGTTGAAATTCTGCTTGGGGGGGGGGGGGGGGGGTTTGCCTCAGCCAATGATCATTCCTTAGTGGGGGGGGGGTCAATAAAATAGGTACCACTTTATGAGCAAGTCAACAGTGTTTGTCCTATGGATTAACTCACCCCCCCCCCACCGCCATAGCAACGTAGAACTTCCACCACTGTCTCTGCAGGGCTGCAATCAGGAGTTGAGCACCAATGTCTCAATGGCTCATTTCGAGAAGGAAACCACTTTGACCTTTGACCCGTGGGGACAAACGCTTGTTACCTTGCGTCGCGACTCGACGAGGTGAAGTGAGCGGCGTGACCCGTGCGGTGCCGGGTGGCGGGATGCAGGTGGAAGATGCGGCGAGTGGAGGGGAGGTGCCCGGTCGGACCTTGAGACGGAGACCCCAGCCGTGCTTCCACTACCAGGCGGGCGAGCCCTTCCACTTCCGACCGCGCAAGCAGGACATCCTGTGGCTCATGAAGCACGAGGTGAGAGGTCGGGGAGTGGGGGGGGGGGGGCATCAATTCAATCGTCCGTCCGTACGTTCGTTCCATTGCCCAATGAGGTGTCGTGAATTAAGTCGTGCACAGGCGTACAAAAACGCGCACAATCGTGCACCCCGACTTTGTGCAGCCGCTGGAGGCGCTGCGTTGCCCGCGATGTCGACAAAGAGGCGAGAGAGACGGGAGCCGAGGGTGCGGCTGACTTAAAAACCGGTGCCGCCTTCGTCGTCTTTAAGGAGCGGCTCTTCGGCTACTGCTGCATGAGCTTCTGCCGGCTTTGGTGCACCAACCTCCTCCTGCGACTTTGTGTGTGCACACGTGTGACTTTGTGTGTGCACACGTGTGTGTGCTATGGTTGCGGCGGCTCAGTGGTTCGCGCGCTGAGCTGCGAACCCGGCGACCCGAGTTCGATTCCCGCTCGCGGCCAACATAAGTGACGGTCCCGGGCCTCCCCGAGATTGACTCAGCCTCGAATGAATACCTGGTGCGGTGTGTAAACACCGCCGTGAGAGAGACAAAGGCGGCCAGACCGTGATGCTGGCCACCCACCCCCTCGTGTGCCGTGTCGGCCTTCATAGGTCCTCACTTGCCCCAACAGTCTGTTAAGGCTACACGGGGGATCTTTGTCCTTGTACTGGGTTTGGCACAGTGGGGAGCGCAGGTGGGTGCACCTGCCAGTCATCTTAGTCAGTTAACCCATTACACCTGGGGTCAGACACTACACGTGACAGCCTCCCAAAGTGCACCTAGCCTGGCATAGGCGCCTGCGGCGAAGACACTTGGTGTCGAACGGCGTCCGTGCACGCGGGAGTCCGTGCGTCCGTGCTCGCGGGAGCGCTCGCGCCCCGCTTGAGAGTGACGATCGGCGCTGGGCGGTGCGGGCCCGCCTGTCATCGCCGTTCACAAACGATGGGATCCCCCGGGAAGCGGATTAGAGCCCCCCCCCCTCCCCCCTCTCGACAGCTCTGAGGCCAATGTCACCACCGCCACTCTGCGGTCGTAACGATCGCTCTCTGATCGCTGCCCTCTCTCTCCTCTTTCACTCTCTCTCTCTCCCCGCCCTCGAAAAGCCATCACGGCGACGCTGGTGCCGTCTCCGGCGCCTTTCAATGAAATGAGAATCCCGGCCCCTGCGATTCACGGCTGCTAACGAACACCGCTGTGCGTCCGTGCGCGTGCGCGCATCTGTGGGGAGTTATGGCGCGGTGGTTAGCGCCTTCCTCCACGAACCCGGGCGACTCGAGTTCATTTCCCGCTCGAGGCCAGTGACGGGATATCTGAAGCCAGGTCTGGCGGTTCTCCGGGTTTTTTTTTCCGTTTGTGCGTCGACTCTACGGGCGACCGCGCGCAAGCCGCCGGCTTTGCGCCGCGCGCTACCAAGAGTTAAGTTGCTCCACTTGCAGAGGCGCTGCTGTTACTCAACGCCTCGGCCCGGCTAAAAATAGCCGCCGCGTGTCTGCTCCGCCAATCGAGCTCCCTCTTCCTCCTCCCGCGCCCACCCCCACCCACCCACCAGCATCACCCCCGCCCTCTCCTGCGTGTGACCGCACGTGTTTTGGCACCGAATCAAGCGGCCGCACGTGGATTCGGAGCGGAGACCGGCAGCAGCGGCACATCGGCGCAGGGGTGGGCGGACGGGCTGGCAGGCGGGCAGGAGTCTGCGTGGCTACGATGCTCATCCTGCCCCCCCTCCCCTCCCACTCGCACGGTGCCAGCGCCGCGCCAGCATTGACGTCTCGTTAGCGAGCTCTGATGAGACAAGCGGGCATCGGTCACGACGGCTCAGGCGCTGCTGAGCGATTGACGGCGAATCCTCCGTGTGTACGACGGTGCGCACTCGGGATGAGTGCTGGGATGTAAACATCTAGGAATTTTGCCAATCCTCCGTTAACTGTGTTGGAAAAAAATGTAAACGACGATTTTTAAAAACATTTTTGGATTTTTCTTTTTTCAAGAACAGTTTTTGTCCGGTTTCCTCTGACTCGTATAAGCGCTCACTAATCGGCTGAAAACATCTTAAAAAAAGGCCCAATGTAAGCAGGACGCTCCTGAAAAAAAGTCTGTGGGCTTCATTGAATGGATAAGTCATGGATATGATGATGATTATTATAACAGTGTATTAGGCCATTATGCTAGAACTGTGTGCGACGGTGGTACGCTTTGGTGTTGCGGAGTGGGTTGAGTGCTTTTTTGTGAGCTTGGCAGGCCGAGGGCTTACCAAGAAACATAAACGCATGTGTGTGTGTAGCTATGCGCGAATGTGTGTGTAGCTGCGTGTGTGTGTGTAGCTGCGTGTGTGTGTAGCTGCGTGTGTGTGTGTGTGTCACTGGGTTCGTAGTGCGCTGCGCTACGAAGTGCGCTACGCTACGAACCCAGTGACCTGGGTTCGATTCCTGCTCACGGCCAACACCAGTGACAATTATAATCTGAGCCTAGGTCGACTCAGCCTCAAATGCGTACCTAGTGTGACGTGTTAAAACATTGCCACTAGGGGGACAAAGGCGGCCGGGCGTGGTGCTGGCCACCCACCCCCTCGTGTGCCGTGCCGGCCTTCATAGGTGCTCGCTAACAGCACTTGCCCAACAGACTGTTAAGGCTATACAGGGGATCTTTGTCTTTGTACTGTATATGAGTGTGGAGCGGTGGAGTAGCGGTTAGCTCGCTGCGCTACGAACCCGGCGGCCTGAGTTCGATTCCTGCTCACGGCCAGCACCAGTGACGATTATCTAAACTGGTTCTGGACCTCCCCCAGATTGACTCAGCCTCAAATCAGTACCTGGCGCGGTGTGTAAACATCGTCACTAGGGAGACAAATGCTGGGTATGGTTCCAGCCACCTAATATGCCATGTTGGCCTTCATTGGTGCTCGCTAACAGCCCTTGGTCCCAACAGTTTGGTGAAGCCTATACGGGGAATTTATTTTGTCTTTCTACGTATGTGGAGCTGTGTGGAACGGATGCGTCTGTCTCTACTGCTGAGACTCGTCCAGGCAGTTTGGTTACAGATCTGGGCAAAGCCTCGTGAGCATCTGGTGCCGCGGTTACGTGACCCGTTAAACAGCACAGATCAGACACTGGGCTAGAGACACTGGGTTAGAGACACCGGGCTAGGCACTGGGTTAGAGACACTGGGTTAGAGACACTGGGCTACAGACACCGGGCTAGAGACACCAGACTAGACACCGGGCTAGAGACACCGGGCTAGACACTGGGCTAGCGACACTGGGTGAGAGACACTGGGCTAGAGACACTGGGTGAGAGACACTGGGCTAGAGACACCGGGCTAGAGACAGTGCGCTATAGACGTTGGGCTAGAGACACCGGGCTAGAGACACCAGGCTAGACACTGGGCTAGAGACACTGGGCTAGAGACACCGGGCTAGAGACACTGGATAAGAGACACTGGGCTAGACACACCCGGCTAGAGACACTGGGCGAGAGACACCGGGCTAGACACTGGGCTAGAGACACCGGGCTAGTGACACTGGGTTAGAGACACTGGGCTAGAGACACTGGGCTTGAGACACTGGGCTAGAGACACCGGGCTAGACACTGGGCTTGAGACACTGGGCTAGAGACACCGGGCTAGAGACACTGGGCTTGAGACACTGGGCTTGAGACACCGGGCTAGAGACACAGGGTTAGCGACACTGGGCTAGAGACACTGGGCTAGGGACACCGGGCAAGACACTGTGTTAGAGACACTGGGCTAGAGACACCGGTCTACAGACACCGGGCTTGAGACACCGGGCTAGAGACACCGGGCTAGAGACACCGGGCTAGAGACACTGGGCTAGGGACACCGGGCAAGACACTGTGTTAGAGACACTGGGCTAGAGACACCGGTCTACAGACACCGGGCTAGAGACACCAGGCTAGAGACACCGGGCTAGAGACACCGGGCTAGACACTGGGCTAGAGACACCGGGCTAGACAATGGGCTAGAGACACCGGGCTAGAGACACTGGATAAGAGACACTGGGCTAGAGACACTGGGTGAGAGACACTGGGCTACAGACAATGGGCTACAGACACTGGGCTAGAGACACCAGACTAGACACTGGGCTAGAGACACTGGGCTAGAGACACTGGGTGAGAGACACTGGGCTAGTGACACTGGGCTAGAGACACCGGGCTAGACACTGGGCTAGAGACACCGGGCTAGACACTGGGCTAAAGACACTGGGCTAGAGACACTGGGCTAGAGACACCCGGTTAGATACTGGGCTAGAGACACTGGGCGAGAGACACTGGGCTAGAGACACTGGGTTAGAGACACCGGGCTAGACACTGGGCTAGAGACACCGGGCTAGACACTGGGCTAGAGACACCGGGCTAGAGACACCGGGCTAGACACTGGGCTAGAGACACTGGGTGAGAGACACTGGGTGAGAGACACTGGGCTAGTGACACTGGGCTAGAGACATTGGGCTAGAGACACCCGGCTAGACACTGGGCTAAAGACACTGGGTGAGAGACACTGGGCTAGAGACACTGGGCTAGAGACACCGGGATAGACACTGGGCTAGAGACACCAGGCTGGGGACACCGGGTGAGAGACACTGGGCTAGAGACACCAGACTAGACACTGGGCTAGAGACACTGGGTGAGAGACACTGGGTGAGAGACACTGGGCTAGTGACACTGGGCTAGAGACACTGGGCTAGAGACACCCGGCTAGACACTGGGCTAAAGACTCTGGGTGAGAGACACTGGGCTAGAGACACTGGGCTAGAGACACCGGGATAGACACTGGGCTAGAGACACTGGGCTAGAGACACCGGGCTAGGGACACCGGGTGAGAGACACTGGGCTAGAGACACCGGGCTAGACACTGGGTTAGAGATACCGGGCTAGAGACACCAGGCTAGAGACACCGGGGCTACAGACACTGGGCTAGAGACACTGGGCTAGAGACACTGGGATAGAGGCACCGGGCTAGAGACACCAGACTAGACACTGGGCTAGAGACACTGGGCTAGAGACACTGGGTTAGAGACACTGGGCTAGAGACACTGGGTTAGAGACACTGGGATAGAGACACTGGGCTAGAGACACTGGGTTAAAGACACTGGGATAGAGACACTGGGCTAGAGACACTGGGTTAGAGACACTGGGATAGAGACACTGGGTTAAAGACACTGGGATAGAGACACTGGGCTAGAGACACTGGGTTAGAGACACTGGGATAGAGACACCGATCTAGAGACACCATACTAGACACCGGGCTAGAGACACCGGGCTAGACACTGGGCTAGCGACACTGGGTGAGAGACACTGGGCTAGAGACACTGGGTGAGAGACACTGGGCTAGAGACACCAGGCTAGAGACAGTGCGCTACAGACGTTGGGCTAGAGACACCGGGCTATAGACACCGGGCTAGAGACACCAGGCTAGACACTGGGCTAGAGACATTGGGCTAGAGACACCGGGCTAGAGACACTGGATAAGAGACACTGGGCTAGAGACACTGGGTGAGACACACCGGGCTAGACACTGGGCTAGAGACACTGGGTGAGAGACACTGGGCTAGAGACACTGGGCTAGAGACACTGGGCTACAGACACTGGGCTAGAGACACCCAGACTAGACACTGGGCTAGAGACACTGGGATAGAGACACCGGGCTAGAGACACCAGACTAGACACTGGGTTAGAGACACCGGGCTAGAGACACTGGGCTAGAGACACCGTGCTAGAGACATCAGACTAGACACTGGGTGAGAGACACCGGGTGAGAGACACTGGGTTAGAGACACCGGGCTAGAGACACTGGGCTAGAAATACCGGGCTATAGACTGGGCTGGACAAGCGAGGGCCTGGATCCACCTTTGTGTGAAACTAAGGCCCCGTTCTCTCCCAAGGCCATGGGCTCCATGGTAACGGATGACTCGGCGGGCTTTATCGCACGGCCCAAATGGCATTACCCATCGAAGCCAGCCTACTCACTCTTGCCTGTCTCGCGTCACGCCTTTGCGTGGGGGAACGGCTGATGTCTCGCGGTGTTGGCGGCCTTGGAACCGCGCTTCACGACTTCCTGAATCCGGCCTGGTTAGGGCTCTTTACGTGAGAGCGATGAGGAGTGGAAGGTCGCACACTTTCCACGCTCAGAAAAAAGAATATGTATTAATACTGGAGGACAGATGTCCAGCAGACATCTCTTTTGGGCCTCCATTATAATAATGGCAGAGTGTGTCAACCAACCAAGTTTTTTTGGAAAGGACCATGGGCCACGAGGTGACCAGTAGATGGCAATAGATTAATGTATTCTTGAATCAGTCCGTGTAGAGCTTTGCGTGCTGCCACACCATAAGCACGATTTTTCTCCAGGTTCTCCGGTTTACTATCACGTGCCAAACGCATGTGATTAGGACTGGCCAAGCAACCCAATGTTGGCAGGCATTTATTACCAATAATGTTCTTCATCATCATCAGCCATGACCTATCCATGACCTCATGAAGGCATTCCCCAAGCGGCCACCATTCCCTCTCGGTCTCGCGATGCAGCGACCCACCCAGCAGCCGTAACACGAGCCCATTTCAAATCAATCCGTCTCCACAGCGATAGGCCACAAGGCACGGTCCCTCCTTTGGCCGCCTCTCCGTCGTGAGTCTCGACCACCAGCGACCATCCCTTTCCAGCGACGTGTCCCACCCAAGCTTTTGCCTTTTCTTGGCAATATTATGTCTCCAAATGGCCTATCTTCTCTAAACTGCGTGTTGCTCTGTCTCTCTCCCGGCGTCATTCCAAACGTGGATCTCTCCGTGCGTTAATTATTTATACTATTACGCATTCCGTCATTTAAAAAAGAAAAGAAAATATTATTTATTTATTCTACTTCAATGCACTTAATTGAGCAAAGAAAATAGGATGAAAAACTCAGAGATGAGAAAGAGCGTGCATAATCCCCTGGCACCACGCAACAGGGGATTATGGGTATCGTGACAGCCTCTGTGTGGTGGTGAAGCCCTCTTAGTGCAGCAGAAATTTGTAAACAGATTATTTGGTTGGCATGTGGTTGGACCAACGTTGGCCCAACGTTTGCCCCAATGCTCCACGTTTACTGCAACATTGGCAGTGGTGCACAAGCACAAACAATACAAATGAACTCAATGCATTCGTCAATGTACGTTGAACTTCTTTCGCACTGTACGTAGCCAACCGTGCTAATAACACCGCGTGGCCTTGAAAATAAAAAAAATAATAGGCGACGTTTCAGACAATGGCCGTTCTTCACAGCACCGCTCTCCTTTTAGGGGCGATGAAGAAGAGCCATTGCCCGAAAGGTCGCCTCTCTTATCAATATTTTTTACAATCTTTCATTTTAAGGCCAACGCAGCGTTATTTGACGAACGCGTTGATAAATGGTGCGGTAAAAGCACGACGTTTCGGCGCTCGCTGACGGCAGGGCACTCCGCTCGGCTCCGGCCATCATCGCACCTCCGTCCTCTGGCAGGCATGGTGGTGGGGGTCCATTTTCCCCATTGATGGGTAGCAAAAGAACAGTGCCCATGCCAAGCGATTGGGGTTGGTGTGAGATGAGTTGCAATAAAATTTGGCATTCAAGACGGAGGGCTTGACCAGGACAAAAACAAATCGGACTTGTGCCGCCTCCGCGCTGAGATTTCATGTTCACACTTTACTGCAGGCTTTGCTCACGGCTGTGGGAAAAGTTGAGCTTCTGATGGGGAGTGTCTCCACCCTCTCCTTCATTCTCTCTCTCTCTCTGTCTGCCACTCATTCTCTCTCATTGTCTTTCAGTCGCTCTGTCATTCGCTCGTTCTCACTCTCTCTTGCTTCCCTCTCTTTTTAATTCCATCTCATTCTGTCTCGTCTCTCATAGAGCCAACGGGGATATTCGCCGTTCGTAAATCTCTCACTCACGGGCGTCATCGTGCGGCATATATACGTAAAGAAAATTCATCAACAGCCTCCCCCCCCCCGCCCATCCTCCTCCACTCTTCCCCATCGGAGCACACTGGGCAGAGTGCTAATGAATCTCCTTTTACACTCGCCCACACACAGACGCGCTCACACGCACGCGACACACACACACATCGCAGGAGCGATAGTTGTATCGCTGGCGAGAAGAGCACTGCACACTAGCAAAGACAAAGACCCCCATATAGCCTTAATAGACTCTTGGGGCAAGTGCTGTTCGCGACCAACCTATGAAGGCCAATTGCCCGTGGTGGCCAGCACCACGCCCGGCCGCCTCGGTCTGCCCACTGCGAGCGTTAACACACTGCACCAGGTACTCATTTGTGGCTCAGGCGACCCAGGACCGGGTTCTGATAATCGCCACTGGTGTTGGTGGCCGTGTGCGGGAATCGAATCCGGATCTCTCGTCGGGTTCGTGGCGCAGCGCCACCGCTCCGCCGCACGTGGAGGGCACGCGCCGGTTGAGTCGGGGGGGGGGGGAGGGTACGGGTTGCCAGCTCCCCATTACACTTGCCAACGTTGGGGTCAACGTTTGGGCCCCCGACGTTTCGTGTTTACTGGGACCGATCTACCATTTAAACAAAACAACAACATCCCCGGGATGTATCATGGTAAGAAGAGGAATATCTCACAATACCGTGGAGAGATGCTAGTAAATGCACCGTAAATTCATCGTAATTAAGTGGTGCATCTTTTACTATCACTACGCAAACACCGATATTGCTAATGCCCCCCCTCCACCGCCCTCCCCCGAGGAGACGAAGTCTCACGGATTCCCCATGACGGCTGACTCGAGAGAGAGGAGAGAGATGGGGCAGTCAATGGAAAACTGGGACAGGTGGCAAAACCCCCTAGAAATTAGTATGTCAACGGGGATTGCAGGCGGCCGTGCCCGCAGCGATGTCTGCCGTGGGGCGGTGTGAGCGGTGGGCAGCTGACTCGGCTACTGTACCCAGTGCTGCTGCAGCACTGAATCTCGCTCTGAACCACCGGTAGCCGCTGCCAGCGACGCTCTCACGCTCTCCCTCCTCCTGTCTGCGCCTCTCTCTATTTTATTTTACGATCAGAGGAAACAAGAAGATGCTCGGTGTAGTCGGCACTTTGCTTCGTTCATCATTTCGTTTTTTTTAATGCTTTGCTTTATGTAACCCCCCCCCCCCCTTTTTAAATGAAAGATTTAACAAAATATTTCTTGCTCTGCTCTCCTTACCCCTTCCCTCTCTCTCTACCCCCTCTCTTCCTACTCCATGTCGCTCTCTCTCTCGCTCTCTCCCTCTCTCGCTGCCTCTCTCCCCTCCCCGAAGTCTTCTTCATCCTGATTCTCTCCGAGTCTCTCTCCCTCTCTCAATAACCTCTATTTGTCTCTCTTCCACGAGTTTCTCTCTCTCTCTTCAACTGTCTGCTCCCCGAGCCTCTCTCCTCCCTCCTGTCGCCATTCTGTCTGTGCTCGCTGCCTCTCCTGTCTGACCTCTCTCTCCTCTCCACGGCTCTATCTCCTGCCTGGTTTTCTCTCTCTCTCTGTGCTCGCTATCTGCCTGGCCTCCATGAGTATCGCTCCTCTCTCTCTCTCTCTCGCCTCTTTATTTCTTCCATTTTTGTCGACCTCCCTCTCTCTCCTCCATGAATTTGCCTCCATGAGGTTCAGTGGCGCAGCTTCATCGCAACGAATTAAATGAGCCCCTCCCCACCATCCTACAATTGGCGGTAGCCCAGGGTACCAATGTAATAAAAAATGGCCGAGGCAATTAAATGTTTTATTTCTGGGACACTATTTTTTTCCAGGGTTGTACTTAACTCCGCGACTGGGGTACCAATCAATGCGAAATCAGTGCCACACTCCGCGATGTCGAAACGCAGCGAGGACGATTGTGCCGAAACCCTGAACGCTCGTACGCACCGCAGTGGTGCATCGTGAGTACAGCTCGTCGAGATGAGTCCATTGCCGCATCGCCGACCATCAACAGACTAAAAATGACTGCATCACGGACATCGTGCGAGAGCCGGGCTACTATGGTACCCCGGGGTACCGCCATGAGGTTCAATTCCCCCCTCTCGTCGTGGCCACGCCGCCCACCGCCCCTCCAGCCCATGGGCCCTGGTGCAGTTGCACCGCCTGCGTACTTGATAAGCTACGCCACCGGTCTCCCCCCCCCCTGCACTGTGGAGGAAGCGAGGGGGTCAAGGAGGTTGCTATACCCTGTCTCGCCAGGACAAGGCGGTAACAGCAAGTAGACTAATCGCCATCTGTCTCCATCTGTTCGGGGATATAATGTTGCCCCCTTGCACAAGGCGTGGGTTTTCTCCGCATGCTCCGGTTTCCCTGCCACGTGTACAATGAACACATTCATTGGCTGAAAACATCTTAAAATACAAACCCAATCCAGCAGTACCCTCCTGAAAAAGAGTCCTACAGCTCAGTGTGGCTCTCCTAAATAAATAATTAATCTCGTTCGCACGCCCCTTGAGTGGGTGGGGTGTGAGTGGGGTGGGCGAGACGCGGCGTGGCTGTGCCCCAAATCGGGCAGTCGTGAAATCTGAAATGAGAACCGACTTGACGAGAGGCTGCCTGGCAGATTTCCAAGGTGGATGGGAGGGCGGGCGTGCTAGGGGTAGGGGATAGGATCAGTGGCAAAGGCTGGTTCTGCTGGCTGGTTGGTTCGCTGGTTCGCGTTAGGGGTAGGGTCAGTAATACTGGCTGGTTGGTTCGATAATTGGTGTTATGGGTAGGGTCATTAATAGTGGCCGATTGGTTGGTTCGCTGGTTGGTGTTAGAGCGGGAGGGGTAATGCAAGTGTCCGGTTGGCTTCCTGGAGAGCCTCAGTAGATGGGGGCTCGCCGCCTGCCCAGTGCGGGGTTTTGGCCGCGTGCGGCTCCTGGCGGCTCCGCCGGAGCGAGCGTGCGGCTCGCTCCGCCAAGCCGCACTGTACACGCCGCCAGGGCTGCCAATTCCTGGAGATCTCCTCCCCCATACTCTCTCCCCTCCTCTACCCTCCTCTCCCCTCCTCTCTACTCTCTCCCATCCTTTCCTCTCTCTTTTTTTCCTCTCTCCTCTCCCTTCCTCTCTCCCCTCCTTTTTTACCATCAGAGGAAACAAGAAGATGCTCGGTGTAGTCGGCACCTTGCTTCGGTCATCATTTCGGGGTTTTTTTCCAATGCTTTGTTTTATGTGCCCCCTCCCCTCCTCTCTCCTCTCCCTTCCTCTCTCCCCTCCCCTCCTCTGCCATCTTTCACTCCTCTCCTATCTTCACACTTCCTCACTTTTCTCTCCTCCTCCTCCTCCACCATTCCCCTCCTCCCCTCTTCTCTCCCTGCCACCACGTCTTTCACTCGCTCTCTGTCTCCGTGTTTACAGGTCTCCGCGTGATTAAACGCGGATACTGTGTTTGGGCGCTTGTGATGCCTTCTAATTTGTCTTCGGCTGGTTGGATGCCGCGGTCATGAATGTGACCCACGAGGGTCAAACACACGGCCACCATCGTTTCCCCTAGGGGTTGTGGAGTTTGGGGGTGGCACTTTGTGTGTGTGTGTGTCTGCACGCATGCAAATGTATACCGGGAGCTGGTCTTCCTTGCTCTTCTAGGTCAACTCAGCCATTAACCGCATACCTGGCGTGGAGTGTAAACATCGGGCACTGGGAGATAAAAAGGTGGCCGGGCGTGGTGTTGGCCACCCACCCCTCTCTTTCATGCTGTGCCCGCCTTAGTCGGTGCTCATGAACAGCACTCGCCCCAAACGGTCTGGTAGAGGCTACATGGGCGATCTTTATTGTGGTTGCGAGCAGTGGCGCAGGGGTTGGCAAAATGCCCCCCTACCAAAGCCGCCGAATCTCATTCCCCGGCCACGGTACTGACGTGCGCACTCGCACTCGCATGCAGAACTTGATGCACCACCACCGGCACCATACCGACGCGGGTCAAAAATTCCGTTCGTCCGGGTACGTCGGACACCACGCTGTCCTGTGAGCATGACTCCCTCGTCAAGTTTATTCCATTCATTCCGCGAACGACGGCGGTGCCGTTCAGCCGGTCGCCCGGATATTTCACACACGGGGAGATCCGCGGTGCTGCGGTGGGCGGTTGACTGCGCACAGTGCAAAATAAGTTCAACATACATACGAAGCTGGACGTTTAATATTTGCAGAGAACGAGTACAGGGGTCCTTACCAAATGTGGAGCACATTATTACTTTCTAATTGGTCGACTGTGGCCCAAGTCTAAGAGCCACGTTGTGATTATGATAATCATCGCACACGTTTGATGATGCTGATGATGATGCTGCTTTTGCAGCTGTTACCACATCGTGCGCTTTCAGATGCGCTTCTGCGGCCGTCTGGAACGCTCTTCCTTCCGATGTTAGGAAGCCAATGGAGCTATGCACCTTCAAATCTTGATTGAAAACTAATTTTTTTAGAACTGCTTTTTGTGTTTAGTTTGTTGTCCTTCCCCCACACCTCCGATGAGCACGGTTGGCTATGTACGGTGCAAAAGAAGTTCAACATACACACATAGCTAGTGCTGCTTTAATTCTTTGTTTCTTATCAAAGCATCTCACGTGTAAAATCCCTCAAGGTGGAACATCTCATTTGCAAGATTGTCCAAGGTGTGAAGTGACACGCACATAGCGATGCTGCGGCACTGCCGGTCGCGATTGCACTGCCGCCGGTTCTGCCTGAGTTTGAACTGACGTTGCTGCCGATGCTACCAATGTTGTTGCCGGGTGATACAAGCGCCGCTGCTGGTTGCCGTGTGTCTCCTAGGCCGTGCCTCGGGCCCGCTTTCCTGAGCTGCGTGCGCCGCCCTCCCCCGCGTTGTCCCTTCTCGCCCAGGAGAAGCGGCAGAAGCGTATGGCCACAGAGCCCTCGGGGGTCCGGTTCCGGCCTCGCCGTTCCGTCTCCAGGCCGCCGTTGGCGTCGCTCGGCACTCCGCCACCGCCTCCCGACGATGACGACGCCGACGACGCCGACGATGACGACGCCGACGACGACGCCGACGACGACGTCACAGCAGTAAACCCCGTGCCAAAACAGCCGCCGTCACCGCCAGATTCGGACGCCTTCCTGGAGGACGCGGGGCGCCCGCCTGATCCCGTGGAGGGCCATCGTCCGGAGCGACCGCGAGAACGGTCGCGCGTCACTTCGTTGGCGCTGCCCTCCCAGCTGCTGCTGATGAGAGCGCAGATCGATTTTACACCTCCTGCCCCTCCTGCTGCCGCCGCTGCTCCTCCTGCTGCCGCCGCTGCTGCTGGTAGCGCCGGCGCATCTGTCGGCGCTGCTGCTGCGCTGACAGCTCCTCCCTGCGATCTCCGCGAGGAGGAGCTGCCCCACGTGTGCACAGCGATGCGCGCTGGCAAGCCGTCTCCTCCGCTCCTCCCGCTGCTCGCTCCGCCGCTGCTGGTGCTCAAGCGCGACTCCTCCTCCCCGCCGCCCGTGACGCCGGCGCCCCTGCTGCCCATCGCGGCAAAGCTGGAGTTCCCCCTACCCGGCGAGGCACCCGCACCGCCGACCCCCGACCTCGTGTTGCTCGTCCCGTCCAAGAAGCTGTCGCCCTCCCCCAGCGACGGCAAGGCGGTGAGGGCCGAGCTCTCCCCGCCGCCGCTGCCGCCGGCAAAACCGGACGGCAATCGGCCTCGCCTGCCCATGCGTCTCCTCCCGGCCGCCGTCAAAACCGGCGCCGGTGCCAGGAAAATGTCGGTGCCCTCTCTGAAGCCGAAGCCCCGGGCGGTCGCGCTGTCGGATGACGATGACGACGACGACAGGTGCGATGGCGACGACGACGATGGGGCTGACACGGACGACGGTGACGCGGAGGACGAGGAGGACACGGCGGGGGAGGTGATCTCGGACGTGAGCGACGTGCTGGTCCCGCCAAGGGGCAGTCCCGACGTGGAGCCGCTCAGGGTTTCGGATGGCTCGGCCGCCCCGGATGCCGAGGATGCGGAGCGCGATGCGGCCAAAACTCCTGGAGAACAGCAGGTGCCGGTGGGCACCGGGGTGGCGGGCATGGGGGGCATGGGGGGCACGGGGGACATGGGCACGGGGTGGCGGGCTCAGGGAAACAGGGAAATGGGCACAGGGAGGCAGACATGGGGAGGCAGACACGGTGGGTGGGCGTGGGGAGGCAGGCACGGGGTGGTCGACACGGGGGGTGAGCGCAGGGGATTGGGCACGGTGTGGTGGGCACGGGGAGCCGGGCACGGGTACCTGGGCACCGGGACAGACACGCACACCACGCATACCGGTTCATACCCATGCATACCCTACCCGTGCGTATACGTTCAGCCCCAGCGGTCTATTGAAGGCCGTGCAGGATGGATCTGTTGTCTTTGTTATCCCGCGTGCGTGCGAGCAGCCGCAGGAGCGCGGCTTCGCCGTGGGCGAGCTCGTGTGGGGCAAGATCCGCGGCTTCTCGTGGTGGCCGGGCGTCCTCGTGTCCTGGGAGGACACGGGCCAGTGCTGCGCCGCCGAGGACACGCGCTGGGTCTGCTGGTTCGGGGACTGCAAGTTTTCGCTGGTGAGGCCGCCAGGCGGCTGCTGCCGGCGGGAGTTGGGGCGGCTCGGTTAGTCGTTAAATAAATTGGCTGTAACGTAAATATGCAATGAGTGTGTTTAATCACCACGCTGCCGGTCGCAACGCTGCTCTTTCCGCTTTTTCCCTCGCACTGCTGCACTGTGGAATTCCCTCCTCCTGTCGTCTGTTCTTCCCAAGCTCTGACAACCTTGCTCAATTCAAAGAAACGCATTAACTGCTTTTCGTATTTAGTTTAATGTCCTACCACCCGTACCTCCGATTAGCACGGTTGGCTACGTACGGTGCGAAAGAAGTTCAACATACACACAGTGCACACATCTTGTTGCCTCTTATACCTTCGTCGGTGCTGTTTGTTGCTGCCTGCTTTGCACTTTGGGGCCTCTAGGGCACTGTGCTCAGCAAAAAAAAGAGAACTGGCAAGGTGGCACCGCTGACCCCCCCCACCTTCCATCCCCACCACAAAGGTGGCCGTGGACAAGCTCATGCCGTTCAGCCACTTCAAGGAGAACTTCAACCAGCAGACCTACGCCAAGAAGCTTGTCTACAGGAAGGCCATTTACCAGGCCCTGCAGGTGACCTCCCCACGATGGCTGGACACACTCGCGGGAGCTCGCTCGCTATTCTATCGCTACTCCCGTGCTTACTGTATCCATGAACTTCACGCACAGATTCGCTCCAGTCACTCACTCACCGTGCGGGCAGTCAATTGCCTCCTTAGCACTCTCATACCGCTACTACCATGCTTACGAGTTCCCATGAATTTCACGCTGCTATTCGCGCCAGTAATTTTGGTCATTTCGGCGACCCGGGTCACCCTTGCAAATGATACGATCCTCGTCTCCCGAGTTACCACCTGGATAAACCAAATTAACTTGAGATGAATTCCACCCCCCCCCCCCACCCACGCACTCAGGTGGCGAGCCAGCGCGTCAACAAGGTGTTCCCGCAGCCGGAGGAGAGCGACACGGAGCCCGGGCTGTCGTTGGAGGAGCGCATCTCTCCCATGATGCACTGGGCCATGAGCGGCTTCCCCCCCAAGGGAGCCAAGGGGCTCGTCCCTCTGCCTGGTGAGATGGCACGAGCGTGGTGCCCTCGTGGTATGGTACGGTCGGTTTTCCGCTGGCTCTTTACCGAGGCGACCCGGAACTAAACCGTGCTACGCCAGCCTCTCTGTTTAGGCGTTCGTTGATTAATTCACGTGCCCAGTACCGCGGAGTGAATTCACTCGTTCATTACCCTGCCGAGTGAGGTGTGCGACCGTATGGTGTGAGATCGTTCCGTATGAGGTATACCCCCGAGGGCAGATTGCTTTGTTATTTGGACTCTGGGGTACACGATTCTATTACAGAAACATGACTCCTCCCGTGGAGACATTGCCACCTGGGGTCAGAATATGTCTGTACATAGAACTTATTTCGCACTGTACGTAGCCAACCACGCAAATTGTAGACGTGGGGGAAGGACAACAAACAAAATACAAAAAAGCAGTTCCAAAGAAATTTGTTTTCAATTTAGATTTAAAAGTGCATAGCTCCCAGTGGCTTTCTAATATCAGAAGGAAGAGCGTTCCAGACGACCACAGAAGCGCACCTGCAAGCGCGCGACGCGGCGTCCGCCGTCTTTGCTCGATGGCGAGCCAAAAGCCGCTGGCTCAGCGGAAAGGCGAGCGGCTCACCATCTGAAGGTCGCGAGTTCACAAATCCTGGTTATGGGGTGGGGGTGGTTGGGGGATTGACCTTGGACATCACCGCTCCGGGGTCGATAAAATTAGTACCACTCTGTAGTTGTCCTATGGAAACACTCGCCCCCGTCAGAGGAATGTGGAACATCCACCACTGACTCAGAGCTCTCACCAGGATTGTGGGCGCAGTCTCAATGCTCGTTTGAGCAGGAAATCAGTTCGACTTTTTTTGACAAGTACTACGACAGGAAATTTCGCTCCTAGGTTTTCGCGGTCAATGTCACATCACAGCCAATCGGTAAATGTTCTCGATGACTCTCCAAGACACCGGCGTCGCTGCTGAAGCAGTCTTCTTCTTCTTCCTCCTCCTCCTCCTTCTTTCGTGTGGCTCATGTAGATGCAGAGCATCAACTACAGTTTCACATTCAGGTGGTCGAGGCAGACAACCGCGTCAGCAGGAGCGGAGTAGTGCATCGCTGCAATGTCTCCTTCGTATTTGTGGATCAAGCTGTAAAAAATCAGCATGTCTGTTCACGTGGCAACTTTGTTAATTGCCCGCGTCGGGCGGAGGAGGGTTAACGGCGCACATTTTGCTCACGCGACGTGACCCAAACAGTTACTATTCCAGGGTCAGAATAACGGCCACGCTCAGAATTCAACAGACCACAGCGGTGGGCGGAGGGGCTGGCAGGGGTGGAAGGGTAGCGTTTAAATAACCTATCGCGGTCTGACCCCGGGATCAGAATTCTATGGGGGTCAAAATCCTATCTCGCGTTTTCCCCGCAGAGGAGCTGGAGTCGAGCAAGCGCAAGCTGCAGGAGATCCACCTCTTCGCTGAGGAGAAGCGTCGCTCCGCCAAGCGCCAGAAGCTGTGCGCCGCCATCGAGTCGCTCGCCCTGCTGCCTCGAGGTGAGGGGGGCCCTGCCCTGCCCCCCCCCCCACACTGCCCCCCACTCTGCCCCCCCCACCCCCCGCCCTGCCCAACCTGACCGCCCCCTGCCCTGCACCCCACCCTGCCCCGCCCCACCCTGCCCACTCTGTCCCGAGCTGAGCCAGCCTCACGTCCGCCCGGTACGAGTGCTTTTTCCACTGGCCGTCTGCTGAGCCGAGCCAGAACCAAACTCAAACCGTGCTACGCTGGCCTCGCAAATCTGAAGCTGGCGCGGGGCAAGGATCGAATCTCATTTGCCCGAGTGCCCTGGAGCACCAAAGTTACAAAAGCAAAACAAATAAATTACAGAAATGATGGGAATAGAAATCGGAGCAAAAGCAACTGCTGTGCCGCTTGAGAAATCAAAAATATTGCACGAACGTAACGCAGTGTTAATTCATAAATTCCCTGGAGGGCAAGCTGGCTCGGGAAGCTTATTTTAGACCGACCACAATACAATTACAGTGTTAATTTACAAAAATGGTATACTCATTTAGATTATAGGGTGACTATTGTACTAATACAATTTGTGTACACTCACCACATAGACCTCTGCGACTGACTCTGTACTCTGTAGCGGCTGAGTTTGCTGCTTGTTCCCTGTGTTTACAGAGCAGATCATACAGGAGGTGCAGGAGGACATCCGGACTATTGAGGGTGAGAATGAGCCCACCCCCCGTCACAATGGGCCACAGAGAGCCCCCCACAACCTCCTAGCAGTGCCGGATTAAGCTGGTAACGTATGTTATAAAGGAGCCCTAAATAAAATAATAAACACGTAAATATTCAAACACAAATTTGTTGACTTGCATAGTAAAGTAATTCTATTTTTTCATTTGCTATACAGCCAGATAGTACGACAAATCGCTCACCTTAAACACCCAGTCGTTCATAAAAGTTGAAGGCAGTATAGTACTATAGTAATAGAGCAAGTGCAGAATAACTTAACCGGAATTGATAGCTTGAAAGCATTTAGCGCGCGGGGCCCTTGAAAGTGCGGGGCCCGTAGCTACTACATATGTAGCTACTTTTGCTACTAGGATAATCCGGCACTGCCTCCTAGCCAACGACTTTAGGGGCAGCATAGCTTGCGAAGTGCGGTGACCAGGCAGGGTGCAGCCTAGAGTGTTTCGAGATCTTTCATCTTTATTGAAACTGAAGGAATCCGATGAGCCGCGAAGCTCGTTTTTCACAGATGTCACAGTTTTTCGCAGGTGTCCAGTAGGTTTAACACCCAATACGCTGCCGTGTCAAATCCACCGCCGCTTTTGAGAGACGTTTGAAGGCTGTCTGCTGCGTCGGGCCTATGAGGAAGCCTGGCTCGACGCTCCCGAGTTGCGACCGGAATTTGTCTCCTCGTAATTTCGTGAAAATGTGCGCCTTATAAATCGTTTTAAAATGATCGTACTACTGTTAAAATTAATCCATACCTCTAGTTTCCTGGCTGCCTGCTGGCTGGGCTCCTCTTTACCCCGACGATAACTCCGCTGTGAGTGGCTACGGGGCCGTTGCCCCTAAAACTAGCTGGGTAGCTGGCTACATGGGATTTTTCTTGTAAAAGAAAAAAACCCCACCACTGAATTATTATTTTCTTTGAACCTATCGACGTGACTTTACCGAAAGACCCAAAAGAATATACTGAAGCAGTGGCGTAAAAAGTTCGGAAAAGACGTTTAACACTTGGCGACACCGAAGAGGTGGCAGTGACGATTGCAGAGGACCGACACAATTCGTTTGAAATTAATCGAACTTTTCAATTTGTCCTCCGATGTCGGCGTTGGGTCCGGGAGCCGATGCGGCGGAAACCGAACGCGGGCGACGAGGCGGCGTGTTTAATGATTCATCGTCGCACGCCCCGCGCCCCGTGTCCCCCTCGCAGAGATCTGCCTGTCGTGCGGCAGCCCTCGTATCTGTGCCCAGCACCCTCTGTTCGAGGGAGGGATCTGCCAGAGCTGTCAGGTCAGGAGACGGCACCTCGCCAGCGCACCTCACCGTTCCTCGCCAGTACACCTCGACATTCCTCGCTTGTACACCTCACCGGTGCTCGCCAGTACCCCTGACCATTCCTCGGCGGGGCACCTCACCACACATTATCACTCCTCACCATAGCTCACCAATGCACGTCACCACCAAAGCCCATGGAAAATGTTGTACTGAGCATTGTGCTGTGATGCTGGCTGTGTGGTGTAACGCTGGCTGTGTGGTGTGTGTGGTGTGACGCTGGCTCTGTGTTGTGTGTGGTGTGACGCTAGCTCTGTGTTGTGTGTGGTATGATGCCACGTGACGCTGGCTGTGTGGTGTGTGTGTGTTGTGCTGCTAGTATTGTGGTGTGTGCGGTGTAAAACACTGTCTGTGTGGGTGCCCGCTCAGATCACCTTCATGGAGTGCGCGTACCAGTATGACGATGATGGGTACCAGTCCTACTGCTCCATCTGCTGTGGCGGTCGAGAGGTGCTGATGTGCGGCAACATCAACTGCTTCCGGTGTGTGACTCACTCACTCGCACGCTCACTCGCTCGTTCACTCGCTCGCACACTCGCTCACACACACTTGCTCACATGCTCACTCGCTCACTCACTCGCACACTCGCTCACGCACACACTCGCTTGCACACTCACTTACACAAAGATCCCCCATCGAGTGAGCGCACACGATCACTGCATCGCTCGCCTTCAGACGCTCTTCCATTCCGATATTAGGAAGCCACTGGAGCAATGCACTTTTAAATCATCTAGATTGAATACTCGTTTTTTTCGAACTGATTTTTGTGTTGAGTTTGTTGTTCTTCCCTGCACCTCCGATTAGCACGGTTTGCTATTGTACGGCGCGAAAGAAGTTCAACGTACACACGTGTAGGCTTAACAGTCTGTTGGGGCAATCGCTGTTAGCAAGCATCTATGAAGGGCGTCATGGCATACAAAGGGGTGGGTGGCCAGCACCACGCCTGGCCACCTTTGTGTCCCCTGGGGCGATGTTTACACATTGCACCAGGCCCTCAGCAAATCAGTAACCCAATCCCCAACCCGAGCCTTTTCAGTTATCCTGTCTCCCTAACCGCAAACTTATTCCACATCCCAACCTAATGCTCTCCCCAAGCCCAACTCTATTCCTATCTTAATCCCATGCTTACCCTAACCCCAACCCTAACCCCGACCCTATGCCTAACCCTATCTCCAACCCAAACCCTAACCCCAACCATGTTCTTAAACCTATAATTCAGCCTAACCCGAGCCCTATTTTTAAGCCAAACCCGAACCCCACACACGATCCCTAATCCCAACCCTATCCATCTCGTTGTTCCTGCGCACTTCGTTACGCCGTGCCCACTCACGCTCCCATTGCATCGCACCACCCGGGCCCCCCAAAAACAATTCTGATTTCAGCGTTGCCTTCAATAGGAGCAGCATCAACGCTGGTTGCGTTGACAGTGGCGCTGTGCGTCGCGTGCGTCGCGTGCGTGTGTGTGTGCGTACGTGTGTGTGCGTACGTGTGTGCGTGTGTGTGTGTGCATACGTGTGTGTGTGCGTATGTGTGTGCGTGTGTGTGTGTGTGCGTACGTGTGTGTGTGCGTGTGTGTGTGTGCGTACGTGTGTGCGTGTGTGTGTGCGTGTGTGTGTGTATGTGCGTGCGTGTGTGTGGTGCTGGGGGGTGCGGTGGTGTAGTGGTTAGCGCCCTGCGCTACGAACCCGGTGACCCGAGTGTGATTCCCGCTCAAGGCCACCAACACCGGTGACGATTATCTGAACCGGTCTTGGGCCTTCCCTAGGTCGACTCGGCCTCAAATGAGTACCTGGTACGGTGTGTAAACATCACCACCGGGGAGACAAAGGCGGCCGGGCGTGGTGTTGGCCACCCACCCCCTCGTGTGCCGTGCCAGCCTTCACAGGTGCTGCTCGCTCACAGCACTTGCCCCAACAGTCTGTTGAGGCTACACGGGGGGAATTTTTGTCTTTTTGCGTGTGTGCGCGCGCATGGGGTGTCCGTTGGCGGGTTGCAGGTGCTTCTGCGTGGAGTGCGTGGATCTGCTCGTCGGCTCCGGCACGGCCAAGACGGCAATCGAGGAGGAGCCGTGGCGCTGCTTCATGTGCCGGCCCTCGCTGGCCACCTGCGGCCTCCTCAACCCGCGGCCCGACTGGCCCGCTCGCCTCCAGCACCTCTTCTCCAACACCCACAGCCAGGAGTTTGTGAGGAGCGCACTCGGCGTTTTGAGCGACGGATTTGTCCGCGAGCGTTTTGGTCGCTCAGACGCCACTCTCATAGGTAGCTCAGGGGGGGGGGGGGGGGGCTGAACACGACGGCGGGGGTGCTGCGTTTCACAGACGGGTATAGCCCACAGGAGTTTTAATGGCAGCGGTGGGTCGATGCTGCCTTGTGATTCTACCCATCGGGGTAATTCGAGAGCAGTTTTCAACGTTGGGCAGAGTTGGACCGTCACGCCGTCACCTCGTTTACCAGGGCGGCCGTGTGGCCCGAACCGCGGACCTCTGCAACGAACGGCTAAAAACGTGCCACCCCGCCCGGCCGCACCGCCGCAGGCGTCCTCGAGATGCGCGGACGCCGTTTTCCGCTGTCACGTGCTTCTAACCGTCCCGGCTGGGAGCAGTATCGGCAACGAACGCGAACGCGATTCGCGGGACCCCCATCCCGCCGCGGGTACGATGGGACCGACGGACCCACGGATTGGTTGACAATCTCTGCGCTTGCTCAGATATCCGTGTAACCCCGCGCCTCCTTTGAGCTCCGTGCAGTGACGCTGACCCCTTGCGTTAACTGTAAGCAGGTCGGCGGGAGTGAGCGGAGCGCTTGTGTGCGGTGGCGGGGTCCGGGGTGGGTGGGAGGGGACAACCATGCCACCCTGTGCCTCCTCCCATCACCTCTCTCCTGCTCTGCTCTTCTCCACTCTCCTTCACTCTCCTCCCCCGTTCCCTCCCTCCCCGCGTCTCCCAGGAGCCCCCGAAGCTGTACCCACCAATCACGCCAGACCACCGCAGGCCGATCAAAGTGCTGTCCCTCTTTGATGGGATTGCCACAGGTACGATGCAGTTAAGGCCTCGAGTTGTACTATAGCCTTGTGACAATGTTGGCAACAGCTTGGTGGATTTACAGACATGTGCACAGACACGTGACGTCTGTGCATGCTTGTAGTGTACGATGTGGTATTTACCGCACTGCGCTACGAACTCGGTGACACGAGTTCGATTTATGCTCGCGAACGATTACAGTGGCGGATATTTGAACCAATCTTGGGTCTCCCCTAGGTCCACTTGGCCTTAAATAAGCAGCTGGTGCGGTGTGTAAACCTCAGCACTGGCGAGACAGAGGTGGCCGGACGCAGTGTTGGCCGCATACCCTCTCGTGCGCCGTGCCGACCTTCGTGGGTGCTCGCTAACAGCACTTTCCCCTACATTCTAGTAAGGGCGAAAAGGGGGGCATCTTCGCCTGCGTTCTTATACGCGGGTGCGTGTGGCAGGGCTGCTGGTGCTCAAGGAACTGGGGATCCGCGTGGAGCGCTACGTCGCCTCCGAGGTTTGCCAGGACTCCATCAACGTGGGGACCGTGCGTCACGCCGGAGACATCACCTACATCGGGGACATCCGCAACCTCACCTACAGCAACGTGCGGCGCCACACCGCCACCACGCCACCCACATCAACCCCGCTGCCACCGCCACGCAAACGCCTATTACATCACCATACCACCCACATACATTTCACCACCACGCCCCCTACACCACCACACACCGCGGGTTCTTGGTGTGTGCTCGCTCACCGAGGGTTCTTGGTGTGTGCTCGTATCCCCGTGTGCTCACGTCCGCAGCTGCAGAAGTGGGGCCCGTTCGACCTGGTGATCGGCGGCAGCCCTTGCAGCGACCTCTCCATCGTCAACCCCGCGCGCAAGGGCCTCTACGGTGAGACACCCTCGGCAGCACAACGTGGCGCAGCGCTGAATAGCCATGGTAGATGTAACGGGAAAAGGGGTGTCTTGTGTGTGTTGCGTGTGTGTGCGGAGCGGTAGTGCGCTGCGCTACCAACTCGGCGACCCAAGTTCGATTCCTGCTCCCAGCCAACGTCGGTGACGAGTATATTTGAACCAGTCCTGGGTCTCCCCTAGGTCAACTTGGCTTCAAATGGAGAATTAATAATAATAATTTACATTTATTCGTAAGGGGCCTTCCACTAATGTCTCAAGGCGCCCGGTGCGGCGTGTGAAAAACATCGCCACTGGGGAGACAAAGGAATGAACTTGGTCACCCACCCTCTTGTGTGCCATGCCAGCCTTCAGAGGTGCTCGCTATCAGCATTTGCCCCAACCGTCTGCTAAGGCTCTATTGGGGACCTTTGTCTTTTGAGCAGTAGTGTAACGTTGCACTACCAACCCGGCGACCTAAGTTCAATTCCCGCTCACAGCCAACACCAGTGACGACTATCTGAACCAGTTCTGGGTCTCCCCTAGGTCGACTCAGCCTCAAATTAGTACCTGGTGCGGTGTGTAAACATCATCACGCGGGAGACTAAGACGGCTGGCCGGGCGTAATCTTGGCTTCGTGTGCCGTGTCGGCCTTCGTAGGCGCTCGCTAACGGCGCTTGCCCCAAAACAGTCTGTTAAAATCTACACGGGCGGGGGGGGGATCTTTGTCTTTTGCGTGTCGGCGTGGCCGGCGTGGCTGACGCAGAGGGCACGGGGCGACTCTTCTTCGAGTTCTACCGGCTGATGAACGAGGCGAAGCCGCGCGAGGGCGAGGAGCGGATCTTCTTCTGGCTCTTCGAGAACGTCGCCGCCATGGGCAACAACGACAAGCGCGACATCTCCCGCTTCCTCGAGGTGCGTGCGGAGGCGGTGGTGGGGGGGTGGGGGGGGTGGCGACTGGAGTGCCCCTGCTGGAACATAATATCAGGAGAAGGAGGTCCCTGGAGCAAGCATCATTGAGAGCTAGGTCCTAACCCTAATGACTCCAAGCCTATGAACAAATCGCGGGGTTGAGCCTCAATTGTCCTCAGTCCAAAACAGACTGCAGATTGGAGGATAAGGGGCTACGTTGTCAGTAGAGGGTGGCAAAATCTCATTGTTGTACTGTACTATGGTTTAATACAACTATTTTATTTTACACGGTAAGGGCCACTGACCTGGCCACAATTGATAGCTCGATGAAGTGGCTTATCGCGTGAACATTTACAGCAGCCAAAAACTCTAAAAGCATGTTTCTAAATGTAGAGGGAAAAACCGCAGGACCCGGAGAAAATCCACACGACCACGGGGAGAGAGAAATGCCAACTCCAAATACAACGTCGTCAGGGTTGGGATCGAACCCACGTCCTCCTCCATACCAGGCGAGGTAGTTAACATCTCGCCAGCATCTATGCTCCCAGCGTTCGCCCGACCAGCACTGACCCAGCGTGGTGAAGTATGATAAAATTAGTCGCGCGACCCGTGGGATGCACGGGGACGCCCTCATCCAGCGGTGGAATGACGGAAAGGTGACTGTACGTCGTCATTACGTGCAGGGTGGATGCAGACGGTGACGACTGTGGTTGCTTCCGGTTTTGTTCTCAATCTGCTGCAGTGCAACCCAGTTATGATCGATGCCAAAGATATCTCAGCCGCCCATCGCGCCCGCTACTTCTGGGGGAATCTTCCGGGCATGAACAGGCAAGTGGTAAAAGGCCACCCCTTTGCCAGCGTCTGCCGGAGCACGCGTTGTTGTGGTGCATTGTGGGTAAATAAATGCAAAAGCAGAAATGAATTCTGTTTCTCAAAGCATAATCAGAAAATGTTATTTTGCCCATTTGGCAGTTGACTTTTGAGACCAGTGTGTTTAACAAGCCTGACTCTGCTGTTGAGACTCAGAAGGTCGAAAACGATTCAGCATTTACACCATTGGAACCTCCTTTGCCAGTAGCAAAATATTATAATTGGATTTTTACCCTTTTATCTGGCAACAAAACTGACACCTTTTTTTACAAGGAGTCATGTTTGCATTGACCGTAATACCTGCCGGTCAGGATGCAAACAAAAACATAACTCTGATAATGTATGCACTGTCCTTGAAATTGATTGGTCCACACCCGAGACAGCCTTCCTTAGAGCCTCGTCTCACATGGTGTTGGACCAGATGACGCCAAAAGGCGTCTGCTTAAACAAAAGCTCTCATGCAAACACATTCATCTCGAAAGCCACTAGGGTTAGGAATAAAGCGTATTTTTGTTAAAAGCTTGGCACTAAGCACTTTAGTGATGTCTCCATGACTTATCAAGGAATGGCGGCCGTTGTTGTTGTTGGTGCATGTGTGCAGGGTGTGAAATTCGTATGGTGTGTGCCGGTGGCCTCCATGCATGACTGCGTGCCTGACTGCGTTCATGCGTGCGTTACGTAGACCCCTGGCGGTCACTGCGGTGGACAAGCTGGAGCTGCAGGATTGCCTGGAGCACGGCCGCACGGCCAGGGTATGGCTACAACCCCCTGAGAGAGATGCACAGAGAGACGTAGAAACACCTCCGATTAGCACGGCTGGCTATGTACAGTGCGAAAGAAGTTCAACATACATACAGAGAGATGTAGCTACAGAGACAAGTAGATGCATACAGATAGACACAGATACATACAGAGAGACCTACATACATAGAGAGAGACATAGATAAAGAGAGAGAGAGGCAGATGGAGAGAAAGACAACAGAGACACGGAGAGAGCAAGACACATCATTTTTCATGAGGGTGGGGGGGATCCAAACAACTGGGCACCCGCCATTCACAGGCACATGTTGTGCGTGCGTGCTGGGTAAGGACTCCGTCTCGATCCTCTCCCCTGTCCGACCGTTGCCGTCCTCAGTTCAGCAAGATCCGGACCATCACCACACGCTCCAACTCCATCAAGCAGGGCAAGGACCAGCACTTCCCGGTGATGATGAACGGTCGGGAGGACATCCTGTGGAGCACCGAGATGGAGAGGTGAGAGTCCTGGCAAGACGCTGGGGCACTCGACGCTAGCCTGCACCGGGGCCCTCCGTCCAGCTCGGTCGTTGATGCCATCGCCAGATGGAGCCTTACCAAGCCGTCGTTTTTGTCCATCTAGGGCGTATCTTAACGGAGACGTTAACCCTGACCACAGGGTTCTTGTCATCCAAGTAAACGTGGAACGTTGGGCCAATGTTGGTTCGTTCAGGGGTTCCAACTGCATGCCGAGGCTGGCACAGCGTTGAATGTCTCTGGGGACGTGTTCTCGTAATTACAGGTTTCCCTCGCTTTACGCGGGTTCGGTTGTGTGTGATTTCACGCTGTGTATGCGGCTAACTTATTCCTACCCAAAATTCGCTCTATGCAGTTGCGGCTATGAGGTCGGACATGGTACAACATTGTCTGTATAATGTGTGTGCTGTGTGCGCTACTCGGCAGGCAGCTGTTGAACTTCTTTTGCACCGTACGTAGCCAACCGTGCTAATCGGAGGTGAGGGTTAAGGGTTAGCAGCTATCATCACCATTCTTAGGGCGCCACGGTGGCGAGATGTTAACTCCCTCGCCTAGTATGCAGGAGGTCGTGGGTTCGATCTCCAGCCTGATGCCACTATATGTGGAGTTTGCATGTTCTCCCTGTGGTTGCGTGGATTTTTCTCTGGGTCCTCTGGTTTTTTTTCCTCCACATTTAAGATCAAGCCTTTAGAATATTTGGCTGCTATAAATTTTCACGTGTTAAGCCACTTTGTTGAGCTACCAATTGTGGCCAGGTCGCTTCTGAAAAAGAGCTACATAGCTCAGTGGGCTATGCCTGGTTAAAATAATAAGCTTAAAAACACACAATAGCTAAAAAAATTACTTTCGTGACTGCAGGAATTAATATTCTTTGGTTCTTTCAGTAAAGTCACGTAGATAGAAGAAAAAGAATAATAAAAAATAATGTGAATAAAAATAATAAAATAAAATAATAAAAACTAAAAAAGCACTAATGTAGACTGTAGCCTGGTTCTTAATCGGAGTGAGTGTACTGGCAGTCTATAATGTAGACTGTAGCAATGGTTATTCAGCTGAGTAAGTGTAGTGGCAGTATATAATGTAAACTTATTCTTGGTTGTTTCGGTAAAAAAAACCCACGACTTTTCGATCACAACACAAGCGATCGTCTTCAGGAGGAAAGAGGGGAAAGGTCACCGAAGGCAACCGTTTATGAAGGTTTCAGAAATTGGCGTGGCACAAGCGCTCCGGCGACGCAACGAAGTGGTCGGAAGCATATGTGCCCCAGGGTCAGAGAGCACCAATGTGAAAAAACAGAACATGAAGTGCCACAAAACGTCTCGGTGTCAGAACGAAGTGGGCGGGGCATATGTGCCCTGGGGACAGATAACAAGAAAACGACACAAATCATGTCATGACTTGACCTGTGCTCCCTTGACAAGAAAACCCAAATCAAGTCATGACCCAAAGTGGTTGATGACATCTTTCCAATGATTGCTGAGTCTATAACCATCCTCTCGGTTGAAATTGTGTCTGTGTCTGTATATATGGATGGCTTCATGAACGAATCTGTGTTGATAGCCAGTGGGCTTGCAAAGTACCATTGTCTTAGATAATTAAATTTCGTGTGAGCCAGCCGCATTCAAATAATGATCAGCATTAGGCAGATTTGAAACACGCTAGGACCAAAACTTCTGCCGTGGCTGATCATTATTTTAATGCAGCTGGCTCACACGAAATAGATTTCTCTAGACGATGGTAGTTTGCAAGCCCACTGGCTTTCAACAAAGATTCGTTCATGTGCTCCCCAATTAAGAACCAGGCTATATTTTGATTTAAAGCTTTCGTGATTGCAGGGATTCATATTCTTGGTCCTTTCGGTAAAGTCACATAGAAGGGAAACAATAAAATAATAAAAATATAAAACAATAAAATTCTCACGACGTTGAAACGTGACTTTACCGAAAGAACCAGGCTACAGTCTACATTTGTGGTTTTAATTTAATTTTGTTATTTTTTATTCACTTTTTTTTAATCAACGTGACTTTACCGAAAGAACGATTAAACACAATAGCTTGTTTAATTCGTATTAATGATAAATTAATATTATTATGATGATTGAATTGCCGACCATTTGTAGACTGAACCGTTTGACCGGCGGTGGCGCCCGCTCACGCGTGCAGGATCTTCGGCTTCCCCGTGCACTACACGGACGTGTCCAACATGAGCCGCATCTCGCGCCAGCGGCTGCTGGGCCGCTCATGGAGCGTGCCCGTCATCCGCCACCTCTTCGCCCCGCTCAAGGACTACTTTGCCTGCACGTCTTGAGCGTCTCGAGCGGGCATCGCGCTCCATTCCGCCCCACGACGGCCCCCTTCACGGTTAACCCGGGCCGTTCACATGCGTGGTGTCGGGTGGGCGAGTGGAGGAAGGGGGGGGGGGGTTGGCCAGCCCGTCAAGGTTCTCCGTGGCCTCCGCGGCCACCACCGGCCTCCCGCTGCCGCTGCCCCCCCCACCCCCCCTCTCTCACCCACCCCACGCCGCCACCGTCCATCAGCCACCGACGCGCCGTATTGAGCGTGGTTCGGGGCCGCCCGTTTTTTGTCGAAGGGGAGACCAGGCCCCAGGTAGGCTTCGTGCAATAGCTGAGTTCGTTCGGCCGACGTGAGTTTGTGCAATCTGCATTAACGGAGGGCATGAGCCGAGTCTGAGAGGATTGCTCGGCAGGGTGGAATGGAATGGAGCTCAATTCCTGCTTAAACGTGACAGATTGTTGCGAAAGAAGGACATGTTCCATCGCACGGGTGGATTTGAAATTTTCTAAAGGAGGACAAAAAAATCGTAATTGCGAGGACCTTTAAAGAATACAAGTGTGGTGTTCCCCAGGGCCGGTACTAGATGAAGGGCATTTGGTGGGGCTCTGCACCACCAAATGCCACTTTGGCCCCCCAAGTTCACTCCCCTTAGCGGTGCATCACTGTTATGGTGTGGCTCCTCCACACAGCCGCTTTACTGAGCCTCCCCCACGTCTATCGGAGAGAAGTTGAAGCAGGCCCTGTCTCTTGCAGGTTAGGCCGTGTGTTGAGTATTTAGGTTTTTTTTTCAAGCTTTCGCCAACGCACTACTGGGGGGGGGGGGGAGCATCTTCAGGCGAGTTGAAGATACCCTGAGCAGTGTGCGGCTCAGCTTGCAAGCTTGTGGGACATCCTCGGGAGTTGAAGGGGGAACGGTTGAAGAAGCCAGCAGTAGTGCGTGGAGAAAGCTCGAGGGAAGAAACGCTCGCGACACGAACCTCACCTGCAAAGCCGTGCCCTGGATTATGTGTGGCGGCGAAAAGCAACGTCTGCGTCCTTTAAAAATAACCAATCGCTCAGAGTTTTATCGACAACTTACGAGTTGTCAGGACCGGTCTTGAGTCGATCGTCGCCGGTAACAATTATAAACACTAAATAAGCAATGACAGGGTTAATCATTAATTCGTTTCGTCATTAACATCATCAACACTACTGACATCGTCATGCTTACCTGAGCCACCTCCTGGCTGCAGTGCGTGCATTGATGGCGTCACGATGGCTTTGTTGGATGGTTGCTCGTTGATGTCAACCTGGCAGCAAATCGCCCGGTGGTGTCCTGGGCCTAATGACGTAATGCCCGACAGTAACAGCTCTTAAGGACAAAGAGATTTACGATCTCACCATAGCGACACCCATACTTAAGATTCGTGTTCCAATACGATATTTAGCATCGTATTACAATTGTAGCCTGCGGGATGTACGGTTAAAATGTTCTGTACGCCGGCCCCTCAGTCACACCTGGCCACAAGAGGCCAATTTATGAGCAGGGTGGAGGATGCTTCCATTGGCTGGTGTCCGTCTCGCGTTCGAAACATCACGACGACCGATCGATCCGCGATGACTTTTTTCGTCCTCCTTCAGCGTGATTTAAAAAAAAAATCCCCGTCTTTATATCCAGCTGAAAAAGTAAAAACAAACAACTGAAACGCTGACGCAGCGACGAAGTATAACGGAACATATATTTATAGGATTGTGGTGTAAATGGTGTGCGAAAATGGGCTTGATGGCAATATTTTATATTCTTACTTTAGTTGCAACAAGAAATTAACTAAAGGCAAAAAAAAATAGTGTTTTTATAGTTGAGTGATGGTGCAATACTGTCTGGGGCGATGGCAGTGTCCGTGGGTGCTGCCTAGGCCACTTTTTTTGAAGTGGCCTTTCCAAAAAGAAGAAATACCATCCACTCCACGCGCACATCCGACGAAAGCAGTGGAATGTCCGCCGTGGGTGAGGATGGAGGTCGCACTAAAACTGCCCTTTGGCTCGTATCACTTTATCGTGTCTCTTTATCTGCCCGCATCGCGTCTTGCAGAGGTCGTTGGCAAAATTTTGTTTTCTCGAAGTTTCACAATTTTTAAGAAAATATGATATTTTTTTTTCTCTCTTCCAACGCCGTGACTTTTTAAAACTTTCAAGCGATATTTGTTTCACCGCGAGTATTTCTCCTGAGCTAACATCCGCGGGAGGTTACCATCGGCGGTGGTAATTGTACACGACAAGAAAAAGGAGCCTGCAGTCTTGAACACCAGCACCTTGCCTGTGGTTTGTACACAAGCGTTGTTCTATTCAATTTCCATCATTATTAATTACCTTCACATTTCCAGTCTTTACGTCAGGCCTGCCCGGTGGCACCGCTCGCTCTGCTGGTAATTAAAACGACTTCGCGCGTTACCGGACGTTCACAACCCTGGAACGCAACGAGAGCTCGCTAGCTCGCTAGCTCGTTAGCTCGCTAGCTGCTGCTGCTGCTACTGCAGGACCGTGCCTTTGTTAGACGCTAGCATTGCTCGGCTGCCCCCGTCCTGATTGAAAAACAACAACAACAACAAAAACACCAAATCGAGTCGACATTTGCAGCAGAACACCCGGTATAGCATATTGCCATCCACCGCACCACAAGAGCGTCCCGCGATATCTCGCCTATCGTTTCGTACGGCAGACCGCCCCTACGATTCTCGTAGGCACCGTCGAGACGCCGACGCTGGCAGTTGTGGGGGCAACCTTTGGTTGCAACTACGACATCAACAACAATAGCTGCGTTAGAACTTCCAAAAATAAATAATCAGGTACAAAAAAATTTGATCGTTCTCTTAATGGGGGGGGGGGGGGAGTGGGGGAAGGGGGGTTAGGGGTGGTTTGGGGTCGTGGGGGGGAAATAGTATTGAGATAATTGCTTTGCTTGCACGTGTGTGTGTGTGTGGATGCGTGCGCGCGTGTGTGTGTATGTAGGGGTCATTGGGGCAGGCTGTTAAAAGGCTGTCGGTGGATTCTGCGGGGTGTTGAGTCACCAATGGAATGGGGCAGAACATTGAGTGTTTGTTGAGTAGGAGCGGTAGGGCGGTACCCTCCGGGTTCTCGTGTACGTATGCGTGGGACGTGCATTAAAGTGCCGTCCAGGCAATGGTACCCACACTGATTTCAAATGGTGCTCGAGTTTAGGTGGCTTTGGAAGATGTCGATTGCGACTTCGTAGCCGAACCTTTATGTTGATAATAGGCGATTACCCCTGTGCCGTGGGCTTAGCAGTGCATATATTTGTGACCGAGGTCATCCCGAGGACATTGACCATTTGTCAACCCTTCCAGATGATCGGCCAGGGGGGGGTGGCCAGACTGCGCCTCGTGACCCATGAGTGACTTGGTAGAGTCGGACCTTGCTTTACATCTTTTAAACGCAACTTCATATGAGACTGGGGGTGGGAAATAGAAATCTGTGGAAGAGGCAGCGGCCCCCGGGGCACTCCGCCCTTGACAGCAGGGCTAGACAAGAGTACTCCCAGGGCACTACCGCAGATTTCTATGAATTCATAACACCACAGCCAGCCAGCGAGAGCGATCCTGCGTGACCACTCCGCCAGAGAATTATTGTATAAAATATTGTGCATCGTGTCGCTCTCGGCCATTTGAAGATGTCGGTATGAGGCTCGTGGGGTCAGGAAGTTTAGCCACCCCCTGCAATAGAGTCGATTCATCGTAGCAAGAGCCAGAAGAGCCATTCCCTGACTCCAATGAGGCCCAGCTGTGTGGCCCGTTTAGTGCTGGCGGGCTTTTGTCTGACAAAGGTGGGCATTGATGAAAAATGACATTGTGGTCCGATCTCCAATTTTCTTGTTTAATCAGCCGAGCTGAGCATGGTAGTGCCCAGGCTGTTACATAATGTAATTGGTTACATCTCATTGTCTGCCTGCACATTGATTGACTTTCCAAGTCCACTTGTGCGGTTATGTAACTCGCATACCGAGCCAAGCCAATGTGTGACTGAAGTCCCAACTGCTTGGAGGTTTGCGGAGATTTAACAATTTTTGCCGGCGCCGCAAATTTAGATTTGATATACAGCGGCGATAGTGAATATTGGCCATTCGCCAGTCCACCCTCCATTTGTGTCCAGTGTCCATCCGTCGTCAGCATGGCATTTGGAAGGCATTTTTGCTCGATCTTCCGGGAGTCTCGGGAGTGGCTCTACGGAGTGACGACCCAGGCTATACTTGTTTGGTACGGGGCGCTACGGTGGCGAGGAGATGTTAACTACCTCGCCAGGTATGCAGGAGGTCGTGGGTTCGATCCAGACCCTGACGACTGCTGCTGTATATTTGGAGTTTGCATGTTCTCCCCGTGGTCGCGTGGATTTTTCTCCGGGTCCTCCGGTTTTTCCCTCCGCATTTAGAATCAGCACGCGTTTAGAGTATTTGGCCGCTACAAATTTCCACTTGATAAGCCACTTCGTCGAGCTATCATTTGTGGCCAGGTTGCTTCTGAAAATGAGGTATATAGTTCAGTGGGCCTTACCTGGTAAAATAAAAAAATAGTTTATAGTTTTATATATATAAAAAAATTGCTGGCCCAGATTTTTTGACTGCGCTAAGCATTTTTGGCACCCCCCCCCCCTCCTGTGTGTGTACACCTGTGTGTGTGTACACCTGTGTGTGTGTAGCTGGGCTACCCAGGTTTGCTCACTTTACTAATCAAAGTGGAGTATAAGTGAGGTTCATTAGCCCCCCACCCCTGTACCCATGTGGTATGCTGCACCATAAATTCCTCCCCCCCCCCCCCCGTGTGTTTTGCCAGTAAGAGCTCCCGCCCCTCGCCGCACAACGCCGCTTACGTGTACATTGACGTGCCGTGTGTCCCGTCCCATGTCCTCCGCGGGAATGGTCGCTTCCGTACGTCTCGGCAAGGGCTGCTTTGTTACTTCGCGGGGCGCTAAGTTCAGAGTGACGACGTCGGGGGCGTCTGGTGGGGGGGGGGTTGTTTTTGTGTTTGTTGTTGTTGCGGAAACCGATGTGCTCCTCCGTAGTGCTAGTCCAAAGAGAAATTTGGGAGAAATATTTAAATATTGCACACGACGACCGTTTCTTTTTTACTTTCCACTTTTGTGTCGTGATTTTTGGCGTCCACTTTTTTGTATGTTACCGCATCACGTCGGGCGAGTTCATGGTAGCGCAATCGCTCTTAGAGCGAGGCGTTTCGTTTCAAGCATGGCATTGGTTTCCGTCGGAAGTTTTTTTTTGTCCCAAATGTACAACCTCCTCACCCCACCCCCCACTGCAAGTTATATTTGAGCACCTTAAGCACTCTCTGAATATGCCTTCCGTAGTACTGCAGCTGTATTACTTTCGATTTGTAGAGTGGGAAGTCCACGTGTGATTATTTATAGGGACTTTCTGGAGAAACACCGGAGCTGTTTTACAACTGGCATTCTTAAACGAAATGCACAACGCAAAACAGTAATAAGAGCTCGTCTATGATGGTGCTAAAATATTCCGAGTGTTCTCTCTCCGTTGTTGTTGTTTTTTAAAATATAAATATATACACAGTACACATATATAAACACGTGTGTGGTCACGTCTTGTCCCCTGTGACCCTCGCACCCCAGTTTCCGTGCCGCCGTCACGTCGGGAACCAGGACGGCTCTCGATCACTTTGGGTTGCCACCTCTCCGGGGTACAGGCAGAGAGAGAGAGAGAAACTAAAAGAAAGCGGGCACATGAAGGCGAGATGAATATCTAGCGGATAATTCCCCATCCCCCCCCCCCCAATGTCAACCAATTTCAACCGTATAATGATTATTTAACAACGTGAAGTCACCACGCAGCACGATTTTTTTAACTTTGTATCATAAAAAATTCTGCCGTTGTTTTGCACGCGCTTGGAAAGCTGCCTGGGGCATTTTAATCGGGACGGGAAGACGTCAGCGCACCGGGCGTACGACAGAGTGCTACGTTTGTTATTTTGTCTTACGAATGACGATGCTGCGAATGCAATTCTCATGTTACTGCTTACAATATTTTACAGTATTCTCCCGACGATAAGATGCTTTAGAGAAGTAAGACTCACCCCCAAAACGTGTGCCCGGTGTCAGTTCAGTCAAACAATTAGTCTCATGCACGTCCCTCCCCCTCTCGCCGCAACTTCTGTTTTAACTTACAAAGGAAAAAAAAAGTTGTTCTTATAATCTGGGGAATACGGTATATATCATTATATTGTCTTGCGTGGTGTATTATTATTATGATTATGCAACTGACAATACCCAGGATTTTTTTGAACGTCCAGATTTCCCAGGACAACAGCTTCCACCGAATAACACACAAATAAAAGAGGACAATCCTGGAAAAATCCGGGACAGGTGGCAACCCAGGTGTCACCCCTGCCGGGGAATGGTAACGTTCCCAATCGGAACGAGCCACGCCTGCGCAGTCACACCAGCCTCTTAAAGTCATTATGCACTTCCTGTGCAGGGGTGATGGCCGGGAGATCCAACTGGGTGCAGCGACCAATTTTTGTACCGTAAATACTCCGCCCCCAACCCCGCCACGCAATCGACGCGTAACGTGCGACTTCCACCGCTGGTATGCAGAGTGAACATGTCTCCCCCTTAAGCGTCTTCTCGCACAAAATACTCCGTAGAACTTGAAAACTAGCATCACTGGCCAGAGGACCATAGTGTGCAGTAATCGTATATATATACACACGGTCAATTCCATTTATAATCACCGCAACGTGTTTTGTCCTCATGGAACCTAGTTTATTAGCGATCAGTGTTGCCAACTCGGCGATTTTGGCGCTCGATCCAGTCATTTTTTTTTGTTTTCCATGGCAACAACATTTTTGTTCGTCGAAATGAACGGCGGTAAAATGTGACGGTAACTCGGGACGTGGTGGTTTTAGTGGCGCAGTCCCTGGTTCGTGTTCAGGATCGTGTCTCAGTCTACCACGATGAACACTCGGACGCTCGTCTCGCAAACATTTCCGCCAACAACTTTAGACAGCCTGGTCGAGCGAAAATCGAGCGGCTTTAAACAAAACAAAATATACATGTCTTGTTCGGAGCACGTCTTGAAGGAGTTGGCGACACTGACTGTGCAGCAATCAGCGCGACACTCAAGCGTCGACACGCCTTGGTTAAACATCCCAAAGCGTCCATCGTCTGGCCTGGGTAAATCTTTCAGAGCCACCAACCTCACCCCACCAGGGTACAGTTGGCCATAACGCGATGTTTCCTTTTCCATTTGGCTTAAAGCATACGCTCCCATAGTGTAGTCCACGTGGTGTCTGCGTCCAGTAAAGGATGAGCGAGAGAGACTTCAGCTGTCGTAGGTTTCAAGTGTTTTTGACGGCGGTTCATCATTCGGTGGCAGCAGCGTTGACCAACGTACTGTTAAAAGGCTGCGTTGTCATTGTGGAGGTCGGTAATCCCCTCTAATTCGACGTCCTCTCCCGTGAAAAAAAAAACGCTTCTGTTCTCTGGTTGACGTGTGGAAGTTTTCAGCGTGTGGTACTTTTAATGCTGCAGTGGTCGGGTCCTGTTGATTTACATGCAAGTTATTTTTTTGAATTCGCAGTAAATAGTTGTTATATGAAGAAAGGGGGGAAAAAACCTTAAAAAAGTATATGGCTATATTATAAGATATATATTAACAAAAACGTACGCTTTTTTGCCGGAACTTATTAATTTGCACAGTTCTGCTCGGAACTAAACATGAGCTAAGTGTAGTGTGTTTTGTGCCATAATCAGATTTTTCAAGATAATCGATGATCCTTCCTGGGGCACCTGCCCAAGGGCCGTTGCATGCAGTGAGACTGCATGCCAGGTATCCCGTGCGTGGCTTCGGCACAAAGTTCCGGTAGGCAGAGGGGCCTCCCTGGCCGACGCTGCGGTTCCGTGAACCGTCAGAACATACCAGGCGCCGTCCCGGGTTCACACTTGGGACGTTCAAAGACTCCGTGACGCCGTCATTCGAAAACGAGGAGGCAACGCGTGCCGCCGGCTTCGCGGTCCAAATTTGCTGATTTTGAAGAGAGAACAAAAATCGCCTGCAAATGTATGAATTGGGTAAAAACCTGACGGCGACATTGCCCCCCCCCACCCACCCCTACTGGCAGCAGACTAATGCCACCGTGCAAGCTGGTGCTGCGTTCACTTTGTGCCACACAGGGTCAGCTGCCACTGGGGGTCCCCCCCCCCTTCGTCCCCTGGCAAGGCCGCCGCAGGTCACCTCGAGATGTACTGCGCGGGAGGTGCAGCGTCGATATCACGTGACGATGCTGATGATGGCGTGGAGAAAGCCTGATCTCTATTGCCGTGGGAATGCCTGGTGCAGATGTGCGTTTCGATTGGCAGCGTAAATCACTCCCCTGCCTCGGTGGCCCACCGCACAGTACGCAAGAGAACCGGTGCTGCCAACTCAGCGATTTTGTCGCTACGATTTAGCGACTTTTCGGGTTCCCCAAACAGAAAATTGTTTGCGAAAGCGACTGGCAACAGATCAAGCGACTTTATGAGACGAGGGCGTGCTGCAGACTCGTGAGGCCATTCCAGATTCGTGTCAAGGATCTTGTGTCAATTTACTGTGATGGTTAATATGGCACTTACATGAAATAAATAAGCAATGTCTACTTCACATAACCCGTCTCAACACATAATAAATATGGAACGTTTCTTACTCAACCCATCAACTGCACGGACTTGTGGGAGTTTTCAGCAGCCTTGTTACAAGACAAGCAAAAACTAGACGGGTTTCGACATGCAGTGTCTCATCAGCAGCAATCAGGCTTGCTCGAACCAATGCTGGTGAACTGACACTTTTGAAACTGGTCCAGAGTTTTCTCGTTTTAAAACAATGCTGATGAAATTCTGCAACCCCCAGAAGGCCGTGCGGCTGACATGGTTGTGTGAGAAATATCTTATTGTTATATATTTTTTACGTGGAGAGATGGATATGTAAAGGACACGATGCGTATTTATGTTGTTTTGCATATTCCCCGCAACGATTTTGGATTGAATAGTGAAACATTTTTTGACAACTTCAGAAGGTCTATTTAGCGACACTTCAAGACTTGTCGCGGTCCGCTCGGTGACTTTGTTTTGCTTGAAGGAGTTGGCACCACTGGAAGGAACCCCTCTGCCTACTAGCGCCTTGCATTGTGTTGCTTAGCAACAGACGTTTTGATTTTAATTAAAATGTTTTATTTTGCTCAAAAGGAAGATGAAATAAAAACTAATTGGCGTTGGACTGTGAGCATGTTGCGTTCGTTGATCATTTTATCATAACATTATTCCATAGCAAAACCAATGATTTGGTGAGATCGAGTTGGCAGTGGTGCACTAGCACAAAGATCAACACGTTCGCCAAAATGCCGCCTTAAAGAGACAAAGTATATCATTGTATTTGTGTATATTCTTGCGTGGGACAAGATGCTGATGCGAGCAAAGAGTGGGCTTCAGAGGAGAATTCGTGTAGTTTTGGCATTCCTCCATTTAAGGAGCGCAGACTACAGTGGTTTACTACACAGCACATGGTCCGTAGTTTGAGTTGCGTGGTCACAATCGCACTCCTTTAGTTTGCCTTCAGTGTCACGAAGGGGATGTGCGCATCGGTCTGTTGGCGTTCCAATGCGGTTGGCGGTTACAGCGGTGTCTTCGAGGAATGCCGAAGCCGGGAGGTGCAATGTTTGGATCTCGAACGAGGAGTGTTGAAGTATGCATTAGATGAAGCTCATGAGTTATCAAACCGAGTTGTAACGCTGTCATAATGTAATGTATGTTGAACTTCTTTCGCACCGTATGCAGCCAGCCGTGCTAATCATTAGTCAATGGCACAGCCAAACTTTTATCATCAGCAGTCATGGTCTATCAACTGTTGGATAAAGGTCGTGCGATGCCTTTGCCATTTCTCATGATCCCGTGATGCCACGATCCATCTCACTCCTGCACATGAACAGATTGAATTGCTCCATCACCGTAGTGGTCGCCCTCTGGAGCATGCTTGGCGACCTGGAAACTATTGAGGTACCCGGCACACCACGTCGAGTATATTTCTTGCTGTGGCTGTAGCTGCAAGTCACGAGTGCCTACTTTTTTCCCAGCAGGGAACCGGAATGTATTCAGCGAAAACTTAAGCCCTGGCACAAACCATCACACCTCTACAAATGAGTACTGACATTGCACACGAAAATCACGGAGTGGCTGATTCCAAGTCCTCCTTCAATAGCGTCCTTAGCTCAGACCCATACTGGAGCAGGGACAACACGCAGGCCTAATCTAGTTGTGGGGTAAATGTGTTGTTGCTGCAGCTGTCTCCAAGTCCTTGTCAAGTCGATTAATAAACGATGCAGCCAGACTGATACACCTACCCCAGTAAACAAGGTATCAAAACGTTTTTTTTTATCAGGTAAGGCCCACTGAGCTATATAACTCTTTTTCAGAAGCGATCTGGCCACAAATGATAGCTCAACGAAGTGTCTTATCGGTTGTAAAATTCCTAACAACCAAATACTCAAAATGCATATTTTTAAATGTGGAGGGGAAAAAAAACGGAGATCCCGGAGATAAAACCACGTGACCACAGAGAGGACATGCAAACTCCAAATATACAGCAGGCGTCAGGGTCGAACCCACGAACTCCTGTATACCAGGCGAGGTAGTTAACATCTCACCACCGTGGCGCCTGAATGCAATGTTGGGCCAACGTTACGCCCAACGGTTGAAACCATTGGGCTAACGTTGGTTCAACGTTTCATGTTTACTGGGTAAGCACGTCTGGCTGCTATGGTCCGGACACAGAGCCCAGACCTTCAGTTTCCATTGCCTCTGGTGGCGCCTCTGCGGAATGGAGCTCCACTGGCTGGCTAGCAGGTGAATAAGGTGAGGTCCCGACCAGGTGAGTTCTTTATTAAACCTCAGACGTGCGCGTGTACAACAACACATATATTTTAAGACAGTTGCCGAGCGAAGACCGAAAAGGCCAACACGCCCGGCGACCAGCAACGAACAGCACTATCAGCGATGTAAGAAATAGCTGGAGAGGTCAAGGCTCAAAGAGCTAAACAGTTCTAAGACGTTGGGCAAAAGAGATGATGGAAGGACATTCTTAATGTGGAGAAGGGCGTCCAAAGAAGCGGGAGGAGTGTTGTTACCTGCAGTGTGGTGAGTGGGTTATGGGAGAGAGTAAATGAGCGTGTGAGTGAATGGGCGAGTGAGTGAATGCATTTATTTTGTTTAACCAGATGAGAAGGCAAGAGGCCAGACAGAATTAGGACGCTGTTTTTCCAACAGCTCTGTTTCATTACCTGAGGACGGCTGCAAGCGTTGTGGCCGAAACGTCGTGAGAATTTGTATTATATGTTTTATTTTTATTATTTTATTATTTCCCTTCTAGGTGACTTTACCGAAAGAACCAAGAATAAGAATTAGTCCCATTTGCAAGCGTGACCTGGGGCATGTCTACCAGCAGGGGGTGATCATTGCCGCTGCTGCTGCTGTACAATCCCAATTGTCGAATGTGCGAGTCAGGTTCGAATTTTACAACATTGGACCCAAATAATATTACTAATAATACGAATGACACGATAACACACACGAGCCACGTTTAAATGCCTCGACCAAAACGTGGCATCGCTCATGCGCTTTGACGTTTGCTTTTCACAGCGGTTGCTTGACGTGGCAAGTTCATCGCGACGTTTCGACGCCGTCCCCTCTCCTGCCGCGGATTCTCGCTCACTGGCGCCGCCCGATGGTGCGGCTTCCACTACTGCATTGGCAAAGAGTGGTGGCATCTTGTGATGATACAATGTGGAAACAAAATAAGTAATATATTTTAAAAAAAATTTAACACGCTTTTATTAAATGTACTAGTAATGGAAGAACTCCACGACTCCAGGAAGTGCCCCGAAGCTTGCCATAACGTAAGGGGGCCGTGGCCAATTACAGCCAACGTGAGTTGAGCGTGGGCAATTAGACCCAAGCCAAAACATAACATTAAAAAATAATGTTTAAAAATATATATTACATTTTCTATGATAGAATATAGTATTGTCATCAGTATGACATAAGTATGCCAAGTTTGCAGTCGATACCACATTGGGAAGTGGGTTAAAATTGAGTTACAAGATTTGAGGATACAACAACGACAACATGAACAACAACAGACAGAGTAAGTTAAATGAAAGCGTGTAAAAAACGGACTGCCAGGGAAATCACCCGATCACGATCCACAATGCCATATACCGGCAGAGACACGCCCACCCCCCCTTCAATATATACGGGGGGGTCAAATCTCTGATCGGTCATTTCGTCGGGTGCCCGATGTTATCGTATTACAACGCATACGCACATTTAACAACAACAGCAGCAACAACAAAAACCCTCCGCACGTTCGTCTATGATAACACGTTTCTCCAAATTCTTAACAAACATGCCCCGTTGGTTAGATTTAAAACTAAAGGCAACCGCCCATCATGGTATGATCCTTTGATTACAAAGCTCATGAAAGCTAGGGACAAGGCTTGGGCATGTGCTCAGAAAAGTAATTTGGTAAATGACTGGCTAGAATACAGGATTTTAAGGAATAGATGCGTAAAAAAATACGGCATGCAAAAAAATGCCTACTTTTCCTCCACTCTCCTGGAATTACATGGAAATGCCAGGATTTTTTGGAAAACAATCAAATCTATCGAAAAGGCATCCAAAACAGACAATCTGCCCGTTGAGCTTAACCGAAATGGGGAATATTTTTCAGATCCCAAAAAATATAGTTGACAAATTTAACCTTCATTTTTCTGAAGCTGGTAATCTTTTTGATAATGTATTGGGAGTCACCACTGCTCATGCAAATTCCTACACCCCTGTCCAAACATTAAACGAATTTAGTTTCCAGCCAATCCACGAAAGTAATGTTCTGAAACAACTGTCCTACCTCAAAGGGTCCTCCTCTACCGGAGCAGATAGTTTTCCCGTCTTTGCTCTACTAACTGTTGGTCACCTAATATACAAACCTATAGCCCATATTTTCAACCTGTCCATCAAAGAAGCATCAGTTCCTCTAGAATGGAAACATTCCTATGTCCGTCCACTTCACAAAGGGGGCCCTAAAGATGATCCCAATAACTACCGACCTATCTCAATTTTGTCCCCATTGATGAAAATGTTTGAAAAATTATTGAACTACCAAATTAGCAGTTTCCTGTCCACCAACAATCTACTACATCTAAAACAATCTGGGTTCCGAAAAAAATACAGCACCACATCTGCTGCATTAGACTCTCTGAATCAAATTTACAATAGCCTTGACATTAAGCAGTACTGTGCCTGCTTTTTCTTGACCTGTCCAAAGCTTTTGATACAGTAGACCACAACACCCTGCTTAGTAAACTAAGTTGCCTCGGTTTTTCGGAAAACACAGTACAATGGTTAAAAAATTACCTCTTTTCTCGCACCCAAACTGTATTCACAGATGGTTGGAGGTCAAACAGTGTTAAGATAACAAAAGGGGTTCCACAGGGTTCCATCCTCGGCCCCCTCTTGTTCTCTCTTTATGTCAATGACTTGGGCACTGACCTGGATCATTCCAGGGTACATCTTTTTGCAGATGACACGATACTGATTTCTGCTGGCCGCTCTCTGGATAACGTGATTGCTAAGCTCCAGGGTGATTTCAACAAACTACAACATCAGCTAGTTTCTCTTAAACTAGTCCTGAATACCTCCAAAACCAAGGTGCTATGCTTCTCACCAGGACTAAAGCAGGAAGTTATTTTTCCCCAATTACATTCCTTGAATAATGATCAAATAGAGCAAGTCAAGATCTATAAGTATCCTGGGGTCATCCTGGATTAAAAACTGAATTTTGAAGATCACATTGATTATATTGGTAAAAAGACAAAAATAAAAATTTGTTTTCTGTATCGACACAAGCACTGCTTCCCCCCAATGTTCCGTTTGGAATTAATAAAAGCTACCATACTGCCTCTACTTGACTACTGTGACATCGTGTATACTTCAGCCCCAAGTACTGTACTGAAGAAGCTTGATTCCATCTATCACTCGGCCTTAAGATTTGCATTGAACTGCCCATATAGGACTCACCACTGTGATCTCTACATTGGGTGAAACTTAACATCTCTTAATGTTCGACGGCTTGTGCACCAGATTTTATTTATTCACGATGTACTTACAAAAAAATCCGCAGACTACCTACTGGATCTCTTCTCTGTTTCAAAGAACAAATTTGACCTCAGGTCTTCACTCATTTACCAGCTTCACATTCCCTATTGCCGTACAAAAACCGGAGGAAGGGCCTTTGCTATTGATACCCCCAGGGTCTGGAATGCTATTGCCAAAAAACTGCAACTTGAATCACTACCTATGAGATCTTCACTCAAAACTGCTCTAGAGGAGTTGTACACCCCTAGCTGCCACTGCTATTCAGTGGCCTATAATATGGCTCTAGGGTTTGGTGTTATAATTTATTAATGTAGTTTATTGTTAAAAATTCGGTCACAGTCCCTATGATCACTGTTACATTGCATTTATGGCTTTTATTTTGGTGATTTCGAAAACGTTTTTTTGGTTTGGCCATGTGTTTTGTTTATTGTAGTACAGAGTTAGACTGATGGCCTAAATCTTAGTTGTCTTGTGGTTGTTGTTTGACTTGCATCCCACTGGGATTTTTGCACACAGCGTTGGTGTACGGTGCTATTTCAGGAATATTTTGATGTTTTTTTCCTGGATTTTCTGTTTGCACAGTCACATAGTCACTTTAAGATGTTTTCTTGTTCATGTTTTTGTTTTTTGTTTGTTGCGGTTGCACCCGATTCAAGAGCCAAATGGCTCACAAGGCTATACCAAATAAATGGAACTATGAACAAGACTGTGGCCTTCAAAGGACAAAAAATATATAAAATAGTCGAAGTTTCTGGCAATTACCCTTTTTTATAGGACATCAATGAAGAAGGGGGGGGGGGCGATGAAGAACGGTCATTATGCACAACGTCACGTTTCATTATACGTGCGTCCTATAATACGGAATACAAGGTGATACAGTATTAAGATATTTTCTACAGCATATTATGAATTCAACAGCTGGACATAACGTAGCAAGCACATTATCGCAACATGAGCGTGCAGTTGCAGTTGATTACAAACGTTGGTTCAGCTGCACTTAAAGCAGCATCAGTGTAGCTGCACTTTAATATATCTTCTGCACATTATTCCATCTTAGGTACAGGGGGCCGTCCATGAATGACGTCACGCACCTGGGGCGGGGGGGGTCAGACATTTGTGACGATGTGACGAGGGGGGGGTGATAAATGTGACGTCACATCAAAATGCGCAACTTTAAATAAATATAAACACGTTCTACTTTATTAAATAGACTTTGTAATCAATGTTTTCTCCTACAACATCAGAGTGCAGCGCCACATTAGATACGCACTACAATGACAATAGTTTAAAGCGATTTGAAGCACGTTTTATATTTTGGGGGAGGGAGGCAGAGTTTTGTGACGTCATATTTGAGGAGGGGTCTGACTTTTTGTGACGCCGTGTGACGAAGGGGGGGGGGGGTCAAAATCGTCCAAAATCGCGTGACGTCATGTATGGACGGCTCCCAGCTGCATCCGATTGCAGATGCACACTGCACTGCAGTCGTACTTGGAGCAAACACGAATCCCTGGAGAGGGCAACACAACGTCTGCACTGTGCAGCCTCGTGGTGGCTGTTCTAAGGGTGGCTAGGAGATGTTAACGACCTCGCCCGGTATACAGGAGGTCGTGGGTTCGATTCCAACCCTGACGCCTGCTGCTGTATATTTGGAGTTTGCGTGTCTCTCTCTCCGTGGTGAGATGTTAACTACCTCGCCAGGTATACAGGAGGTCGTGGGTTCGATTCCAACCCTGACGCCTGCTGCTGTATATTTGGAGTTTGCGTGTCTCTCTCTCCGTGGTGAGATGTTAACTACCTCGCCAGGTATACAGGAGGTCGTGGGTTCGATCTCGACCCTGACGCCTGCTGTATATTTGGAGTTTGCGTGTCTCTCTCTCCGTGGTGAGATGTTAACTACTTCGCCAGGTATACAGGAGGTCGTGGGTTCGATTCTGACCCTGACGCCTGCTGCTGTATATTTGGAGTTTGCGTGTCTCTCTCTCCGTGGTGAGATGTTAACTACTTCGCCAGGTATACAGGAGGTCGTGGGTTCGATCTCGACCCTGACGCCTGCTGTATATTTGGAGTTTGCGTGTCTCTCTCTCCGTGGTGAGATGTTAACTACTTCGCCAGGTATACAGGAGGTCGTGGGTTCGATTCTGACCTTGACGCCTGCTGCTGTATATTTGGAGTTTGCGTGTCTCTCTCTGCGTGGTGAGATGTTAACTACTTCGCCAGGTATACAGGAGGTCGTGGGTTCGATCTCGACCCTGACGCCTGCTGTATATTTGGAGTTTGCGTGTCTCTCTCTCCGTGGTGAGATGTTAACTACTTCGCCTGGTATACTGGAGGTCGTGGGTTCGATCTCGACCCTGACGCCTGCTGCTGTATATTTGGAGTTTGCGTGTCTCTCTCTCCGTGGTGAGATGTTAACTACTTCGCCTGGTATACTGGAGGTCGTGGGTTCGATCTCGACCCTGACGCCTGCTGCTGTATATTTGGAGTTTGCATCTCTCTCGTTCCCCGCGGTCGCACGGATTTGTCCTCCGGGTTTTCCGGTCTTCCCCTCCACATTTAGAAACAACACCCGTTTAGAGGATTCTTGGTTGCTGTACATTCCCATGTGATGATAAACCAGTTCGTCGAGCTAACGTTTGTGGCCAGGTCGCTTCTGAAAAAGAGCTGTATAGCTCAGTGGGCCTTACCTTGGTAAAATAAAAAAGCTTATAGTTTGAACTTTGTAAGCAAACATCTCGAGCAAATGCATCGGTTGACTTTAACCGATGCATATTCTCGCATGTCAGAATATGTATCGCCATCTTTATTTAGACTGGAGGAATCCGATGAGCTATGAAGCTCTTTTTTACAGATGCCCAGTATTGGCGGGTCAACAATGTAAATCACGCGAAAGTATTAATAGAGCTGTCATAGAAACGCTGACCTTTGTTATAGCCACAGCGAGCTGCTATTGCATAATCACTGCCCCATTCAGCTCACCTATTGCAGAACCAGTTTTGGGGGATTTAAACTTTTTTTTTTAACTGGAAAATCAGGTCTCATGGTTGAGTATCACTGCAGTGTTGTGATGTATGTATGGTGATGTAAGGGGTGTGCAAAATAAGCATGAAGAGGCGCGTGCTTGGAATTGTATCGAGAGACAGAAAGAGGACACACCACATTGTACCCGTGGCCTCACCACGGGAAGGGAAGTACAGCCAAGGATACAATGTATGGGAAGCAGAAAGGGAAAAAAAGAAGAGAACGATCGGGAAATAAGAGGAAAAGGAACGGAAAAATGGAAGCCAAGAGTCAGGAGGGATGAGGATAGGGAGGAAGAGGCTGCATTGGGCCTCGTCGCTGCTGCACGGAGGGGCGTCTGTTTTCACAGCGGGCGGGGAGAGGGGAGCGATTCAGAGTGGGCTTGGCCACATTGAAGTCGCGTGATTTATGGGGGGTTTGAGCTGATTTAGATATTTAGATGGTTCCATGTAGGACCCTAGATATAGGTTGAGGGCGAGGCTAGCTGAGTAGTGGGCGTGGTGGGGCGTGGCCAATGCAAAGTGAACGAGGCAGGCAGAGACTGGTGCTGTCAGCTCAGCTACCAGAAATATAATAATTAAAATGGAAAATGCGCATTCCATCCTAGGACTCCCCAATGCAACCAGGGCAACCGATCAAACTAAAGAGGGAAGGCCACTTTAAAGAGATGGGTTTTCAAAGTAGACAAATATATCTACCGACTCTTATTGCCTGATTTCAAGTGGCAAAAAAAAACCCTAAACAAATTCCTTAATAACACTGCCTTAAAATGTAAAATATATAATAGGTGACGTTTTGGGCAAACACGTGAAGATGGACCATTGCCCGAAACGTTACCTTTTTATCCAGGGGAAATTCATATTAAAGTTCACTAACATTTCATTGTACGTGGAACAATTTGTGATGTGTGAGTTGGACCGTGGAAATGTGTATTGTTTCATGTTCCCATGGATGACTTCCTGGAATCTGTTTGTTGTTTTGCCATCGCATGAACTTTACCATGGTAATGGTAACTGTTGAGCGGGGTCCCGTATTTTATGTGGAGCGCTCTTGCCAATAACACACCCGTTTTGAGTTTGCTCTTTGTGTTTGTGCACCACTGCCAATGCGGTAATGTGTTTCATTTTTACTCGACCAGAAATGCGGTGCCCAGTAAACGTGGACCGTTGGGCGTACTTTGGCCCAACGGTTCGAGCAACGTGCCATTACCATTGGCCCAACGTTGCATACGTTTACTGGGTGACTTTATCTCTATGATTGGGAGGGATTGATTCTACCATGTAGTACCGGCATATCACTGCCATACAGCACCACATCTTGTACACAGTAATTGAAAAGGACCGCCAATGAGGAATTATACTTGCATAACCTAACATTTATCAGCTACGCTTTGATTACACATCCGACGTAGCGTGTGATTTAGCCGGTTGCGCTGCAGGGTTACCCCATGGCATCACCTTTATGGTGATTCAGGGGTTTCTTTCATGATTCATGATTCATGTTGCAGCGCTCGTTTGGTTTGGCAGCAATTAATAATTGCACCTTTGAAACGCGCCGCGCTCGAATAGAGAACGACTCACGTGTCGTGGCGTACAGCATTGCCATACCTGTCAACCCATTATCAGTACCCTACCTTATTACAGACCAATTCAGATCTTATTGGTCGCCCTTATAAATCTCAACGTTCATCCTACAAAGTCCCATCACAAGGGAGAAACACAAGGAAATAGACAAAACATAGTTTTTTACTCAAGTTCCCTGCACAGGAATGGGGGTAAACCGTACGGTTTGACAGGTATGCATCGCGTACACATTACATCGTTTGGGTCCCGCTTCAAAGTGGCAGGAACCCTCATGTGTTCGCGTGCTTTAAGCAGCAACTCACCCCTGATGTAGGGCAACATTCATGCGGAGGGGTGGACCACTCGAGTTACATCGAGGTGTCCACACGAATAATGAATGATGATGATGATAGCAACCGTGATGTTAACGCTGCTGCTTCTATAAATCTCGACAGGTCCTGCAAACACGACTCGTGAAAGAAAAAAAATATTGAGACCCCGAGAAGCAAGGACCTCCTTTGCTATGACCCCCCTTGAACCCCGCTAAAATATTGACCCCCCTTGAACCCCGCTAAAATATTGACCCCCCTTGAACCCCGCTAAAATATTGACCCCCCTTGAACCCCGCTAAAATATTGACCCCCCTTGAACCCCGCTAAAATATTGACCCCCCTTGAACCCCGCTAAAATATTGACCCCCCTTGAACTCCGCTAAAATATTCGAGGTACTCCGGACAGTTCCCGTGTGTCACGCCCGGCGAGACCACTCCACGCACGATCGATCAATGGGCTCTCACCAGAGACCCCTTGTAACCCTGTCAGACCCTGCTGGGACCCCGTTGGGATCCCCGTTGGGAGGCATCAGAACCCCCGCAGGAACCGTCTAAGAAGACCCCGGGCCGACCCCGTGTGAGTGCCGCGCCCGCGAGGGAGGGAGGGCACGACGAGGGCGGAGCTGATGAACCCCGTGAGCCCCTGTGGACCCCCATTGGGGAACCCTGTAAGACCCCCGTGGAACCCCGTGAGACGCCATTGGGGATCCCCATTAGAACCCAGTTGAGACCCGTGTAGGATCCCGAGTCCACCCCGTGTGTCACTCACGCCAGTGAGGCAGGACGGGGCGGAGCTGATGAACCCCGTGAGACCCCTGTGGACCCCCATTGGAACCCCGTGAGACCCCGTCGGGAATCCGTCGGGACCGCGTGGGACCCCGGCGCGTGTGTCCACGCCCGCGAGGGAGGGCACGACGAGGGCGGAGCCCGGGAGCAGCGGCAGGAGGAGGCGGAGGGATGGGGCGAGGCGGAGGGGAGGGGGTGGAGGCGGCGGGAGGCGGAGGCGGGAGGCAGAGGGAGGCGGAGGGGAGGGAGGGGGGTGAGGCGGTGGGAGGCGGTGGGAGGGGGAGGAGGCGGTGGGGGCGAGGCGGAGGGGAGGGGGCGGAGGCAGAGGGAGGCAGGGGGCGAGGTGGAGGGAGGGGGAGGAGGGGGAGGGAAGCGGAGGGAGGGGGCGAGGCGGTGGGGGCGAGGTGGAGGGAGGGGGCGGAGGCGGAAAAGCGCGGCCTCTATGGCGGCGCGGGGAGCGGACGCTTCGGCCTCGTCTCCGCGGCTCGAGGGCCACAGGGGCCGCTCCCGCAGCGACACCCCGTCCCCAGGGAGGTCAAGGGCCCGGACCGGTGAGGAGTGTACAGCAGCAGCAGCAGGAGGCAGGGAGAGAGAGAGAGAGAGATTGTTGTTGGTGGTGGTGGTTGGTGGTGGTGGTGGGAGTTGGTGATGGCGAGCGCCGTTGCGGACGCCGCTGCTGCGATGGGGCCGGCGGGGTTCTTGTCCACAGCTGCCCACGGTGTTTGTGGGGTGGGGACGGGGGAGCTGTGTGTGGCTGCCACCACCCCCTGCCTCGAGGGGGCTGCTGTGTCGGGGTTTCTTTTTAAAGAGTTAAGCCCGCGATGTCGATGTTGAGACCTCGACCTCCGTGTTCTAGCAACCGCCTCGCCGTTCCCGAACTTTCCCTCCGAGTTTCGTTCGCTGCCCCTTGACGTACAGGGCTGGTGGTGGAGGGGAGGGGGGCTGCCCCCCGTGTTCCTTTAGCTGCCCCCCCCGTGTTCCTTTAGCTGCCCCCCGTGTTCCTTTAGCTGCCCCCCGTGTTCCTTTAGCTGCCCTCTACACAGAGCGGACGCCTCTCCACTCGTCTGGTTGCTCACGCGTTTCTGGGTTAGTCGTGTCCGTGTGCTACCCCGCGGTGATTCTAGAGCTGCCCTCTGTGTTATTAGCTGCCCACTGTGTTATTAGCTGCCCTCTGTGTTATTAGCTGCCCTCTGTGTTATTAGCTGCCCTCTGTGTTATTAGCTGCCCTCTGTGTTATTAGCTGCCCTCTGTGTTATTAGCTGCCCACTGTGTTATTAGCTGCCCTCTGTGTTATTAGCTGCCCTCTGTGTTATTAGCTGCCCTCTGTGTTATTAGCTGCCCTCTGTGTTATTAGCTGCCCTCTGTGTTATTAGCTGCCCACTGTGTTATTAGCTGCCCTCTGTGTTATTAGCTGCCCTCTGTGTTATTAGCTGCCCTCTGTGTTATTAGCTGCCCTCTGAGTAAAGTGGACGTCTCTGCTGTTGTGTAGCTGCCCCCGCCATGTGTTGTCCAGCTGCCCCTCTGTGTTAAGGCATGGGTGTCGCTGCCCTCTGTGTTCAGGCATAGGTGAAGCTGCCCCTCTGTTCAGGCATGAGTCTAGCTGCCCTCTGTGTTCAGGTATAGGTGAAGCTGCCCTCTGTGTTCAGGTATAGGTGAAGCTGCCCTCTGTGTTCAGGTATAGGTGTAGCTGCCCTCTGTGTTCAAGCATGGGTGTAGCTTCCTCTCTGTGTTCAGGCATAGGTGAAGCTGCCCTCTGTGTTCAGGCATTAGTGTAGCTGCCCTCTGTGTTCAGGTATAGGTGAAGCTGCCCCTCTGTTCAGGCATGAGTCTAGCTGCCCTCTGTGTTCAGGTATAGGTGAAGCTGCCCTCTGTGTTCAGGTATAGGTGAAGCTGCCCTCTGTGTTCAGGTATAGGTGAAGCTGCCACTCTGTTCAGGCATGGGTGTAGCTTCCTCTCTGTGTTCAGGTATAGGTGAAGCTGCCCTCTGTGTTCAGGTATAGGTGTAGCTGCCCTCTGTGTTCAAGCATGGGTGTAGCTTCTTCTCTGTGTTCAGGCATGAGTCTAGCTGCCCTCTGTGTTCAGGCATTAGTGTAGCTGCGCTCTGTGTTCAGGTATAGGTGAAGCTGCCCCTCTGTTCAGGCATGAGTCTAGCTGCCCTCTGTGTTCAGGCATAAGTGAAGCTGCCCCCTCTGTGTTCAGGCCTGGGTGTCGCTGCCCCCCTGGGGTTTCAGCTGCTTCTGTTGATGCTGCCCTTGGTTGTCTCGCTGCCCAGGCACTCGGGGCTATTGCTGCTGCTGCTGCTGCTGTTGTTTGTAACTAGAGGAGCGAGCCTCTGGGACGCTGTTCGCTCACTAGTCGCGGTGGCATTCGGTTCCGCATTGTTAGCCACGGACGAATGCGTGAAGTTGTGAGACTGTGTGTGTGTGTGTCATGTGTCACCGGTGTGCGTCATGTGTGTGCCTTGTGTGTGGGTTGTTATTGGTGTGCGTCATGTGTGTGCCTTGTGTGTGGGTTGTTATTGGTGTGCGTCGTGTGTGATTTGTACACGATGAGTGTGTGTCATGTGAATGGAGTGTCGCCATATGTGGGTTGTGTGTGTGTGTGTGTGGTTTGTACAGTATTAGCCTGCGTCATGTATTGGTGTGTGTCATGTGTGTGCTTGGTATATAAGTGTATGTACCTTGAGAGAGTATATTCTGTTAGTGTGTGTGTGTATGTGTTTTTGTACCGTACAGCTGTATCTTGTCTGAGTAGGTGCCTGGTCTGATGTATCATGTAGTAGTAGAGTCGTGCGTATTGGATGTGTCCCGTATCAGTGCGTTATTGCGTGGCTTTAATGAAAGCAGATGGGCACATTGTGGTTATTAGAGGTTTTTTGGCGGGGTGTTAGATCGCGTAAATATATAAATGTGTCGTTAAACCCGCCACCACCCGACACAGCCAATTAGTAAGGGGTTGTCACGTAAACAGAAGACTACAATTCATTACTAGTCCAGCACACCAGTAAATCAATTTGTGTACGACGTTTCGCCAGTAATTACAACTAGCATCATCAGGCGACAGCCAGAACACAACATTTACAAATGGTAAATTGTAAATGTTTTGGATTTACTCTCCAACACACCGGTGTGCTGTACTAGTAACGAATTGGCACGTTCTGTTTACGTGACAAACCTTACTAATTGGCCGTGTCGGGTGGTGGCGGGTTTAACAACACATTTATATATTTACGCGATCTAACCCCCCCAAAAAAAACCTGTATTATGGATAATATTAATCGCAAAAGCCTACGTGTTAAACTGTGGTTATTAGACCCGCATTAATCATCAGGGCGGCCACTGGGGTTCGAACCGTGAAACCTCTGAAAACCAAGTGGTGAACGCGCTACCGGCTTGGCCATGATGCCCCTTGTAAATGAATGCCCTGTGAGTGTTTGCGCGCTATGTGTGGGGAGCGGTAGTGTAGCGGGTACCACGCTGCGCTATGAATACGGCTACCCGAGTTCGATCGCTCACAGGCACCAACACCAGTGACGACTATCTGAACCGGTCCTGGGCCTCCCCTAGGTCGACTCAGCCTCAAATGAGTACCTGGTGCGGTGTGTAAAAAAACATCGCCACTGGGGAGACAAAGGCGGTCGGGCGTGGTGTTGCCCACCCACCGCCTCGTGTAAGCCGTGCCGGCCTTCATAGGTGCTCGCTAACAGCACTTGCCCCAACAGTCTGTAAAGGCTTTGTCTTTGTGCGCCATGTGTGTGTATGCTGGAAGCGTCCTTGCGTTGAATAATGTGGCATGCTGTGTGTATCGCGTCTGTGCTTATGTCCACATTTCACGCCTTGCGCGTGCACCCAACACATGGTCAGATGTAACACACACACGCACGCTGTATTTGTGCGTCGGTGGCGTCATCGGGTTTGTTTAGACATTTATGCTCGTGTGTTTGTCCGGCTATCGCTTTCCACAGCCAACAGTGACGGCACATATGTCCGATTTGTTAGTACAAGTGAATGTGACACCAGGGAAGTTTTGCACGTGTGTGTGGCTGTGTTATAACGAGGGTTGCCACTCGGTATGTATGAATGCTGAACTTCTTTCGCACCGTGCGTAGCCAACCGTGCCAATCGGAGGTGTTTGTCTTGGTTTTTCCAGGATCGTCCTCAATTTAAGGTAGATGTCTAAGGAAATCTGCAAGTCTTCCTGGGCCATTAAGGCCTCTTTTTCTTGGCCACGGCCCGATTGGGCTCGGCTCAGGCTCAAGTCAGCCGGCTCAAAGCGCATGTTCAACTTGTGCCGTCTCTTGAGCATGATCCCAACCATGAGCCGAGTCTGAGCCAAGCCATGACTGAGCAACCAACTCCTGCCACGTGCAGGGGCCGGCTACCAAATTAACAAGAAGATAAAAAAAAAATTCGAATTCGGTTAACAAAAAAAAACCCTCAATATATCAAGAGCCGCAGTGCCATGCGAATACATACGTATATGTGGCGTCACGGGAGCAGTCCAGAAAGAGGGCCGCATGCGGCTCCGACCCCTGCTCTCGTGTATCTTTGGAAGCAATTGAGCGGCTCGGAGTTTGAGCCTGAGCCGTGTTAGAGGCATGTAGCCAAGAGCCGAGCCGTGACTAAGAATACGGCCCTGAGAGTGACGGGTTACTGTCATTTGCGAAATAATATACCAACGCATTTATTTACACGTACTTCTCGCCTCTTCAGATATCGTGAGATATCGTTTTCCCCATGATTCGTCCGTGCGACTCTCGTTGCGACCTTGCGAGCACATAGTTGGGTCAACCGTTTGGCTGGTGGCCATGTGTCATGGGGTCCCTTGTGTGAGCATGTGCTGCCCGGTGGCGGTGGTGGTTCGTGGTGGTTGTTGTTGTTTTTAAGCCATTCAACTGCACGTGAACGACCCCTCCGTCGCTGTGCTGTGACGTGGTTCACTGTTTCCCGCCCCTCCAGGCAACCACGATTGGAACTTTGCCATCGCCAGGGCTGTAGCAGGTTTAAGCCAAAACTCCTGCTGCTGTTGATGATGATGATGATTTTGTTGTTGCTGCCGCGGATGCTGCTGCTGATGATGACAAAGTGTGCTTTTAATAAATTGCTGATGATGGTGGTGATGATGTCGATTCTGCTTTCCTAATAATAATGCTGCTGCTGTTGTTGTGGTAGCTGACGAGGCTAAATGATGCAACCATTGATGATTGGTGATGCTTCTGATAATGATGGTGTTTTATGAAGTAGTTGCTGCTGCAGAGGATGAAGCCAATGAAGCTATTTCTGATGATAATTGATGATGATGCTGTTGCAAACGCTGCCACTTTGACGCTTTTGCTGATGCCGTTGACATGAATGCTGTTGTTTTTGATTGCTGGTGATGCTGTTGATGTCAATGCTTCTGACGACAATGCGGTTGACTTTGAGGCTACCCCTGACAATGATTGAGGCTGCTGATGTTGATGTTGGCGTCGATGCCTGCAGCGTCTGATGCTGCTTCTAATGCAGTTGACATTAATGCCACTGACTATGATTTATGATGCTGCTGCTGATGATGCTGCTGCTTCTGCTGATGCCCCGTCTCGAATTTCGTCTCCGGCGACTGCTTTCCGTTCCTTGCATTATTGATAGGAGCCCCACCGTGGGGCTGAAATGAATCCGAACATTTTCCTTCCTTTGTTGTAGCCTGCTGCTGGCAACAGGTACGGTGACGGTGTCTCACCCTCACCTGATATCCGAGCCCTTGTCCATTTGTTCGTCGTGGACAGTAGCCGCCCCCGCCGGCTACGGGAGCGAGCCGGTGGGCCTGTGTCACGGTGGCGATCTACGCTCACCATTCGCAGCGGTCGCGTGGCCGGCTGCATGGCCCCCCTCGCTCTCTGCGCATTCGCCCCGTTCGTTTCTCTTGACCTTGAATTTGAGAGCTCAGCTGTGTGCTCTACAGTGTAAAGGGGTGAACCCCCGGTAATTTAAGTGCTGTTTTTTTTACGTCAGCAAAAACATACCCACTAGGCACGCCTCCTTATCTATTGTCACATCAACTGTTCATGAACGTGAACTCACAATGTTTCTACACTGTACAATATTGTTAAAGGCGGGAGGGGGGTGGGTGATGCAGTGGTTCACGCTCTCTGCCATAAATCTGGCGCCCTGGAGTTTGATTCCTGGCCAGGACTAACGTCATTGGCGAGTGATTTTTGCAACTGGTCCAAGGCCTCACCCGCTTTCACAAACTTGCACTGAGCAGCATAGTGAAGTATGGCCACACAACCCTTGCCCCCCCACCCCACCATGATCGGCACGCCCGCCTTGGGAAGATCTTCATCCAGGAGTGGATTGACAAAGGGGGCTTAAACTTCGTTATAAGTTTGTCCAGAAATATGAGACATTAAACAAACAAAAACCCGATAACATTACGGCATACACCTGTTGTAGCCCTTTGTGTTTGCAAATTACGTAATGTTGTATTTGGGTAACCAAATATAAAACGCAGTTTTACCGGGGTAATGGAATGTTATCAGTCACGTCCTTGACCTCTTCTTATTGCTTGTGCACGTGCAAATGCGTTTTATAGCTTTGCACAAATACACTGTCAACTGTTCCGTAAAAATAAAATAAAAAGTAAGTGAGCTTGGGCAGGATGTGCCACCAGAAGAGGAATGGCCTACGGTTAAGAACAGTGATGGGGTGGTAGCCGAGAGTCGCAAATCGCGCCTGAGATGTTGCCCACCAAGGAGATGGAGTCACGAAATTAGCTCTGGGCGCAGGTTTTACACGTAGTCGGCTTTCGCGACCAATATCGTAAGGTGATGCAGTACTCAGATTTTATTTTCTACAGCACATTATATATTAAGGAGTCAGACTTTATGCAGCAGCACTTCATCAATACTTGAGCGTGCAGCTTTCGTGACCAATATCATTCATAATAGAGTTGTTTTTTTTGGGGGGTTAGATCACGTAAATATAAATGTGTCGTTAAACCCGCCACCACCCGACTCGACCAATTAGTTAGTTTTGTCACGTACATAAAACGTGCCAATTTGTTAACCGACTCGAATTGTAAATGTTGTGGGTTTACTCTCCCAACACATCGGTGTGCTGAACTAGTAACTAATCGGCATGTTGTGTTTATGTGACAAACCTTACTAATTTGCTATGTCGGGTGGTGGCGGGTTTCCTGACACATTTACACATTCTAATCCAAAAAAAACCTCTTATGGATCATGTGCAGGTGTTAGGTGGATTATTACATCGCAGGATCACGAGAGATGGCAACGGCTTAGGGATGCCTTCAACCAGCAGTGGATTGACCATGGCAGGCGATGTTACGGTGTCCTCATTGTGCTGTTCATAAAAGGGGCATCGATGTGAATAGATGAGTTTTGCCTGTAGATGTTTTCACTTTTATTTTGATCCGTTACGAATGCGGCGTTGATTTATAGGTGACCAGGTGGTGCAGGGAGCAGAGCACTTACCTGACACCACTGAGATTTTAAGTTGGAATCTGTGCAGCCAGCCAACCATGAATTAACTGGGATTTAGTGAGTTGATGGTCTCAGCCCGATCACCAGTGACTGCACAAAAAGCCCATCACGTAAAAACATGTTTTTTTAAAAAAAATTACCTAAATTCCAACTCTGACAATGAAAACAGTCGGTGTGATTGTCGTGCGATGGACATGCATTGCAGGTTCGGATAAACACGCCTCTTTACATTAACTTCAGAAGTATTGCTGTGACCTTAAGCATTATGGTATACTGCTTCAGGTTAATCACTTGTTTTTCTTTTAGCGCCCTATACGCCGGGGCGTCTCAGAGCACTTTACATCATCGCATCTCATCTCAACACGTTTAAAGGGGCACCGCTCGTGGCAGATGTCCCCGTGGGCCCAGGGTAACTGCACCTGGCCTGCAAATTGGCAGTAGTCTGCCAGTCGGGGCGATGATTGCTACACACAATCCTAATTGAGGAATTCGTGATTAATTTTCGCATTTGGACGCCGACGCCGGCACACACAAATGGCCTCCTCTTTGCAAACGACGTCAGGGGATCTTTATCGTTCACTGCGAAGCAGACGGGGCGTTTTATTACGATGGTTATTGCACCCGCAGTGATAATCAGGACGGCCGCATGATAACCCGAATCTTGAGCCCCTTTAACGTCATCATCGTGAAGGTCTCCCCAAGCTGTCATCAACTCTCACGGTGCTGCGATGCAACAGTCCAGCACATGCATCTGCACACGAGCTAATGTCCGTCGCTCCTTCTTCCCGAGAGCGAAAGAGCACCGCGTGTAAATGTCCTCTTATCTCGTGTGATGTCGCCGGTAGGAGCAGTGGAGTGCAATAGGGTGGGGGGAGGAGGTGAGCGGGATGGGGGGTAAATAAATAAATATCTACTTATCTGTATTCTTGTGCAGCCCTTTCCCACCACCAACTCACTCTGAAGCCCATAAGCAGCTACATTTGGAGGTTTGCCCCCTCTTTTCTCTCCACCTGAAGAAGACCGCTTGTGTTGCGATCGAAACGTCGTGGGTTTTTTGCTTTTAATTTCGATTTTTGTTTGCTATCCACGTGACCTTACCGAAAGAATCAAGACTATGCATTCCTGCAGTCATGAAAGTTTTAAGTCTACTTTGGAGGAAGATCCTCAACCCCCTTCCTCCTCCCACACTGAAGGCTCGAGCTGGCAGGCTGCAGTGAGGCGTGAACACCCAGGTCCTACCTCAGTAGACTTGATATAATTCGACGTAATGCAGCCAGCTTGATTGATCTAACGCTCACTGTTGCACATCAGTCACAAGCACACCGGCAGTCATTCACCCCCTTATCACTCTTCTATTGCTACTGCCATGGTTATTGTTCCCATGCACTTCGCTCATTGATTCCTACACCCATGCCGAGTACTGACTGCTTCGTCTCATCCACACTTTATTCCACCACTGCACTGCAGGTCACAAAAACGCGCTGCTCCACTCGGGGATTCCCTCCCATCGCCTCTTTACCCAATGCTCTGACAACCTTGCTCACTGCAAGAAATGTATACGCTTTTGTCTATCGTGCCTTCATTGGTGCAGTTTGTTGCTGTCCACGTGGCGTTTTGGGCATGTGCTCAGCAACCAAAAATGTAAAAAAAAATAAACATCCACCATCGCTTACGCAGTGAGATGTGACAGCCACTGGTCCGACACCACGAACCGCGTGCAAAGCGGAGCGCAGACGTCAACATTGTGTGAGTTGTGTCGGTTAGCGACCTCGCCAGGTGCCACCAGGCCTGGTGAAAGTGGGGAGGGGGGTTGCCAGGCCTGGCGAAAAGGGGGGGGCAGTATTTTCTGGTGGCCCAAACTCGGAGAGGGCACCCCCGAACACATTGCAAACATGGACGATAATACCTCCCCGAGTGTTTAGTGGTCAACAATAGAATTGATTCCTATGGTGGATACGAAACGAGGGGCTCGTGGCGATGCAATTTTTGCGGTCAAAATCGCAGCCGCCCACTCAATTTACGGAACGTACATTCTATCTGGTCACAAATGGCAATCTTCAGAAGGATGCATGACGTAAATATAATTTTGTGCATTCTAGGTCAAGGCAAAGTGCTCTGAATATTTTGCAATTGCATCCAGAGATGGGGGTAGTATGGGGGCACCCCCCCCCCCCCCCCCAGCCAACATCATGTACCAGGGTCCCACATTTCCCCTCTGAGCCAGGCCACCGCCGTCCAGTGTATGATGTGTAACATTACAAGCGCACGCGTGTTCTGTGTGGGCGACGAGCGAGGGTGTTTGAAAGTGGCTTTGCTTGTCGGCCGTATCACGGGTCCCGTCAGTGGAGGTCAGGCCGATTCCCACTTTCCTTTTGCTCCAAACGTCAGATGAAATGTCTTTGGCACAAGTCCTCCGTGAGTTGATGAATCCATTCGTTCACATCTTGTTTTTCTGCACTGGATATATGGCACCTGTGACTGGAACGTAACTGCCTGCAGTTAACAATATAGCGGCGTGTTTAGCTTGTGTGTACTTTATTAGAATTGGGTAGTCATGAGTAATTGCCTTGCCCGGCACCAAATTGCCAGGAATGCACCTGATGAGATCTCGGAAGCTAAGTGAGGTTGAGTCTGAATATCGCTTGGCTAGGCAGCCATCATGTACAACAAGGTGTTATTATAGGCTGCAATAAAATAAATTGTTGTACCTTACTTATGTGCTCCCATGTATCCTCATGCTGCTGCCCCCCCCCACCCCGCCTTCACCAGTGTGGTGAAGTGTGTACTCAGTGACCCCCTCGATCCGCACAGTTCCAAAGTAGAAAAAAAATGTACGTACATGTGCACGCCACGCAATCTGATTTTAGCAAGTTAAAATATCAACGCCCCCGCCCGTGTGGTCACACGCCACTTCCGTTCAGAAGTGAGGGTTTTGCACGTTCCTGTTGCACACCGCCCTGGTGCGCCGAAGTTTTTTTTTTTTGGGGGGGGGGGGGGGGGAAAGTCGCACGCGGCATTAGGAAGGATAAGTGTTGGGTCGGGTTTCAAGTTTATTTTGTATAACCAGGCGAGAACTCGCAAAGGCGAGGAAAGCGGCTCACGAGGGTAGAGGCTCATCCGTAGGCGGTGACCTGGGTCACCAAAATGACAAAAGGCAAAACAAACGAAAAACAAACTTCGGCAATGAGGTAAAGCAATTGGAACAAAAACAAAACAAAATAAAAAAAAACACTCTCAGAACACAAACTCTTCCGTCCGCGACAATTTGACGCTGTTGTGAACTAACAAGAAAAAACATCCATCCATCGTTGAAAACTATGACACTTTAGAGCATGTGTTCATTCTCGGCCAAAACACTATTTAATTAGCGGTACAGGAGCTGTCAGGGCAAAACCTGTTTGAATATTGGACAGATTCTGTGCAGATTCGAATTACTTGGTGATGCTGCTGCTGCTGCGTTGGCAGTGGTATACAAGCAAAAAAACAACAAAGGCACTCAACTCATTCATCAACAAACAATGACCTTAATAAGACAAATATATAATAGGTGACGATCCGGGTAATGGCCCTTATTCATCTGCTATGAAGTAGGGCCGTCGCCTGAAACATCGCCGCTTTAATCTGGGCTAAATTCGCAATAGCGATGCTTATTGTTCACTAACATTGAATTGATATTTGGATTATCTTCATGAGCGTTATCCGTGCCACCCCCCTGCTCACCCCCCCCCCCCAACAGACAGGCAGACGGAACAAATGCACACTTAGTTTGAAATTGTGAAATAGACCGGGTGCGCAGCGCATTTGGCGGTGCGAGATGACGCGAGATGATTGCCACCGCACGTGTCTGACTGGGTGACCCAAAATATTCCCCCCCCGCCCCCACTTCTTCTTGTGCTACGATATTTATTTTCAGAATGGAGCGATTTGTCGACGGAATGTTTATTATTGTCATGTTTCCACTTGATGACTTCCTGGCAACTGTGCGTTGTTTTGCCATTGCCGGGGCGTTACCATGGAAATGGCGACTCTTGAACGGGATCCCATGTTTCATATGGAGTGCTCTTGCCAATAACATTGAGTAATCCAGCAGCGAAACTGTGTGGTCGGCTTGTCCTTGAGGATTTTAAAGATACCAATTCCATGGCAGGCCTCTCGCCATCTACGTCTAATGACGGCTTGACACACTTCTCTTGATATGGCACTTTATTGAAGACACGTTCACTTGACATCAGGTGGAGACCCCCCACTGCAGCAGCCCCGAGTCTCCCGCGCAACTCCCTTTTATGTACCAACACGAGGCCACGCCCCCCTTCCCGATCATTCTCGCTGACTCTGGACGCTCGCTCCACCGGCAGACTCCACCGTCCCCTTCCGTCACCTAACCATGCTCCCTTCTCGATCATTCCCGTAGCCACCGGTCCCTTCTCACTCACAGCTGACACCCCTGTCATTATCTCCCGTGGCCATGAGTGCATTCACACTGTAGGCCGACTCCCCTGTCATTTACCTCCCGTGGCCACTAGTCCATTCACAGCACATGTAGGCTCTACTGTCATTACATATGTACGTACATATGTAAGCATGCATCATAAACCTCAACAGCAACAACAACAACAACAAAACACAACAGTTAGAAGACTTGGCAAGCGAAAGCTGCCAATCAAAATCTGTGCTGAAAAACAGTGAGCATTGGTGACTTTACTGTCCTGATGAGTCCGAATGAGGATGAAACCGGCCTTGCCGACAAGAGGGCCACAATGCACTTCCGTAAAATTCGGATGTTTTTTTTATTTGCCACGAAGGTTTCTACGTGTTTTATCACGTGTTTCTTTGGCGGGTGGCGGCGGTGGTGTTCAGTTGCTGTTGTTTGAAACGTACAATCAAACGATGGAAAGCGCCCTTCGTGGAACAAGTTAACGAGGCCGCGGCGACCGCACCCAGAGCAGCGGCCCCACACGCAACGCGCGTGCACGGCCAGCCTGCAGGAAAAATTCCGCTCGGCCACCACCTCCCCCATCGCCGTCGTGCGGTGCACATGGCCTGGCCGCCGGCTCCACTGACACTCGCGCACGCCGCAAGTGCCAAAGTAGCAGCAACAACAACGACCAAGGCCACCGCCCGCGGCCGGCGCCCCTGCGCGTCGCTCCTCCGCTGCTGCGCGAACTTTGACCGGTTCGCCGATTTCGGACGCGCAGCGGCGGGGGTCCCCTTGTTGTTTGCGAGGGATACGTTGCGGAGATGCTCGTGAATTGCGCATTTCCCGGACAATGATATCGGGTTTTCTCGAAAACCTATTCTTTAAAACAAAAAATAATTACCTTGAACAAATACGCTGTTAAATACATGACAATTATCATAACAGAAACAAAAACATTGGTTATAATAAACATAAATAAAATAAAATGTTATATTAAAGTATTAAATAATACTTTATAATTGAATTTGCCTGAAAATGATGATGATACTGCGCAGTAGAGGTTTTCTCTCGATCCTTCACCACTGTATCTCATCACTTTATCTATCTCTATCTCTCTCTCGATGTAGTCTCGTGTAGAGTTCCAGATGCCATTAGCGGATAGCCAAAATCGCGGTTATCAAGTTGGTGAATAACGAGGGGATGCCGTACGTTTCAGTAGAGCCGGGCTGTAATCTGATTATCTGGTCATGCTGCTGCATTGGCAGTGGTGCATAAGGACAATTAACAAAAAGAAAACTCAACACATTAGTCAATAATACTGGCTTGAGATAAAATGACAATAGGCGACGTTTCAGGCACTGGCCTTTCGTCTTGACATCTGATTGATAAGTAATCGATTACTCTACGGTGGTTGTTGGGGATTTCCCACCTTCATGAGGTAAGACATGGGGGGGGGGGTAGGGGGGGTGGTGGTCCCCGTTTGTAAAAAGTTGCGAATAATGGACCATAAAAAAACGTAGTCGATGGCAATTTTTATTCGATGGAAAAGCTGGAAAGCGTCGCAGTGGAACGCATTTTCCCAGCGCGAGACGCGTCACAATCTAGCGCCATGGCCTGGAGCGCCGGCTCGTAACGGTGAGCCTGCCGGATGTGTCTGGAGCACGGATGGGGGCATTCTGTTTTGACGGGCGGCGTGCGTACCTAGCAGCTGCTTGCGATTTCCTGAATTTTTGCACCGCAAATAAAACGGAAACTGAGCACTTGTTTTTGTTAAAAGTCATGTTTTTTCAGTGGACAAGGCACTGTTGCCATATTTTCAGTGGTATGCACTTGGCACGTAATGGTTCACTTCCAAATATTTTTTTACGAATTGTTACGATTCGTGGATGAAAAATGATATATATATTTGCCTTCTCCGTTGTATTGAATGGGCAGTTTTGCGAATTCGGACGTGCATTTCAGACACCTTGAAGGTGTGAGTAATCGTTAAATACAATCACGAGGAAGCTTTGTTAATTGGTCGCAGTGCGTCAACCGGTTAGGACTGCAATTCAGTTGTAAATTATTTGTCCACCTTTCGTGGGTAAGGGATAAATGTTCATAAAATATCGCGGTGTCGGACGTACTCGGATGTATCCACTTTTTCATGCACTCTGAGATTGTGGCGATGGCCCATTCGGTTGTGTGTGTGTGCGCACGCCTCAACGTGCACCTAGCCTGGCACAAGCGCCGTGGTCACGTAACCGCCACTGAGTGGCGAATGGCGGTTGTTGGTGTTGTTGCACGCGTCAATACCACCGACTTAATCTGTAAATAAGCAACATTTGTGAAGGTTAAAGATGATTATCTTTAAAATTACACCGCACGTCTATTATTTTAAAATCTCACTGCGAGGTTGCCTTATTTGTGGAACTGCCCAAATGTAACAAAAGCATTTGGCGTGTAATAGCTTCCCCCTCCCTCGTGATGCAACGAGTTTGTTTTCACAATCCGGGGACATTTTTACTTAACCATTGCTGTGAAGGTCTTGCCTCAAGTGGCTGCAGAGGTCACATTGTGTTTAGATTTGTTGTCTTCTTTGGTTCTTTCGGTAAAGTCACGTAGAATGAGAATAAAATAATAAATTGATAAAATCAATTGATAAAATCAATTTATTATTATTTTATTCTCATTCTACGTGACTTTACCGAAAGAACCAAAGAAGATGAATCCTTGCAGTCACGAAAGCTTTAAATAGATTTGTTGTCCTTCCTCCGCACGGCTACGTACGGTGCGAAAGAAGTTCAGCGTACTTATGTACGCACACATGGAACGTTGATATTCGGCACGCACCAATTGCAAATAATCTATTGTTTTCCTGCACGAACCGATGCTGAAGAATCAGTTTGTATCGGTAAATTGGTTTCTACATTCCGAGAACTGTATATGTCCATACTATGGCTGTATCTGCTTCCCACGGCGTTAAACTTGTACATTTGTTGTGTGTTTGGAGTGCTGTACCAGTAGTACACCAGTGGGGAGCGGTGACGTAGTGGTTCGCGCATTGCGCTGCGAGCCTGGCTACCCGAGTTCGATTCCCACTCATTGACGAATATCTGAACCAGTCCGGGGCCTCTCCTATTTCGACCCAACCTTCATTGAGCACTTTGTACGGTGTGTAACTTCAGCACCGGGGGAGACAAATGTGGCCGGGTGGCGCGGTCCTGACCACACCACCCCCTTCGTGCGATGTGCTGGCGTTAATATTTGCCCGCTAACAGCACTTGCCCCAACGCTATGTTTGGCTTTTGGGGGTTCTTTGTTTTTTGTCTTTGTACCAGTATCAGGATAGTTGTGCTGTTCCACCAGCCCTTGGCTGTGTTTAACTGAAACTCACTACCCAAGCCATTCAAGGACTTGGGGAACATCAGTGGTTTTAAGTCGAATAATAACGCAAAAAAAATATTTTATTGTCACATGGTTTTCAAGAATCACTTCCGTTACGGCCTTGACCGACTTCTCTTAGTTTTCCGTTACGCTGCGTTGTTTTTGCTTCCACCAACCCGGCATCGGTTCTTACAAATCCATCCCTCCATCAAGCTGCTGGTCTTGCTGTTTGTCATGTTGGTGACCCAGGTTCAGACTATTTCCTGGCCTATTTGAGTAATCACCTTCTCAAGCCAACTAATTTCCCTGCCTTTACCATCCTGAGCACGCTGCACGATGTTTTCTCTCCATACAGAGCCCGTCACATCTCACCGTCTGGCTCAAAATACTTCAACTTCGTCTTGCGCATTATGTCGTCACTGCATTATCATTTAAACTTGACAGTTCCTTCATTCGTACGGATTGCACTTCCTCATCAGCTTAACGTTTAAATTCCTTTATTGTTTGTGGTTAAGACCCGGGCACCTTCTGTGTGGAGTGTGTGTGTTCTCCACCTCTTATGCAATATGCTTCCTCAGGTTTCTCTGCTTTCAATTCATAGGTAACAAAAATAATCATACTTTATCATTGGTATTGGCCAAACATGCAAATTCAGAAGAAAAAAACAACAACTGCATATTACTGAATTTGGAATACACAAAGCAGCAACATCACCCTCCTACCGCACAAAACATGGCAGGACCCTCTTGAAACAAAAGTCTCGGGACTCGCTGAGGCTTTCCCCGTGTAAACACAAGCATAGTCTTAAAAATAATCATGATGTTTGCTTTTCTTGCCGTTTTTTGCACTCTGCTGTGTTTTTCTTAAAATTACATAGCGTCCCGGAACAAGTTGTTGCAAAAGGCGCCTCTGCTCTGCCGTCTTCATTTCGTTATATATTAAACTCACGAGTGCTGCTTCAGACAAAACACAGGCACGCGTTTTTCGTCTTGCGTGCCTAAAAAACGTCATCGTAGCAGACCTGTGACCAAAGACAGATGCGGGCGCGGGAGTGCGGGTTGAGACAGGCGCATTCCAGCGCCAGCCGGGGGCGTTCGGTCGCATTCCTCGCGACAGCAGCCCCCAGATGCCCCCAGCGAGACGACTGGCCGGTCGCATTCCTCGCGACAGTCGGTAAGGTCCCTCGCGATGAATAAAATTGAGCGCGCGCGCGCGTGAGCACACACCTCAACCCCGACGCGCGCACGTGTTTTCCCCGTTCGCGATGAGTGAAACCCACAGGTTCGGGAGAAGTGTCGTGATTGAATTGTTGTTGCCTTTGGGGTGATTCCCCGGGGGGGTGGTTACCCGGGGGTGCGATGCGGTGGTGGGGGGGGGGGGGTCCCCCATAGTTTAGAGAAGTCCTCTCCAGATATAACGAATTATTTGGCGGTGCTGCTGCTGCGTCTTTGCCAGCGGTGCACAATTAACAAACGCTGTACGCGTTCGTCTGCGACACTGATTTAAAATGTATAATAGGCGACGTTTCGTGCAATGGCCCTCCGTAATAGCGGTGAACATTTATGGTTGTACTATACTAAGGAGTCCTAATGAGCACACAGTCGGTCCACAGTTGTTTCCTTGTTTCACTGCTGCATGACTGGGCAGCCTTCCTGCTGCAATGTGAGCAGCGCGCCTTTGCGCGTTGTTAAACCCAACGTGGAGCGTCTCAGACCCTTCCCAATAACGCGCCGGTGCCTTCTGCATTATGCCCTCGGTGGTGCAGATTGTTGCTGGACGTTTGGCGTTGTCTACCTTTGGGCCTACTGCGCTCGGAAAAAAGTGACTGAAAGAGAATAAAAGCAACCCTCCACTGTGAACGGCGCCAATCGCAGCACACATGCGCCTAGCGCCTACCGCACAATCCGTGCACCTCCGGTGTTTGTGTGTGTGTCGGTGGTAATGTTAAAGGCAACGGTGCAGCCCTGCAATTTCCTGCTCACTCTACTGCTGGTGGAAGGGCCTTCACTAGGCGGAGCTCTAGAGAGCTCCTCTAGAGCGGTATTCTTTGACCTACTCTTCCATGCTGACCAGGCATCTTAAAGGAGGTGATTGTACCCACATTTTACCCCACTATGTATGTGACCTGCAAATCTATGAAACTGTGGTGGTTACCCAGTTATATTGCTGGGTGGACAGAGGTGTTTGTATCGTGTGAATTGTGCAGTACCGTGTGAATTGTGCAGCGCAGCTCTTTGACATTTATGGTATGCCTTGTTGCAAAGGATTTATACTGCCGCGTTGATGGCAACCTCTTAATATTACTCCAGGTTTGACATTTTTATCAGCTAATCGATAACCACCGCCAATGTCGCACGGAAATAACGAACGAGGCTCTGTTCTGCTGGTGGCGTTAATTTCATCAAATGTCATCGGATCTCGTCAGGCCCCGGAAGCTAAGAAGAAACCGAGCCTGGTTATTACTTGGGACGGGTGACCACCGGGGGCTTGTCAGTTGTTGTAGGCGTGTGGCTGTAATATGGCTAGGCATTGGCAGTGCTGCGTGTCACTCTCGTCGTGCGTGTATACATGGGAAGCCCAACGCTCATTAATGTCATTGACCAAACATTCCAATGGAGGAACCTCTTTAAACTATTCTAGAGACTCGGTGAGGCTTTTGTGGATAAAAAATAATTGGAATTACTACTAGTACAGTATTATCATTCATAGCGTATTAGCGGTGGTTTTAATCTGCACGGCAACAATTTGATTTCAAGCGCGCTAGAAACACGAGGGAAATAATTTTATGTTTTTGCCAACTGGCCGAGGTAGCGATGTGAAGTCTCGGTATGACGAGAACGCGTTAAGTCTGGGACTGCACCACCACAATTTAATTTTATGTTTCAATTCGATTGTGAAATCACCAGCTGCTCTGTACTGCTCCCCCCAACTCCACTGCTGTGAAAGCCATACTTCACCATGCTGGTCAGTGCGGTTTGGTGAAGGTGGCAGGCGGAGGGTTGTGATGTTGCCCGTGGCTGAAACGGAACTCGGGGTCGCCGGATTCGAAGTGCATTGAACAAACCACTGCACTACTGCTCCACCCAGTGTTCAGTATGCAGTGCGCAGGAATGGATGTTTTGAGAGTGGCAGGGCGGCGCAGTGGTAACGCTCGTGCCCTCGGCAAGAAGAGCCAGGGTTCGATACCCGACTAGAGGGTGGAGTTGGTATGTTCTTCCCCTGTTCTCTATGGGATTCCTCGCGGTTTTCCGGTTTTCCATATTTAAAAAAAAAAAACCTAAACTGTAACTAGCATTGGGCAAAATTTGCCTGCAACATTAAGCGATTTGAATTACGCCACAGCAACATCGCCCCCTACTGCGAAAAAAACTAGGCAGGACCCTCCTGAAAACAAGTCTTGTGACTCGATGTGGCTTGCCTGGGTAAGCAATTGTACAGTAGAGTAACGACCGCACACGATGTGGAGGTCACATGAAACCTGACCTTAGGTAACAGTCGTTGGGTAAAACCCTGGCGCTTCCATTTATCAAGACCTCATTGCGCCCTGCGGCACCCAGCCCACGGCAACCTCCCGCACTACCTCAAAGACCGCTCGTCAAGGCTCGCGCAAAACGAGCCATCGCTCCAACTCTGGCCAACTTCACGAGCTACATCACCTGCTGAGTGTGCCTGGGCCCTCTCGGTCACCTGGGCCCTCTCGGTCACCTGAATTGTCCCGTCACTCCCCATCAGTCGGTGGGCCAGTCTCTCGAGCTACTTTACATTCATGCGGTGCGCGCTCCACTTACTCCCGCGAACATGTCGCTGCGCAAAAGCAAATCCCTCCGCAAAAGAGCGGAGGTATTTTGTGTGTGTTTTTTTTTAAATCTGGGACACAATGGCGTCCCGCCCCGGCGCTAGTGGGGAAGCCCGCGCTACGCGAGCGCTGGAGCCGATCTTGCGCGCAGCTGAGCGCCGCTTTATTGGAACTGTTTTTCTCCCTTTCTGGCCACGTCCTGTCTTTGTTCGCTGCTCCGCGGGCCATCAGACGGGCCCCCTGGGGCCCCCTGGGGCCTCCGGTCATGACAGAGGCACAAAACGGTCCCGTGTGGAACTTGGCCTGTGCCCACTTTTCATGCTGGGAGGCCGACGGGTAATCCAATGATTAGAGCGCTAAGCGGCCAGGATTAGACCTCAGAGCGTGCGTGCTTGCGTGCCCAGCCGGAGCCGCTCGCCGCGGTTATTGACTCGTTTAGCGCCGGGGACGCGGGCCTCCCTCCGCTCCCGAGGCCTCGCATCGTTGTCCGCGGAAGCCGCGGGGGCTTCCCACTGTGCTTCCTTTTCACAGGCCGCGCGCCCGCTGTTTGTGTACCTGCGAGGCGTTTTGAAGTGGGTTTTATCCCGGCTGAACACTGCTTCTCGAGCAGTCCCGCAGTTCCCTGGGGAGATGTAAAAATGCTTTGGCTGCTGCAGTTTTGAAAACAGTTAAGTGCGCTCCTCAAGTGTACTGCTTTGCTGGCTTTGGACCACTAGACGTCAGAGAGTTTGTTGGAATTCGTGAATGAAATGCCATTTCTGGTAGCACAAAGGGCCCCTCTGTTCATTGGTTATAAGCATGAACCTTCTCTCCCCCCCCCCCCCCCGGTGCCCATAACAGGCTTCTTCTTCCACCCAACCTCCATTCCAAAAACCCTCTTTCCCCCTTTCAGTCGGCGGCAGGCGCAGCCCCATATGTGCGCGCAGGCGTGCGGGGAATTTATCCATGGCCTTTGACCTCTGCGGCCGCGATTTACATTGGAATCCCGGGCATGTGGGCAGCTAGGCGCTGGCCTCGGCGAGTTGTGCGATAAGGACGCTGCGCTCGGCACGGCTCGTCGCCGCCGCCGCCGCCGCCGCCAGTTTCTCACTCGTTCCGCGACCGCTCTCCACTCGCCGCTCCGAGGCGATCGTAGAGGCGGCTCGTCGCCCGCTGGCGGGGGTGGGAAACGCGTCGCCTGCCAATCCGTCGACGGCATGGGCTTAACCGTGGCGGCGCCCGGTTTTGGGAGGGGCCCTCCGTCCGCTCTACGATGACCGCGAGGCGTGTGCGTCCGGCCGGCACAGTGCAGCGGCTGGAGACGCGGGTCATGTAGCATGGGCCAGTCGGCTCCCCCCAAGCAGGAGTGCGGGAGCAGCCACAGCCGTGAGTAAACCCCCGGCGTCGCCGCGATCGGCGCGATGTTGAGACCCAGGTGCGATGGAACGTTTCGCGAGCGGTCTGCCCCCCCCCCCCCCCCCCCCGTGCGCTCGGGGATGAGTGTAAAGTGAAACTTTCGCTGTGGGTTTCCAGCGTTACGCCGCGCGGCATGTCGGTTAGCTCGCGTTAACTTGTTCGATTCCTTCTCCCTGCGCAGCAGTTGACATAACGGGGCAGGTCGTGTGCGGTGGGTTAAAGTGTGGGTGCCTCCACCTATTCCAAGTTGTCTGGCCAGTGTGGAGGAACAGGGCAAATAACTTCTCTGGAGCTCCCTCTTGTTTGAGGCTCTTCTGCCAGCAGTGGCGTGAACAAGCAGTTGTAGGGTTGCTTCTGTATCGTTATTGTCATTAGTTGAGTGCGAGCAGGGTGAACTGTTGCTGCTGTTATGGAACGGATGAAGCACGTGATTAACGCTGTTGCTGGAAAAAAAAACCCCGCTACGCAGGTATGTTGCGAGCGTGTTAAAGTGCACCGCAAGAAGATGCAAAAAAACAAGAATGTTACACTGTCAGGCTAAACGTTGACTGCGAATAGCTGACCAGCTCGGGCTTGCGTTAAACATTTACCACGAACGGTCGGATCATATTCAGAGCTCACGGCTTGACACAAATGCGTTTGAGCGAGCGCATGAGTCGGATGCCATCGGCTCATCGTGCCAAGAGCAAGTGACAAAAACACGGCGGTGGAGTGTGTCACCGCGCGCGACAGAATGTGCTCCAGTGTCGTGTCGCCGGATCCCATGTTTTGAAAATTAAAGCCAGCTACGCCCATGTGCGCCGGCATCGATGGCAAAATCACTTTTACCCCCCCCCCCCTTCCATTCCGAACGGGTTATCGCAGTGATTGCTTCGTCGACGCACTTTGACGAGTTCCCCCAGATTTCGGACGTACATGTCAGTCGCCGGGCTGAAAATCCGCTTTTATTTAAGTAATCGGTTATCCTACGGGCCATCCAAATAAATCGGTGATGCTGCTGCATTCGTTGCCAGTGGTGCACAATTGACAAATAATGAGCAAATACACTCAACACATTCGTCAATAACACTGCGGCCTTAAAGGGAAAATAAGAGGTGATGTTTCAGACGATGGCTCTTCATAGCACATACATAGAGAGGCCTAAGAGATAGAGTGGATAATAAGAGTTAGAGACTGCACTACACCATATAATAATTATTTTTTTTTTAATGTGTTTTGACGTCCAGTTTTTTAATTGGCTTATGAACAGTGACTGAATAGTGGCTATTGAGTAAAAGCCAAATCCTTAAATGATCAAAACTTTTACAAAATAAATTGGTGTATATTATCGTGGGTTGCATTCAGTCCTGTGCGTGCCTCAAACCGTCGATTGGTTCCATGCTAATCTCTCACATTAACATAGCCACTTCCTTGTCCTCGTCGAGGAGGCCGCTCTCCTTCTATCTTACAGTTACATTCTCATTTCTCACATTAACATCACTAGCCCCGGCCACTTCTTTATGACCCTTGGGCTACACCCATTTAAAACCTTTTAAAACAGTCTGCCTCAGCAGCAGGCCATGCTTTCCCACCTGATGACGGACGCTTGTGTTGCGCCCGAAACGTCGTGATTTATTTTATTTTATACCTACGTGACTTTACCGAAAGAACCAAAGAGTATGGTTCCATAAGTCGTATGTCCTGAAACTATAGATGCTGCCGTTGCGGTGTCACGGTGCACACACTGGATTGGCGATTCAGAGGCCAGCTGTTCGACTCCCATCTCCTGGCACGGTGGTTGACACAATGGCGCAGGTTTCTTAAATCTCCCCCCCGCTCCGCCTGTGTTCACCCAGCAGTTCACCGCGGTGAGTCGCTCGTGCAGGTTGTGTTTGACGGGGTGACGTGTGGGTGCTCCCACCTCTTCCAAGGCAACTGGCCAGAACGGATGAGTCAGGCGCCACGGTGGCGAGATGTTTAAATACCTCGCCTGGTGCGCAGGAGGTTCGTGGGTTCGATCCCGACCCTGGTCGCGTGGATTTTTCTCCGGACCCTCTGGTTTTCCCCTCCACATTTATAACCAACACACGAGTTTCGAATATTTGGCCGCTATTAATTTGCGCACGAAAAGGCACTCGGTTGAGCTTTCACTTATGGCCAGATCGCTTCTGGAAAAGAGCTATATAGCTCAGTGGGCATTACCTGGTAAAATTTTTTTATAATATTCCGTGGGTATTTAACTCTATCGGGGAGGGTCTTCCACCAGCGGTGGCGTCGGCAGGCAATTCCTATAGCTGCACCTTTAACTTTTTATAATTACCTTCACAATGACACCCCCCGATGTGTGGTATTCGGTTGATTTTGAAATGGTGAGGTTGCATAGCCTGTGGATCTGCCCCACTTGTAAGGGGCTTAGCGCAACGCATGCGGCGCTGCATGCTCGAATGGATGTGTCACGCGGTGTTTGTGGTGCGATTTCATTGCCGTTAATTGCTTTCATGCGCCCGGGAAATGTGCCAGCGGCAGTTGGCACCCGAGACCACTTTGTGCAGCCTAACTGGGTGGCTTCAGGAAAGTGGAAACTAATTTCATTTGGGAACGGAAAGGGGACGCGGCAACAGCACAAGGGCTGCCTATGTGCGGCTGCGCCGATTTCTTACCTCCCCCCCTCCTCGTCATCATTGTCATCATCATTCGCTGGGGTCTATCCACTGCTGGATGAAGGCCTCCCCAAGCCGTCGAGATCCCTCACAGTCCTGCAGTGCCGCTATCTATCTTGTGCACGCACGTGAACTTATCTCATCATCGCCCTCTCTGGTGCGATCTACGCCAGTCCTTTGGCTGCCATTCTTTCACCAGTCTCGTCCATCGGCCATCATCCCCACTTGTGATGGGCCCTGGCAAAAACCCAGTTGCTTTCCTCTCGTCGCCCAATCGGCAACACCAGAGGCGGTTGGCAACGTGGTATCATTGAAAGATAGAGTGAACTGCTCATTGTGCCGCCCCACGGTGGCGAGATGTTAACCAACTCGCCTGATATATCGGAGGTGGTGGGTTCGAATCCCGACCCTGGCGCCTGCATATTTGGAGTTTGCGTGTCTCTCTCCCCGTGGTCGCGCGGATTTTTTTTTGCCCCGGTTTTTCGCTCCACATTTAGAAAATTGCATTTGGAGTATTCGACTGCTATAAATTTACATATGGTGATAAGCCACTTCGTTGAGCTATTATTTGTCTCCAAGTTGCTTCTGAAAAAGAGCGAAATAGTTCAGTGGGCTTTACCTGGTAAAAAAATATTTTTTGTTTTTACAGTTTAATTTCAGTTACCAAAGAAGCTCCCGGCAAGTGGGGCGAAATATCGGACCTCATGATGAACAAGACGTGGTACAACCTGAAAATGCATCGGAGAGGCAGGGTTTGTTGTGGGGGCATCTATTTTTAAGCAAGGTGGAATGTTAGGGAGTGGAGGCTGTGGTGTTATGGGAACGGGCCTTGTCATCCTACAATCTACCCCCCCCAACCCAACCCCTTCCCGTGTGGTGGTTTCTGACGGGGTAGTTTTTCCTGATGATGTTTTCAGAGCGGTGCAGGGAGGTTTGCATGGCGCGAGTTAAACGGTGCGTGCCCAGGAACGTTAGGCATGTGGGGCTTGGAGATATGTCGACACAAAAATGTACTTCCTCTGAAATTTGACAGAGCGTGACACGGGGAGTGGTTAAGAGTAGACCGCAGTTAGTCTCGCGGGGAAGCATACCATGCAGGTGGCTATGCTGGTATAGGTCTTGTATGTGGAATATCGGTGTGGATTCTAAATGCCGTGATGTCAAATTAATGAGCGCCAAACCAAGGCCGGCACCCCGGGGTGCACAGTCTCAGTGCCGCGTTTGTGATGGATTCGACGTGAATTTTAACAAGCGCAAGCGCACGCGAGGGACTCTTCGCTTAAACTTTGTTGCGCAAAAAATAAAATTACATATTCTCTGGCTGGTGGGAATGTGTTGATGCATCGCACGCAGCCGCCGTCAATCACCGCCGCCGTCGGGGTGGAGAGATGGCCGAGCGATGTCTGTGCACGGCGGCACGCGCGCGCGCGCGCGAGAGAGAGAGAGAGAGATGGTGTTGTGTCACCGGGGATCGTGCGTGGGCGGCGCGGGGGGCCGTGGTTGGCACCCGGGCGTAGGAGCGGGCCGGCGTCCTGACCAGGCCCCGCCGCGCGCGTTTATAAATTCCACGGATTGATTTGCCCGTGAAACACTCGCGTGCGCGATACAGTGGCAGGGCAGTCGGAGCCGCGGCAGCACAATAGGCCTTTGTGTTGCGCGGGCCCCCACGGTTGTTGTTGCCAGGCCCTTCGGCCGACTGCCGACGCGTAATCTTTGGCGTCACCCGGCCCCAGCCCCCGGCCCCCCCCCTGTTCCCGATTAAAACCTCCACAGCCCGGAGATTTCCATTTTGTCACTCCACCCGTGGCTCGGCGCAGTGTGGTGATTTATACCGATGATAAATATGTGGAACTTGTGGCATCCATGTGACTGTACCGGGGCGAGCGTGTAAACACGAGTGGCACATTCAGACGATATAAATAATGTAGCAGAAAACGAAAAAGCGAGGTGGGGCATATTGAGAAAGTGCCACAATGCGCCAGTTGGAAACCTACTAAAAAAAAACTTGGCTGGACCCGCTTGAAAGAGAGGTGACGAGACACAGGCTTTCCGGGGTAAACATGCGCAGCGATGTATAATCGGCATCAACAAACGGCAGAGACGCAGCGTCCTGCAGGCAGAGCGCTTTTGCCGGTGACGTCAATACACCGTAAACATCGCAAAACGTTTTTCGAGTGTTGTACACAGAGATTACGCACGTGTGCACACGTGTTGCGCTTTTGTCAGTCCGCTGCTGGATGAAAGCCTCCGCACGCCGGTTAGTGCGCGCGTTGGTGAAGGTGGGGAGCGTGGACGTGGAAACGTAGAAGTACAGTGCAACAACGCGTTATTTTTTCCTGCACTGCCCTCTTCGGTCCGCCACTCAGACCCACAAAGTCGATAACCAACAACAGCTGTCATGTGTGACGGTCGCCCATCCGAGCGCTCGCTTGACTCGTCCCTGGTTCGCTTCTGAGAGCTGACACAATCGGGCGCATTCTGGTCGATGGTGTCGCAGGGCACCGTAAGTCCACACGAGTGGTGAAATTTGCGAAGTGTAAATGATTAGTTCCCAAGTTGCGTCGTCCTCCAAACCCACTCGTGTGCGGTTGCTGCGATTGCTCACAATGGGCCAAATGTGCTCTGCAAGCTCGTGTGCACGCAGAGGACACTCTACAACACAGTGTGGCATCTAAATGCCACCGCATCTCAAGACACTGTACAGAAACAGTGGGGCGCCTTTCCTTTCTAGAGAAGAAGTCGGTCGTACGCAGAGGAGCAAAGGAACGAACCTGGACGTGAACCAGGGGCAGGGAGACGACTGCACAGATTGCTGGGGGAAGGGAGTTATCGACTGTGGGGGCAGCAGAGGAGAATGAGTGACTTCCCACCAAGCGAAGGCTGTCTGGGGGGGGCTTGGATAGAAAGCCTTGGTGGCTGGAGCGGAAAGTGGAGAAGAGTGAAACGAAAGAGGAGAGGTTGGAGAGAGCATGGCGGAGAGTATAGATTGAGATGAGAGCGGAGACGTCGGCAGGGGTGAGTCCGTTCTAGGATTCGGTGTCAAGATGTTATCTCCCTCGCCTGGTACGTATGAGGTCGTGGGTTTAATCCCGACCCTGACGATGCCTGCATCTTTGGAGTTCGCATGTTCTCCCGGGGGTGGTCGCGTGGATTTTCTCAAGGTCTTATGGTTTTTATTTCCGCATTGGGAAACGTGTTGAGATTTTTGTGGCTCCTATATAAATTCCCACGTGATGATATCAGCCACTGCGATGAGCTATTATTCGTGGCCAGGTTGCCTAAAAAAAAAGAGCTAATAGGTAAGTGGGCTTTACCTGATAAAAATAAATACGTTTTTTGTCGTTAATAGCTTAAACGTATGTGTATCATTGAATGGCCTGTAGTCACTTGACCCAGGAGATGTGTGACTGATTGCGCCAAGCGTTGTGCAGTGTTGGGGTTTTGCCCTTCGCCGAATGCTGAGAAGATCCAGCCGCTTCCACTGCCCGCTCAGCGCCTCGCTGTTCTGCTTCGGCACCGCCATAGAGGCGGCTTGCGTTCGACGTCGCCGTGCGTGAGAGAGTGCCGAGACCGCTGGTGCGACTGCGTGCGGGCGTGACCACGCGTGTGTCCCCCGCAGGCGAGGATGTGCCGCAAATGGTGCCCGGCCGCTCCGAGTCCCTGGCGTCGGACTCCAGCACGCCGACGCTCAAGCGCAAGAGCAAGCTGTCGTCGCTCGGCAAATTCCTCAAGCCGTGGACGTGGCGCAAGAAGAAGCCGAGCCCCAAGTTCCAACAAACTTCCGAAGGTGAGTACGTCCACGGGCACTGTTTCCGCGGCAAGGCATAGATCTGGGCGACATCCACATTCGGGCGAACATCACCTTAAAGCGGTGCTCTTCACTCGTTTTCAAAGGGGGGCCACTTTCGCCAATAAGACATTATCAGCGTGAGGGCCGCCACACATTAAGAATCGATTGGGGTTTGACAGCAGCACGAGGATGGGGGTGTTGTCACGTGTTGTGTATTGTCAGGGGCCACAGGTCAGGGGCCGCACTAAAGGCCGTCAGGGGCCCCCAGTGGCCCGCGGCCCTGCAATGAAGAATACTGCCTTAAAGTCTATTTTATTAATTATCAAGGAAGCTTCAAACTTGGCTCGGACAAGCTGGGATACACGGCTGAGGCATGCGTCGACAATATTAGATCCGTTAGTGGTTGCGTTTCCCCTGGAACCCAGGTTAACAGGTTCCTCGCCCTGATGTGCATGCGGCGCCCGTGTGGGGTCTCCCTTATTAAAGTGGCTCGTGTATCAGTGGCCCGTCGTCGCCTGGTTATAATTTAGCACGCATGTTTTTTTTCCTAGCCACGGCATGATCCCAAGCGTAGATTGCCAAGTCAGGCCACGTGTTGAGCATTTATTCCATCACACTTTCTCCACTCACTACTGCTGGCATCTTCACAAGTTCACGTGAGGAATCTCACCTAGTCTTCTTCCACTCTTTCACGTTTTCTGGTTTTCCGATTGAATGTTTGTCCTGGGGGTGCCGGGGAATTCTCAATTTCCTGTCCGGGACTTTCTGAGAACACCCAGTTTTCCCACCTGACCAGCGCACTGGGACAGGACAACTGTCAATCATCACTGCTGTCGTTGTTGTTGTTGACAATGGTGGTGATGTTTGTGTGTGTGCAGTGTTGGAGCGGAAGATCTCCATGAGGCTCAGTCGGGAGGAGTTGATAAGGAAGGGGCTCCTGAGAGATGTACCTGAAAGTGGTGAGCCCTGGTTTGCAGTGTAATTCACGAGCCCTTGCAGTGACTACTAAACACTTGCGTGATGTAGGAGGTACCAGAAGCGTTGGTTATATCTTGCCAACTAAGTTTGAAAGTATCTCTGCATTATCTTTCTGTCCAACTGTAGAGGGTGGCTACGCTATAAAGATGATCCAGTACAAATTATTTTTAGTAGAAAGTTGTCTTGCTTTGACGGACTCACTCTCGTGAAAACCAAACGCATTGATCAAAGCGTTGCCCGATATTTGGAGACTCAACCCAGAGGAAGATCAACTTTGCCTGCATACGCGCGACGTGCGTCCACGACGTGCGTCCACGACGTGCGTCCATGACGTGAACCCGCGTCTGCCCCCTTTTTGCGCGTCGGTGCAGTCCTGGAGAGGGCATCGATCAGGGAGGAGGCTCCCTTGGGGAACGGCCACGTGGCTTCGGAGCTCGCCTCGGAGGAGGAGCTGAGAGTCGGCGACGGCTTCTCGATCCCGGCACACCCGACGGATTCGGGTTCCGAGGATCAGGCAGTCCACGGAGGCGGTGCGGAGTTGGGGGGGGGGGGGGGGGGCGGGTTTTCAGGGTTAGGAGGGTCGCACTTTACCTTGAGCCCAGCGGCAGCGCGATCACGGGCCCCAGCGGCGAGCACGTTTGCCGCACATTGCAGAGGGGATTGCGGTTCCAGGCCCCAACGGCCGCCCTGGTCAATACTGCGGATGTGGTAACCATGAAACCGGCTTTACAGTGGACGTTAAAGATCCCGTTCAGTCAGTTTATTTTGGGTACGGGTCCCATTAAACTTAGAAGCTCATTTTTAATGACGACACGGCTAAAACGCCAAGTGTGTTACATGGAAAAGGGAGGGTTTAGAGGGACTACTGCATAGAACAAGAGCAGGGAAAATGTATAAACATCAATCAAAATGTATTTCTATAGCACTATTCGTGCAAACAAAAAATCAATATATAGTGCTTTACAGGCATGAACAATAAAAATGAAATTGTAGGCAAAATAAAATCACGTTACAAATTTCTAGCGAAGACATAATAAAAATAACGCATTAAGAAAATCCTAATTAAAGGCAAGTTTAAAAAAGTAAGTTTGTTGATTTATTTTAAAAGTGCTTAATGATAAACATAATTAATAACCAGTGAGAAGTATGTACAATGGCAATCCAGAATTACTTTATACAGGACACTCGTGAGATGAACTCACATATGGTATTTGAAATGGCATCATGGTCCAAATTTAATAAACTACTTGCAAATGTATTCTTGGTTCTTTTGGTAAAGTCACGTAGATAGAAAACAAAATATTAATAATGAAATAAATTATATATTTTTTTGCTTTCTATCTACGTGACTTTACCGAAAGAACCAAGACTATGAATTCCTGCAGTCACGAAAATTTTAAGTCTAAATTTTACGTGCATATGACTTGATTGGGAAGCCACGTAACATCGCCCCCTACTGGGAGACTAATGCCGACTGGTGGGCCGGTGTTGCATGCATTCACCTTGTTCCTCGCAGGGGCAGCTGCCACTGGGGGTTCCCTGCCACAGGGCATCTCTATGTACTGCATGGGAGGCACGGTATGAAAGCGATAATGGTGATGAATAGCACAGAGCTGGCAACCTCTTGAGATCGTCGGCTGTAACCCAGGTGCCGGGTGCCTGCGATTAATCCAGGTTCGCGAGTTGAAGGTCTTAGCCCCGTTGCCAATGTCTGCATTGCGCAAGAATACAACATCTAATTTAATCTGTTTTTCAGATAATTTAGGCTATTTCCAGCTCCTGTTTCCCATGCACAGCAGGGCATGTGAGAAGGAGCAGCACCACCTGGGGTGGATAAAATGTAATCGAAGGGCTCTCGGAAGTGGTTCTGCGATGCCGTCTTCCATGGGAGTCACCGTATTAATATCAAGTGATTGATGATGATGATGGTGACTGTTGGACTGTTGGCTCAGCCTTACGGCCGTCGCGGCATAAAGGCCTCTCGCGGCCCCGTCCGGCCCGGCCCGGCCCGTTCGTGCAGCACCTGACGGTTGTCACCGTGCGCGGTCGCTCGTTCTCTAGGCCAAGACTCCCGATTGCAGCCGAGTTCGACGACGACGTCCCGAGCCGAGCGGCGGGACACGAGCGACGACGCGGTCACGCAGAGCCGGGCGCCACCGCATAAAGCTTCCAGCACCATCGGCTCCACCTTCGGCGCCCCCACTTACCAGCATTCCACATTGCCCAAGGTCCCCAGCGGCAGCAGCAACCTTCAAACCAACATCGGTACGCTCGCACCCAGGCGATCCCGAGAGGGGGTCCCCCCTATGGCGGGGTGTTTTGGCCTACTCTGTCATGCTGGCCCCGACGTCTTGGAAGAGCTAGGATTACCCATAAAAATTAACGCCAACACGACGCACGAGGGGATGGTGGTGTGGCTTGCACCGTGCCGGCCCGCCTTTGTCTCCCCGGTGGCGACGTTTTAACACACCGCGCAAGGTGCTTATACAAGGCTGAGTTGACCTGGGTGTTGTTGGCCATATTCATTGGCTTTGCGTGCTCCTCGTGTTACAGTGCGGGTGTCAGTCGCCAAATTCATTACAACGCGCGGCTGTTTGTTTGGCGATGCCGGGTGGGAGCGTACGAAGGTTGCGAACCCTCGGTTATTAGGGCATTCCGCACGCACGCAGTGAAGTGTCCTCGCGTTGCAGATAATTATTACCCGGCGCCGTTGACCGACACGGGAGAATTGGGCTTGGCTCAAAAAGTGTCCCCGGCGCGAGTTGGATCTGCGAGCCCTCGGGAAATGCACGCACATTGGCGGGCCTTAAGTTAAGTGGCCACCGGCTTGACATTATTTTTTTCTCCCCGTGAGCCAGAGGGAGAGGTGGGGAGCTGCCGCCGTGTAATTGTTAGCAGACTGGAATTGCAACCCAGATGTCGCCGGTTGGGTTGAATTTGATTTCGCATTGGGAAAGTGTCTCATGAATCCTCTTGCCTCGATCTGACGAGATATGATGCCATTTAACGGTACTAGTTTAACGTGACCTTATTGGTTATTTTCATGCGACACCGCTGGCTGATATCGATTAGCTGATGAAAATGTCAAACGCGGAGTGGTATTAAGAATTTGGCGTCAACACAGCAGCATAACGCATTTGCAGTGCAACATACCGTGAATGTCAAGCAGTCACGCTGCACAATTCACACGGTACTGACAGTTCTGTCCACCCAGCTATAATTGGGTCCAGGCCAGATACACCCTCTCGGGCAGTGTTCTACACCCACTTTCAGAGGGGGCCCACTTTTGGTGATAAGATATCAGTGTGAGGGCCGCCACACATTTTAAACCATTGGGGTTTGGCAGCATGATGGGGGGGGGGGTGTTTTAACATTCGTGTATTGTAGGGGGCTGCACTTAGGGCCACCAGGGGGTCGTCAGTGGCCCGTAGGGCCTTGCAATGAAGAACACTGGTCTAGAGTGCTTGCCCGCGGTGGCCTGTGCACCAGCAGTGGCGTGATCAAAATAAATTGCATGGCTGCACCTTTACTCGTCGGAGGTCATTGCTCATCCGTCATCTGTCAAGTCCACGATCGCGAAATTGCTCCCAACAACGCTCCGAACAACGCTCCCTCTTTCTTGCGTGCCGGCACCACGGCAGATGACGGCGCCCAGGTGCAGGGGCCGCCGCCGCCGCAGGGTCGCCCCTCCCCCCTGCTGCCACCACGAGCCCACGACCCCGGGGCCGGCCAGCGGAACCCCCCCTCGGCCAGGAGTTCGGGGGGGGGCCGACAGCCCCCTCCGGTGCTCCCCAAGCCCGGCGCCCGCATCGCCCAGGCGAACAGTGAGTCCACGGCGCGGGGGGCCACCTTCCTCGATTGCACGGCGTCGATACCGCTGTGACTTCTCCAGGCCGGTGCTGGGGTGGAACTCGGCCTCCTGAAGGGGAACAGTGATGGGGTTTGGGCCAGAGTTAGTTACCGTGAATGATCTAGGTGAGCGTTTACATGTCAGGATTTAAGATGGTTGTGAGTCGTCTACATTTGGATTGAAATTAGTGAGTGTTGTACACTAGGGTTATGTGGCCAGAGTTACTGAATTGTGAGCAATGTGAGCGTTCTCTGAACCCCCTGCACCTCTGTCTCCATCTTAACTGTGCAGCGAGAGAGGAGCACGGCGCGAGGGACTCCGTGGGGAACTCCGCACGTCCTCCCAGCAACCGCTCCCCCCTCTTGCCGGCCAGGCCCTCCTTGGTGGACGCGCCGGGCGCCTCGGAGTCGGGGAACCCCGCGGTGCAACCCCGGCCTGGGCACGGTGGGCCCGTGCCCAGGCCGCACTCCGGCCTTCCCCCGAAGCCTCCCGTCCGCACGAGTTTTCCTGCCGGCGGTGAGGGGGAGCTACGATGTCACGAGGGTTGCAGCGATACGATTGCTTTGACGATGTGATTCGCAATGTCGGTTTTTCAATAACCCTGCACAAATTTAAAAATGAAAAACTGTCCAGTAGTGTGCAACTACAGTCATCCAGGACAGGCCGTACAACGTGTAAAGACGCAATGCCCCGATCCACAAATACGAAGGAGACATCACGGCGATACACTCCGCCACTCCTGACGCGGTTATCTGGGCTTGACAACCTGAATGTGAAATTGTAGTCGTTGCTCTGCATCTACATCAACCGTACGAAAGAAGAAGAAGAATAACCCTGCAATTGTGTTTCGCAATGTTATTGCCTTGTTATTGTGTCTTAATTCACGTAAGAGTTCTACGCCTCTGTGATCCAACAAGGCGAGGCTTTCTGTCGAAGTCCCCAGGCATGTTTTGCTCAGTGGCAGGTCGCTCATTCTTCTCTGCTGCCCCCATTGTCTGGACCTGCTTTCCTCCAGCCATTCCGTGCTTTTGGCTGCCCGCTCCTGTTCACGTCAATTCTCAACACCCTCAACTCCAGTTCACTCCGCATAAGCCTGTCATAAGCCTTCTGATCTGTGAAACTTGACATTTGCACACAACATAGTTAAATATTTATATGAACGACATAAAAACGATGTCATATAACCACCACCATGCTAACAATTGTCTTTGTTATTTCGTAAATATTTTGACTCCCAATTAATATACTGAGCAAAAAATAATCACGACACAGCAATATTCTGGAAAACAGACGACACGATTATCGTGTGACCATATATACCATATGATGTACATCTTAGACTTGCCAAGATGCGGCGCACAAGAGAGGCGTCATATGGTGGTGGGATCAGAATGACGTCGGTCGCCTTTACGAGGCCACGGCGGACGTGTGAATAGCAGCGGTGGTAGCGGTAGACTCCGCATTCCTCTTTGTCATATGCGGAGTCTGGTGTCCTTCCCCCGCATCTCCGATAAGCACGGACGGCTACGTACGGTGCGAAATAATTTCCACATACATACAATGTATAACGTACGTGAAGTTCATACCACGAGCAATAGCGTTCAATGGACTGCCTATGCACTTGTCAGTAGAGTGGTGAACGTTGTGTACACTTGAGTAGAGCCGTGGTTAATGAAAGGCTCTGTGAGTGAGATCGTGTGGTTGGAAGGCCCAATCGGATGACGTCGGTTGATTGCGTCTGTCCCCGCTGTTGGGCTGCAGGGGAGAGCAGGCAGGCGGCTGGAGGCGGCGGCGGCGGTGGAGGTGGTGGTGGAGGCAACTCGGAGTCCCATGCGCCAAGCGGCGCTGGCCCTGCTGTCCCTCTCCGCAAGTTCGGAGTGGTTGGGCTTCCGCCGTCTCTACAGCCGGCTCCGTCGGACCGACCGGAGTCCCAGCACCCTGAGCCCGACACGCCGAACTCTGTGCCGCAGCCTCCGCACATGCAGCACAGGGTAAGCAGCAGAAACAGCAGTGGCAGCAGTAGCAGCAGTAGCAGCAGGTACAGCAGTAACAAGAACATCGGCAGCAGGAACAGCGGCAGAAGAAACAGCTGTAGCAGCAGGAACAGCAGCAACAGAAACAGCTGTAGGAGCAGGAACAGCAGCAGCAGAAACAGCTGTAGCAGCAGAAACAGCTGTAGCAGCAGGAACAGCGGCAGCAGAAACAGCTGTGGCAGCAGGAACAGCAGCAGCAGGAACAGCAGCAGCAGAAACAGCTGTAGCAGCAGGAACAGCAGCAGCAGAAACAGCTGTAGCAACAGGAACAGCAGCAGAAACAGCTGTAGCAGCAGCAGAAACAGCTGTAGCAGCAGCAGAAACAGCTGTAGCAACAGGAACAGCAGCAGAAACAGCTGTAGCAGCAGAAACAGCTGTAGCAGCAGGAACAGCAGCAACAGAAACAGCTGTAGGAGCAGGAACAGCAGCAGCAGAAACAGCTGTAGCAGCAGAAACAGCTGTAGCAGCAGGAACAGCGGCAGCAGAAACAGCTGTGGCAGCAGGAACAGCAGCAGCAGGAACAGCAGCAGCAGAAACAGCTGTAGCAGCAGGAACAGCAGCAGCAGAAACAGCTGTAGCAACAGGAACAGCAGCAGAAACAGCTGTAGCAGCAGCAGAAACAGCTGTAGCAGCAGCAGAAACAGCTGTAGCAACAGGAACAGCAGCAGAAACAGCTGTAGCAGCAGAAACAGCTGTAGCAGCAGGAACAGCGGCAGCAGAAACAGCTGTGGCAGCAGGAACAGCATCAGCAGGAACAGCAGCAGCAGAAACAGCTGTAGCAGCAGGAACAGCAGCAGCAGAAACAGCTGTAGCAACAGGAACAGCAGCAGAAACAGCTGTAGCAGCAGCAGAAACAGCTGTAGCAGCAGCAGAAACAGCTGTAGCAACAGGAACAGCAGCAGAAACAGCTGTAGCAGCAGCAGAAACAGCTGTAGCAGCAGCAGAAACAGCTGTAACAGCAGGAACAGCTGTAGCAGCAGAAACAGCTGTAGCAGCAGAAACAGCTGTAGCAGCAGAAACAGCTGTAGCAGCAGAAACAGCTGTAGCAGCAGGAACAGCAGCAGCAGAAACAGCTGTAGCAGCAGGAACAGCGGCAGCAGTAATAGCTGTAGCAGCAGGAACAGCAGCAGCAGAAACAGCTGTAGCAGCAGAAACAGCAGCAGCAGAAACAGCTGTATCAGCAGGAACAGCGGCAGCAGAAACATCTGTAGCAGCAGGAACAGCGGCAGCAGAAACAGCTGTATCAGCAGCAACAGCGGCAGAAGTAACAGCTGTAGCAGCAGGAACAGCAGCAGCAGAAACAGCTGTAGCAGCAGGAACAGCGGCAGAAGTAACAGCTGTAGCAGCAGGAACAACAGCAGCAGAAACAGCTGTATCAGCAGGAACAGCGGCAGAAGTAACAGCTGTAGCAGCAGGAACAGCAGCAGCAGAAACAGCTGTAGCAGCAGGAACAGCGGCAGAAGTAACAGCTGTAGCAGCAGGAACAGCGGCAGCAGAAACAGCTGTAGTAGCAGGAACAGCGGCAGAAGTAACAGCTGTAGCAGCAGGAACAGCAGCAGCAGAAACAGCTGTAGCAGCAGGAACAGCAGCAGCAGAAACAGCTGTAGCAGCAGAAACAGCTGTAGCAGCAGGAACAGCGGCAGCAGAAACAGCTATAGCAGCAGGAACAGCGGCAGCAGAAACAGCTATAGCAGCAGGAACAGCGGCAGCAGAAACAGCTGTAGCAGCAGGAACAGCGGCAGCAGAAACAGCTATAGCAGCAGGAACAGCGGCAGCAGAAACAGCTGTAGCAGCAGGAACAGCGGCAGCAGTAATAGCGACAGACCTGACACCAGTGTTAAGGCCCAGCGGCGGCACGTTTGCCACTTGTTTGCAGAGGTTCATGGTTCGAGTCCAGCAGCCATCCTGGTTAATACTATAAATGTGTTGTTGTAACTGTGTAATATTCGCCGTCTGCTTCATGGCAGTCGTTAAAGATCCAAATTTGCCACATTTCTAAATTACTCGCAAATTATCCCATTGGATTAATCCAAATAACAACATCGCCCCCCGAATGCGAAACTGCTGCAGACTACACCCGTCTGTGATACACAGCGCCTTCGTGATAGCGTTTCACGATAGAATGGACATGATCTCCTCCCCAGAATAACGAGCTGGGGGAGGGCAGCGCCAGCAGCGGCAGTGACAAGAGGCCATGCATCGATTGCCTCGCCGTGGATTGCCGCTCCTGATTCCCACGCTCATTCGTCGTGCATTTTGCAACTTGCAGGGTCCTCTCAGGGGCTCGCAGACGCAGCCGGAGACGATGGATGCGAGAGCCAGGGAGGTGCAGGAGCTGGACCAAACCACGGGCGCAGCATCGCGAGGGATGCACAGGTAGGGCGTCGTGCGGCGTCCCCTCTCACCCGCTTTGCCATTGGTCTGTGGGTCTCTGTCTAAGTCTATGGGTGTCTGTGTCAGCCTATGGGGTCTCTGTATGAGGCTGTGGATCTATGTGTCGAATCTGTGGGTCAATGTTTTTGTACAACATCTTGAGACTCAGTCACATGTAGACACTATATTAATCCACCGTGTGTTGTTATTTCTCACCGGGGCGCTGGCTTGTGGCCGGGATGCATTTGCCTCTGCAGCCCGTCAGCCGATGGCACCGGCACCACATCTCAGTGCCCGCCACCGGGGCCCCGCATGCCCCAGGCGGCCCGTCAATCCGCATCATCGTCAGCGCCACCGCCACGGCCGTCAGAGTATCCTAGCGACACGCAGCTGATCATGTGGACTGCGACATCAGAACCGGGAATCCCGTCCGGTGGCCGTGCCGCCCCGGCCCCGGCGTCAAGAGATCGCGGAGACACGAGGGAGGGCGAGGAACCCCAGCAGCGCCGTCCGCCGGGATCACCGGGACGTCCACCCCACCCTCCGGGAGACGGATTCTATGGTGGCGGCGGCGGCAGGGGCGGCACCAGAAGAGGTCACCAAGAGGACAACGATGTCGACGATTACGATGATTCCGTGGGCCCCATTGGGCCCATCTCGGGCGTGCGCCTGGAGGAAGTCCTCGAGTTCCTCATGCAGCCTTCCGGAGGAGGCCAGGACAATGGTTCAGATGATGCCACCACGGAGAATTGTGTCACCGGCGTACAGATGCACCACGATCACCACCCTGATCACTACCCTGATCATCGCTACGATCACCATCCTGATCACCGCCCTGACCATCGCCACGATCGCCATCGTGATGATCACCACTCTAATCACCACCATAATCACCACCATAATCACCACCCTGATCACCATCCTGATCACCACCCTGAACACCACCCTGAACACCACCCTGAACACCACCCTGATCACCACCCTGATCACCACCCTGATCACCACCCTGATCACCACCCTGATCATCAACACCACGACCACCGCCACCACGACCATCACGACCACCACCATCACGACCACCACCATCACGACCACCACCATCACGACAACCAATATGACCATAACCATAACGACCACGATGATGACAACAAGGAAAATGTGGGCACAAGTAAAACCTCCTTCCCTGACGATCAGCAAGGGCTCTACCAGGACGACGAGGATGATGATGGGCCCATCCTGTACCGTGACGATGATGACGACGACGATGATGATGGGCCTGTCCTCTACCGGGATGATGAGCAAGAGGATAACGACGACGAAGTGGAGATGACGGGTTAGTATCCTGATGAGAGCCCCTCACATGTGCAGCCTTCCTCTGTGCGTGTGTGTGTGTATGATTGTGTGTATCGGGCAGCGGTAGTGTCACGGTTTGCGCGCTGCGCTACAAACCCGGCAACCCGTGTTCAATTACCGCTCACGGCCAACACCAGTGACGATTATCTGAACCGTTCCTGGGACTCCCCAAGGTCGACTCGGCCTCAAATGAGTACCTGGTGTGGTGTGTAAGCATCACCACTAGGGAGATAAGAGTCACAGTCTGTACGTGTTGTGCTAACTCGCTGTGTGTGTGTATGTGCCGAGTCAGTATGTACGTGCTGTGCTGACTCGCTATGTTTGTGTATGTGCCGAGTCATAGTCTGTACGTGTTGTGCTAACTCGCTATGTTTGTCTATGTGCCGAGTCACAGTCTGCATGCTATGCTGACTCGCTGTGTGTGTGTATGTACCGAGTCACAGTCTGTACGTGCTGTGCTAACTCGCTATATTTGTGTATGTGCCGATTCACAGTCTGTACGTGTTGTGCTGACTCGCTATGTTTGTGTATGTGCCGAGTTACTGTACATGTTGTGTTAAGTCGCTATGTTTGTGTATGTGCCGATTCACAGTCTGTACGTGCTGTGCTGACTCGCTATGTTTGTGTATGTGCCGAGTCACAGTCTGTACGTGTTGTGCTAACTCGCTATGTTTGTGTATGTGCCGAGTCACAGTCTGTACGTGTTGTGCTAACTAGCTATGTTTGTGTATGTGCCGAGTCACAGTCTGTGCGTGCTGTGCTGACTCGCTATGTTTGTGTATGTGCCGAGTCACAGTCTGTGCGTGCTGTGCTGACTCGCCACACGGCTCTACTGCCCGCAGGGCTCCTCGCCAAGGTGCGTAGGAACCACTCCCTGGTGGCCGCACGATCCCTGGGTCACGACCCTGAGGTCGGTGACCCCCAGCAGGGTCACATGGGGGAGGCGTGGCAAGAGCTGCGCCAGCAGATCGGCACCGCGCTCACCAGGTGCGCTCACCACCCCTCACCTCACCTCACTCGCCACTCTCACCAGGTTTAAACACCACCACCAGCCATCTCACCACACCTACTCTAGGTCCACTCGGCACCCACCTCACTGATCACTCACCTCACCACGCTCACCATTCACATCACCACGGTCAACATTCACCTCACCACACTCGCCAGCCACCTCACCACACTCACAATTCACCACAGCCCACAACAGTGCGGCTGCGGTCATCGATCTCACACAGTAACACCACTGGCTTACTCGCCAACCTCCACGTGAACGTAGAAGCATTGCCGATCGACTCCCCTCTGCCGTACGAAAGAATAAGAAGCGGCTTAGCCGGGCGGTGGTGGCTACGCACTGGGCCTGTAATCCAGCACTGTCGAGGCAGCAAGGGTTGGCGGATCACCGCACAAATGTTGCCAAACTCCCCGTAGGCGTCGAGGTGCCATACCCTGGCTCGCCAGGAAAAGGCAGTGCAGAGTGTTGCCCGCTCCCCCCCCCCAATTACATGTCTGTGTTTTCTCCGGGTGCTCCGGTTTCCTCCTAACGGACATAAACACTTGAAAATTGTCTGAAAACGTCTTAATATGTAGAGGACTACAGAGCTTGAGCGATTGCTTATGACCAACTCACTGCCTGGGTGCCTTCCAGCTCGTGTGTGGCTCCGGCGATTGTGAGATGTGATATAGTAAACTAATCATTATTATATGGTTAATCGACAATTTTTTTCTAAAATTTGCACGTGTTTACTTTTCCCCCGCAGGCGGCTCAGCCAGAGGCCTTCAATGGAAGAGCTAGAGCAGAGAAACATCCTGAAGCGTGAGTGAAGCACAGACGCACGGACAGTGTTTGCTACAACCACTGTTGTTGTTGTTGTTGTGTCGTGACATCGCTCCCAGCGGCTCAAAGTATCGCCATAATTCATTGCAGAGCGGAATGAGGAGGAGGAGAGAGAGGAGAAGAGAGAGATCAAGCGCCAACTCTCGAGGAAGGCAAGTTTCAAGCGCCAGAGGCGCCGGCGCGGCAGAGGTGGTGCCTGGTTGTGCCCACCATAATGACTGGGCATGTGAGGCCTGTCGCATCAATTAATAATAACACTTTTATTTTATATAGTGTTATTCATGCCAACAGCATCCCACAACGCTGTACATTAATTATATACAATGACCAAATTCCATGTACGCAGTTGGCTGTCCACGGCGTGAAAGAAGCCCAACACACACACACACCAAGCAAATGGAAACCCCTACTATCAAGCAAAAAAAAAAGAGTAAACAAATGAAGAAATCGCACCAAAACGACGATTGCTGCCTTGCGGGTACAAAACGATAGAGCGGAACGTGAACGGGCTTGCCGTGTGACTTGACGGGACCAATCCCGGGCCCCACGCTCTTGAATGGAAGCACTACCCCGGGAGTGCCGGGGGAGTGTTTTTAAATGGTTGTCGCTGCACGGCCGGTAATGACGGCATTTCCCGCACGCGGCGTCTCAACGCTGTGGGTGAACGTGACAGTCACGCGCGTGTCCGTGTCCGTGTCCGTGCACGTGCAGCTGAGCATGCGGCCCACGGTGAAGGAGCTGCGCGAGCGGAAAATCCTGCGCTTCAACGACTACGTGGAACTGGCCGACGTGCAGGACTACGACCGCCGTGCCGACAAGCCCTGGACGCGGCTCACCGCCGCCGACAAAGTACGGCCGCCACCCCGTCCCCCTGACCCCCCGCCCCCCCGCCCCCAACAGCCCGGTTCGCTGGCCCCTGCCACCGCAGGTCGAGGGAACGACAGCAACACCAAGGAGATGCTGAGGAGATTCTATGGAGAATATGGGAACGCCGGTGGGGGGGTGGGAGGGGGGGACATGGGGACAGCAGGATGATGACAGAGGAAATGGAGGGTCTCTTGGGGGTAATAGAGTGGGTGGGATGACGATGGTGGGGAGAGTGGGGAAACCCCATGGGGGCAGCAGGAGCAGTTCTGGGGCAGCAGGAAGACTGCAGACTCTGAGGTGGGACGACATGGATACTGGTGTCACAAGGGCATCAGGGGGATGACACACATGGTGGGATACCAGGGACAATGTAGAGGATCACAGGGATGTGGTGGAGGAACACGGGGACATTGGGGCGAGCACGCAATGGGGGGATGATATAATGGAGTTGGCTGAACATCTCGATATTGGTCCACCGAGCTTGGGTAATTGTTAAGGCCGATTCTGGCAGCCTTCCCCCGCTTGCCTGTGTTTTACTGTGCCTCCAAATCGTTTTCTCTGTGTGAAGATAAAGGAAAACTGCGTGCAGTGCAATTTCTGTTATCGTTATTATTGCGCGACGCTGGTGATACGGGAGGGAGTGCCACATGTGGGCGCCGTGGGGTTCTACGAGCACACCGATGGGACTTGGTGGGGGGATGTGGTATCCGGCGACGCTCGCTGGTATCCGGGATTCCGTGTGCCGTGGTGGCTGCCCCCTTTGTTAATGTGAACGTGTCGTCACCGTGCGTGCCTGCGTGCGTGCATGGCCTGCGTGCGTTCCAAGGCGGCGATCCGCAAGGAGCTCAACGAGTTCAAGAGCATGGAGATGGAGGTGCACGAGATGAGCCGGCACATGACGAGGTGAGGAGAGACACTCGCACGCACCCTCCCCCGTCCACCTCGCCAGCCCTGTAGCATCAGGCCGTGGGGTTGGGGGCTAGAGAGGGCTGCGTCCCCCCCGTCCTCCTTCTGAAGGCTCGCACCCCCCCCTCCCCCCCACCTTCAATAGCTGGAGGTAGAGCGACAAAACGCACAAATGAGTCCAATTATAAGCGATGGGCATTTCAGCCTTTCCTCGAATACACAAGGGGTGAGAGCCAGAGCAGCATTCACGATAGACACAAGCGGATCGCACCGTTACTCATTCTGTTCAGCGCTTGACATTTGTTTAAAGTTTATTTAATATTGACTGTGGCATATTGCCTACCCCCCCCCCCCCCCCGATTCCTAGTCTGGGGAGTGAGGAGCTTGTGTAGTACTTCAGTTCTGATGAAAAATACAAATCGTTTTTTTTATTGTATGCGGATGTTGCTCTCTCCCACCACCACCCCCCCCCCCCCTGCAGGTTTCACAAACCGTGACGTCACGACACCCTGCACATTGCACATCCTCCCGCAGGCCACGTCCTGCTGCCTCGGGGACCCGGTGTTCGTCACCCGTCACAAACAAAAATAATAATCGAGCTACGTCTTGTGCCTCGCGCCGGATCGGAGCGGAGGCGAGGATGGACATTGTCGGACGATCCTAACGAAATCATCTATCGCTCTTTACAAACACGGAGATCTCTACTAATTGCTCGGATGCCTTGGAAACAAAATCAAGCATATCACTCGGGATCGGCAGTAGTTGGAGCAGCAAGAGGCAGGGTGGCCTGGAGGCGAAGCGGCCGTGGATCAAGCGGCGTTCCTCGTGGCCTGCCCCTGCCAGACTTGACCGATGCTAATTATATCCTGATTTGCACTTTGTCCACTCTGCGCTAATCATTACAGGAAAGGGACTGAATTGTTATGTCGCTTGTCAACTTTCTTTTTTATGTTTGTGACACGGTGGGTTTTGACTGCCCACCGGCTCAACAACAAAAAAAACGGGCTCTAACCGGGCACCGATATTTACTTTGTTGTACTGCGACCACGCTAAGTTATACAGTGACATTGTTTCTGATCATTTTATTGTCGAGGAGGGTTGGGTAACGTGCATGGGCACGCCCCCGGAGTGCGCCCGCCATTTGACGTCGCGATCGGAATGCAGAGCGCTAAACGCGGGGTTTGTAGCTCGGAGCGTCAGCTGCCTCTGCTGTCTGAGCGGCGTCTTAAGCTCTCGACGGCCAGCTAGGGTTTGCCACCCCTGGGGTACAAAACATCCAGGACACATGGGAAGAAGAATATCTCACGAAACCAGAAGAGGTGGGGGGGGGGGTGTGAGAATGACATGTGAATGCATTGTCTTGAGCAGTGTATCATTATGCAACTGACAAAAACTGGGATTTTTGTCCAGATGCATGTTGAACTTATTTTGCGTCGCACGTAACCAACTGCGCTAATCGGAGGTGCGGGGGAAGAACAACTTTTAATGTCCCGGGAAGACTAACCGATTTACCAGGGGCGCTTCTTCGAAACAGGGGTCAATCCTGGGAAAACCAGGACAGAGGTGGCATCCCGAGGGGCCCAGTGCTGTCCATGCAGTAAATTAATGAAGTGAGCGTATGGGATTTAATCCACTCTGAAGCCGGATGTAACACGTGGTAATCTTACGGTTTTAACAATGAAGGTAACATTCGCCCAATCTTAATGCTATGTGAATAATATTTGTATATTTTTGTTTTTTTTCTCTGTCTTGTTTCCCCCCCCCCCCCCCCATCGGAAACTTCCATTTTTACAAATGCTCCGCTACGCTTGTGGAATATTAACGGATGATGCGAGAATGAGATTGCTTCCTGTGGCCGCCTTGTTCCACGTTTAATCTCAGTATTACCAGTCGACAGTTGCGGCCAGCTGCTGCTGTTGCTTTGGCTCCAAGGAGGGCGACGACACGATTGCGAGTGGCAAGCCCCCACGTGAACACTCGGGGTCAGGCCCCCGTTTTGAGCCGTGGTGGAAACTGAACCCACGGCTGCCTCTTCCCCCCCCCCCCTTGCTGCTGACAGAGAGAAGATGGGGCCCCAGAGTTGTGCATCTCTTGGGCTCGAATGCCTCACACAGGCCGCGCAAGGGGGTAAATGTGTAGCCACTCGCAACGCGTGCGCGTCCGACGTTTTTGGTCAATGTGCATTATTACCTTAAAAGCATCGATCTTCGGAGAGTGCGAGTCGTGCTTTGCTCACCAGTTGTGTTCACTGCCCGCTTCTTCGCTTCAACTCCGCCCGACTTGAAGGCCGCGGGTCCCGTTTGTGTTGCCATTTTGACTGCCTGGAACGTTTGCGTTGAGTTTGGCTCCCCTCTGAACCGCAGCTGGGGGGTCTACCGGCGCAGCGTCGCCCGTGCGGCAGATGGCACCGGTTTCACGCCCGCCGAGGCAACCGGTGCCGGTCGGCGTTTAATCCGCTAGGTTTTTCCCCCCTTCCGTGGACAATCTCTTGTTGGCCGGACTGCCTGTCGGGAGCGACGTTGAAATTGGGCAACGTGGAGGGGAGGGCGACCGCTTCCCCCACCCCCCCCGGCAAAACGATGCTCACTTGCTGGCCGGTGCTGCGTTCACCTCGTGCCTCACAGGGAGAGCTGCCACTGGGGTGGTCCCCTGCCGCACGGACACCTCGAGATGTCACTGCATGGGAGGCGCGGTATAAATAGCCGCGGCCGTCGTCACGGCTCTTGTAGTTAAACCCGTTCATGTGCATCTGCTGTGGGAAAGAATGCCTGGTTGTCGGAATGCAGGCATCTCTTGTTCGGCCATAAATTAAGCCCATACTCCCTGTCCATCACATCTTATGAACACCCGTCTTCACACGCGCCAACCCTACCGATGTAAGCAGTAGGGCCCCAATTTTTTTTTAAATACCCTTTAAACGACATCGATTTTCATAGCAAATACTATTCATCAATTTATTTTAAAAATTAAGCAGCATGATTTGCTTTGGAAATTGATGCGATTTTAACTCGATACTCTTAAGCCACTTGAGAAATTTCCCGGCCACCCCATTCCCAATATTGGCGCCCCGACGCCGGTGCCCCCTCAGGACGCCCTCACCCTTGCGGTGTGTCGGAGTCACGTCCGTTCGCTTCATTTTAAATCTTTTATCCGACCGAAATAACTTTTGGGTTGTAAATGTGAAAACTTTAGCGATTATATTTTCTTTCCCTTTCTTTTACGTCAACACTGTGTTTTAAACAGTTTTTTTGAAGGGCACTTGTTGGGGACGATTGTGACTTCACAGCCGTACGTGCAGGGTGTTCCGGCCAGGCTCCGGATTTTCAGTGACCCCCCCCCCCCTCCACTGGTTTGTCAGAATGTGAGAAATGTATTCTGCTTCTTTAAATGTAAGTCGATTCCATTTTTTTATTTATGCAATAAGCTCATGTTGTACGTCGCTGAAAGCACCAGTGCCTTTTGGTCGACATTGGTTAGTGAAATGCAATAGAGCACTTTTTTTTTAAAGATCCGGTGTTTATTAAACAAAAGTGCTACTACAATGTGCTGGAGGGAGACAGTAGATGAAGTGCCTTGCAAGAACAACACGCATTGAAGCAGCAACTAAACAAGTTAACTCGTGCAGCTTTGTGAATTATAAATAAAATGTGATATTAAAGTATACGTGCCCTCACGGTGTGCCGCGATTGTTTTAAAGCGCTTTGCAAAACGAAGGGGGAGGTGGGTGGAGGGGGTCTAGGGGAGGGGGTGGGGGAGGGGGTCTAGGGGAGGGGGTGGGGGAGGGGAGGGGGTGGGGGGAGTGGTGGGGGTAAGAACCCAAAGTCTAATTTGCCAGAGCTGAAATCGATACCACCTAAGGCAGCAAAGCACATCTTATAGTCGTACCCATTTATTGATACTGTGACCAGTGCATTACTTGATGGCCTCAGCGATTAATCACGGAATTCATCGTTATTTGCCACGCAAAAAAAATATGGAAAACTCAAGTAATACCCACCCCTTGGTGGCACCAACAAGTGACATTTCTGGCCTGGGTTCATGGACTCGCAAGCAAGAACAACCCCACTTCTGCCTGCGCGGGTTCCAGGTGGCACACGCAAGTTTCCCACTGGTAACTTTAATTGCCGTCCCCCCCCCCCCCCCCATTTTTTTACACGACGATGTAAACGCAGTATAAATCGTGGCCCGCTTTGACCGAATTGTTTCAAAAAGTATCAGCGGACCGCGTCCCGCACGGGGCTCCCGTGTGTTTTCAGGGTCGTGACCGCGCGTTGCTCGCCGCGAGTTCCGACGGTTCTCTTCCATCACGCCCCCGGCTGTGAGACGTCGGGGCATCGCGGCGAACAACGAAAACTCATCGGAGAGCAAATAAACTACCTCCCTAGATGTGTTAAAATTTGCAGCGTTCTGAGAGACTGTTAATCTGGGTTTTATGCAAACAGTTTCGTCACATTGGTTCAACCCAACGGGTTTATTCTCCCTTCGTGTGTAAAAAGGGCTAGCGTTACGCCAAAAACGGATTCTTAATCGCGGTATCTGTAAATGACGTGCTGATGAACCAGCTCTGGCATCCGTCAAGGTTTGCAGGACAGGGCTTGCGCCAGTGTCTGCTGGTGCAGTTGGCGGTTTGCGTTTATCCCCCTGCGGATCCTGAGCGGATGACGGTGTCTGAAAGAGAGCATTAAGGGGCAGCCTCAAGATTAATCTCGACCTGAAGACAAGTTTAAACAACCCGAGGCACAATTTTGGTTTCTCTGAAAACAAACGCATTAAGTACAGACCCCCCCTCCTCCCTCACTCGGCTTGAACGCATCCTTCTGGCAGGAGGTGTCTGCGATTTGGCCGTGACAGCGCCACTGCTTTCCACGTTGGCAGCCATGGGCGAGTCCCAGCGTCTGTAATTATCCCATTCTGCGTCCACTCAAAAAACGTCCTCCTCGCCTCCCTCAAACGGGGAAATAATAAATGCTCAAGCCGTGAAACTACGTGTAGTTTTGACTGCCCTCCGAATTGTGGCCATTGTTTCTCAAGCGAAACGTTTGAAGGACGTGACCTGAATTCTTATTTACTTCCCACATCCACATAGAAGATGAATGCATTATTAGTTCCAAATAGACTTATTCTAGTATCTTGTCTGCACAATAGTGACACCCACTGGTCACTGATGTCCCATTCATGAAACCATGAATGCATTAGCTCTGGCTGTGACGACAACTGTCGATGCCCCTTCACCTTTGTTTTGACCAGGAAATGTATAATTATCATGTCCTCTACCACTGTAACTATTTACCGCTGTTGCTGCGCGACCAGAAAAGTTAAGTAGAGGGCATGGGGTTCCATGACCTCTAAATAACCCCATGACCTATAAATTCATTACCAGCTACAGCTTCTCTATAAGATGCCAATTTTTTGACAATTCTTTTTTATAGCGATCGTGCTATATGTGTTAAGTCACAAGGAAAAGTATCCATTGGATCTCTCGCAGTGAAGTGCAACCTTTCATTTTCAAGAACGGCCTGAAGAAGTGGATGTCGCAGAACTATTTTTTAAATCCCTTCAAGTGTCCTCCGATCCACACGATAGAGCTGAGAACTTTCCCACTCACTCTGCCACTATGTTTTTCACATGACAGTCAAACCGATGTTTTTTTTCTTAATTCTCAGCTGGAATTTATCCAATTTTAATGTGACTGGTTAAATAAAGTCCATTGTTAGGTTTCACCACCAGCTAAACAACTCCAGTCCAGCATCGCCACAGGAGTGCGGGGTAGTCCCAAGTGTCTTACAGGGCTACGTGTGGACGGGAGCTCCCGTGTGCTTCTGCCAAAGCTCAATGGCCTTGGTCACGATTACGTCCGTGTTCTCCTGCGGAATCTGAGAAGCAAAAATAAAAATATCTATTTTATGCTCTCTCCGTGCACATCGCATACACCTGACCTTCATTCGCGACCAAAACACATCCCGACGTCAAAGCGCAGTTGTTCAAATCGTGCGGTTGTTTCAATGATTTTACCTTTTCCAAAAACTGCACAATGCTGTCGGCCTTGTTCATCGTCATGAGTGTCATCTTAAACGTGAGGAGGATTCCCATGGCGACGAAGACTAAAATCTTGCAGGAGCCACTCATGATCTTGTCCCACACCCTGTTGGAGTACAGGAGAGAGAGTTCAAAATGGGATCGGTTTTCAAAAGCGGACAAAACCGCCGAGCATAACACGTTTTTGTAAGCAATACCACAAAGGCTTTAGTATGTGTATTGATGCCGTATATATTTTATATAAGTTTTCTTCATTGCAAGGCCCATGGGGCTACTAGCCACGTCTGTACACAGATGTGAACACATCGTGCTGTCAAATCCCAATGGGTTCGAATGTCTTGGTTTTTTCGGTAAAGTCATGTAGAAGGGAAATAATAAAAATAAAACATAAAATTCTCACGACGTTTCGGCCAAAACACAAGTAGCCTTCCTCAGGTGAAGAAACAGAACTGTTGGAAAGACAGCGCTCCAATGAACACTGCTAAGCTTAGCAGCGTATTTTAAGCTGGGTGGGAGGAGCAGAGCGCCTTGACAAAGGAGTTTACATATCAACAGAAGAATTTGGCATTGAAGTAGCTGTGTTAATGTGATAGATTAGCAGGATGTTAAAGTCAGAAATTAGCATGATGTTAGTGTGAGGGATTAGCATGTAACTGGTCACGGAAGTAGCTATGTTAAAGTCAGAGTTTACATATCAACAGAGGCATTTAGTATATTGACGCTAAATAACTGCAACTTCCCAACTATCATTCAATAAACTGATGTGAAAGAACTAAATATAAACTACATCAATATAATCAATGCACTCAATATATTCTCCAATAAGCTGAGCTATTAACATAAAGTAACTGGGTATACACTACACTATATAATGAATACCATATAGTAAACTGATAAAATACTAAAATATAAACTACTATATTATCAATAAACTCAATATACTCTCCAATCAGCTGAGCTACTAACAATAAGTCATTATACATTACAATTCTATGTCGAAAAAAGTGGCTTTTTCTTTTTTCCTCAACGTTAGCACCACGGAAAGCGACGAGCTTTGTTCAGACGGACGAGTCCATCTATGCTCGGAGCGGAGGAGGGGGGAGAGAGATAAACAGCCACGATTCGCTGCTCTGTCCTGTGTTGCGTTACAACTATGCTATAAACTAGACTACTATACATTACAATATTATACCTTCCAATCTAAACTATATTGTATAATATCGTATACACAGCCCAATGTAAGCTCTAACATTATGCATTATATTGATATGCCTCCAACTAAATTTTTTTCCACATTACACGACTATACACCATAATATACACTGCCATAGACAAACCCAACCATTAAATTATACAATGCGTTACTATACACTACCCTATACTTTAGACTATAAAAATATTAGACTTGTAATATTACACTATGTATTATTCTACCAACCCTACTGTATACCACACTGCTGTATATTCACTATACAATTACGATACTATATATTGCCTTATGAATTATGTTCAACATAACACTGTTATACTATTTATTATTATACAATATGCTATAAACCATACCATTGACCGTCGTGTGAAAGGTACTAAGAGGCAGTGCCAGCGAATGGACTGCGGTCTGAAAGTCACTGTAAAATACAATCAATCAAGAACCGAAATGGTTTATCACGTCTTTCCAATGATTACTAAGCCAGAATCCATCTTCTCGGTTGAAATTGTCTCTGTGTTTGTATATGTGGATGGCCTCATGAACGAATCTCTCATGGTAGCCGGATGGCTTGCAGAGAACCTCCGTCTTGGAGAAGTCAATGTCATGTGAGCCCACTGAATTATAATAGTGATCTGCCACGGCTGAGGTGTTCGTCCTACCGTGTTTCAAGTCTGCTTTATGTTCACGGATGCGGTCCGAGACATGTCGTTTGGTTTCTCCAATGTAACTGCTACCACAGAGGCAACTTAGTTTGTAGACGCCCGGGTACTGTATGTCTGGAACCACATATTTTACAGACGGGACCAGATAACGGATTTTATGTACTATGTTGAATCGGACCTGGATCTTGTGTTTATTCAGGATTTTGGAGATATTTTTTGTGACCCCCACAATGCAGGGTAAGGTGATGGTTTTGAATGGCTCCGCAAGAGGATCCTTCTTCATGGTTGAAGTGATGGCTTTGCGGATTGTGTAGTCGGAGTAACCATTAGCCTTGAGAGCTCGGTGTATGTGCTTGAGTTCACTGACAATGTGTTCCTGGTCGGAGATGCATTGGGCTCTATGGTATAGAGTTTTGATGAGGGAATTCTTCTGGGATGGATGGTGGTTGGAATCCGGTTTTAAGTAAGCATCCGTATGGGTAGCTTTCCTGTAGACAGAGTGGCTCATTGAACCATCAGGTCTCCTTTTAATTAGGACATCCAAAAGGGTAGCTTGCCATCTTTTTCGACTTCCATGGTAAATCTGATGGCTGGGTGTATGGAATTGATATGGTCGAGGAATTGGTCTAGAGCAGCCCGGCCATGTGGTCAGATGAGAAAAGTGTCATCCACGTACCTCTTCCATAAGGTCGGGCGTAGAGTGGCAGTCTGGATGGCGTCAGTCTCAAATTTCTCCATGAAAACGTTGGCTACAACCGGAGATAGGGGGGAGCCCATTGGGGTGCCTCAGGCATACGCAGATACACACGGGGTTTAGACCAAAATAAAAGTCCCGATAGGTCAGCTGTTTGTCGCAAGTCACGCTACCTCTCCAGACTCTTGTTGGGAAGGGTCCCGGCAAAGCAGCGGGAGAACCAACGCGAGCACGGCAGCCTCGGCAGCGCCCCGGTGCTGCGCAGGTGCTGCAGCAAGCGTCCGTCCTCCACGCCCAGGTAATGCTCCAGGCTCTTGGGCTGTGAGCAAACATGCGCGTGCGTCACTACAACCGTCAGCGGCGGCGGCGGCAATAACAACAATTACTGTTCGGCTGTGACGAGGCCGTGCGGTCGCGTGTTTGCCGCTCGTTGCAGACGTTCGCGGTTAAGAGTCCGGCGAGCCCCCTGGCTAATGCTGCAGGTGTATTAACTGGAGGATACACGATGTCTGCTTTGCAAGCACAATGGTGTCACGGTGTCTGCTTTGCAGTCTGCTTTGCAGACACCGTGACGTTATTCGAAATCAAGCAGGCCATGTGTACCAGCGTGCCAGTCCAAATTTAACATTTTACCGCAAATTACCCAATTACCTCATGGGGTAAAACCACATAGGAACATTGCACCCTTCTGGCAGACTATATCCATTAGTGAAACATAGCACGTTGGTGATAGCCTCTCTTAAAAACCAAATGTAATTATTATTTTACATGGTGCCCAAATGCAATCGCATCTGACGGCACTTAACACAAGTGATGAACATGAGGGAAGAGGTGAAATGGGAAGAGGTAGACGAGGGCAGGGGCACACGGTGGAGGGGGAAGGGCAAGCAACACCGCAGCATGGCCCAGGGCCAACGAGGCCAAGCACACGGCGATACAAAGCAACTGGGGCTCAACGGGTCTCCGGGTGGCCCAGATGCGATGCTGACAAAATCCCAGGGGCAGCTAGAGCAGTACCAATGAGTACCAGAAGGTGGCATATCCACCATGCACGCATGCACGCTGACCACGGAGCCAGGTCGAGGAAACGCTGCCGCTTCTTGTCTGGAATAATGCAGGGAATTGATACGCAGGCTCAAAAAGGCTTGCAGTCCAAACACGACTGTAGACTCCTGCGGTTGTGCTGCAGATATTTTCGGGTCGTACCGCGTCTTGTTCGGTACGATGTCCGACGTTTCGCTCCACGTTCTATGGGTGGGGGGGGGAAGCTTCTTCGGGACCTGAACTGAAGAAGTTTCCGGGTACGTGCAGCTGAAGAAACAGGTGGAGCGAAACGTCGTACAACCCGGAAAGAAAAAAAACATTGGGGATTCCAACACGAGTTCTGCTGCTGTGCTCAAATGCAGTGGAGCTCACCAGATGCGGCAGCGAGTCGACATATTTGTTGTTAAATTGAGTGAAGAAACACTTCGCCAGCCAGTAAGCGTCCACTTCATTCTCCGCGATTTCAGACATGGTCGACACCACGGCAATAAAGTCCCCTTCCTCTTCCTCCTGAAAAAGATCATGCAGAGCGTTCGCTAGAGAACACCACCAACAATAATATTAACGTATTCACTTAGTCATTCCACTGCTAGATGAAGGCCTTCCCACACTGTGTTGGTCATGGGGTTTCTTTAACCAAAATCATGACTGATGCAGTGCACCGACGACCACTGGACCACCATTGCATCCTCACCATCCATTATCATCATCATCATCGCCATTATCAGCCATTAACACTCTACTGCTGGATGAAGGCCTCCCACAAGCCGTCACCATGTCTCATGATCCTGCACCTAGGGCCCCAACAGGAGCCGATTGTGTCGCTCCGTCCCCTTGGGTGGACGTCCTCGAGGGTGGATTCCCTCCTTTGGCTGCCACTTCATCATTCGTTTGGACCACCGGCCATCATCCCTTGGAGCGACGTGTTCTACACAAGCACACTGTTTTCTTAGCCACCCATATGGAAAATGTGTAGCCCTGCAATTATTCACACCACCGCTGGCAAAATGGCTTTCACTACAGTCAGTTCAGGGAAGCCCCCATAGAGATTATGTTTTGCATACTGTTCCACACTGGCCAGACGTCTTGGTAGAGGTGGGAATAGCCACACTTTACCCTACCACACAACTCCTGCAAATTGACTAACCGCGGTGTACCCATTTATACTGCTTGGTGGACAGACGTAACAGTGTTTAAACTACTGCACCGGGAGATGGAATCGAACCAGCCACCTCTGGATTGCAAGTCCAGTGCGCTAAACAATTGCACCGTGGCACCCACACTCCTCGTCACCCATGAGCGCTGCCAAAAGTTTACGAGAGCCCTTGCCTCGGCTTGGCCCTGCCCCTAACCCCAGTAACGCTGCGTACCGGGGGCTGGTCAGAGCGGCGAGGGAGGCAGCCGTTCTCCAGCTGCAGCATGCGCAGCATGGTGTGTGTGTCGGGCGCGCCGTCCCCCGTGAGGCGCATGGAGCGCAGCGCGTGCAGCACGTCCTGGTGCTGCTCAGCACGCTGCTGGGACACGGCCTCGTGGGCCGCCTGGTGCGGGGGGAGGACGCCTGTGGGAGCACACGGGTGCACGCACTTTCAAAGACAGAGATTTCCCCCCACCCCCCCCCCCCCCCGTATAGCTGTTAAAAGGCTGTTGAGGCAAGTCTCGTTAGCGAGTGGCACCTATGCAGGTCGGCATGGCACACGAGGGGGTGGGTTGGCTAGCACCATGCCTGACCACATTTTTCTCTCGAGTGGCGATGTTTACACATCGCACCAGGTACTCATTTGAGAGTGAGTCGACATAGGGGAGGCCCAGGATTGGTTCAAATAATCGTCACTGGTGTTGGACGTTGAGCGGGAATCAAACTCTGGTCGCCAAATTCGTAGTGCAGCGCGCTAACCGCTACTCTACCGCTCCCAAAATCGTTGTGCACACGTACAGACACATGCGCACACATGAGAACAAATGCACAACAATCCCCTCTACAGCAGAATACTGTAATATGGAGAGTCAAACTCGGGGAAGTCAAAAACAGGTTTGGATACCACTCGCCAGTGATGTTATCCGTGGCCAGAGATTGAACCGAGATTGCCATGTTCATAGCGCAGTGCACAAACCATTGACCCACTGCCCCCCACGCACGCAAATGACAAAGATCCCCTGCATAGCCTTTAAAAGACTCTTGGGTAAACTGCTGTTAGCGAGCGCCTATGAAGACTGGCACAGCTTATGAGGGGGTGGTGTAGCCAGCACCACACACGTCATCCTTCGTTTTCCCAGTGCTGGTGTTTACACACCGCACCAGGTACTCATGTATGGCTGAGTCAACCTAGGAGGCTCCCAGAACAGACGAGCACACCACATGCCACTGACAGTCATTACCAGGAATGGAACTCAGGTTTGATGTGTTCATGGCGCAGTGCGCACTCCCTGCACATATCCACACACACACAAGGCCCCATTCAGTCCCCGAAAAGAGAAGCCCCCCCTTGCCGAGATATCAGGGGCGCTCATACCAAGCAGCACCTTCCAGATGAGGATGCGGTAGATGGTGGGGATGGGGAAGCGCTGGCTGAAGGTGCACAGCTTCTCCAGATCTACACACGCAAACACGTGACACGACGCGCCCAGCAACCGTCCACAACCCAGTGACCACCATCCGACTCACGCCTTATCAGCACCCATTAATCTAATCCTGCGTATGGCAGCAAATGTGTTCAGGAGCTAAATGCCAATCTTGAAATCTGCTAGCCACGATGAGAGGGCTGCAGGAGAGTTTGTGTAGTTTTGCTATTCTTTGTCCACTGAAGGAGCGCAGACTACAGTGGTTTACTATATAGTCCACAGGGTTGGATTGCATAGCCACAGTCGCACTCCTGTAGCTTGCCTTTAACTTTCCATTCATGACGAAGATATGTGCATCGGGCCTGTTGATGTCCTGATTCGGTTGATAGTTACACCAGTGTCATTGGGGAATGTCAAGCCCAGGAGGTGCACCTACTGACCCCATCATTGCATTTAATATACAGTAAAACCTTGGACTGCGAGCATAATTCGTTCCGGAAACGTGTTTGTAATCCAAAGCACTCGCATATCAGTTGTGATCACGTGACGCTCGGCAGACAAAGCGTATACGTACTACTCGTATTGCAAGACCTCGCTCGTTTATAAAATTAATATTCGTTTAAAATGTTTGCTCGTCTTGCAAAACACTCGCGGACAAATGACAGCTCAGCGAAGTGGCTTATCACGTGGAAAATTCGAGCAGCCAAATACCCGTTGATAAATGCGGAGGGGAAAACCGTAGGACCCGGAGAAAAATCCACGCGACCACCGGGGAGAGAGAGAGAACACGCAAACTCCCAATATACAGCAGGCGTTGGAGTCTGGATCGAACCAACGACCTCCTGCATACAAGGCGAGGTAGTTAACATTTCACCACGGTGGCGCCCTGGCCACCAGGCTGCGCCGTGACCCAGTGACCCTGTGACCCAGTGACCCTGTCTCAGGCTGGCTGGGTCGCATCTCCTTGATGCGCTGGGGAGAGTCCCGGGGTGAGGAGGAGGAGGAGGAGGCGCACGGTGCCCTTACCTAGCGGCTCGTCCTTGAGGAGGATCTCCAGGCTGCGCTTCTCGTCCACGCCGTGGAAGCCCACCTTCTTGTAGTAGTGCGAGCGAAAGTTCCTGGGGTTGTCCTCCGCCATGGCCATTGGGACCCTGGCGTAAGGGGGACGCGGTGCGTGGGAGACCGAGTGAGCTGTGTGGGTGAGTGACTGAGTGGGTGAGTGACTGAGTTGGTGAGTGACTGAGTGGGTGAGTGACTGCGTTGGCGAGTGACTGAGTGGGTGAGTGACTGAGTTGGCGAGCGACTGATTCGGTGACTGTGTGGGTGAGTGACTGAGTTGGTGAGTGACTGAGTGGGTGAGTGACTGAGTTGGTGAGTGACTGAGTGGGTGAGTGACTGAGTTGGCGAGTGACTGAGTGGATGAGTGACTGATTTGGCGAGTGACTGATTTGGTGACTGTGTGGGTGAGTGACTGAGTGGGTGAGTGACTGAGTTGGCGAGTGATTGAGTTGGTGACTGTGTGGGTGAGTGACTGAGTTGGTGAGTGACTGAGTTGGTGAGTGACTTAGTTGGCAAGTGACTAAGTTGGTGACTGTGTGGGTGAGTGACTAAGTGGGTGAGTGACTGAGTTGGCGAGTGATTGAGTTGGTGACTGTGTGGGTGAGTGACTGAGTTGGTGAGTGACTGAGTTGGCAAGTGACTGAGTTGGTGACTGTGTGACTGAGTTGGTGACTGAGTGGATGACTGTGTGGGCAAATGACCGAGTGGGTGAGTGACTGAGTTGGTGAGTGACTGAGTTGGTGAGTGACTGAGTTAGTGACTGAGTGGATGACTGTGTAGGTGAGTGCCTGGGTGGGTGACTGAGTGGGTGTCTGTGTGGGTGGGTGTCTGTGTGGGTGAGTGACTGAGTGCGTGAGTGACTGAGTGGGTGTCTGTGTGGGTGGGTGAGTGACTGAGTGGGTGTCTGTGTTGGTGAGTGACTGAGTGCGAGAGTGACTGAGTGGGTGTCTGTGTGGTTGAGTAACTGAGTAAGTGACTGACTGAGTGACTCACTGACTGAGCGACTCACTGACTGAGCGACTCACTGACTGAGTGACTAACTGACTGAGCGACTCACTGAGCGACTCACTGAGTGACTCACTGACTGAGCGACTCACTGACTGAGCGACTCACTGAGTGACTCACTGACTGAGCAACTCACTGACTGAGCGACTCACTGACTGAGCGACTCACTGACTGAGTGACTAACTGAGTGACTCACTGACTGAGTGACTCACTGACTGAGCGACTCACTGACTGAGTGACTCACTGAGTGACTCACTGACTGAGCGACTCACTGACTCAGCGACTCACTGACTGAGTGACTCACTGACTGAGTGACTGACTGAGTGACTCACTGACTGAGTGACTCACTGACTGAGTGACTGAGTGACTAACTGAGTGACTAACTGAGTGACTCACTGACTGAGTGACTAACTGAGTGACTAACTGACTGAGTGTCTAACTGAGTGACTCACTGACTGAGTGACTAACTGAGTGACTAACTTAGTAACTCACTGAGTGACTAACTTATCGAGGTACCTCGCTATCCCTACCTGGGGCCTCCTGGTTTCGCCAAGCCCACCGCAGTCCGCCAGTTGTTTCGGCGGACCGGGTCCGGAAACCCACGCCCCGAGATTTGGTTCCGCCCGCGTTTTGGTTCCGGCCAACCGCGTCTCCCTCTCACGCCCGGCCTCTCACGCCCCCAGCTGGCCACTCTGACGCAGTGAGCGCCTCCCTCCCCGTGAGCTCTTGCCTTGACGGCATGTCCATTCCCTGGCTAGCCCTACTTAACCAACATCACACTATAACACGATTGCACCTACCCTTCAAACTAACCCCGCAACGTATGTACGTTGAACTTCTTTCGCGCCGTACGTAGCCAACCGTGCTAATTGGAGGTGCGGGGGAAAGACAACAAACCAACACCACCATCACTCCGACAGCTACCCCGTACCTTTACCCCTACCTACCCCATCTTAACCCCAACATCAACCCTTACCGCAACCCCTACCTCTATACTATCACCTCGACCCTTAACCCCAACATCAACCCTTACCACAACCCCTACCTCTATACTATCACCTTGACCCTTAACCCCAACATCAACCCTTACCACAACCCCTACCTCTATACTATCACCTTGACCCTTACCCCCAACATCAACCCTTACCGCAACCCCTACCTCTATACTATCACCTCGACCTTTAACCACAACATCAACCCTTACCGCAACCCCTACCTCTATACTATCACCTTGACCCTTAACCCCAACATCAACCCTTACTACAACCCCTGCCTCTATACTATCACCTTGACCCTTAACCCCAACATCAACCCTTACCGCAACCCCTGCCTCTATACTATCACCTCGACCTTTAACCCCAACATCAACCCTTACCGCAACCCCTGCCTGTATACTATCACGTCGACCTTTAACCCCAACATCAACCCTTACCGCAACCCCTACCTCTATACTATCACCTCGACCCTTAACCCCAACATCAACCCTTACCGCAACCCCTACCTCTATACTATCACCTCGACCCTTAACCCTAACATCAACCCTTACCGCAACCCCTACCTCTATACTATCACCTTGACCCTTAACCCCAACATCAACCCTTACCGCAACCCCTACCTCTATACCGTCACCTCGACCTTTAACCTCAACATCAACCCTTACCGCAACCCCTACCTCTATACTATCACCTTGACCTTTAACCCCAACATAAACCCTTACCACAACCCCTACCTCTATACTATCACCTTGACCCTTAACCCCAACATCAACCCTTAACGCAACCCCTACCTCTATACTATCACCTCGACCTTTAACCCCAACATCAACCCTTACCGCAACCCCTACCTCTATACTATCACCTTGACCCTTAACCTCAACATCAACCCTTACCGCAACCCCTACCTCTATACCGTCACCTCGACCTTTAACCCCAACATCAACCCTTACCGCAACCCCTACCTCTATACTATCACCTTGGCCCTTAACCCCAACATCAACCCTTACTACAACTCCTGCCTCTATACTATCACCTTGACCCTTAACCCCAACATCAACCCTTACCGCAACCCCTGCCTCTATACTATCAGCTCGACCTTTAACCCCAACATCAACCCTTACCGCAACCTCTACCTCTATACTATCACCTCGACCTTTAACCCCTACATCAACCCTTACCGCAACCCCTACCTCTATACTATCACCTTGACCCTTAACCCCAACATCAACCCTTACTGCAACCCCTACCTCTATACCGTCACCTCGACCTTTAACCCCAACATCAACCCTTACCGCAACCCCTACCTCTATACTATCACCTTGACCCTTAACCCCAACATCAACCCTTACCGCAACCCCTACCTCTATACGCTCACCTTGACCCTTAACCCCAACATCAACCCTTACCACAACCCCTACCTCTATACTATCGCCTTGACCCTTAACCCCAACATCAACCCTTACCGCAACCCCTGCCTCTATACTATCACCTCGACCTTTAACCCCAACATCAACCTTTACCGCAACCCCTACCTCTATACTATCACCTTGGCCCTTAACCCCAACATCAACCCTTACTACAACTCCTGCCTCTATACTATCACCTTGACCCTTAACCCCAACATCAACCCTTACCGCAACCCCTGCCTCTATACTATCAGCTCGACCTTTAACCCCAACATCAACCCTTACCGCAACCTCTACCTCTATACTATCACCTCGACCTTTAACCCCTACATCAACCCTTACCGCAACCCCTACCTCTATACTATCACCTTGACCCTTAACCCCAACATCAACCCTTACTGCAACCCCTACCTCTATACCGTCACCTCGACCTTTAACCCCAACATCAACCCTTACCGCAACCCCTACCTCTATACTATCACCTTGACCCTTAACCCCAACATCAACCCTTACCGCAACCCCTACCTCTATACGCTCACCTTGACCCTTAACCCCAACATCAACCCTTACCACAACCCCTACCTCTATACTATCACCTTGACCCTTAACCCCAACATCAACCCTTACCGCAACCCCTGCCTCTATACTATCACCTCGACCTTTAACCCCAACATCAACCTTTACCGCAACCCCTACCTCCATACTATCACCTCGACCCTTAACCCCAACATCAACGCTTACCGCAACCCCTACCTCTATACTATCGTTTTGACCTTTAACCCCAACATCAACCCTTACCGCAACCCCTGCCTCTATACTATCACTTCGACCCTTAACCCCAACATCAACCCTTACCGCAACCCCTACCTCTATACTATCACGTCGACCTTTAACCCCAACATCAACCCTTACCACAACCCCTACCTCTATACTATCACCTTGACCCTTAACCCCAACATCAACCCTTACCGCAACCCCTACCTCTATACCGTCACCTCAACCTTTAACCCCAACATCAACCCTTACCGCAACCGCTGCCTCTATACTATCACCTCGACCTTTAACCCCAACATCAACCCTTACTGCAACCCCTACCTCTATACTATCACCTCGACCTTTAACCCCACCATCAACCCTTACCGCAACCCCTACCTCTATACTATCACCTTGACCCTTAACCCCAACATCAACCCTTACCGCAACCCCTACCTCTATACTATCACCTCGACCCTTAACCCCAACATCAACCCTTACCGAAACTCCTACCTCTATACTATCACCTCGACCCTTAACCCCAACTTCAACCCTTACCGCAACCCCTACCTCTACCCCAAACCCACTTTAACCCCTGCTGTAATGTAACCCCCCAACTCGACTAATTGTCACCCTTTTTTATTTACAGTGGGCTTCGGTCTAAATGGGAACGAGCATTTAGATTATTTGGATAATTTTGCTGCTATAAATTTCCACGTGACAAGGCCACTTTGTTGAGTTATCATTTGTGGCCAGGTCGCTTCTGAAAAAAAGGTCATTGCCTCATTGGGCTTTACCTGGTAAGATAAAAAATACATTTAGTGTATATATTTAAGTTACTGTATTTGTTTAACTTTCCTATACTTTGCACTACTGTCATGTTGTATTGTTTGTTGTTGTAACGTTCTGACCCGCCCCTACGGGACATCAGTGAGCTTCATAGCTCATCAGATTCCTCCAGTAGAAATACACATTCCGTTTCTGAGTTGAACACAGTGCTACCACCATCGGGTGTCTCAGCACAAACTCGAGGGATGTGCGAACGACAACCGACAAAACCGGTAACCGTTTTCCGAAATCGATTACCGGGGTTTCCGAAAGCAGCCGGTTCCCAGGCGAAACATTCGCACCGATCCTGGCTGTGCCTATTTGGCATGCGCAGAAATACAAACCGCACGGCGGACAAAGTCAACGCGTGGCACGCCATTTACTCGGTTAATAAGGTAAAGGTGCAAGCCTGCAATTTGCTTGTTCACGTCACTGCTGGTGGAGGGGACCTGCACGTGTAGATGCTTGGCCAACTCTTTCCACGCCATTCAGACGTGTCGAAAGAGTCATAATAAAGGTTCATTTGGGTTAGATCGCGAAAGTATGAACGTGTCGTAACATTTATACTTACGCGATATAACCCCAAAAACCTTTATTATGAATAATATCGGTCGCTAAAGCGTACTTGTGTGTGTGTGTGTTGGAAGAGGTTGGAGTACCCACACTTTACCCCACCATGCGCGACTTCCCGACTGACTTATCCTGTGGTTGTGCCCATTTACACTGCTGGGTTTTCTGGGGCACCCTGTGCAAGGGAAGGGATTGAACGGATTCCGAAGCCTCTGGAGTGCATGTCCAGTGTGCCAAAGCTATTACACAACTGTGGCAGCTACCACTGTTACTCAGTTAGACGTGTATATGTGTGGAAAATCGGTAACCGGTTTTTACAAGATGTTTTTATTTTCATTTGGTTAGCGGTATTGCAAAAGAACCCGGTTTTAACAACCCAAGTGCAAAAACAATTCCTGCCGCCCCGAAAACAGATGCCGATTGACGGACTATCCGGGATGATGGTTGAGAGAGTGCATGGTGTTGTTTGTTGGTGGTTGATGGAGGATGATTATGAAAATGATGGAGGAGGTGACGGTGTGGATGCTGGATGATGGTTCAGACATCATGGTGGTTGATGCTTGAGAGAGGTCCGATGTTTCATTACCGCGTTGTTCAGAAGCTAAATGTCCAATGTCGAGGTTCTCTAGTCACGACGACCAGACTTCAGCACAGAGTTCGTGCAGATGTTCTATTCCTCCATTGAAGGAGCGCAGACTACAGTGGCATACTATATAGCCCATAGTCTGGGTAGGTTGGCTGGTGCAATGCCCGATCCACAAATACGAAGGAGACATCACAGTGATAAACTCCGCCGTTCCTGACGCTGTTGCCTGGCTTGACCACCCGAATGTGAAATTGTAGTTGTTTGTGCTGCATCTATATTAGCAGCCATACGAAATAATAATAAGAATAAAGACTTCTTTGGTTCTCGGTAAAGTCAATTGAAGCTCTGTCGTCCCGACAGTTCTGTTCTTTCACCTGAAGAAGGCTACTTGTGTTGTGGCCGAAACGTCGTGAGAATTTTATTGTCTTATTTTATATTATTATTTTATTCTCATTCTACGTGACTTTACCGAAAGAACCAAAGAAGATGAATCCTTGCAGTCACGAAAGCTTTAAATCGAAATAAAAAGACTGTTGCTGGACAATGATGACGGCGGGTATCTTTGAGGTGTTCCACACTGCCATTGTTCTCGGAGCTCCCCGGCAAACAGAGAAAGTTGGGTCAATATTGAGACAACGTTGATATATATTCTTAGTTCTTTCGGTAAAGTCACGTTGAAGGGAAACAATAAAATAATAAAAAATAGAACTAAGAATATGAATTACTGCAGTCACGAAAGCTTTAAATCAAAACGTTGATACAACCACGTGCCAACGTTGGCACGTGTACTAGGTCGGTGAGTTGAAACGGGGGCTTGGCACGGGCATCCAGATCTTAGCTTCCCTCCCATGTCCTCATCACGCTGGCACCGAGACGAAGTGTCTCATCCAGGCAGGATGGGGCGCGTCTATAATTGCCTAAGGGCCCACGCAGTGAGAACCGGTAGCTGGGGATTGAGTTGAGGTTGTTCTCACCACCACCATCACCACCACCACCACAACAAGTCTATAATTACTGGGCCGGGAGGGTGTAATTTGGGGGAGCGCTACGGACCCGGTAACCCGAGTTCGATTCCTGCTCACAGCCAACACCACTGACGATTGTCTGAACCGGTCCTGAGGCCTTCCCTAGGTCGACTCAGACTCAAAATGAGCACCTGGTGCGGTGTGTAAAACATCGTCACTGGGGTGACAAAGGCGGTCGGGGGTGGTGCTACAGGCCACCCACCACCGCGTGTGCCTTTTCCAACGTTAATAGGTGTTATCTAACAGCACTTGCCCCGAGGGTATCTTAAAGGCGACTGGAGGGGATCGTTACTTTGTAATGTGTGCACCAATTCGTCTTCCAGCCAAACGTCTCAATGTTGCGTGGGGTTGCCTGCTTCAATTTCCTTTCTCCTTGTGCAGTCATCCCTCGTTGCACAGAAACGAAATGTACGGAATGGCGCAAAAAACGTGGACTTACAGATGAGGTAACGAATCCGACATACGTTCCATGAAATTCGCATTTACAGAATGTTGAATCTCTCAGTTATATTGCGTTGCGTTGGGGGTGGGTGGAGGGGTGTGGAACAATGCTTAGCCGTATTCTCTCGAGCGTGACGTTTACGTGTGCAATATGTGCGTGTATGATACCCAAGTAATGTTTAGTGGGAGCACGCCTGTCGAGGAGACGGAGCGACGGAACCGGCTCGTGTGTAGGAGCTCGGCGGATTTTTTTGTTTGTACATCACAGGATCCTGAGAGATATGCAGTGGATTGATCATGGCTGGCAATTATATTTTTTTAATCCGACATATCCTGCAAACGCCCTCTCTATCTCTTCCCCTGGTTCCCCCACGTCTGTTGCGACCGATGCCAGAATCTGTGCGTGTGCAGCCCCTCCCTACCCCCTCCACTCATCGGAAGTGGAACGCAGTTGCGAGGGAGGTCGGCAGCTCCGCGTGGTGGTGATCGACAGTGAAGAGACTGGGGGCCGCATTGACCCAGCGGGGGGCTTTAAGGCGCCACAGTCCCCGGGGCCTTTGCTTTTCAGTGGAACGTCAAACAAATGCGCACGCAGAAACTGCTTTATAATGTTTGAAATTTCAACACTGGAGCACTCCGACAGAGGCCATGGTGCCGGTTGGTAATTTAGAGCCCTCGTGTGAGTTCACCTCGATTTAGATTTGCAATTCGTATATGGAATTGAATAACAAAAACTGCAATTCAAACAAGCGGGATAACTAACAATGAATGCGTTTGGCATCATCGGGCATTGGTGGTGGTAAATCAGTCGATAGGACGGAATTAAATAGAGAGGGGGTCTGTGAAAAGAGCTTTATACCCCATCGGATTCATCCAGTATAAATACATATTCCGATTATGATACTGGGTCCTCCCAAAACTTTAATAACTCTGGGCCGCCCATTAAAATGTAATCCGGCTTTGGAGGAAGAATTCACAGCCATCAACGATTCCGTCATCCACACCCCTTCACCGCAGAACAATGAGGTCACACACCCCTCTATAAGAGACGAGGTGGCACGACCAACGCCCGAAGCCTCCACACCTGTGTGTGTCTTCCTCCGCACCTGTGTGAGTCTTCAACGCACCTGTGTGAGTCTTCCTCCGCACCTGTGTGAGTCTTCAACGCACCTGTGTGAGTCTTCAACGCACCTGTGTTAGTCTTCCCCCGCACCTGTGTGAGTCTTCCTCCGCACCTGTGTGAGTCTTCAACGCACCTGTGTGAGTCTTCAACGCACCTGTGTGAGTCTTCCCCCGCACCTGTGTGAGTCTTCCCCCGCACCTGTGTGAGTCTTCAACGCACCTGTGTGAGTCTTCCCCGCACCTGTGTGAGTCTTCCCCCGCACCTGTGTGAGTCTTCCCCGCACCTGTGTGAGTCTTCCCCGCACCTGTGTGAGTCTTCCCCGCACCTGTGTGAGTCTTCCCCGCACCTGTGTGAGTCTTCCCCCGCACCTGTGTGAGTCTTCCACCGCACCTGTGTGAGTCTTCCCCCGCACCTGTGTGAGTCTTCCCCCGCACCTGTGTGAGTCTTCCCCCGCACCTGTGTGAGTCTTCCCCCGCACCTGTGTGAGTCTTCCCCCGCACCTGTGTGAGTCTTCAACGCACCTGTGTGAGTCTTCCTCCGCACCTGTGAGTCTTCAACGCACCTGTGTGAGTCTTCAACGCACCTGTGTGAGTCTTCCCCCGCACCTGTGTGAGTCTTCCCCCGCACCTGTGTGAGTCTTCCCCCGCACCTGTGTGAGTCTTCCCCCGCACCTGTGTGAGTCTTCAACGCACCTGTGTGAGTCTTCCCCCGCACCTGTGTGAGTCTTCAACGCACCTGTGTGAGTCTTCCCCCGCACCTGTGAGTCTTCCCCCGCACCTGTGTGAGTCTTCCCCCGCACCTGTGTGAGTCTTCCCCCGCACCTGTGTGAGTCTTCAACGCACCTGTGTGAGTCTTCAACGCACCTGTGTGAGTCTTCCCCCGCACCTGTGTGATTCTTCCCCCGCACCTGTGTGAGTCTTCCCCCGCACCTGTGTGATTCTTCCCCCGCACCTGTGTGAGTCTTCCCCCGCACCTGTGTGAGTCTTCAACGCACCTGTGTGAGTCTTCAACGCACCTGTGTGAGTCTTCAACGCACCTGTGTGAGTCTTCCTCCGCACCTGTGTGAGTCTTCCCCCGCACCTGTGTGAGTCTTCCCCCGCACCTGTGTGAGTCTTCCCCCGCACCTGTGTGAGTCTTCCCCCGCACCTGTGTGAGTCTTCAACGCACCTGTGTGAGTCTTCCTCCGCACCTGTGAGTCTTCAACGCACCTGTGTGAGTCTTCAACGCACCTGTGTGAGTCTTCCCCCGCACCTGTGTGAGTCTTCCCCCGCACCTGTGTGAGTCTTCCCCCGCACCTGTGTGAGTCTTCCCCCCGCACCTGTGTGAGTCTTCAACGCACCTGTGTGAGTCTTCCCCCGCACCTGTGTGAGTCTTCAACGCACCTGTGAGTCTTCCCCCGCACCTGTGTGAGTCTTCCCCCGCACTTGTGTGAGTCTTCCCCCGCACCTGTGTGAGTCTTCAACGCACCTGTGTGATTCTTCCCCCGCACCTGTGTGAGTCTTCCCCCGCACCTGTGTGAGTCTTCAACGCACCTGTGTGAGTCTTCCCCCCGCACCTGTGTGATTCTTCCCCGCACCTGTGTGAGTCTTCCCCCGCACCTGTGTGAGTCTTCAACGCACCTGTGTGAGTCTTCCCCCGCACCTGTGTGAGTCTTCCCCCCGCACCTGTGTGAGTCTTCAACGCACCTGTGTGAGTCTTCCCCCGCACCTGTGTGAGTCTTCCCTCGCACCTGTGTGAGTCTTCCCCCGCACCTGTGTGAGTCTTCAACGCACCTGTGTGAGTCTTCAACGCACCCGTGTGAGTCTTCCCCCGCACCTGTGTGAGTCTTCAACGCACCTGTGTGAGTCTTCCCCCGCACCTGTGTGATTCTTCCCCCGCACCTGTGTGAGTCTTCAACGCACCTGTGTGAGTCTTCCCCCGCACCTGTGTGAGTCTTCAACGCACCTGTGTGAGTCTTCCCCCGCACCTGTGTGAGTCTTCCCCCCGCACCTGTGTGAGTCTTCAACGCACCTGTGTGAGTCTTCAACGCACCTGTGTGAGTCTTCCCCCGCACCTGTGTGAGTCTTCCCCCGCACCTGTGTGAGTCTTCCCCCGCACCTGTGTGAGTCTTCCCCCGCACCTGTGTGAGTCTTCAACGCACCTGTGTGAGTCTTCCCCTGCACCTGTGTGATTCTTCCCCCGCACCTGTGTGAGTCTTCCCCCGCACCTGTGTGCGTCTTCAACGCACCTGTGTGAGTCTTCCCCCGCACCTGTGTGAGTCTTCCCCCGCACCTGTGTGAGTCTTCCCCCGCACCTGTGTGAGTCTTCAACGCACCTGTGTGAGTCTTCCCCCGCACCTGTGTGAGTCTTCCCCCGCACCTGTGTGAGTCTTCCCCCGCACCTGTGTGAGTCTTCAACGCACCTGTGTGAGTCTTCCTCCGCACCTGTGAGTCTTCAACGCACCTGTGTGAGTCTTCAACGCACCTGTGTGAGTCTTCCCCCGCACCTGTGTGAGTCTTCCCCCGCACCTGTGTGAGTCTTCCCCCGCACCTGTGTGAGTCTTCCCCCCGCACCTGTGTGAGTCTTCAACGCACCTGTGTGAGTCTTCCCCCGCACCTGTGTGAGTCTTCAACGCACCTGTGAGTCTTCCCCCGCACCTGTGTGAGTCTTCCCCCGCACTTGTGTGAGTCTTCCCCCGCACCTGTGTGAGTCTTCAACGCACCTGTGTGATTCTTCCCCCGCACCTGTGTGAGTCTTCCCCCGCACCTGTGTGAGTCTTCAACGCACCTGTGTGAGTCTTCCCCCCGCACCTGTGTGATTCTTCCCCGCACCTGTGTGAGTCTTCCCCCGCACCTGTGTGAGTCTTCAACGCACCTGTGTGAGTCTTCCCCCGCACCTGTGTGAGTCTTCCCCCCGCACCTGTGTGAGTCTTCAACGCACCTGTGTGAGTCTTCCCCCGCACCTGTGTGAGTCTTCCCTCGCACCTGTGTGAGTCTTCCCCCGCACCTGTGTGAGTCTTCAACGCACCTGTGTGAGTCTTCAACGCACCCGTGTGAGTCTTCCCCCGCACCTGTGTGAGTCTTCAACGCACCTGTGTGAGTCTTCCCCCGCACCTGTGTGATTCTTCCCCCGCACCTGTGTGAGTCTTCAACGCACCTGTGTGAGTCTTCCCCCGCACCTGTGTGAGTCTTCAACGCACCCGTGTGAGTCTTCCCCCGCACCTGTGTGAGTCTTCAACGCACCTGTGTGAGTCTTCCCCCGCACCTGTGTGAGTCTTCCCCCCGCACCTGTGTGAGTCTTCAACGCACCTGTGTGAGTCTTCAACGCACCTGTGTGAGTCTTCCCCCGCACCTGTGTGAGTCTTCCCCCGCACCTGTGTGAGTCTTCCCCCGCACCTGTGTGAGTCTTCCCCCGCACCTGTGTGAGTCTTCAACGCACCTGTGTGAGTCTTCCCCTGCACCTGTGTGATTCTTCCCCCGCACCTGTGTGAGTCTTCCCCCGCACCTGTGTGCGTCTTCAACGCACCTGTGTGAGTCTTCCCCCGCACCTGTGTGAGTCTTCCCCCGCACCTGTGTGAGTCTTCCCCCGCACCTGTGTGAGTCTTCAACGCACCTGTGTGAGTCTTCCCCCGCACCTGTGTGATTCTTCCCCCGCACCTGTGTGAGTCTTCCCCCGCACCTGTGTGCGTCTTCAACGCACCTGTGTGAGTCTTCAACGCACCTGTGTGAGTCTTCCCCCGCACCTGTGTGAGTCTTCCACCGCACCTGTGTGAGTCTTCCCCCGCACCTGTGAGTCTTCCCCCGCACCTGTGTGATTCTTCAACGCACCTGTGTGAGTCTTCCGCTGCCCCGCGTGAAACTCTAAACTCTGCTGCCTGCCCACCTCCGCCCGCAGAGTCCTCACTGCGTTGTGAAGATGGTGGAGGCGTTGTGCGGAACGTGGACGCTGGTGGACAGCAAAAACTTTGACGAGTACCTGAAGAAGCTGGGTACGTGTGAGCACGCTGCACTATTTTCGTCACCGACACAAAACAATTGATGACTTCCTCACCCCCCCCCCAGCCCACATTGACTGGAGTGGAGAATAGCAACGTATATTTACGCATCATTTATAGCAACATGGTTTTTTTTCCCCAGGATTTTTCTGTTGCGTGTCGCCACTTTAAGATGTTTTCTTGTTCATGTTTTTTTTTGTTTTGTTGCGGTTGCACCCGAGTCAAGAGCCGCATGGCTCACAGGGTTACACCTAATAAATGACATAAATGAAACTGAAAAAAATCCAAGCAGGCACCCAGCCAGCTCGACAGCCAGGCAGTCAGCCAGTCAGTCATTCAGTGAGACAACAAAGGCAAAGATCCCCTGTATAGCCTGTAACTGACCGGTGGGGCAAGCGCTGTTAGCGAGCACCCTCTGAAGGCCGGCACGGCACACGAGGGGAGCTCCATCGCCGTGCCGTGCCGCGCAACCATCCGCGGATTGAGGACTCCACCTAACCCCCGTGTGTGCTGCCGTGCAAGGCGTGAGCATGGCCACACGCAAGGTGGGCAGCTTGACCAAGCCTACGGTCACCATCAGCACATGCGGCGACGGCACCGTCACCGTGAAGACGGTCAGCGCCTTCAAGAACACCGAGCTGACCTTCAGGCTGGGCGAGGAGTTCGAGGAGACGACAGCGGATGACAGGAAGGTGAAGGTGAGCTTTGCCCGGGTGAGCTAGGAGACACGGTGTTTGTGAGTGTGGTGAGGGCTATTTGTGTGTGGTTAGGGCTGTGTGTGTGTGGTGAGGGCTGTGTGTGTGTGGTGAGGGTTGTGTGTGTGTGTGGTGAGGGCTGTGTGTGTGTGTGTGGTGAGGGCTGTGTTTGGTGAGGGCTGTGTGTGTGTGGTGAAGGCTGTGTGTGTGGTCAGGGATGTGTGTGTGTGTGTGGTGAGGGCTGTGTGTGTGCTGCATGGTGTGTGTGAATGCTGCATGATGTGTGTGAACTCTGCACGGTGTGTGTGCTGCATGGTGTGTGTGCTGCACGGTGTGTGTGCTGCATGGTGTGTGTGTGTTTGAACGCTGCATGCTGTGTGCGTGTGAACGCTGCACGGTGTGTGTGTGCTGCATGGTGTGTGTGAATGCTGCACGGTGTGTGTGCTTCACGGTGTGTGTGCTACACGGTGTGTGTGTGCTGCACGGTGTGTGTGCTGCACGGTGTGTATGTGAACGCTGCACGGTGTGTGTGCTGCACGGTGTGTGTTTGAACGCTGCATGCTGTGTGCGTCTGAATGCTGCACGGTGTGTGTGTGCTTCACGGTGTGTGTGCTGCATGGTGTGTGTGTGTGAACGCTGCACGGTGTGTGTGTGCTGCACGGTGTGTGTGTGCTGCATCGTGTGTGTGAATGCTGCACGGTGTGTGTGTGCTGCACGGTGTGTGTGTGTGCTGCACAGTGTGTGTGTGCTGCATGGTGTGTGTGTGTGAACGCTGCACGGTGTGTGCTTCACGGTGTGTGTGCTTCACGGTGTGTGTGCTTCACGGTGTGTGTGTGTGCTTCACGGTGTGTGTGCTTCACGGTGTGTGTGTGTGCTTCACGGTGTGTGTGTGCTGCACGGTGTGTGTGTGTGCTGCACGGTGTGTGTGCTTCACGGTGTGTGTGTGCTGCACGGTGTGTGTGTGTGCTGCATGGTGTGTGTGCTTCACGGTGTGTATGCTGCACGGTGTGTGTGTGCTCTGGTGCCCTCAGAGCACTGTGACGCAGGAAGGAGGGCGGGTTGTCCACGTGCAGCGCTGGGACGGCCGGGAGACACAGCTCATCCGGGAGCTGCAGGGCGATCAGATGATCATGGTAACGAGTCAAATCGTCGTCACCATCATCATCATCATCCACGAACCGTCAATTATTTCGACCGAGAATCAACCCCCCGGTGTATGATTCATAAGTGATTTTGGGTCGGATCGCGTGAGTACTAATGTGGTGTCGTTAAGCCCTTCTCCACCCGACGCAGCCTGCAACATAAATCTGTGGCGTGAACAAACGCGGCCACTGTTGATTGCTTTGGTAAACCGGTCCGCTAAAGGGTGATCCACAACATTCAACCGTTCACAGCATGGGACCTAACTCTTAAATAATAATAATGATAACTTGCAACGCACAGTAGTCGCTCGCTCCACCAAGAGTGAGAACGGAGGTGCGAGGAGGAACCACAGACGAGCGGGAAGGCAGCAGCAGCCACGCGGTGAGCCCACGCCAACACATTCCCAAGCTCTGCGGTCCCCTATGTATTCGGGTGTTATTGAGCAATTAATGAGAGTTTACATGTGGGAGGAAACCGGAGCACCCGGAGGAAGCCCACGCGTGCGAGGAGGAAACACTCTATCCCACAAAGATGAAACAGATGGAGGCCACATTATTGTTGTACCGCATTCTCCTGGGGGGGGGGGGGAATCAGGGTATGGGACCTCCTTGACGGGAAGTTGGTTTCACAACATTTGTGCAGTGATCAACCAACCCTCGCTGCCTCCACAGTGCTGGATGTGTGGATTACTCTTCAGCATGCCGGTGTGCTGAAGCACTAGTTGGCGTGTTTTATTCTCACGTGACAACTTTATTTGGCTACGATGGATGGAGGAGGGTGCGCGACACAACGTTGGCAGTGTACTCGCGTGACAAAAATCAACTGTGAATAATAACAGGAGGTCGTGGGTTCGATCCCGACCCTGACGCCTGCTGCTGCATATTTGGAGCTTGCGTGTCTCTCTCTCATCATCATCACGGTGGCTAGGAGATGTTAACTACCTCGCCTGGTATACAGGAGGTTGTGGGTTCGATCCCGACCCTGACGCCTGCTGCTGTATATTTGGAGCTTGCGTGTCTCTCCCACCCGTCGTCGCGTGGATTTTTCTCTTGAGTTTTCCCCTCCACATTTAGAAGCACATTTAGAAGCACGCGTTTCGAGTATTTGGCCGTTATAAATGTCCACGCGATAAGCGTTGCCAGGTCGCTTCTAAAAAGAAAAATCTACGTAGCTCAGTGGGCCTCACCTCGTAAAATAAAGAATACAGGGTGTCCCGTGAGTCTGGAATCATAGGAAAGACACAGCTCTGTGTTATTGGCCCGCGGTCTGGATGCAGTCTGTTAAATTCAACAGCGACCTCCCTCTGACTCCGATTTCCTACGAGTAGAATTATCTGGACTCGTTCTTCCTTACTACTCAAGAGACATCTTGGGCTTGCAGAAACACAACAACATGAATTAGTTCTTTCCCCCGATGATTCCAGACTCATGGGCCACCCTGAAGTTTTTAGTTTAAGTTTGTTTTCTGGAAACAGGAGTCGAGCCCCCCGTTTTTGTTTCTGCCCCCCCCCCCTCTCTCCAGACGTGCCGGGTGGGAGACGTCGTGAGCACGCGGACGTACGAGAGGGTGTGACGGCCCCCCCCACCCCCCCGGGCCACTGCCATCCTCACGACCGCGTCCCCGTCAAGACACCGTCACTGGGCCACATGCGCTACATTCCTCTCGACATCTCGACACCCCAGCCCACAGTCGCCGCGGGGGGGGGGGGGGGGGTGACGTCTCCGAAGTTGGGAACCTCCGGGGTTTTTGTATTCTCATCCCCTGTGAATCGCCGACCGCGACCGCCATCTTTAAAAACCCTTCACGAACAAAATAAACCACGGAGTGGCTCGCTCGCAATTTTATATCCGCAAAAGCCGCTCCGTCCGACCCCCCCCCCCCCACACACACAGCAGTGCCACCCGCGCGGTTACGGGGCCCTCCGACCGATCGGACGCCCGCGACGGTGTTCACGCGTCCGCGAGGTCGGTCCGTGACAACCCGAAACCGAAAGCGGCGGCGGGGGGGGGTCGGAGGGGACGGGTGCGTGGTGGGGGTGGGGGGCGGTTCAGAATCGGCTTCCGCCACCCGGAGAGCTCAGGTTCGATCCCCACACGGAGGCCGCGCGTCAGCCCCCCCTCCTCCTCTTCGCTCCCTCGTTCGCCTCGCCCTCTTCTCGCTCGCCCCTGTCGTTGTTGCTCTTCTTCTTCTTCCTGCCCCCCGAGTCGAGTTCCTCGCCCGTGCCCTGCTTTTCGCCCTTGACCCCTGACCCCGCCGCTGCCTCGTTCTTCTTCCCGGTGCCCTTGGCCGCGTCCGCTTTCTTTGCCGCGGCGCTCGTCGTCTTCTTCGTCTTCTTCGTCTTCTTCCCCGACTCGTGCTCGTCCGTGGCGGCGGCGGCGGACGCGGCGGCCTCTGTGCGTGCCGGCGGACAAAAAGACAACAAAACATCAGCTGTCTCGCCGACATGAGCGGGGGATGGCTGCCAGGGCGGTGTCCACGGACCGTCAGTGCGCGGGGCTTGCGACCCGGAGGTCTACCGGTTCGATTCCCTCTCCTGCCCCGAGATGGTTGAAACAAATGGGGGAAGTTTTCTCAAATCCACCCCCAAACCACCCACCCCCCCATCGCCACCGCAACCACCGCCTCTGCCCAACCCAGCAGAATCGATGGGAGCACCACCACGGGTTGGACACTCGGCAGGTCGCGTGGGGTTGAGTTAAAGTGTGGGCACTCACATCTCTCCCGAGACGTCTGGCCAGTGCGGTGGGGAAGGCCAAGCGCCTTGCTGGAGGGGTTCCTAAACATGACCCTTTGGTGGAGGTCCTTCCACCAGCAGTGGCGGGAGCAAGCAGTTGCTGGGATGCACATTTACCTTTTTACCGAGAGTCATGGTTCCCTTAATCCGGAGTCAGGGTTTCTCAAGACGTCATTCCCCCCGCGGTCTACCACGGCGTGTCGCATCAGGTCTACCAATGTTTTACATTTAAATTAAAATCGTCGATGCACGCTGCAAACGGCCGAATCACACACCGCACCAGGTACTCGTTCAAAGCTGAGCCGACATCGGGGTAGGCCCAGGACTGGTGTTGGCCGTGAGCGGGAATCGAACTCGGGTCACCGGGTTCGTAGCGCAGCGCGCTAACCACTACGCCACCGTTCCCCGTTGCGCACGTGCGTGCGCGCGCACACACATCTCAGAGTGCATCTAGCCCGCTGGCACAAGTGCTGCGGTGACACCACCACCACTTAGTGGCGAAACACAGCAGCAGCTGCTGCTGCTGCTGCTGTTATTGTAGTTGTTGCCGTGTGTTTGAGCCGTGACGGAGAGCGCCGAAACAAATGAAGGTCGACGCGTCCACGTGTGTTTCCACGCGATGTACACGGCTCCAAATACAAACATCGCCCTTGTGCGCGCCGCGCGGGACGCGTTTACACCAATCGCGAGGCACGCGTGTGGCCCGTGCCCGTTCGTGTCGGAGTTGGAGAAGATCGGCGAGCGTGCAAGGGAGACGCTCCCGTGTAGGGTTGCGAGAACCCACAAACCCGAACCCATCCGATGAGACATCACGGGGCCTCTCGTCCCCACGCCCAGTCCCATACTCTAAAAAATATACAACTATTTTTTTTAGTTTAGCAGGTAAGGGCTCGCTGAGCTATGTAGTTGTTGTTTTTTTCTTTCAGAAACGACCTGGCTATCACAAACGATAGCTCAACGAAGTGGCGTATCATCAAGTGGACATTTATATAAGCCGAGTACTCAGAACGCGCAATGATGATTGTAAATGTGGAGGGGGAAAAACCGGAGGACCCGGAGAAAAATCCACGCGACCATGGGGGAGAGAGACACGCAAACTCCAAATGTACAGCAGGTGTCTAGATTGGGATCGAACCCACGACCTCCTGCATACCAGGCGAAATAGTTAACATCTCCTAGCCACCGTGGCGAAATGTTACCGTGGCCTGTGTCACCCCCCCCCCACCGAATTCTCGGCCCGAGTGCTGCGTGGGCGTCGATGGTGTCACCTCTCAGGGAGGCCGTCTCCTCGTCCAGGCCATCGTTCTCCTCGTCCGGTTCCAGCGCCTGGCCTAGAGGCAGCGAAACAACTTCACTCGTCATCATCATCATCAAGAAACACGCTTCACCAGCATCATCATCAAGAAACACGCTTCACTCTTCATCATCAAGAAACACGCTTCACCATCATCATCAAGAAACACGCTTCACCATCATCATCATCAAGAAACACGTTTCACTCATCATCATCATCAAGAAACACGCTTCACTCTTCATCATCACTCACACACGTACACACACACGTATACACACACACACGTATACACACACACACGTATACACACACACACGTATACACACACACGTATACACACACGTATACACACACACGTATACACACACGTATACACACACACGTATACACACACGTATACAGACACACACACGTATACACACACACGTATACACACACACACGTATACACACACACACACACACGTATACACACACACGTATACACACACACGTATACACACACACACGTATACACACACACGTATACAAACACACACGTATACACACACGTGTATACACACACACACACGTGTACACACACACACGTGTACACACACACACGTATACACACACACGTATATACACACACACACGTGTACACACAAACACACGTGTACACACACACACACGTATACACACACACACGTATACACACAAACGTATACACACACGTATACACACACACACACGTATACACACACACGTATACACACACGTATACACACACACGTATACACACACACGTGTACACACACACGTGTACACACACACACGTATACACACACATACGTGTACACACACACGTGTACACACACACACACGTGTACACACACACACACGTGTACACACACACGT